>NC_092593.1:0-1252500 GCF_047663525.1 Anas platyrhynchos | reverse complement strand
TGGCAGGGCCAGCCCTGCCTTTCTAGCTGGCAGATCAAGGGGCAGGGCCCACAGCTGCTGCCCCAGTGCCTGGCTCCAGGCTTGGTGCCCACGCAGCCACCCAGGTGTGGGGCATGTTGGAGGTCTCCCCAGGCCTGGTTTCTTCTCCAGGTTCTGCCCAGGCAAACCCTGATGGCTGCGGACAGACCACGTCACATTGCCAAGACCTCCGAGGTGATTTCCGTGTCTGAAGTCCAGGCTGGCAGGTGCTCTTGCCCTAAATCCCCACGTGTCTCACTTCCCCCTCTACAAGGCACCAATACTACTTCATTCCTGCTGTAAATACTTCGGGTGCTTAGCCCCGTGCCATGCCAGCCCACCCCAGCACTTGACCCAGCAGCACTCTCCTGAGGGCAGGCTGCGTGCAGCACAATGCCTCCTTCACGGCGGGCACCACGGCTGTGTGGAGGTGAACAAAACCCACGTGGAGATGCTGGCTCCAGAACCAGGTCAGAACTGGCTGAGCTGGACGTAGGGGATGGCGTTTAGTGAAATGGTCTCAGTTTTGGACCTTCCCTCCACTAGCACTGCTTTACTCTTCTGTATCCCCACAGTACAACAGAGCACTGGTGGGTTTGGCTGCCATGAAGGGCAAAGCTCCAGAGGACAGCTGAGCACGGACAATCCCGCACTGCACTTGCGGCTGTGGGGTTGCCCTGATGCTGTGCTCTTGTTCCTACATGGACACATGCAGACCATTGCCTTTGCACAGGATGGCCTTGCAGAAAGCACGTGCATGCAAATATGCGCTGGGAAATCTATGAAGAAAGAACGCGGTTTTATACTAATTCCCTTAATTTATTCACACCAAATGTCAGTGCAGTGTCATATAAAAATCTTTAATGATTTTAAAACAAATGGTCCCTGAGGCAGGAAAATAGTTATAGTGTCATTTCTAAAATTAATTTAATTCCTTTGGAATAGAAATAAAAAAGAGTGCCTGCTCAATTGCATATGCATTACAAATAGCATCAGAAAATATCTGAGGCCTCGCCCAGCCCCGACCGAGCCGGGTTTCCCAGCCTTGCTGCCGGTCCCCTCGACACGTGGCCGCCGGCCCGCGTGCTGCAGGCACTGCTCCTGCTGCCGCTCCGCACGCCATAAAGAGCACCCGGATTAATTAGTACCTGTTATTTTCTTTACACAGTAGCAGAACCTATTTTTATTACATTTCTAAATGACTCATAATTGTGTATCTTCTTGCCATATGTGCACAAGCTCAGGACAGCATTGCACTGATATTCTGGGCCTGGAATCCTTCCTCTCCGAGCTCATGGGATGATCATACACGGTCCCGCTTCGCTGCCCACCACCCCGCTCAGATGCTGCCGTACCTACTCACCATATGCTGTGCTGGCCTCACGCTGGGCGCTGCTGGCAGCCAGCCCCCTGCCCTGGGGCCGGTCCCCGTCCTGGCTGCAGGCTGCGCTCAGCCGGTGGCCACGCGCCTTCCCGCGGGCACCAGGGCAATGCAGCAAAGGGAAGATAAGCAAATGTGGTTAGAGCTGAGCTCAGCCCAAGAAACCGGCAGCAAAACCACAGTCCCTCAGCTAGAGCTGCCATACAAACCCGAGGTTTCACTGGGTGCTGCGTGGCAGCGCTACCGACCAGCTGGGACCTCTGGGGAAACACTCAATAAACACAGCCTGGCCACCAAACGTTCAGGTCACATCGCCACCCCCAAGTCCATGAGCTTAGCTCAGAAATCAAGCACTTTTTTTAAAGATCATACTATGAAACTGATTTTTCACCTGCATTTTTAGATGCTTTCTGTGCCTCACCAAGTCAGACCTTGCTGCCAGACCTCCTAAATGCCCTGAAGGAGATGGATTTGGAGCTAACAGTCCTCCACGCTGCTTATCTGTGCCAACTGCCTTCCAGCCTTTACCCAGCCTTCCAGCTCCTAACTAGGATCTAGATTTTTCCTCTTCCCCAGCCCTGAAATTAATTACATATGCCTTGGTGGTCCCTCACTGAGAAGCACGTAACCCTGATATTTCCTAAATGTAAAGAGTTTGTCTTTGCAACCCAAAAGAACTAATCTTCTAGCATTTAAAATGATGGTTTTAAATAAAAGCATCATTTATCCTCCGCAGATTGGCCCTCTGAAGTCAGAAGCTCTTTGTGCTGCCTCTGTTGAAGCTGCTGATTCACCTGCTCCTTTCCTCTGCTGCTCCCACTGGTGATCTCCCCTCAGGGAAATGGTTAACGGGAAAACTAGGTGAAAGAAAACTGAACCTTGCTGGATTCTAGACAGAAGCCTAGAAGGGGCAGTGTGAGATGGCACTGCAGAAATCGGCCACCCCTCCTGGCAGCAGTTGCGGGGTGGCTCTAAGGGCAGGGACACCTCCCACCCCTACCAGGTGGCCCAAAGCCCCATCCAACCTTAAACACCTCCAGGGATGGGGCATCCACAGCTCTTCTGGGCAACTTGTCCCAGTGCCTCACCACCCTCAGAGTAAAAAATTTATTCCTAATATCAAATCTAAAACTACCCTTTTTCAGTTTAAAACCATTCCCCCTTGTCCTATTCTTACACCCCCTGACAGAGTCCCTCCCTAGCTTTCCTTTAGCCCCCCTCCAGCCCCTAGAAATCTTTGTGGGATCGGTCAAGGATATCCCAGCCTGAGATCTGGCCCTTGCAAGACAAGACAAAGCTGTGTGTTAGGGAAAGCAAAGGGAAGTGTTGGCTGTAATAATTTTTAGCACATTGGATAAAATGCTTCTGCTGCCTGGGAGGCAGCTTTGCTAAAAGGTTCTCTCAGTAATTCCATAACACCTGTAACTGGAGAGTTTGCTAGGGTTTTCCCACCTGTAGCTGGGATGACACAATCGTGCAGTGCTTTCTTCCAGGCACAGAACAGAACCGTTACCCGTGCTGCTGTTACATGGAGACTGGAGTCTTCATTTCACGTCCTGCATGCATGGTTGCAGCATTAGACCACCTGTAAATGCAGACGGGTAGATTAATAAATTGGATATTTGTTCCATAATTTCACCTTGTAAGTACATTTCTGGGAAAGCACAGGCACAGATTACTGAAGGGTAAATCTCTTCCCCAGCCTTGCCATCATGGTTGTGATCAACCTGTGTATCGGGCCAGGAGAGGAGGTGGGCTGCTGAGTATTTTCTGTAAAAGTATGCTAGTAAAAACAGCAGAGCTAACCCGTACCTCCCATTGACGCGAGCATCATTATGGGCACTGACAGGGAAGCGTTAGGAGTAGTACAAAGGTGGGAGATTTCCTGAAAATTGCCAGTGTGGATAATTAAAAAAATACCCAAACACATAAAATTATGTTCAGTGACTCAGTCCACACACTCCCACTCTCTCCTCCCACATGCCTTCTGATGCTCTGGGAGAAATTAAGCGCTTTAGTTTTTTTCGTGTTTTGTACTTGCAGCTTTGCATTTTCTCTCTCCTCATCTGAGGCTACCTCCAGCATGACGGTGAGATTGCAAACCTACTGGAGATGCCTTCACCCATCCCAGCTAACCTGAAATGCTTGTGCAGAGAAGCCTCACAGCAGCACAGCTGCATTTTTAAGATAATGACTTTACATTGCTTATGGTTTATTTAAAGTACCCAATTCACAGTGGGCTTTTTAAAAAAAAACTGAGGGATCATACAATTACCTCGTCCAAGGTTCTGAATGGGGCTCAAATTTATTGTGAATTATGCTCATTACGATTTTGATGGACTTTTGCAGAATAATGTGGAATCATTTTCTGCTTGTCTCCCACCTGTGTGGTTGAAGTAGTTCACAAATAGTTTGTGTTTGTGCTGTCTGTTGCTGAATGCTTTGCTTGTGGAGATATTTTCCAGAAATATTCTCATGGTTCTCCCAGAAAACCTGAGAAAATCACACACACCTGATGCGATGCGAGGCTCCTCTAGCCTGCATGCTGGCATTCGCCTAGAGCCAGCTCTTCTCATAGCATCCAGAGGCTTCTGTATGAGAACAATCACATTAAAGTCAGGGACCTAGAGGAAAAGCAAAAGGGAAAATTGCTGTTAAGTACTTTAGTTTCTTTTCATTTCTTCCAAATCCATTACAATATATGCAGTTTTATTATGGAGGTAACACTATGTTTAAAGGAAAAATATCCAAAAGCATAGAAGGCAGCAAGGTGCTTATATCTTTTTTGCTTTAATTAAGAAAAAGGTAAACAAATCTGTTTAAATGTACATATAAAAGATCCAGTGTCAACAATTCAGTGTCCTTATTTCCAGCATTGCTGTGAAGTAAGTTAAATACCATGACTTTGAATTAGTGGCTGCACTTAAACTGAGGTGCCAGGTTCTAATTATTAACAGATCCGATAGCATCCATATGACAGTAGATTACATTTCAAATGGAGATTTGACATTTTAATTTCAGCTGTGCCTTTAAATTTATTCAGGTGGAAAATAGAACAAATGACCATCTCCAAATATATCATTAAGCCATATGTTCTTAGCCTGACTCTCCTTTCCTTTTAGTTTAAAAACTGGGCTAAAACGCAAGAGTACTCAGAAAAAGCTCCAATCCCAGCCAACTAAAACACTCGACTTCACCCAAGGTGGCCACTGTACCTGGCTGCTTATCAACAGACAGGAGTTCCTGAGCTTTCATGAAGCCTGAGGACTGGACAGGGGTGTCTGAATGCAGCAGCACACCTCGTAGCGAGGGCACGTGTGACATGAGCAGCCGTGCTGCCAGGAGCTGGACATCTCCCACCTCACGCATCTTCAGCCTTCAAGAAACCTGTCTGTGTAGGATGGGGCTGCCCAAGGGCTGCCCAGCTCTGAGGCACAGCCTCTTCTGACTCACCAAACTCCATCGGTGGTGTCTGTGTACTTTCCTGCTAAGGACAACCGTTCCTCAGTCACAGCTGGGTGATTTGCTAGTCCTTGGGACAGGCCTCAACAAGGATTTTCAAGCTCATCTCCATGCTGTAGTGAATATGCCTTGCAACAGGTCTTGTGTTCCAAGACCCTTTAAAGCATTCTTGAAAATCTGTCCCTGGGGTCATCAGCTCCTTCCACACTGACAGACCTCTGTAGGACAGGAATAATTCTTCACACATGAACATCAGAAAGATTTGAACAAATAGCATGCTGGACAGATGATTGATTATAATTTCCAAAGCCACCAGTTTCATCTACAATATGTGCAATCCAGCAAAATAATGGGGTGATTAACAGGTCAGGGCATTAAGTGCAGGTAGCATATTAGCCGGTGACATGTGGAGGGTCAGTCAAAGACATTTGTCTGTGCATTGGAATAAGCTATTATGGCTCCACACACAGAGAAGCACAGTTTTAGCTCTCAGATCTCTCTTGAAAGTAACTTTTGCAAAAAGTCTGATTCATTTTAACCCACTGAAAAGTGGTAGTAGTACTCATCCAGGAGAGCCCCCCAGTCTGTCTCCTGATGGAGCTGGAGGTGTTGTAAAATTGAAACAATTTTTTACTAAACTCTTAGAAAAAAAAAATAAAGCTAGCTAAACTTGGGACACATGAGAAGAGGAAAGTAGTGTCATTTCCATTCTATTTAACATTTTTGGACAGAGCAAGCCAACTTATGGAAGCATGCCACACCATGACCTGGGAACTTGGTTTTTGCACTAGCACAGCCCTTGCTGACCTGGTGTGGGGCTGGCTCAGGGCTGGGGGTCACAGCAGGGAAGGGGCACACTGTGGGGGGTCTGCTCCTGCAGGACTTGTCCCTGTGGCCGTGGAGCAGCCAGGCTGTCCGGGACTTGTGTTGAGTGAGTCTGAGCACGGCCACAAGCGGCTCTTGCTCCAGCACAGCGCAGCACAGCACCGGGCAAGGCACGGGATGGCTGGGCTTGTGCCTCAGTGCCTGAAACAACTCCTCTGGAGCTGAATAGGAAATGACAGCACTTCTGTAGGTACTGTAGTGTCCTGCAGAAAGTAAATAGGCAATCAGAGCCGTGTTACAAAACATCCTGGGACATCCAATAAAACAAATGGAAAATGTATTTCATTTATGCATTTGTAGAGCACCGTTCACCTGGGCTGAGTCACTAGGAAATCCCGACAGACTTTCCCACGTGGAAAGGGCTGTGAGGATTCGGAGCTGCTTTACTTGCTGTTTGCACACCCAGCCCAGCACCCTGGAGCCCCGCACCCCGCGCCAGGCAGAGTGCGGCCTGCGAGCCCCACCGAGCCCGGCCTGCCGCCACAGCCCGGCCAAGCGCCTCAGCACGGTACCGCACCGCCTAAGGACAACTGCTTTGATCCCTAATGATTCTTCTAAAATTAAAGACTTTCGTCAACAGTTTCCGAGCTATTTTTGCTGTACTGCCAGGCTATAAAGAGGGCAAAAGCACCACCCTGTGGCTAGAGGAGAAATACATTTCTGGACGAGGCACAGTCGGACAATCACATTTGTTCTCCCGGCAGCTGGTTTCTGAGAACACTGCCCATGGTCCTCAATAAAAAGTGAGTGTGAGCGTACCTCCCTGGCCCATGGCAGCACCAGATGTGCCAGGCAATTCCTGCTGATTCCTCTAGGCTCCTGATCCTGCAATGGAAAGGTGGTAAATGAATCATGTTACTCCATGATGAACCGTATTTTCAGCGTAAGCCCTTAAATCCAGGCTCTGTTGATAGTCCACCAAAGATGTTCTCCCAGGAAGGCCCAGGGCTGGTGCCAGTCTCTCAGGCTGATGCAAACGGGTCTCACACCAGCACTGATGGGCACAGCTGCCTGTCCAGTCATCGGCCTTGCTGACTGCCAAAAAAACTCATTGCAGTGGTTTTGCATCAGTTTCCCTGCATGTGCAGCTATGGAAGATCTCACTCTGACCACCCTCAGTGGAGGGGACCAGTTTCTCAGTTTACTATCCTTGCTGCACTAAAACAACTTTAAAATATCAGGCCCCTGTTATTTGCTTCTTCCTCTCTATGCAGGGTCAGCAGAGGTGGCCTGGTGTCCCAGCTCCTTGCTACAGGCACCCATGTACACTGGGGACACGAGATTTTATTTTGGATGGGGCAGAAACAAGATCAGGAGTGCATTTTCAAATAACCTATGGGCTTTTGAAATTGCTTAGGAAACCATTTTGATTGGCAAGTCTAAACAGTACATTACATATTACTGATTACTTTCCCCAGCTAGCAATAGATTACTGATTATTTTTACTTTCTTATGCATCATGCATGCGAATCTCTCAGCAAGACAATGACAGACTGCCTGATGGCGATCATGCTGACTATCTTTACATGACATATCATTTCATGGCCATCAAACTACCAAAACATCGTCTCTCATTCTCAGGACAGGGCTGTCAAGTACAATGACCGCCTGGTTACCCTGGATTTCATGGCAGGATTTTTAGATCGATCCATTCCTGTGACCACCCTTGTTAAAATATTACAGAAGGAATAGGCATTTCCTGCTATCAGCTCTTTTAACGTTTAGAATATTTTTAAAGTATTAACATATTGCACGAGCAATTGAGGACACAGCACGCACTGCCTAGTGTCTTCCAGAACAGATGAACCTCAGCTCAAAGGAGACACTGCAGCGGTGCTGTGGTGGGGCTGGAGCAAGTTCTGGCAGAGCACCACGGTGTTCAGCTGCACCAGCACACCCTGCCTGCCCTGCCTGCCTGCCCGCAGCCCCAGCGGATCGCACGGGGATTCACTGTATCACAGAGGGGGGTCAAAGGTTTCCTACCACCAGGTAGAGGGAAGGGCTGAGGAAAAATCATCCAAAACCAGTCACTTTGTTTTGGTTAACTAACCCTTTTGAACTCCCCAGCACATTCTAGTTTTAATTGCTGCTAATGTGAAGATCAGTGACAAAAACATTTTAATAATTTCCCAAAATATTTGTGGTTTTAAAAAATGCAAAATGACAAATATTCACCTTGCACTGGAGAAGAGATGCTTTGCAAAGAGCGGACACAGCCAGCCTACATGGTTCAAATACAAATGAAGAGCTGCTGATGCCATGCTCTAACATGGGCATTATAACCACACACCCTTGTACTGAAGGAAATGCCCCCTTTTTCCTAAAACTCAATGTACATAAATTTATGGAGTGATTTGTTTTAAAGTGTTCACTCGGTAGTTCTAGCCAAAAAAAAAAAAAAAAAAAAAAAAAAGTAAAACCTTATATCTCAAATATAGATGAAAGAGTAAAGCTAAGGCTCAGAAGGGAGACTCTTATCTTTGATTTTATGTTGATAAAGATAAACAACTCTACCGGCTTATTTTACTAACTTGGAGTGACGTGCTGCTACACATATTTAGGGAACAGCTGGGCCGTTCTCTCCCACCTGCAGAAACTTCCAGAAGACTTTACTTCCTAAGTTACTTAAACAATTTTGCAAATTGTACCCAACATCACTCAGAGGACAGGAGAAAGATCAGTCGGTGGAAGCAGAGCCTCCCAAAGCAAAACTCGGCCCCACGGCTGAGGGGGATGCGGGGCAGGCAGGAGACCCGCAGAGGGGCTGCGCCTCCATTTAGTTCAGGTCGCTGCCCATGGAATGAAATACAGGAGCAGCTAGACGAGGCAGGAGTGTGACTGCAGCCAGACAAACGTCTCCTAAACCGTGTTTGAAGACATTTGTCTCAATTCCCGGCGGCTGCATAGGTCAGCCATGTCCCGGTCCCTCAGTATTTGCTATTCACCAACATGTGTGTGCCCGGTCCTGTTCATGCAAATATTAGAGGAGCATTGCCTTTGGTGCTAATGTCCACTTCCACATGCAAACAAAGGTATACATGATTGCACACCTATAAGTCATCATATATTAGCCAGCACTTGTGATACCTTTATTAATGGTTTTAGCCCTTCAGGCAGGAGGCAGAGAAAATAATGTATAACTTAGGAGAGCAGTCAAGTACCTCAAATATTAAATAATTATTTTGAACAGGCTTTGAACACCCTACCTTGTGAGCTGAGCACATACAGAAGTATATATTTACAAAAATCTGGATCCCTTCATGCATTAATTAGGATCAGAATAAAAGGTTGAGCTCGCCTGCTAATGTATTCATGGTGGGGCTGTCATCCTTGAAATACAGAGCGAGCAGCACCGTGAAGACATGGCTGGGCAATGCGCTGTGTGCCCTGGCCTGGGGCTGCCTGCAGCCACGCTGCATCGCAGCAATGTTTTGGGGTAGACCACACAGATTTTAATATTTGGAAGGAGAGAAGGAGAAAAAGATGTGCCAACAGGGCAGGGGGCTTCTGGCAGCTGCTGGGGAGTGCACAGCGCAGGGAAGTGTTGTGGTGGGTGAGATGGAGAGGTGGGAGCGGGGATGTCAGATGAGGAAAGCCTTCATCGCGGTGAAGAGCTGAGGACAGGGTCTTTGCAGCACTGATGGGTGGAGGTAAGAGGCAGGATGGCCCTGGCAGCAGGGCTTGTCAGAAAGTCTTGGCTGGAAGCTTCTCATCGGAGAGCACCCATCTGTCCCATTCTCCAGGAACTGTTGCTAAAATTTGATTTAGAGAAAAAAGGAAAACCGGTCCTAATGAAAATAGCATGCTTATGCCAATGTTGTTGCAACATTGCTTCTTTTCTAAATTTCCTCCTTTAATAACTCTGAAAATAATTTCTCTTGTATTCTGCTTCATGAAACACTTCAGAAAAACACCTAAAAGTACTAGTTAAATTAATATATTTTGAAGTTACTCTAAGTGTTTTTTGTTTGTTTGTTTCTTTCTTTCTTTCTTTTTCTGGAATTTTCTCGCAAAGCTGGACACACGAGGCAGAATGCCCTGAAAGCCGCCCTGGGAAGGAAAGCACGTGTACCACCAAGCACGGCAATGACGCTTCCACTTGGGTGCAGTGTGTCTGCTGGCCTCCAAACACAAGCTCTCCTTGCTGTAGGAAGGCCAGATGAGGAAGCTGAAGTCTTTCTTAGAATCAGAATCAGCAAATCGCCCTGCCAGGGCCCTGCCGCTGTCGAAGCAGCTGGTGCCTGCATGGTGCTATCTGTCTGGTTTTCTTCAGAGAGAGATGTCAGGAGAGCAAATTGCCTTTGCCTTTGGTGCCTGCCACGGGTCGAGCACCGTTTCTCCATCAGGCGTGTTGGACCTTCCCGAGCTAGGCACCAGCCGTTCCCATCCCTGCTGCTCACACCTCCTCGCCTCCCCAGCCCAGCAGCGCCCAACGCCGCTGAGCACCGACCGGCCTGGGGGTCCCGCCCCGCCACAGCACCTCTGAGCATCCCCAGCGCTTCGCCGACAACTTGACAAATTTCCTTTAACTATTTTGATGTAATAACGTAATTAGGTAAAAGGGTTCAGCAACCGATTGCGTTTCACTAATTTCAACCATCTGCTTCAACATTTGTTCCTGTGTGTGCCAGATTTCAGAGTGTCTTTGCTCTAATAGTAATTAATGAAACTGTTAATAAGCTACATATATCATATTATGCTGCAATAATTTATCAAAGGATAATGTTATGAGACAAATTATATATAACAATTATAGAAAACGGCTTCCATTACTAAATGTTGCACACTGCTAACTAGTTTCTTTACTCTTCTCTTCTTAATGAATTCCCTAATTAATTTAATGCATACTTTATGCATAATTTGAAATTTAAAAACATCTCTGGGTCAGGTTTTAACCATCCTCTTTTACATGCTGTCTGCTTCTACAAGACACATATTAGCAAAACATGACCTCTATGCAAATGACGGAGACCCGCTGCTATTTCCATTCCCAATCCCAGCGCAGGCACTGGGGCACGCGGGAGCCCCGGCCGCCTTCGCTGGCATCCCGGCTGCACAGCAGCACACACACCCGTACGTGGCCCAGGAGAGCCACTGTGAAAGTAGGTCACTATTTATACCAAAAAAAAATAAAACTAAATGGCTGTTCTAATCTTTTATTACATAACCAGCTCCGTTTTGGGGAAAGCTGTTCACTGTTATAGTTTGTGCAAACAGACATCTAAAAATAGAGCTTCGCCGGCATCATACATCAAAAATCATCCCGTCCCCAGAATAATGGGGTCAGCTTAAAAATCGAGAAATCTTTAAAAATGGAAATGTAAAGTTTAGTTTCTTAATCTTCAAATGTTTAAGCCTCCAACACATAATTTTCCAATATTTGCTAGTTTTCTACGTCTACAGCTTGGCAGCTCTACTGCAGAACAAGACCATAAACTTTCCTTTCAGAGCCAAAGCTTCTATTCTTGTCTGGCTGCAGGACTAACTGTTTTCTGCTGGGATTTCAGGAAAATCACCAGCACCCCGGCATTCCAGATAAATCACAAGCATACTCCAAGTTTAATGTTTCCTATTTTTTTCTTCCTGAATTTCCATATTAAGAGATATAAGATACCCCTGAGCAGGACCCCACTCACCGCAGACATTACAGCGTGGTAAATTGTGGGCTGGACCACTAGCAAAATCCAAAGAGAAGGGTGAAACTCCTTTTTGGCACACACAGGGGAACCAGAGACTTAGCTGAAGTTTTCACACTTCTCTGTGATTTGCCAGCTTACCATAGGACACATCTAGGTTTAAGTACTGCACATACCTGCTACTGCATTATAGGAACACTATGTTACACTTTATTATACGTTATTTAATGAAGGGCTGTGAATTTTGTCTAGGAACAGGCTCTCAGCGATGCAGAGGGCAGATGCTTCTTTCTGTAGCACAAACATTTGCTGACGCACGAATGATCCGCTCTGCTCCTCATTCCAGGGCTAACTTGTTCCACTGCTCGCTATGGAAAACTTCACGGGTTCCAGTTTCTGGAGGCAGCGATGCTGCGCGGACGGAGAGCAGACGCTGCGCCATCCCGATAGGCGCTCGAGGGCTTCGTGCTCTCTGCAGGCTGTGGTGCCTGGAGCCTCTCTGCAGAGCTGCCTGTAAATACAGCCTGTAAATACAGCCGGCGCTTTAATAACTAAAGGAGAGAAGCATTTCCTCCCAGCAGTAACAACTGTTTGGTGAGCAGAAGCACGGATGTGTTTGGGAAGGACCGCATGATGAGCCACAGACTGCAGGACAATTATCACATCAGCCACCAGCACCCTACGCCCTCCTGCCCTCGCGGGGCTGCAGCCCCCGAGCCGGGGGAGCCCCTGCCCCATCCCACGGGGAGCACGGCCAGGTCAGCTCATCCTGCAGCACGTCCCCCGCGTGGATTCCTGCCCCGTTAGTCACTGCCTGGAACCCAGTCCGGCGCCCCTGCCAAAACACGCTCAGCGCCTGGCCAGGGAAAGCAGAAAGCAAAGCAAAACAAGTAGCTCCGCCACGTGGTTCTCCCAGCCCCCGTGCTCCCAGATGTCCAATATCCCACCGAACGAGGTAACAGCCTGCTGCAGCAGGTCCTGCAGCCGAGCCCTTCCTACCCGCCCACCAGCGTGGATTCTCTGATGCCTAGCAGTGTGGGTGAGCATTCACCTTTTCTTTCAGCGGGGCGCTGAGCTGGGGCTGTCTGTCCTCCACTTGGGTACCTAAGGTCTTCAGGATATGTGCTGCTCTGTCAAATTCAATTAAGGTTAATCAGCAGTGCTAAAGCTAGCAGGCCTCAGAGACGATGCACAGACACAGAGAGATTCATCATACATTCTTAATTAGTACAACTAATATCTTATGGAACTCGGTATCTTAATGAACAAACCATTCACAAGTAAAGTTATTGTGGTGAGTTGATTATCATTTGGTAGGCATGATTGTATTTCAGAAATGAAAACATGATTCGTAACTGGGAACACATACAGAGTGTGAGCTACATGGAAAGAGCCCGAGCGCTCCGGTGGCTTTAACAACCGAGACGCCTGGGGTGCAGGGAGGAGCAGGCAGACCCGTCTTGTGCACAAAATTTAACCTTCAAATGTAGCAAAGGTGATGATGGGATACATACACCAATTTCTGAGTAAGATCCTTAAATGCAAAGTTTTCTTCTACTGGCATTCATGCTTATGCACATCTATATTGCTGCTGTCCCCTTCTCTGCACGGAGCAGGGTTTCTTTACACGAAGGTGCTTTTCAGCATGGCTTGCTTAGTGCACACCCGTGTCCATATCCATGCCAGAAGTCATTAAGTCATCAAGTAACTAAGATATAGCAGATCCTGCCTTATGGCAAGAGGTAGAGCCTGACGGCTTTCTGAGCTATCCATTTGCACTATTTCCTGCTATTTTCAGCCAAAAGGGCCCTTGTATTCTGCATGGTATGCTTACCCACAGGGGTCTAATCTTGCCGTTTGTGGACCAAGGAGTTGTCTTCAGCTATGTTTGGTCTCTTATGCTCCAGAGCAGAAAGACAAGTTACCAAGCCAGCCAGCCTTTGGTATGGGATCATTCCTCCCCGGCTGCTCTTTGGACAATATTTTTTTAATATGTTAAGAAAATATTATACAGAGAGCCAGAGCAACTTATTGTAATGTTACCTCACCTTCTGGCACACTTCTGGCTGGAAAAAAATGTTGAGTTTTCATCTTCAAGTTAGCTTGCTTCTGTGCTTTTCAGTCTGACACTTCAGATTATTTTAATGATGGAGTAGCCTTGATTAAATAATTTCTCCCTACAGAAGCAGCTGTCTTGTGTCAAGGAATCTGTTCAAGTATCTGGAACGTTTATATTTGCCAAGGAGGAAAGCCAAGGCGTAGAGCTAACAGTGGGAATGTCTGACCATACCCAACCAGTGACGACTTTGTCGTAACGAACAAACAGAAGCCGACGCTTGGAGAACCATTACAGACCTCCCCTTCCCACGGGTCGGACATCGCAGGGACAAGCCCAAGGGATAGGGAAGCTTCTCCCTTCCCTTCCCTTCCCTTCCCTTCCCTTCCCTTCCCTTCCCTTCCCTTCCCTTCCCTTCCCTTCCCTTCCCTTCCCTTCCCTTCCCTTCCCTTCCCTGAGCACCCCATGGGGTCAGAGGGGACACGCAGCCCCCCAGGGACATCACGCCACAGCAGGACCCCAAGTGCTCCTGCCGCTGGGACAGGCAGACAGAAGCAGCAAGGGAAGAAACCAGAATGAAAACGAAGAACTGGTGCCAGCGTGGTGAAGGAAACCACAGTCCGTGGTTTAACTTAAATTTTTACTTCTAAACTGAAGGTATTATTTATCTTGAGTTTAATCTTGACTCAGAGCTATCCTAGTCTCCGACAGCTACTCATTTGTCCCCTCTTAACAATCCCTTTGCAATCTTATCCTTTACTCCCTCTTCCTGAAAGTCCTTAAATGTGTACCATCCGCACAAACAAATCCTGCTGAAATCAGATCTGCCCGGCACGTCTCAGTGAGCTTGCTTTACAAAGAAAAGCCTTGGAAGAACAACAGAATTGCCATTTATTTCAAAAAGGTATGCCTTAGATCTCACAATGTAAACACAGGCTGGGCTTTGAAACTACTATTTTTTCTTAAGTATGAATATGAATGCATTTTTTTCCACTTATTTATTTCTTTCAGTATTCATATATGCACTACAGTGGGTTGGAGACTTAGAAAATGCTTTCAAAATATGATGTTTTGTGATTTGGGATACTGTGCATTGCTTTTAAATTTGTTAATACCAGATTTTAAGAGAGCTGCAAAACACCGACTTGAGCTTTTCCCTCTTCCACATCCATACCCGTATCCTGAGTTTTTGCAAGTGGTGCCCTTATACCACAAGCGGTGTCCATACACCACAGGTGGTCACAGCTCTTTAAGCTGACCGTGCCTACAGGCTGCACCTTGCCGTGACCACCCAGCATTGTCCCCACTCGGTGGCTGTCCTGCACATCTCGATGGATGCACCCCAACCCCACAAAGAACATCTCCTGAACACCCTGGGCCCACGCAGGCCACCCAGGGTGCCCATCTCTGCAGAACAGCTTCTGCTGACGATCCAGTGGGTTTTGTCCATGTGCAGCCTGTGGGCCTGGGCAGTGGGGACCCCAGGGGACACCGCACCCAGCTGTGCCCTCAGCCGTGGGGCTGTGCCAGGGCCGTGCAGACCAGCAGCGCTGCCATGGGGGTGTTCATAGAGCTCCAGGAAGCCCTCCACATCCTCACCTGCTGCCCAGGGCAGGAGCAGGGTGGGTACTTCCCCGACCCTTTTCTCAGCCCATGCTCAGTAAACACAGCTTCTGTGCCAGCTGCCCGAGCCAGCGCCGTGCAGTTGTGGCTCGCGTGCCCTGGAATTAAAGCGGCATGGGCCGAACATCCACGCGTTCAGCTGAGGCTGAACCTCCACGCTGCAGCGCCCACAGCCGCGTAAATCACACACCCGCACTGCTCCGGGACCGTGCCCAGTCCCTGCCAGGCAGAGCCCCGGTTACAGCTGCGTTCCCGCAGGGCTGCCCCGTCCCCCGCCGTGCGCTGGCTGCGGTACCTAAAAGAGACACCTTGCATCCCTTTCCTCCTCGTCACCCGCAGGAACGCCGTGAGCTGAACCGGCAGCAGGAGAGCCGGAGCCGCTGCGTGCATCCCCCGCCAGCGGGTCCCCTGCGTGCTGCGGGAGCGCTGCGGGGAGCGGGGCTCGGCGGGGGGCGGCGGGGGGCGGCGGGGAGCCGCAGGCCGGGGGGGGAGCTGCGGCTCGGGCAAAGTCCTGCCGAAACGGTTAACAGCCGGCAGGACCCGGGAGGTAAGAGCCCGGCAGAAAGTTTGCTGGGTAATGGCCTGAAATAGTTTCCTTATGCGAGGAGGTGTTGAGTTACAGCGCAGCCTTTAGCCTTTGAGGGCTGGGTGGAGAGAAGGAAAAAAAAAAAAAAAAAAAAAAGAAAGAAAGAGATCTGCCCCGCCACCTTCCTTTCTGTCCGGGCAACGTGTGCAGCAGCCGGGCCGGGGCGCGGGGCGCGCTGCGGGGCCGCTCTCCCTGCCCCGGGCCGGCCGCAGGATGCCACGCAGGCAGCGGCCGGAGGGCGCCCGGGGCTGAGCTCCCCCCGCCGGGCCGGGCCGGGCCGACCCGGGCCGGGCAGGGCAGGGCAAGGCAGGGCCGGGCCGGGGGCTGCACCGCCCCCGCCTCGGGCGGCCGGGGATCGCGGTGAGGATGCACAAGCTCCGGAAGCTTTTCCGCGGCAGCGGGCGAGCGCTGGCCTTCGTCTTCGTGGCCTCAGTCGTGTGGCTGCTGTTTGACATGGCAGCGCTCCGGCTCTCCTTCGGCGACGCCGCCGGGCAGCGGGCGCTGGCGGCGGCGGGACGGGGGCAGCGGGAGCGGGGCCGGCTCTGGAGGGGCTCCCCGGGGCCGCCGGGCGGTGGGCGGCGGGACCCCGGCCCCCCCCTGGCGGCGGCGCCGCGGGGGCCGGGCGGGGGCAGAGCCGCGGAGAGCGCGACGGCGGCGGCGGCGGAGGGGAGCCCGGCGGGGGGCGCAGCCCGGCGGGCGGCGAGCGGCACGGCGGGGCCCCCCCCGGGCAGCCCGCAGCCCTCCGCTGCTCAGGGCCGGGCGGGGGGCTCCCTCCGGCCGGCTGCGCCCCGACGGGTCGGGTGGTCCCCGGCTGCGGCGGCCGCGCGGAGCGACGTGGCACCGGCGGCGAGCGGACCCCCGGCACGGGCAGCGAGGACGGCAGCGGGCGCCGTCGCAAGCACGGCCCGGCCGCCCGGGGCACCGCCAGCCACGGCAAGCGCCGGGGGACCGAGGGACAGGGCCCTGAGCCCGGACCTGCCGGCGCCTGAGCCCGCGGAGCAAGCCGGGGCCGGGGCGGCGGTGCCGGAGGGAGCCGCGCACGGCGCACACGGGAGCCCGGCCCCCCCCGGCAGCCCAGCACACCGAGCCTCCCGGGCACCGTGGCACCGCGGAGCCCGAGCGGGAGAGGCAGCAGCATCCCCTGAGAAATACTTCGTCCTCATCGGCAAGGCGGGGGCAAAACCCAGCAGCAGCGCAGCAGCCCCCAGCCCCGGGTCCGACGCCGTGCCAAACTTGTGGCGGAGCCCCGAAGCACGCGGAGCGCAGCAGCTCGCAGCCACGAGGCTCAGCATCAACCTCACCGCCAGCACCACCCGCAGCGCCGCAGCACCGCGCTCCCCTGGGGCAGCAGGTGCGGGGCCGGCGGGAGATGCCGGGGGGGCAGCCGAGCAGGGCAGGCAGGGGGTGGTGGGCAGCAGCAGCCGCGCAGCCCGGCCGGGGGGCAGCCCCGGGACACACAGGGTCTTGGCCGTGGATGCAACGCTGGCCCCCAGAGACCCCCAGGCTCCCGGGCAGTTTGGGCATCCTGTGGCAGTCCCTGAGGACAAGCAAGAAGAAGCAAAAAGCAGGTGGAAAGAAGGCAACTTTAACGTCTACCTCAGCGACCTGATCCCCGTAGACCGAGCCGTGGCGGACACCAGGCCTGCCGGGTAAGATGTGCTGCCCTGCGCACGGGCTGCGCCGCGCTCACGGGGGGCTCGCGGGGAGGGCAGCGGGGGCACTGAGGCCTTGGCTGCAGGCATGCCAGCACTGACAGGGCTCCGTGTCCCCAGGTGAGAGGAGCTCGTCACTAACAGTAAAGCCGGATAAAATTCCCTGGTGTCCAAACCGGCTGGGGCACATGAGGCAGACAATGGGGCTCGGGCCTTTTTGTGCCTTAAAATGTTTTATTTGCCTTATTGGGTGTAGCAGCGAGCACTGCTTTGTATCGCTCTCCGTGCATTTGGTTCCCCAGCCACTTCTGCACACCACCAACGTGCCCAGGCAGCTGAAGCCCTCCCTGCCCGGGAGCACTGGTGCTCTCACGCCTGGAGCTGCCACTACCCCTTCCTATCCCCCCCAGAGCTACCCCACTGGCCTCACCCACCTAAAGGGCACAGAGGGGGCTCCTGGGCAAAGCCACCTGATGAATGCTGAGACAAGGACACGGCAGGTGGCTGCCTGCAGCTGCGGCAGCGCTGGGATGTCCTCGGGATTGCTCCTTTTTCCCACCAGCATCGCTGGCTGCTGCATGGCACTTTTGTGCTGCCCAGCGCCACGTGGGTGTGCGCTGTGTGAGCTCGGGGCCTGTGGGCAGAACTGTGGTTTGGTAAGCAATTGCTTCACAGCCGTCCCCCTGCAATGTGCGGCTGAGTCTGCAAATGTCAGTATTGCACTTTGAAAAACAAACCAATGCCCTGCCATAGTCCACATGCAAAAGCAAGGCAAGATGTGGGCAGTACCTTGCCAACAGAAGGGGCAGACATTCATGGGGCTGCTTTCTAGGGCAGGTGCACCTGAATCGCTGCAGACAAGGTCTGGAACAGGTGCAAATTCAGGTGAATCCTCCTGCCCCCTGCATGGGAGCAGTGGCACGGGCTTTGTGCTGTGACACACAGGACAATACACAGGTGTTCCTGTGCCGCTGTCATTACTCGCTTTGTGAGCCGAGGTGAAGTCCTGGAGAGGCAGGAGCAGGGCAGGGAAGGAGCTGCAGCACCTTTCCAGCGTGCAGATGCCAGCTATGGGAGCTGGCTGCATACAGAAAACGAGCCGACGTGGCTCAAAACCAGGCTTGAAAGACGAGCCCTGGCGAGCTGCAGAGCAGAACACCTGCCTGCCTTCCAGGAGCACCCGCCCGCCTCCGATGAATCAGGCACCTGCCGGGAAGGGAGGCGTAGCCGCTGGGTATCCGGGATAACACCTTAGCCAAACAGGGGCTGGTCCCAGCACCCTGTCCCCGGGACTTGTGCTGCCACATGGGGTCAGGCTGCACCCTGCGGATGGTGACCTGGGGAGCACCCGCGGGCACCCCAGCGCTGGCAGGAGCCGTGCAGGCTCTGAGCACGTGGCCTGTTGGCACAGGGAAAGCTGGACGTGAAGGCCAGCTCTCTGCAGTCTGTCTGGATGTAATGCTGGCTGCTTGCTGAGCGTTACTGACCAGCACTGGTGCTTGCTGAGCGCCGTCCCTCTGCAGCAGTGCATTCAGGCAGGGTCCCACCCATGGAGGGGCATGATGCAAAAGCCACACAGCCTGGGTTAAATGCCCCAGGGCAGCTGTGATGTTTGCAGGCAGAACACTCAATGCAGAGCCTGGTAAAAAAAAAAGTGCTGCATGCCACTGTACGGTTCAGTGAGTCAGCCCCTGGGTGCCAGCAGGCGCGGTGTGCCAGCTGCTGGGCAGGTGGGGCAGAGCAGGGCTGTGGTGAGGCTGCTGCCAGGCTCGGGAGCAGCAGACCCAACAGAAAGATCTTCCAAAGCAACCTCAGGGACATAAGAGCCCGCACCTGACTGACTTGGAGGATGAAGTTAGCCAAACACAGAGGCTATGGACTGTTTTTCTGTAGAAGCCTCTCTGGGGGTGAAATTCCAACAGAATTTGGCTTCTGCTTAATATTAGCAATATATATTGAGTAATATTTATATATTATTTTTGTATGTGTATGTATGTAATTAGCAAAGAAACAGAGCCCAAGCTCATATAGAACATCGTGAATACCTTTAGCTGTGTATCGACAGTAATGAACCCACTACTCCGCCTAGAAGCCCTATTTTTTAGGCAAGGAGGGAGAAAAAGGCACTCCTCAGTTTGAGGTTGCCTCAAAGAGCTGCTTCTGCCTGTTGCAGCCACTTGCCTCCACCACGTGCTGCCTCGGCCCCGTCCTGCACCCTGCACGGCTGCCCCTCGGAGGCTGGGCCAGGTGCCGGGGAAGTGCCTTGCGAGGGGTCTGTAATTTGGGGGCTATTTTCACTTAACCCAGAGCACTCCTGGCTAGCCAGCACCTCTGAGGAAGAAGTCACTTCTCTGTACACTCCCACATACATATATATGTGTATATATATATTCACACACGCATATATATATGTGCATATATATATATGGCCCCGTTTGCTGTCCGCTGTGGATAACGGAGTGAACAGGAGCTCTGATCCATCATTGATAAATTCATTTTCTGCATCCGCAGGCAGGCTGGTGCCTGTCCTGCCTGCAGGAGGTCTGCTCTGGAAGGAAGAGAGGAGAACCTGTTATCAGACCTCAGCTTATGGATGAGAGAAAGCAAGTCCCAGTGCGTCATGAATGTTCGGGATAAAGTGGCGCGTTCAGGGGCCCGCAGCTCTTCCTTGAGGCACCCCGGGCGCCTCGAGATGCCCTCGGAGATGGATTGGTGCAGGAGCCCAGCTCCCCGCGGGCAGGCAGCAAAGTGGTGCTTGAATTGCAAATAGCGATGAGCAAAGCTGCTCGTCGACCTTTTGTTCAAACACTGCAGACACAGGCCTGACCCAGACGTTGCGTTTTGGGCTGTCACAAAGAAAATGACAAACTCACAGGCAGGGGAAGGATGTTATCGCTCCCTTGGCCCAGGCTGCGGGCAGTTTGCGGGGACGTGGGTGCTGCTTGGAGCCCCTGGGCAGGGCTGGGGCATGGCTGGTGGTGCTGGGTGTCCGTGGGGAGGTGTGGGTGCTGGGCTGTGAGATGCAGGGTGCTGGGGGAGCGGACCTGCCAATAGTGGTACACAACAGCTGGATTTTTGGGTGTCTTCCCATCCTGCACAGCAGTTAGGTGCAGAGGTTGGGCTGGGAGACCCTTCCTCACCGTCTGTCGGCTCCACAAGTTGCCCTGCTGGGTGGCCCCTCTTGGAAATGGCCGTTCCCTGCACTCTGGGCGTGCTGCTGACTTTTCCCAGACAAGGCGACCTCCTGAAGCCCAGGGTCCCACGCCTGCAGGAGCTCAGAGCATCAGAGGAGGGCACCCCGTGCACAGGGCTCCTTTCCCCGCAGGTGTCCCCAAGAGCAGGGTGCAGAGCTGGGACCGGCCTCGCTTCCCAGCACCCTCCCATTGCTCGTGGGGAGGAGATGTTGTCACCTGGGGGTGGGGTGGAAAAGAGAGGTCCCTGCTGGAAAGAAAGGGTGGGTGCATCTTGTCCCCGCAGGGCTGCCCCCTGCTCTCCCAGCCCAGCCCCATGGGGAGCCAAGCCCCCTTGTTCCACGTTTCCCACATCCCCTCCCTGCATGTTTCCCGGCGGTGCTCAGCCGGAGGCAGCCAGGGCACAGCAGCAGTGCTGCCGTTGCAGGTGCTCGGAGCAGCGGGTCCATGACGACCTGCCGACCACCACCATCATCATGTGCTTCGTGGACGAGGTGTGGTCCACCCTCCTGCGCTCCGTCCACAGCGTCCTGAGCCGCTCGCCTCCCCACCTGGTCGAGGAGATCATTCTGGTGGACGACTTCAGCACGAAAGGTAGGCGAAGCTGCTTCTACCTTTATGAAACTAATATAACTTGAGGCTCAAATACAATTTGTTCTCTGTAATTCAATTCTGAGTTGCAGGAAGAAATCGCATTTCCTTCTTTCAACGTATTGAAGTGCTTACGCAGCCTGCGTGCACATGAGGTGTCCTGGCTTGAGGGCAGTGCGTTCATAAAGATGTTCTCACCCTTCTCTGTGCAGTTTCCAGATGGGTGCACATGGGTTTCAGTGCTGGTGGCAGGCGCACATGTCCAGGTTGCTCGGACACGGGGGTGGTTGTGATAAAAGCATTCAGGATCTGGCCCTGTCTGCATGCACAGTGACTTCACCTGTGTAGTCACAGACATTTCACATCATATCAAACCTCTGCTTTGTAATACTTTGGCTCCCTGCTGTCTTCAGCCCTTACAGCTTTTAAAACGATGTAATTTTTCTACTGCTGGTTCCTCAGCAAAGGTGCTGTCTCAACAGCAAGGCTCATGGCAGCACATAAAAACATTTTCCAAAAGAGCCCCTAATGCAACAAGGCAATAGGTGTGAGAGAAGGAAAAGGGCTCCGCTTGCTCATTTTTTAAATAATTGTTAAACACGTCCATACCACCTCCTCCAAAGTGTCTCTGCAGTTTTCCTCTTCACTTTCCTCCTGGCTTCCCCTCGTGTCTGCTCATGAGCCAGTGAAGCAGCAGAAACCTCGCTAGTACGAGTGGGTTACAGGGAGCCGTACTCTGCGCTGCTGTCACCTAATGGCAGCAGCAGCGACCCCCTGCAAATGCTTTGCCCCTGGAGTCTTTCAAAGCCTGTGGCTGGCAAACAGCTGCGCCCCGTGCAGCCTCATTCTCTCCTTCTCCACAGAGTACCTCAAGGAGAAGCTCGACGCATACATGTCACGGTTCCCAAAAGTGAAGATCCTACATCTCAAAGAGAGGCACGGTCTGATACGGGCCAGGCTGGCGGGGGCGCAGGTTGCCAAAGGTAAGGAGAAGCCCGGCCACACGCCTGCACGAGCTCCCCTTGGCTGCCCTCGCTGAGCTCACGTGGTGGGCAGCTGAACACTGCTGAGCAGAACTGCTCTGCAGACACCGTGCTGAGCAGACACCGTGCTACAGCCCTGCCCAGGCGGCTCCAGGCTGCAGAGCTGAGGGGCTGGTGGCTCACAGGTGGCTGGGAGGAGGGCATCTTGGGGTGCCAAACCCGGCTGTCTGGCACCTGAAGGTGTCAGCAAGCGTCCATCCAGATCTCCAGCTCCCCCCGCTGTAGCTCTGCTTCCCGGAGAAATTTTGGGAAGTGCCGGGGTGTGAGGCTGTGGCACCGTCAGCCTGTGGGGTGCCCAGGGTGTGAGTCTGATGGTGCCCGTGGCTTCTGCCCACAGGCGACGTCCTGACGTTCCTGGACTCGCACGTGGAGTGCAATGTGGGGTGGCTGGAGCCGCTGCTGGAGAGGGTCCGCCTGAGCCGCACCAAGGTGGCCTGCCCCGTTATCGAGGTCATCAGCGACAAGGACATGAGGTAACACTTCACAGCACTGGGAAACCCAGAGATTCCAACCCATTGCCCTGAGAAAACCTCTTACCCTGGCCATAAAAATGTTAATTTTAAAAAGACATACGTACAAACCCTCTAATCAGCCTTCCACAGTGTCTCACAGGGGATATGCAATATAGGTGACTTCCACACAATCAAATTAACATTAGCAGCAGCCATGGCCGCTTCATTTACTGCACACACCTTTTCACTTTTTCATGAATTCAAGCAGGATTCCTGATGAAATTTGTTAGAATCTTGTTTTAATTATGTGCAGATATTCCTCTTTGCTCATTAAGTGTGACATTTCAATCAGGAATGTGACTCAGAATTAGTCATCACCATCTCTTCTGTGTTTAGCTACATGACCGTGGATAACTTTCAACGTGGGATTTTTACTTGGCCGATGAATTTTGGATGGAGGCAGATTCCACAAGAGGTCATTGAGAAAAACAAAATCAAGGAAACTGATATAATAAGGTAAAGAAAGTGAATCAGAGAGGTTTGTGAACCAGCCCATTCTGCGGTCACTGATTTAGCTACAGAGGCTCCTTCCAGGCTGAGCGTTTTGCTGGTAAGGACGATGGATGCGGTGGCCCAGCACAGATCACCTCGCCTCACCAAAGCCCACTGAGTGTTTCATGTTCCTGCAGCCCCGTGGGTGCATCATGGTGCTGCCAGGACGTACCTTTGTGTGCTGTGCCACCCTGTTTCCCTCCCATCCCCACTCCGAAACACCATCTTTTAATCTCATATTTGTCAGTGGGTACTGAGGGGACAAATCCTATGGTCCATGCTGTAAGTGCAAATTTGGGCACCATCCCCGAGCATTCAGTAACTGACATTTTCGTGATGCAGAAGCTTCACGTGTAGAAGCTTTCCTGTGTAGAAGCAAGGTGAAAAGGATGGGTATTTTGTGACCGACTGACGTGCCGCCTTGCTCGTCTGTTCCCAGGTGCCCGGTGATGGCGGGTGGCCTGTTTTCCATCGACAAGAAGTATTTCTTCGAGCTGGGAACATACGACTCAGGACTGGATGTTTGGGGAGGTGAAAATATGGAGATTTCATTCAAGGTACGTTGGTCTCGGCAGCCTGTCCCGTATCTCAGAATCACAGAGTCACAGAATGTCAGGGACTGGGAGGGACCTTGAAAGATCACCTAGTGCAGCCCCCCTGCCGGAGCAGGAACAGCGAGGTCAGGTCACACAGGAAGGGTTTTGAATGTCTCCAGAGAAGGAGACTCCACAGCCCCCCTGGGCAGCCTGTTCCAGTGCTCTGTCACCCTCACCGTGAAAAAGTTTTGTCTCATATTAAGCAGAACCTGCTATGCTCCGCCTTGCACCCACTGCCCCTTGTCCTGCCGTTGGGTGTCACTGAGAAGAGCCTGGCTCCGTCTTCTGACACTTGTCCTTTACATATTTATAAATATGAATAAGGTCACCCCTCCGTCTCCTCTTCTCCAAGCTGCCATATGCCTGGTTTGGATGCTCGGCGGACCCTGTCCCTCCTGGCAGGGCACAGCCCAGCGAGCCCCCTGCTGCCCCCCTCGCTGCTTCTCTCCTGGCGTGCGCAAAGCCAGAGCACAACCCTGGCCCGTGTTTCTCTCAAAGCAACCTCTGCTCCTCAGGTCTGGATGTGCGGAGGAGAGATTGAGATTATTCCGTGCTCCAGAGTTGGGCATATTTTCAGGAATGACAACCCTTACTCCTTCCCGAAAGATCGGATAAGAACGGTGGAGAGGAACTTGGCCCGTGTCGCAGAGGTCTGGCTGGACGAGTACAAGGAGCTGTTCTATGGCCACGCGTACCACCTGGTCCTGAGACGCCTGGACGTGGGCGACCTGACCCAGCAAATCGCGCTGCGAAAGAAGCTTCAGTGCCGAAGTTTCAGGTGGTACCTGGAGAACGTCTACCCCGACCTGGAGGCTCCCCTGGTGAAAGCCAGCGGGCTGGTACGTACCCAAACCACTTGCTGTTCTTCATGTCAGAGTGCTTGCAGCTAGAGCTGCAGCAGCATCCCGATATGCCCGTCTCTGTACGCCTGGCATGTGGTGCCACTTTGGAGTACCCAGCTTGTCACGGTGGTTAAACATCTGGTTTATAAGACAAATTGCAGTGATGCCAGGATTCCAAGCCGAAGGTCTTGCTGCCTTCCCTGCTCACCCCGTGTCTCTGAGTGCAGCTGCAGGAGAGGCTCTTGCAGAGAGGAGGTGGCCAGGACCTGGTGACCACGGGGCTGGCACAGCTGAGGCACTGAGAACAAGCACTGCCTGTCCCCTGCCTCCCTGCCAGGGCACACAGCCTCAAACCTCTCCGCAGGCCGCTCTGGGAGCCGGGGAAAGCACAGCAGCCCTTTGGCCACGCTTCAGGCTTGTCTGCAGGCCAAGGGCGTAACGTGCAGGCTCCCACTCAGGGGCATCCCTCGCAGCGCAGCCAGGCTGCCTGCTGGACGAGGCTGTGCTGCAGTGTGCCATGAAGGCACGGGGCAGTGGCTCTGCAAGCACAGCGTGAGCTCTCACTGCTCATGGAAAAGGCGTAGGGACCCCCTGGGGTTGGGCACGTCAGCGGGTTATGAGCAGCTCGTCCCTTCAGAGGCCTCTGTCTGGCCCAGCGTGCCCCCAGCCTCGGTTGGTGCCTCCCGCAGCAGGACAAGTGCTGAGCACTGCCCGCGGGTACCTGGCGCTGGGCTGTGTCCCTCTGCTTTCTCTTAGGAAACACCATCTGAGTTAAAATGAAGGTTTCAGTGAAACACCAGCTTAGGTGACTTTTTTAAAAAAAGGATTAGCAGTGATAATCTTGAGAACATCAAAAAAAAATTAATTTTTGGAAAGCATCAACTTTTTCAGCTCTTTCACTCAGAGCAATAAAACCTTATGTGAAATCTGTGCAATGCAGTTAGACTGTGCATAAAGACCTTTGTTTCAACAGAAGCAAAACCTCCACTTTTCAGTTCTGTGTTCACGAAAATGTTCACAACGGTGCCTTGCTTTGTCCTGATTCAGGCCACCTGAATGGTTCTTTTATCTTCATTCTCAAAATTTAATAGGGCAGAAAATCTGTTTTTCAGCTAGCTCTGCAAATTCCAGCTGTGCTGAACTCTAACCAAATTTATTTGAGAACTTTTTTTCTGAATAGCCTACTTACCCACTGGGATTAATTCAGAAATTCTTCAGCAGTCTACATTTGCAAGGAATCAAAGACAGGACTGGCCTAACCACAGCTGCGTTCCCCCGTGGGTGACGGTGCCAGGGCAGGCAGCCTAGGTGACAAACAGGCAGGTGGGGCAGTGAGCGTGTCGGGTGCTGCACTAAATGCAGAAACCCCTCTGCTTTCTGCCAGGGGAAGAGGGAAGGCAGGTCCCGCGGGTGGCAGTAGGGAATGGTGTCCCCAGGGGGGCCGCACTCCTTCCTGGGGTGGTGGCAGGACAGGGGTCGTGGTGGGCAGCTGGTGCTCAGGGATCTGCAGAACGGGAACACCGGCTGTGTCCAAAGGAAACCCAGGGAAAAGCCCGTCTCATCCAGCTGTGGATGCTCCCAGAAAGGGATGGTGTCGGGCTTCTCATGCTAGAAAAACGTGTAACAGGGCACGTGTGCACTTACACACCCCGCCAAGGACTGACACCATGCCTCTGCTTCACTCCGTTGACAGTATTAATCAGTGTCTGCATTGTAACAGCCTCTCCTCTTTCTTCACAATTTGTGTCTAAATTTGCATTTGGTTATTTTCTAGCTTGTTAACATAGCCACAGCAAGATGCATCACTGTGGAAAACACCACTCTAGCTTTTCAGACGTGTGATGTTAACAACGAGGTAAGGATAACCCCGTACTGAGCACTCAGTAGCACCTCCCCACACTGACCTCACCTCGCCTGCAGGGCTGGTGCCGACCCTGCCCCAGACACACCAAGTGGAGGCGCAGGAATTGCCTCTGCTTGCAGGGGCTGTAGCCAGGCACAAGCGCCCTGCCCCAGAACTAGCAGGAGGGTCAGACAGATCCATGAGCCTGCACGTGAGCTTGGGGACAGAGGCTTACACCCAAACCTGTGCTGTGTGCTGCTGCAGCACCAGCTGCGCCCCGCTGAGCGCTCACCCCAGTGCACCGAGGGTAGCAGGCACTGCCGAGGGGCACACACATGCCGGGTTGGGGCTGCTCTGGTATGAGCTCTCTCCTGAGCTCTGCCGGTCCCTGAGGGGCCCTCTCCTGGGGCACAGTTCTCATGGTGGGTGCTGAGAGCATGGAACGGGTGGGTTGTAAAAGGCAGCGCGGGGCGCGGGCTGACAGCTCCCTGCCATCCCTCCCACAGGACCAGAAATTCAACTACACCTGGCTGCGGCTGCTCCGGCACGGAGACCTGTGCATCGCCCCGGCAGGCACCACGGGAGCGCTGGAGCTGCGGCTGTGCACGGGCTGGGAGAGCAGCCTGGCCTGGCAGCACAGCAGCCTGGCAGCAGCCCGGCCAGAGCTGGTAAGTGGCCTCGGCAGCGGCGGTCCCATCACAGACATGTGCAAAGGCACGAGCCCACCGTGGGGCCCAGAGCCTGGGGGCCCGCTGGTGTCCCCAGAGCTTTCACCCAGAGGTGAAGGTAGCCTCTTCGGTACCCTGCCCGCATGGCCTTTCACGGTCTGGCTGTAAAGCTGCGCTCTGCTGTAGGTTTTGCCACTCAATATGACCCACAGCCAGATCCTGCTGCACAGCCCGGCTAGAGGGCGAGATGGAAACTTGCAATGCCGAGGCACTCGCTCCAGCAGGGGTTTGCCATTTGTGGCACAATAGCAGAAAGTCCTGGTTTTACATAGAGGAGATCAATAGCACTTACGTGGGTATTACTTGGTATCGATCGGCATTCAGTTCACAGTGTTGTTTTTCTAACAGAAAACATTTATGAAAAGGAAGAAAATGGGTACTTACATTTATTACCTGCACTGCAAAAAGACAGAAAGTCATGGCTGTATCTGTGTCAGCCTTCTGTAAGTGGCGTTCTCCCTAAAAAGCTATAAAATGGCATACTTTACAACACTTCATTTAGGAAAGAAAAAGAGTAGTTGTTAAGTAGCACACTCGTTCTGTAGGCAAGATCCCATTCCTCTTCAGTCTAAAAAGATAATTCTTTCGAAGCCAAAACACTGCAGCAGCAAGGCTGACAAAAGCCACGATATTTTGTGAAAAGTACAAGAAAATTGTCCTCCACTTAGGAGTCCAGACAGCAGTACAGGTACACAGCCAGTCGTTGTCACCTGTTCCAGACTGAGCTCGCATTAGTCACGTCTGAAGGTCCCGGCCAGCATGGGGAAAGCTGTGGTGCCCCCCAAAGCCTGGCTGCTCCGGAGGGGCTGGGTGCGGGCAGCCCCAGACACCCAGTGCTGCCGCCCTGCCTGGGCTGGTGGGCAAAGCACAGCTGGAAACAGGAGCCAAGGGAATGTGCCAGGCTCCGATGTGCCGCAGTTTTACCATCTCCACATGGTCACTTAGCTCAAGTTGGGGAGCTGGCAGACCGCTGTGCTGGCGTTCACAGGGCAGTCCCCGTATGAGCAAAGCGGCAGGGCAGTGTCACAATTTACTGGTCCTTTCAGGAATATTCCATCTAGGTATTAACTGAATGATTGTAAGAACCATTGCAATGCTAGGCAGTGAAATGGAGCATCCCTTACCTTCAGCAGCACTCGTCATATTGCCTTGCTGGCCACATGGGTTAAGTAGATAAAGATGAGCAGATGGGAAAACCAAAAGGACTGATATCACTCACACTCTTCATTCCTTCATAATCCAATTTACTACCCCAGCATTTGAAGTTCACTGCTGAATTACCTAGCGTCCTTTTCATTGCAGTAAATGTGCTTTGAGTTCATTAGCAGAGAAACTCCAAAACACAAAAATCCGTCTCCTGACATACGTTTCCCTATATTGCAAATACCATCTGGAGTGATTTCCTTTGCATGGTAATTGCCACTCGGACGGGGAGAGAACTAATCTTCAATTTCCAGGGAGCTAAAAGCCACGAGGCACAGAAGGTATGGTGTAATCCTAGCTCAGCAACAGGTGTAAGTGTTGGATCCCACCCAAAATTCCTTTGAGTCAGCAAAGAGACCTCGTGTTAGGGAAATGCAGGAGAAAGAAAAAAAAAGGCATATCATAAAGAATCAAGCTCTGTCAGTAGAAAATCAGAGCAACGTGCTTTGTTGGGCTTCAAACAGCATTTGCTGCGTGAGCCCAAGGACCTCCCGCCCCTCTCCCCTGCAGGCAGACCACCTCGTTGCAGAGCACCTCCAGCCGCCCGCCTGTCTGGAAGTGGATCCGTCTCTCCAGGCCCTGAGGGTGAGCGCCTGCAACTCCGCAAATCCTTATCAGAAGTGGCAGTTTGGCAATTACTATGCAGACTGAAGGGAACACAATCGAACCAGAAGCAGCGTGCTTTCATCTTGTGAATTCAGCAATGGCATCTGCGGGACTTGTGACAGCAATTACAGAACTGGAAGTTCATTTCCAAATGGTAATTGAAATCCGTAATTTAAACCGGCATATTGAGAGATCAAAATACCAAGAGTAGCACATCTGGTTTAACGACGTTTGAAATGTGGGTTTCCTTCAACTGTGAGACACTTTGGCAAAAACTCAAATAATTTTTCTGTGTTATTAAATGGAAACATTTTCTGAAGCCCCCCCCCCCTCCTACTCTAAGCACACGTTCAGTAGTTACCTCCAGACAACAATATAAGCTAACAGAAATAATTCCAGGGCTCTCTAGTCTGTAAACAGTAAATTGGGCCATTTGTTTTTCAACGGCCTGGGGAAATGGAAGCTTATTGAGCAATGCATTACAAAAATCCATCTGACATGCCCATGCTGGGCCTGATGGCAGGATCCTGCCCAGCACGACCTGTTGCCTGACAGCTAAGCATCAGAGTTGGCTTAGGAATTGATTGTGCATCGAAAAAGCCTGTTCTTGATAACAGGAGGCAAGCGTGGATCGATAGCCAGCTGGGGCAGTGCCCCCCGCCCGCAGCCCTGCGTGGTGAGGGTGCAGGCGGCCCCGCGAGACCTGAGGCAGGCTGCAGCCCCCAGCGGGACGAGTTGTAACCCACTCCACTTTGTAACCCAGCTGTGATCAGGATGGACAGGCACCCACGGCAGCCCGCGGGCGCTTCTCCTGGCACACAGGTGGCTGTGAGGGCACACAGGCCTCACACAGGGAGCGCGGCACCGGGGAGCTCGCCCCTCATCAGCCCTCGTGCGGCTGGGCCAGGCCATCAGGCCCCGCACACCACGAGTCCCTCCAAACGTGGCGTCGCAGGCAGCTTTTGTTCTTACTGTGAAACTTGCATCTCCAAAAGCTGTCCCCTGTTTTTGAAAGTCTGGATTAGAGAGGAGAGCAAACTCAGATGTGACAAGTCATGAGCCCTGAGATAGGTGACGCTGCAGCGCCACAGAAAGGACATGGCCAGCCCCGTGTCACACAGCCCCCAGGGGCTCGCCACGAGGAGCTGCCACCCGCACTCGGCAGTGTCACCAACAGGAAGGTGGTGCTGCGTCCCCGGGTACCACACGGGCTTCTCCAAAGACGGGCCTTCTGCTTTGCACCTCGGGATCTGCAGGACTGAGCACTGCCCTGGCTCTGACACCGCTGCTCACGATGGCTGAGCCTTCGCTGTGCAGCATTTGCAGGCTGATACAAAGCAACTCACATCTCTCCTTTGATTTTTCAAGTGGCACCAGCATAATGCTACCTCTCACGTCAAGGATCAATGCTGACAGCACTTGACAGGCTGCGTCTGCCAAAATATTGACTGGCCTAACAGATTTTCACAATTGGCTCCTGTTCCAAATGTCTTCCTGATTTTATCTCCCTCCTTTGGTGCTGCTCGCCTGCAGTCACTATCAGAAAAATTACACAGATGTTGTTTGTGCAGTCATGTTTTATCAGGAGCATGAATTTCATTAAATGCTGTTTGCTGACATTCAATCATTTGTCACTGAATAGGCAGCGAGTGTTCTCATGTCATGGTCACATCACATCTCCAGGCTTGTCACTTGCACTTTTATCCCCTGTTGTGTAAATGCTCACTTCCATGCTGGTATCTTTTACTTACAGACCTGAGCATGCCTTCGGGGACCGCTGGCCATGAACTTGGCTGCGCTGTTACACAACACCCAGAAACACCCAGATCTCCCCATCAGCCGGGTTTGCAGGAAGGAGAGCATTTTTCTGGCACGCTCACAGGCGCATGGGGCACGTTCCTGCCCATCCCCTAACCTAGCACTGTGAAAATGGAGAGGAATTGTTTTCAGAACAACTCTGGGCCTGCAGTTACAGCATCCCAGAGCTGGTCACCCTACTCACCATCCCCACGCTGTTTTCTGTGCAAAATTTCCCCACGTGGAGCAGGGGCGTTTCCAGGCTCTGTGTCCCCCCGGGTGCCCTGTAGCATGCTCTCCCCCCGGCTGCTCACAGCTCCTGCTCCAGCTCGCTGCAGACGTGCTTTGGGCAGAAGCAGCCCCTGCTCTGTGCTGTGCCCTGGGGTGGTGTGGGTGGCAGCACCCATGGGAGAGCATTCAGCTCAGTACTGCTCACTCGCTGCTGCGTGCCCCTTGATTTCCGTTTTCCAGCTCCCCTGAGGGTTTGGCAGGAGGTCTGTCTGTAGAAGAGGCCCTTACAGCATCCCCAGAGTTTACATTTTACTTTTCCAGCCACCAAGCCAAGCGGGAGAGCACGGCCCTGACAGCACGGGGAGTGCTGTGCTGGCTGCCTCCAGGAGCATAAGCCAATGTTGCAGACCAGCAGGGACAGACACGGTAACTCAAGGGATGTCTGCCTTTTGTGCTACAGCTGCCCCATCTCCCACCTGAACCCCACTGCTCCTCCTGCAGACATCTGCGTGCACCTCCCCGTGCCGTACTCATCCAGGCACCAGCCTTACCCTCAGGTTTTTGTTTTGCCTGGGGTTTTAGCCATTTTCTTCCCCATTACACTCTGTAACTGCAGCTGAGCACATCTGCAACTGGCCCGTTGTCGCGGCGAGCACAGCTGGCCTCACTGCGAGGCGCACTGCGTGCCGGGAGGTGACCGTTGGCAGGTCACGGGGAGCTGTCTCCCAGACAGCCCAGTAACTATCTAATCGTTAGGAGAAATGTGCCGTCATCCTTACAGGAATCGCTGAGGGCAGAAGTGGGAGGGAGTGCGGGGCAGCTGTCAGAGAGCAGGCGAACAAACTGGCAGTATAAGTTTATACAAGCAAACCTCTGAATTTTTGCGAGCCAAAGAGCAAATAAACAATTCTGAATAGTACAATGAGGACTGTGTTTTGTTTGTACAATACAGAATTGCCATTTATTAGTTTGACGTTGCCAATAAATAATTGCCTTTATGTGGAACAAACAAAAAAAATCAAAGCAATATTCAGTGCTGCTGGAAATGAAAAACTAATAGTTTAAAAAGCAATTGTGGCTAAAGGAGGCCTGGAGTTGAAGTCACAGCCTCACCCCCATTCTTACCTCCTCTCCCTTTTCAGCTGCTCTCAACTTTCCCCAGTTCTTTCTGGGATGCCATCTGCAAAGCTTAGCTCCAACTCAAGACAAAGCTTTCTGTAAAACAGTTTGAAAGAGACTAAATCAACAGCACTGTAGTTATGCAAAGGGTTTTAAAAATGGAGAAAGGCTGTGTTCAGATGACAAAAATAAATCGTGTTAAAAATCTGCCCTGTCTTGAAAAAAGCCTATAAATTTTGCATCTAAACTTACCCTGGAAATTGAGAAGAAATGTATGAGAGCAAAAACTCACCGTCCACACTGCTGGCACTCAGAACAGATTTCTGGTGCCGGCCGGTTTTATTGGACGAACCAGTGTGCCCGCACGGACACGTGCAGCGCGTGCCCAGGCAGCGTGTGTGAGCTGCACCGCTGTGTGTCCACGCTGCACCGCATGGTGCCTGCACAGCACCAGAACTGCCCCGGCCTTCTGACAACCATGGCAGACGTACTGCCTCCTCGGGCGAGAGCTTGCTTAATTCCTGCCCGCTGCACTTAGCCAGGAGCGCAGCCAGCCCTCCATCCCACCAGCACAACGTGGAGCTGCAAACGCGTTCGGTGGTTCCTAGCACAGCACGAGAGGCACCGGCTGGCAGCAAGGACAGACAGCAAGGGAGCGCGCTGCAGTTGCAAACAGTCATGGAGTTTATTATTCACCCTGTGCTGCCCAGCGCCACCGGGACGGCTGCACTGCCAACTCGGTACCAGCACGGCTGGATCACCTGCCTGCCTGCAGCTACACAAGCCCCAGCTCATTCCAGACATACCAGAGTTGGAATATGGTTACAAAACAAACAAACAAACAAACAAAAAAAAAAGGATAGAAAATAAAGGGTAAACTTCAAATCAAATGGTATTACACTTAGTGACCTGATTATTCTCCTGTTCTATGGGTGCCTCTGCCTGCTGGCAAAGTGAAGCATAGAAGTTACATTTTCACAATGTTTTATGAAATCATACAAAAAGCCAAAAAGCGGTGACTTCATGTTGCATGAAGAAATATGTCGGGAGGCAGGGGGAGTGAGACAAAACAAAAACCAAAGTGAACTGCTGTCTCAGTAAGCAATCCTCCGCCTCAGTTTATAAGTGCATCATGGACTCAAATTCATCAATTCTTTGTTTGGTGTTTCCTTTCCTAATCTTCCGGTAGGAGATGGTGTTGTACCGGGAGTAGCTGTGTCTGGAGATGTCGTTCTTTTTCCCCAGGCTGGGCTGCTCCCCAGCTTTCTCAGCCTGGGCGTTGCAGCCGGGGCTGGCGGGGGGAGACACCTCCTTGCCGCTCTCTTGCTGCTGCCGGGACGCCTCGCTGGTCTCCTTCTGCATCTCTATCACCTGCACTTCATCCTCCTCGGTGTCCTCCTCCTCTTCTTCCACCTCCTCTTCCTCCTCCTCCTCCTCAGCATCGTTTGCTCTCTGCTCGGCGGTGCCCGTGGGGGTCCCCACCACCTCCCCGCTGGGGCTGGCTGCTGTCCCCAGCGCTGGCTGCCCACTGCCCGGCCCTGCAGCAACACAGAGTTATGCAGGTGGGGGCTGCCTGCCCGCACGCCCCATGCCACCTGCCTGCTGCCTGGCAGGACGAGCTGCTCCCTCCTGCCCTCCCGGGACCAGATACATCCCCCAACACACTGCGGTGCCACGAGGGGCACCCCCAGCTGCAGCTCACCCGCCTGCACCCATCTGCGTGGCCATGGAGCAGGGACCCCACGTGTGGCCTTCCCAGGGACACAGGCACATGCACGTCCCGGCTTCAGAGGTGGCGGGCGACACTTGGATGGCTATCTGGTATTTGTCCTGTTTGGCACATCTCTGCTCCAGTGTCACAACAAACCGTCTATTCAACATTTTGCCTGTGGAGTCCTGAGTATTAATTAGACTAAATTGGTTAGGTACTAAAAAGCTGCCTGCAATTTAGAGATAAAGTGCTTGTGGCTGAGATGGATGGGGGGCTGTGCAAGATCATTTAATAGGTTTTATTGTGCACTTGTAAAGCAGCACAGCTGGAGTGGAGATGTCAGCTCCGAGTGGGAAAGCCACCATCATGATTCACCTCCTCAAAACCCATGCAGTTGCTAGGAAATATTATTTTGCCCAGGACAAATGTTCATACTTTTTTTTTTCTTTTCTTAATCAAAGCAGCACCAGTTTCTGTTTACAAGGCACGACCATATATCTTTTATAGCTCTGCTCAAATGACTTTAGCTTTGCCAGCACCACAACAACTACTCCGAGTTGTTAATCTGCTCTTCTGTGAGGAGAGGTTCAATATTTATGTGGCAGCTGACATACAGACACACCAGCTTATCGCAGCCTGGTGGGTGCGCCAATGGAGGGAGAGATGCGGGACGGCCGTGGCCAGGAGAGCATCCCACCGGCATTTGGGACATCCGAGAGGATATCCCAAATCTTCAAGAGGACTTCACCCTGCACCACCAGCATGCAGGTGTGTCCCCAAGGCCATAAAATACCCCTCCTTTTTCAGTGACCTTTTGCATGGTATAACTAAATATGCTCACAGACATTGATTGTATTTTGGTGTGCCGACAGAAACAGAGAGTGTGCAGTGCCCCCAGCCCCGCTCTGTGCAGGGGCAGGGGGGGCCCAGGCTTGGCCAGAGCATGCTTGTCTGTTTCCATCCAGGTGCGAGTGGAAGGACACAGGAACAAATGTTCCAGAGGGCAGACTATTTTCTGCTCGTTACTTAGGGATCAGGGCATTTTAGACACTTCATAAATCGGGAAGGAAAGAGTTTGGGTTCTGAGGATGCAAAATTTAGACTTACAGCCATCCAACAAATCAGCAGGTAAACGTTATCCTGCATGGAGCAGAAGATGAAGCATCTCCCGTCCTGACAGGAGGGCTGGAGACCCCATGTGTCAAGGCCCCAGGGTGCTTCGACCCCAGAGTAAAGGTGTCACGCACAGACCACGGGAGGAGAGGCAGCAGCTGCTGCAATCCTACAGATGGGAGTGAGTCACCCTCCTCTGCAGCGTGAGGGTTTGAACGGATTTGAAAAAGATAAACATCTGTATAATCTCATCTCTGAAGGCTACTCATCGCTATGCCTCAGAAGAACAAGTCACATCACACGGCATTCTTCATTACCTTCCTCTGACTCCTGGCTGCCGGTTCCTGTGTCCTGGAGATCAACTGATCCCTGCTGTAGCGTCGCATCATTTTCCTCTTGCTTTTCTTTAGGAAATACAAAGCATGAGAAATGTACTTACGGAGCAGTTAGTGCCAATAATTAGGTTTTAATGGCTGCAGATTGGCAGCAGAATTTTAGAGCAAAGTGAAAAAAATTGCTTTGTCCTTTGGTCATATACTTTTCGTTTCAGCCTCTGTAACCTCTAGCTCAATCTGTCCCCGACTCCCCATTACTCTGAGCCGTTGTTACTGTGCCCGTAGCTTTGCAGTTCTGAATAACACACACAATACATGCCATTATTCATAAGACTATACACAAAATAGAGGCTTTTCTCTCCAAATACCCAAATAAAGGTAGCATCATACTTTACCTTCGCATCGCTTCTCTCCATCAAATTCTGCACACACTACGTCCTCCACCAGCGAGTTTCTACTTTCCTCCTGATTTCCTTTTGCGAGCAGCGCATCAGGGCTGGTGTCTGCGTTCATGTAGGGCCCCGTCCCAATGGGCCTGGCGATGTCATCGATGATGCCAATGACCTGGAGCGGTCCCTTCTCAGGGACCAGGCTCCCGTTGCACTCGGGCATGCTGGGCACCGCCGGCACGTCCTCGGTCATGCTGAGCACCGTGCCGGGGGGCTCAGGCCGTGCACCTGCCGGCCCCGTCCCGCTGCTCCCGGGCTGGGCCGCTGCTCCCGGGACGTCCTCGCGGTCACCGCGTGTCCCCTCTGCGGCCAGACGGGGCCGGCGGTGACAGCCACGGGCTGGCGGGGGCTTGTCCGCCGGCACCGCCACCGGGACCCAATCAGCACCTCGCCCGGCGCTCGGGCTGCTCGGCCTCGTAATTAGATGCACCGCTGAAATTTACATAAACAAACAATCTGAAGCAAGGCGGCTTTTGTGCTGGCATGTAGAGCGGGTCTTTCAGCATGTCAGCCCGCGGTAATACACAGGGATTTTGTATTCTGCACACAATGGCCCTTTGTGCTCCCCCCCTGCGACAGGAGCACCGACTGTTCTCGCCTCCTAATCCGCCGAGGGTGACCTCGCTCCCACCACCACCGTGTAACCGGCTTACCGCAGCCCCCGGTTCCTGCCCTGTAAGCCCCATGGGCTGCCGCAGGACCAGGGCCTCATTTCGCCCTGTCTGAGTGGTTCGGCTGGGCCTGGGCACATCCTGCACGATGCCCAGTGGCTGCAGAATGTACCGTGCCTCCGGGAGCCAGCTTTGGGCCACAGCAGCTGAAATACTCCTTAAAGGAACATGGAAGGGGCAAGGCACGAGATAAACACATCGTGAGCCAGCAGACGGACCTACAAGCTCGCAGGGGGGCGAGGGTGGCGTGAACAGCGCCGGCCATTTCCTGACCACAGCTGAACTCATCTCAACCCTGCCGAATGAAGCCAGGTTTACATAAGAATGTAATCGCCCGCTCTGAATGATTTTTTGTTTTCATACAATACAACATTTTTGACATCTTTGGGCTTTGGGATTTGGAAATCCTCTTGTTGAGATCAGACCTTGATTAGAAACAGAGCCAAAACGCTTTGACTGTTCTTGTTCATCTGTGAGTTTGCATCTTTTAATCAACAACTTTTCACTGTGCTGTAAATGAATTTGGTGTAATTGATTCAAAAATCAATCCTTTGTTGGAAAAAAAACGTCCAAGACAAATGGATGATGACATTTGGAAGCTGGTTGGCAGCACCCACTTGCAGGTACCCTCACGAGGAGAGGGGTGGGTATGTGGCACAGGCTGACAGCTGGAGGGCAGAGAGATCATTTTCTGTTCTTCCCAAGCTATTTCCTTAGCTCTGAAACAATCCGAAAAGCCCTTGCATGCGCTTCCTTGCTTGCCAGGTCCTGTCCCTAGGGTTCCCTCGGTCTGGAAACACCACTGAGGAAGGTCTGGCGGCTGGGAGGCTCCTCAGCACCTCAGGACGGGGAGCAGCAAGGCTGATCCGCAGTGCGGGAGGCAGCGCTGCAAGCAGCACCATGTCCCACGGGTCGGGGCAGCCCCTGGGAGCCGAGCTGCCCCCCAGTCCCGGTGAGAACAGGACAGGGACGGGTCCTGTCCACCTCTCCCCAGCACCTGCCTTTCTTCTTGGTGCAAAAAGCTCTGGGAACACGTTGAGATACTTCGTGGTGCCATCTATTGGTGACACAACCAGCTCTCCCCCTTTCACGTCCCAAATTAGCGGCTCGTGGTTGAAGCTCCATTTGCATGAATCTATTATAAACCATTTTCCGAGTGACCTTTTAAGAAGGAAGTTTCCATTCAACAAGTCCCATTTTCTAAAATTTCGTAAGTAGCACCTGTGATTGCAGAGACACCAGAGCACATCGGGAATTTGAAAGTCGGTGAGCCTCATTAGGGCCACAGTAACTCAAATTCATCTCAGAAATACTAAGAAGCAGGTGCTGTAGGGTATTTGCAGGGTTCTTTAGGCTCATCTGTCATTAACTGCTTACCCTCCAGTTTCTGCTCCGCTCTGTCCCCACCTCCCAGCCTGGGAGGAACAGGAGCACCGCTCAGTCTCTGTAGCAGGACCACAGCAGAAGCTGTGTAACCCAGTGCCACCGCTGGGGATGCAGAGCCACCCGAAGGACAGGGCAGGGTGACAGGCAGGGTGGCTCTGGAGACCAGTGTCCCACAGCTGCACAAACCAGGAGAGGTTCGCGCAGAGACCGAGCGCTGTGCATCCTTTCAACAACCTGCAGCAAGGCATTTCCATTTCATCAACTAAATGTCTTACATTTATGAAAAGGGTACCTTGGGATTCCTCTCCCACAGAGGATTTCTAACTAAGGATCTCAGAATCCTAACTTGTCATGCTGCCAAGGGATGAAAGGAAATGTAAGCATGAGTCGTCCCCAGCCGAGCTGTGTGAGCAGGCTGTGTGTGTGCTGCCCTTGGGGCTGGACGAGGCTGCCTCCTGCCGCTCAGCGTCAGAGGGGATGCTGTAGGAGGAGCAGCACTTTGCCTCCCTTCCAGGCAGGAATGCGTTCAGGAGTGGCAAAGCAGGGGCACACTACCTGCAGACAACGGGCACAGGCAGAGTAACTCAGGTGCTGACAGCCTGAAAAGCCAACAGCTGCTGCTGGCTTTCTGGGAAGCAAGGAGACCAAAGTGATGGCCGGTGAGCATCCCACCCAGCCGCAGGCACTGCCGGCACAGGACCCATGCCAGAGCCATGCCAGCAGCAAGGAGCTGTCCGCCCTGTCCCCGTCCCTGTCCCTGTCCTGCCATGGTGGCCAAGAGCCCAGTGCTGCTCAGGCACCGGTGCGGTCCCAGCCAATTTTCATGCAGACGGAGTCAGAGTTGGGCACAAGGGAGAAGTAGCTGCAGGTTCCTCCCACCACTGGCAGCTGTTTATAAATAGAGTTTGGCTAAAATACGTTCTGAGCCTACAACAACATTTCATTTGCACAAAGTGAAAGCCATCCCATTTCTGCCTCTTTAACCTTTTAAGAAAAATGTTTTCCAATGAACGAGACGAACCTTACTGAAGCTGTTCCAGCTGCAGATCCCCTGAGGCAGAACACCATCAGGTGCCACGCTGCCTTGTGGTCCCCAGCACTTCCATCAGGTCTGTCCCCACCTGCCCGGGGCAGTCCCACCTTGCCAGCAGCAGCCCCGGGTGCTGCCTTAGCCGCAGGTTGTGCACCTAGCAGGAACAAGCAGGCATGTGGTGCTGAGACACGTGCGGCAGTGCCAGGGAATGCAGCAGGGCATGGGGCACGGCGCAGAGAGGAGCAGGCATGGGGGGATGCACGGGCACAGGCAGGGACCCCATGGCTGTGCACAGCTCACCCGCAGGCAGCCAAAGAAAGGAGCCGGGCAGAGCTGGCCCTAGGGGCTGCAAGGAGAACAGGAATTAGTATCTAATGTGCTAAAGGCACCACGCATAGCAGACATCCTACTTCGTTTTGTATCAGTTGGGTCCAGATGAATAATTACATCGAATTACAGTGTCAAGAACTGAGTGATATTAACAATGAATTCTTGGCTTTATGCGTGTGCGAGGCGTGCTTGCTGTCTGAGTTGCAGGCAGGAGAGAGTAACCCCACATAGCACGTCCCGTGATCTTCTCACTGCTACAAGAGCTAGGTGCCACCAGCTGCCACAGAACACTTCTACCACAGCTGCATGAGAAAGGAAATGTCTGCTCTGAAAGCAGAAACTACCAGAGCAGAACCACATGCACGAAGGCAGAAGAAATGCAGCCATCCCTGAAAAACAGTGAACCGGCCACCGACATGAGAGGTGCCTGCCCCGAGCAGAGCTGAAGTGGAACGGAACAAAACCAAGGGCAAGCAGAAACTCGAGTCTGAGACAGGGAAATGCAAAAGCCTCACGTCTGTCAGTAGCTCCCAGGCCTGGACCTGTAATCTGCGAGGGGTGAGTTTGTGCAGGGCAATACAGCCTTGAAGGCAGCATGCTTTTCCACTGTATTTGAAATTTTCCCAGCAGAAGCCAGAATGCGCTTCATGGCTTTGTAGAAAAAACTTCAGCAATATGAACTACAGGCCAAGAGAGCTGAGCAAAATAACTGCAGAGTGGGAAGGTCTCTAAAAAGGGGCACGGCTGGCTGGAGAGCTGCAGGAGCGTGGAAGAGGCGAACAGGTCTGAGGAGCAGCAGATGAGGCACTGCCAGGCCCCTGAAAAGCCACGCTGAGCTGCCAGCCACCAGTGCCTGAGCAGCAGGGACCGACCCGTGTAACCAGAGGGAACTTCGCTGCACCCCACACCCCGCTCCCCCCTTAGCAGCACGCGCAGTGCCGGGCGCGGAGGTGCTGTGCCAGCCCTGCTGCTGGAAATGCCACCGCGTGCTCGGTCCCATCACCGTCACCTCACGCAGAACTTCTGCACATCTGCTGCTAAACCAGGGGCTGATACGGTGACCTTGTCCTTCCTGTGGTTTATGCTCGGGGAGGGATCACCCTGACCCGGTCACTGGGAGGGGCAGACTTCAGGCTAAAAGAGGGGAGATTTAGATTAGATGTAAGGGAGAAATCCTTCACTCTATGGGTGGTGAGGCACTGGCACAGGCTGTCCAGAGAAGCTGAGGATGCCCCATCCCTGGAAGTGTTCAAAGCCAGGTTGGATGGGGCTCTGAGCAACCTGCTCTGGAGGGACATTGGCAGGGGGCTGGAAATAGATGGTCTTTAAGGTCCCTTCCCACCCAAACCATTCAGTGGTTCTTCACTGAGGGGGTGGTTGGGCACTGGAACAGGCTCCCCAGGGACATGGTCATGGCCCAGAGTCCGCTGGAGTTCAAGAAGCATTTGGACAGTGCTCTCAGACACAGGGTTTGATTTTGGGGTGGTGCTGTGTGGAGCTGGGAGCTGGACTCGATGATGCTTGTGGGTCACGTCCACCTCAGGGTATTCTGATTCTGTGATTCTTTGATTCTTTCTGTTGGCAGCTCGGATTGTCCCCTTTATCCATGGGAGATAAGAAAAGTCAGTCCATGGCTCTAAGGAAGCCAGGCAGCCCCATAAGCGCCGTGCTCAGCGCCAGCACATCCCCAGGAGCTGTGGCTGGCAATAAGGCTTGTGGCACTGCTCCCTCCCCAGCCAGCATGTGCTGCCCCGTGCCCCCGGGCGTGCTGGCCCCAGCCTCGCCACGGACCCAGCCCACACCACCACAGCATCCCCGTGCACATCCCAGGAACACAGCAGGAATTGCTCCCAGCTGCTCCCTGCAAGAAGCAATGCAGTTCTAGAAGCTTTCTCCTTCTTTCTGCTCTCTCTTCAGTTTGCCCGTGTGTTTCTTCCTCCCCTCGAGAGGCTGTGGCACCTTTGATCCCCCGCCACGCTGCAGAGCCCCACAGAGCTTGCCGATCGCCCACATCCTGTTTTTGATCAGCCGTGCAGCTCACAGCCCTCAAAACCCCGTGCTGCTGTCACACATCGTGGTGTAGCAACCCGAGTGTCCTCTCACCACCACTAGAACAGCACCATTTATCTAACTGCCTTTCTTACGCTGGGTGCCCAGGCTCGTGGGCCTTCCCAATGCTAAAAGCAGGCACGCATCTCCCAAGGCTAGGAATATTTGTTTCTTCAGACATAAATGCATACAACAGCCATGAGTCCTGGGCCAGACGGACAGAGGTGTGCTCTGCTGTGGCAGAGCAGGACTTGTCCATGGCTCACAGCGACGTGTGGCTGGAAGCACCCCGTCCGCAAGCACGCAGGCTCTGGGCAGCTCTCTTCCCTTTCTCTGAGGTCTGGTAAAGACCTCAAACAGTGTCCGTGTGGCTTAGGCCAAAGTAACCGTGTCTGACACTGTTCTGCGCAGGTCTCTGAGCACTTGCACCTCTGGGTTTGGCACTGGCTCTGTACTCACTCGTGTGACCTCGCCAGGGCCCTTTGCTGATGCCTGTGTTTTCCAGGAAGCCCAGCAAATAACAACATACATTTACTTGCAAATGAAAATTAACACATCTAAGGAATTCCTAGGCTGTTTCTTAGCAACTCTACACAGCAAGGAAGAATCTCGACCCTGCTGAAATATGAGTATTGCAGGCATTTCATTCAGGCTCCGACATGGACACAGAACTTTGCAGGTACAGTGAGCTCAGGCATAACTTGGTAAGAATAAGCAAACAGATTAGCTAAGTTAGACATATTTCCACTAATAAGTTAGGCATGTTACTTGGCATGAGTTACAAAATCATAACATTTGCCTTACCAAATTGCAAAAACATGACTGAGTTTAACGTCTCTTTTTAAGTGTCGGATCTCTTTGTTCTCTTTGGGGTATGAATCAACCTTCGCCAGATTTTCTGGTTATTGTGGCCACGGTTGCTTTCACTTGGACACCCATGCAGCTGCCTTTAACTCCAAGTTGTCCACGTGGAAATAATCGCTGCTTTTCTTTCTTGTCTCTGCCACCATGACTGGCAAAGCAGAGCTGTTTCTTGAGGTGGATCACAGGCCAAAAATTCGGTGTCCAGAAATGAGCTCCAGTGAGGGGAATCATGGTGAATCCAGGCCCCAGCCCACCCGTCTGATGAGGATCAGCCCCAAGCCCAGCTCCATGCCCAGGTGCTGGGGCTGAGCCTCCCTCGGGGGCTCACCGCCGGGCCTCCAGCAGCCCGCAGAGCAACGTTTACTGATTACAGGAGTACCAGGACAGTAGCAGGCTGTTTTTATTTGGGGTTTGTCTCCACGGAAAGCTATCGGTTTCAGTCTGAGGTTTCTGAAAAGACCAGGAAATCCTGCCACAGCAATATCTGAATTGCAAACAGCTGCACATTCTTCTCGGTCAACAGATAAACGAGGCACACAAGGCATTGAAATTACATTTAAAATTCTTCCAATTGTACCTGGAAAACACAATTAGGCTGCTTGCTCTGGCCTAACAGCCTATTTCTGTGTTGCCTGAGAGGAAAATAAAAGTCCTCTGTTTCTTCACATTTATATCCATATTTATTATAGCACCTCATAAGAGCTGTCAGGTGAGCCCTCATTGCCTGTGGTCTCTGTGGGGTGGAGAACAAAACCAGCCCACAGGGAGACCCCGGCCAGCGCCTGCCTGCACCCACACCAGAGCCAGCCCTGGTCGTCCCTGGGGGAAATCCTCTGCTCCGCTCACCTTAAAGAGGTCAAATTAACCTGAACTGTGTGCTTAGACTACTGCATGCTGACGAGCATTTTCTCCAACCTGCTAAAATTCCAGTAAGCTGATTTGATCACAGTAATCTCAAGGGGTGATGGTGACGACACCCGGCGCTGAAATGACCTGTCACTGAGCTGACACAGCACAGAACATGCTGTTTCGAGTAAGCACGATAGGAATTGCACAGAAAAGCTCTGTGGCTTCCACAGGGCTCCAGAGAGCCCCACCGCACCCTTCGCTGGTTTGGTCACTGCCACCAGCCTGTTTTCATCTTGGAACATCTCCCCTGGGGTCTGCCGTAAGCTCCAGGCTCCATCCCATTTCTAATGGGACTTTGTCGCTGGCTTTAGTGGAAGTGCTTGGTTTATTAGACACCTTTGAGGACTCTGACTTCAGTAACAGGAAATAAATAGCTACAAATCTTGCATTCAGTTATTAACCATTATTAACACTAAAGTATGCTGAGGAAGTTCTGCAGAGGTTCTTCACATCTCAGAGTTAGTCGTTTTTCATGTTAATGAAGACGTCCACAGTGCACTCTGGTTAAAAATTAAAATAATTAAAAACCCCAGAGATTTTAAATACCATCAGTCCCACCATAAGGTTGTGTGAGGAGAGGAACAAATGCAGCCTTGGGTTTGACCCGCCGCAAGCCTCCAGGTGGGCTGCAGAGCGTGGTCCCTGGCCCCGCTGCAGGCTCCTGAGCAGAGCCCCAGACATCACAGACAGCATGCACTCTGTCAGACCCGACTTTCTTCCTCTTCCAGCGCTCGGTGAAGGCCTGGGATGAATTTCAGAAGCTGCTTTCGTACGCTTGATCTCCTGCTCTTCCGTGGGAGTGTCCCAAAGCTACTCGAGCAGCTGCCTCCCTCCCAGAGGGGGGACATGGACCCGCTGCTGGCCAGGCTGATGCTGCGGTTCCTGCGCAGGGAGGACCTCCCGACCGCGCCGTCACCGTCCCTGGGGAAGAAGCACTCGTCGTCGATGCTGGACTGGCGGCTCAGGCTCTCTGCAGCAGAATCATCGAAGGCACTGCTCTGGTAGAAGCTGTCCTCACTGTCGATGGTCATGGAGCTCAGCCGGCTTCGGGAGCTGCTCTCGCTGGAGAAGCGAGGCTTGATCGGAGAGACAGGTCCCGGTGTGCCACAGCCACCAAATAAGTTGGCCTCTTCCAGCTCCAGTGTGTCCAGCAGAGCATTGTCATTCACCTCTCCTGGAAGCAGAGGTCAAGGAGGAGCATTATTCAATGGCATCTGCTCAAGGCCAGAGAGCTGGAAGCCTGTGCAAGCAGAGATGTCCTCAGGCTCCACAGCAGCTGTCCCAAAACAGCGCTGCAGGGAGGTCAGCATGGCCATTCCCATCCCTCTATTCAGCCGAGGCCATCAGCTGTGTCTCTCATGGGTTTCACCCTTCCCCTCTACCCTCCCACAGCCGGGGCAGCCTGAGGGGTGCTGTGGTGTTTCCTCGCCACAAGGGAACAGGGAGGATCACACCCAGTGTCCCTTCTCACCCCGCACTTCCCAGCCGTGTGGGGCTCTCTACCCCTGCCTTGTCTCAAAATGCAGAACCAAAGTTGCTCCCAGGGCAACCTGTAAGCAAGGGGAGGGCTTTGTTTGTTTGTTTTTAAGTCCAGAAAAAGAGAATGGAAAAGAAACCTTACAACCCACACAAAACTCGTTTCCTAGAACTGATGCAAAGAGCCTTCAGTCTGCATCAGCAAAGCAGCATCCAAATTCATTAGTCACTAAAAAAAAGCTTTCCCGTGGGCCAGCCCCGTGCCCTCATTAACAGGAGAAAAAGCAAGCAAATGAAAATCAGGTTAAAGGAATGCTTGCTACTGATCAGCCCGAGTTTCCACGGAAGGTCTCAGCAGTGCTGTGGTTTCCGACCCGGAAAAGACGACTTACCATGCAGCAAGCGCTGTTCCCGTAAGTGCAAGGAGCGGAACTCCACCCATTTCTGCTGCAGAGTTTTCTGTGAAGGATAAAGAGGAGTACCTGTCACTCACACGCTTTCAGAGAGGCTTAGAACACTTTAACAGACAGGGTTCTCAGGCCGTACGCTTCACCTACAGGAAGTATCTGTGCGCCCCCTTCTCACCAGCACAACAGCAGTTGTCCTGGAGTCTGGGAACCTTCCAGCAGCACAGGCACATTGCGGTCAGCAGTGCCCCAATCCTACAGTTGGGAACACATCCCCCCGACTGTCCTCACAGCCTGCAGGTGCTGACAAACCATCCTACCAATGAGCAACGCCTAACTTTTTTCCTCTGTTGCAGATGATCTTTTGCTGCAACTGATTCAAAACCAGCCAGGTTAACCTCTGCCTGGAGTAGGTGCTTCCTCAGTGACCTGCATGAACTCGGTGCCACCTCAAACATGCAGCTAGGTGCCCTGATTTGTCATATTTATACATGCAAAGTGCCCAGGCTCAGCTTGCGTGGACAATCTTGCTACTCCTTGCACATTTCTCCCCTGCTCCACACTTCAGAAAAACCAACCCAGCACACACACAGCCCCCCGAGGGTAAAGCACTGCCACCCATCCAGCACCCAGACAGCCTCCCCTGCAATACGGGAACAGTGACTGCTGTCGAGGAGGGCCTGAGACACCGCCGTGCTCCCCTCCTGCCTCTGGGAGACCGCGGCTGCAGGGCAGGGCTGGTGGTACCCGCACCCAGCGCCACGACGTGCCTGCTGTGGGGCAGCGGTGCTGGGGAGTTGGACAAAGACATACTTTGCCCCCTTTGGGACCCAAGCAAAGCAACCTCCCAGTGATGGTTTCTCCCATTTCGTTAGGCCTCACTAGCAGCTGGGCTCCCCAAATAACTGGCACACGGTACGTGTTCCCGCTCGCTGCTGCCAGCACGCTGCTCCCTGGTGTGGTTACACGGCTTCCAGCTGCTGAACACGTCCCGCGGTGAGACATCAGACACAGTCATGACCGAAAGTAGGTTCTTTCCACTGCCACCACACTCCTGATCACGCAGGGCCAGGCCCACACCCAAATTCTGCACTGCGAGAACTCTCATTGCCGAGATTTGGCACTTCTGGGAAACAACTGTTTTCTAAAACCCGAAAGCAGAGCATTTCACAGGAGATTTGGGTTTTATAAGTTCTCTGGAATGGGAAGCAGCCTGTGTCTTGTGACTGTGCCGTTATTTCGTGAAGCTGCCTAAGGGAGCAGCCCAGGCGGCTTCTCCCAGTAGTGGGGCTGGGACCAGCAGGTGGGCAGCAGCCAGGGTCCAGTGGCAGTGGGGCTGAGCAGGACTGGGAGCACCACAGCACAAACTGGGGCTGGCACCACTGCCACTGCCAGAGCAGTGCCTCCGCTTCAGCCAGCACTTTGTCCTCGCAAACTCCCCTGGGTGTTGCAGCAGGTCCTCTTGGTGCCAGTACCTCCCAGAGGCTTCAGCTGGGCAGCTCCATCAGGCTGGCAGGGCGAATGCATGCCCCTGCATGCCTCCTGCACGTCATAAAAACCTCCAGCTACATCATAAAAATCATATACCAAGCTACCATGCCCTGTGCTATATTCTCATAAATTCAGGGCCAACCAGATCAAGGTTCCTCATCAATCTTACAATTTGATATTTGAGGGGGGGAAAAATACTCCAAAATTTCTACACACAATGTTTTGACATTTTCAAAATGTTTTGTAAATTTAACTGTTTACTTGGAGCACTCGTTAATTTTTAGTCTGACAAAATTTAAGAAGAGGTCAAAGCTATCAGACATCTTTCTTTTTTTTTTTTTAATCATTTTTTCATCATTTGACCTAATTCAAAACAAGGCCATGAAATGCTGTCAAGATGAACGTTTTTTCTTCCCTAAACCAGGGCAGGGAAAGAGGTGGAGAAGCTCAGCGCCCCAGGCAGAGAACACTCAAGCCCATTCAGAAAACACCCAGGGGCTCGGGGAGGAGTGCTCCGTCCAGGCAGTCCTGGCACCATCCGTCCCCGTGCACCCATGGGACCTGGCAGCTGCAGCACCACCCCTGGAGGTGCCGTGGCTGGCAGTGCCAGCTCAGAGGGCACGCGGGTGCCGTCCCCCTGCCACACCACCCGGCCACCCCCACGAACAGCAGACCCACAGCAGCCTCTGCACTGCGCAGCACAGAATCGGCTCACCGCATTACCTTCAGCAGCTGCAGCTTGGTCTCGAGCTCCATCTTCCTCAGGTACATGGCCCCGTTGACAGTCTCCAGCCTGGAAGGGAGAGGCGCTTTGGGTACCGGCGGCCCCACAGCAGCACGTGGTGCCGCGGTGCCCTCGGGGAGGGGACGCACGTGGGACAGGGCAGACCCCGTGTGCCATCACCTCTCCTCGACAGCTGACTCCAGCAACAGTGGCGTTGGTGCCAGAGGGGCAAACATGGTGCGGGCAAGAGACACACACATTACAGACCTATGCGTCTGGGGCAGTGTGGGGCTGCTGGATAGCACGAGAAGGTTTCCTGGCTTCCAGTGGGACAGACTGTTAAAGTACAAACACTCTGGAGGACGGGTGCCTACCTTAAATAGTTCCCTGAAGACTTTATCAAGTCTACTATTTGCTTGTGACTAAACCCATCGGTGTTCACTCCGTTGATATTGGCAAGGATATCACCTGTTAGAGATAAGCAGAGGCTATAATGAGCATCTTCAGCATACGTAGCCCTTCCACTTTCTCTAACGTAAAACTAATGGGGATAAAAAGCAAGATAGGGCCACCCATAGTGGGGAAAACAAACATTAATAGTTACCAACTTGAAGGCCAGATAAATGAGCAGGGCTTTCTTCTTGAATTTTGCAGACACAAGTGCATACCTCCAAGGAGTAATCGTTTTGGTTTGGAAATCTAATAGTCTGTAATAACAAAGCAACAGTGTCACCAACATTAAAGCCATGATAGCAATTTAATACTTAAAATACTGTCATCCAGACTAATTTGTTTTCATAGTCTTTTTACACCTTTTTAAAATGGGAAGGCTGTGTTGATCAGATTATATGATATGATTATATTAGAAATAGCTTTCTTATGATTAGAGAACAGCAGGCACCTGACAGATGTCTGTACATTGTTTTTGCAAAATCTAGTTTTAAAGCAAGTTGATTATTCATTATCAAAAACTCAGTAACTTCAGTCAAGAACATCTATTAGCAGGGATGCAAATTGCTTTCTGGTTCTCCCCACAACTGGAAGGAAATTTCACGTTCCCAGTCACAACATGGCAGGGCATGGCCTTGGCTTTTCAAACAATAGACTCCTCCTCAATGTGAATGCTGCAGTAAGCCATCAGGTGTTGCCAGACAGACCAGTTAACAATAACAACTGAAAAGATTAACCAACTTTTGCTCTTCTTGTCTCTGAAACTCATTATCTACATCTGTGCCTTCCTCCCCCTAAAAAGTGCTTTCCGTTTTTGAGTTACGCATTTAAATTTAGGTTAAATAAGTGTAAGCAAAATCCATCATCTGATTATCAACTCTGACATTCATTTAGAAAATGCTAAACTAGGAGATGTAACCCGAGCAATCCTTACCATGACAGGAAATGTCTTTTTAGTTACATGCAAATATCAGTACTCAGCCACATCCTCTACCAAGTTTTAATACTGAAGCTGAAGTTCCTGAAAACCTATGACAGCCAAATCTATCCTGGATATAAGAAGTCATGTTAGTTTCTCAAATTTCTCAGTCCTCATGGAACAAATAGGAATGAAGACTGGAATGAATTCAGAGTTTATCAGGCTAAATTACACTAATTCAGTGATTTCAGACTTAGAGACCAACAGTAAAACTTTCAGTTAAACTAAGGACTCCAAGAGAAACACAAGGATTTTGAAGGACTTCACGTTCGATACAGAAAATACAGCAGGCCAGTTATTTTGGAGCAGATACCTAGGTTCTAGGTGGCTGCAGAGTGGGGAGAGACATGGGGCTCAGTGCCTTCCTGCAAACATCTGGGCACGTACAGATCCATGCTGCATCCACCTCGCCTCCAGGCTCCACGGGTGGGAAGTCCTAGTAGAAGCAGCAGCTCACGAGAAACTCTGGCACTCAGCCATCGCTGTAATTCTCATAAATTCCCTGCAGATGGTGGACCTAGAGTTTCACATTGTCTTATTCTGGTTTGCTTAAATTTAAATTATAGTAATGGAACTGCAACTTCTAAATAATGGATTATTTTTAGTACCAGACAGATGCTGTCTTTTCAGAGCCTGGACTTTCTAGTGAAATGCTTACACTGAATGTACGTTCAGGAAGAAATATGCCAAGAACAATTAGTTTTAATCAGAATGTCACATATAATGAAAATCCACCCTGACAATTTATACAAAAGCCCAATAATTGACTCAATTATCTTCACTTCTGAAAGCTCTCTACTGTTCCTGAGCTGAACACTTCCACATTCATTAGTCACAGAACCAAATCGTAAAAAGTTAGGTTTTTCCTAATGCACTCATTTCACTGAAGTTAGTGTTTTCCCTTTGTGCATAGATAAGGGCAAGTGCTCTGACGCCGCGCTGCAGCAGCAGTAAACGAGAGTGAAGGGGCAGCGTGGGAGGTGTTCTCATGCACCGCCGGGACAGAACAGCTCCTGCTCTCACAGAAGAGGCGTGTGGCTCAGCGGAGATGCCTAATGCTTCCTTGAGGGTGCTTCAAAATGCGTTGTTCATATGCTCTGCAGATGTTCCCATGTGGTTTATTTCACACCCTCAGTTGTGCCCTGAGGCAGTAACCACACTGCCTGTACAGCAAGCACAAGGTGTTTTTTAGGAAAAGAGCTGTTTGATCTCTATCTCTTTATATAAAAATATTTCCATACAAAATTCTCTAAAAAATATTCAGCTAGGGAGAAAAGAACATGTTACCATTGCACACTTGGGATTTCTCCTGCTCTCAGTGCTCTGACTTCTGACAGGTCAGAAACTCTTATCTATGACCTTTGCTATGAAAAAAACACCAGACATGCCTCCCATTTCTGCATCGCTGCTCTATTAGCATAATTTGGAGTATGTGACACTTGAGAGTTTGCACCAGATTTTATTTTCAAATGAATTGACTCGTCATTTAGGCCTTACCTGTATTTCAAACCCAAACGTCTCTTTGTCATCCTTGAATATAGCGACAAGGTGTCTGTAAGGAAAACACTCAGAATTACGCACAGCCCCGGGGCGCACTCCCTTTCCAGCAGGGTCCTGTCCCCTCGCTGCCCCGCTCCGTGCTGGCAGGGCCACCAGCACGCCTCGCTCGCAGCCACAGCCACGGGGCCACCGCGCTCCCCGGGCCCTAGCCTGGCGGGCTGCGCTTCTCCCAAAACACGCAGCTGTTACAGAAGGGAATCTTCCTACCTCTGTGGCCTGGAGGAGTCGCCCAAGGAGCTGGATCTGGTTAAAGCGAGCTGCAACCAGAAATGGGAGAGGAAAAGGGTCAGTAGGTTCGCAGGTCCGTGGGGCTCTCCCTACAGCAGGTGCTCTGGAGGAGGCGCAGGGCACGGAGCCCTGCCCTGAGATAAAATCAGGGGCAGGACAAGCATCTCCCCACTTTGCACAGCCTCTGCAGGCTTTCTGAAACTGAAACACATGCAGCACGATGAAACTGTGAGCAAACGGGGCACAACTTCAGATAAAAGGCTGCACTTTAAAATAGAAAACTGTCATCAGTCAAATGCGAGCATAAATGCTCTGAGTGTCAGGCAGAGCCAAGTGCAGGACTGCAAGAGCACTCAGCACCACTCTCAGAGCCCTCTTCAGTGCTGGCAGCAAGGTGCAGGCAGCCACAGCACGTTCTGGTGCAAAGCACGGCACTCACCTGCATGGGGCCATAGTTGAAGGAATTCATGTGTATTTTTATTATGTTGGAAATTAAGCCCTGGAAAAATGAGCTCTTGCATTTTTTTCCAACCTTCTAAATGCAAAATGAAGCACTTCTGAGGTGCTAACATTACAGAGTAAAAAAAAAAAAAAAAAAAAAAAAAAAAAGATACTTTTGGTACATAATAATATCGATTCAGTTGTTCTCCTCCAGTGAAGATCAAAGTATCCTCACTGACAGACAGTACTGCAGTGCCAGTCCCACCTTTACTTGAAAAAAATCAGTGTAACTACTCAAGACAGTAGAAACTGGGAGAACAAGAGGCACAACCACTGAAGAGAAACCCTGCATTCAGTAGGGCTTCAGGGATGCAGCTCTCATCGTATTTTAGCACACAAAACTCTAAAGGAGTGAGGCTCCAAGACTAAAAGCCAGGGATTGCCATCACTTCCATTAAAACTGTAACCATTACCTACATGGTGCCTAACTCATGTTTATGTTATGCTAAGACCTCACCTTTCTTTCACACCTTTTCCCTAAAAATCTGTGGGCACTTATAAACTTAACACCTACAAGAAAAAGCAGAAAGCGCACAGACACACGCTAAGAAACTGCAGGCAGCTCTCAGCAGTTTCTAGCAGTGGCCACACAGCATTTCCAAGCTGATGCATGGCCATGGCAACAGGCACCTGGCATCCCTGCTTCAGGCAAGGCAGACCCGTGACTAAAGAGGTCTGGAGAAAAAAAAATAAAGGATCAGTGCTAAATATCAATTCTTCCCTTCACTTTTAGTGAACAACAAATAAGGGATTACATTATCGATACATAAAGCATCCCAGGCTTCAGTGGTATAAAGTCATGCATTGTAAGACCACCTATAAAACCTCCATTTCATAAATATGCATTTACTTGGAGAGAGAAGAGGAGAGGAAGGAGACTGCAGTAAGAAGCTGCATGAGGTGGGAGAGCTAACTGCAGGCCTAAAGCCGGGCTGCTCAGCCCCACTCGGCACGGCCTCTGCAGAGCAGTTCCCATGCCTAACGTACGTGCTGTAATTTATCTTTAACACACACACAGTTGCGTCACGGCCATTATCATTTGTTTATCTCTACATCTGGAGCAATCGCCATGCAAAGTGCTCCTCTGTCACCGCTGGCAGTGGCTGAACCAATGCAGTGAGCACTCCCAGCATTTGCCTGGTCCTGGCTCTCCTTTATCGTCCCAGGCCTGTACAACGAGATGGATGGAGTGCGCCTCTGGTACTGCGCGAAGCAAAGCCTTAAGTGCACAGACACTGTGCTGGTTTTCTGATAATACTTTGAAATTATCTGTTACAAGCGCTTTCTATTTAAGCGTGTTCACGCTCGACAAATAGACAAGCTAGAATTGCTCAGCTGGCAATTTGCAGCAGCAGCAAAAGAGTTTTGTTGGACTCTGGTTGAAAACAACAGAATTTTACTGTTCTGCATGAAAAACACAGTGAAACAGACGGCCAAAGCAGCTACAATAGTCGTAGCAAAATACTCCAAAGTTTGGGAGGAAGCAGCTCAGGATACATCAGCTCCCTGCCAGAGATGCAGAACAAAGGGAAGCCCAGACAGGACACCATGCTGAAGCAAACCCAGATTTAAGGGTACCCCCAGTAGCAGGAGCCTCTGTGCCTCACAGCACAGCTGCAAATGGAGAAGAGAGGCAGCCCGGGCAGGGTACCAGCTGCAGAAGCTCTGCTGGCCCCCAGGCGCCTGTGGTCAGCCTCCTCCCGCATCTCCTCTCAAGAGCACCCTGCAAGGTCACTGCAGGAAAGACTTCATGACAGCCCCAAAACCCATTCAGCCCGCGGCGACCCCTCCGGCACAGGGGGACTGAGCAGCAAACCCCGTGTTGGTGGCAGCCCAGCTCGTGCCCCAGGGCTGTGTGGGCTGCGAGGTGCCCTACCTGCTTGCGGCCCCGCGGCAGCGTGCCCACCGTGCTGGCCAGGTGCTGGAGCCGCCTGCTGTCCATCTGCGGCCCCGGCTCTGCGTGGGGCGCGCACGCCGGCCCCGCACCGAAGCCCACAGTGCTGGCGTTCTGGTTTTGCTGAATGAGCTTTTTTAAAGACATGCCAGCGGAAGGGTGCCTAAAGAGGCATTGCTGAACGCTGGCATGTCCGAGGGAGCTCAGATACGCACTCTGAGCGATCAACAAGTATGAAAACGGAAAGCGGGCCATGTGACTTGTGGTTTAGGTGCACATTACATAAATCTCTTCTTGCAGATCACCAGGGCTGCTCGGCATGTTTTGTGCTCACAACAGAGTTAAGAACTCAGCTTGGCAGCTACAGAAATCTGCTTAATTTTTCCATTCCTGCGCACAGTAACAATTTTGTCTGAACAGCTTCTACTTTCTGCAATAGTTTGTCCTTAAACAACTGTTTGCTTTAGACACTTGCTTGAATTCAGCTTCCTCGTTCTTTCCCTTGCTCGCCATCCCTTGCTTTGCTCAAATTACCTTTTGGCAAAGACAGGAAAATAATGTTTTTTCTGGACAGCCATGTCGATGTGTGACTTTCCAGCCACAGGGAGAGAAGCAAGAACTTCTTCTACTTTCAGCCCATAGCCTGAAAGTAGAAGCTGAAACCACTGCTCTGCTCGTGCTCCGCAGTGTTGTTAGCAGAGCGCTGGTGCTTCGGCAAGGAGCGGTGACTCACCCAGCAAAGGGGGTTAGTGAGCAAACAGCAACAAAAGCACGGGGACGGAGGACAGGGACACGAGGTGCTGCCCCAGAACCAAGGGACAAGCAGGATGAGTGTGGCCAGAAGCTCTCCTTGCCACGGCTCCTCGCTGGCTGTTACGGTGCTGGCTGGGGGCCGAGGCAGAGCCACGGGGGCCGCATGCAGGTGAACCGATGGGCAGCAGCAGAAGCACCGTGCCTCCTTGTGCACACCGTGTGATGATGCCCCAGCAGGGTGCCCCGTGGGAGCAAGGTGGAACCGGCACCTTGGCAATGCCTCCCCCAGCAGGACATGGTGCAGTAGCTTTAAAATCAAGCTTTGCACAAGGTTCCTTTCTTTGAAAGGTTTTACCTCAGCAGCAAACACATCTGGGAGGACTCAGGACTGTTGTGGAATTTGAGGCTGTTTTGTTTTTTCACCCCAGTTATCCTGCAACCTGCAGTCCATTTCAGCCTGGTTGTTAGCACCCTTGAGGCATTGATAACCTTCAGGTGGGTTGCTTGCTCTGTGGGTGTTACGGACAAGCCTGGGAGGAAACACAGAGCAGTGTCTGTCTCTGCTTCCCTTTGGCGATAGAGAAGTGGTTCAAAAGAAGAACTGGAAGCCCGGGAGGACCAGAGTTGCCCTCTCGCTCTTCTGGCTGTGCTGGCTGCCAGCCCCACAGGCAGCCCAGGAGCAGCTGGGGCCACAGGCAGCGAGCCCAGAGCCCCCTCCCTGCCCCAGTTCATGACTGCGGGGCCGCTCTGGAGCCGATGGGAGCCCGCTGCCCCTGCCAGCTGCTGGTGGCCAGCACCAGCAGGAGTGGTGGGCTGCACATCTGCACACTCACTTGGAAACCTGATTTGTCAGTTGAGAAGGCTGGACAAATATCAGGGAAAATAACTTTACAAAGGAACTGAGTGTGTCACACTTAAGCCTAGCTGGCATTTGAAGCTCTGAGGGGAGCTGTGACCCTCAGCACAGAGTCCCTCCCGGGGACGAGGCAGGCAGGGGTGCAGCAGCGCGGCGCTGGAGCGAGCTCTGCTTGCTGCTGGTGCTGTGGAGGCTGGGTGCAGCCCGACATGAGCGGTCACAGCACCTCAGCTCGGAGCTGCTCTGTGTGCCTTCACCAGCACGCTGCCTTCACAAGTGGCTGCGGAGGAGGAGCACGTATGGGTGTCCGGCTGCGGCTGCGAGCGTTCACACGCTGAAAAAATAAAACCTTTGAAGTAAAGGATTACGAAAGAAGTGGTATGAGTTCTTAAAATAAGTAGCATTAAAAAAAAAAAAAAGTGTCTCCTCTTAAGCTGTAAACAAGTTCATTTTTGGACTGTGAAGCACTATAAATCACACCAGGATCTGAGCAGAATCTCAGGGTAAGTAAAACCACGAGCATGGTAGGATGGGCCATTCAAACTCAAAGATAAGTAAAATATAACTCCTAGTACAGGGTGGTTTTTTTTGTTTGTTTGTTTTGTTTTGTTTGTGTGTGTGTGTGTGTTTGTTTTTTTGGTTGGTTGTTGTTCTCTTGTTTTTTCCACCAAACAGACCTCTCCCAGAACCGGGCTGGCAGCAGCAGTTACAGCGTGTGGCTGGGGGACACTGCCAGGGGGCATCCACCACCACCAGGTGACACCGATGGTTCACCAGCCAAAGCTTTGACCCGCCTGCCCCGCACAGCCTGGCAGACCTCCACCTGCCTGACACACCCGGAATTCTGATCTTGCCATTTATCATATGCTCACTAAAGACAATGGCTAGTTTGAGAAGTAAAAGCAAAAGCTGCCATGGCCTTAAGCTGCACCAGTCATTTTTGTCAAAATTGGAGCATCTCCTAGGACATGCAGGGGGTCTGCCCCTTCTGCCAGCCCTGCCAGCTGGAGCAACCTGAGCACTCCTCTGGGCCCAGCAGAAGTTGCACGACTAAGCTCCAGGTAACACTGAACAATCGAGACTCTTCCTTCCTATGCTCCAAAAACAGGGATGACAAGAAAAGACACAAGCGCATTGCTGACGTTTGCTGACTGCGAGACACGTCGTGCTGCCTCCCAGCCCTGCGGCTTGGATTCCTGGGCCATGTGCATGGGCTTCTGCAGCTAAACGGTGCACATATCCCAGCTTTTGGGGGAGGTTTTTATGTCAACCCTGAAAGATAAGGCTGTCAGCACACCAAAACTTTTGTTTCCCAAGACCAAAATTCTCATCTATCGAAAGCCAAATAAACCCCATATTTTGCAGGTGATGCATGTGATACAGCAGGCAGGAACACAGTATCTTCCACTTTTAAAGAAGTACTGACAAGGCTTTGGGATACAATGGCAAATGAAAGGATTTTTATTTTCAGGAGTTCTTGTAATGAATGAGCTGTAACGCTCTGTGGAGTTAGCCCTCGTGATACTGAATGCCTGTGAGAAGCACGGTGCCCACCTGCGTCTCCCTGGGGACCTTGACAAACGTCATTTCTTTCTTCAGCCAGTGGTTGAATTACCGTTAGTACTATTTAGTATAACCAGTTTAAAACATGGCCACTGAAATGTTTTTGTGTTTGGCAAGTATTTACAAACTAACCAAATGCCCTGGAGGGAAGGAAGAAAAAAAAGAAAAAAGAAGAAAAAAAAAAACTTCGTGGCCCAAGCTCAAAGTTCTGTGGAAGTTCATGTTTTTCCAGTCATTATTCCCTCTTTATCATCCCAGTTTCACCTCACGAGCTACCCCATGCTCTGCCCGTGCTGGCAGCTCAGGCATCTCCCACCTCCTCCCATGGAGCCTGCTCAGGAAAGAGAAAAAAGGAAGGAAAAGGAAGAAGGGGGAAAAAGGGGAGGGAGAGAGGGAAGAAGGGGAAAAGGGGAAAAGGGAAAGAAAGTATGAGAGGGGAGAAAGCTCTCCCATTTTTCCTGAGCAGAGCGATCTGTACCCCAAGGGTGACAATAGCTCAGTGCCTGAAGCAGGCTGAGTAATGCAGGGATGTGGTGACTCAAAGCCTCTTCCTTCTTCGCTGCTCACCCTCACCCTGCCGGGTGCCTTTGAAAACAAACAAAGTGCATTTCAGTTCCTCAGGCAACCCTCTTTTACGTTTCTGAAACCAAGTGACTCATCTCCAAACAAGCCAAGGAGAGAAACAAATTAAATCTCCCATCAGGACAGGGTGCGGGGGACCTGCACCAGCAGCCCCTCCACCCTACCCAGCATTTGCCATGAGGACATGGGACACTCTTGTACCTGCATGTGGCCTGGGCAGACACACGGCACTGGTTCCTCCGTGCTGACGGAAAGGGCAGAGCCTGCAGCTTCTTCAATGCCATCTCCTCAGGCCTGGCCTGGCTTTCCCAGGCACATCCAGGCTCAGCCTTTCCCAGCAGACATCTACCTCTCATATTCTTCACCCTGCTTCCTTAGTCTAATTCACTGCGAAGTTCTAGCTGTTGTGAAAATAAACTAACAAGCTCACATGACGTTAAGGGACTGATTTTGCATTTCGGTAATTAGGTGGACCACCACTGACTTGGGAAGGGTTTGCATGCATATCACAAAACCAGAACTGGTTCTTGCTGAAAAGGCAACAGAGGGGTGTCCCTGTGAGGTCTGAGCTGAGTGACTTCACCTGCAGTAACACAGGCTGGTTTGATGAGCACGCATAGACCATCCTGGGGCCTGCACGAAATCTGCTGCATGGTTTCAAACAAATAGTCTCTCTCTATATTTTTCTAAGACAGTTTTCTAAGTTTTGTATTTTCACACTTTAAAATATAGAAAAACCACAAAAGCCATTTTGTATAAGTGGCTAATCCTTTGTGCCACCAGATTTTCCACTTGACAAGTAGCTGGCAAGCCATGCAATGACTCAGAATAACGGTTTGCATACCCAAATGAGTATCACCCCATGTGCCTCTCCCCTTAGCTGCTAATCCATCCCATATGCTCTTCTCTGCTTTCCTAACCAATACATGAAATTTGCAGAATACTAACAATACTCATGAAACATAAGGCTGATTTTCAAGAAATCCTGAACAGCCCTCTTGCTGAGAGTTGAAATTGTCCTGAAAGCTTAGATTCCTAACCTTGGTTTCCATGATTTTACATTAGATTTTCAAATACTTGCAAAAATGGAAGACAGTGATCCTGAGCAATAGTCTTGGTGGTTTTTTTATAGCCAGTAAATTTCCAGCACCTCTCATTTAATTTACCAATTAAATCAAAAAGGTGTTTTACAACAGATCTAATTGAATGCAGCTTCAGCTGCATGAGCAGCAGTCCAGAAGTATGCCAAGTATCTGTACAGTTCATTTTTAAACAAATACATACCAAGTACTTGGCAGTATATTTAATGAAAATAACTAATTGGAGGAAAACAAAATCCTCATTTTTTTTCACTCCAGTATAGAGATTTGTATGGTTCCATCTGATATATGTTAAGGTGTATGTGTATAAAAACATAGAGAAGATTTTTATATTCATACAAGATGACACATCAAAGATACACAGTTTGTGTGCAGCTTCACACTGACCTTGGTGTCCTCCCTGTGACAGCAACAAGAGCTTTGCCAATCCATGCTAGAGAAATCCTGAAAGACAAATTTGATTGTCTGCTGTCATCTGACTGTTGTAACAAACCTCTGGACATACCAGGATTTCACAGTAGCTGTGCACCACTGCACAGGTGTTTGGGTATCTGAGAACACGTTTGTGATATCAGGGATAAAACGCAGGTTGAAATGTTTCTCAGCAAGGCTGTCATGTTAAAGGAGATTTCTGCTACCTGTCACTGGAGTACATCTGGGGAACACAGCTTCACAGTACTACCAGCTCTCAGGGCATTCAGCTGCATGACTGTGTAAATAACTGCTTATAGCAATGGAAGATCCCCAGACAACTTCAGTACCACTGTATTGTAGTACTCCACCTGGTTTTGTTTTTTCAGTGTTACATTCCCCCCCCCACACACACACTGGCTCAGCTGAGTATCAATTTCATACTAAACTTTCCCATAATTTTGCTAGTACCACAACATCGAACCAAATGCCTCCTACGGCACAGTTCTGAAAATGCAGCTTCTTAGCTATTGCATTCCACACTAGAGGAGAAGGCCTAGGCAAATTATGTAAATCTCGTTAAACCCCAAACCTGCTGTTGTCCTTCATGTTATCACCACAACAAAATCAGCACAGAGTAGCTTTAGGGGCCTTTTCCTACTTGCTCTACTGCTGCTGCAGTGGACTGTTCATCCACGAGAGGGCCTGAAAAGCTAACACACATTTTTACCCTATGATTTTTTCCTGTTTCACTGGAAATAAAGTTCTAAGTGGCAAACATAGCTGCTACTGATTCTGTAGTCCTATGAAATGAGTGCTTCTCAAGAGTACTCCTCTACCTCTGGAGGCTTCTAGAGTTATAGCAAGCGTGCCCAGCACTGAGCAACTTGAAGCAAATCTTTCAGTAAGCCCATAACCATCACACTCAGAGTGCAAAAATCATCCCTTCCTTCCCCTTACATGCTATATTGAGAGGATTAGCATGAAGCAGAAGAATAATTATTTGTAAGACATATCATATCAGGTCTGGAACATGAGCTTATTGAATTATTACAAGCATACTTAAAGTCCACTGCAAAGCTTTAGAATGTTATTTGCAAAGAAAAAAAAAAAAAAAACTTTATAAAAATATTGCAAAGAAAAAATCCAAGCATCTTTCAGTTTCTTTTACATGTACTTTGAACCCAAGTTCTAGTCAGATGCCAGATCCTATTCCCATTATGGTATTAATGACAGCAATATCTGAAGTGTATTCTTTAATATGAAGTGACAGAGTCTTAAAAGAGGATCCCTTGCTTTCAAAGACAGCCCTCAAACTGTGAGGCAGATGGATAAAGCAGTGCCCTCCCACCCAGACTGTTGCAGACACAGGGCACATGGGCAACGACAAACAGTGAAATGCAATTGCTACCAAACAACTAAGATGTAATCAAGCACTATGAGAGAGGAAGAGGTCCTGCCTTCACAACATGATAACACTACGGCCTCTTCACTGGGGACTGTTGGGTTTGGGTTTTGGTTGGTTAGTTGGCTTTGCCTTTGTTTTCTTGCTATTTTTCCTCCTTTTAATTTTCTTTATGGTCTGCCTACACATTTCCCTGGCTCTGACTGGAACTGACATGCTCCCTATGTTCCCACAGTCCAGCTGGCCCAGGAAAGAATCAAATGAGATACTACAGCTTTCTAAAAGCCCGAGTCATTTGGTGGTGGGACTGTGCCATTCCCATAGCTGTGGGATAACCCCTGCATCCAGCCCCCAGTGACTGGCAGGGGTTTAGCAGATGCTGTGCAGACATGAACCACTCCTACTGTGCACGGGCATGCAAGCTCCTTACACTAATTAGTGCACATGTACACACCACCCTTCAGCCTCTTAAAGACTGAAATCTTTACACTTCATTACAGAATCACAGAATTGCCTAGGTTGGAAGAGACCTCCAAGACCACCGAGTCCAATCTATGGCCTAACACTAACAAGTCCTCCACTAAACCATATCACCAAGCTCTACATCTAAACGTCTTTTAAAGACCTCCAGGGATGGTGACTCCACCACTTCCCTGGGCAGCCCATTCTAGTGCATAACAACCCTTTCGGTAAAGAAGTTTTTCCTAATATCCAACCTAAACCTCCCCTGGTGAGCTGTTCATTAACAACTTCCATTACACAACAAAGCCTCCACGCACTGCATGCTGCATCATGCTGGTTTCTAGTCAGTCGCTGCTATGCGTTCAGCTCAGTGTGTGAGCAACAGGGACAGGAAACACCAGCTACAGATCTTGGAAGGGAGTCACAGCCTCGTGGACAGAGAGCAGTGGTTAGCATCTCACCATGGCTTTGCAGCTGAGCTCACCGTTAATCTAACTCTGAAACACTCAGAATGCAGAGCGAAGCGTCCCTGGGATCAGAGCTCGTGTGAAGCCACCCACTGCTGAAGAGCCCATCCTTCCAGCTCTGAGCTGCCGGCAGGGCTCTCAGGGCTCTGCCTGCACCCTCATTACCCAGGCAGGAGGAAAGCAAAGGGAGGTACCCCCTGCAGGATGTGGACCTGCAGCTCCATGCATCTGCAGAGCTGGCTCTTCACCTTTCACTCCAGGTGTACACCGATGACTCCAGTGCAGTTGATTTACCTGAAGACAAGGACATGGAGCATTAGCAGTTTCTCTTAGACCCCAAGCACACCAACTACTTTGTCCTGAACACCTCCCTACATGAAAGCCTCCGGCATGTTGCTGACATGGCAAGCACCAAGCCAGACACCGAGCACGGCTGCAGAGGCCGGGTGCCTGCCTGTCTTGCAGGATGAGCTGTGCCTGTCCCAGGGGATGAGCTGTGCCTGTTCCACGGCTGTCCGCAGGCTCTGCTGGCAGGCAGCGGGCTTGCGCCCACTTGGCCCACACCCGTGCAGCTGAAGGTGGCTACTGCTGTGTGCCTCAAAGCAAGCAGAACATGTACATCACAGACAGCGTGACACTTGAAAAATCATCCTTGAAACAGGCAGTTGCCAAAAAGTAAGAGCACACTTACCTGAGTTCCTGTCTCTTGCAGGACAGAACTGACAAGCAATTGCCTACAATACAGTGCTCACTGTAAGGGAGCAACAGAAGGCCACAATACCCTTCAAGAGTCATGAACATCTCGTTACTGCTTCGTAGTAGGATGGTGGATTTTATGCTGATGTGCCTTCAATTTGAACATGGCTGGACTTAAAACCCCAGCTTATGGCTATGTAACAGGGATTTTCAAGCAAAGAATTCAGAAATGAAGAACTTAAACAGCTGGGAGGATGGGGCCCAGTGACCTCTGTATTTAGTGAAGCCCAGCCCGTGCTGACGAGCAAAGCGTGCCATGGCACAGGAGCACGCACAAGGCCCAAGGCCATGCGTAGGGTCTCCTCCCCACAGGAGCCAGAGGGCAGCCCCTCGTCTCAAGCCAGCTGCGCCAGGACACACGAAACACACCGGTTCACCACCGGGCTCCCTTGCTGCCCACCTCCTGTATGGAGAAGAGGCAGATGCAAGGCACCACGCATCGCCACGTGCAGGACTGGAGGCAGCACTCCTGCACCACTGCTGCCATCAGCACCTCCCCACGCGGGAGCCCCCACGGCACGCAGGTGCCCCTCCAGACAGAGACAATTCCCCCTTCGGGTGCTGCAGGGAAGAGTGAGCAGCAGGGATTTGGCCTTCCCCAGCTTCTCCTGCAGATGGACAGGAGCACCATGCTTGGCAGTGGCACCCCCTGCCAGCACAACCACAGCACAGCAGAGCTGGGGCTGGGAGCACACAGCGCTGCGGGAGAGCTGTGGTCACACCTGACACCTTCGCTGTCTACAGGCGACCTGAAACAGCCCTCAGAGCCCTCACAAAATGGACATAACAAACAGAGGTTTACACTTCATGGGAACACAGCGACAGAGTGTGCTTAATTTATTAAAATCTCCACATTTTTCTGAAAGTATATTGGTATGTAAAATATGCATACAAAATACAACATTTCAACAAATTATTTACATCCAGGGGCAGCTGAGATTTCAAGCAGTAACTTGAGCAATAGTTTTAAAAATAACTTGCTGCAATATACACTAGATTAGGTATTTCACAATACGTAGACTGAATTTCATCCCTTTACTGCTATACTAAGTTCTAAAATATTACAGTACTTCCAGATAAAATATTAATGCTTCTTTAAAAAAAAAAAAAAAAAAGACGACAAGCTGGGGTTTTTTTAGATTGACAGAACACTACACATTTCTCTTTGGGGACTGAAAACCACAGCAGATTTAGACACAAATGTGATAGCTACATTCAAAATACATTCAGTCTATTTATGCCAAAAATACATTCATAGCCTTTGGTTACAATTTATTGCACATTTCTTATATTCTGTAGAAATATATTGTACCTCTTAATGCTTTCACCCTGCTCTACCCCCTCCCCCCTCCCCGTACATTCATAAATTGTGCTGCCTGTTCGAACAGAACACGGACATCTTTCCCTAAAGGCTTACACCTAGCGGAGTACCACAACGCGACACGGCAGTGCCCACCGTATGGCTTCAGGTGACAGACACGCCGCTCGCGATGCCCCGTCCCCAGGAGCTGCTGCAGGAGGGGGCACGGCGCTCTGCTGGCTGGCCAAGGAGAGCTCTGCGGAACTGATGCTAAACCAGAGCGGGAGCTTTGAGTCTCGGCATTCATAAACACACACCACTGCACAAAAACACACTCACGCATTTGTTCCTGTTGGCTGAGACCCGTGTGTCTTCCCACTGGCCCTCTCAAGGGACTCTACTGTGTTGGCGGGACCACTGCATGCCCTACCCAAGCAATACTTGCCACAGCAAGGGGCACTGGTGCCCAGCACTTCCATGTCGTGGTGAGGCACTTGTAGGATGCTGTCCTCAACAGCAACATGTGAAACAAACAAACAAAAACCTTCCTTCCCATTAGGATGTGCTGGGGACTGAGGGCAGCCAGAGCCCATCTCTGGTCACAGGAGATCCTGGCAGGAACAGACAGCAAGAAGATATTGTGCTGTCCAACGTCAAGACCTGTTGTGGGGACTAGATATGCTTCTACACACATTTATTTATAATTCCTGAATGTATACCCCCCTCCCAAAAAAAAAAAAAAGGGACCTAACAATGGCTAAAATACAGGATTACATGAGGGAATGATCTTGGTTAAGTGCAAATGACTATTAAAACGGCAAAGTGCAAAAGAGATTACAGTTTGAATTTCTCATAGGGTATTTTTGTGGGGGGAAGACTTAAGGAGACAAAAAAAATAGGCTCAAGAGAAAAAGTTCATTAATTAACTTTCCCTTTCAATTCTTGTTCCATGCATTAAGTTTTGGGTTGTTATTACAAGTAAATTAAAAAATAGTAATTCCCCCAAACTAGAAGAATCATTTAGGAAGGGCTAACTATGGTCACTAGCCTTGAGCATCATCAAGCTTGAAAAATTCTGTGAGCTTCAGAATTTGTGCTTTAACTGGAGATTAGCAGGAAACATACTAATCTCTCTCTTTAGAAACCAAAGGCTCCCTAACTGAGCAAAGAAATAGCTCAGTATAAGTTCTATTTTTAAATTTGAACATGACACATCTACATGGAGAGAAAAGGCAACTAAAACAAAGGTTTTGTTTTGTTTTTAAAAGAAGCACATGGTTTACAAATATTTTGAAGCCCAATACAACAGTATTAGCCACTTGGCTCTGTTATGTTTAACTCTGGTTTACTAAAATATGTATTTACCTCTCAAAACAAAAATAAAGTCAATGCAAAAATACTGAGCAAAATGAATAGCGAGGAAAAACAGACCATAGCTTCTCGTGCCACAAGATACACACAGGACAAGATTTGAAGTGTTGACAGGCAGGAGCTGCGACCAAGCCAGCCTACTATCCAGCCCAGCAGAGCTTCCCCTGGCTCCAAAGCAGGCTTTTTCAAATTCCAGGACAGTGATTTGCAGGGACTCTATGGGGAAAACTGAAAAACCATAACATTAAGATCCACTACCACATATGCCTGAAAAAAAAAAAAAAACAAGAAGAAAGTGGCATTTTCAACTAATAAAAAGTTGTGTATGTTGGTTATTCTGGTGTCCGAAGCCAGGCTGGAATAAACAAGTAGGAGGAGCAGGCTGTGATCCAGGGCAAATGACAGAGGAGAAGCAGAAGCATCTCCTTGCTGTGCCCCACAGCAGGTCACCACAGGGGCTGCCCAGCGGCCTAACACCCAAAAGCCCAACATTTAATTTCACAGTGAGACTTCAGTCTAGCACAAGTCCTGACCGAGAGGAGCTTCTGCATAGACACCAAATTCTAACAGTGTGCAATCAAACTTACAGGGAAAAAAAAGCCCCAGCAACAGTGATCTGATATGCTTCAAGGGCGCAGATACTTTCAAAGGATAATATAGGAAAAAAAAGTGCATATTAGTGAATTTGAAACGAAGGAAAAGTCCTTACAGAGTATTCTGATCATTCTCCCCATGAAGTTCAATGACTGTCTCCCCTTTAGGGAAAAAAAATATGTATTTTAAATGTCATATTAGGTAACCTTAATGTCTCCCTTGGTCATCTTGCATCGCGTACATTTTGTACAGCAACTGATCAACTTTCCACTCATGAGTCCTCACATCTCACAGCTGCTGCAGACATCAGCACCACTGCTGAGGCGGTTCCTTCACACTGCTGCTCCCTGCCACCACGAGCCCGCTCAGCTGCAAACCATGCCGCCAATGCAGGGCTGGGTGTGCCTCACACAAAAGGGCTTCTGCTGCATTTTACTTATGGAACTCTTTGTTTTATGATTGCTTCCTTCAGTTATTTCAGTGCTATTTCAAAGTATTATTTGTGTTTTGTGATTTACAGCTTCCATATTTGTAAGCAGTGCTGCAATTTGTGCTGCCACACCATCCTGTGAGTAGCAGACGTTCAAAAATACACTGCAGCAATTTTTAAAGTTCCTAGGGTAATGGTTCACATCCACTGTGTAACATCAGGCGGCCCAGTAAGACGGCTCTGAAACTTCAGTAGCTTTACTCTTTGGTATGTTCTCCTCGCTGTTATTTGTTCGGGCACACTGTCTGTAGAGCACATTTTAACACTCTGCTCTGGCTAGTCACAAATATTTGATTCTCTTTCCTCAGCACAGAAACTAACTGGATCTGTCAGTGTTGAGAGTTTTGGAAAGACTGCCCATTTCACCCAGGCACCTTCCCGAGTGCTAAAGCAGTTCTGAACAGCTCATCTCACCCGCACAGCCTAAATGCTTTGAAGAAGCAGCCCTCTATCAGCACAGTGCTTGCAGTTACTCTATTCCACTGCTATTGATCTCAGACACCCTATTCTATAATTTCAACGCAAGCTGATTTCAATGCATGAGAAGTTGCCTTTTCCCACTTCATACACCTGTTGAACTCTCCTGGTATACCTCATGCAGTTGAAGCATTTAAGAATTAAATCAGACAACTTTGATTACATCTCAGAAAGCATACCAGAAAAAAAAAATCCACTAGTAATCTGGTAGAAATGTTCTTCACCATTCAACTAACAGACCATAACATGAGGCAAAGACTTGCATTAACACAAGCAGAAACGAATAAAAGTTATACAAGAAGGGAAGTTTCACTGGAGCCTGTGTATGTGGCAACTTACACCCCTAAGAGTCCGTAATGTCCTAGAGTTTGTGCATCAGGATGAACCATGTGACATTGATACTACCAACATCCCAGTCACTGAAAGTTCAAACCATTCTTCCATGTAGAAGCCCCTGTTCAAGAAGTTTCATATCAAAGCTTGATCTTAAATACCATAATCAGCTAATAGCTTGCTTCCACAAAGTAAGTGGGTGCTACACCAAATTTTTGCAAAGCTTTACTCTGGAGACATCTCTGGGTTTAACTTCCATGGACTGCCTAGATTTAAACACCTGAAGAAACAAAATATTTGTGAAATATATAATGCTGGCAACTAAAAACACTAGAATGATATATTCAAATGTGTGGAGCACAGACTGTGACAGAAGTCACACAATGCCAGAACATGGGGGCATTTTGAAGACACCCTGCTTTCCATAGTTTGCAGTACTACGGAAATAAGATTAGGGACGTTGACACTTTCCACCAACCTGGTGCTACTACAGAAATTCATAGGAAACTTCTGAATAGGCTGCACTGACTTTTTGCAAGCACATCAGCACTTCACAGTTACATTTGATCAGGTACCTAGGCTGTGACAGAAAACAGCGACCCAGTCCAGAGCACAGGTACATCGGGAACAGCAGGGTCAAGCGTCAAAACTCGGGTGGCAGGGAGCACACTAACCCCGAAGCCACAGGACAGCCCAGTGCACGGCCACACACCTGAGCTTCATGGTGGTGGCGGCAGCGGTGGCGAGGTGGGCTCATTGCTCACGTCGCCACCACGGGAAGCGAGCTGTTCTGCCAGGCTTCCGCTGCTTTCCAAGAACCAGCTTTGTCAAAGCTTCTCCCTAAAACATCAAAAGGCACTACAAAACGTTACCAATGATGGATTGGCAAGATGCTGTTTAAAAATATACATTTTCTCAGCTACAGTAAAATTTCTCCCGTTCCATCCCTATGTACCTATCAGAATATTATTGCCTGCATTGTTTTTCCTACTAATTGTTAAAAAGAAAAATTGGCTCTTGATCAATAAGTTCAACACAGATGAAAAGAACAAAATAATTCCAAATCCTAACTATAACAATATACATGAAATCAAGACAATAAAAACAAAAGTTATTAAAAAAACAACTAGATACTTTTGTTCACAATATACACGCTTAGTAGAATTTTCATCTTATTCACTTAGGTATTGATAAATACAGTATTTAAAAATTCATTTTATTTATAGCCCCTTTTCAGATTCCTGTGTAGAAATATGTAAAAAGCTTGATTAAATTTGGTCTTTTACTTCTTTTGAGGTTAAAATGTGTGGTTTTTCTTGCAAACACTTTAACCAATCCTGGCTGTTTGCAGTAAGTTTTGGGTTTTGACTAAAGTAAAAAGCACAATAGCAAAAGGTATTTTTACACTGTGGTAGTGTTTAAAGCTCCTTTCTGCCATTCAACCTAGTATCTAAAATACTTTAGAAAACCCGCACAACCCAGGGACTTGCTGTACAAAACAGGAACTACAGGTCAAAAGCTGCCCCTCCCAGCGGCCAACTATGAAGCTAGATGTCAGTGCTCTGGTCCGGGCACTTAAATACTGAACCACATTATGTGAGGTAGACCAAAAATAAAAATAATATCACATGTTAAAAGATGAACAGAAGAATGCATTCCCGTCTTCCTCCAAGGAGTTCTGTTAGGCTTTGGAGTCTTCCTGCATGCAGAGCTGTGAAATTGTCTTCTTGATGCGCAGCGCAGTCAGCCGGGCGGCTCCGTTAGCGTACCAGCACTCGCGCATTATCCGGCCCATCACTCGCAGTGCCTTCAAATCACAAGTTAGGAAAACAGGTCAGGAACAGAACCACCACCTGCTGCTTTCAGCTGCTTACATGCAATGCTAAAAGGTAAAATATAGCTCGCTGAAACGACAGAACAGCAGTGCCATAAATCAAGACCTATCTACCACAGTCAAAGAAAGAAATTTGGGATTTGGTGCTAAGACAGTTTCCTATGCATTGATCTGGGAGCTGAAACAAGCCTAGACATCTGAATGTATTTAAATTGAGTGGAGGCTGGGCACGGGCTTCCCTCTGTCTCACTGAAATGTTCTGTCTTTATTTAGATAGGTTTTATAACAAACTGGAAAACTGCTTTTACCTCACAGCTTTGCCACTGGTTTGGGATATTTGGTCTGAGCTTCTGCTCACAAACTACCCTTCTCATATCTTCTATCGACGGATCAGAAGGCACAACATCATAGTAAGGCAGCTGGTATTCCTCAGTGATTCCTAGGAAAGATTTATTGTTTAGGGCACACAAAATGCACAATCACTGCTTCAGAATAAACTCCGATTGTTTTTGTAGGCAATGAGAAGGAACGGGGACATTTGGGGCCACCTTGTTTCTTGGTGCAGAACAAGTGCTCAACAACAGATTTCTGCCTCCACATTCTACGAGGGTAATTGAGAGTACGGGGCCAGGAACATGGTTCCTTTAATTGTGTTTGGTTTATTCAGGATGAAAGCAGTCTGGACAGCAGAATAAAAAGGGCAGACAGCTCACCTCCAACACAACACCTTCGTGCTATCTCCCAGTAGACTAGCCCAAGAGAGTAGATGTCTGCACGCTTGAAGGACTCGAAGATGTTTGTGTTCATCGCATCATCAAGTATCTCAGGAGCCATGTACCTTTAAAGGACACACAGGTCAGTTTGCTAGAGCCAGCTCGCACAGATGACTGCGGCTGCGCTGACAAGTGACAGACACACAGACGGGAAAGAGGGATGCCATGGCCACCTCAAGTCATCGCAGCACCGGGAAGGATGTGCGGGGCTGCCCCAGCAGTGTGCCCAGTGGCCTCCTGTGCCCAGTGCCACCAGCCTGTGCCCACTGCACCATGCTGCACCCACTGCACGGCACCACACCACCCCGCCAGGAGCCTGGGAGCCTGCGGGGAAGCTCGTTGTGCTGCCTGCCCGCACCTCCTCGTCCCCACCCGTGGGTTCTGCGGGATGTCGATGGTGTTGAGCACGGAGTCGTGCTTCACAGCCAGCCCCAGGTCTGCGATGGCACAGCTCTCGTTCCTCTTCACCAGGATGTTCTTGGATTTCAGGTCTCTGTGTGCGATCGCTGGCTTGCCTGCTCACAACAAAGAGCTGCTGTCTGTTCTGGTGATCGCAGTACAAATTTTAGTATAATGAGCAAGTAAAACAAAAACATTTTTATTCAGTTTTGGTGCTATACCTTGTAAAAAACACGACAGGCAATTTTGTTCCAAGTAAAGCTCTGATCAATGCTATCAAAATAAATAATAAAAAAAAAAAGGCATTTTTGTTCTAATATGTCTGTTTCAGGAACAAAACTGTAAATTCCCACTCCACAGTCATTTAGAGAATCATTCATTAGCGTACCCCTCTAATAGAGCTGCTCCCACAGATGCTCACTTACAAAGGCTGGAGCAGACAGGCAATGAGTGTTTTTTGAAACAGACACAATTAGCTGCAGCACTACCCAAACGCAGTGGTTAGCTCTGTGAAGTGGCTGCTTCATTATCACATCAATAACAGAGGAGAGTTTTGTTTATCCGAACACAGACCGGCCCAATATTCTTTGTGCCTGACTGGCAAGGAAGGGGTGTAGTTAGGCTATCCCAAATTACAGCAGAAACAGTGCCGAAGATCTGAAAATCTGCATTTTAAAAGCCATGAGGACCACAAACTCAGTTGGGAAGATGATATTCCTAGTCTCTATTTACCCTGTACCATGTATGCTCATGCTAATACAGTTTCTGGTGGTGCAAATAACACATGCTCTGCTCTATCAGCACCACCGAGTCCCTTCACGTACCTGAAGGGCAGAGGGGGAGAGGTGCTTACCCTGCGTGCCCACGATCTCCATGTGCAGGTGTGCCAGCCCACTGGCGATGGACAGTGCCAGCCTCACCATGCCCTCCACTGTCACCGTGCCCCTGTTCAGGTAGTCGAACAGGGACCCTTGCTCGTGGTACTCGGAGACGAGCCACAGCTGGGTCCAGGTCCCGTTATCTGCCAAGAGGATGTGAGATGGTTCAGCTTCATAAGAAATGTCACCGAGAAAAGTCCTCCCCATCATCTGGCCAGCACCCACCCCCGTGGCAGGTCCGGATGGGGTCCCAGCTCCCCTCGAGCACTGCCTGGCCCCGCTGTCCCTGCCCTGGGCAGACGGTGGCAGCCCTGGCTGGGGACCTCCCCGGCACTCACTTCAGCTGGGACTGGGACAGCAGGGCCCAGCCTCAGGCAGACACTCTGAGTGCCCTGCGGTATGGGAATGCTGTTGGCCAGCCAGCTTTAAATTGTGAAACTGAATGAGGAAATGCAATTATACCCTTGTTATCAGCAGCAATAAAGCCCAGGATATTTTCATGTCTCAGCATAACCGTCTGATAAATCTCTGCCTCCCGAAACCATGACCGCTCGTCTCTTGAGGAGAAGATTTTCACGGCAACATCTTCCCCACACCACTTTCCACGCCAGACTTCGCCGAAGCGGCCTTTTCCCACGATTTCCTGCAGAACGATAGTCCTTGCAATTGTTCTTTGTACGAGCAGAGGTAAGCCTAGTTTAAAAGGAAAAGATGGGCATCTGTGAAATAGGTCAGCAATTTCACAACTTTTGCAAGAAGGCGTTTTTGTTTGTTTGTTTGTTTTATAAATAGATGTTGCTAAGTCCCGTATACTGTTTACCACAGCATTTCTCAAATATATTAAACATAAACTGACTTTTCAGATTTGTATGAAGTTTAGAGCGTTTTTTTCCTCTCAGAAAAGGAGTATACACCCAGGTGCTAAGAAACATTGAAACAGTAACACTAACATTTTCCTCACTTGGAATGCATATACATGTACATTGTCTCCTTGTGGCAGCAGCCTTATCAATGTCAGCTGTGGTGTTAAACACAACAGAGTTAATAACACTCAACCTCCACTTGGTCTCCCAAGTGTATTCTTTTTTTCATTTCATTTTTGAAGCATTTCATTTTTACACATACGTAACTGTACTTATGATCCTAGTTTTCCACCAGCCCGTGCCTCAGTCAGTACATATCCCAGATAGTGTTCGTTTACTGAGCACCTGTAACATTGTGGGTTTTGTTGTTGTTGTTTGGTTGTTTTTTTTGTGTGTGTTTATTCATTTATTTATTGTCCCTAATTATTTGATGTGATGTCCCATGCCTCATTTTCAAAATCTTGCTCTAATGTATCTGGAACTTTCTATCATATTTGGGATCTTTTCTATGGTATTCACCATATTTTTCCCTTTGTTTTTTCAAGCCATAAAGCCCTGCCTTGTTTGATTTGATACTGCATCTTAAAGCAAAACTTTTTATTTTTCTTAAACCCAGACAGCTTGGCTTTTAACAGAGCAAAGTAATCAGCAAGAAAAATTACAGTTTGAAGGTCAGCTTATTCAAATTTATTCAAATTTCTCCTCTGGTTTCCCTGACACCTCGTACCCACTGCTGCCTCTGTACAGCCCTGTCCTGGCCGCTGGTGGCCACCCTGCATGCAGCAGCCAGGCCACAAGGAATGCACTTGTTATTTGCCTGAAATCAGAATAAACAGCACCAGTGTCAGTAGATTCTTCCTCTGCCTCCACTGCAGGCTGGCACAAAGACAGCCCTGTGGTTAGCTCAGCTGCGTGTGAGCAGTTAAACCCGCAGGGTATACAAAGTTTATTATATCCACAAAGAAAGACTGGGGAAGTGTAATAAATTAAGCCTGCAGGTATGCAGTCCATGGAAGGTATAGTCAATTAAATTAAGCATCATTTGCACATTTTTCACCTACAAAAAAAATCAGCATAATTTATGTATTTTTCAGATAAATAAAAATTATAGTTACAGCAAATTGGGCCACACACACCAGATGTGCCACCAACACGATGAACTGGAATTTGGGATTTTGTGATTTTGTGATTAGGCAAGTTCTCAATAGCAGTGGGGGCCTCATAGCAGAAAGGATATTACAAACGGGGAAAACATTAAAAATGTTAGTATACTGCTCAGAATAAGTATTTGGAGTAATCGTATTTTGGCACAGTCAGAAGGACGTCAGCAGTGGCTTTCTGCTTCATCCAGTTAACGGCAGTACTTCCTAGGACATATTAGCCACCAATGGCTCTGTTAGCACAGGCAACACACTTCTGAGTCACCTTCTTAACCTTTGCGTTGGAGGAAGGGATTGAGCTTTTGCTACTTGACAGAAGGAGAGCAACCAAAGCCTGGCCAGCCCTCCTGGCCTCCCCCCGGTGCAGCGTGTGCCAGGCGTGGGAGCCCGTGGGTGCCCCTGCACCAGATCCCAGGCTCAGAGCACGTCTGTCACCACTCTGCAGGTGAGCACTTGGCTCAGTATCACCAGCGTTTGCTCTGAAGCCCCACAGGGAGCCAGAGACAGGGCCAGCACGGCAGCCCCGCTCCCCACGGTGCTGGTGGACACGAGACGCAGCGCACCCAGGGACACCCCCGTACCGGAGCCGGAGCCAGACGTGGTCATGTCGTAAATGAGGTCCTTGAGCGTCTTGCCCGAGCTGACCAGGTTGCACTCGGAGAGCGGCTCCTCCACGTTGGGCTGCTTCTTCCTGCCGTAGGCGCAGCGCCGGCCCTGGCAGGCGCAGGCAGCCAGCACCGCCACGAGGGACAGGACGCAGACGGGCACGGCCACCATCACCGCCAGCACCACGGGCCCTGCGCTGGCACGGCTGGGGGACTCGGACGCTTTGGGGAGAGACAAGGGGAAGGGTGGGGGAAAACAGACAGTGAGTGAGGGACTGCTGAGCAGACGAGGCATCAAGGTTTCATTATTTCCCCGAGTCCTGCTGGCAGCAGGACAGACCAAGGCTCTGCATGCTGCTGAGGCTTTCCCCGCACACGTCTTTGCGTGTACCTCGGGCTCAGGCCAATGCTGTGTTACCACTGACCAGCGCCACCACAAACACCATGGATGAGGAGACAGGACCGGCCCAGCAAGCTGGCAGCAGGGCAGACCAAAATGCAGCCCGGTGCCAGGGCTGGCCCGGCACAGGCCGGGTGCGAGGCACCCACGGCACGGCTGAGACTCGGCCCCACACCCAGCAAGACCAAGCGGTGCCACACACCCGATCAGCTCCACCACCGGCGGCACCGTGCCCTTCCCTCTCCTAACGGCTCGTGTACAGATTTCTCAATGCACTGTCTCAGCCAAAACCGAATCCTTGGAAAAGCTGCTTCCCTAACACTGAATGCGTAGGGGAATACAGAGATCTAGTAATGAGGCAACAAAAGGATTTCTGAGACAGAACACTTTTGAAACTTGTGTTCACAAAATTATGTTTGACAAGTGTCAAGAAATGGGGCTGTTCTACATCACTTTCCAATTTAAATCTACAGGGGTAAAAAACATACCAAGATGCTGCAGGAATACATTATTACAGTGTTTACTTGCACATGGTCTCCTTAATGCCCGCAAAATTGTGAATAAGCTAAAAACAACAACCACTGAATCAAAGCACACTGAATCACAAGTTCCAAATCGTGGGCCTAAAGGCTATAGAAGATTCAAGAATCATCAACTTCATACCATACAACGTCACTCCTGTAGTATTTCTAGAAAAGAAAAAAGGCCCTCTTTCCCTTTCAGAAAGTGCTAGGCAGTGAGTGTGCTGCAGTTTGGGAGCAGCTGAGACACTGCACAGAAGCACTCTGCAGCTCACACACTGCTCTGGAGTCTCAGAAGCCTGACGAGTTCCCTGGCTCTCAGTACAGACACTTACTTTCCTCCAGTTAATACTATGACTGAAGCAGTTTTTCTTCAAATGACAGTATCAAGGCATACACTCCATGATTCAGAAGTGCCAGGATCAGCAGTTAGCTGTGCAAAGTTAATTTGGTCATTTTTCTTCTCTCCCTTACATTTTTAACACAATGCACTTGAATAAGTGAGAAAAGAAAAGAAAATAAACAAAAAGTTAACAACAGACCCGTGTCTATTCACAGAATACAATTCAAACCATTCTGAAAGCAAAGTCACTACATCTCGCCCACGGGCTTTTCCTTTAATAGTCCTCAACAGGATGTTCACAGGGTTAGCTGGCAGATTCATAAGAGGATTTGCAGGCAGGATGCTTCCTCGTGGCTGCTGCTCGTTAACCGATGCGCTGTGATTTCCTAAGCTGTTTTTGACTGCATCCACATGCCAGAAAGTTCCTCCGGAGGACTGCTGAAGTGCAGAAAGCAGGTATCCTTTATCTCATGAACTTTGGTGCCGCAGCTGGCTCTGGGCACTGTGGGGCCATTCCTGCTGCTCAGGCACACAGGGCTGAGCAGCTGCTCACTGCTCCATGTATGACTTTGTGTGTGCTGGACCCTGGCGAGAGCTGCCCAGCTGCACGGAAAAGTGTGCACTTGGTGCAAAGAGTCAGGGCAAGGAGCAGTGGTTTGGGTGGTTGGTGTACAAAACACAGGACTTCCAGTGCATTGCCCAAATCGATGCCCCCACGCACAGACCTAAGCACATTCACTGTCTGTCAGCAGGGGCTGGTAAAGACAAACATACACAAGGCACTTTGAGATACCCATTCCTTCACCAACTGCTGAAAAACAACATAAAATGAGAAAACATACAACTTTATTGTCCTTAGGCCCATGCAAATAAGATCAAAAGAAAAAAAAAAAAAGAAAAAAAAAAAACAAACAACTCATGAGGCTTTGAACAGCAACAGTCGAGCAGCAGGAGGAGCATTTCAGAAAGGAGGCGTTTCCATGTGCGGTCTTTGGAGACGGGCACACAAGCTCAGTGCCCACGAGCTGACGTGGCAATCCTCCCTTCCTGCAAGAAGCGGTGACAGGTGGTCCTCCTATGAAATATTTGCTCCAGTTGCAAGTGATCTTAGGCACCTGCCATGCTTGTGGGTGCTGCCCACATGGAATGGCTACGGGAGGCAAAGCAAGCAGTAGTCCTGATGGGACGTTCTTCACCCGCGCCTCCTGCTCCTGTCTGCAAACCTTCATCGCATGCACACGCCTGCTTTTGCCAGGCAGACGTTTTACTTCATCACCACATGGTCTCCTGCCAGCCCACTTCTGCCCCTTCCCATCAAGTACATTCACTGCTCCCACATGTCCCCCTCCTGGTCCTTCCCTTTTGTCCATTTTCACAGCATCCTCCATTCTAGAGCACCATGCTTGCCAGAAGCAAACTTCTTCAAAATCTTCCATTTAGTTCCTTTTTAGTTTTTTTCTTTCAAGCCTTGTGAGTTCCCTTGCAAGCTTGGATGTCACAGGTGGCACACCTGTACAGGCAAAAAGGATAACAGTTACTGTTGGCTTTCTTTTAATCTTAAAATTAAATACTTATCTATGTATATATAAAAAAAAAAAACTTTCTGTGGTTTCCTGAAACTGGGTGATGACAACAAGCACAAAATACTGATGTCTGAGCAAGGCGAGTGGTGAAACGTGCACTCCCACAGCCACTTCTCTCATTGCAGGGCATGCTCCTGACTCACCCAATGAACCTAAAGACAGCACCCATTTTGATGGATTTCAATATTAAAGCCATACTACGGCAGTCTCTATGTCTACGATTCTATGTCATACATTCTGCAAATCCAGGTTTGGTGCATGGATTTGCAAACAGAATTAAATGGCACGGCAATCCATCTGGGGCTTCTGGAGTAGGGACATGAAACTTTCTGAACTTTCAGTGCACGGGTTGTACATTGTACAAGTGTTTGTGCTGATGAAAGAGGTTTTATGTCAGAATTTTGGGGCACTAAAAAAAGCGCTCAGCATGTCTTTAAGAAAAAACACAAAACTATGACTATTGGTAAAAAAAAGTCTCAAACTGTAGCACCAGAGCGATCAGACATTTTTACTGAATATAAAACTTAATTTGTATTGTTAAACAATAGCAGCGCAGGCTGAGAGAACTTTGCATAACTTAATTTTTAAAGACATTTCCCTCTCAGTATGGTGCTTTGGGAGCCAGGAAAGCAGAAACTGGCAGGTCTAGCAGGGACATAGCGAGTACAGCAGGCCAACAGGAACATTTTGACCTCCTTGGGCACAGAGCAGAAGAAAACTTGCCTTGCACAGGAGGATGGGCAAGGGGACACAAAGATACTCAGAGCCATCCTGGGGACTCAGAGCGGGACATCAGTGAGGCAGAAGCAAAGCTCAAACACTCACATCCACCCAAGAAGGTAACATCCAGAATCAGGAATACAAACAGATGCCAACTTTATGACTTAAGCAGTAACAGTTGTTCAGAATAAAATCAAGTTCAGTGATGCTTACAGGACTCCTCTGGGATGCTGCTTAAGTTGAGAGCGCTCAGATGCAGGAGGCGAGGTAGCAATGAGACTGGGAGCTGAGGCATCCGGGGCTGTTTGCATGGGGTCTCCACCAAGTTCCTGGGAAATGAAGAGATCCTGACTGTCTAGAGAAGTTTCTTGGAAGGAGTCAGCTGGAGACCACACTTGTCCTCCCTTAGTCTCCTGGCTGTACCAAAGCGTAGATCGAGGCTGCTGGCAACTACTCAAACCCCTTCCAGTTCTTCACAGAGCACACACGGGAGCCTTGGGAATTCCCAGCCTTGTGCTTTCTGCTCCGCGTTCCGTTGCAGGCCGTCTTCAAGTGCTGACCCCCTGCGGCATGGCATCCTGCAGCAGCACCGCGCCCGTGCCCTGCAGCCTGCTGCTGCGGGCTGGGACACCGCCAGCCCCTGGGGCTTCCCACAGCAACGCCGTGTGCCGGAGGAGCGATGAGCAAAACACACAGCACACAAGGTACAAACAGTAATTTGAGACAAAAGCACCAAATAAGTGTGGTAATGTTTACGGCGGTTGTGCAATGTTAAACACTTTGGGAAATAAGAAAATCTCTCATGACTACCTAAAACTATTAAATCAACACCGTTAATCAAAATGTTTTGCAATCTTATGTCTAATGTATTATTCAATGTCTTACTGATCAAGAATAGACCCTGAAGACATGTTGCCATGTATGAAACAAAAATAGCACATCTGGCAATCTTCAGCAATTTCACAATATGGTACAGTTATATTCCAAGTTGTGTAAATAGAAGAGTGCTTTTAGGCAGGAGAAAAAAAAGAAAAAAGAAAAAAAAAAAAGTTATTTTCCCTCCAACAGAAAAGACATTCTCACACACGGCATTTGCCTGTTTTTTAACATATAATGGCAACCTTAAGACTTATAAAAGTCCTAAACTATTCATATTTAAGTTCCTAAACTACTCAGGTGGAAAAAAAAAAAATGTATTCTTTCCAATGCTGTAAGAAAATGTATTGTATCTAATGCAGAGCTCTAATCAGATCTACAGAATATTTTTAAACAATTTCAAAAATACATAATTTGGACTAGAGACTAAAATCAAGTTTCTCCAGCCTCCACCATGACTGCAGACTCCACCATCCCTTTCAGGACATTCAGAAATCATCTGGGAAAAGCCTGCTGAAGGATCTGGAGGTTCAAGCAAAGCCATCAGGGATACAGCTGCAAGATAAACAGATACATTACCTAAATTCCTATTTCCCCGATTTCCTGTCCCTTCCCCTGCCTTCTCTTCAAATGGCTGTATTCTTACAAATTCCTCTGGAGCACATGAACCTGGGACAGCCAAGATGTTCAACAGTATGTGAAATATTTGCCAAATTACACATTCACAGAGCAGCTATGACAGGCTGCAGCTCTGCCTACTGAACCTTTTTCAAGGAGAACTTCAGATCAGTCCAACTGGGAGATTATCCTAAGAATTGCATCAGTGGTACAGCACCGAACTGGGTGAACATGGAAAGGAAACAGGTTTACTACAGCTCACACAGTCTTAACCTCTGTCCTGACGTCCGTGCCATAACATCTTTTTCATCAAAAACTCAAAACAGAAAACAATCAACTAAATGAAGTTTCTACTATTGCATTGCAGCAGACTGGTAACACAAGCTGTTAGTGTTGGCACGGGACTCTGGCACTGGCTTCCAAACCCACCAGTTCAGAAGAAACAAAGTGGCCTCAAAGAATAGCAAAAATATATACCAAAATATTTCACTTCCTCTTTTCTTTTTGCCACATTCCCCATCCTCCCTATTTTTATCCATCACTAAACATTTTAGAAAAGTTAGAAAAGTTAGTGAAATAATTGTCTTTTTTCTCTTCACTCTCTCTGTACCTTCCTTCTAAGCTATTCTTGATGATGCTAGTACTGGGAAAACAAAAAGAAACCTTTACATGGTGTTCACTAACAGACAATGAATGCCTAGAATAAAGAAAAGGCAAAGCCAGAGCCTTACCCTGAACCCTGACCAGCAGGGCAGCCTGCTCACCCATCTGCCCTTCAGGATCCTTTATAATCATGTTCCTTAATATGGATCTTTTTTCTTTTTTCTTTTTTTTTTCCCCCTGCTTTAAATTACAGAAAACAGTTACTACTTTTTCTTACATTTAAACAATTGAATGTATTTCCCTTATAATATATTTTCAAACACTTGATTTCATTCCGCAAATTATTAGTTGAAGGCTGATTCTTCTAATTTTCTGTATTACTATGTGCCTTATAAACTAGTACAGCAGTATCTGACTTCTTGAATATTAATAAATCTGTGCATTCCATTCACCTAAAAAGGCTTTAATGTTTTTAGGGATTTTCAAAGAGGTAAATATAGTGAAAAGTAATTACTTGTTCATAACAAAAACTTAAAAAATGCAGATATTAAAAAAAAAAAAAAGAGAGATTGAAAATATTGCCTGGTAGTTAGTCTAGCTAGTATAAATCATCTTTCTTATCAATATGAATATGTCCAAGGATTTTTTTGTTCTTAGGATTTGTTCTATATTCCACTTTCTTTCATCCTGCTCTGTACCTCTGTAGGTGATAGGAGTGCCTTTTGTGACCGCACAGTTTGGGCAATGACAGTAAAGAGAAGAGCTGGCAAATTACCTATAATACAGTTTGTTAATCCCACTGCTATCTTAATCTTGTTCCATAAAGCCTCCTCACTCCTCTGACTCATTTTCCATCATATAAATACAGAACAATAGATTTTTCATCTCAAGCTCTAGAGATGCTGCACCGCCAGGACCCCAGAGTGAGCAGACACCTTTCTAGCAGTGTGGTGCTTTTTGCTGGAGCCATGGGGGTAAATTTGAAGAGGAAAAGAAAAATAGAATTAAAGCTTTTACAGAGACTTTTTGTTGTGTTGGATTTTCCCACTAACTCACAGGTGCATTATTGTACAGTCTGAACACATCACCAATTTCCTTCTCATAGAGGTCGAGGTTTTCTTTAGGCAGTCACTGAAAGCAGGCTGGTCTGAAAGCCCATAGCCCTATGACACGTTTGCAAACCTACCAGCACCCATCCAGCCTCAATTTTCAGTATCTGTAAAGACAGAGACTTAATACTTGGCATCACTAGGTGTTTTGAGATCAAGAGTTTAGAATGACAGTCACACGAACTTTTCCCACGCATCTATAAACAGACGATATGCGAGGTTAAGAAGGCCCTGATTACTGCACCTGGTAACAAGCCTAAGAAGTCTGAACCTTCAGGCTTGGGTTCAACAGCTGTTGAGTCACTGCCTCCACTGAAGGAGGTGACTGAGGCCAACACCAACATTGCTGCTTTGGAGAAGAGATGGGAATGTTCCCCAGCCTGTTTGTATTGAGCCATGCTAAGCTCAAACACCACCCTCCACCATAACCAAACGCAAGCATCGAGTTATGAGAACCTCCAGCCACCTGCCCTGGGGCTGCAGGTAGGGGTCTGTCACCTATAAACAGGCTTGTGAGGGGGCAAAACCTTCTTACAGATGGGGTGGGGACGGATCACAAGGACCATCTCCCTAATCTGAAATATGGTCTGATAGCCCTGTGAAGCACCAGTCTACAACTTGAAATCTTCAAGATCTTATTAGCAAGTCCTTAAAACAGTCTGCAACATGCTGAGGTGAACACAGGCAATTTCTTGTAGACACACACATTCATCGAAACAACCAGCATGGAAGCAGCATGCAGGCCATTTTCTGTAGACCTGATATGACACCCCACTGACAGACATAGGTCCTCTCAGGTCACCGGCTTGGGCAGAAAGTGTTGTAGTTTAAATAGTAGAAAACTGGAAACAAATTCAGGGTAACAGAAAAACCCTAATTATTGAAAACCAGTCCTGCACTTTGGAACATATGACCTGTCAATGCAAAAATATTGCGATGAAATCCACGACAAGTATATAAAAAGCAGATATGAAGGTTGCATCTGCCCTTAGAAATGTTTATTTTCTTCACACATGGTAAAAAACCCAACTCAGAACAAGAGCAACCTCCTCTCGCACACGACACAGCAAGGACAGCTCTGCTGCTGAATGAGGCACGCAATGCCACCTGCAGCCTTACCGTGGAAATTCATGCACGGGCAATCATAAAAAACAAATTGCTTTCTGCCTCAGAGATCCTCATGGTGCACGTTACTTTATTGTTTCCCAGTCACTCTTGGTATTACACACCGTGAGCCCTTGGTAATTAACACAGAGCTGAGCTGAAGCAGGTGGGCACGAAGAAGAGCTGCTGGAGACGCCTGGGCCCCCAGGCTGGCGGGGGCTGCAGGAACCGGGTGGGAAGAGCCTGCAGAAGCTCCTGCCTTCTGGCAGGGATGTGCCCTGCCCTGGACTTTCCCAACACCTCTCCTCAGTGAAATTCAATCCTGCCTAATGGCAAATTTTCCATATCCGTGTGCTCTACTTTTAAACTAGGATCTGCATACTGGAAACATATGTTGATATACATTTAACTCCCATATTAAGGTGTCTGTACCAGGCACCAAACTATTACTCTTTTAAAGAGAGGGTGGCTGTAGGTGGGCTGGCCTAAATTAGCATCTTGACAAAGCAGAAATGTGTTAAAGACCAGAGAGCCTGTGTGGCCAAGTGAGGCACCAATGGACAGACACCATGGCTTGGTTACCTGCCACCGCTGGCAAGGGACAGCCAACACGAGAACAGCTTCAGGAGGTGTGTGGTGACATGCCAGAGGATGAAGTGACACTGCATATGGGCTGCTGGACCAGACACTTCTCTATGGGGACTTTTATGAGCACTCCCTGAGCAGAGCCCTTTCACAAGTCCTGGCTGCATGAATCCTGGCCTCATCCTTACACAGCAGTGGAAATTAAACTTTTACCACTTCAGCAAGATCCTGGACTGATTACCAAACTTAGAACTGCCTCTGGTTTGCTTTATTTTTTTAATCACATCAGCTGATAGTTGCAGTGCCTACTGGTTATTTGCTACGGTGCCTCCATTTTACATTTCTTTCCTCAGTGATGAGTCCAAGACCTCAGCTAGAACGTCCAAGTATCACATAGGACTGGAATGAAAGAAGAAAAGATGCAAGCTGAGCAAGGAGTAGCCTAGAAGTTGCTTTGGACACAGAACCTCACTCAGCGAAGGACCCCCCCACCGAGGCAGCAGAGGTAGCAGCAGCCAAAGCCTTCCCCGCGGCCCGCAGGCCTCCCTCCAGCTGAAGGCCTCCCACGGCACAGCAGGCCCGGCACAACCCCATCTCCTGCTGCCCAGCTCTTTCACCTACATACTCAGCAATACCCCTAAGAAAGTTTATTCTTGCTGGAGCTTTCAAATAATGTTAATTATTTGGAAAAGGGCTGTCCAGCAAGACCAGCAAGCAAGTAACATTGGCGCTGTAAACTTTTGACTAACGTGAATTCCCCCAAATGTTTAGAGCAAAGGGCTCAGGCTAAAAATTAAGTAACTTTTGCTGGTACTGAAACACATAACCAGAGGTTTTGCAACTACCAGTTCAAATGTTAGGAAGATAGACAAGCCTCCACTCCATCTCAAAATTGCAGCTGTCTCCCAAGTTTCCAGCATCCCAACCTGAACAGGTGTGGCTTTTACTTCTACGTATCTAGAGCGTAACTACTATTAGTATCTCCCTTCTGTTGTTGACCAAAAGACACATACCCAAAAAACCCTTACTCTTTAGGTCAGGTTGGACACAGGGGAGCAGCCCCCCAGCCAAGAGACCATGACCCAGCCCAGGTGCTCAGGGGATGCTCGCAGGGGCCAAGCCCCCTCCAGCAGTGCCCAGCCCCTCAGTCAGCACCAGACACCAACAATCCCCAGGGCCAGCCCAGCCACACTCCCTTTGGGTGATCCCACAGAGAGCTCTGCAGGCTCCATCTACACACCGTTCAGTCGACTCGACTTGTACTACCACTACTCGCATAGTAGCAAGTGTCTCTGTTGACATGGCACTAAGTGTCCCCTAAATGCGTCTCCTCGCACACCATCACTTCCCCTCTCCCCCCCTACCTGCAGTCTCCCAGCCCTCCCTCCCCAAACCCATTCCTTCAGTGCCCCCTCTAGAAACTGACTTTTCAGGAGTCCTTCCCCTCACTGACAGCTGAGTCTGCCCTCCTGTATCTTAAGTATCAAATGCTCACAGAAACAGATGGTTTTAATTCTGTTAGCTACTCTACAATAGCAGCTGAAGTGCAAATTACAACTGCAAATTATGTATTACTTTACATCTTTCTTATCTGTAACATCTCTCACTACTGTAACTATACATAAAAAGGTATCATTTGTTGAAGTAGTAGAGTTGACAGCTTATTCAAAAAGCTTGGATGAAGCACAATTTTTACTGGAGAGAAGGGTGAAGTATATTATCAATAATTAAATCTAAAAATAGCGTAAATATATGTTTTCAAATGGACCAAATCAACTTCACCACACAGTTCTGAATCTGCCAGACTTGAGTATTGCACTGACTGTGTAATATACAGAGCTCCCAGAAGCATAAATCTTTTTCCTCCCTCTCATTGGAACCAGGAATCTCACACCTTCCTGTGTCTGCTGGGCAAAAATCAATGATACTGATTTAACACAGAACAAAAGCTGCACTACAAGCTGCTAAAACGAATTGCAGAAGCCAAAAGCTGAAGACAGACTTACAAAATTGCTGAAACATAAGTATTTCCCCCAGCAACAACTTTGTATCCTGTGTCCCTCCTCGCCCCTGCCAAGCCAGCCCCAGGTACCACACAAGCCCGTGTCACTCCTGCCCATCACAACAGAGCTGCAGACGCGGCTTCCAGCAGAGCAACGTGCATACACAACCTGCAGCAGCTGCTGGGCGGTCCAGGCCAGGAAGCAGGACGCAGAGTGCGTAAGGGGAACAGGGAGAGCAGCTCCCCACGTGCTGGGGCTGCTTCATCCCGGCTCACCAAGCATCCAGACCCTCATCTGGCCAAAATCATGGGCTGGGTTTCCCACATGCCATTGACAACAAGCGTCTACAATTGCCTTCTTTCCACACCTCCCTAGTCTGAATTCTTACCCAACCCATCTAATGCAGATCTTTTACATAGGCTGCAGAGACAGTTTAGGCTGTAAATCTTAGGCTGTAAGGTCCTCATTATCTCCTGGCAAAGCACCAGTTAACACATGATCCGCTCGCTCAGCAGCGCACGGTGCTCGGCTCCCCACAACCACCAATTTGCAGCTGCAGTGGGTTGCTGATCCATGCCACATGAGAAGCCCCTGAATGCCAGCCAAAACCTTCCCAAGATCTAAACTAATGCCAATTCAAACCACAAACTCACTTAAGATGCCCCAGCCTATAAAGATCTGTAAGGTGATAAGGCTTTTTCCTCCACACACCTCCTTTTGTCTTCATGGTTAACAGCTCCTGGGATACAAAAGACAGTGTCTGGAAAATTTAGGCAATGCAACTAGTTTCCTTTTTCCCAAACATAGTCACAATTTAGTTTTTCCTCAGTTGGGAAAAAAATAAAAAACAGCTTTTGCTTTTACAGCCAGCTTTTAAAATCTTAATTAGCTGCTCTCACAGCCGTGCTCTCTGCCCAGTGTTTCTGCAGCTCCCATGCCATCACAAAGCACTCGCATATCACTTTGCATTCAGGCAGTACGTACCTATGGGCAGGCGGAGGGTGATGTTGTTGCAGAAGTCTGTGTAGCAGCACTCGGTTTTTGTGATGTTTTTGGAACTGTGGCAGAAGACTTGAGCATTCAGCTCCGGGAGGGAGACACAGGACTTGACCACTTCTTCCTTCCCGTTGGTCAGCATGACCGAAGCCCAGCACGCTCCCTCTGTCTGGCAGGTGAAGTTCGTGTGCTCGCACAGCTGGCACACACACTTGAGACCTGAAAAATACAATTCAATTTTCCATGAGAAGACTGGGGTCACTTCGCCAAGGCTGGCCCTTTGCTCAGGAGCACCCGCGGGTGGTCAGGTCCAGGCACGACCAGCAGGAGCCCACGCTGGTCAAGGGGCTTGGGGCAGCAGGAGGCGCCCAACAGCAGATGTCTCCAGTACCCACTGCTGAGCAGCATTTGAACCGTGTGCCCTCAGTCACAGGAGAGCTTACAGCATCTCTCCCGCGTGGTGGAGAAGATTGACAACCCTGAACAAGCTTCTGGGGAAGCTGTCTTCTGCTTAGATGGGGAGACAGAGATTCAAGTCTTCAGCTCTTACAGACTTGGTGCAACATCTCCTATAAGTCTCACGACAAGCACATGTACACACTGCTCAGTTTCAGAACGTATATTTAGACACAGCATTAGGTACTGAACTTGAAATAATATCAACAGCCACTGTTTATGTAACTATGGACTTCTCAAAAAAGCATTCATTTCTCCTCTGTGCCAGCCAGGCACCTGCGGGCTTCCAACACACAGCCTTGCTGGAGAACCGTCTGGCTCGGAAGAAATGGGATGAAGGAAGCACCGAGGCACAACGGGACGTTCTGGCACGCACCTCCCTACAGGCACACACAGGCAGCAGCGACAGACTATTCTCCCCCACATCCTCTGAAACGATCCACTTTTTTCAAACGTGCAAATAGTTGCCCAATTTCTGTTTGTGCAAAAGTCAGGTGTCTGCTAAGTATTACGTGCTTTTAACCATATCTTCATGTGTTTTTATCTGATTTTGTAAAACGTTTAATCAGTAACTACTACATTGAAGATGCTTAGGGATATGGTTTGTAGAGCTTAGGGATATGGTTTAGTGGAGGACTGTTAGTGTTAGGTCAGAGGTTGGACTCGATGATCTTGAGGTCTCTTCCAACCTAGAAATTCTGTGATTCTGTGATTTTCAGGCTTTATCGGCTCTTTCTTGGAAGGGCAGGGAACCCAAACCATATCATCTCAATGAAACACTGGATGCTGACAGGTTTTTTGCCTCCCTTGTTTTCTTCAATTGCTTAATAACAAACAAATTTTTCTCTCTTCAGGACAAGGTTAGGAACCCATATTAGCAGTGATATGGTAAGCAACGCATCTTAACCTTGGGCTGAATGCAGTTTCTACAGGAAACCCTTCCTTAACTGCACTTCATATGATTATTTTGTTTGTGGGAAAAGGAAAGGGAAAAGGAAAGGGAAAAGGAAAGGGAAAAGGAAAGGGAAAAGGAAAGGGAAAAGGAAAGGGAAAAGGAAAGGGAAATTAGAGTACAGAGACTTGACCTCTTCTTTTGACTTAATTCCTACCCTACCACAGGGTCCCCAAAATGCATTCTGCATGCCTTCACCAGGAAGGCCACCACCTTCAATCTGCAAGATCAAACACTGCTCAAACACCGACAGGAGACAAAGTCTACAATATATATATCCAAGCATCCATTCTGTTTCTTTGGGAACTAGGTGAGGGTATGGAACAGTTTTTCTTCTACTGAACAATAACAGACATCTCAGAAAGGAAAGTCATGAGGTGACTAGAATCTAGAAGGGCCACCAGGAACAGAAGAGCTTTCTCTGATTGCTAACTAGCGCTCAACAAGCCAGTGCAGGCTAACAGATGATGCATTTCTTATTATGTTGCATTTCCCTGTCCACACTGGGAGCTAAATCAGACTCTGCCATTGCCCCAAGCTGGCAGCTGACAAAAGATTAATTTCCATGAGAGTGCCCCAGCCCTCTGTGCAATATGGATATGTGGATAAGTGTCCCACATTCGTGTGTGAGGACGAATGCGAGGTGACCTACAGCTGCAGCGGGACTAACGGGGACTCGCAGCTCAAGCAGCCTCTTCGGGTGAGCCAAGAAGCCCTGACAGATGTCAGTATGAATCCCATTTTTGTTTCTGTAACACTATTTGTTTTCTTTACAACAATCTTCATCCTATGCTACCCTTCTGAAATAACAGCTTGTAGTGTTTATCTTCATCTCGGGCCCGCAACAAACTTCCTTGGCACCATATGTTCATGTTTATCCTGGATGCAGGGTATGCCAGGAACCGTATCACTGCGTGTCTGTTTCAGTGTTCTCTCTGTGCAGGGGAGCGAGCACAATCACCCAGCAACAGGAGCAGGTGAATCTTCGGTAAAGACATAGTCCTGGAAGAGATGCCAGGAGCAAGACTCATCAGGTCCAAAGAAATAAGAGACCTGGCAGAAGAGAAACAGACATCGTCATCAATGCTGCAAAATAAAAGGATTACTTGAGGAAATGAAAATAAATGACTGTTGCAAGTGTCTTCAGTGATTCAGATATGCCATTATGCTCTTTTCCCCCACCTTCTCATGGGCTAAAAATAAAATAGGAAATGGTCTTTCCAATGTCATCCACAGCAGATAACTGCTTTATCTATATCCTGACATTTTGTGGATTGCTTGAAAGGAGAGCTAATCAAAACTGTCACTGCGGTTCCTGAACAGCTCCAAGGGCATTCCTCTGAGCACCATGAACACAGGATGAGAAAAGAGTGTCTAAGAGGCTCTGCAGCCCCACTTTGACCAAGCTAAGATTGTCTCTTATTTCCTGAATAAAAGGTCTTTATTTCTTCTCCCTCGAGCCTGTCTGCAACCAGGGGTGGCTGGAAGTCACACGTGCAGACCAGTCTGACGATCAGCTCGCTTGCAGGGGAAGCAATGAGTGCCACCACAAGATCAGTATTTCCTCCTGCTGTATTCAGAGACTGCCCGAAAGAAAGAGTCTAGGCCCATTTTTCCTATTTCTTCTGAATATTTTGCTTGAAACTGACTTGTCCAATTTACTGCCCACAACTGAAAGTTCACGAACCTATGGAAATAAGGGCTATTCCCCACAGAGCTGCTTCTGCAAGAAGCCATTATACTAAGTAGAACAAAAAGAAAAAGCTTTTTGGTAAATATTGTCATTACAGCCCAACCACAATGTCATTGCTTCTGAAAGTGAAAGCAGATGACCAGCTGGGAGGAGCCGGGAAAGGAGCACAGGGAACTCGATACTTCCAGAGCATTTTTTTGCTCTCTGGAGACCACGAAGTCCTGGAGCCCGAGGCAGCTCTACCAGCACTCCTCATTCAGAAATACCAAGCATGCAGAAGTCACGGAAGATACACACGAAGGTTTGATGGGAACACTAAGTTCAATTTGGAAGAGACACACAGAGAGCAGAACTTGTCCACACCCAAAACATTACATCCTACAAAAACATTACAACATGCGTGTGTCCTGCCACACGAGCACTGCTGCCTTTTTCAGCACTCCTTTGGAAAAAGCTGTGAACCGCTGCTCTAGCAAGAGCAGTCTCCAGCCAGTGCTTCCCAGTTCCTTCCAGCTCTCTGTTCTGGTCCCGACTCTCAGCCCATGCCCATCCCCACCTCCCTGTCCCATTCACCCCCCCTCAGACAGCTGCAGGCCCCCACTGCCATCTCGTCACAGGGACATTGTCACGGGACTGCCTGCAGCTCCCCTTCATGGCACCCTCTGACCGCCTCTGCTCCTCCCAAGAGGGCTCACGCTCACAGCTCACACCCCACCACTTCCCAAAGACTCATTGAAGCATCCTCCCAGTCCACACGTCTCTTCCTTCACCATCTCCCAGCTCCGGCTTTACTCCCCGCTCTCAGTCACTCTTTCTTTCCTACCAGGTTGCCAGCTGCAGAATTAGCCCCCTCGCCCTGTCAGCCCCCGTTTCTTCAGGCTCAGTCCCATCACTGCCCACCACGCAAGGTCTGGTGCTCTCCCTGCAGGGCAGCGCAGCGATGTGCTGGCAGGCTCCAGGGAGAGGTTTCCCTGCCTTCAGCAACGTCCTGCCGCTCTGCACCAGCCTGCAGGCCAGCTCCTCCAGCCGAGGCTCCCTAAAGCCAGGTGCCCCGGGATGGAGCAAGTCTGTGCTGAACTGGAGCAGCAGAGGGGTCAGCAAGAACGAAGGCTCAGCACATCTTTGTTACTGACCAGATGCAAAGGGGCTCTACTGAGGCTTGAAATCTGCACTGCCTCCTCCCTCCTGCCTGCATTTCAGCTTTCCCTGGTGTTGTGTCTTCTGCCACAGCTCACCTGAGTCTAAATGCTGCCCAATTTCAAGCCATTGCTCAAACAACAACCAAAACAGATACATCTATTCAGAGACAAGATTAGAGTCTGCATTGTGAGCAAGATGATACTCTTTCTTCCTAGAAAATATACGTAGATCACTTTTAAATGCAGTTCATCCAGAAGCAGGTATCCAACATGGAGAAACTTAGAAAAAAATTGTGTTTGGTAGACATTACAATAAGAAGTGCCTGTCAAGTGTAACAGTCTGAAATTACGGGTAAGTGATAATGTCACTGATCTCTTGAACAGTCATCCATAACGTTTACACAAGAAGGAATAAATATCTCAAAAACTGATAGAAAAAGAAAAAGAAAAAGAAAAAGAAAAAGAAAAAGAAAAAGAAAAAGAAAAAGAAAAAGAAAAAGAAAAAGAAAAAGAAAAAGAAAAAGAAAAAGAAAAAGAAAAAGAAAAAGAAAAAGAAAAAGAAAAAGAAAAAGAAAAAAAGAACAGACATGCAAGATTCCCCAGATACCTGCCTGTACTACTGGCTAATTTCTCCTTTAGAGATCAGGATAAAATACCCAGAGTAGACTCAAGCATCTGACCTCGTTTCCAACATTTATGTACACCAAGAATCCGCTGCTAACAGAGCAGAAAGATCACCTTAAAATACAGCCACAGCAGTGCATGGCAGAGCAGCAGCCCTCAGCCCTCGCCACATCTGTCACAGCCTCGTGCAGCCTCCCCAGCCTCCCCCCCACCAATGCTCAGGGACAGGCGACTCGCTGGAATTGGTGAGCTATCCATGCTGATCCACTGTTTGTGACAACCTCCTCTATTATCCTTCTCTTTTTATGAGAAGAAAAAAAAAATGTCCATATTCATTGGCTACATGAAGTCAAGCTCTCTCGTTACACAGCCTCACAGTTTCTGCCCTCCTTTGCCCCACGGCTGTCCCAGATGGGCTGGCAGGACGCTCACCGCAGCCCATGGACCAGGGGCAGCAGACCACAGACCTGCCCTGCTCATCATACCCAGTGCTCGAGCTGACCTCGCTCCTGAGCTGTGCTCCCTCCTCCAAGCCCCCGCCTGACAGCACGGCAGTGCCAGGGCTGCTGAGAAGGCCCGGGGAAGGCAGGCGGTGCTGCTGGGGTGCTGCCGGGGTGCCATGCCACTGAGAGGTGGGACAAGGGGATGGCGAAGGAGTTAAAGGATCAAAGAGGCAGGAGGAAAATGTGTTCCCAACATTTCAAAATAAGGCACTCAACGCAGTAGCGAACGTGACTCCGTTATTTACTCAAGCGTGACAACATTTCCCTTAACGCATTGCATTCTCCCGTTGAGAAACTGGGAGAAAGTGGACAACTGAAACACTTCCCAGCCTCGCAGAGCTATGCCAGGCATCCAGGCAGGGTTGCCAACGGCTACCGGGAGCTCCCCGGGGCTCCCTGGACCACCAGTCCCCCCGTGCCCATGGGCAGGGAAGCAGAGCCAGGGATCCCGACGGCTGCACGTGCTGCCTCCTGCCCTCCGCAGAGAAGTGTGGTGCTTGTCCAGACCCACACCGACAGCAGGACAAACAGACAGGTTGCTTCACAGACCACAAGGAAAGAAAGTTTTAGATACAGAGACCACACAGAACAGGTGTCCCCTCTTTTAGAACTTTTAAGCCATCGGTAGTTTTTAAGGATTTTTTTTTTCTCCCGTTATTGCAATAGGAATTGAGGCTATACAGTGATTTCTTGGATGAGACCCGCTGTGAATCAAAGACAGAATTATTTGCTCATCAGAGCAGAAAGTAACCTACATGACTTATATAAGAAAACAACATTTTTTTTTTTCTTTTTAGTTTTCAGGGCAACCTTTAGAAAATGCACAGAACAGGCAAACACCCTGTGAACCTAACTTACGCAGCAGGAAGAACTGAACCAGCATTGGATTCCAAACAAATTAACACAAAGATGCACAAAAGGTTTTTTTTCTCTCAAGTGTCAGCTTCAAATACATGAATCACTAGATATCTAAGGAACAAGAATGATGTTACATGTAAACAACAGATGGAAGAAAGAGTTTAGGCACCAGCTTAATGAAAGCAGCTAACAATTGAAACAAGTAGATGGATGTAGTGCAACTTCAAAAGTTAAAGGGAAAAAATAGAGCACATATTTGGCATAAACTGACTAATAGTGTGGGGCTAGAAGTATAAGCTAAGAACTACAGGGAAGATGGAACTTGCTACCTCCTCTGGACCACAGGCTTCACATTTAATACTGACTCTTACTGTATAGATTAATGCAGCATTAATCTTCCATTAAGTCATAATCCATCCCTATCCACAAAAGTCAGCAGTTTCACATTGTGACTACAGGGCAGGAGAGCATTTTGAAATGAAATTTGAAAACAAACATCGACGACGTGAAAAGGAACTTTGCTGCCATGAGGCAGAGCTGTTTCCATCTTTTAACCGGGTGTTATCCTGTTTATCTTGTAAGAGCCAAGATAAAAGGTATGGAGAAAAGCTGTCAGTTTTCGCAGCACGAGGCCGTTATCTCTGCAGAAATGCGTGGTGCTCAACGAGCTCCAGTGATCTGGAAAGGGGCACCGATAATGAAGCAGTAAGACCTGCTGAGGACAGAAAAATTACACCTGACTTCAGAGCATCGCAAAGGAACCTCACTGTGCCGAGCAACCCGCAGCCAGAGAGTGAAACCAGAGGGGAGAGGACCAGGGCTGTACAGCATCTCACTGTTGCCACAGGGAAGGCTGGCCATCAGGAGGTGCCAGCAGACCCATCGCCACCGCCCAGCACGTGGGGACAGCCCCAGCTCCACTCTGAAGGGCACCGGGAGCTGGGAGGAGGCACCGGGCAGGTGGCAAGGGGGACGAGGAATTTAGAAACTAGGTTCTTCTGTGTAGCTTCATGCAGAAACCTTGCATCATATTGAGAAGACGAATGGGATCAGCCGATCATTGTTTCCCATACCTCAAAAGCTCCAGGCACCACAGATGTTCTGGACAGTAATTTTACAACAAGCAAGAAGCACTCGTCCCTTCCATTCCCCCTTGCCCCTTCCCCAAGAGGTCTTATTGCCGACATTTGGGAGGCAGTGTTGGCCTGTTCAAACAAGCTGTTAGACAAATTCACTTCCACAAACAGTTTCACAGACACTGCTATGCACAGCGGTACGGCACCTGCAGTCCCTGACCTGCGAGAGCTGTGGGTGCCAGCTGCGAGCGCGTCCCCTCCTCTCCTGCTGTGGCTGCCGCAGGAGCAGCGGTGGCCGCCTGCTGCCTTGGGCCAGCCTGCTGTGGCCAACCTCATGCTTCCCACGCACCGCCGTGAGCTCCGGGTGGAGGAGAATTTAACGTGCAAATATTGACCGAAATCTGCAAGTCTTTACACGCAGCTCGAAATGCTTATTTCCCTCCCAGAGCACTGCGCCTGCTCTTAAGGGCAGAGCTCTCCATTTCCTACAATAAGCTGCACTGATGGAAGCGATAACGCGATGCTGTCAGTTTATTTTCTTGAAACTATTTCTTCAGAAGAGGAAAATAGAGCCTTGAAAAATGACAGCTCTTTAAAAAGTCTTGCTGTTTGGACTGCTATGAAATATATGGAAAAGCACTCTCTCTGGAGAGGACTCTGGAAATAAAACTTATTAGGAGCAAGAGTAGATTAAAGGTCCATTATGTAAACATCCTGCAAAAAGGACTGATATCGGACTAGAAAAAAAAAAATAGAGAGCTGTTGGGAAAAGAAAAGTAATTATTCCAGAACAGAGGAAAATGTCCTAGAATGAGGGATATTAAATAGTCCCAACGTTTTCATTTCTGAAAAATAGGTATGGAAGTGCTTTTAGTAGTACGTGCAAGTATCTTGATTTTGGAAGCAGGATACTGAGTGCTCGAGTCCCCACTCTAGAAAAGCTTAGCAACCATGACAAAGCACAGTGGACAGAAACTGAGGGCATGCATTAAAATTAATATCAGCTGGGCAGGGCGAGGGCAGCCCAGTGAAATTATTTATTGCTGCAATAAGCTGTGAAAGGACATTCACTCACTTCTCAATAGCTTCAAATGGACAAGGCATCCTTTGAAATGTTATTCTTCGTGAAACACCAGCTATGCGACACAACGCTAAGGTAACCGGCAAGATCTGGTGCAATACAGCACAGGCCAAAAGCGGAGGCAGAAGCCTCTGCTCAGCCTGCAAGGCGCCGAAGGGTGCTGTGGGACCGGGGTGAGGCTGAGCCCAAAGGCTGAGGTGCCATCCAAAAAGGAGAGCTGGTGGCACTGAAAGGCAAATACAAGCAGTGCGTGACAACAGCTTTAAAAGTTATTTCCCATTCAGGAAGTCACACTGATCTCTCTATTGCCACACAGCTCCTCTCCAGTCAAATGCAGCCTGCTTCTTCACAAAGAGTAGATGTTGCTGGAGAATGAATGAACGTCCCTAGAAGTCTGACTTTGAAGATGAAAATGTAAATGTTTCAAAGTTGCTGTAAATAAGAAGAACAAAGTATTTCAAAACAACATTTGGAATACTAAAATGTCTCTTTTACTTAACTGCCGTTGGTTTTGCACAATTCCATGTCATTCTGACGACACGTTTGCTGCTAGAGAAGTAAATGGGATGTGAGTTCTGCAAACACTGCTCTGATTACCTAGAATCAGCTTCCTGATAAAAATGGAATCAAGATAACCATCGACTTTTCAATGTACTTTATTTATTCTTGCCATCACCAAACTGAAGATGAACCAATAACAGAAAGATAAAAATGCTGACTGCATAAGAAAAACATAACTTGCAAAGACCATTTATTCTGGAAAGGAGCGCTTCAGAAGTTACATCCAGCAGCAAGAGGCAGCTGCGTCTGTGTGAAGTCTGAGCTGAGCACAGCCGCGGCTTCATCCAGCCCTTCTGTGGGAAGGGAACAACCTGCACCTCTGGGAGACACCGGGCTTGCAGCATCACCGGCAGCACTCAGGCCAGCAGAGGTGTGCTGCAGGGACAGACGCTGCCAGCTGTACCAAAGAGATCTGCATATGCTCGGATTCATTGGCATATGTCCAAAGTTGTCAGTACGAGCTGTGGTTTTTGTCCCTTCAAGGTATTCATGACATCTAATTTTAAGCATCTAACTTGGGCTTTGGTTAGGATGCTCTCTCTGCATGGCGCGCAGAGGCAGTGAAGGATAATTCAAAGCCTAATAGCTCTTGAGGTACGAGAGAGGAAATTACATTTTTTTAACAGGGATGGAGTTGTTAATTAAGTGTCTCTTTGCTATCATCAGCTCACTGCCCAACACTTCCACATCTCTGTTTGGTGAACGACCAGGTAGGTTATCAGAAACTTCCCTTCTCAGCCAGGCACAAGCTGAACACCTAGCCTACAAAGACCAGCAGGGAGAAGAGCCCCAACCCCTACACCCTCCAGTACCCGACACGGAGATGACAGTGATACTACCCCACCGCACCGCTGGGGTTTGGCATGACATCCAAGACCTCTTTTTCCACAAATTACAGCTGAGAGCTCTGACTTCTCAGTGCCATAACCCAAGAGCCCTCGAGGGCCTTGGGCAGTGCCCTGGCAGAGCCCTGCACCAGCAGCCACGTCCCGCAGCTCAGTGCCACCCCGACGTGCTGTACAGCGCATGTGGGGACCACACCGCCCTCGTTCCAGCAACGTTCCCCAAAACAACAAAATATCCCAGCCAGATTAAAGCCTAGAATAATCATCTGCAAGCAACTGGTAAGGTTCTAAAGCCTACTCCACTGAAAGTAGAACCAAATCACACCCACTCACCCCACATACAGCCTTTTATCTAACGTGCTGTCAGAATTATCAGCAGTCACCCTGGTAGCTTGCAGAGTCAGGATTTACGCTCAAGAAGGCCAAACTAGTTGACCATTAAGTACTTGTAGTTCTCATCTATGCTGCTTTATTAAAGCTTTTTTTATTATTAAAGATTTTTACTAAAAGGTATGAAAAGAGAGCTTCTGTAGCCCAGAGAAATGAGAAGAAAGCCTCATAGTGGTAATTTGTTACAGAGCAGCGAATTAAATCATTTAGTGGAGAAGTACAACTGCTTGCTGTTACAGGGCGTTTTCTGAGGACTTGCTATTTTTGACACTTGACAACACACGGGCTTTTTGATATTAGTAGTTAATAAGGAGTAAGCAAACCAAATTCTGCAGCTGGAATGCAGGTGCTTTTTGCAGAACGCAGCTGTCTGAACTTGTCAGTGAGACATCCACACGCATGTGCACGTGCTGGTCTGCAGCTCCGTGGGTGGGCAAGCACTATACCTACGCGTGCTCGGGACTTCAGGCTTTACATCAAGTTTACATTCTATAGGAAGCACTGGAATAAACAGACTGTGCTAAAAAATCAGCACTAAGACTCACAGGGCATTTGAGCAACTGCTTATAACAATGCAAGAACATTTTACGTTATGGGACAGACAAGAAGGCAAGGGTTTTGTTTTTTTCAGTTCAGTACTACTCATGTAGTAAGAGTCTGTGTAGAATAGTTTTATGCTATTTTAATGCATTTATCGTTATCTAGCAGCTTTCAATACCAATCTGTCTTGCTTCTCATTCTTAAGCAAATAAAAAGTTTATGTTACACCTGGCCCTAAGAAGCAGCTGCTTGTGCGTGCGCTCCCCGCTCTGCTTTCAGCTGTGCAAACCGATGGCACTCCCAGAGTTAGGGCAAAGAGCTGCCCTTGTCCTTTCACACCCAACTGAACATACAGGCATCTTCACTGTGCTTCAGGGATCGTTTACGGCATGCGTACTTTGCTTTTGGAAAAAAATAAAACGCATATAAGTGGGAAACAAGCTCTCACAAACTGAGAAACGTCTAAAGAGGCTCCTAAGAAAAGTGAAACAAGGCAATTCAGTGCCGAGCGCTGCCCAAGTCCCACATGCCTGCATGGTGCAGAGTAACACATTTCTTTACTGCAGTCCACACCCTTGACTCTGGTTTATTTGGAAATGCTACAGCACGCTGAGTGCTCCTGACTTGCCCCAAAACAATGCTGTGATGAGCACAGAAGAGAGTGCTAAACGTTTAATACAGCGCAGATTGAGATGTGGAACGAAGGTGTCAGGTGTACAGAGTTAAATCATAAGAAAAGCAGCACCAACAGAACGTAAATTTTGAGAGAAAGAATAGGGAAGAAAAAGTTTACCAGCGCGTGCTTAGTCACGTATCTTGATCAGGCAGGTTCGTAGAGAAATGTGAGCGGTGCAGTGCCGATGCAGAGCTGAACACCTGATCCAGCCCTGCTGGGGAGACCTGGACACCCTCCCTAGGTACGCGCAACTCCACCTGGTGCCCCTCTAAGGAACTGTGAGGAGGATGCTGCCTGTCCGGGCCCACATATGTGCACACCAGCCCGGAACTGGACTCTGAAAAGATAACTAACAGGGCAGGGAAAATGACGGACAAAACCATTGCTACTTAAGAAATCAAAGCAACGCGTGATCGCTGAATATGAACAACCAAAGCCAACGAGATCTGTTAGCGTGCTGGATGGTCACCAGAGGGAGGTGGGAAGGGCATAGTGGATATTGGTGATGCTTCACTTCAGGTGTAGCGGGGGAAAACAAGCATAGCATGGACTGACTGCTTCTGTGGTTCGCTTCCACACTTACATAAAAGAAATCCAAAGACAAGATGCACCAGATTTCACATCTCTTGGAAGAAACAAGGATTTACTGGATGTACCATACTGCACACTAGACAGAAATACTCAAAACCTCAACAGCCGAGCCTTGCCACTCCTCCCTTCCCAGAAGGGACTGTACGAGCACTTTGACATGGGAGCAGCAGCAGCCCTGCCCTTCAGCTGAGTGCTGTGACCACCTCTCTCTGCAACAGCATCACCAACATCAGCCAACTCCTGTGGCAGAAGCATTGAGAGACAAGGAAACTGGAGTATGGCTAAACAGAAGAATTAAGATCTGCTCTGGATGTCCCACGTCACCAAGGGAGAAGCAGCTATGACAGCGGACTTGAGACACTGCAGGCTCAGCGCCCCTGCCTGGAGCCCTCCAGCTGGCTGTGCACTTTGCCCCATCCGTGCTGCGATGGGATGGGACCTGCGGTACCCAGCATGGGGCATGCACCGGGGCCTCGAGCTGCCTTGAGCCCCCCAGGAAGGCCGAGCGGAGCAGGGGCTGCATGCTGAGGCACTCTCAGGGTGTGACCTGTCAGAAGCGGCTTGTGAAAACCCAGCCACCGGCAACTTTCGAGACACCGGTACCCAAAGAGCGTGTGTTGCAGCCCGCTCCGGGCCGGTCATTCCCCATAAATCCCAACTGACCTATTTCTCGCGCGCGCACGTTGGTCATAATTAAATGCATTAAGCTCCTTAACCTCCCGGGGAACAGCGCTGACCCCGGCCGGGCACGGCACAGCTGGGAGCGCAGCGGGACGGAGGCAGGGCCGGCGGGGGGGTCCCGGCCACGGAGCAGCCCCCGGGGCCGCGCATCCCCGCCCGTCCGCACCCGCTGCGGCTCCGCCACCGCCCCCAGCCCCAGCCCCAGCCCCGGCCCCGGCCCCTACCTGCGCACAGGGACACGGCGGCGCCCAGCAGCGGCAGTGCCCGCAGCGCGGAGCTCGGCGCCCGCCGCATCGCCGCGCATCCGCGCCGGGAGCGGGGCCGCAGCGGGAGGCAGCGGGACGCAGCCTGCAGCCGGGCGCCGGCCCCGCCGGGTCCCCGCCTCCGCCACCCGCCGGGCAGCTATAGCGGGGCTGGGCGGGGAGGGGCCGCTCCGGACCGGCCTCGCCCCTCCCGCCCGCCCCCGCCGCCCTGCGGGGCTCGGCGGCCCCCGCACCGCCCCGCACCGCCCCGGCCATCTCCCCCCCCGCGCCTTCCCGCAGCCCCCGGCAGGTTGCGGCGGCTCCTCCAGGTACACTTGTGGTTCTCCAACGTGTGAAGAGCTGTCAGCGATTCTCCGCTGCTCCCTTGTCTCTTCCACGTGGGGACCCTCAAAATAAATAAATAAATAAATAAATAAATAAATACATAAATAAATAAATAAACAAACAAACAAATAAATGCTTGCAGCCCCCAAAGCTCTCCACCGCACCACAAAGCCCCATGGGCTTTTAAAAAAGTACTTAGAGGCACCATCATAAGCCAATTACGTTTCGGCTATAATCAGGTACAAAAAAGGAGCAGACTCCATAGCCTGGATTGGCTTCAGGCGCTGCACTCGCCCCAGGTGCCTGGAGCTGTTTTAAGGGGAAGGCACTACATGGAGCCCCCTTGCCCGGGCACTGCTACACGCAGCTCCGGACTGCGAGCGGTGCCAGTTAAGCACCACTTTCCCTGTAGCACATTTTTAATGCTATTATTATAGATGTGATGGTAATGACATCTCTATTTAAGCCTTTTGAACAGAACATAAATTAGCGTGGTATCAACAGCACAAAATTCAGACTGCTTACAATTCATTTAAAAAAATGAACCTGACGTGAACTCAGGCACCCAAATAGCATTTGCAGCCACTTATTTTACTTTCCCTCAACCTCAGTTCCCTCTCTCAATCATTTTCAGAAGTTCATCAAGTAAAACAAATACTGTGGTATTTTACTTCCTTAACCAATCAGTTCCTTAGTCGTGCTGTTACGACGCTTACAACTTCTTTCTTTTCCCAGTTTTTGAACGCTGAAGTTAGTGGCATTGCCATGTTGGCCTGCTGCAGCCTACCTTGTTCTACCTGATTTTTTCAGCTGAGCTGGAAGAGGTTCCACAGCGATATTAAATCCCCAGAGGGAAAAAAAAAATCTCCATGCATCGATTTTATTCCTGTACTTTCCTTAAGTTCCTTGTTCAGGGCAACAACACTGGCCACACATGCAGCAAGGCCCTTCCCAGCTCCCAGCATTTCTCCTCCCCGTTCCCTGTGCCTCCCTCCAGCTCGCCAGCTCAGCCGCTTCCATCCAGCTCCACTGCACAGCTCCTGGAGGCAGTTACAGGAGCAGTTCCAGCAAGGCCCTGGTGCTTTCTGGAGGGAGGAAAAGAAAGAGAACAGTGCAAAACACACAGTAAGGGGAGCGTGACTGCCTTCCGCACCGGCTGCACTTGTATTCAGACAGACCACAGGGAAATGACCCGGGTTATTGGGTAATGCTGCAGCGGAGCATCCCTTTGTCCCTCCCGTGCCTTCGGCTGCAGGGGTGTCTGGCCTTCCCTTCCCTTCCCTTCCCTTCCCTTCCCTTCCCCTCCCCTGTGAGCACTGCCCCTTGCTGAACGCGCTCTCAGGTCAGACAGGTTGACTTCGGATCCAGTGGAGCAAACTGAACACATTTGTTTGTTTCAGGGCTGTGGGTTTGTTCCCTTTATTTTATCATGTGCTTATCTGAACTAATGTGCTCAAATTAATGTTATTTGATTGCAGTGCTTCTTCATGATTACTAGCACAAGCAAATAACACTTGACTAAATACTTTTAGAAAGAAAATGAATTAACCTCTACCAACAGAGAATTTAAGATACAGAAAAGGTGAAATCCAAATAGCCTAGAATTGCATAGCTGAATCACAGAGCCATTGGATAAGACCAAAAAAAAAAGCTGCTGTTCCACTTTTTTTTGTTTGTTTGTAATTGTTATCCAGTTATATCCAGGTAAGGTATTGGGACTTCCATGGCACCCCATCATCAGTTAAATGCAATGGCAATTACAACAACTTGGTGAAACCAAGTCCAGCGTCTTGACCGAAAATTTACAGGTGTGCAACATCAGCCTGAAATATCACACAGCACCATACTACGTGACGCATTGCCTTATACATAGAAAGCAATTAGAAAACATATGCCAAGGTCTAATTAAAACCAGAAGGCAGATGTGGATGTCAAAGCAATAAAATACTTATTGTGGTTGCCCCCTGGAAGCAGGGAGCTGGTGAGCACTCGCTGACTCTGGCGTGGATGTGTGCAACGACGTCCATGCACGGAGCCCAGGGCCACCCGGCTGCAGCACGGGGACGCACGGTGCCCCCCAGGACCCCTCGCTTGGGCCGTCCCACATGTAGGCACGTGCTCCATCGTCAGCTCCCAATTAGCATCGCTCTCTCCTCTTTTGTTGCTGTTGTTCTTGTTGTTCTTCTGCGTTTAAGTCTGGTTTGGTTGCTTTAATTTCTCTTAATTGCAGCGCACAATGGAAGAACCATGCTTCATGTTCTAATCAGCCATGCTGAAATCAGACTCCATTTGTCCTAATTAGTTTGTCCTTAGTGCACCATGTTTTTTATTACGTGAAATTTGTGAATGTTAATATTTTTTAGCTTGATTTTCAGAAAGGCAAAGTGCCTGACCTTGCATTGAAGTCAATGGGAGCAGAGGTTATAAATAGCTGAAAACACTTGTCTTGTATGTACCGCGAACAACAAATTACAGAAATTTGAATTGGGTATACTTCTGTCAGAGATTTTGTTTTGTTAACCCTTGCACTTTCATCACACACAAATATGAAGTGGCTATCAAACCTAAAGTAATTTAAACAGAACAATGCAGAACTATAGCTTTAATTTTAAAGTTGATGAAAATATCCCATTTTCTGTTCCTGCCTCCCCCCAAAAAAACACCTTTTTTTTTTTTTTTTTAGCAGTGTAATTATTCCTTCAACACAGATACTGAGTTTTTCTAGTATTATTTTGGCCCACATTCTGCACATTCTGGCTTTGGGCTTTGTCTTCTGTTGTTTGCTTTTTAAATATCTGCTTTCCCTCTCACACCTGCTATCATAACTATATGGGTTTTTTTTGAGAATCCAAAATATATAAACATTCAATTATTTAAAATATCCCACAGTAAATCTATTTTAATTATGTATTGTAGCAACCTTAATCCCTTCCTTGCGATTCCTCCTTTCCCCACCATCCCCAGTCACCTAGGAGCATGAGTTCCTCTTTACTCGTTGACACCAAGAGGCATCTTGTGGTTAAAGGAGATCTAGTCCAAGTGACACCTACAATTAATATGTTCCTAGAAGTGTCTAATCAAATCCCTATTCCTTCCAAAAAATGAGGAGTGCTGTAGAAGGTTTTCAAGGAAACAATAAGCACCTTAGAAACACATACAGAACAAGTTCATATAAATAAGTTACGTGCAACCAGTTAATACGTTTGGTTATTGCACTCAGTCACTGAGATAAGAGTATGATGAAAGTTTCAGGGTTTGGTATGTTATTCGATTGCCAGAGTCTATGACTTCTCCTTTATAAATCCGATAATGTCATCTATCAGTAACTACCACTTGTTTGGATCAGATCTAACCAAGAGCATCAGGCTGAGATGATGCACAAAGACTACAAAGATTGTTTTCTGACTGTCAGCGAAAGAGTGTGGTTGCGTAGCTTATTACCGTTGAGAAGCTGCATGACTAACGCTATATCACACGTGACCACCTATGATAAAACTGAGAATTCAGTTTAAAGGCCAAGATGTTCTTGGTGCTTTCCTTATTCTTCACCAAGGTTGAATATCTGACAAACTGAGGCAAGGGAAGGACTGAGGGTTGTTATAGGCAGATTTAAAATTAATGCTTACCAGGAATAATATTAGCTTTCTGCATTTTGACAGAGTACCTTCTTCAAGTGCAGCAGATGGGTCTCTCAGGTTTGGTCAAGAACCCAGGGAGTCAGGGGACAGGACACAAGTGATCTTCTCATTTTCTAGCTCCAGTTTGAAATCCAGTTCTCTCTTTTCCTTGCTTGCAAAGAACTTCCAAGTTTGCATGCTGGTACTCCAGCTATTCAAAGACAGTAGCCTACATGGAAATCCCATGGGATTATTTGCACTCAGCAACAGAAAAAATGAGAAAACTGACACTAATATGGACTACATATTAGTTATTTTACCACAGGACCAGTAGTTGATGATGATGAAATTAAACAACCAGAGCAGCAGAGCTCAAGGAAAAGCTAACTATGTGTAAGCACAGTTCTTTTAATTTCGGAAGTCCTGTCCCTAACCCGGGATAGCCCTGTCCTCCCAGATACCTAAGGGAGGAGAAAACACCACAAGCTTGACCAAAACTGAAGAAGATAAATTGAAATCCTAGCACCTCCAGGCTTCCTATTTTCTAAGACAGTTCTCTCTCTTTTTTTTTTCCCCTTCTCTTTTAATCTTCTAACACCAGTTCAATATTACATTTTGGGGGTGAGGAGATTCACAGAAAATTCTCTCACCTGAACATGCTCCATTTCAGAACGTTTTTATTTTCATGAGTTGATGAGAACTGGTTGGGCAGATTTGCATCAGGAGCAGCAGCAGACAAGCAGAACAAAATTAATTTTGAGAAGAAAGTACTTACACGAGAAATCCCACTTGCAGTAAAATTAGAACTTTTTGGCATACAAGCAGATTGGGTTTTGTTGGATTTTTAAATTTATTTTTTTAAAGACACGTTAATAACCCAGACATGCCACACGTGCACCTTGAAGGTCTGAAATACATCAAGTGACAGCAATCCCACGCACTGCTGTGCAGCAGGTTTTCTGGGAGACTGGGGTGGAGGAGGACCTGTTTAAAGAGAAGCTCCTTCCCTGGGCTCCCCACCACCACCACTCACCCTGAAAAAAGAACTTCTCCTTGCTCAGAACTTGCTGGGAGTTAAACAAATGCTGCATTTCCCTTCAAAATGCTCCAGTGTGCTTAGAGTGGGTGTTATTTCTAACTACAAGCAAGGATGCAAGGAGAATAAATTTTTGCTAGAGAGAATTGTTCACTTGAACTTGTATTTTCTACCATGATACCAACTTTGTTCCAAGACAAGATCTATAAAATCAATGGCACAGAACCCTGCACAAGAGGCAGTAAATTATTTTTAATACACTGCTGAGAGAAATTACATGGGGAAAAAAAGTAGATAAATTTATGGGTGCAAACCAAACAGTTCTTGGTGGTTTTTTGTTTGGTTGTGGTTTTTTTTTTGGGTTGGAATTATGATAGATGATGCATTAAGGCAAGAAAGTTTCAGTGAAATATACACTTAAAATCTAGTTCCACTAAAATGTATAGCAAAATTTCCAGCCATATTGAAGATAATTCTATCACCTGAATGTAGCACCCAGCTGTTTGAACAAGTAGGGGAATATATTGCATCTATCCAAGCCCCACCTATACTGTGTTATTTTACACAAGTTGTCCGTATAGTTTTAAAAATGGTGGGTTTATTCATTATATGCATATTGAGAGTGGAGGAGTACCATGAACAAGTTGAGGTACCTGTTTATGATGTACCTGTTTATTAGCAGAACTCATCCCAAGGGATTTCAAAGCCTTCAGCACCGACCACACTGTCAGAGGCTGGGTGCATTCGGGTCAGTGTTTAGGGATTTGAGCACAGACAGCTTCCTCCTAATAGAGGTTTGGTGAGCTCAGGAGAAAATGCCAGATGTATAATAATCAGAAAACGTACTTTCAGCAACAAGTAAGATATGCTTTCTGGGACAGAAGTCCTGGTCATCTGATAGACATGGCATTTAAGAGAACATAGGGATGGAAGAGTCCTCTCTAAATATAGTGACACTATATATACAAGCTCTAGAGAATACTAGTGGAGTGATGGACTAACAGACCGAATAATTCAAACAACTGAAGACTTGTTTATGAAAAGCAATGTCATAGATACTTGTGTGAGAAGGCTGGAGTGTTTAATTTGGGACCTGAATACATAGCTATTAGAAAACAAATTCTAAGGCTTACTGACAAAAAAAAAAAAAAAAACAGTCCATGTCATTTAGAACATGGATATTAGCAGTGTATTGATTATCCGAAAAGTTTTTCACTTTTTGCCTAGTTTATATTTGTATTTATGAAATAGAAGTAGCATATCAAATTAGTAATAATATTGTTCCATAGTGCTAATTAGGCAAAGTGCTCTACCCAGATTTTTCATACATCACATGGCAATGCTGTTGATGTTACCTATTTTAAATATGGCCCCTTTCAGGAGATCTGATCCTGATAACGCTGTCTTCAAAACAAATTTCAAACCTTTTGTTTCTCTGTAAGCTATTAAAATTAATTGTCTGGGTACTTAATACACTACTTCATTTTGCAGTATAGGATGCCTAAATGATTTGGAACAATGCGTTTCAAATTATCCATTGGGTTTTGAACTCTTATTTCAATTGGCTTCACGGAAATAAATGTATTAGAATCACTACAACCATTACTGATACAAAATCACAAGCTGCCTACATTGCAGAACTGTTTTGAAGCTGAATTTTAAGAAGAGCCAACCCCAAACTCATTGGTATTCTTTCAAACTTCTCTCCGCTTAGACCTTCATTTTCATTTGCCTCCAGCACTTACCCTCACCCACAATTTAGGAAGCACCTAGGGTTACTACAATACGCAATAAAGCCCATTGCTGAACCAGCAGCAGTATGCACAAATGCCTTTTTACAAGGTTCATGCTCTGAACATTGGCCTTTTCTTGTTGTCCAAAGATTACCAGATCTGCTTTACTCCACAGCCATAAATTTGGTAACTTGTTTGAGATACGATAAACACAGAAAATACAATAACTTGAATTGTTAAATTGTTAAATTACGTGGTTTAAAATTGGAGCTCTCTGCTTGTGTCCATGAGCACAGCAGTAGAAGTGAGGAGCAGGAAGCGCCCTCCGTCCCCTGCTGCTGCCAGCACAGACACAGGCGGCAGCTCCTCATGGACGGCTGAGCTGGGGGCTGAACCTGCGTGTGCGGGGCTCTGGCTGCAGCTGCCCAGCACCTCAGGACCTACCAACAAGCTCGTCTGAGGGCCGAGACAGGAGGAGAGCCAGCGACTCGCATCTCGTGACGTTTCTGGAGCTTTCGGTGTTTTGCAGGTTCGGGTCCCCAGTTACCCAGGACTGCTGATCTTTCACCCTTTGTCTCCAGTCTTCATCAGGCCTTTGACACACCAAATGCCAGCGGAGAGGAAAAAAAAAAAAAGGCAAACAAAAACAAGGCATGGAGAATAAAAATAAAAAAAAAAAAAAAACACTTTGAGGCAAATGTGCTCCCCAGTTAGATGTTTGCATGGCATGGTTCATAGTAGGACAGAAATAGCATATCCTAGGGATTTAAGAGTCTTTGGAAATGGGTAACACCATAAAAACATCTGCCAACTGGAAGTACTTCTAGGGTTGGCTGGAAAACAAGAATTCTGTTTTGTAATTTGTTTTGTTCCACATCAGGAGCAAACTAAGACCTATTAAAATTTTGTGCAAGCAAAACAGAATAAAACGCATAGACAAGAGCCAGCAGGTCAGTAGTTACCACTTACCTTAGCCCTCTACATCCCAGGTCCACGTCCTAACTACAGAGCAGTCTTGCTGTCTGTTTGTCTCCCACTCCGTTCACCCAGTAATCTGATGAAAGCTTCCAAAATTGCCACAGGAACAATATATTTTTGCAAAAACATTACACAGTTGATCATGGCAACTGGAAAAAAAAAAAGCCAAAGAACTCCCAAACTGTTCCAAGACCCATTTTAGCACTTTCCTGGTGCCTGGTACGTGTACGGTGTGCGTTGAAGTGCGCTAGGTAAAATCGGCAGCACAGAAGAGCTGTGAGCTGACAGAGCAGCCAGCCTGACAGCAGCTCCAGTGAGTTGCAGTTAGTACGGGATAACGTGAACTCCTCTGACAGGGGTAGCAGTGACTCAGGAAAACACACTACAATGCTCTTTCTAGGAAAGAAGTTTTACAAGAATAGCAGTGGGAAACTGCCTTTGCTTTGCCACCAGACCCCTTTGCCCCAAGCCCACAGGACTCCAGAAGCGCCAGTTTTACCCCTGGGCCTGCCAAGCCTCCGTGAGGCAGTAAAAGAGCACGGCTCCACCGAGGGAAACCCAGCCTCGCTGCCCAGCTGCAGATCCTATGAAGGGGAAAGCAAGTGGACGACGGGCATCCAGCAGCCGCAGCGCTCCCAGGTTCTTACAAGCGCAGGGGAGAAGCTGCAGCAGGGTCCCCGTGGTCATGGCTGGGACTCGCTTGTTCGGCTTTGCCAGTGACCAGGGGATGAGTGGCAAATGCACCTCTGAAGAAAATATGAACCATGCTTATGTGACGCTGAACACAGCTGGCAGTCACAGCTCAGGAAGCAAGATCCCCGTGCCATCATTGTCTTTTCTCCAAAATCCTTTGCTCACTGTGCTGCAGCCAAAAATGCCAGTAAAACATTGGTCACCACCTCAAATGGCATCACTAACAAAACAGCATTGTTTTACCAGGATATAGCCTTGGTGACTTCACACGAGGGGTGTATGTCTGCAGTTCTGGTCTCTGTGGTGCTAAAGGGCACAGACAACCACAGAGCATCCCGAGCTGGAAGGGACCCGCAGCCACCACTGCGCCCAGCTCCTGGCTCTGCACAGGAACACCCAAAAATCAAAATCCAAACCATACCTTTGATAGAAAGGCATCCAAAATATCCAGGGGGCAAAGTATCTCATGCAAAAAGACTACGTATCTTGCACAATTACAGCCAGAACACACTTTGTTTTCAAACCCCTGCTGGCGGCACTAGCACTGTCACACCGCAGGCCGGGAGACCTCAGGAGGCTGTGGAAGCAGAGGGGATCAGCGAATTCAGAGGAGTTAGAGAAACGCATGGGCAGCAGGTCCATGAACAGATATTAAATGGGTTTAAGATGGCGAGGCAGGAGTGTGACGTAAATTACCGATCCCTAGCACAATAGTTCGGGATGCTGGACACGAAGGAGGGAACAGAGCGCAGGCACCAGGCACATGGGTGCGCTCCATCGCTGCCTGGGCTGCTGGTTTGGACACAGCATTGCTCTGACCGGTAAGGCACGTTCTTATTTGTAAGTAACTCACTGAGCTTGTGCATTCCTCTAGGTGAGGATGCATACAGCCAACAAGCCCAAAACTTAAAGGTATTGCCGGGTGCCTCTCCGTCAGTAAATGTGCACTGAAGAGCGCGCGCTCAGTGCTGGCTGGAACAGCAGCGGTCCCAAACCAGCAGTAGCTGATTACTGCTACACCCCTCTCTGTATCCACCCCCAATGCTGCTTTTTGCAGCTTTGAAATCTTGTTAAAAATAGCCTTTGAATCTATGGAAGAGTTTATATTAACCCGAGTTGGTGTCTTTCTGATGAGGAGGATGAGGGAGCCTCGTGGGATGTTTTAGCACCATTTAGACATGGAAAGCAGCTGCTTCATCACTCACACACTTCACATCATAAACCCTGGTGTAAAACCCTCATGTTCCTTCGACACACGTGTTGAAACCACACCGCCACGCGACCGCCCTCCCTGCAGGAAGGCGAGGGAGAGGCTTCAAGGGAGAGGCTTCAAGGGAGAGGCTTTCTCCTCCAGTGGCCTCCACGCTCCCCCTGCCTCCCTGCCCGCCGTGCCCCTGCCTTGCCCCAGCGCAGGGAGAAGCACGGAGGCTGCACAGCGTTGTCTACCAACCCCTGAGCATAAGAAGATGGTAACTATTTAGTCGAGAACAAGCAAAGGTATTTATTAGAGTTGTAGGTATAAATAGTCCCGAGGAGCTGCGCTGCCCCATGCCGCGGGTTCGCGTACCAGCGCTGTCTGCAAGGCTCCGCTCCTCGGCTCCAGCGAGCTCGGACGAACGCCACCACGCGTGGAGCAGCGCACGCAGCAGTGACTGCGGTGAGAAGGCGTACAAACGTGGTCATTTAGACAAGTCTCTCAAGTCAGATAGCTGGCAGGCACTTTGGTGTATCGCGGCAGACACCATCCCCAAGCGGATCGCGTTCCTGGACCACGAAGGCGTCTGACTTGTACAAAACTGGTTTGACCCAGCGAGCAGATGTCCCAAGCCTCTTGGAAGATCCCTTTTGCAGTCTCCTTCTGTGAAGGACGTTTCACATGGCTTCACTTTCCACCACACAGGCTCTGGAGGTAGTGACACAAGTCCATAACCAGCGAGGACCTGCACCCTGCAGATGAGGTCCCAGCTCCGGCGCTAGCAGTGCCTCTGCAGCCTTCTCTTCCATCACGATGGGCCCAGACGGACGTGAACTGTGCACGGCTGCCCTTAGCTTTCCCTGGCATTCTTTGGCATGTGTCTTGGCATGGTTTCTTGGTTCAGACATTAAAAATGTGTTGTTGTTTTTTTTCCTTCCAACTGGGAATAAAGTGAATGCATTACTCCCAGGTGAGAGCATCTGTCAGGTACATAATTAACCCCACATTTGATAAAATGCTTACTTTTTCCACACAAGTCTTGGCTTTAAAATATGGAAGTATTCTGTATTTGAGAAAGATTTAAATTTTCTCTATACAAATAAACAGCACCTGTAACATCTTTGTTTCCCTTCTCCAATGCCAACAACTGTGCCAAGGCTGATCTTTTTGCTCAGCAAACATTTCTCCCCACAGGGAAGAGAATTTTTCCTTTTCTCTCTTTATCAGAACAGTTTAATCCAGGTAAATAAGAAGTCTAGAAGGCTTGATAGGGATTTTCATGGAAGCTTTCAGCACAGAAGACCCATAAGAAAAGTTACAAACAATTGAGAGGAAGACTTCAGCCACATATTCCCAGCACACTAAAACAAGCCTCTGACCACAGGCTTCTTTAGGCAGCTGTTCCGATATGTATTTGTCAAAGTGCAACATAACCCTAACTAGTAATAAACAAACCTACTGCATATGAAAAAGGAAAACTAGGTTTTGGGGGGTTGCTTTTTTCTTAGAGTACCTCTTTTCTTGCCTAGCCTCTCCCATGTAACCGTCAGTGCTACCCACGTGCTGATGCCTCAATGCTTCTTTTATTTTTCCATCCATTTACTGCTCTTACTGGAGCTGACACACAGCCTGGCCCTGTTTGAATGACAACACCCCAGGTCCATGCTGGCAGTATTCAGCACAGATTTGCCAGCCACATGAATAATTCAACATCAGCTACGGAACGGCTTGTGCCATCTCCATAGCAATAAATACTGCGACGCCCTGAGAGCAGCAGATTATATATAAGCATTCCAAATCTCTTTAGAAGATTAGATTTTATGGGAGGACTAGAGGAACATCCATTAATAAACATACAGGAAAAATACCACGGGGGGTGGAGGGCAGCTGTCTTCCTCTGCCTCACCTGGAAACTCTGAAGTGGCTTCCCCTTGCCCAAGCCGTGACACCTTCAGGGGAAGGCAGCAACAAGTCTTCTCCTGTTACTATTCAAACAGAGCCTTGAAAGTGAGACCAAAGATAATCCCTCGCTATCACCAAGTTTCTCCTTTTCTGATCCCGGGTGTATCATCCTCCAGCTACAAGATGAATATTCAGAGCACTTTGCTATTTTTGCTGTTTTGGAAGCACTGACTGTGGTACAGCCAGCAGCCGGACTGAATGACTTGTTGCTAACGCTCACAAATTAATCCCCGTGATATTTTTTCCCTACTCAGAGGTGTTTTTGTAGCTGTAAATATGAATGCTCACCTAATTAAAAAAATAGTTCATATTTCCAATTGCTCAGTCAAAGCCTAGACCAAAAGTAGTTCATTTGCAGGGCACAAACATGGATTTTGTTTAAAAGAACCCCTGGACATCCCGATCTGCTAAGGGAAGCCACCAGCAGCACCACCCCTTGCAGTGTCCTGCTCTGCGACACTGCATGTCCAGCACCGAACTGCTGAGGTTCTGCGAGGTTTGTGTTCTTCCTTCAGCTGCTTGTCTCTGCTTTATGGGCAGGGAAAGATGAGACCGGAGTTCTAACTTACACTAATGTTCCTCAACCAAGCCTGTATCCCAGCTCAGCAGAAGGCGGTGGTTTCCAGAGCCCTGTCCTGGAAGAGCCCCCTGGAAAGCTGCGCGCTTCCCTCCAGCAGCCCGGCACCCCGCAGGACCCAGCTGGGTCCGACAGAGGTGACAGGACTGGCACCCAGCCCTGCAGCCCCAACAGCCACACCGCCAGGAGCAGCACACTGAGATGTGCAGAGCCGTGTCCAGGCTGAGCTCCTGTCACCCTTCTACATACACAGCACTGCTCAGAAAATGCTGCAGCACAAAGAGGCCAAGTGTTTGATGTAACCATCTTTCCTAATATCTGTCAGATGCTGTGATTTGATATTTTACTGTTTGAGAAAGGCACGACCAATTCAGCCAACACCGCCAGTGCTGTTAATCATCCGTGTGACAGATTGCCTCTCTGCTCCAATACTCTTAGTAGTAAATGCTGAGAGGTGAAAACTCCAAGCAAAAAGCCTGGCAAACCCCTGCTGAACTCCTGTTGTGCACTGAGCTTTGCCTCAGGCTTTGTCCCTGTCTGTCCCCCCAGCTACCTCCCTCTCACCCCCACTTCCCGAGGTCCCTGGCTGTGCTCACCTGCGCACTGCAGCAGTCGGGGCCCTCAGGCTGCCTCGCATCCCGTTTGGTGTAAGTACCAGCCTGTTCTGTCACACAAGTGTACAGGGAAGAAACACACACGTGTGCACCAGGCAGCTAGAACCAAGGAACCTCAGGCAATAATCTGTGTCAGAAGATTATCGCTAACTTCACTACTGATTTTGTGGTTGCAACATTCACGATTACTTCCACTCACATAACACCTTCAACCCGAGAGATTGATTCATTCGACTCGTTTCTGAAACACCCTCCCTCCTTCCCAGGCTGCAGCTGTTCAACAGCCAGCCCAGCGTGCATATCCAAAGCAAACCAGAATGCACTCAGGCATATATTGTTAAAAACCAATATATAATATATATATTCGGCAGCACTAGATCTTGTCAGATTCTCATGAAGTATAATTAAGAGACCTAGCAACTGCTAGCAATTCTGTTTTGCAGGGCTATACTATGCAGTCTCTTAAACCCATGAAGTGCCTATCTGCAAACTAGGCTGCTATTTCTACACGAGCAGAAACGTAGAAAAAGGCAGGCCACTCGGTCATAGGGGGACAAGGAAGACTGGGACTGAGAAGGAGAAATTAGAGGGAAGAGGAGAGCAGAATCTGGCAGCCATAAAGCCAAGAAGGGAACCTTAAAGAAAATTTTGAATGCAGAGATGAAACGTGGCTTAATGGCTCATTACTTTTTTAGGTTCTTAGATTACCTGGAGGATTTCAAGCCAACAAGGAGTTTTTTTCTCAAAAAAGATAAAAGAACACTGTCAGTCCATAGTTACTCTTCCATCTGGAGAAACAAACGATATGAAAATATCAAGAGGTACAGGTAGAGAACACAGTTTTCCAGGTACAAAGCTGAATTCTTCCCCATAAGATTAAGGGACAACACATGCCCTTCTGCAAGGCATGCTTTAGGAGGTTTGCATGGACACAGTTGATGTCATATCCAAAAAGTACACCATTTCCGTGCTGTACTATTTTGGGATCCAGCCCAGCACAGGAAAAAACACACCCAGACAAACAACAGTCAATAAGCCTCAGTACCTTGGTTTTAAATCTGGTGTTAACCTGAACCAACATTATTTACCTGGGAGCAGGTGACTGGAAATACCCATTGCTGCTTAGTGTACATTTGTTACCAATAGACAGTAACAGAACTAAAACCACTCTTTTGTTTGACTTGAAAACATTCTATTTAATTTATACAAATAACTACTAAATAGAAAAAGTAGATTAAAACAAAATAGTTATTTTTTTCTGGCAGAGTTTAAATGCATATTATATAGCTTAGAAGAAATAAAATGCATTCTCCCCACAGCATTCATGACCTAAAATTCTAGTTAATTCCTCCACTGCTTTCCTCTTCTAGATCAGTAAGATACTAGACACATTGTCATGTGGGTAACAGCTGTATATATGTTCCATACTTGAACTGAAAATTGTTACAGACCACACACCTACAAATGTGAAGCACTTAAAATGTGACTATTGAGTTGTAATATGATAATACAGAAAACAATTATGTTTCAGGTTATAGTGTTACAAAAACATTTGTGTAAGAAATCATGAAAGAGGCCACATAAAAATAAGCTTTAACTTTATGCACTTATTTTACAGTTTAAAAAACTGGCAAGTGCACTAGTAATAAATAATTTGCAAGTTTTGTATAAACGAGAAATTCCTAATGTTCAGCATTATTGTAAACATCAGTACACATGTAAAATGCAGCTAAAATCTGACAGTTACATTTTCAGTTTACCAAATTCATTTCCTATTATTCAGGCATAGATCAATGTAGTATACAGCCAATCATATTTTTGGCAAGTCATGTCATTAAAATTAACAGTGACAGTGCAAGTAAGGAATGCAAAGAATTCCTAGTGCAATAAAGAAGAGAAGCACAGGCAATATTGCTGATTAAAATTTACCACTTCCATGTGTTCACCCTGGGAGTGATTAGGAGAATTAAAAAAAAAAAGGGGGGGGATAGGGGGGAAGTAGCTGTTCAAAGCCATTATTTAATGCCCTGATCTTGTCTTAGGATTTCTCTGTCTTCCTTCAGGCCACTACCTTTGCAACAGTACATCCAGCATGAGTCTTTATAGCTTGACCATTTGTGAAATGCCCATTGTAGTCACTGAGCAAAGTCCATATGGTTCTGATGTCTCCCAAACAGATGGCTTGGTAGAAACTTCTGCCTCTATAAGAAGCCACATGGGGACCAATTATATAAACCGTCTAGCCAGACTACTTCTGAACCAGACAAGTGCCTTCCTGTCAGGAGAGCACCATGAGAAGGTCAACAGTCAGCTTTCAGTTTATCTAAGGAATTATCAATTTTGGTCAAAGTCTTTTTGATTCGCAGGGCTGTTAGTCTTGCTGATGGATTTTGATACCAGCATTCTTTCATCAACTTGGCAAGAGATGTTAATGTCTGGGAAAAGAATAAGAAACACAAGACACTTGTAAGTATATAGATCACAAGTCAGAAAAGCAATAGATTGGGTTGTTAAGCACTAACACAATATGGTTTTATTGCCTCATTATTAGTCAATTTTCAGAGTCTACAGATAACTTACCGCTATTTGGGTATTTGAAATACACAAGTTTCAAGTGCTGAAAAGTAGTTCAATAACAAAAGAAAAAGTAACTAGACAATGGGTTGATTGCAGTGTCAAACTAGCATCATCTTTAAGAAGTCCAAAAAAAATGTTTTGAAAAACACTACTGAATCTTTTCAATGAAACTGTTTCCTACAAGGTTAATGATGAAAAGCCAGATCAGACATTTTTGTCTGATTTCATCACATCCAGAGCAGCTTCAAATGGCTGGGATTCAGAGCTGGCTGGTGTGGCAGCACAGGTCACGGCTCTACAACCAAAACCTAACATGAGACTTATCAGCAGCCAAGGCCCCAGCCAGATTCAAACCAAGCTCCACAGCTTCAGAAATAAAGAACACAACAGCTGGTCAACCTGAGGACTCCAGACTAATTCTGTTGAAGAAAAACATGTTTCAGCAGCAGCCTTTCAAAAACAGTCCCTTAGCCTGTAGGCAGGAGAGGGATCAAAATTCTGTTGTAAATCTGCATGCTTACGAGTCACAGGAAGGCTCCCTTTCAATTTCAAGTGATAACTGGAAATAGCTTGCATGACTACAGTTCAGAAGAAGAAAGATCAGCTCATATCTTCTGCAAACCATACACAGGCACTTACAGGGTCTGAGAACCACCTGTTGGGAATGTTCGGCCTTTGCTGATCTACACAGACCACTTTTCTCATGTCTTCAAAACTGGGATCATTTGGGACCAGGTCATAAAATGGAGGTTTATAGTCTTCTACAATACCTAGTGAGATACAAACAAGAGAGGCATTATTTACTAACTGTCAATGAAACAGCATCTCTGCAAGGAGAACACCCATGACCTAACCACCCAAGAAGCACAATAATATTTTTAAAATAAATCAATACCACCATGTCAAACCGTCACAAAAAAAAAAAAAACAAAAAAAAACAGAATAGCACTACCATAGAAGAGTTTTTCCTACCCAAAATGTTAATTGGCACATACTATAATACTGAAGATTAGAAACCATATCCATTTTGCAGATGCTTGAGCTGCAGTGATGAGAAATAAATTCACTTGCTGCAAGGCCACTTTCTATAATGCACAGAAGTTTAGCGACTACTAGAAAACAGGGATTTCTACTAGCAAAGTACAAAAGTTTCCAGGTCTGCATTGCTTGTTTGTTTTTAGTAGGCTCATCATACACTTTGTCTTATTTTATGATTCATGACAAAGTCCAAAAAGGACACCAGTACCCACAGTCACTAAACACTGGAAGTTCACATACGATTTCTTGTTATATACATGCAGTAAAATGCCTAGGGTACAACACTAGAACTACATACCATCACAAAACCAAACACCTGGAAGTCTGTGGCAACCAGTATCTGAATGGACTTCCACAGATTCTACTTTGAAAAGTGAGGAAACAAAAAGCTGATGTGTGTGCTCCCCGCTTATCACCCAGGTTACACAGAACTGGCAGGCTAGAAAGCCTTTTGCCTACTCAGTGAGGCATGTGTGCAGCACTGCTGTTTCATCGGTGGATTAAGCTCACAAATGATCCAGGGAACTCAACTTTCTTAGGAAGCCAATTTAAAAACTAGTGTTCAAAGACAGACATTTGGGCCAGCAGCTCGGAGAAATACCGAGTGAACGAGGCTCGCTGCGTACTGCAGGAACATGGGCAGAACAACGCCAGAACTGCTTTTTAGCAGATGGCAGCTGTCCTATCCTCAGATGCACAAGACATTCGGGACATTTTCTGAGAACCTTTTTTCTACTTCAGAATATCCAAAGAAATAGAAACTTTGCTACAGTGGTTGGGATTTAGTTTCTTGTTCTGTTGAAGATGAAGGTCAAAATCCCATAGGTTCTCTGTAAAAATCAGTAAATCCCTACCTGAGAAGACTGGTCAAAAGAGAACCGGTCTTCAACAAATGCAGCTCACGTAAGGAATTGGAGGTCAGTTCAAAGATCTGACTGCCCAAGCAAGCTACCAGAACGAACACCTCGACTGCAGGGATTGCCCTGTGGTGTTCTGACAGGGACACAGGACAGACTGCCTATGCTACACGCTGCATGAAGCAGCATCACCTACGCTTTCAAGCAATTCTTAATTGCATATACTGAACATCATCTAGAAGGCTGAAATCTTAGTTTTACACTCCTCCTGCTTCCTCCCAGAACACAAAATAAAACTTACTGCAAGAACTTGAAGCTACAAAAAAGCTCTTGTGTATCTGTATCCTCTGAAATGGTAGAAAAAGTAGTAGTGTTTTTTTTCTAAACATAAGTCAAATGCAAAGCTTCAGAGCTACATCATACAACTCTGAAAGTGATGCCAGGGTCATTAAGACATTAATGGATTACCTTTATCACTAGGAGAGAGTTCAGCTCTATTTTAATTCACTACATTCATGTGGTCTTTCCAACAGAGTAAATCGATGGCTACTTCAGATAAGACATAGCACATAAGAACTGAATTTGGTCTAGCCTTTACTCTAATAGAGTAGTTCTGAAGTACTCTGCTCTACCACAGCCAAACATCACAGACCCTGTGGGATCCCCACTGGCTCTGCAACAGCTTGTCTGCTATGCCAGCAAGCCACTGTAACCTCTAGCCCACACTGCTCCTCACAGAATTGTCGTTCTGAACTGTGACACGCTTCCCTTGCCCACTTCCAGAGGAAAGAAAACAAGCCTCTTACTACAAGAGAGACCCTTGAAGTTGTTCAGCATGACCTATAGCTTGCTATTTTCTGGACAGTTTCAAGATGACTTTTGTCATTGACAATAGGGTGTTGTTGTTTTTTTCCCTGGGGCAGCTGTCTTCTTGCTATTCAAATCAATTGGACCTCAGAGCAGCATTTTTTCCACCTTTATTCTTTACAGCTTTAATGAAAGCTTATCCTATGCACTTTTGAATACACTGCTGGAGCAATGTAAGACCTACCCAAATACCTCAGTAGCAGATACAGCCTTGCAGACATCATGCTGATAACATACCAGGCACGGCTTTGAGCAGCAACCACCTTTCAGTCTGTGGTATTAACATCAAGGTCACAGTACTGGAAATGACACTGAAGGTCCACAAGGAACTGAAGCGTGTGTGTGTCAGAGGCCAGGTAAGCAAAGATGCCCCAGCACTGTACACTAGGACAGGCACATACCCAGCAGCAGAGGACAACTGCTCTGCAGAGAACAAGTACTGCTCAGAGTGAGATGTGTGGGGCTTCAATCCCACTTCTGAGTACAGGGAGAAATGTGGAAGGGCCCCGACGCAAGCACAAAGACAATGCACACGCAAGTACTCCTGGCTGTGGAGGAGCTTAGTAACACATTAAACTCCACAACAGAAAAGTATTAAGAATCACCGTCACCTTGCAGACCATTAGACAAAAGCAAGCCAGCTTCACTGGGCAGATTACAGCAACTTCAGAATCTCCAAGAATGGATCTGCAAAACCAGGGCGACTCACAGGAACAGACTTTGTCTTTCCACTCAGAACATGATAGACAGCAAGTATCCACCAGCATAGGATGAGCAGCAAAATGTATAGTGTCTCTTGCCCATCTAACACATGCTATCACCTGGTTCACACGAGCACACTACCTTGACCTCAGCGTGCTCACTCCAAGTGCCAAAGTCTTATTACAGATCAAACAGGGTTATCTGAATGACCACCTGATGAAGTAACGATTTCCACACAGCCAGCCATTTGGATTTTTGAGAGAAAAATGTTTACTTCACCTCAAACCAGTGCAAGGAAATGAAATTACTTCTGGCAACAGCTAGAAATACAAAACAACTGCAAACAAGTACGGTTAAATTAGTATCACATTCGCCTTAAACTTAAGACTTTATTGACATGACTAATGTCATGAAGTATCCATATTACTGTTAAAAGCGCTTCCATGGTAGCACCAAGCTCAGTCTGAATTAAATTACTGAAGCCTTTATTTATCTTCTTTGGTAGGTCTGCAGCCCATGCCGAGTTTCATACTATCTTTGTTAAGCTGTAAACACAATCTAACCCTCACTAAGTAGCACTATATATATATATCAATAAATATATTGGGAATATTTAAATATGTGCCCTTTCGTGAAATTTTCATTTTGAGACGTAACTAGGTAAGCCTGTGTGTTATCTACCATACACACACACACACACTATACAAAAAAAAAATTAATAGATGAAGAGTAAGACATCTAATATTCCAAAAAGGTTCATCAGCCTCCAAAACAGCACTGTAGCAAAGCAGATTTCAGATGAGCTCCTCAAAATTTAAGGCTAGCAATAAAAACATATCAAAATCTTACGTATGGAGTTTGGTCATGATGTAGACTGCTAGGTTCAAGCAGAAGATGTGCTACACGGTGCCCACCCAGGAGCACGTACCCCTTTAGGCACTGTTGGTCCCACCACTCTCACTTAGGAACACCATCCCCCAGATGACAGCAGAGGAGCACAGTGCACGCGCTCATCTCGTGCACTGGCTCCCACCCTTGTAGCAGGGTATTACAGTGAATTCATCAGCCCCTGTCCTACCACGGCAGCTGGCAGACCACAGACTGCTGAAACAGGCAGAGCACAGAACACAAAGCTGCACTGAGAACAATGAAGTTATGGCTCACATCCTCAAGGCACTCCGACTGACATGAACTGCAACCCAGAGGTTTCCAGATATTGGGAAATGCAATCAGCAACGCTTTGTAACTGCCTACAACATACATTTGCCAATGAACAGAATACAGAAAAATTAACACCATGAATTCACAGGGCTTTCCTCCTTTCTCCAATTAACCACATACACCTTAACGTGAGGTCGTCATCCCTCTCTGTGATTCAGCTGACATGTTCTTGCACCTCCTCTTGCTGCATCCCTCTTCAAGGAACTCCTCTGCTGGGGCAGTAAGAAAGGTGGCAGGATCACAAACTATGCTCTGGCCACAGACACAAAGCCTGTGGATGTCCCCTTCTGCTCCCAGTGTCACTCCTAAGGCTTCACCCAGGAGCTGCACACTATGGACCCTGCAAGTTAAACCCCAAACAGCTGTCTAGCCACACAGATTAACCTGGTCTTTTGATTTCAGAGGAGAATCTATTTTAAATCACTTTAGAATTATTGACAGCTTATAAGGATGCTTCAATTAGCCTGCTGAGCCTACCTGCTGCATTTTACAACCTCTAAGTCAGCTTTGTTTAAGCACCTTTTAAATATCCTAGAGAAGACAGGTGCTTGGGACAGAGCTTGAGTTCCCAGGGAGCTTCCTGGCAAACTTGGAAGGTCCACAGATCTTCTCAGAAGTGCCTCCTTCCAAGGGCCTGCCTTCTCAAAACAAGGCTCACTGCAGTGATGGAGACAACTAGCTGCTTGGTGGCTGCTGTACTGAAACCTTTGGGAAAGGAATAATACTTTATTTTTTTTAAACTCATGGGTAAATTATTTTAGCCACCAACAAATAACATGAAATGAAAGGCTTGTATTTAACAGTCCTGTATTATAACAGAGCAACAGTATGTGCTTGCTGCTAGAGAACCTACATGCTCCCTGGAGTCCCACGAGACAGCAGCTGGGCAGGATTTCCACTGGCTTCAGCAAGCAGAGGGGAGATGGTGCCCAAGAAACAACATGGAGCAAATAACTTCCTCTGGCATTGGAGCCAGGCTTTGTTACTCTGCATTAGCTACCACGAGTCTTCACTGCCATGGCTTAGGGCAGCCTACCCCATGCACTCAGTGCTCACTCATACCCATCTCTCCGCAGCAAAAATGCTTCCTCTGTCCCCTCTGGCTCTTGGCAGGTGCCTTCTGAGAACATCTGCAAGGAAACCTTAATCCTCTCCTCTACAGTCTTCCCTCAAATTCCTACTTGCAATAGTTTCCTCAAAAAGATGCCACAAACCACTGCCTGCCATTCTGACCGTGCTTCCTTCGTTGGGGTTCGTGCTTGGACCAGCTGGCACAGGACATCTGCACTGCGGGGTTCCAGCCACCGGGATGGTTTCAGACACGCCACAGGAACACAACCAAACAGTCATCTTTCCTGAAGCAGATTTTTTTTTTTGTCTGATGTCAGTTATGGAATCCCAGTTTTGGCTTACATGGGAGTAATAGAAGTAATGAACAAATATGAAGATTCAGAATTTCCTCAGATTTAAACATGTTACAATTAACAACTTGTCGCTGCTGACATCTGCACATGTGCCTGAGGGACATCTTCTGAGTCCCCAGAGAACAAAACCCGAGGAACAAAACTCAGACAGGACTGCTATGCTGACGAGGACAAGAAAAACCGCACCAGCAGATACCCAGCTTCAAGGTTCTTAAATTCAGATTCCTTGGCAATGAAATAATGCAACACCGTGCATTACAGAACAGAAATTTCAAGACCGCTTTTTCAATCAGAATTGTGCTTCAACCAAATCCTGCTTTGTGAGTCTGTTTAACTTGGTAAATCAAGAGCATCCCTGAGTGCTGATCACTTTACTACTTAACTTTCTACATGTCTTCTTTCTCTGTTCCATAGGTATTGTCATAGCAAATAGACACCTAGAAGCATTCACTATGGTTTAATGGCACACAAAAGTTCAGAGATGGGTCTAAAATTTTAGCTCAACTATTTGAGATAAATTGTTTCTTATCATTATTTCAGCTTTAGCAAGGGACTCTCCTTCTCTTCCTTGAAAGAAGTGAGGCAACAATACTTCATCTTGGTACCCAACTTCAATTCTGAAGAGGCAGCAAAACGTCAGGAATATAAATATCTTGGAGGTCCAGTATTTTGCTGTACAGTCTATGTATTTCAGTGGCAGACGTTTTGCAGTGAATGATTTGCTTCATACACTTTAAAAACAAAGACAGGAGTCCTAGATACTCACCATTGCTAACCATGCGCCTAGCTACTTCCCAGAGGACCAGCCCAAAAGCCCAGATGTCGACCCTTTTGTAAGAGTCGAAGCAGTCAGCCTGGATGGTTTCGTCCAAGACTTCTGGAGCCATATAGCGTTTGGTGCCCACACGGGGATTGTTCCCCACATCCAACTGATTCGTGCTTTGGGAGTGCATAACTGCAAGGCCTGAGCAACAGAAAGACACACACAGTTAAATCCCCTTCAAAGCTGCACATTTAAAATTGACTGCGAGCACTGACACCCATCAGACAGTTTCTTAAAAGGAAGGAACTGAGAGTCCAACCGTCCAAAGATCAACTGGGTCAGCTCCAAACCTGCTGTCAAAAACAGCCACTGTGTCCACAGACTTGGCCCAATTATCTCCTAAGGGATTACCATTAAGCATGTTATTGCACTGTTGCAAAGTGTTATTATAGGAACTGAGTGTTTTGCAGCCACTGGATGTCACCGGCGCTCTAGGCACATACATGCAGAAGGCCAGGCATCTGTTACTTAGAAGAAAACAATTTCACCCAGCATTCAAATTTATTTATAGAACTTTTGGGTAGGCGGTTATAACCAAGCTGTGGGGAAAAGAAGAAAAACACTGCATGATGGATATACGCAAGTTAAAAAAATAAAGCTGAAAAATAAAACCCACCATATTTGTAGTAGCTTGAAAAATAAACATCCTCAAAGTGATCTAAAATGAGTCAGTCAAAACCACTCTACCTGGTTTCTACTAATTACCAAACATTTAAGCAAAGAACATTATGTGAGGGACTAAATTACTGTAAATTTGGAAACACACAAAGTACTCATCTTGCCATGGTAAACAGAGAGCACTGCAAATTGAACAGCAACAGGTGCATGACATAACTAAGCAATGGGAAAGAAACAGACTCTGATTTCCTCAACAACTCTTGTAAGAGGGACATATACTATTTACATTTAACATGACTTTATTTTAGATGAAACTTAAGCTTTTACTTCAGTCCCACAAAGCACTAAGCTATCTACTATACAGATTGTATTTCATAGTAACACGATCTGGACAACTCTCTCCTGCAATTTAAATGCCCTTCAGATAATTTCAGGTTGCTAAGAAAATGCTCATAGCACTTCTAGAAAGATACCGTATTTTTTTTTCCAATCCTGAATATGTACTTATTATTATACATACATATGTATATTTAATCTTCCACACTGGAAACAGAGGTTAGAAAAAGAGTTCCCAGCAAACTCTGAACATGTCAAGACTCTGGAGAACTTTTGTTAAAAATCGTAATGCTCCATCCAAATTGGGCAAAACAGATCCAATAAACTGACAGGTCAAAGGTTTAGGGCTGAGGGATGCAAGTCAGCATCCTGTACGCTACAAACCAAAAGTGTTGCAACAAGGTCAGGGGACAACCATGTTGTAATCAGGTTCTCATCATGGTGGCACCCATGCTGCTGACAAGTTAGGAAGCAGATATTGCACTGCTTCGTTTTCCTTTCACCTCAGGAGATGTCACTGCACATTTAAAACAATGGGGCTCTTGTTGTACAATAACACATCTCTGGGGGAAAAATTGTCAGGGATACGTATTAAAACACATTGTTTTCAGGATGGCGGACGAATCACCTTTAGCATACTGGAATATCTTCCAGAAACAGAAATCGAGCAAATGTATTTTATTAGCATTCTTTGCATTGTCCTTACAAATGCTATACAAATACCAGCTCTTGCTTCAGCCTGATGTTCATGTCTCTAGGGGGGAAAGTCATGGTGGAATGGAAGGAGGGAGTAAAAAGAGGGTTGAGCTTATTTTTCTTTGTATACAAGCCTTATTCTGCCATTTCTCAGTAAGACCTGCTACCATACACATGAATTGCTTTACAAGCAGAACTGACTAACTACAGGGCAGAACTTCTCCAGGTCTATCAGTGGTCACAGACTGAAGTGAGGCTGACATCTATCCTTGGACTTTATCACAGGTTCTGTTTAGCTAGGACATATCTGAAACAGACAGTTTTGTAACTGCAGCTCTGGATGCTTGGGGTGCTGTTGGAGATGCAAGCATCCAGCTCGGTGCTGAAGGACAAGCAGAGCAGCCAATTCACAAAGCTCTTGCGTTTACTGCCAGCCACAAGGACTAGGACTGAATGGCAGCAAACACCAAGCACCAGAAGTGGAGCATCTGAACTGCAGACAAAGTCATACTCCAAACAGCAGACATGTGTCAAAGCAGTTTTATTCCTCAGTTTTCCAAACCAACACATTCTTAGTGGGTATATCGCAAATCCAGAACCTGGGGTGACTGACAGAACCAAGTCCAGCTTAGCTCTGGGCAGCTGTAGTGAGTCTTTATGTGCTCTAATCAGTCTGTAAGCATGATTTTTTCTTTAATAGCCCATTTGTTGAAACAGAAGAGAAGGCCACCAGAGAAGGAGAAAAAAGACAAAGCTATAGAGGAAAAAAGGGCATGAATATATCCCAGAAGCAAGAAAAACCTTTGTTAAATCTTCTCCTTACACATAAGTAACAAGTAAAGACTGCATCACAGGAGCATAAGTTTTCAAGTTTAAAAAATATATATTTTATCATAAAAACTAAAACAGGAAACATTTATGGCTGTACTATCTCAGAAAATCTCTCCTATTTCTGATAAATGTAGTAGGAGGGCTACAAAGATGCTCAGAGGGCTGGAGCACCTCTCCTATGAAAAAAGGCTGAGAGAGCTGGGGCTGTTCAGCCTGCAGAGAAGGCTCTGTGGAAACCTCATTGCAAACTTTCAGTACTTAAAGGAGTCTTATAAAAAAGATGGAGAAGGACTCTTTACTTGGGTAGGTAATGGTAGGACAAGGGGGAATGGTCTTAAACTAAAAAGACAGATTTAGACTAGACATTTCGAGGAAATCCTTCGCTGTACTGCTAGCAAGACACTGGAGCAGGTTGCCCAGAGAGGCTGTGGGTGCCCCATCCCTGGGGGTGTTCAAGGCCAGTGCAGATGGGGCCTTGGCCAAGCTGACCTAATGGGAGGCGTCCCTGCCTATGGCAGGGTGTTGGAGGTAGATGATCATTAAGATCCCTTCCAACCCAAGCTATTCTACGGTTTTACATGATTAGCGTGGTAACAATCAATGCCAGTTATGCTCTAGCCTCTTTTCAGTGTGAATTATGAATTAGAAGCCAGTCTGTGAAGTTTTGCATTTTTCAACATACACCTCCATTATTATTATTATTATTTTTAATTTACTGTTCCCCCTGCAAATTTAGATAGGCTAGCCCTCTGTGGCTCAGATGTGTGGCATTTATGTATTTCCTGGGTGTTCATCATGTCCCACAGGAATTATTAATCGGAATGAACATTCTTGCAACTCTTCTCAGCATCCTACCCACTTAAAAGCCTAAAACCAGCCGGTCAAAGGGACTTCAGTTCTGGACTCACTGAATTACCTGGGGAAAGGCTCTAGCTAGACAGATGCCATTAAGACCTACAGAGCTTGGCACAGTGAGTGCATGATGCTTAGACATCAAACAGGAGGACATTTACTTCAGAAGCAAAGCGAACCCTAACAACTGCTACGTGCAGAAATCCATGAATGGCATTCAGCAACTAAAACCCTCAGAACAAGTCAAAAACAATGCATTTATTTCTGAACTCAGATGCTGTACTGAGCCTCTTCAGTAGCAGTGGCAGCAGAGCAGCATCTCTAAGTTGTAAGTGCCATCTAGCGGCTGTTATAATCCTGCAGGGTTACACCAAAAAAGATTATTTTAAGGTTACTTCAAAGCTTTTCAGGTTGGAGTTATCTAATATATTTATAATTACATTACTGCAGAAACACAGAGTATATTAGCACTGGAATGAACTCACCTAGATCTGCTATGCAGCACTGTCCATTTTTCTTGACGAGGATATTTTTGCTCTTCAAGTCCCGATGAGAAATGGCAGGCTTCCCCTGGGTTCCAAATATCTCAATGTGCAAATGTGCAAGACCACTAGCTATGGACAGGACTATTCGCAGGCAGCTGACAGTGTCCAGGGTAGTGAGCTGCAGATAGTCATACAGAGACCCCATTTCGTGGTAGTGGGTAATTAACCACAGCTGGGTACTAGAGTTTCTGGAAGTCATATCAGATGCAATAAAACCTTAAAAAAAAAAAAAGGAAGAAAAAAAAAGATGACAGTTCCTTCAAGACTCTCCTAAGAAAAGAATCAATACTACTAGGCCTGTCCTGTAATTTAAAACTTAATTTAATTAAAACTTGTCCTCCATCACACTGCACTGAAAACAGACTGCAGGTTATTACCATGATGGAAAGAAGATGATTTATTCTGGAACTAACTCAACCCTACACACAAGAATAACCATATCCTATTTTTTCAGTCACACCAAACAATTACTTGCCAGGACCACATACTTGAAAAAAGTTTTTAAAACACATTTGTTTTTTGTTTGTTTGTTTTCACTCTCCCTCCTTCTCTTCCCTTCCAAAAGGCTTGGCAGGTTTAGCTTCCAGTTAAACAACGAAACCACCAGGTAGTAGCAGCACATCTGCTGTTGTCCACTCAACAGGATTACACTGCAAAGCAGCAATACAATTTCATTTCTTATTCAAGGACAAGAAGTAGCCAGCGTAAGCTTCTGAGAAAAGGTTTAAAAGTGTTTCGTGTAAGCTTCAAATCTCAAACAGGCAACGTATGTTGTTCCAGCTTCACATTTACATTCAAGGTGAGTCTCTGGAGCACTTCACCCATCAGCCTTCACGTGTCAGAAGCTTACTGTCCCTACAGGAAATGGCACACCCTTCAAATCAAACAGATTGAACAGAAGCACGTCTCACCACAGCAACAACTTCCACCCCAACGATCTGCTTGTTTAAAAGGCCACACAGGGATGGCTGCAGCCTGACCTCTGAGACTGCTCCAGCCTCCAAATGCCTGATCTCCTTAACTGCACACCGGCTCACAATGGAGCTGCAGAACACGGAGCAGCAGATGGCTAAGGAGAGCTTGGCAGCACCAGGAGATTAGCACAGCAAAAATAGCAGTAGCAGCAGCTCTACTGCAAAGCAGGGTGCACATCACTGCCACGGGGAAGTAAGGCAGAGCACCTTTACCCCGCACAGCTGTATCTCAGTGATTTTCTAGAAAGGAAGAAAGGAATTTCTTTTCTAAGCCCATGAACTGTCTTAAAACTGAACGTAATGTTCAGGTGTAGCTCCCTTCCTGGTACCTCTGGATTTGTGGACACACACTGTTGGTCTCAACAGCTTTAGCTGGGAAGCAGCCGAAGTTTTACTCTCAAGACAGAGAAACAAATCATGTTTATTAAAAGCCCACATATGACATTTGTCAGAAAGAACACCCACCACTTTCTCTCCTAGAAGTCAGATTTCTCTACAATGTGACACTTCTGTAATCCGTGATATTGTTTAATATTGCATCTAAAAAAATTCTATAAAATAGCCAACAAATTTGACAGTTATCAAGAAAGACTGAACACAAACAGAGGAACATGGGAAGTGTGTAACGTAATTTCAGCCAAGTTAGTTGCTCTCTGGGGAAGGAAAGTTCAATAACTCACATTTCAGGAGGCCACTAAGTTATTTTTGTAGTAACAAAGGAATTGCTTCAGGAAACAAACAAACATCTAGCAGGGTAAGCTATAGAGCCAAGGAATATTCTCAGTCAGGAAACAAGAAGAAGGAGCCCAAGTAAAACTGACTGAAGTAAGACAAATTGTGAGCGAGGTAAAGCCAGTGAAGAGAAGACAAGGTGTTACTGTTATTTGTAAGGCTGGCACACCAAAGAAGGTTGTCTCTACCAGGAATCAAAGTGGCTACTTAAGCTTCAGCCAGGGTTAACACAACAAAAGCAGCCCTTTTCTAAGCTCCTGGAACTGAGCACACGAGGTACTAAGGATGCAGATTAAAAATCATCGCACGTTATCTTGTTTCCTTGCAAGTACATATTGAAGTTTAAAATGCAATTATAGTTTAAATTAAACACCACAGGTTACTTACCAGTTTGACCCAATCTCTGTGCAGAACAGTTGCATTAAGCAGAGAATAATGAATTCATACCACAGTTTATTCAGGCACAAGGAAAAAGATTCAAATATTTAAGTCCCCTTGTAAACTCCTGCCCACTCTTTCTCCCAGTTAAACTAAAGTTACAACAGAATCAGATCCACTAGAAGTTTTCCACCTACGTACTGCACAACACCTTACTTTGCCATTTTGCTTCCCCACAACAAGAGCTGCAAGGCTGAATTCTTAGCATGAGGGTCTGTGGCACCTCCCTTCATCTCTGCATCCTATGCTGCCAACAATGAGTTAGTTGATCTCGCTGATCACCTCCTGCAAGACTGTTTCTGCAGAAGGACAATGAATCATGGCTGCTGAGACACTTCGTTATGGGACGCAGATTTTAGCACCTTCCTGCAAGTCTCCCCCCTTAAAAATTTTCCTTCAACCATTTAATGCAAATACAGGAGGCAACTCCTGAAGACTGCAAGATATGTGACAAATTTGCAGTACTTTACAAGTTAACTGTTAAATTACCTTTATGAGCAACATAAATATGGTTGTGCTACTCACCTAAAATGTTCTCATGCCGCAGCAATACAGTGTTGTACAATTCAGTTTCCCTGAACCAGGATTTTTCATCCCTAGAAGAGAAGATCTTCACAGCAACATTTTCTCCTTGCCACTGACCCCTCCAGACTTCTCCATAACGTCCCTTTCCTGGTCAGCAAAAAAACACAGTAATTAACAGTTGTGAACTATAAATCCTCACAGGACCGACTGGGTGAATTTAGTCTAAGTGACAGCACCACAAACCTTAGTATTCGTTGCCATCCTTTGCCTTCTATAATATTAACAGGACAATACATAAAGACACTATGCCATTATACCCAAACAAGGTTCTAACAAGCATGAGCTTGCTGGCAGTATGCATAAATACTTAGGCACACGTACACACGTGTGAAATACCATGTGTGCTATTTGTAGCACAGCTGAACAAGGCTACAGGACACATAGCTAACATTTTATTTTCTCTACAACCCAACATAATTGCCTATTTGCCTCTAAAATTTTCCACAATGCATTGTGTGCAATAATTCCTTTTCCACTTTGTCTAGAAAGAAAATAGCACTTCACACACAATTCCCTGAAGCAAGGTTACCTCAGCCTCATGATGCTGAGAGCCAATAAATTTATACAAATATACCAATGAATTCTGAAGTTAGGAGGACAGAAGAAACGCATACACACACACACACCCCACAGACCATAACCAAAACATCAGTCAGGTGGGGATCAGCACACACTGTCTGCACGCCAAGCAAATAGTTTAAAATAATATATGAAAGTATTAAATGCCCATCAGCAAAGCAACATCCCGCAGCAGGCACAATGGAAAAGTTTCTGCTCATCATCATCTTCATGGCAGCTGGAATACAACAGCCTGAGGGCTCACATGCAATGCATTCTGTCGGATTTGACAACTATAAACATCCAAATTCTGCCCATCATCGCCGAGCCATTCAGTGTTCCTTAAGGCACGTATCAATAAGCAGCAGATAAAACCAACTGAACAGAGATACCCATCACTTGATGGCTCAGTGCTGTCAACCCCAAAGAGAATTCCTGCACAGGCACTTTTATCTCCTCCTGCTATATAGGCTGAAGCATGCGGTCTCTGGAAATACCGCCAGCCTGAGTTACCTCAGGAGCAGGCATAATTCCACGAGCAGACAGACAGACAGACACACACACCTCCATACTGCAGGCTAGGTAGCTCTTCAGATAATCGTGCATATCATAATCCACAGTTTCTGATGAGAAGTTATACAACAACCCAGGATGTACACTAGGATTTAATGCAAGTGTGAACACATGTGCCTACTCACTATCTACCAGGAACCAGAAGCCAAGAGACACTGGCAAAATGTAGACCAAGTCTCTACAGACTCACCACAATTCAGTCACTGTAGTCTCAGGCTTAATTTAAGACCCTGACAAATTCAAACTTTTAGTGACTTACAAGAGTGTCTTAAATGCTTCCAAATTCAAGTCACTGAAGAAGCAGCATAAAACATTTAAAATGTGGTGTTTTTTTCCCCCTAATAGAATCAACCATTATCACACCTCCTCCATCTCTCTTGCACCAGCACAGCATCAAGGCTCAATGTCGCAGCCTTGGGACACCTTTGACCCAAGTGCTTCCTAAAAATACTAAGTTCAATTTTAACACTATTCAATTAATACACACATGCTGAAGAAAAATGTAGTAGACCCTTAAAGTTAACAGTAAAGTTCTGCCAAAAAAAAAAAATGACTCAAAAGAGTTTTAGGGAAGAATTACTAGGAATTATTTATTCTTAATTAAAAAAAAAGATCTGCTCTCTTTTGGGAGGGATAGACAAGCAACAATACATCATTGCACACTCCCAAAGCAACACTGCAGGGCAAGTAAGCTACGGAATATATCAGAAAGACAGATATTTTGGAACTAATATTTAATAGTATCAAAGTCCTTTTGAAACCACTGTTAAGAGTGGAAGGCTGCAGCAAGGATCATCAGAGACACAAGCCAACTCTGTAGCCTACGTAAAATGAGGGTTTGGTCCCATAGCTCTAGGATCCTTGCAGGAACTGAAAGTCAGGACCCCCGATGAAGTCAGGATGGTGAAAACTGCCTTTTCCTTGACTCCCAGTTGTCAGAACATTCACAAGGAGTACAAGTGTCACCCCACTTACCAAAAAGAAATATATCCTGTAAGCTGAAGCATGAAAAGTTTCACGTTATACACAACTGAGAAAACAGCAGTTAGGATACAAGATAGAGTTTTCTACCTGCATTTGTTAGCAAGACTCAGCACTAGACACGAACAAGACTTGTACTAACCTACACACTCTACAAGCGTGATCTGGCGAGCCACCGTCCTTTGCACCAAGAAAGGAAGTCCAGAACCACTTCCAGATGTGCAGGAATGGTCCAATAAATCCTGTTCAAAAGAAAGAATCAGAAGATGAAAAACAGGGTAATCCATGTTGTAATTTAAATATACAAAGGTAAATCTCTTCACAGGACAGCTTAAGTTATAGCTTATTGGCATCTCCATGTCTCTGGTGATACAACTTGGCCACTCGGGACCAAGATATACTGCTGCCACCACTGTACAGATGGGCAGACAACACTCTTCACAAGGTTTCACCATCAGAGAGACCATACTGTGCACAAAGAAGAAGAGAAAGGGACCTACAACTTATGTATAACCAGTTTCTCTTGGAAATCTTATGGACAACAAGGAACAGCAAACAAATTAAGCCTTGTCTCATTCTCAGATTTCTATCTTATTTTGCATTACAGCACAATTTCTTTCCAAACAAGCTTTGTTTGTTTTAAGAATTAACATTTGCTGCCTGTGAACCTGGAAGCTCACTTACAGCATACAAACTATCCTCTATTAGGAGATTCTGCTCTCACTTTTTTCAACACTTTGTCCTTTTACTTAGCTTATGGCAATCTCTTGACCCTGTATGTCACTGATCTGTCAAAGAAAAGCACCACTTGCATTTGAACACGCACGCAGACTTCTCCCATTCTTCCAGTGCCCCTAGATTTCTCCCTGTTAAAGAGGACTAGCAGGGCACAGCACCACGAATGTGCTTTTACTAAATCAGAGCTCAAGCCATGTCCCAGCCCTACTGATCCAGGGTATTAGGGATTCTGTCTGCTTTACGCATCCTTGTGAATAGACATGCATTGGAAAGACACTGAGAACTTTTTGCTTAACCACTTTGCTCACCCTCAACCAGAGAGCAGCAGAAGGCTTCCACGCAGAAGCTGCTCCGCCAGGTGGCAGCCCCCAGCACCCAAAACTGAAACCCTCCTGGAGGGGACATGGCCAAGAGACCTGAAGGAGCGGGTGAGTGTGCACAGTAGCCCCGACATGGCTGTGCACACGCAATCCTCCCCAGTTCTGGGGAGGGGATTTACAAGAAATACAGTGCACACTGGTGCAAAGCTGAGTTTCAGCCAGACCAGAGCAGAAGGAAGCTCCAACAGCAGAAGGCCGGGGCAGCAACCACATCCCTCTGATGAATTTCAAGTCCCCTGCAAACTAGAACTTTGTTTTTTTTTTTTGTTTGTTTGTTTGTTTTTTTAATTCAACTAGTTTATTGTAATTCTCCTTCATTAAAACAGCTGAACCACAGCAGATGAACACACCCTCAGAAAAACTCATCCTGTAGTAGATAAATCATGGAAGATTTATCATTAACTTATCAGTTATCATTTATCACTAAATCATTAGGAAGAAATTCTTCACTCAGAGGGTGGTGAGGCCCTGGAGCAGGCTGTGGGTGCCCCATCCCTGGAGGGTTCAAGGCCAGGCTGGACGGGGCCCTGGCAAACCTGATCTCGGGGGTGGCATCCCTGCCTATGGCAGGGGGGTTGGAACTGGGTGATCTTTAAGGTCCCTTCCCTTCCAACCCGAGCCATTCTGTGATTCTGTGGAACGTTTTGGCCCACACTATTCAAATCTGACATAGTTATGAACAACTGAGAAGGCTTTTGAAATCAACAAGGTGATAGGACTATTACCCTATTACCTGTATCACATACACGAGACGTGCAATTGATACTCCACAAAATCTTTCATGACTTCTTATGAGTTTTATCACTTTCTAGTATTTTTAGTGCATGGAAACCAGACTTTAAGGTGTAAGCTCAAAGAACATGAATAAGATTCTGATTGAATGTTAAAATCTTATTAACCTTTTAAGTGCTAATACCCAGCTACTTTTAGAGCTGTACTAGTTCAAAGCATTAATAACTGGGTGCCCTGTATTACTGGGCTTTTTCTTTAAAAACAAAAATAGGATAGAAAAGCATAAGCATAATCAACCGTAACATTCCCAGCAAACTGCACTACCAGGCCTCAGCTAGATCCCACGAAATCCCATTCCTCCTAACAATTTTTTAATGAGTGCTCAAGAACAAGATCGTTTAAGAGTGACTGGAGACTGCTATTTTGTTTTCTAATGTGAACTGAGAGCTCGTTTTCCTTCCTGCTTGTATCAGGGAGAGACAAAAACTTATCTACAACAATGACTGTAAAAACAAGATTTCAGGAGGCCCCCGCTCTTCACATTCTGCATTAGGAAGCTTAGGGCTGTATTCATTGGGCTATGGAGACTAATCCTACATGTAAACCAACCTGATGTGTAATAAAACTAGAGATTTAAAGCACACAATGGAGAAGAAAAATCTTGACCAAAGACTTAGATGATGTTTAGATGAACATTTACAGACAAGAAACTATCAATTTTTTATTTTTTTAAACACATCAACACCCAAGAGGCACAGCAGTGACACTACAATCATAAAGCTACAAGGGTTTGATAGCTGTGAACAGAACTGCTCCATTAAACACAACAACTTACAGTTAGCAACTTTTTCTGGTTTCTTTTGAAAGGAATTTGATTTATTCTTCCCAGGCTTTAATCACTGTTTTCAAGGAACATTAAATGACAAAGTGTGAAAGGTCTGCAAATGGAATGGAAATGGGCTAGCACTGATAAGAGAGCCACTAAAAGCTGGAAGTCAGTGCTTAAAGACAGAACCAGTTGTACACATGCCTGGTTTGTGGTGAACACATCAAAACTGACTGTTTTAAAACAGAGAATCAAGCCTTTGGGGCTAAATAAAGAGAGCCAAAGACATTTAAAAAATTGCCAAGTATAGCTGATATATGGCCAACCTGAAGCAGAACAGCAGGGCAGCAGCATGAAGCTGCTGCAGTTTACAGCACACTGGATCCTGCAGTTATCAGGGTGGCCACTGTGAGGTCCCTACAGACCAGTATCTTATCTCTGATCATACCCCAAAGCAACGTCCTTTATTACAGTACTAGTCACGGAGTGAATTGGGTTAGATACATCATAACATCACAGATTGGTTTGGGCTGGAAGGGACTTCAAAGCCCGCTCAGTGCCCCCCCCGCCATGGGCACAGACCTCCCAGCAGCCCAGGCTGCCCAAATCCCATCCAGCCTGGCCTCGGGCACCATCAGGGCTGGGATAGCCTCAGCTCCTCCAGGCAGCCTGTACTAGTGCATAATCACCCTGAGTAAAGAATTTCTTCCTAACATCTCATCTAAACCTACCCTCTTGTAGTTTAAAGCTGTTACGCCTTGTCCTATCAGCACACTCCCTGATGGAGTCCCTCTCCATATGGAGGCGTATACAGGGACTTTGGGGTATTGGAGCGTTGGGCTACTGTAAGCAGAGTGAATTAGAAGCAAGTGTGGGAGCACTATAACACACGTGAGACACTTTCCTCTAATGCCCTTCCAGCCTCCAAGCACATTAGTATCAGGGACAGGCCCCCCCTCTGCTGGATTTTTGGGGGCTTCTTTTGGTGGTTAGTTTTCTGTTTTATGGGATCAGCAATATACAGTCTCCTCATCCTATTTCTTTGAATGCATACAGACCTGCAGTATTCCAGAAAAATTTTTGTTCCCATGGAACTCCTTGCCAATTACCACTTTGTTACACCACCTTCTACGTATTTATCCTTGCTAATTTTGATGTCTCCCCCCAGCATTATACTGCAGAAGGTGGCAAACCAATTCCTACCCATCTTCTGCAATGCATCTCTCCATACTACACCCTTTCAGGAGAACCAGGTCCTTCCTGGATGAAACGCTGGCTTACTTCCTCCCTACACAGACTATTTCCAAAATGCACACTGGGGTCACCCGGATGACTGGGAGTCTGACTACTATCCGTTTCAACTTACTCTTCCTCAAAAAAGGAGGAAGTTTTACCTGCTCCAGTGGTATCCCTTAGTGATCCTCTCAAATGTATTTGTCAGGATGTACTGTCCTGTGACAAAAGCAATTCTTCTAGCTCTTATTCACAGTGGTATTTTCTAAAAACATTTCTGCCCCAAAAACAGAAATACCAGAAAGTTTCCAGCTCCCCAGAACAGATTTTTTTTAGTGGTCCCATAGATCTATCTCCCTTTTTAGAAATGCCCACAGTTGGGTCTGCAAAGCAGTTGTCAACTTCAGTGTGAGTAGGTGCAGCAGTTTTCTGTAGTAGGTTTCTGGGCACAGTCAAAACTGCTCCCCTACCTGGTGGTAACCAACACTTTCTAGCAAAGACACAGACATTGAACACGGAGTTTACTTAAGTAAGGAATAACCTTCTTTCTCCCACTAAGAGAATTACAGTCCAAAAACACAAAGAAAATAGCCATCCAATGTATATAGCAGCATCCTGTTAAAAGCATTTGTTTGGGACTTTTTTTCCTCCTTTAGCCACTTTTCAACTCTTCAGTGAAAGTATGTTATGGAGTAGAAGCACCATCATGGGAAATACTTCCAAAACTCTTAACGTTTGAAGAGGGTCTAAAGATTCTATCTGAGAAAAATGAAGAGGAGAGAATTTCTCATCTATCCATGAGGGGATACACGAGGGGGTTTGGAAGCCAGTAAAGCAAAGAGAGGTCATCTTTTTACCATGCATAAAGATTACTTACTGCCAATGTACTGTCCCCAACATTTGATGCAATGAGTCCCTCAATTGTGCCATACTCTGCATCTCTAGAATTTAGCCTCTCCATATGGCTTTTCTGTATTCTCCGGATGATCAGCACAGCTACCGCAGAAAAAAATATCAGCACTATCACAGGAGCCAGTATAACAATAATTAGTGTTTCCATGCTGTAACCTGCAGCTTCTCCTTGAAGGGTTTGCCCTTGGAAAGGAAAGAACAAACAAAAAAAGTTTGAGAATTCCCAGAGAATGTCTTTTTACAACCAGGAGTGCTGAAAACATTTAACTTGGTAACCACCCAGACTGGAAGAGAGGTTGGTCCTAACACAGCCAAAGTTCTGCTCTGTAGTTCTACTGCAGTGACTCCTTGCACAACTGCCAGAAATACCCCGGCCCCTTCAGACCAAATCCCACACGTGAAAGGGAACTGGCGACCACAGCCCGCTCACAGGCTGCAGCTCAGCCCCGCACTCCAACCCACCATTCACTCAGCAATACAGAGCACTCAACCTACGGACATCAGATGTCTGCTAGCAGGCTCCAAGGCAGAGAACAAAAGTAGGAAGAGACTCACTGTGCTGTTTAAAGCCTGGTTTTCACTAGCACAGAAGCCATCTCACTCCCATTACATCAGATCAAAGTTGAATCACTTTTCTTTCTCAAAATTCATTACATAAATTAACCTCTCACCTTTAGAAGAAGGCAACTGTGCAGTGATATTCATATTGCACAGGTATCCTTGGCAGCACTCAACAGCTTGGTCGGGAGATGGTGGTGTTTTGCACGTCATTTTCCCTTGTTCGTAGACTTGGAAGCAGCCTTTCTGGTAAACCTTAGCACCGTCATTAATGCTTAGAGAAGCAAAACATTGCTGGCCTTGGCAACGATCTCCATTCCCACAGGACATGCCCTCACACACACACTCGTAGTGGACCATATTCAGCTTCAGCTCATCGTCTGTAAAAAGGGAGAGTTGAGAAAGAAACACCATCATACTCTTAGTTTCACATATTTAGCGATAGCAGTCATCTGACAATAAAATCTTCTGTTTAAGGGAAGAAATATCACTTGCAATTAGCGCTGAAGAACCGCCAAGTAGGAGCTAACGATACTGATTTATCTGTTTCAGCAAGACAAAAGTATGAGCTTGCACCATCAAAGAAATACCAATCTTATCTGTCCCACTCCAAGCATTCCCATTTCCAGAGTTCAGTGACATTTAACATTGCCTCACACATGTGCGCATGACTTGGGGTAGCCAGTACAGGAGGGTCATCCACAGGGAGAAAAACCAACAGCGCAAATTTAAAGCAGATTTGCCAAACCACGTTGTATTTCTGTATGAAAATGTTTTTTCCCAAGTGTTCTGGAAATGAGTAACTAAACCAAATTAAGGCCATTTAAATTCCCAGTAGACAAAGCGACACAGGGCTTGGTGGGCTTAATTAGCTCGCCTGAACAGTAAATTTGGAACAACTTCCCCAAGAAGACAAGCCTTTGAGAAGCAGCTCGCAAACCTGGGTAACCATAGCCATAAAAAGCAAACAAAAGCAGCACAAACTATCAGCAAGCACACTGCATCCCTTCCAACTCTAAATGCTACAAAAGTGGAAGAGCTTTCCAAAAAAAAGTAGTATAAAGTTGGAGACTTTTCCTCCACGTATCATCAGCAAAACGTCCAGAGACCCCCAGCTGTAAAAAGACAAAGCAGTGCCCCTGGGCAGGGCTGCACACACGGCTGCTCTCAGGAACAGCACGTGGCTTTAACACTGCCCGAAACACCCGGTCACCTCGGTGTTTGACTAAAGGAGAGCACAGCTCGCCTCTCCGCTAGTGAGCAAAAAGCCCTGACAGCTCTCCAGCACCCCAGAAAACGCCGGTGCCCATCAGGGTACAGGCACAGGGCTGCTGCACCACACACACCACCCCCCCCATGCACACACAGCAGCCTCACTCACCTTCCTCAGTTCTATCAAGGTTTCCAACCACAATCCGCTGGGTGCTCCTGAAATAGCAGCACCGTGCCAGTGCCACCACGAGTGTGACTTTTTCAAGCCCATCATTAGAGCCTGCCCACCGGGAATGTAACTCCGTTTATTTTCCTCCCCTCCTCCCACAAGGCACAAGTACACAAACGCAATTTGCTATTTTGGAGCCACTAACAAAAGCTAAATGGGGGAACGTGTTCTGGAATCAGGCAGCATCTGTCACGTTGATCTCAAGTACTGGTACACAAAACCTCAGACTTAAACGTCCTGACTAATAACTTGCTAATTTTGTGGGACTTCAAAAAAAAAAAAAAAAAAAAAGAAGAGGCGTGAGGCGGATTCCCACAATCCATGTCCTGTCCCTTCCCTGCCCCAGCAGCGACACAGGCGGTGGTGTAAAGCCCCAGCCCTTAATCGCAGCTCATCCGGCTGGAATCACCCACAGCGTTCACAGCCAGAGGCCTGAGGGATTTTCTCCACGGGCACGGCCACAGCCTGCTGATCTGTACAGATCTCCATCCAGCCCTCTCGTAGCAATGGTTTCAGCGCCTCCCAGTGAGCGGGACACCTCCATGTCCCCAGCCCGCAGGCCGAGGCAGCGGCCCCACAGCACGCCCCCACCCGCCCTCACCCCACGTCCCCCTCTGCTCACAGCACCCACCTGGTTCACAGCCGGCTCCTGCTGCAAGGATGCTTCAAGACTGAAGGAAACTCATAGAAAGCAGAGGAAGAGCTCTGGCAGAAAGCTGCCTCCCCTCACACGCTGCCCTTTGGAGCAGCTCTGGGACCCCAAAATGGGCCAAGCAGCAGCCACACCGGCCGGCCCGCCTGCCCACGCAGAGCACCCCGCCACCCCTCAGACAGGCACTGCCTCCGAGCACGCTTAGCAGCTACCACCCTGCTGCACACAGACACCCTCAGCATGCACAGAGCCAACTCGGCGCGTTGCTTGTCCCAGCAGCATTTCCCCGCAGTGAATGCAGCCCCGCTCGCACAGCACAGCTCTGCTGGCAGCCAGGAACCCACAGCAGAGGCAGTGTGCTGGATGCTGCCTCCCCACAGCTCCCCTGGCCGTGCTGGCAGCTCCGTGGGACAGGTGCGACCAGCAAACGCCACGGGCCAGCTGCAAGGCAGACGATGGCTGAAACCTCCAGCCCCACAGGCAGCCGGTGCTCGGAGCACTCCTGCTGCACAGCAGCTCCGGCACGGCGGCTGTCAGGCCAGCGAGCAGCAGGCAGCACACGGGCAGGAAGCCAAGCCCAGACACAGCTCCGCTACCTGATCGCATGCTGTGTATGTTTGTTTGGGAATGCAGTCCCATTGCTGCGCTTTCGGTCCATGTCTATTGCACACACCTAACAATCTGACTGGCCACGCAGATTGACATGAGCTTCACGCAGAGCTTCGTACTGGAGTAAGTTTCACGCCCAGCTCATCGCTGTGGAAGGGCTGCAGCTGGAGTTCCTCTATTCTGTTTGCTTACTCACCTTGCAAAAGTCAACAGTTAGAGTGCTGACTCTAATCTAGGTATTTAAGCACCACAAGGCACTCCACATTGGCAATTCCATTTCACTGATTACGATGTTCAGCCCTCTTTAAAGAGGTCCCTTCTGTGACCGCACAGAATGTGCCGTGCTGCACCACGCTCACGTGTGCAGGCACAGCCCAGCCTTTCCAGTCCGGATCCACACAACACCAAATCAGGAGATTTTGAGGACTGGGTTAACCATGGAAATGTACATATGGAAGGAAACTGAGATGAGGGGTGGTTACTTCTAGGTGAGTTTTGTTGCACAAGAACAGTTACTAATCTGGGCAGTTTTATTTCCTATGTTGTATCCAACTCCTGGACTGTAAACATTTGGGTAACTGAACATCAAGTTCTACTCTCTGAAGAGAAACACTATAAAATGTTTCCGGTAACACAGGCTGTTCTGAGCTGATCTCTTCACATGTAGAAGGATGCTTTGTGTTCTAACCACCCAGGGAGCTCAATAGGCACTAGGCCACCTTTTCTTACTGAAGCAACAGTTCCTTAAAGTTTTTCTGATTCCATTTAACTGTAATTTGAAATAAACACTACATTAGCCCTGTGAGATGGTCAGCAAATAACGAGCTAATAAAACCCATACAAAAAGTCAAAACATGCACACCATAGTTAAGAGCCATTTTTCTTTCTGAAGACAGCCTCAATGTTACATATTGAAGAAGGGCTATAACAATACCAAATCATTCCTTCCAGCAGCGCAGCGCCATCGCATATCCTTGCAAAACCTCAGCCTGCAGACAGACCTGGTGCAGCAGCAGTACGTGCATCAATATTTAGAGAGCAGTCAGGCAGGGGTTTGGAGGGATAACCTGCACACACTCCTCATATGTGGCTGGAAAATAAAGCCAGGTGGCCAAGAACTGAGGGATGTAAGTGACTGTGAGCCAGCCAGGCCAGCTGAGACCTGACTGAATGGCCATGCACCCTTACAAGAAGGGCCCTGGGCATTTGCATCATGCGTCTCAGGCACCGGGGATCGCTCCTTCCAAAGGGGACGGCTTCCAAGCAAAGTACGAAGGTTACAAACCCAACGCCAAGTCGCGGAGCTGCTGAAAGCTCTAGGAGGGTGAAAGAGGCTTCATACTCAAAGGTCAAAATGTCCAAAAGCAGCTGTATTATTTTCCTTTTTAAATGACTAGGATTAGGGGTAGAGGTGGGATCTGCTAGGGCTTCATCCCTTAATGAATTGCAGATGAAGGAAAGCAGACATGGAAAAATCAAGATCACTGGAGTCCATTCAGCTGTACATTAGACAAGTTGGTTTTTTGATGGTTAACTTGCCTTTATGCTTCCCTGTGTATGACATTAAGTATAGGCTTTACATTATATAGCAAGTACTGTGCTCTAATAGTGGCTTAGTTTGCTGGGAAATGAAAAAAAAAAGCTTATTTCCCTACTTTACAGGGCTAACAAAGTGACACAGAAGTTAAAGCCATAATAAACTTTTATTTTAAAATTATTTTCTGGACAATGAAGTACAGAAAAGACATTTCTGCACTTGGAATTCTACCCAGTTTTGCCTTTTTTTTAAAATCATATTTATTTCCACCTTCTGAAGCCTGCTAGCAATGCAGCAATAGTCGAGCATCAGCACCCAACTGATGTCTGAAGATATGCCCAGACGTCTTTGCTCATGGAAAAAGGGTAAAACAACAGTCAAACCCAACTCTAGTGAAAGGAAAAGAATGAACTGTGAAAGAACAGATTAAGAAAAACAATGAGGAGGCTTTGAAACTTAGTTATTCTGAGCATATATTAAAGGGAAGACAAAGGAGCTGTTCTCCACCAAAACAACCATCTCTAACCAGTTTCAGGAAAGCACACGGTGCCTGCTGCACAGCCACGCCTGGGAGCAGGCAGCAGAGGATCCGCGTCCATCCATCCCCCTCCCGCTGCAGAACCCCACAACCAGGGCTGTGCTCCGGGGCTCAGCCCCAGCACTGGGGCTCAGACGCCAAGCAGCACTGAAAGGCCTTTAACAAACAGAGCAGCGCGCTCCTGCATTGCTGTGACGAGCCTTCCTTACCAACCTGGCAAAACCTAGACAAAAAAGCATCAGTGAAAGTTTGCCGAGGGGTTCCCTAGGTATTTCTGCCTCCCCAGATGCTGCTGTACAACCAGCCTGGCAGTAGAAGACTGCTTCCACAGGAAATCAAATGGCATTCCTGCTAGCACACATGAAGAAGGGAGCAGCAATAGTAACGAAATGCACCAGGCGAGTAATTGTTCAGAGAAAATTCACCACGGGAAGTGGTGGGGGTGGGAAGGGACAGAATAAAGCAAGGGAAAGGAAAGCAAGACTGTCACACCACGGAGACGTGCAGCCCCAGGCCCACAGCTCCTGCAGCAGGGCCCCTCAGCACTGCAGCCTCACACCACGGCACGGGGCTGTACCCCGCAGACATCCATCCAGCTGGCCACGGGATGACAGCACCCGCACATCTCCTCCCTGCACATCTCCTGCCCCCGCGCTACACTTTCCACAGCCCTGTCCAGCAGCACATCTGGCCCAGCTCTGCCTATGCTCCCAGCGTAGGCACAATCCTACACCTCCAGTTTTAGGATCACAGGCATTGCCAGGAAAGAAGGAACAGCGAAGGAATGTCTCGGCTTGGATTTAGTAACTCTTCTCTTGCTGATCACCTGCTTGTGTCTTTTCAACACAGCAGGACAGTTTTCAGCTCTAAAACCTACTTTTTTTTTTTTTTTTTTTAAGACAGATGTCAGATCAAACAACTAAGATTTTAACACCTGTAGGGTAGCTTTGGAAGGTGGTTTGCTTATTTTGTCCTATAGGTTGCACTACACATTATGCATGCTATACAAGTGAAGTTAACCAGGAATTCCAAAATTAGCAGTTTGATTTGTTTTCCAACACCTGTCCAGTGTTCCTCTCTGTTTAAATTGTCTTAATTGTCTGTTCATAGGCAGAACTGAAACCAAACACCAAACCTCTGCATGTCTATTTTCACCTTCCACCATCCCTTCTAACAATTCCACTTAATATGCTCTGCCTTCTGTTCTTTGCATCAGCATTTGAAAGCAAACATTTCAGCAGAGCATTTCAGAAAGAGGTTTGACAAGGTAAATAAAAACGAACACGGTTTGCCCCATCCCTGTAAACACTTCCAGGCCAGGCTGGGGCTTTGAGCAACCCAGTGTGGGAAGGTGTCCCTGCCCATGGCAGGGGGTGGGTTCAGATGGACTTTAATGCACTTTCCAACCCAAAGCATTCTGCAATGCTGTGATCAATACGCCACAAACACTAGACTCACGTCACAAGCCACTTGAAACGCATTTACAACCGAGAAAGAACCATTTGCAGAAAATGTTTGCTCAATATTGAAAAAAGGCTGTTTGGAAGCAGCCATCTCACACAACTTCCAGCAGACCTTCGGATGAAGCATCACCGCCTCTCCACGGCAGCAGGAATACCCTTCTCCCGTGTTGCTGAAGGAACTCTAAAATGCACTGCATGTCTTAAAGCCTTCCCAAGCACACAGCTGAATACCAATGGATAACCAGCCCCTCTGCATTTCCAAAGACTTTACAAAAGCTGTCACGGAAAAGTTATCAAATACATTACTAAATGCTCCAAACGTGAGAATCTTCCTCGAGCTTTAACAACCCAGCTTTAAGAATGCAAGTGTGCCTGGGCCCACACGCTGCAAAGGGCTGTTCCTTACACACAGCAAGTTTGCCATTCAAGTTCCCCCTTCCACTCCCCAGGCCCTGCTAAGACCTGTGCCAGCCGTACATACTACAGACTTTATACATAAACTGGCAACAAATATCCTCTGAAGCAACTCCAAATGGAGAAGCGAACACAGCTCCAGCAGCAGCAGCTGCTGCACTGCCGCCACGGCACTCACCTTGCACGCTGCGGGGGGGAAGCGCGAGCAGAAGCAGCACGGGAAGGATCATAACTCCATCTATCATCGCGGGCCTGGGGAAAGAGAAGAGACTTGAGAGCTGTGCACACTTTCACCATCGTCTCAAAATGTACCCACCCCAAAGTCAGCATTTCTCAGTGTCTCATCAATTCCTTATACAAGACTCAGAATAACCAAGCTTGGTCTTGTTTCCTAAACGAGTTATTTCCTTCATCTACAAACCTTGTAATTTACTGCAATTTCTTAAATGTGATTGTTTTTGTTTTTTTTAAGAGTCAAATATCATTTGCAGCTACTGTGCATATTTAGAGGTGTGCTAACAAAGGCGTGAACCCTTTCAGAGCCAAGCAGGCACGTACAGTAGAAGACAGGCTCTTCCAAGCAGGTTAAATAAGAGTTAAATTACTGTGAACTTAAAAGGAAGTCCTGTAAAACTGTATTGTTTGGGCTTTGAGAGAAAACAGAAAAGATCTGAGCCAGACGGCTCTGAATAACTTTCTTTAACCAGCAGAAACCAGTGCTAGATGGCAAGAAAAAGCAAGCTGTCTGTAAGGGAGAGACCACTCTTGGAAGCGTCCAGTTTCGTGCCTCTTTTCCAAGGGCTCTCCCCTCAATGGCCCAGCTTCATTTCTCTGCTATTGAGGATCGGTAACCACCTCCTTTCTGAAAACTCTGAGTGTTTCCAGCATACCAGCAAAGGCACATGCTCCATCTAAAAAAAGCAAATAAAGGGGTGGATTCTCTCGCATACTTCAAATCTTTTCCAGGATACTTGGTCTTTACAAGAAAATGAAAGCTCCTCTTTTCACTTTGAAGTACGAATCACTTAACAGGCTACTGAAAAGAAACTCTTCTGTCTCTTAAGTTCTCCACTGAAACGATCACCATTGCAAAGGCACAGAGATTAGCTACAATCAGCCTTTGTTGGGGCTGAATCCAGCAAGCAGAGCCGGACAACTCCGAGTCCCTCCAGCCCCGTGCTCCTGCAGAGGCTCGGGCGGATGGCGTGCGGCAGCCCTGCCATAGCAGCGGGCAGCACCGCGCTCCCAGCAGAGAGCAAGGCTCCGAGTCACTGCTGCTCCTCTTACAAACACCATTTACGTTCAGTTAGTCAGATTAGTTCTAATTAAGCAGATGAAAATTGAAGAAACAAATTGATTTGCCATTTTTCTCTCAGCTATCTTCTGTTGTTGCCTTTTCAAATCATTAGCGGGCTGCCTAAGTGCTCGGTGACTAAAGCCAGGCCATTTACTTCTGTATTTATTTCCTGACATGGATTTGTTTTGTGGAATAAGGGAAAGATTTCGGTAATTGCTTCATCATCAGTTAAGGCTGTCAAGAATTTATGAACCTGAGTGCACGGAGCTTTAGTTCCTACGGAGGTTCTCTGCACAACAGGAGGACCAAGCAACGCTCACCGCTTCACCTCTGGTGAATTTAAACTCTCACTTGTAGCACCCACCCCCCAGGTAACACTGCCTTCCTCGCTCCTGATGCGTGGCCAACGCGCTCCGAATACACATCACTGCATGGTACTGGCCTTCAGCAGTCACGCTGGAAACAGAGTAAAATAAAGTCCTGTGCAGCGTGATTGCTGAGCAAGCGAGCAGCAGGGGGTTGGAAGGAAGGGAGCTGCCCCAGTGAGCAGCTAGGTGCTCGGTGCCCTGCGTCAGCTCAGCACAGGGCAGCAGCGATGTTGCGCCCCCCGCACACCTCACATAAGCAGTTTCCCCAGCGCTGCACCCAGAGGACTTGCTGCAAGCCCAGGCAGAGGTGGCTCAGGAGACATGCCCTCTTTCTTTCAACACGCCGATGGCTCAGAGAGCAGAGGCAGGATGCTTTGATTCCACGGATGCTGCCCCACAGGGCCCCGCAGGAGGGGGCCTGGCAGCAGGACGTGAGGCCGAGGCAGCGCCGCAGACGAAGGAGCTGAGGAAGCAGGGTAACAGCAGCAGCACGCTGCTCTGCCACCAGCACCGAGCAGCTCCCTGCTGTCCTGCAGGTCTGCAGCTTGCGGCTGCATCCAGCGCCTGGCTCAGGAAAAGCAGAGCTGTTCCCTCACGGCAGGGCACCCTCACACTGCCCCCAGCGCTGTGTCTGCTGGGAGACCCACGCTGCAGCTTCGCCCACTGCCCCTCTCCCGCAGCCATCAGCGCCCGCGGGCCCTCCAGCACCCAGCCACGTCAGCCTGGAGCCTGCCAGGAACAGGGCGCAGAGAAGGAGACAGCGAGGGACTCAGCTGAGCTCTGCTGGGAAATGAGATTAAACACAGAGCTGAGCTGGAGGCAGGCTGCAGAGGAGGGACTGAAAGCACAGGAAGCAGCCTGCACTGAGACCAGGAAAAATTCGCAAGTATTTGTTTTCTTTTCAAACAGTTTGTATCAAAAATGATTGACAAAAAAAAAAAGACAAAAACATACGCAATCCCTGGCCTTTTATTTCCCAGGGGGAGGAGGAGGAGGGAATCCCATGCTGCACCCCCGCGAGGCGGCCGCCCCCCACCCGCAGCGACTGCTCCGCATCTCAGCAGGTGAGCGGCAACACCACACAGTGCCGCAGCCAGCCCCGCGCCCCCCGGCACCCCCTGCCCACAGCTGTGCGCCAGGACAAAGCCAGCGTGGGCTGTGACAGCCAGCAGCTCACCAGCAAGCCTGACAACTTTACAGCAGTCCTTGGCAAATAGCTTAAATACGGAAACAGGCCACAAAGCCACGACGACAGCAGTCGTTCCTGATCCCTTGTCCGAAGCACTGCGAAAGGCTGCTGTGCAGCAGAGCCCACGGATGGCTTCACGGAGGAGCAGAGCCAGGACAGCAGCACTCCTGCGCAACAAGTGCGCGCCGCCAGCACACGCGGCTGTGACTCAGCTGGAGGAGCCTCGGCCCGACCCTGCACCCCGCAGAGGCCTGCCGAGCCGCCCGGCATGCCACAGCCACACGGGCCAGCCTCGGATTTAACCCCTGCTTCTGCTCAGCCCCGGCCCTGGCAGCGCTCCTCTCCCTGCACGGAGCTGTGCCAGCGCCCCCGGCTGCCCACGCCGCCCGCACGGCCTCAGCACGGCAGCGGGGGAGGAAGGAGCCAGGCGCTGGGCCCTGCACAACTCGCGTTGTCCTTCAGAAGCGATCTGATAGCGAGCGTAACCGCTGGAAGTTAAAAAGCTGCCCTTATGCTAAAGCCTTGGCCGCTCCTTGCCCCCTGCTGCAGGAGGTGGCGGTGGGATTAGCGGGGCCCTGCCGCCAGCCCCGGCCTGCGCTGCCCGCACAGCTGAAGGCCTGCAGGCCCCTCGCTGCCACACTGCGCCTGTGCCACCAGCCCTTACAAATAAGCCTGAGGAGCTGTGGGCATGGGGACGGGGACCCATGGGGCACGGGCTGCCCCCCATGCTCCCTCGGCAGCCCCACGGGCCGCACGCAGCACCCGGGGCCATCAGCTTGTCCCTGCCACAAGCACAGGGGGAGCTGCAGGCTCTGCCTCCACAGCCTGAACAAAAGGCTTGTTTTTGAAGCACTCAACGCACATAAGAACAAAAATCTGTCTCAAGTAACACCAGCAAGCGTGTCTCTTCCACTTACTATTTGTTTAGAGACAGAAAATAAATTTGAACATAAAGAACACCACATTCCTTAATAAATCTCCATAGCAACACCAGCACTGATTCAAACACCAGGTGGTGACGAGTCCACGAGAACTTCTCAAGGGAGGAGTGGGATTTGATCCAAAGAACGAGGAACTAGGAAGCAACCAGCGAATACTGCACAGCATTCATTTTCCTCTCTAGACATACCGACCTTCGCTGTATTTGTCTGCAGCCCCTTGCGTGCCCTACGCCGAGTTCCCACAGCTGCAGGAACCACTAGATGGCATTGAAAACATGAGCACCTGTGATCCCTGCACCCCGGGCCACACTTCCTACCACCCGATCTCAGAAGCCGTATGGCAGAGCTGGACACTGGAGTCTGGAAATTCCTGTTTATGTACAGTGAAGAAAAAAAAAAAACAACAACATTTTCCCCTAGAAAATCGTGTAATTAGAAAGTCTGCAACTTGCTACAGGTCACAGTAGAGAACCGCTTTTAAGGCAGCAGCTGACAGATCCCCACACACCTGCAGAACTGCACACAGCGCGAGCCGAGCCGCAGAGCAGGCAGGTATGGCTAGAAAGCCAGCTCTGGATTCCTAAGAAAAGATCAAGTGGACTTTTCAGGAGCATAAATAAGCAGGAACACAGCAGAGAACATGCCGGTAAGACTACCCAGTTTAACATTCAGATGCACAACTAATTCTTGTAGGTTCAAGAGCTGACAGAATTCTTGGTTTCTGTTCATCAAGACCCAAAATTTTAAAGGATCTGTTCTGAAAACCCCACTCCCCGTGCCTTTTCCAGTTCCACAGCAAATACATACCCCTTCCTCTTTCCTTCCTAAGAGGACCACTTGTCTCCTCCCCAGACACCGCGCCGTGGCCCAGCGCAGGAGCTGGGGCATGAGGCACCACCACGGGCTGCTGGAGACTGCGTTTGGTCGCTGACACCACCGCCCCGATAGAGCGAGGAACGCGCCAGACGAGAGAGCGAGTCCAATTAGAGAAGAAATTTCAGATTGCATTTCATCTTCATATGACACAGACATGGGAACACAAACGATTAGAGCAGTTCAGACTGCTCTGATGAGATCAGAAGCACCCACACTATCACTGACAGTCCTGGTGGCAGCCAGCCAAGAGCCCAAGGGCTGTACATATTTTGCATGTACCTCGCCAGATTTCTATCAAAAGAAAACATCCACAGCGCTGGGTTGTAATTCTGCCATCCACAGTAGCCACACACAAGCTAAGTTCATCAACAGCCGTGCCTTCAGAAGGAAAGATGTGTGCTGAAAAGCAATAATTCACGGCTGGCTGTTGGAATTGAAGCCCACACGAACGCGCAAGCTGCCTCAGAGCAGCACGTAAAGGCGCTCCTAGCGTCAGGGACTGGCAGACTTGGGTGCTCTTGCTTTGCCAAAATCCAGCAAGATGAAAATTCAGCCCCAAACTGCAGCTGGCACCCACCTGCAAGAGGGCACACATCGGTACACTTCAGCTCAAGGAAGTTCACAAAGGACTGCCACCTCCGAGGCCAGGTGCTCCAAACGGGCTCAGGCTGCAGGCCGTGAGGCACGCACGGTGCTGGCTCCCCTGTCCCGACCTATGCAAAGCCGAGCCCTGACACTGCTGAATGCAAATACAATCCCCAGGAGGCAAACAGCCCGTACAGTGTGAAACACCAGTGAAAAGCACAAGTTCCTTCTTAGCAAGGTACAGCTCTGGATATCCCCATGCACAGCCACTCCCTTCCTTTAAAAAGAAAGATGTAACCACACATGAGAGTAACTTACAGAAATAAAATCCTGCCCAGTCTCCCTGCTGGCATAGGCAATAAGAACACATTTGTTGCCTGTGCTGTCACCCACTGCCTTCAGCTGACATCCCCATTACAGAAACTGTTTCTAACTTGTTGTCCCGTGCTGGGACAACACATGTCACAGTGTCTGGGGAAAAAAAAAAATATCTCAGAGGAAAAAACATCTTACCTAGGCAAAAGAGGGCTAAAAGCACGGAAGCTTTCACTGCCACTTGGAAAGAGGACGGGACAAGCACAAAGCAGGAGCAGCACCAGCAGGTTGGTGAGCGGCTGATGGAGGTGGGTCACGCCAACACCCACTGCTCCAGCAGCAGGGAAGGCAGAGCCAGCCTGTGCCAGGAACGGGCAGATCAGCACAAGGGGCACAGAGAGCCCAAGGCCCGGGCCGGGTCCCCACGCGAGTCTGCTGGGGAGCAGCTGGGATCGCAGCCCTGCGTGGGGGCTGCGGGAGGCACCGGGGAGCAGAGCTCCGCCATTCAGGCGCGCGTCAGATACACCTGGTATTGTTGCTTCTCACGTATTTCAAAAGCCCCCTAAGCACCCTGAGCATTGGACAAAGCTGTCTGATTGTACTACAGGCGTTTTATTGCTGCACAGGCATGATGTGGAGCACGGCTGCTGCTAGAGGGGAGCACTGCCCTCTGCAAGCGCCACGACAAAGGCTACTCTGTAGTGTGCGGTGCAAATTTTCACAGACGTTTTCACTGTTAAACAGTTGAGAATTACAGACAACCCTGGGCACCACTCACTGTGGTGAGGCTGCTCCAAATGCCCACACAAATCGAACCATTTCCATTAACATCTGGCAGCTTAATTTGCACCAGGACCTTGGGCACAAGAGGCAAGAAAGACACCCCCCTTCAGATCTTGTTACCACACAGCGCTTCTCCCACCAGCACCGTTCTTTCTCAGCCAGTATCTGCTGTCAGACCTCAGCACGCAACTTTGAGGGACGTTATAAACTCTCTCCACCCTGAACACAAACCCTGGATTTATGCACAACAGCTGTGCACAAGATCCAAACAAATATTTTCAGCTGAGGAGTGATCAGAAGCTGTTTGTAAAAACTGTTTCCATATCCTTAAAAAAATGCACACTGACAGCTACCTGCTTTTAGCTTATTCGAAGTCAACCTCTTGGAGTCTTGTGCTGCTTGCACCCAGCAGGCAACGCTTTGTAATGGAGATTTTATCCATGCAGCATGTGACAAAGGAGTTCAGGAGAAATGCACTTTCGCAGCTCACGGGCATTTCAGATGCACTCCCAAACACTGCTTACAGCCCGTTCCGGGCGTGTTTGCCTTGACGGGCAGCAGAAACAAGAGGTACGGGCAGAAACTCCAAGCTTAACTCATACCTGCACAGAAGGGGCAGGCACTTCAATGAGATCAAAGTCAGGTTTGAGCCGGGCACGGTTTCACAGCCAGCTGGGACCAGCGTAAGGCAGGGGAGCCAAGGCCGGCCCTGCTCTCGGCTCGCTGCCGTCACCGACCGCGCTCCTGCCCTTCCCTCCAGACTGCAAGGCCACAGGGCCAGCTGCCCATGAGCCCTGCTCACCGCTGTGCTGCCCCAGCACAGCTCATGGCCAGGGACCTGCCCCCAGACCCCAGCACGGGGTGGAGGCAGACAGCTCTCGTGGCAGAGCCATGGGCTGGTTTGGAGTCACTGTGAAAATGCTTCTCGGGTCCCCATGAGAGAAGGAGACCGAAGGGAGCTCTCGGTGATCGCTCCCCAGCTCTCCAAGACAGACAGACTTTGCCCAAAGATAACGATCTGCCAAATAAAGAGACTCCCACAACATCACTCCAGGGCTGTTTGTTTTGTGCTGCTTTTAGGCTGAACCCAGGTTCCGTGCCCGTTGTTCACTTTCCCTTTCCCTTCAGCACCCAGCTGCCTCCTGACCAAGGCCCTGCCGCCAGGCCGCTCTCCTGCTGGCAGGCCCCAGCCTGGGAAGGTGCAAACACCTGAGGAGGGACAAACAGCCGCCCAGAGGGGCCGCGACAGGCTGGAGAAGGGGCCCACGTGAACATGATGAGGTTCAAGCCCAACTTCAGGGTGCTGCACACGGGCCAGGGCAATCCCAGCCGTGAGCACAGACCAGAACTGCGAGAGCAGCCCCGCAGGGAAGGCGCTGGGGGACGAGAAGCTGGACAGGAGCCGGCAGCGTGTGCTCACAGCCCAGACACCAACCGAGTCCTCAGCTGCATCTCCAGAGGGGTGGGCAGCAGGGGAGGGAGGGAGGGGATCGTGCCCCTCTGCTCTGCCCTCATGGGGCACCACGTGGAGTCCTGCATCCAGGGCTGGGGACGCAGCACCAGAAGGGGCTGTGAGAGCAGGGCCAGAGGAGGCTACAGAGATGCTGAGAGGGCTGGAGCACCTCTCCTGCACAGACAGGCTGAGAGAGCTGGGGCTGTCCAGCATACAGGTGAGAAGGCTCTGGGGTGACTTCATTGCAAAAGGGGACTTACAACAAAGATGGAGAGCAGCTTTCTGCTCAGTCAGATAATGACAGAAGGGGGAATGGTTTTAAACTAAAAGGTGAGATTTAGATTAGATGTAAGGGAGAAATCCTTCACTGTATGGGTGGTGAGGCACTGGCACAGGCTGCCCAGAGAGGCTGTGGATGCCCCATCCCCAGAGGTGTTCACAGCCAGGTTGGATGAGGTCCTGGGCAACCTGATCAGTGAAACTCCGTGATCTTTGAGGTCCCTTCCATCCCGAGCCATTCTATGGTTCTATGCTAAATGGGTTCCCTTTAAATGACATTTTGCTCTCGAAAACCTGAAGAACCCTGATCAACTTTGGGAGTTTCAGAACATCAGCATGATGGGTATAGCAAAAGTATCTCTGCACTGCAGCTTCACTATATGGTCAAATGCTTCATCACCACGCTGGACTGAAACCAGGCATTAAAAACACTGCACTTGTGTCAAGTACCTGGCCCTAGAGAAGTCCAAGGCTGTGGCATGGTTTGCGTACACTGCTGTGACACCAAATATTCCCACACAGCCCTCACCTGCACTTTGTTTTTAACTCTTCCAGAGAATGACATTATAATTTCAACATTCTCATTTTCTTGGTGAAGTTGCAGCACAGATAAAAATCAACAACTCTTAAAGTAAGAGCAGGACTTTTAAAGTCTTTTTAGTAACTTTTAACATTAGCAGATCACCTATCAAAAGTTTCTTTCTGAACACCTCAGCCACCATAAAACATTTCTGAAAACAAGTCTTCAGCTCTGGACTCAGCAAGTAAAGTCCTTTCCCCCCCAAAGTCACAGCAGTTTGATCTGTTTGTTCTCCTCCCTTCCACCCCCAAGTTTTAAATACACATCCTCGTCTTGGGCTGTTACCATGTTTTGGTTTATTTTAGTGTAGTAGCCAGGGCCTGATTCTGTAACGTGAGCAGCATTTAATGATCACCTCTCATGCTGGCAAGCCCCGCCAGAAGAAAATGCAGCCTGGATCCTCCAGATGTACTAAGCGGTGTCTCACTGCAGGCCAGTTCTGTTTTCACACATGCAGGGACTTTAAAAGGTGCAAATGCCTTTTATTTTCAGCCTCTGATGTTATCAGGCTGGATCATTTAAGAGCCAAACACCAAGTATGGGAATTCAAGGAATGCACTGGAGCCCTCGCACACTGTGGTCACTCGGTGACCCCTTATCTATTTTGGTGTTTCACCCCCAGTAAGGAACCTCCTCCGACACCAACAGCCCCAGCCGGCCTGCCTGAAAATCTGAACCTCCACCACTACTTTCACACCGTCTGCAATGTCAGCACAGCACTCGCCTTACGACCCTTCGCCCAAGCACCCTAACCAGAATGAAACTCAGGGTATTTTGACACAATTCAGCTGAAAAATATATGGGGTTTTAATCCATTTAATTGCTCTGGCAGAATAACTGCAGCAAGACCCAGCAAACTGAGACGTTCACTTGCACAAAGCCACCAGTCCCACAAAACCCAGCAGGACATCAGGGCACCCACAGCCAGACCAAGCGGGACGGCCCCGCTGGGAGCAGGGGAGGGCTGCGGGCAGCGAGCCCCGATGCACTGCGTGGCAGCTCCGCAGGAGCAATGGGCTGCTGCTGGCATGGAAGGCTAAGGGACGTGAAAGAGTCAGGTGGCTGCTCTGCACACACTTTAAAGCTTAACTACGCCAAGATATCAGCGAGCCAAAGGAAGCCAAATACAAATTAAGGAAATATTTTTAGAGCAATCAGCCCGGGAACAGAAGTTCCTACCGCTCCGCCGGCACGTGTCGCTGAGCAGCCCTTTGTCTCGTCAGCTTCTTTCATTAACTGTTACTTCTGGAGTCCAAAAAGCTGAATGCAATTAGCAGGCCAGAACGGAGGAAACACCCTGCTACATGAGAAAGCAGAATTCTTCAGAGATTATATTACACCACCGCGGCGTTTTAGCAATATTGTTCCACAATTTGGCCTTGCCTGTTTGGACAGGCCAGAGCCATTTTCTCCTGCTCTTCAGCACAAAGTACAGAGATCAGATTACACCAGGGGCACGGTGGGCCATCCTCCTGCTTCACAGCACAGCCGTACCAGGGACGTGCACCAGCACAAAGACCACCTCAGCTTCTGCCCCAGCCCCTCTTCTGCTTCCAGGGACATTGTACGAGCAGGACAACACCTCACAGAGGCGCACAGAGCATCTGTACATCTAGGAACGTGACACTGGGGGCCAACCATCATTTCACAAGGACCCCACTCAAAGATGAGCTGACGGAACTCGTAGCGAACAGCTTTCTTCTTCTCCCCATCTTAGAGCTCTCCGACGAGACCCCTGTCCCCCCCGAGGGGTGACACTAACCTGGCTACAGATGATCTTACTGCTGACCTTCACACCAGCTTCTCCCTTTGCTCAGCACGACTCCACCTTGCTCCTTTCCCCTTGCTCCGCTCCTGCTGCCTCAGTGCACCCTGGAAGCCATCCTCCTTTCTCACCCACGGTTCCACAAGGCTCTGCAACCTCCACCATGTCTCCATCTGTTCCTCTCTGGTCTCACCTGTGCCAGCCTTGCCTGCAAACATGAACCCTGCCACCATCCAGAGCTGTATGCCAAGAGAGCTTGACTTGTTCCCTCCACCAGGCCTTTCCTTCTTTCCAAATTACTATCCCCTGACATTCCCTAATTACCATTTTAGCCACACTCTTCTTGATCTCCCAGGCAAACATCTCTGTCCCTCCTGGTAAAAGGAGTTATCTTTTCACAGTCCCAACAGACGTCCATCATTGCCGCAGTGCCCAACCCTCAGTCTAGTAATCGGGCATCTTGTCACAGCTCCCTACCACTAACTTATTCGAAATATCTGCAGTTCTGACTCCTCTTACCAGAGCTCTGTGCGATGTCTTCCCTTTTCAGCTATTTAGCTGTAAGCTTTCAAATTCATGCATCCCACACGGCCTTGCCGAACCTGACTGTACTTGTGTATTTTCAGAGAACTGCTCCATACATTTACTCCGACTTTCATTTTAATTGCTGTTAAGAGATGCCAGAAGTAATCAATCAAATTACTATTCACCAGCTAAATTACTGTGACTGACCTTGCACATACTTCTAGCTGCAAGCCTGGAGTAAAGTGGGAGCTGAATTTCTCTTCAGAGGCAAGCGCAGCACTGGATTTCTGAATGAAAGGCCGTCAAGGAGTCACTCATCTGTGATCACACAAACCGAGCTGTGCTCTCGTGATCAAAGCGAGCTTGTAACATACAGCCACTGGCAATTCCCAGGGCTCAAAATCTCAGCACAGAGGGTCCGACCACGATCGCTGTAATGGACTGAATACAGGTCAGGGAGAACCTTCACCCTGTGCTTCAGAGAGGCAGTGCCCAGGTCTGCTCTGAGTCGAGAGCTCACCTCACTGAATGGGCGCGATGGGTTAGGAGACCATTCCGAATCCAGTACGAGGGAAGCATCTTTCACACAGTGTGGCCACAGAACTTTTTTCCCCCAGTGTCAAGAAGAATTCAGCATAAATCCATTGTTCTCAGAGATAAGTACACGAGTTACAGGAGTGAATACAGAAAAACTTCCAAGCAAACTGCTCCCGTAAGAAGAGCATTTCCGAAGCTACAATGAACTAGATTTTGGATGCCCTGGATAGTTACTCTGTCAGCCCCCCAGCGCAGCTGGTAATATCGATGAAGAGGTCCAACAATCAGTGCCAGAAGGTTTCCATCTCCTTAGGTCTGTGGAAATGCAAAGGATGGGTCAAGCCAGTCATCAGCAAGGCCAGACCTACCTCCACGGGAACCCACCCGCTTTGCACCCATCTCCCGGCCATAAAACAGGCAGTTTCACACTGCAAGGCTTCCCACTCAAAGCAAAAGCAGAGAGGTCTCAGGTTCCCAGCAGCACGGTGTGGCTGCGAGAGCTCTGCGGGCTGCAGAACAGGGCTGTGAGGTGAGGCGCCTGCCTGCGAGCGTGCGCTTCTGCCAGGAACCATCCCAGCTTAGCTGGACTAGACGCTACGGAAACCACAACAAAATGGACTGAGGGATCTGAAGCTATTCTCAGAAAATAGGCCAGACCGGGCACGAAAACATCTGGGCTTGGCTTGAATCACGAACCACATGAGCGAGACACCCCACCGCTGCCTCCGGGCAGCCAAGCGCAGGAATGCAGAGCCGCACAGAGGCAGACGGCACAGCCTCCCAGACCAGGCAGCCTTGCCGCATCTTCCACATCTCCTGCAAACGTTTGCAACAGCCTGCCTATTCTGAAGCACCTCCTGCATCCCACTCCTTTGGGTTTCCAAGGACAGAGCTCCTGCGGCACCAGGCAGCGCTTGCACCGTCACAGACATCCTGCTAACCGGCTCCAGGCACTGACCCCTACTGCTGGGGCAAAACCAAGGCAAAATGGGCTAAATCGCCATGATCCGAGCCTGTTAACGCACGCACCCAGCTGGCTAGGACCGCACGCACACCAGCCGTCTGCGAGGCTTACCGACACACAGCAGGTCCTCCACACCCAGCAGCGCACAAAAACAAGCCCTTGTCTCAGCAAAGTACGCGAGCTGTGACGTGGACGAGTCATCCCGATCCCGAGCGGCAAACACAGACATGACTTCAGACACCTCTGTAACGCCGGTGAGTCAGCGAGCGCACCAGCAGCTCCAGCTCTGTGGGACTGAACAGCTGCAGTCACCTCGGCACCCCTACGGTGGCTGCTCACCGAGGTGAAAAAGGCTGGCGGACGTCTGAACCACACTCAGACGACAGGGGAAGCTGCCCACTGGCCAGAAACTTCTATTTTCTAGTCTCAGCAATGGATTTTTTTTAATTATTATTTTTCCTAAGGAAGAAATTAGCAGAACTGGAGCAGCCATTTAAGAAGCACACTGCTCGTACATTTTCAAAGTAAGCATGATGGGAGCAGCGAGCCAGGAAGACGGGGGACACACGTTTATGTACTTACCCCAGAGCACGGAGAGCCAGCAGAGCACCACACACAAGCGGCAGCCAGCACAGGAGGCTGCATTCCTGGCTGCTGGCTGAGCCCAGTGAACATCCCAGCAGCTCTGCTCAGCACAGCTCGAGGCTGGTGCCGCTGCTGGGAGCTGCACGGCCAGCACCCGGCACCTTCGTGCCCCTGAAGGAGCCCAGCACACGCGGGCCCAAACCACCCCACACCTCACAGAGCACTTCCAAACCCACACGGGTGCCCCAAGACGGGGCGGATGCCACAGGGGCCGTGAGCCCAGCCGCCCCCAAAAACGTATGCAAAGTCCAGATTTACTGTGGTCGCCTCCCCCCGGCCCCCCGCACTCCCTGTGCCTCACGCTGCAGGAGCTGAGCGGGCAGGACCGAGGCGTGTTGGCAGGGGAGAAGGAAGGGGACCGAGAATTAACTTTTAACTGGGGAAAAACAAGAGCCACACACCCTAACGAACCCCACTGCCACCAAGCAAGTTAATGTTTAGTGTCCCTTTAATAGTCCAGTCTCCGCAGCTGTCTCCTCTCCCAGTTGGCACGGAGCACTGCCAATCTGGGACTTATTTCCAGCGAGGACAGCATTGTTTTATTGGCTACTTAGGCAGCGCATGCCCCATTAATGGCGTTTTTATCTCTCCATTTTCCTGTCAGTGCAGAACCAGCCAGTCTGACTCTGTTAACATTAAGAATGCTTTTTTTTTCCCTCCATTCACTATCTCCAAGCCAAAACAACATCTGGAACTTCAGCTTGCCGCACAAAGAAGGGAGACAGATTAAAACTGGAAAAAGCTACACATCAGTTTCCAGAGCATTACATGGTTCTGCTTTTATCCAAGTTTCCCATATGTACCTCCCAAAACAGCCCTGCTGGGAGGAAAGAAAAAGTCCCTCACGCAGACAGCAGAGCGTAAAACCTTTTCCACTTCAAAATAACCTCAAGAAGGATTATCAGAAAAATAACAGGAACAGAACTGATACGAAAGTTTAGAGTAAGAATTTACCATAGCTCTTTAAACAAAAGGAAGGTGACATACCGGTGACCTAGAGAAGGAAATTAAACAAAGAAATACTGCTGCTGCGTGTTACTTGATAAAGTAATGGAAAAAGGACTGGCGCCATGGCAGCATACATGCGTGTCCCACTCAGGCGACACTGGAGACAGCTGCCCGGAGCAGTGTGCTTGTGCTGAGCGCACCGTCAGGGGGCACGGAAATCAATACAGGGAGAGGAGAGCACAGCAAGCCGGGCTGCAGACACGCTCAGGAGCCAAGCGTGTACCAACTAGCACCAGCCTTCTCTGGGGGAAGACGTGCCAAACACACACAGACGAGTTTTTCCAACATGTATTTAACTCTCGGTAGGTAATTAGCAGCAGCCACGGCTGCTGGTTACTCTCTAACCAGGCGGCGCACCGAGGACCAGGGACTCGCGGCATGGGCCGGGCTCCCTGCAGCAGCAGCAGGCTGGGGGGGCTCGCGGGGCAGCACTCACCCCGAGCCGGAGGGGCTGTGGCAGCTGCCTCCAGCCACCAGCAGCACCGTCCTGATGGCAGGACCCTGGCAGGACCCCAACACCCGGCCCCACCGATGGGTGCACCGGGCAGTGCTTCCTCCTCTCCCCTTCCTGCTCAGCAGCGGGTGCAATGGGGGCAGGCTGAGCGCAGGGCTCCGCGAGGAACGGGCTGCAGGAGGCTGCCGTGCTGCTGAGGCACCGCCAAAGCCCGTGTTTTTTCCAGCTGACAATCACATCAAGCGAATGTGAATGACCAAAGCAGGCCAGAGTATGCAGTTTCAGGAACAAACACAATATATGCTGGGAACTTCTACATCCAGCGGAGTTTTAACGTAACGCTGAGTAGAAACCAACTAACACAGCTCCTTGTGGGCAGTGACGGGATGGGTCCCGTTCGGCCAGGGGCAGGACAGAGTGCTGACCGCTGCTCCGCGCTGCCATTTTAGCAGGAGCCCACAGCAACCAGATCAGCTTCCAACAGCCACCTCCTGCCAACTGCAGCCCACTTCGGGAAGCAGCGACAGCAGGCGCTCAGTGCCGCTCTGTTATTTGACAATTTGTGCTCGTGAGAGCAGCCATCCCTGCCCAGCTGTGGGACAGGCATTTACCTCGTGTTTGTGCGGTATTTGCCACGGATGTGGATAAGACTGCACTCATTTGGTCAAAGCTCTAGCACATCTTACTGTTCTCTGATGGAGGGGACTTCTTTTTTGTCCTGCCAGCATTTTTCAGAAAAGATCAAGTAATATTTCTCAGAATCCCAGAAGAAAAATAATCAAGACCATGGCTAGCTGAGTTTGAAACTCACAAACCACTACAGCATCAAGTTCTTTGTCGCTCAGATTTGTTTTCCATGAATAACCATTTACACAATCAAATAAAACCTCTCTGCATAGAATTTTCCTGAATAAAAAGAACATTGCAGCATTTTCCTAACACCTAACAGGACACTAAACCAAAATTCAGATGGCTACAAAAACGACATGGCATGAACCATCTAACCAAGAAAAAGCACTTTGACTTCTCTCATTCCATGCTTTGTCACCGTGATCATTTTCACTCACTTCAAGACTTTCAAAGGGATCATTTTCACCCCATTTTCTGGAAACTCCCCTATCCTGACCTTTTCATTTGCCTTCCAATACACAGACACCCCTTTCGGTCACCTCCTTCCACACCACTCCAACTCACATATACGACATCGCAGATGATTTTCAGCTTGCTTACAAAAGGTTTAGCCTGAACTTGTGTCAACGTCCAAGGAAGAAGTTCAGGGTGCCTGAAGCACGTCCTCCTCCAGCTGTGTGACAGACAGCAGCTTGGGGCCTGGGGTGGGATCTCATTCAGGGCACTTCAGGAGAAGGCTAAGGAGAGAGAACTGAGTTCCTCCTCCACCCTCACACTTTTTTAGGGGGGTTAAAATAGCTTTTATAACCTCATGCAATGCACAATCTGACAGCTTTCCATAGCCGAGTTCAACACCCTTTGTTCTTTCTCCTTATCACCGTCAGAAGAGCGCAGCCCCGGTGCCAGTCAGTTGGGATCTCTAGCTATGACCCCAAGCGTTTAACGATGCAGCATCCGGGTTCTGATGAAGGCAAATGTTGGTGGACACAGGTTAATGCTGGTTTGGAGACTTAAAAAACACTGCTGCAAGAAACGTAATTCTTAATAACAGATCTTTAAATAACAGCCCTTTACAAGGGATGACTTCTTACCTGCAGCTGTTCAGAGGGACCTGGAACTGTGCATTACCTTCCAGCTGTCCTCTTCAAGCAGTGATTAAGCCATACATCTCATTTCTGCACTTTGTCTTCTCTCATTAAAGTCCAGCAACTGCCGTATCCCTGCATGACTGGGGGCAGACAGCCTCGCATCAGGCCCACACGGGAGCCACAGAGCAGAAGGCAGTTCTGGCCTGCAAACCCCAGAGAGCTCTGAGCAAAGGCTCTGCTCCAGTCACATCAGCACAGCCTTGGTTCCCCCGGCACCAGCTGCACAAAAAAGGGCAAAAGCTGCCCAAAAGATCCAGCTGCCACCACAGTGCTACGGGGCAGCAGCAACGCCAGCTCTGAGCCACCGCACCAAACCCAGCACCGCTGAGGCTCCCACCAGCAGGGCTGCAAAGAAACCCAACAGCTTCAAAGCACTTTTGTGGTGAGCTTCCTGCGGCAGAGTTGCCAAACGAGCAGCGCTGGGGAGGGGCGATTTGTACAAGCCAGGGATCTTTGCAGGTCTGTACTGCTCCACAGGTAAAAACAATCCCTGGCCACCTGAAAATCCAGCCAGTCTACACGAGCTGCCTCCGGCAAGCAGCGCTGCCCAGAATTATTTTAGCACCATACGGAGCATTTCCATCCTTCCTAGGCTGCTCCAGCTCTCCGCAGCACGACGCCGGGGCGGTGCTACGCCACGCTGGCTTTCCAGAAGCTCCTCCTAGGCTGGTAAAGCTCCCCGTGGTACTGCCACACTCCTCCAGGACTTCATCCCATCTCATCCCTGTCTCCTCCCTCAAACTCAATCTTGTTCTGAGAAATGCATAAATATCAGTAAGTCATTATTTCAAAGCACTGCATAACCCCAGCCCCCCTCCTCAGCTGGCACTCTGCATAAACCCGCACCCATCCAGCACCCGGTAAGCCACACTCCTCGTTCTGCAGCAGCCACTTGGCTTGAACACAGGATTCTGCACCCAGGACAGATGCACAGGACGGAGGTTTCCTTTGGCTACCACTGGGAAAAAGGTAGCTACAGAAAGCCAAAATGTAGCATCCTGAGTAACTGTGCTAGCATAATGGTTTGAAGAAAAGCTATGCAAAATTCAAGGTCAAAAAACACTGTTTGGAATTGTACTTGGTTTTCTCGAGTTTCCCAAATAGCATGCTGTCTGCTGAGACGGGCTGTGCATTTCAGGCTTGGTACGCATCTGATCACCGTTCAGCCTGGAGGTGCTTACATGGATTTAAGTTACTGAGTTAAGTCACAACTTCAGTAATTGATTTTACATCTGGCTTTCCACTTATATTTTGTTCTTCTCTGACAAAAAGTTCATTACTGTTTAACATAAGCGAACATATTGATAATACTCACTACAGACATTAAAGGCCACTTCCCATGCAAAAGACAACCTTGTTACAGCTGAGGGGACAGAAGGCAAGAACACGGCTCTTTACTGGCAGCATGCTGTGCTGGCGGGCAGCAACGGGCAGGGGCAGGCCCTGAAGGTGCTTCCCCAACCAACAGTTCGAGCAAAAGGGACTCGAGAAGTGCACGGGGCAAGAGGCAGCAGAAAAGGACGAGCACGTTGCAGAGGAGGTACACAGCACGGGAGGGAGCAGGACCCACAGAGCAGCCCAAGTCACAGCTGCTCAGGGCAGCCTGCTTTGCACTGCCCCGTGTACACCTCACACACCGCCCAGCACAGCCCCACACCTCCGCCCGAATGCCCAGACCTCTGGTTTCTAGGACTTACAGCTTACATTTTACTGTAAGAGGCAGCGATGCAGGAGAGTAAGTTACCAAAATTGCAATGAGAACACTTCAAAAATCTGATCTGTGCTGGAAAAGGAGGAGTTGTGCAAGCCGAAGATGAGCGAGGCTGCTGCGGGTGCACGGGATGCAGGGCAGCACACCTACAGCCAGCAGGAACCGAGCCCACCCTGCTGCTGGCACTGCCAGCACTCCACACAGCCTGTCTGTGTGCCACAATGGCCTGTCGGGATCAGAACATCAGCAGTCTCCCTTACACATTTAGATACTTAAATATTTCTTTGGCCTCTCAGGAAATTGATGGAACACTATGTAAGGAAACCCATTTCACCTTTATTACAAAGGAAAAGGCACAAACCCCGGTTAGCTGTACAATCCTCGACTCTCCCCTTGCCGTTGGCTTGCTTATTGACACAGCAGCTGCTGTAGTCCTCTTGAACAATAATCATTAACCAAGGGAGGACTCACTTTTTTCTTCAGTTCTTTGAACAAAAGATAATTGCATAATCTGCTGCAACCCCAGGAACAATTTGGGTAAGAACTAGGAGCTGCAGCAACTTGTCAATTAATACATTTAAACAGACACCTTGTTTACCCAGTTGTGATCGGTAAATTGAGAGCATTAAATCAGACGTTTCTGGCTTTCTTGACATCCATTTCTGGATTAACGTGCCATTGTGAACTGAATTCAGTACATCCTCCCCTGGAAGTTCCAGCAGTGCCAGAAGAGCACACACAAACCACTCACAGGTGCCAGCATCTTCCTGCAGAGCCTGCAGCACAATACAAAGAACAAGAAAACTCCCAGTGCAAAACTAAGCCCGAGCACAAAACTAAAGAATGACCCGAGTCTGGGCTCTTGCTGTAAGAAGGCACCACCTGCAGAAGGGGACTTTTAGGGAAACTGTTCTCAGAGCACCTTCAAGAGCTAAGGCTAGGAGGCACATTTGCAGCATGCAACGTGTTTACACACCAGCTCTTACAAACACAACCCGGTAATTTTCAGGAGAATCCTTCCCTTCACACACAGCCAGACACCTGTGAAACCAGCACAGGATCCAGCATTGCAGAAGGCCTAACAGCTTTCTTTTTGGGAAGAGTATTTCAGAACTTTTTGGGGAAAAAAAAAAAAATGTCATGCCCTTTTCCACTCTTGGCACACCAAAACCTCAAAGGTTTCCCTTTGCAGCTCAGTGTTGATGTCTCTCTGGTGTTGGTTTTATTTTCTCCATACTCACACCGGTGAGTGTTTCAGAAGAGACCCTTCCCCATGCAGCCTCTGGGCCATGACGGGCCCCCCGCCGATGCCAAGCCCCAAGGAGGGGCCTCGCTTTGTTTGGCTCTCAACTGTCTTCAGGCCTGAAGAAGGGCACTTGCTTCTCCTTCCAGTTTGTCCCATCCCAGCCAAGGAAGACCGTAAATCTGCTTCCTGCCCCTGCCCTGGCCTATGAGGGAAGCAGCCATCGGGTGCCAGGAGCCTGGGCAGAGGAACACGTGCTGGGAACGCTGCAGCCCTGCCGAAGGTGCCCGATAAAGGCTCACCTACCAAGGGAGGAGCAGGGATGGTTCTCTAGCTGGCATTTCGTGGCCTTCGATGCTCCCGGTTACATGCAAGAGGGTCTTTTGAGAATACAGAGCACCTGCATGGGGAGCCGAACCAATGTAATTATAACAGGCCTACACAGCAAGGTTTCACACATCCCCAGACCAGAGACAAAGTGAGCCTTACCCCTGGCAGAGCCTTTGTTAAAGGAGGCAGAAAACTGCACTGCAGGCTCAAGCGCCAACTGCTCACCACAGACTGTGTGAGAAAGCTGCCTGCCTCTACAAGTGGGCTTGGGCTCACGGCTCACAGGGGCACAGCGCTTCGCCCATCCCAACTGGGAAGCAAAACTCCCTCAGTCACGGACATTACTCACAGCAGAGTCCAACAAATATTGCAGTGTCTGAACAACATCCAGGACCAGAACCTTAACTAAGGTGAAAACTTTGCCCACTCATAAAAAAGCCATTTTTGCACACGGCATGGGAATACCATGTTTCTTTCAAACAACTGTACTTTAATGGAGCTTCAGTTTATTTCCATAATCTAAAACTAGTCATATTGATGCACGCATTCTTCGAAATACTGTGTGTGAGAGATGAGGGACACGGACAGGGGAAAGGTCTCAGCAGCTTCAGATCTGAGAACAGGTTTCGCAGAACAATTACTGCAAGGGCTGCTCCAGAGGTAAGGACACGAGTCTTACCTGTGTGCGAGGTGCCTACTCAAGGCTGAAAAACACCTTATTGTGTAGGCAAGCCGGAACAAGTTATTCATTTAGGTTATTCTCTGCTAAAGGCTGATGCAAACACGCGGGTCCACAAACACACACAAAAGTGTCTACGTGGCACTTCTGGCACATTTGCAAAGGCTTAATTGACAATCAACTAATTTGAGGTTAAAAGAGATAGCAAAGCAAAGCCAAGGAGGTGTGGAAGAAACGTTAAGGAGCGCACGGTCCTGACAACACGAGCCATGAGCACAGACACGGAGGAGAGACCAAGCCACGACATCTGGAAGAGGGGAAGCCGCCGGCCACACCGCGAGCCGTGCTTCACCTGTGCCACACGTGCATGGTGCAGGGCCGGGCTGCATAACCCCGGCTCCTCGGCAGGCCTGTGAGAGGAGCTGCCGCTCCCCGGGGACACGAAGCACCATGTGTGTCCCTTCCCGGGCTCGAGCTCCACCAAGCACCTCTCTGTGATGCGCACAGGTTCTGCCATTCAGTCCAAAAACACGGGTCAAGCAGAATAAAAGTTGCTTAGATCAGTGTCCGATAATTAGGAAGGAACATCTGGAACAAAATGTGACTGTTTTCCAACCATTTACTGTACTCTTCTACTGTAACCGCATCTGTGAAAAGCGCGTCCCTCCCTTTTTTCCTCTTTCCAAGAGACCAAGCGTCGGCACTGTTTTCATGAGCTACCAGTACATCTACATTCTTTTCATCATTTCACTTGAGCCAGGTTAAAAAACTCAAGATAGCTTTTTTAAATGTAATCTCAGTTCCTTTTAAGTGGCTATGATTTAGCTGATTTAATACAAATTGCAGTGCACTAGTCTGGGTAAATCTTTCCACTCTGACAGCAGAGGACAGGGAGCCAGGCGTTACAACGCCCCGGGACGGACAGCCACATAAATACCCCGCCAGGTCACCCCACGGCCCAGGGTTTGTCCAGTCCTTGCCATCAAGAGGCCGGCGTCTCAGCAGGCTGCTGCACTGAGCTCCAGCTTCACCTGAGCATCAGAAAGGAGCCACTTGCTAACAGGTGAGCAGCAAGGAGCACATCACACCTAGCGAAGGCGAGAGGCTCAACATGCAACTCAGACACGACTCTTACCGATAATCAACAGCCTGCACATGCCAACTATCTTCCTCCAACCTAACACGATGCAATTAATTCACTCTCTCTTAAACCAAACCCTCATCTTTTCATTTTATTTCTCTTTTAAGATTCCGCCTTAAAATGACTTAATTGTTCCAGCCCACCCACACAAACACAAGAGGCAGCTTCATTGCAGCGGGCAGCCCTAAATAGCACGGCCTGTTTTAGGCTGATACAAACACGCATTTTGTTTAACTCTGCATTTGCTCCTCGGGAGGCTGCCAGCTCCCCCCTGCTCCCTCCGACTGCCAGCGCAGGTCGCTGAGCTCGGTGGAGGGACCTGTGGCAGCGAGCAGAGCCCAGCCGAAGGCAGCCCTACAGCTCTGGTGACGACCGGCAAGGCTGCACACGGAGGTGGCAGACGGTGCCCCCCATCGCCCCGACCGCTCACACCACCAGTGACCCCTCCTCAGCACCGGCACGAACCACGAACTGACCCCAGCTGGAAGCACTCCGGCAGAGAGATGGAGTTTCACCAAAATTAATGCCCTCGTGCAGCTCACCACGTGGCGCAGAAGTGCCAGGAGAGCAGCAGGCACAGCAGGCGGGGAGGCAGCCTGCTCGCCCAGCAAAAGGGCTGGGGCAACCACAGCGCCGGCTGCGCGGCCAGGAACCCCGGGCCATTCGCAGCGAGGCTGGAGGGGCCTGCTGAGGCACACACATGCACGAAAGCAGCCATCAGCAGCTTGCAGGACTTCAAAAGGAAGCCACCTCGAGCCTCCCAGCTATCCGCCCAGCCAAAGGCTGCTGTCGAAAGGCTGCCAACCTGCTCCTACTGTTACAGGATACGCGCCAGACACACAGCAGACCTGCAATTAGAAGAGGTGTTTGTTGGACTCTCTGCCGCAGCTTATTAGCAGAGAGGCGAGGTTTGGAGCTGCTTTTCTCAGAACTGCCTGACCCCACTGAGCACAGCTACCTACAGCCGCGCTGCACCAGCCCTCCTGCCCGCTGCCGTCCCGCTGAGGAGCCCTGGCCTCAGCACCCTGACAAGGAGCACCCCAGGTACGCAGGGTGTGAGGTTCAGAGCTGCAGCACCAGCTCTGCTTCTGCAGAGGAGCCTGGGGAACAGCGTCGGTGCTCTCCCCTCTCCCTACCTCCAGCTCTGCTCAGGGCAGCCCTCAGATCCTCCCCTTGCCTCGTGCCCCAGGGAGCTGCCACCAGCCGAGCTGTTTGTGCTCACTGACCTCCCCGACCGGCTGCTGGCTGCTTTCTCCAGGACAGACGGGAGCCAAGTTACAAGGAACAACACACGGCCACGCGCATCTTCTCAGCAGCACCAGAGGTAACAGCGCAGAACCGTGGCCTGCCACTCAGAGGAAGGGGCAGTGCTCACCCGCAGCAGTCACTTCTAGCAGTGCAGCCGTTCAGCCCCCTTTCAGGTCAGCAACAAACTGTGTGCCCGGCCCAACCACCTGCCGGCTGCAGAGGCTGGTGGCTGATGCCTTGGAAGCAGCGTGGGGACACACACACAGGTCACCTGTCCTCCCCTCTGCCCCCACGCCTCAGAGATGCACTCCCCAGCCTGACACTGCACCCAGACCCCCACACTTAGCGCTCCGCTCACAGACCCAGAGATATCCAATTCCTTTCTTGAAAGGAGAATCCCCCTCCAGTGCCCCACAGGCACCACACAAACGCTGCCTTTTAGAGCCACTGCCCCTTGCCTACACACGATATTCCCCAGCTCCTGCATCAAGAGGGATAAAGTACAATCATCCCTCCGTTTGCTCACATTTCAGTCACGAAAGACCTCTGCAGTGTTTCCTTCCCGACACTTCCCTCCTCAGCAGGAGTCGGTTCCCTGGACACGCCGCAGCCACAGCGAGCAGCCCCGCGCAGAGCTCACTGTTACCCCAAGAGCTTAGGGAGCTGCGCCGCCTTTGCACTTGAAAAGAAGGGAGCACAATCGCTCCATCAGGGACTTGCTCCTGGGGCTTTAGGGGCGTTATGCTAACGTGCAGGCCCGAGGAATGCAGGAGGTGTTCCCATCGCAAGCAGGCAGCTCTCAGCCCCACAGGCCCTTAGCCCACTGCCCGGCTGCCAGCACAGCCAGCAGCCCGCGGAGCAGCCCTCACGGCCAGCAGCAGCTCGGCAGGCGAGGTGGAGCTCCGAGGAGCAGGAGGAATTCAGCACGAAATGAAAAGAACAGATCAAAGGAGCCCTGCTTAGAGGAGGGATCGCATAATAACCGGCTGAGGCGGTGATGCAGCACCTGATGTTGACTATTCACCAGCAGATGAATCATCAGGTCAGTTCTGGCCTTCCAGGGGAAAGCTGGCCTCTGAGCTGCTAATGAGAACACCACCGGGCTTCTGCAGCACGCCGCTCCTTCTCCCACGTTACTGGGAACGTCGCCGCACCGCCAGCGCTCCTGCCAGAGAACAGGAGCATCCCACGAACCAGCATGAAAGCAGCACTGAGGAGCCTGGCCTCTGTAATCACGGCTCGCTGTGGATCTCGTTATTCAAGAACAGCTTGGAGAGCACCTCCTGAACGCCAGCAGGACGTACAAATGCAACCCACTGCGAGGCAGAGACCTGCGGACACCAACTGCGTGCCCCCAGGTGATGGGACCACATCCTCAGGGGTGTGCCAGCAGCTCCAGCTGGGACACAGCACACTCGTACCCCAGCCTGGCAGAGAAAACTTGCACTGTAGCTGCTCTGCCACTCACCCACAGTCCTTACCTGCTTCTGAAAGCACTACTCAAACTGTGCTTTGGCTGCAAACAGCTAAAGAAGAAAAGAAAAAAGTTGTTTCTCGAAAGCATCTCCATTAAATTCCTCACATTTTGTAGTCAGTGGCACTTTCTAAATTGATGAGCTCAAAAAAAACAGAACACACCTTGAACTTTTCTGAATTCAGGTTTCCAGCACCGCCAGGAAATACTGGTGTTCCTCACCTCACAGATGCATACAGTTATGTAAAAAAACTAAATGGCTTTTCAGTTCAGACACATTAAGGACCTGTTCAGAGCAGGATTTAAAAGCTGTGTGTTTAGACAGTGTCAGCTGCTGTCACTAACATGCTCTTACACTATCTCAGTCTCACCTACCCCCAGGTCTCAAGGCAAGTAAGCCATCCCTGGACACACTCGCACACCCTCGTCACACCAAGCTACAACAGATCCCAGTGGATCTCTGAATTCTCACACAGAGGCTGGACAAGAGCAATTATCGCTCCGAGACACCACATTCAACACCACCGCTGGCTCCTTCCGTAGCTGTGTACACACACAGACCAGTGGGCTAAGCTTTTACCCATTTACGCACAGAAGAGATAAAAGATACAAGAGCAGATGCTGGGATCCTCTTTTGAGAGGAATGGGAGCAAATCAAATACCTTTTCCCCCCGTTGGCAGGGGTGAGGCGGTTAAAAGGGGGCCTAGCTATTTTAGGCCGGCTGTCCCTAGATCCTATTTTAGCATCAGACTTTCGCTATATATTTAAGCATTGCTTCAGAGTCCCAGCTGGCAAACAGAAAATACACACGGCCGCGCTGGCATCGTGCCCCTGCCTCTGTTCTCCTCCTGCCCCGGGAGCTGCCCTGAGGAGCTGGAGCTGCCTTCTCCCCCCCAGAAGCTCATGGCACGTGGCAGAGCGAGGCGAGGGCAGAGCAGAGGCTGAGCGGGGCGGCTCAGCCGTTTTTATCCCTCTCCCAGGCTCATTTGCATCCCTCCCAAACGAGCTGTTTGATGTGTCTGCTGATGCTGCGTCTGGCAGCCCTGGCGAGGTGACGCAAGGCTCCGCGCTCCCCTCTCCGGACACGGACAGGGCGGGCAGCCAGCCCCGTGCCAGCCTGCCCCTCGCCAGCCCCGGGGCTCCCTGCGGGTTCCCTCGCACCCCTCCCACCTGCGATCCCCAGCACAGCCGGAGTGCAACGGGGAGAGAGCCGGCTGTGAGCTGGGGGCACACACCTGGATGGGAGGCTGGCCTTGCAAACAGGTTTCGGAGGGACGGGTTACGTGCAGCCCTGCCCTTTCACCTCGGCTCCCAACACATCCGTGCCCTCCTGATCTTTCTGAACGGGGTGGGGGCAGCTCTGACAGATCGCCCAGCAGGATACACGCAGCCACCTCCACACGGTAACGGAGCAGGCACTGGGGTGCCAGGCACCGGCCACCGCGGCCCTGAGGGCAGCCCGGTGCCTCCCGGCACGTCAGACGGGCGGCCCCACGCCCAGACAACGCTGCCAGAGCCGCCCCGTGCCCGGTGCGTGCAGGGCGAGGCCCGGCTCCCGCAGGCCCGGTGAGGCCGCACCGCGCTGCTCCGGGTCCCGCGGGCTGCGAGCAGCGAGCGGCGCCCCCCGGGCTGCCCCGGCACCGAGCCCCGAGCGGCGGGGAGCGGGCAGGGCCGGGCAGGGGCGGCCGCTCCCTGCTGACAGCGCCGGGCCCGGCCCCGCCACCCCCCCCCCGGTGCCCGCCGGGAGCCGCCTCCCCCCCCCCCCCTCACCTCAGCGGCGCTCCCGCCCCGGCCCCCCCCGGCCGCTCCCCGCTCACCTCCCCATGGCGGCGTTATGGCGGCGGCGGGCTGGCCATGGGCGGCGGGCGGCCCCGCGCGGCCCTGTCCCGGCCCCGTCCCGGCCCTGCCCCTCCCGGCCCGGCCCGGCCCGGCCCCGCGTGCCCCGCGGCGCGGCGCTGACAATGGCGCGGGGCGGGGCGGCGGCGGGCGGCACGGCCCCGCCCCTCCGGGGCACGGCGGGCGGCCCCGCGTCACTTCCGCCCGGCCGCCGCGCCGCGACCACGCCCCCTGCCGGCAGCGCGGGGAGCGGGGGCGGGGCCTGGGTGGGCGGGGCCTGGGTGGGTGTGGCCTGCGGTGGGCGGGGCCTGAGGCGGGCGGGGCCTCTGGGGGCGGGGCCTGTGGTGCCGGGTGGTGCCCCCCGCCGGGCGGTGCCGGGTGGGCTCCGGTGTGAGCGCGGAGCGGGCAGCCCGCCCCCAGGTAATTAACAACAACGGGTAATTGCTGCCAGCCCAGCGCTGCACAACTCACACGCCGTTACACGGCTCCGTGCGGCTCGGCCCGGGCCGTGCCCAGCGCCCCGCAGTGCGCCCCCGGCCCTCTGGGGGTCCCCCTGACGCCGCGCAGGGCCCGCAGCCGGCAGCCGCCGGGCGGCAGCTTGCGGGGCCAGAGAGGGGAGGTGCAAAAAATGAGACAAAATGAGGCAAAATGAGACAAAGTGAGACAAAATGAGGCAAAATGAGGCAAAATGAGACAAAACGAGCTCCTACAGCCAGAGCTCACCGGGCAGGAGGGCAGCACGACGCTCCGAGTCCAGCTCTTTTCAAACGCCCTTCTCTAATAAGGAAAATATTTTTCAAATTAATGCAGTTCCTGCGCAGAACGGCAGACGCCACGCTCTGGAAGTGTCGGCTGGGGATGGCACCGAGGAACCAGCCGGCGTTCGGCTGTCCTGCTGGCATGGCAGCTCGTCACAGCGGATGAAATGTATTTGCTGTCGATGAATTGGTCTTTGACAGCGGGAGCATGGTCTGTGCGAAAGCCGCCAGCCAGCCCAGCCAGCAGGGCCCTGTCCAGGCGCTTTCCCCTTTGAAATGCAAACGCTGCTGGCCGCAGTCCGGCACTCGGCCTCGCCTGTGCGACTGCAGGGCCTCTGGTTCCCATGGGTCAGCCCCAGAGACCTGGGTCTGAGAGGCTCGGGTGCCAGTTGTTCCAGGGGTTAGCCATTAACTCTCACAGCGACGCCTGCTTCGTGGCACCGTGTGCGCTGCCAGCAGCCCGGGCCGTGTCGCACCGCTCGCGGGGCGTGCTTCGTGCTGACGTGCTTCGTGCTGCTTTCACAACCTGCCCGCAGCCCCAAGGCCAGCTCCTTGGCTCCCCTCACCCAGCACCCCAAGGGCTGGGGCTGGCAGCAGTCCCAAAAAGGGGCTCGCTTCCACCCTCGCCCGCTGCCGGGTGCTGCTGCAGGGGGACTGTGCTTGCCTCGGTTGAATCAGCTCGGGTCTCAACCCATGTAAGTGAGGGCTGGCTCTGCATCTGAGGAGTAATTTATCTGAATTTCTGCCCCATGAAATGTAGCAGCCATTACAAGTCCCATTTCTAAATCATCAGAACAATCACACCGGCGCTTACCAAGTGCAGTTCTGCCACTGCTGCCATAATGGGAACTTTCATGTTCGAGTTGCAGGAAACAGAATTGTGCTGCAAATGGATGAGAATACCGAATGAAGAAACACAGTCACACTGCTCCTGCAGCTGCTAAAACAGTTTGGGTTTTCTGAGTTTTTTTCTTTTCTCCCCAGCACATTGCAGCTTACATTGCAGCCTGGCCCCGTGAGCAGCCGCTGGATGGGCACCGTCACCGCAATCCCAGGCTGCTGGCCGCGGTGGGCAATACTGATGCAAGTGCCCTCGGCAGCAAACAGAGGGGTCTAAACAGCTGCCAAGCATTGGCACCTCCATGGGTTCAGAAAAGAAAAGAAAAGGGGAAAAAAAAACAAAAACAAAAAACACACACATACACAAAAAACAGTCACATTGATTCATTCCCAAGCTTCTCTTTTTCTGCTTTTTTTTTTTTTTTTCTTGTAAAACCTCTGTGTCACCCATCCTGGCACATCACATACAGGCTGAGGAAGAGTCAAAGTCACACAGCTCAGCTCTGTCATTATGCAAAATATGTGACCTTCTCTTTTCCTGACTTGTACGGGGCAAATCATTAACCCAGCTCTCTCTGTGCTAACTTCACATGCAGTTCATTCAGTTTTCTGATGAATTTATAGTTTTGAATGGCTAAGAACCTCATCTGTTTAAAATGCTCAATTTTCTAAAAATAGGCTATTTAGAGCACTTCTATTCCACTCTGTTTGGTACAGGAACAGAGGAAAACAGAGTTTTTTGTGTCTCAAGCTAGAAAAAGACAAGAATTGGAAGGTCAATGTTGTGGATGACTTTCAGGGGGATGAACTGATTGGCTTATGCCTACCTGAACTGAACATCGGCTGAACATCACAGCGCAGGGACCGCAGTCATGGAATCAGGCTTAGCCAGTCTAAAACAGGTTTAAGGCAAAATGGGATTTTCTGGGATAGTTTCATCCTTTATTGTACATGCCTCATATGCTTGCAGTAAGTGGCTGGCAGTAACACTTAAAAATGACAAGGGACATGCCAAAAGGGTGCTTTCAGGAGGCTCCTGCACTTCCTGAATGGCAAAAGCCCCGTGCCCCACATCTGGCACAGCACCGGAGGTGCCGTATGCCCAGAAATCCCTCACCTCGGCCTGCAAATGAGGCAAGAACTGGGTCTGCCATCAGCAGCTGCAGGAGATACCAGGCCAGGACACCTCCTCTGTAGGCAGCATTTAGTCTCTTCACGTGTTTCCATCTCAAAATATTTGGATAATGTGAGGTCTGGACAGCTCATTTTTTAAAATGGAACCAGTGTAAGCTCATCGCTGCCTGGAAGCCCCCAATCCTCGGCAGGGTGCAGGAAGCTGCTCGAGCAGCCCCGTGCAGAGAAAGCTCAAATCCTAACAAGGCCGGCACGCGGAGCAGTGCAGCAGGGACGGCCAAGCACAGCCACCCTGCCTGGGGACCTGCTCGTCCCCTGTCCCCGCAGGCACCCCGCCTGCACAGCGCATGTGGGCAGGAGCCGGTGGCACTGGAGAGGACAGGGCTGGGACGTGCTAGGCCAAGCCCCCGTCTGCTGCCTGAAGAAAAAATATTTCTCATCCTGTTTTTGAGCTGTGATTGGCCTCGACAGGCACAGTGGCTTGGTGAGCTCCACAGAGGCCCTGTGCCCTGCGCCTTGTTGCTGTCAAAATCTCCTCCCAGCCCTCCTGCCTCTGCCTGCACCCACAGGCACACAGTGCCTGTCACACGCACCCGTAGGCCCAGCGAGGGAAGGACGAAGGGATAAAAATATCCCTGAAAAAAAAAATAAAAACCCTAGGCACCATCTGGATTCCAAAGCCTGGAGAGCAGGAAAATACCAGGCAGGAAGGGAGCAAGCGCAGCGCTCGGGGGAGCGCATGGACCAGCACCGGGTGCGGCAGCCGGTCCTGAGTGGGCCCTGACTCTAGTCCCTGGCATGTCCCCAGGGTTTGTGGTGTCTCGTTTCTTCTCAGGGTGTCTCACTGACTTCTCCCAAAGCCACGAACAGATTTACAGCAATACTAAGCCAGGCAGAGAGAAGAACCAGGCAAGCTGTTGATCAATTCCACATTTTGCCTGCCTTGATCGCTATTCTGGACCTGGACTTTCAACACAGGGAAGGGAAGGGGCAAGGGCAGGGAAAGCTGCGTGCTGGTGGCACATTGCCTTGTTTTATCAGGTAAAAACAATCCCAAGTGCTTTTCCTGCTCTTCCGTGATGATCACTAGAAATCGGCTCTGGAGGAATGCACCAGACACCTCCCAAGCTGGGCATTTTCATCAGCTTTCTGCTAACGAGCTGCGACTGATGACCTAAAAGCTGACACGGACACGCATCGTGCTCAGCGGCCAGGGCTGCAGCATCGTGCGTGTCGGCAGAGCCTGGGCACCACGTCACGGCGGAGGTATCACGGGAGAGAAATCAGAAAGGAGCCGACCTGAAGAGGCACTGCTCGGGCTTGCTTGGAGCAGACATGGCAGCAGCCCGGGCAGGACGCGGCAGGCAGAGCGTCTCTGATGTGCAAGGAATGACGTGCAGCGTCTATTTTAAACCAGCACTTAGCAGACTAGAGGTGTTGGACGTGTGCAGGAGCGCTGGCTCTCCCGAGCTCTTCACTCGCTCAGAGGCTGTCTGCATTACCATATGCTACCCTGCCGTGCGCCTCAGCCCGCTTTATTTGTCATCCCCTAACACATATGCTCGCAGCTCTGCTGCCTGGCACTCGGTGAGTCTGAATTTCGCTCTAAACCAGCCACAAACACACACTCAGGGCTCCGGGCTCTGTTTCTCACCTTCATCACTTCCCCACCTGCCTTGCAAAGAGAACACGGCCCCGCAGCGTCTGCCACCACGGGCAGGACCGCGAACCACAGCGGGGGCACAGGCAGCGGGGAGAACGGCCCCAGCGATCAACCGAGGGCACACCTGAGGCATCTGGAGGGGGACAACAGCACGGAAAAACAACACAAAGGAGGAACCCCAGAGCGAGAGCTCTTCAGTACTGACCAGAACCTGACTGGGCAGCGAGCCAACCCGCACAAAGACAAGCTCTGAAACTGCCCCAAAATGTGCATGGCAGTGGCAACTGCTGTCCCTTCACTTCGGGATCAGTTCTGGGAATCCAAAAGCACAAGGCAGACGTTTCCCTCAGGCTTGTTTACTTACAAAGAACACGCTCATTCCTTTTACCTTGAACACGTCAGGGACAAACACCACCGGGAACATTGCTTACTCACAGCTTCTCAGCCTGCCTTCCCAGGCAGAGCTTTGTCCCACGGGGATTTCTGCCTCTGCGCACTCCACAGGGCTGCTCTCCAAAGCCTTGCCTTTTGCCTCTTGGACGCGTGTAGCCCTGTGAGGGTGCTGGGTGACCCTGCCCAGACCCAGCGGGGCAGTGCTCAGCCCAGCGGCACAGGGCTGCTGGCAGGGAATATGCGATGCTGAGGTGTGCTGGTGGCCTCGGTCCCCAGCCCAGCCTGCGGCATGGGGCTGCTCCTGCCCCACGGCAGCACCCAGCCTGGTGCCCAGGAAGCCAAGGGCTGGTGGTCACACCACACTGAGCCCATCACACCACACTGAGCCCATCACACCACAACGTGCCCGTCACACCACAACGTGCCCGTCACACCACAATGTGCCCATCACACCACGCCATGCACAGCCCCATCCACCTCGCCTGCTGCAGGAGATGGTACCAGGAGCAGACCAGCATCTCTGCAGGCTGAACACAAAGTGCCCTTTGGATAGCAAATCCAGGGCAATTTCTTCCTGGGCAAGTGCAGAACCAGTCAAAACCCTCTGAGAGAGGTCTTACATTTTTGGCAAAGGAGAGATGTGCTGTGGCTTTGCAACCAGGTGTGGCTGCAGCTGAGTCCACACTGGCCACCCGCCCTGCGCACTCCACTGGCAGCAGGCAAGGATATCACACATTGCAGTTGGGTCCACTGGAATATTATTTTTAGTTCTTAAGTAAATATTTAGCTAAAAATTCACCTGTGCACTCAGGAAAATTATTTTGTCATGAGACAGTTTACAATAGCACAAGTGCAGATCTTGCCAGACATGCAAAAATACTTGGCTGCAAGTGTGAAGAAGGGGAGGCAAGGAAATCCTGCACTAAATAGACGAAGCCAGCAACCCCTGCCCATAGGATCTCGCTGGCTCGGGGCAATACCCACCCTGCTTCACCACAGGGTCGCTGGCATGATGAGAGCTGTCTGTCCACCCACCACTCTGCCAGATCCTGCCGTTCCCTCCAGCCCCGCTGAACTTGCTCCCAGCGCAGGCTCTGTCGGTCGCAGAGTGCCAGCGGCTGGGCTCAGCTCACTGCAGAGCTGGTGTTGCACTGCACCGACACTGCTGTGCCACGGCACGACCAGCACCTCCTCCTCCGAACCTCTGCAGGCTGCAAGGCAGTGCTCGAGCGGCTGGGAAGTGGTGGAGCGGGGTGAGAGACTTGTGCAATTCCTTCTGCATCAGCTAGGCTCCCGACACAAGTAGATGATTTCTGTGCCCACTCATCCACAGACTCATCTGGGCTCTGAGGCGCAAGCTGTTCTTTCTGCTTTGTGCATCGCCAACAGCAATAGGTGCTCTGCAAGCCAAATTAGCCTCAGCGGCGGCTGGGTGCCGGCACCGACTGCAGCACATCTGTGCAGGCTGCGGGTCCCCCTCAGCCCCGCTCCTCCAGCGGTGTGGGACCACTGGCAGCAGGATGCTGACTGCATGTGGGGCACAGAGCATGAGCAGGGCGACCTTGCGCCCCTTTGCCAAACAAGCAGGTGCCAAAGGAAGCTGGCAGACCCACGGCAAGCCAACACGGACCTCAGCTCCACCACGGTGCTTGCAGCCAGCAATTGCAAGTAGCAAACCTTCCTGGTGTAGTCTCCAAATGAAGTCATGCCAAGTGGACAACACTGCAAAGAGGCGCATGACAGTCCCTATATGAACTGCAAGGTGCCCGAAACATTTAATGCTATGCTGAGAGAGACGAGTGTCTGTGTGACTGACACAGTCCAAGACTGCAGGAAGCGCTGCATGTGCGTCCCCAAGGACACTTGTTCTGCGTACCTCTCATTGCAATCTGGTGCACGCTGAAAGGAAAAGGAAAAACCAAATCCATATCCCTCAGGAGTGCTGTGGAGTGTCAGCAATAAGTCATCTTTGGCAGGAATATGTTAACAGCATCCAGAGAGGAGAGAACTTCATCTGAGCAGAGAAACCATTGCAGCCTGACTTTGGTACAACTCCAGCAAGTCTGAAATGTTCATACGGGCTCTGCTCCAGCCCTCCTCAGATCCTTCCTGATCCCGTCTTGGGCAAGACGTCCAAGTTACACTTCACTGTACAACTGGTTCGTAATGCTTATTTGACTTTTCCTGGTGTTTTGCAATGTTAAGGGCTTGGACACGTACATGCTTTGAAATGTCAGAGGCATCCCCGCTGCCAGAAGCCCCACCTGCAGATACGCTGGGCTGCTCTGGGGAGCCGAGCGCACCACGCTCCGGCCCGGGGTCTGTACCATGGCACCTCATGCCCTGGCATGGGAACACGCCATGCCATGCCATAACACACCATGCCATAACACACCATGCCATGCCACACTCCTGGGGCCAACACACCGGTCACACAAAGCCATCACACACGTGTGCCAGCCCTGCAGCCCTGTGCTGGCCAAAGGGCAAGCGTGCGTGCAGCCGGAGGCGTGCCAGCAGCGACACACCTGCAGGGCCAGCCAATGCGGGGCTCTGGGACCACGTCCCGGGACAAGCAGAGCGCTGGCCTGGAGCAGGAACATCTGGCACCTACCGGACAAATGGGAGCGGGAGGAGGGAGGTGGTCCTGCTGCTGCCTGGGGTGTTGCACAAAGCGGGGAGGGTATTTAACCCCCTGCAGAGCCGCCTCAGATCCCTTCCTAGCTCCGAACGCTAACAGCTGAAGAAACAGCAGGGTGTTTGCCTCACCTTTCCGCAGGGTATCGCTTTCAGCTGACTCTGGCAGAGCCGTCATGACTGAAACAACAGGTTACTCGGGGTGAGTCATGGGAGAGGCTTTGAATTTGTTTTAGTAAGACAAGAAAAACGTTCTCTGGGTTTTCTTTAAGCCTTATTTATAAAATTGGCCTGTATCGTTGTTTAGTTGCTTTACATCTATTAAAGCACTTGGAAAGGCAAGGTAAACTGACCTCCTGCCGTCCGCAGAATCTGAATTTAATTTGCACTTGTACTGCTCGGCAATTATTTGGGACAGTACAAATATAAAATCCTGATTTGCTACGAGCTTAATAAGCTGTCACGTATGAGGCATCACAGTACATTACCTGCTAGGTACTTCCAGCAATGTTGTATCAAAGAAAGAGCTAAGTCTGACAAAACTGATGATAAATATCAAGAACCCCTTTCTGCCAAGTACGTAGGGACAGTAAGACGCTGCTGAAGGGGCTCCCAGAAGCAGTGTGAGCAGGACGAGCGCTCGCGAGGCTCTGGCAGGAGGCAGCCGCCCGCTCACCCGGCTCTGCCCCTCTCCCCGCAGCGGGGGGCCCGTCCTCATCAAAAACCCGCACCTGGACTCGATGGAGGAGGACATTCTGTATCACCTGGACTTGGGAACAAGGACGCACAACCTGCCCGCTATGTTTGGGGACATAAAGGTAAGTGGCAGGGGCAGAAGCGAGGCAGCAGCTCCCAGGCCCGCCGGCTCTCTGCCCCTTGTCCCGCGGCGCTGCCGTCCCGTGCCGGGGCCCCGCTGCTGTGGGCGCTCCAGCTGGAGCAGGACCTGGCCTCCTGCAAAGGGTCTCGGTGGCTTGTTCTGGACAGAAGGCCCAACAGAAAACTCTCCTTTAAAATACCTGCCGGTCGGTAAAACCTGAGGTTATTTTGGCCTCCCTGTCAGAGGCCAGGCAGGGAGCACTTGTCCAAAGCATCCGAGCTGAGCTTCGTGTGCTGGAGATGGGAGAGAGGATGTCCTATTTTTAGCTGAGGCCAAAGCACAAAGCTGTCAAGCACAGGCTGTCAGAGCTCCGATCCCACATTAAATCAGAGCAGGGGAAGAGTCATGGAGCCACGGGGCTCGAGGAGCCTGGCGCAGCCATCACCACGCGTGGGCTCCCCCTTCCCTGCGGGTCAGCAGCGCTGCTCGCACAGCCACACGCCAGCCCCCTCCTATGTTTAGGGAGCATTTTTTGTTTCAGTATAGAAATTGAGAGTGTTTGTCCCTTTCCTCCCTGACTCTGTGGCCTCCGTGTCATCAGCAGTGCTCTCCAATTGCAGCAGACTCTGCTGATAGAATAAATAAAATGACAAGCCACTCTAACATCTGGCTTTGCTTTCCTTTGCTGGCAGTAGGAATACTAACAGCTTAAATTGGCCAAATGTATTACAGTGAGATTGCTTTAGCTTTTCTTGACCTGGAGCTGCCACCCAGCTCTGTGCAGCTGTGCGGCTGCCTCGACCCAGCACAGGCACAGCCCCAGGGGAGCACAGCCTGGCTTTCAGGGCAGCTCCTGGCGCTGAGACCCCGCTGCTCCAATGCCCCCCGGCTGCCCGTGAGGAGGCAGCGCTCGCTGCTCGCATCTGGTGCAGCCGCACACTGTCGCGTTAGCACTGACTCGATGCCCGTTTTAGTGAGAAATGCCCACAAATTCACATTTTACACCCAGTTTGTCTGCGTTGGCGGCAGCCCGAACAGGATGAAGGCGTTTGCCCAGTTCATGCACAAGGAGCTGGGGCTCGAGGGCAGTGGGGAGGACGTGGCTGACATCTGCGCGGGGACGGACCGCTACGCCATGTACCGCACGGGGCCAGTGCTCTCCATCAGCGTAAGTACCGTGAGGCTCCACGAGGCTCCGTGAGGCTCTGCCGTGCTCTGCGCGCCTCCCTGCCCCGGCACCATGGCCCCAGCCTCGGGCACAGCCTTGGCCCAGCCGGCGCCAGCCTCTGCCCTTGCCTGGTGTTCAGCCCTTGGCACCACCACAGTCCCTTGGCCACGGTTGTCCTCTGCGTGCCCGACACCTCCCATTTAGAGGGCGCAGTGCTCAGAATGAGCAGGCACGCATTTTGCTCATCTCAGCAGTGTGGCAGTTCACCAGGCAAAGACCAGTTCCCATCACGAATAAATGAAATATTGCCAACAGCATTGCACTGCCATGGGCTCCCAAGTGAAAACCTTGCCCCATTATTGGTTCCTCTGGGAACAGTGGTGTGTCTGGCACTGCACAGGGGCAGGAGCAAGCACAGGCTGCGCTGGTGGGTGCTGGTGCCCCAGGACCCGCTGCTGCCACTGCTTTTTCAGGCACGGGATCGGTCTCACACCTGGTTCACGGGAGGTGGCACCGCTCAGCCGGGAGGGATCGCGTCTGGTTCCTCTGACAGAACCGAACCAAACCTGACTGACAGAGAAGCTCAAGGGAGCCGATCTGGCAGGATCCCAGGGAGAAAACCCTGCGGGTTTTGCTCTGCCCCACCTGGCAGCAGCTGTGCCGGGGCAGCAGCCACGCGGCCGCCACCGCCCTGTCGGGCACGAGCCACCCGAGCACAGCACCCAGCGGCTGCCAGCACCGCCAGTTTGCGAGTTGCTTGGATACACAGATGAACTCGAATGTACCGGAGGCAGGAAGACAGCTTCCTGCTTTGAATATTTACAGGGAGAATAATTTTTTTTAGACATTGTCAAATAGCTCAGGCTGATGTTCCAGAATAATAACATGCAAATGTTTTCATATTTAAAACGTGATAGAAGACTGTAGACCATCAGCCTCACAGCCAAAAAGAGACGTTGCAATATGAGGACTGACTGCCAACGTGCTTCTTCCAATACATTTCCTTCAGGCTATTGAACATGATGGAAAGGGCAAAAAGAAAAAACAGAGGCCTTTCTCATGAAAAAAAAGGCTGTACTCCCAAACACCTTTTATTTTTAAAGGTGAAACTGAGAAAAGGACAGTGACTGAGCAGCAGAGCAGAGGCCTGAGAGGAGACACGAGGGAGCAGAGGAGGGAGCAGCCCCAGCAGCCAAGGACTGAGGGGGGCACCAGTCCCTGCCGAGGGGGCCGAACCCATCCGAACCCACCCGTTGTGCCTTGTGCCCAGCAATGTGGGAGAGGTGCTGTGGTGTGGGCAAGGACAGCTGGGAGGCACCCAGAGGAGTGGGGGCTCTGCTTCTGCCACATCTCACCACTAAGAGTACGATCAGGACATGACAACACAAGCAGCAGGTGGCATAGGGATGAGCAGTGTGAGGAAGCGCTTGGAGCATTCAGCTGCTGGGGTGCATTTGTGAGAGCGCTTCCCTGAAGGAGAGACACCACCGTGCCCCATGTAGTGGTCCCTGGGCACAAACACCAGCACTACGGACAAGAACCTTAAAACCACCAAGGGGAGGAGAGGGCTAGATGCTTTGCCTGGGCAGGCTGCAAAGACATGAGAGGTCTCCTGCCCCAAAAGACACCTGCTGCTGGCCTCACCATCAGGAAGAGGCCACAGTGTAATCCTGAGCTCACTGTGGTCACGTACCTGCCACCTGCTGTGGTGTCACACAGAACAACCCTTTTCTTTTTTCTCCTCTCAACAGCACGGGATGGGCATCCCTTCCATTTCCATTATGCTTCATGAGCTGATCAAACTGCTGCACCACGCAAAATGCCGAGACGTTACTATTATACGCATCGGTACTTCTGGAGGCTTAGGTAAGCTGTCTCAGTAAGGCCTTTTTCCAAGCAAAAGACTATTAATAGAAAAAAATTCTCAGCAGGTGATGTAGTTACGAGCTTTCACATTTTGCCAAGTCCTGCGATATCAAACACCAAGACGATATTTTATTTTTGGGTTAAAACCCAGGACACTTCCAGCGACTGGTTTAGCAGATTTGCAGGTTTTCGTTATGCCTGCCAGGGCAGCAGTGCTGCTCGTGCCTGCGCAAGCTGGTGCTGGGGCGTGGTCTCTGCAAGCCAGAAGCAATTAAAATGCCATCACTCGGTACATTCCCACAGTCACTTCCCATGTGCTGATTTTCTGCATTTTACTTACACATCTGTGCCACTGCATAAATTTCAATTATTCTCTCACATCTGTTTTGATAAAAAAATAAAAAAAAAAACCAACACTCACATAGGCAGCTAGTGATACTTCTCTGTCATGCTGAAGTCTTCCAACAGGTCACAAGTGCCACGAGCACTGGCTTAGCCTCACTTTTTTTCACAGGGATCAAGGCCGGCTCCGTTGTGATCACGGACACGGCCGTGGACGCCTCCTTCCAGCCGCGGTTCGAGCAGGTGGTGCTGGGCGACGTGGTGGTGCGCAGCACGGACCTGGACAGGGAGCTCGCGGAGGAGCTCCTCGCCTGCAGCAAGGAGGTCCCCGACTTCCCCACGCTCATTGGGCACACCATGTGCACCTACGATTTCTACGAAGGTAAGCGTGCTCTGGCTGTTCCCCCCCCTGCAGACACGGTGCCAAGTGTTCGTGCTGCTTGGCAGGCAGAACCACCCATGCTAACGATCCTACGGGCTGCAGGAGCTGACCCGCTGCTTTGTTCGTGATTTCGGAGGTCGCGGGGGGCTGTACCTCCAGAACCTGCAGTGCCCACCCCAGCACTTTGCCAGGTCACCGCCATCCCTGTCAGCCAGTCACCCCGCACTCGGCAGCTCGATTTGTAGCGCCGGCTGCACGGCCGGTGCTGCTGCAGTCAGCGGGGGCGCGAGGATCCACCCGGGCGGTGGTGGCTCCCGGGGGCAGTGCAGGTGCTGGGGACCTCTGCATGTGCTCAGGGGCCCTCCAAAAGCAGGCCGAGAGCCTCGCCCTGGCAGAGAAACACCCCCTTGCCAGCACCCCTCCCCTTATCCCAGCAGATGGGTTGCGCTCAGCTGTTTCCTATGAGACTGTAACTTCAGAATCACCAAACACGAGAAAAATGTCAGGAAGTGTGCGATGTTTATGTAAACAAACTTTGGTTACTCTGGAACTGTTTCCTTTGCAAAATGAAATGCTGATTACAGAGTAGATGAAATGTAATAAATGAAGAATTAATAATATGAGAACTATTTATAAACCTTTGGATCTGCTTGCAAATGCGACCATCTGCGTATTGCTCGAGGCCATGTTTTATTTAAATAAAAAGCCATTAAGAGGGTTAACAGTAGGAAGAGCAATAAAATGCAGCGCTCTGCCCAGGTTGGCACTGCCGCAGGTGTGTGTTTTGCTTGCGCAAGGGATGTTGTGTGCTGTGCAAGAGGCGCAGCTGCACAGGCCCACGGCACGGCAAGGCCCACGGTGGGAGCGCCAGCGCCCCAGGGCCCGGCTCCCCGGCCGGTGCCCAAGGGGGAATGCGGCTCACAAACAGCTCCGGCTGCCTGCACCCACAGCGCTCCCTACAAAACCAAACCAAACCAAAACAAAACAAAACAAAACAAAACTAAATTAAAGGAACTTTCCTCTCCCTGATTTTCCCACCTTCACAGCTTGCCATGCTGCTGCCACAAAGATCTGGCACTGCTAGGATCTAAGCTGGCAGACCTGCAGCTGACGTGCACTGCCGAGCTCAGAGGAGCTGTGAGGATTTGCCCCAGCAGAGTGCAAGACACCCCCTGTACTGAATCTCTGTGGTTAGTCTTCCTTTTTACAAGTGTTAAAACCTGTGTAGTTCTCTCCTCTATACAGACATAGCATGCTAGCTTTAAAAGTTCAGGTTAACTGGAACATGAACTAAGTAGCTATGCAAAGGAATCTTGGTTGGCTTCATACAAAACGTGGGCACTGCAGGGCTTTCCAGAGGAAGCTCCCCCCAGGGCACGGTGGCAGCAGCCCTGGGAGGACAAGCAATGACAGCCCTTCATTTCCTTTCAAGGTCAGGGGAGATTAGATGGCGCGTTGTGCTCGTTCTCCAGTGAAAAAAAGCTGGAATACTTAAAAAGAGCTCACAAGGCTGGCGTGAGGAACATCGAAATGGAGTCCACGGCGTTCGCTGCCATGTGCAGGCTGTGCGGTTTGAGAGGTGAGTCCCTGCCGCCGGCTGCTGCCCCGGCCGTACCTTCACCCGACACGGGGCTTGGGTTCGTTATGAGAGCCAGTTGACCTGAAGGCCAAAAACACATTCCTAACTACTTCCACTAGAAAAAAAAAAGTACTCTAAAACAAGTCCCATGGCTCAGTAAAAAAAAACAAGTTTGTTTTAAAAGGTCTGAGTGTGTGTCAGGCAAAAAAAAATGTGATTCCCCTCACCCCTCCCTGCTGGACATGCTTGTTGGCAGCAGAGGTGCGGCTCTGCCCCCATCTTGCTGGCCCACGGCCCCCGTGCGTCCCAGGGCTCCTGCTGCAGGCACGCAGGGAGGGCGGCGCGAGGGGCTCTCCCCAGGGCCTGGTGCCCACCGCAGCGCAGGGGCTCCCTGTGTTCCGTGTGGTAAAGCAGTGCCTGGGCCACCTTGCAGCTGCTGTTGTCTGCGTGGCGCTCCTGGACCGCCTGGAGGGGGACCAGATCCGGGCACCCCGCGAGGTGCTGCGGGAGTACCAGCAGCGGCCTCAGCGCCTGATCGCCGCCTTCATCCGGAGACGCCTGGGGCTGTGCCCGCTGCCAGCGACTGAGGGCACCACCGACCGGCACGGCCTGTGAGCGGCAGCTGGGCCCCGGTGCCGCCAGCGCCCATGCACACACCGGGGGCACACGGGACCAAGCCCTGGCACCGAGCAGGCCCTTCCTAGGAAGCCAAAAGGAGGAACTCGGTCACAACGCGCTCCCCCAAGGCGCTGCTGCCCATGTGGCTGGGTGTCACAAACACCGCGGTGCCGGAGCTGTGGGCCTCGAATGGTTTGAATTGCACCGATGTCATCGAGCATCCAAGGAGAGCAGCAGTGAAATTTGCTGAGGAAATGAGTGTGTCACCAGGCTGGCTCCTGCTCAAGGAACACGAAGGGCTGTCCCGTTGGGCTGGCTCCTGCTCACCCTGCCCCTGGGCAGAGGATAACTTTGCTTCAGGTGCATTGCCAAAAGCAACGGCATAGCAAAATTAATTTGCACTTGAGAACAGTGCTGTTACTGCTGTTACGACAGGCGTTCAGACTCACATTCATGCAGTATGGAACGGTGCTTGAACCTCGTGTGGCCCCAGAGCCCGGCAGGGCAGGGAGCACACACCAACATCTGCACCAAGCTGGTGTCACCAGCTGCAGCCACTGCTCCTCCACACCACACACCGAGGATGCAATGATCTCTAAGTGTCACCATGAGCTGTAAAGGGCCAAATTGCTCCCGGGCAGTGGGTGGAGGGGCTCTCACAGGGGTGTGTGTACAGCCTGGCCAACTTCCTACTGAAATTGCTTCCAGTTTTGAAGGCTCACTTACAAGGTCGCTTGCAAATTCATTTTGACAGCTTTAGAACTATGAGATTTAAGAGTTCAGATAAATAAATTTTTTACATATTGAAAAACTTCCAGTTCAGGAGATTCTTTCGAAAGCTCGGTTCTGCCCTACTCACCCCTTGGTGCACTTAGTAATTCTACACTTGGTGTAGAGTTACTTGCTGTGTCAAAGGAAGACGATCTGATTTCCATGCCAGGTAAGGAGGTATGTGATAGCCAGCAGTAAAATTTCTCTCTTGGTGTTTGCCTTATTTGCAGCATGGATTCTGCTGATAATGCTGATAGGCCCTTCTTGATCCTCATCCTCTGTTTCTCATTTGGGTAGTGAGGAATTACTGTCCACTTTGCAAGGCGGTGGTAGGTTATGTGATCCATTAACGTCTATAAGGCATCACAACATTATGCTAACGAAGCTCCTGTTAACATCTAGATACACAGATATGGATGTTCTGATATTTATTGTCCTTTTTGGTAAAGCTGCTAAGTGTAACTTGTTTACATACAGAATAGATTTCACAGTCATCTTATGTAAGGCTTGAAAACGTAATCACTTACAAAATGAAATGGCATCAATTTCCCTTTCATTTAGTAGAATTATGTTCCATAGCTTCAGCTGCAAAATAAAGATCCCAGATCTGAAATGGTATTTCTAATTTATAATTTATTCTGAAAGAGTAATCGTCAATATGAAATTGTTTGCATGATTGGTTTGCAGTAAATATGATGCAGCAAATTGGTTTCTAAATATAGACAAAGGTTAAGTTTCTTCTTTTAGTAACCAAGGAATAATAGGAACATTCATGATAACGAAGATTTTATAATTAAAAGAATCAAGTTCTCAAGCAACCTGGAATGAATTATGTATCATAATTACTATGTATCACAGTGTAATCTAAAGTGACTGTGAAGCTATTTTGGATTTATGCTGTCAATTACAAAACAGAATTCCTACCTAAGATGATATATATTAAATTGGCCAGTAATGTTTGTGGGAGTTTTTCATGTAAAGGTGACCAATTTTCTGGTAGAGGGGGACATGGAAAATTCTTCAGCATTATTCTATAGCAGCCTACACCCACCAGATTTCCATAAAACCTTCACCAAGGCAGGTGTAAAATGGTGTACTGAGCACCGTATAGGAAAGGCACATTACTTTTTTTTAAATGATTGTACACAGAGACAACAAAGTAGTCCCACTACATGGTCTATAGGAAATTTATTTAAAGTTTTTGCATAATGGCCCACACTACATCCCTGAAGCTTCTCTGTTCTTCGTACGTGATGTGCTCTACCTTTTAAAAGCCGTAGATTCCATATCTCTTCTTGGAAGTTTCAGTGGAGGAATTTTTGGTAAAATCTCTTTTGCGTAAAGTGTTTTATGAAGTCCAGCTTCTCGAAGAGCTAACTCAACTCGAATTCTAGGGTCAGAAATGATCTGTTAAAACAAACCACAGCAATGATGAATAGAGACAAAATGGTACTTTCCTCATATGCGCAGTGTATCTTACAGATTAACTATCAATGTATATATTCAAAAAGTTCTAAAAGGCAATTACAAATATTATGGTCACAAAATAAAGCTTTTAAAAGCAGAGAAACTCTATAATGAACAAGCATTATCTCACTGCACATATTTTGATATAATGCTTCTTAATATCAATGGCAACAGCCTATTTTAACAAAGAGTCCTGTTTTTTTTTTTTCTCAGCAAAACTCAAAGGGCAGATGAGAAACCTGAGTGACTTTTAATTCAGCCTACTCACTGAATAGATTTTGACTTTTCTGATGTTCCCCATCAGCCCACCCCTGCTTTCAGCACACAACTTCTCATCCCTTAGTGTTTGCTTCTATGGGATCTGAGTGCTTCAAATGCATTTATGATTTTTTCACAGCACTGCCTTGTGACTACACATCAGTACCACTTTCATTTACACAACAACAACTAAAGCCTAGGGAAATTAATGCTAAAATCTGTCAAAAGTTTAGCTGACATTATTTGTAAGCCCCTTTCAATTCTTCCTTACATGGGCTGCGGCAGGGAGCACAGGACGTACAAGAGTCGTGCTGCTTTCAGTTCCAGCTCCACCAGCAACAGTGCCCAGAGCTGCTGGGAGGACCGACGCTGGGGAACGTCACTTGCAGCCACTGTTGCTCTGGGATGGAGCGAGCTAACATGCTTAGCAGGAACAGGTACTGCAGTCTGGACAGTATGTAAGACTGGCTGAGGTTGAAACGGGCAGAATATTCTGAGGATTCAAGTATCCACCTCAAATATACATGTACGTTTGGATAGCATTTTCAAGCTAGGCTTTTCAAACCCTCACAACATCAGTCAGATTGGGGTAATTTTTCATAGCCAAACAAAAACCACATCTCTTGTATTTCAAATGATTCCCTGGAATTTGGAAATTATGCAGACAGAAAGAGAAATGCTATGATGTAGCTCTATGGAATAAAAATTTGAGCTGCACTCCCCCTTTTAAGACATTTTAAAGCTTCTCAGTTTCAAATGCATAGACTGAGCAGATGGGAACAGTAACGGAAACAAAAAACCCTTCCCTGTGTTGCTTCATTACATTTGAAATAGAGCTCGCACTATTCTCAGCAGTCTGAGTGACCTGAAAACAGGAGTGCAGTTACCTCAGTTTCCTGCTACATCTACACCTGGCTGGTTGCTTCTCCTTGAGCCACTGTATATTACATTCCAACTGATTTTCCATTCACCAACAGTGAGAAGACAGTCGAGATACTGATTTTCAGTTTATGAAGAGATACATAATATGGTTCCAAGGAAAAACGTACCCCACAATTAAGTTACCCATGACATATCTTTCTACAGTCAGGAGGACTTTCATGCTGAGGCACTTAATTTCAAGTTCTTAGTACAACACTAACTGGAATAAGTGAAAAGGAGGCACTTTTTAAAGTAAATTCCTAAAAGTGTAAAACGGGTGAGTTTTGAAATGAAGGAACAGCAAACAGATCACTCAAAACACCCAGCGCACCCAGGAAGTGCCCAGTTGGCTCCGCTCAGTCCATCCATCTAGCCCAGTAGCCTCAATGGGCACAAATGTCTATTGTGTACACTCCTGCTGTGCTCCTCCAGCATCTACAAACATCTGGTCAGAGAGCTTACTCCACCTATTACTCCTCATGTTTTTACTTTTACACATACTATACTCTATGTTCTACTGTTAACATCACTATTTCAGCTACAAGATCGCTATCATATATTGCTCTCATGACATTCTTGCGTACAATAAACCATACTGTACCATTACAGACAATTACCTGCTCTTCACTGAACGTATGCAACTTGAACAGTGGCTTTTGAAGAACAAACTCTTCCTCGGTTCCAATGCCCATCCGAGCTTTAGATGCCACTGTATCAGCCACTACTCTAGCTGGATCTAATTTTGCAACAACGGAAACCTGAAGTATGAAACAATATGAAAATAACAGTTACTTTATCTGTTTAGACACACAGTGAGAAAAGGTCTTATTAATAACACACAGCCTTTCAGAACGCGATCATTTACCTGGTTTAGGAATTCCAAAAGTAGACTTAAGCCAACTTGTCCCCATTTATAAATATTGTAAAGCTGACAACTTGAGTCCAGAGCATGAGTATCCCCTCCAGGGATGCTGAGCTGGGTCTCAAGACCAGCAAATAGCATTCTGCATCATACTGCATATGCTGAGAGAGCACTCAAACCCTGAATACGCACACTGCTTTTCTTCAACATCTGCTGAGGGCCAATGTCCACCAGAGCAGCTCAGGGGCTCTCTGGACGCCTGCTAGCAGCAGAGCACCCCCCAAGCCATGTGCTGTCAGTGATCTCTAAGAAAGTACTGTAACAATATGGAACAAGAGGGAAAGATCCAACTCGTGAACACAGTAAAACTCTCAGACTGCACGCTGGAAATGGTAGGAAGCCCACTTTGACAGAGACTGATACTCAGGGAGATTTTTTCCAGCTTCCCAGTGGAGACAATTTAATTGGCTGCACTTAATATAGCAGTGGGCACGCCTGGCAAGTACAGAAATGTTATAATGTGGAGAACTGCCTGTTATGTGGGCAGGCTGAACACGCAGTAACCTGCATACTTATGAATGCCAATTGTCAGTCCTTAAAAACTGAAAATAACCTTGAAAGCTGAATGGCAGCTTTGCGTTAATATAGTCAGATACAGGCTAAAACTACTTTGGAAAATACAGAAAGATGCATGAGCAAAATAATCAGTCAGGACAGCAAATGAATGGCTAAAACAAGAAAAAATATTTAAAATATCTATAATTATTTTTTCTACCTCTCTTTTTAATAAAATGTCATCTTCATATTTACCCTGTGAATATACAAACTTTATGATTTCACTGGAGATCTTAATTATTTTTTTCCACATATGACAAAGGGGCATATTTTATGAAGAAGTATTTCGTCAGTGTGAAACACAAAGAATAAATATTGATTGGAAAAATAATGAAGCAGGAACTCTTCCATCCTGGTCAAAGGCAATTCTAGAAGCATTTTCTAATTTGGTAAGAGAATTGGGTCAGTCAGTTCAGATCATGACTCTCAATCAGCCTCTGATAAAATACGTTGTAAAAGGCGATGCACTTCAACCAGTAACTTAGAAAAGACATTAAAGAGTTCTTTAAAAGAATGCACTGACAAACTAAAATCATAGTTAATATGACAAAATATATAATTGGACAGATTCTTAATGTATTACTGACTGGAAATTAATTTGAACTTAACAGTTTAAAAAATGACTGAACTAATGGTCCCTCTGGCTTCCTGTTATTCCTGTTATGCTCCCACAGAAGATAGCTTGCAGTATTTGAACTCTATTATGTTTTTCTTTCTTCTTGAATTTGTACTCCATAACGCTGAAGTGAAAGCACTTAAAAGGCCACAAACAGCCCACAAGGGACCGAGGAAAAATTTCACTGGCACACTGAGATGGTTAAACCTAAAGCCAAAGGACATGCTGAAGGTCACGGCTGCACCACTGTATTTTTCAGTACAGGTAGTCCGGGGTGGAGAACTGCTGTATTAATTCTGATTAAATTATCCAAAATCAGAAGGGTTTAAAGAGCACCTTTTCTCCTTCCCCTATTTTCCTTTGGCTGCACATCCTGGAGTGCAAAGAATTTGAACTCTGGATTTTTCCTTTTAATTTTTGAAGTAAAAGCCAAAGAGATAAGATACAAAAATATATATGAAGGAAACATTACTTCTTCAAAAGTCAGCATGAGAAAAAAAGTAACTTTGTACATTTACTATAGCAAACGTTAGCAAGAATTTTCTGGGATGTCCTTTTGTTCTTTTCAAGGTAAGGTGTAAAAGTTTCATAGCTTTTCATTTAAATTTCATTTAATTTTAATTTAAATTACTCATAAACCTTGCCTGAGACTCAAGGCAGACTTATGATTTAAAAAAAAAAGATAGAAGACATATCTACAACAAATTACACTGTAGAAGCTGTTGATATAACATCTTAATGTTCCAGTTGTCAGTTACAAAGCACACATGACAGAACTAATGGCAAACTTAAAGTACATTTTAACTTCATTTATTTGCTTGCGACTATTTTTTTTAAATCTTCAATATGACAGTATGTGTTTGTATATTTACTGTGCATGAAAATACTATATATAACATAAACACCTTTTGTCGGAGTGCTTCAAGGCATTTCTCTTTTTCTTCTTCTTCACGTGCTTCTTGAAGGGCTTGTTCCTTTTTCTCCAGGAACCGCTTGTCTAGCAATGCTTGTCTAAACTTTACCCTGTAAAACAGCATGTATACAAATGGAAAAACACTTGGTCAATTTTCATTTCAAAATTGTTACTTTCAGTTTGAAAACTATCCTGATGTTCTTTATGTCCACTTAAAAAATAAGATGGTTCATCAAAAACACAATGCAAAAAATGCAAATAATGCTTTTTCATTTATATATATAGAGATACAATTTTATTTATTTATTTTAAAAGTTGGCTAACCTTTCAGACTTCATTTCTGAAGCCTAGCTTTTCTCTAGCAAGCTTATAGCACTATTACTCATTTTTTTCCATCTTCTTTGCCAAGAAGAAATGTTCTGACATCTGTGTATGGCAGCACAACTCTTTCCTATAACCCTTTCCATTAAAAGAAACAAATTGCTCCCAATCTTGTTACTGGAAGAAGGAAGAAAACTTAAGAATTAGAAACTTCCTTAGAAAGAAAAAAATGGAGGTTAGCATAAATAAAGTTGAAACTTTACCTATTACATTATTTTTGCTGATCAACGTTTTGCAATAGATTTTTATTGCCTTGATAATACTGCTGTGACCATACTTCCTATTAGTTCTCAGCCCACTGCCAAACTCTGTTTCTTATGAAGCTGTAAAGATATTCTTTGCCATATCACTGTTAGTCCTTTCGCAGGAATTGCCACTGCCACACTCTGCATACAGAGTTATCCTTCCTTCCCCCTTCAAATTACAATTTGCCTTTAGAGAACTGGAGAAGAAAAAGCTGCTTCAACTACAGTAAAACTAGTGTATTTTTATAATTCTCAAACTTTTCAGGAGTTCAAAGGAGTACGTAATTTTTGCTATGAACAAGTTTGTCCTAAGAGAATGGAAAAAAGCTGCCTGACAACGGCCAAGAGAGGCTTTCTGTTTATCAGTGTAGCCATTGTAGTTTAGTCAGATGAACGTTTACAACAGTAATCTTCACCGGTAATTTCATTCCAGGGAGAAGGCTTAAGCTGGTTTTCATACAAAGAAAATTTAATAAAAAGCAGAAATACTTCCCCCCACCCAAAAAAAATAAAATTGTATTATATTGAAAATCTTTTGCTGTTCTTGAGCTGACTACTATATGAGTTTTAAAATACTCCAGGATTATCAAATATGAAATTCAACAACTTGAGAACTTCTATAAATTACCAAGAAAGAAAACTGAAGGGGTCTCACTGAGGTCTAATTTCAAATACTGCATCTCTTCTGTAGGAGTTTTCATACATGCAGGAGCATAAAACTTCACTAAAACCAAATGGAAATAATTTATAGTGTTTCCATACCCAGTATAAATATGTATAAGCGATAGCAAATGATTAACAAATTAAATAACAGGCCGACGAAGGCAGAGAAAGGACCTACCATCTTGTTGCTCTGTAAAATTAAGTACAACTAATTTTATAGAAAAGCTTAAAAAAATTAACACACAATTTTGACTTTAAGTAGCACTGTAAGTAACAATTTTAATAAATCATCGGCTGAAAAATGGGCTTAGCTGATTAGGTTTGGTAAAACTACCTTTTGAAGTATTGTGGGCATACGCTTATGTAATTTTTGATAAGCACAATTTCATTAAAATTATGCTGTAAGACACTGTCTCATAAATATTCAATAGGAAAAATATTCAATATGAAATGTTTTTATTATGAAAGCTTTAGCTGGAACTTTAAAAATGGGTCATAATACAGATAGCATTTTTGGTCTGTATCACAACTTACCCTGTTCCCTGTTGTCGATTGAATAAATACCTGATAACAAGCAGAAAGCATTATCCAGTGGTTAGGTTACAGCACTAAGGCTAGGAAGATCTATTTGTTCGTGTTTCTACCTGCAGGAGGCTGGACTGATGCACGATGCTGCCAAGGCTCCCAGCATCTGGGATGTGCAGTGCTTTACATACCCACGTGAAGTTTTCAGAAGTAGCCTCAAGTTCCCATGACAAAAACTGATGGGATAGTTACTTTGCTATTTATGCTGCAACCCAAGTCAGAGAGCTGTGGTCGTGTCAAGGTACATGGCCTAACTCAGATCTGAGCTCTAAAGAAATTCTTAAATGTAAGGAAAGCTTGTGGCAAAGCTGCTGTAAGCACCAGCTCCACAAACAGCATCTAATTTGCCTGATCTTCTGAATGGTCTTAAACATCCAGTTCTCCAAGGATTGTCTGGATTCTTTAGGTTCCATGGCCCTTCAACATGGAGCACTGAACAGAGAGAGAGGGAGGACATCGGGGGTTTCCTGAGATCCATGCTTCTGAAATGGGAAAACCCCAAGAGGCAATAGAAGAAAGGCTGTCTGTCTGCCAGCATTCTCCGGAGGGAACCGCAGCAAACAGCACAAAGTAAAGGAGAGATGCAATAAAAGTTGAGCACCTTCACCCCCTGCGTGTGACTAACAGCAGCACAGCAAACAGCTGCCGGTGCTCCATTTCTCATGGCTAGTAAGAAAATTCCTACAAATAGCAATCTCTTCCTCCGGACTCTCTCAGCTCTGCTCCATGAATTCAGGACTAGGACTCAGCACAGTGACTGTTTTTTTTTGTTTGTTTCTTTAATTTTATAAACCTGATTACTTAATTTAAAATTAAATGTAGAAGCAAGTCAGGATGAGGGCTGAACTTTTTTTAATATCTGATTGCACATATTAGAAATTCTACATGATTATCCAGGCTACATCTTGTACTTGGAATAGTTGGTTAGCTCATGCATCTAAAAACCTTTTCCTTTCCCTGAAAAGCCACAAAATGTATCAGATAAGAATTGCTGTATTAGCCTGTCCCATCTTTTACAATCAGCTCTGCAAAGATCTGAAAATAATTTGTGGTCTGGAACAGGTTAAACATGTAAAAATTACAATTAGTTTCTACAGAACTGCAATTCTGCACTGTGAAATCATCATGCCATCGTGTATACCTTAGTTCTGTGCAATACACGCCTTATACCATACTAGTGGCTGTACAGTACCTAGTAACAGAAACATCTCTGTTCTTCTTTGATTAATGTTTGTGAAGGCTTTGAAGATGAAAAGCACTAAATTATTAAAAGAGAGCATTTTTCTTTAACTGTTTTATTTTGTACGGTATGCCAATTTATGGAAACATAATGCTAAGCACTTACTGATTTTTGATTTTTAATAGCCTGAAGATATGATTATTTCCTTCCTGCTCTCCTCAATGAACTATGCCAATTCCTTATATTTTATTCTGATGTGTTTATTAGAGTAAGAAAATAATATTCCTCAACTGTATAACATAGTGCAGTACACAAGTTTAAAAAAAGGTCATTTTCTCCTAATCAGTTCTGCTGAAAAATCAGTAATTCAAGTATGTGTGTTTCCTTTGCTACCAGCTATGGTCATGCAGGTATGTTTAAGGAAAGGTATAGGTACATGTATACTTGTAGCATAAGGACATGTATATTTAACCTCAGCTGTCAGCAAGACATCACAACAAAAGATCAAAGTAGTGTTTCCCAACAAATAATTAAGGCCAAGTTTAGTCTTCTAATACCAATGGAACTTTATCCCTATTTTAATTACATTTCTCCATGCAGTCTGGTGGGGCTCTTTCTGTAAAAAAGACAAACTTACGATTTGAGAGCACTTATAATCGGACTACGTACAAAGGTCTTTTTATGGTACTTCCTCTGCAGGTCATTAAAGGCCATATTCTGCAGACTGCTTGGCAAGGATTCAAACGTGAACAGGTTCAGCCTGTTCACCAAATGAGTGAACAGTAGCTACAACTAATGCACGTCTGCATTTTAATTTCATCCTTTGAAACATACTGGTTCTGAAGTGTGCAGAAGCCATCATGAAAATTTTCTCATTGGCATTCATTAAAATCCTAAATGAAGGTTGTTTGAGAGGAAGAAGCCAAACAGTTCTATGGAAATACTTTTTCCAGTACAGTATTAAATACCACATCAATAACTGAGGAGTGCTAATGTGAGTAAGAGGCAGTAACATTTACTAAGGCTAGGGTCTAAATACTCAAAAGAGAGTAATAATTTGATTGTCTCAAAATTTGAGGGCATAGTTTAAGACCCTCTAAAAGAATAAAATTTATATTTGAGGCTATTTGAATTAATTCAAACTAACAAATAAATTGCTTCCAGGATAGAACCATGATACAATCCCTGCATATAGACTGGGGTAACTGCCAAACAGGAAGAAAAAAATCACTTCTTTCAATGTGTTTTAATTTAGAAGGTTAGGAGATTAAGACAAATTATATGGTAAGAAGCTCCTATTGATACTATATTCATATTTAATTTCTTTTACCGTTCTCTGTCTTTAATTGCTTGTTTAGCCATTAATTTTCTTAATCCCTTCATACGTTGTAGATCTTTCTCTTCCTGTTCTTGCCACTTGAGCTGTTTTTCAGCCCAGTACTTTTTGACCTGGAGATTGAACAAATACAGTAAACAAAATAAGAATCATTCCTAAGCCAAGGTAGTGATATCAAATAAAGTTAGAAAAGTACTAAGTTAAAGGAAACCCAATATGATTTTTTTTTGAATGAAATTTGTACTTCAGAATAGGCTGTGCTAACAAAAGATAGAATAAAAAGAGAGTATGGATTCCCCACAACAAATACAGTAAAATTGGGCCATGGATACTTTTGTTTGACCACTGCTTTCAGTTCTGCAAACTGAAGGGGCTACCACTTTCATTTGTTCCTTTCCCTCCTACTATGGCATCAAAACCTTTAACTACATTGCTTGAAGAAGTGAATGCTGCCTGAGTTAAAATAAAATGCCCCAGGTTAGCTCAAACAGCTGTACCCATGCTAGTCCCGTTCGTTTTGGCTGAGGTGGAGAGCTTCCTGAGGAACAGAAGGAAGCCTATGAATGTAAGCATGCAGCTCTTCCAAAGCTGGGTGAGAAGGAAAGGCCTCAGCAAGAGGAAAATAAAATAAAATAAAAATCAGAGTGGGGAAGCGTATCTGTAAAGAGAAGGGGTTTTGGATGTAAAAAGAGGAATCAAGATTTGAAGTAAGTATCACTCAAGTGAAACTATGAATTCTTCTCTTGAATAAATTCCACAGGATTCCTAAAACCAGTGCAGTTCTTCAAAGACAGCTGGTGGAATTTGCAGCAAACTTACGATTACCGACTCGCTGTGACGTATGTTACAAATGCTACCTTAAAAACACAGCTGCAGTAGCACACTGCCCAGAGTTCTGAGTGATGACTTGAGCTACCATCACAAGCCACTGACCAGCTTGGAAAGCTGCTAGAACAGTTTTTAGACACAGGAACAAGAATCACCTTCTCATCTTTGAAGTGCTGGCTTCAGAGGGTTTTTTGTACAATTTTCAACAACATTTGAATTCTGCTGAAATTCAGTAGCATGACTGCAACGCTGTGTTCCTAAGCTAGTGTTAGATGAACCTGCTCAGGTACTGGCAACAATGCTGGAGCCGTGCAACTCAGGGTTTGTAGGGATCTCGGGAGGTCATCTAACCCAGACAGCATGCTCGGCACTGAGCACACCACTCCTCTCTGGGTAACATCCCTGAATACAAGTGTACTTACTTCGCTTCTACTGTAGTTATTACTATTAATCTTCACCAAATCTCTCAACTGCCATAGCTGCACTGCTAGCAGGATCCTGCTCAAAGTAAGTATTAAGTTAGAGGTGAAGCACAGTATCTGTAACACGATACAACATCAGCAGCGGCTGTAGTAAAGCCATACTCTATCCCCTTCATTTTTCAGCTACATTTACTAGAAGAGGTTGTCTGTCCCTGCCACAGAGGTGAGCCTCTCTCACCTCAGACCCTGGCAGAAGCACAGACCTCCAAATTCCCCTGCTCTAAGAGAATACTTCTGTGCTGCTCACCGAGCCAAAGCACAGCAACAGGTCCTGAGCATGCTACATGCAGATGAGTGCCCGTGGCTGATATCAAGCAACGCTCTCAGTTACAAGTCGTTGCAGTTACCAAAGCTGGTGACTGCACGTAGCGACCTCTGCGAGGGCCACGCGAGGCCCCTGCATGGGGGAGAGCACAAAGAGCCCTGGCTGCCCTGTGGGGGGACCTCCACCCCCTCCTGTCACACATCAGCAGCCACTGCAAAGCAAACCAGGCCTGGCTAGTGCCCAGAAATATTTCAAAAAGGAGCAGAAAAATATATATAACTGTGTTGTTCTGACTCCATCGTCTCAGAAAGGAACATTTTCATATGGACAGAGAAGAGAAAAAGTAACGATCAGAGGTTCATCGTGCTTGTGGTTATTTTCATACAGGCACTGGTGGAATGGGATGTGGCTTTTCAGATGGAAAAGAGACAGCTTACAGGGAATATGCAAAGAAGCCTACAAATTCACAAGTATGATGAAGACGCTGGATGGGGATCAACTCTGTCTCTTCCAGCATGACAAGTCAGAGGCTTCAGATGAAACGAGCAAGAGCCAGACACAGAGCAAATAAAAGAGTTCTCCAGGCAGTGCGTGCACGGCTGGTGGAGCTCCTTGCTGATGTACGCAGAAAGCTCACAGGTGTTTCAGGAGAGACCCGGCAAACACCTGGAAAGCGAGCCCCTGCAGGAGGACTCCTAAATTGACAAAGCACATCACCATCAGGTGGCATAGCCACAGACAGGGCAAATAACTGGGCAGGAGGGAAATTATCACGTTTCCTCTATTATTATGTGCACTGCTGGAGACAGAACAGAGGGATTGGGTGGGCTTGAGGCTGGTGCCCGTGCCGCCCCCCTCTCCACTTCTCAGCACGCAGAACAGGCTGCAGGCACCAGCGTGAGACCTCAGCTGCTTACTGCAAAGCTCGTATCACAGCTTGGTGCAAATGGCATGGTGCGTCATACCACCTCTGTGCTGACTGAGAAACCCCTTGGCTCCTTGACCAAGCAGGCTTCTTGGCATGTGCTACAACAAATAGAAGAAAGAAAAACTACAAAATTTACAAAAAAAAAAAAAAAATTGCTTCCAGAGGGGAAAAAAAAAATAATTCACAATTAAGACCATTTTTGGAAAGAATTTTTTATGATGGAAGAAGTATGATTTTAGTAAGAAAACTGGAATTGTTTCAAAATACTATCATATATAATTCACTGACAAAAACAGCATCGTGTTTCTAAAATTTGAAGTGTAGCTGGAAAGATAGAGAATAGAAATTTTGTAAAGCATGCAAATATTTAAGAAAATCAGAAATTTTAATAAACTAAGAAAATGTTAATTATAGGCTTAATTAAAATTATACCTTAATAATCTGTTGATTTTAAAATTAGATACATAAAATTCCTTTAGAAAGGCTGCAAAGGCCTGAGACCTTATCTCACCTCCATATCCTCTGCATACAGATATCTACTTAAAATGAAATTTCCTCAAGGGATCATCTCACATAGGAAAAGAATTGCATAAAATGGCAATAAAAGTAACTTATGTATCATCTACTGAACTATACTGAATTTAAACCTCTCCTGGAGATTTCAGTTGGAAGTTGGAACATGGCTATTAAATACTATTTGGAATACTTATATTTATTAAATAAAACATTCTCTTTTGCAATTGTTACTGTTTTGTATTCAACATTGTCTGAAGGATTTCTCATAATCTCTAAATAGAGACCAACAGATATTTCTGCATTCAGGACTTAAATACATAGAAAAAAAAATCTGATCCGCAATCTAATAGGGCAAAGATAGCATTTGTATTTACGATTTATTGCCATTTTACTCATTCTCAGGTTTGGAAGTATTTGACACACCAACATACCCTGTCTACATTATGAAGTAGGCAGAGTGTGAGCACGTTTTACACTGATCGTGGATATTTTACATATTCCTTTTGCTGTCACTGAACACTCATTAGAGAAGCAGCCACAGTATTATGTTAGCAGCCCTTTTTAAGGATCTAAGATGTAATACACTCAAATGAAACATATGACTACTGACCTCAAACAGCTGCTGTTCCATCTGTGCATAGGCAAAGGACTTTTCCATATAGACGTTGTACACAGGCAAGAGAAAATTGGAAAATTTACACAACTAAAATATTTACACATAAAATTAACATTGCTGGTGGTCAGGTCAACACAGCCTCACAAATCCTTTTCCCTGCCTTGTTTTAGAGCTACCTTCCACCAGAAACATTGCCCAAGTAAAGACAAATAAACAGAACAAGCTGCAACAAAAAGCAGCAGCAAAGTTTCTCACAACCTAAGAAGAAAGCTGTCATCAAATATGGGCTGCCTCTCTCTCTGTAACTTCATGTCCAAGTGCTGGTGGTGAAACCACAAAAGCTCGCAATCACACCCTCCAACTGAGACAACTTCCACATTATCCATCAAATACCAGTCAAAATATGGTATTTGAGATGTCAAAGACATCTCACCCTAAAAACTCTTACATGGAACATGAATGCAGACAACAAATGTGGAAGTTCTCATAACTTCTGGTTTTTGCTTATCTTATTACTTTAAATCCAGAATCTAAGAACAGTGACAACATCTTAATCAAGAACAATTACAAGGAAACATATGTCAATGTGAAAAGGTCATATATGCAATACAATTTTGTAATACAACACACATGCTTAAATAATAAGGAAAAATAGAATAAGCTTAGGGATAAATAAACCAAATTAAAATAAGGATAAAGACATGAGTTACTTGGTCAGAACTCACAGCTAACCCTGCTTTGTGCAGGAGGTTGGACTAGAGACCTCTTGAGGTCCCTTCTAATCTTAATATTTTATTCCTACGAAAAGTCAGCATTCTGTGTATTTTGAAGGAAAAGAGAATCGTCCTTTCAAACCAACTTGTGGGCAATTAGTTGTAATTTGTGTATATTTAGTCTTTAAGATGAATTGTGGAAAAGGAGTAAGATCAGGTAACCAACATAAGCAAAAACTCCTTCAGTTAGAAGAGAAACTGGATAAACATAAAATGGGAATGTAGTGATGACCAAGAACAATGGACTTACAAATCAAATAAAATCGATTCCAAGTTAAGCATCTTTTCAAATTTCAGCCCTGGAGACTTGCAACAATGAGAATTAATGAGTCTACCTGGAGACAAGAAAGCTTCAGCAGCTTCAGATTATTTTCTCCAAGTATCACTTTAATTCAGGTGTTTCTTTTGCAGAACTGTTGATACAACCAAATTCAATGGTTATACAAAACTACTATCAGGAAAGCAATAAGCAACATGAGCTTCTGCTCTTGACCTGTTTGACAGGGCATGAAGACATGCTTATTTGCACAAAGCATCGGAAAGATATTCAAGTGCTATAAAAATAGATAGGGAAATGCCTAGAAGTGTAGATTTTTTCTTTTTTTTTTTTTTTTTTTTTTTTTTTCCTGCTAAGGTAGTCATTTTCAGCCGCCTGCAAGTCATTTATTTTGGTCTGCTATAATTTCTTTTCTGCTTTTAGTAAGCATTGTAAAGTAAATTGTTTTAGTAACAACTCAAGCAAATTGCTGTAAAAATAGATAGTCCTTGCAGGAAAGACAAGCAACAACAACAAAACCTATCACAGCAATAGATAAATCTACTGAAATGAGAATCCATCAGTTTCTAGGGAGTCTAATTGCCCATGTTTTAGTCCCATCAGTAAACATTTGCTCATATTAAGACATGTTACACAGAAACATGGCAAGTAAATAAAGACGAGAAGGCAGTCTAAAGAGAAAACATGGTAATATAAATGAAGCTTTCATTTTCCTCTCTCTTTGCCCAGGCTTTCTGCAGTGTGACATAAACTAACGTCACTAAAGCCTTAAACATGCATCATGAAACTACCCTACTTGGAACAGTTTAGCCTTTTCTTGACTCTGCTTTTAACTGGCATATTATGAGGACACAGTTTTTAGCAACTCTTCTCTTCTTGCAACCATGCCAGCACTGAGTAGTCCCATTACACTACTCACTCATCAGCATTAAAAAAAAAAAATCCGTAATATTCTCCTACTTATTTTTTTCCAGAAATAATTTTGCAGTCTTAGCCATTCCATAGGTGAATTCTAAGCAAGCCAGATTTAAGTGTAAAAATAATTCGAAAAAGGGGTACAATTTTAGTACTAAAAACTCCTGAATTTGTGCCATATACTTAAAATAAAAAGGTCAACAGAGATATGTAAGTGACAATCTGACTTTCTTAAAGCCTTATATTCACTATAGTGGATTTTTGATTTTCTGCTAAGACAAAGATTAGACTTTTGCATCAATGTCGTTTCCCAAGCAGTCACCATGTAAGTACTTAGAATAACGTTATATAGACGTCTGGTACCGTGAAGTGGTTAATACTATCATTGTACTTCAGGCTCACTTTTAAGGTCCTTGTGCTGCAAAGTGCAGTGCGGTATCTTGCAGACAACATACTGTAAGGCTCATTTGCTGCATTGCAGCATACTTAACTGCAGCATTGGAAGCTTTCATAGTCCTTGCCACACTACTAAAAAGCACAGATCTGTCAGAGTTAGCCTCTGCGCTTCGTTTTTTGCAACATCGAGATAGTCACAAACACTGTCCCTGTGTGTGCTTTTTTTTTTTTTTAGGAACATAAAGTAACAGATGTGCAAGTACAGGCAAGCTTTAAGCTGAAATGGACAGAAGCAAGACTCCTCAAACCATTTGCTAATCTCTACGCTAATACTAAATACATTACAGGAACACACAGTAGTTAGATCAGGCAAAGATTTTAAAGGCAGTTGTACGTATCAGCAAATGCAAAAATGCTTTAAAGTTTATCCTACTTTTTCTTTCTCCTGAGCTCTGTGGATCATTTCCTGTTCTTTCCGTAGCCTTTCTTTCTCATCTTCCTTTTCTTTTCTTCTAGCAGCTATAGCAGCTTCTAGTTTAGCTGCCTCCTCCTGTTGTGCTCTCCATTGTAGAACCTGAAAGAAAAGGTTGGTGAGACTACGTTTAGACAGTTGTGCAGTAGAATTTGTGCAATATTGTGATCCTGCAAAACTGAGACTGCTACGGAAACCCATGTGATCAATTTCTAAACCAAAATTTGCAATTTTATGAGCAATACAGAACCATTTAGTTAGCACTATCTTTCCATATATTAATATATAATTCACAGTTGACTGGTGTATTATGCAATAAAGCCACATACAAAGAGATTAAGTAAAATTGCTAAAAGAATCTCAGTAAGATCAGATCTTAAATTCCCTTTTAGCACTTGGACTTTCAATAATATGTTAATTTCTTGATGAACCTGTCATTTTCTTTAAAAGAAGAGATCTAGAATCTATGCCACTATGGCCACTAAGGGTGGTATGGTATCCTGTATTTCTGTTCCCCAATGTAGATGTCACTATCTTCTACTGACAGGTACTGCCAGTACAAACTGAATGGGAACACAGTTACTATTTTTCAAAGCAAAATGCAGCTAATCAGGTCATTGCCAATCTCTAACTTAAATTACGGACACGCAATCATGATTAAGCTGCTGCAGTTTGAGAACTGCCAAATTATCACCTGAGCCTCTGTAATTATCCTTGGAGTTGGGGTGGCTACGGTAAGTGCGTTACTTGCTCACTGCAGTACAGGTACTTTATCATGCATCAAACAGGGAAAAGTGAAATCAATCATAAAAACAGAAAACCAGAAAAAAAGGATGGAAATGTGGATTCCGTACAAGTATTAACACTGTGGGTGTAAAGTAGCTGTTTGAGAGGAAGAGAACTGAGGAGCAAGCTAACAAATCAGCTTCAGGACTAAAAAAGAACAAACTGCACAAAGACTACCCGTCATTTCCATCTCCAGCCCCGCAACTTTTCCATCCATTTGCTCAGTTGAATAGCTACATGCTGAAAGACCCCTTGGAAAGGTTGCTCCATGTGACCATCACTGTTAGGAGCAAATAAAGCTCGCTTTCTCTAGCCAGCACAATAGGAAGAGTTCACAGAGCTGTCTCTTGCTGACCACTGTTTCCTTTTTACACTTTGCTCTGTATGCTTATGAGTGGTCTTAATGTCTGACTAGAAAGTCTACCCCTAGATTGCAACTCTGTTCTGGTATATCCAAGCATCTGTCTCAAAATCCCTTGTGTCCAGAACTTGGCATTCTCAAAAAGTCAAACCTCATTTGCACGGTTGTCATCACCTAGTTGGTAGCATGTGTTGTGGGAATAAAATTCTGGGGGTGATGTCCTTGCAGCCTGGTGGCAGACACTGAGCTGTTCAGTTTGGAAGAGCCCACCTGCCTCATGCTTCCCTGGAACCGCCTGTCACAGAGGCGAGGATCCAAATGAAAAACATGAAGACACTACAGCAGGACACACTATTACACGTTAGCTTTCCCAAGCATGCACAGATATGTTTACAGACAACTTGTATGACTGAAGACCAGCCCTAACAGACCAGAGCCCTCTCACATCCTTCAACTCCAGCATTTCCATGGCAGCACTTAGCTTCCAACCAGAACGCTGCAGAAGGCAGCAGATCCTGGGGAAAGAGCCTTCACCTTTGGTCAGCTTTCAAACTGTGCAAGTATCTAGTATCCCTGGTACCTCACCCTGGGTGATGAGGGGTACAATGGTCTCTTATGCCTGCCATCTCGCTGCTCCCCAGGAGCGAAGGCATGCCCTGCTGCACATCTGCACAGCCACTCCCAGACCGCTCATGAAGTGCATGGACCAGCTTGGGCATGAAACACACATGGGGAAACCTGCATATTTTCAGATACTCTTGAGAGTGTGTAGTAACATATGCAGTCAGCATAGAAACATTTTTTTTAAGCTATTCTTACAAAATTATTTTGAACTGGAATTCAGAATTGTACACTAAGGAAAGAAAAAATTAAAATATTACTGCTGTATTCCTTAGCACAGGTGTTATTCTTCATAAGTGATCTTACTCCTCAGAATTTTGAAAATGCTATCTTAGCAGAATCTTGTATCTTGGGTATATAAGTAAAAAAAAAAAAAAAAAAGTTAATGAAAGACATACTTAGTAGAGCTTCTTCGGTGGTGGTAAAATTAAAGAGAAAAGTCAGATCTTAAAAAATAGTCCTTTAGCCTGTCAGAGAAAAAAAAATGTTAAATTTCTCTAAGATCTGGGGAGCACACCGGACACTTGTAAGACACACAGAGCACTTCCCCCCCCCATAAGTCTCCATTAATGAGAAATGCTGTATTAACATAAATGGCCCTTAGACATAAGTACTGTAATATAAATAGCTCTAAGCATCTGATTAAATATTTTTTTGTATAAACCAGAACTAAATATGACTGATCCTAATTGACTATATACTGCATATGAATCATCTACCTAAATTTCCTCAAAACAGGCTATTGAAAAAAGTACTGGGCAAAAATTTTTCCTTAGTTGTATATAGTGTCAACACCCTACCCCACCCTCCAGCAATACTGCACTTTTTGTCATCCCAAATACATTAATGGGTTCAAGTAGTGTGTTCCAAATGGTTTCCAAATTATTTAAAATTACTTTATTAATAAAGACTGCCATATCACAAATACTGTGAGCCCTCAGCTGAAAGTGGATCTCCCACATCCTAATTCTTTATTCCGCATAAAGAAATATGAAACCATGCCTAAAGTTAAACTTATTCCAGGTTACAGAAAACAAACAAACAAACAAACAAACAAACAAAAAAACCAGATTAGCTGATATTGGAAGGAACCTCTCCAAACCATCCATCCCACCTCCCTGCTCAAGCAGGGTCAGTTACAGCAGGCTGCCCACAACCATACTGAGTCAGTGTTTGAGCATCTCCAAGGACTGAGACTACACAGTTTCTCTGGAAACCTGTACCAGTGTTCAGCCACCCTCTCTCAGCAGAAAAGTGTTTTCCTCTGTTCAGATGGATGTAGTTTCAGGTGTTCTGGTTTGTGCCTTTTGCCTCTTGTCCTGGAAACAGGCACCATTGAGAAGAGCCTGGCTCCACACTCTTCGCACCCTCCCTTCAGGTGGATGAGGTACATGGATAAGATCCCCTCTGCATATCCTCTTCTCCGGGCTGAACAGTCCCAGCTCTCTCAGCATCTCCTCATATGAGAAATACTCCAATCACCCCACTGCAGTTGCTCCAGTAGAAAAGAAAGAACAAAACTCTTTTTGATTCAAGGATTTGTATCCAGCCACCACAAAAACTAAATGAGCATCCTCATTTTTAGACTGTTTGAACCACCGTCTTCTCATCCCTTGACACCGTAACTGTTCCACTTGACACCACTCTTTCAGTGTTAAAAACATTCACTTGGGAACGTCTTCTCTGTTACCCACTGTCTTTTCTTTAATATTAGAGAATTGCCCTGTTTTAAGAGGAACACAATTTCTCTGTAGTTCAGTCTCTACATTACTTTCCAGCACCAGTTCCACATTCAGTTCTGAAAGACTCAAGTCTTTCTCTCCTGTCATGAGTCCATTATTTCCTAAGTTTGTTCAAAAGTTGAAACATGAAATAGACAAGTGGATGCTCTAAGATTTATGCTAGTCCCTCTGAACTAAGTGGCATACGAAAGGATCACGTGTTTAGCTATGTTTAGCAGAACAAAAGCGTATTTTGTTGAGGAATATGAAAAGCAAAGATTATTGTGGTGTAGCTCAGAGTAGGGACAGTACCAAAAAAGCAGGAAAGGAAGCAGGTAAGGCAATCCAACACACTTTCTTGGAAGAGTGACGTCTAAGCTCTGAAGAGAACAGCAGAAGGGAAGGAATGGCCACATACTAGGAGTAAGACTTATTCAGACATTTATTGCAGGGTTTTCTACAGTTCTGACTAATAACAAATTCAGCCCTAGATGATGTCTAAACAAATTGCCCAGCATGGTAAAAATGAAAAATGGATAAATGACCTAAACCTCTCTTATATAGCATTTTTTGTTTACCAGATGGATCCCACGGAGGAAACCAGTGGGTTTGGGGTCTAAATCATGCAGAGGGAATGACAAACTGATTACAGAATTTCTAAGCTACACACGAATATGAAAACCATTCAGTAGGCAAAGAAATCCATAGCAGTACAATATTCTGAAGCAAAGTGCTATGGGAAGTACTTTCAAGAGAACAGTCCAGAAGAACTTGTACCACAGTTAATGAAAAGAGCTAATTACAATTTCAAACCATCCATCTAAACAGAAGTATGGAACAGTGATAGAAACAGAATGAGTTACACGAGACAACCATCTAAGAGACTTTTAGAGGGAAGCTGTCAATTTTCATAAGACCCCATTTTCTGGAGCTTAGCTGCAATATCTGAATGAAACCTCCCACACACTGTGAAACCTGTGCTCCAAGCAAGGTCTTTGTCTAAATGGAAATTTTTGTTTAGCAATTTTGACAGCAGTCTGCTCATGCGTTTTAGCAGCATAAGAATCTAAAATAAAATGCTAAAGTGTTTTTGTTACTACACTAATAAACTTAAGCAGAAATGTTTTCAAAATGAATGTGAAAGAGCATACAGTAATTTCCACATCACTTTCAAAACAGATACAAAAATATATTCACAAAGCTTTAAAAGCTAACAACAAAACAAATGAAATCTGCTAGAATGCTACTTAGACTGGAGCTAAAATAAACAGCTGAGGAATTGAAAGGAAATTTAAACTTCGGTAATAACATCACAATTTGAGATATCCTGAACTAAAATGAACTAACAGAGTCAAGTCATCTAACAAAAAATGCTTCAAGCTTACATTCTCCAGCATCCTGCTTCACATTCCTCTTAAGGTCTCTACAATAACTCAGTAAGTGCCAATATAAGCAGGATAAAGACACGCTGCAGTTTCAGTTTCCTCCAGATCTGAGAATCCCCTCGATGTTTTACTGATCTTCTCCAGATATTAGTTATCTACTAACCAGAGATCTTTTTTAGTTATTTGATTTCAGCCATTAGTTAGCATGGTGAGCCCATTAAACTGATCTTGCTTTAAGTTAACTGAAACTTCAGGGGAACTTCTGATTTGTAAATAGGTGCCGAGACTGGAGTTGTACCAACAGTCTGTCACAAAGACAACTGATTAAAGGAAAGCCTCTAACAGTAGAGATACTAAAACTAGTCTAGACACAGCTCAGGCTTCCTTGTTCATTCATTTTGGTTAGCAGTTATTTCCATGTCACATATGTTATGTCTCACGACAAGCCATAACCTCTCCCTGCTTCTGTGCACATAGCTCTTCTGTTAATGGCTTCTGATTCAAGATAGAAATCAGTATTAGGGCATAATGTAGATTTTCAGCTGGTTTCATACAAACAAGTGAATATAACCAAGCATCAAATATACAACTTCCCTTAGCTAACAGAACATTAAGGATGTAAAAAGTTTTCTCAGGCAAAACTAATATACCACCCTATACCAATAATTCAGCTCATATCTCCACTGCTTTTGACATTGCTATTTACCTACACTGCCTTAAATCACTACTAAATAAACCCATTCACTTAGTGGGTATAATCTGCTTTCCATTTTTATCTAATCTAGTTAATATTTTTCAATGCATATGCCCACTGCAGATCAAGGAAGTGGGTAATAAGAATGACAGAAGGAAGGGAAGTTTCATTATACTATACTTCCCCACAATACCCATTTACTCTTTTCTGGAGGCAGCATGTGATGTTATTTTACATCATCACTGCCCCATCCCACATTCATCCAATCCATGCCTTTTCAGTAAGGTGAAAGAGGAGCCACCTCCTTTAACAACTGATCAGCTATTTCAACAAAAAAGGAAAAGCTGGTAACAGCAGAAAAAGGCGATTTGCAAAATATTTATAAAATGTTATTCAGTAGGTTGGCACTATGCCATGTATTCCCCACATGAAGCATTAAAATAATTTAGGATAAAGCATTCTTAACAGAGCTGAGATAAATTAATGTTTTGTTATGTAAGAAATTCCAAAAATTAGGTATCGAACAACTGAGTCCAATGTCAAAATATTTCAATTTTTAAACCACGTTTGAACATTATCCTTCTGCTAGAGATTAGTTCTAGTCCCACAGCCTCACCTTATTTTGTGGGCCAGACTGCCTGTGAAGGGAACATTTGGGGGACAATCACCCATGGAAGATGGCACAGGCCACAATGACAAGCTTCCCCTGTTCATATTGTCACAGCTTGAAAAATAAGGAGCTAGACTACTTTCACTTATGACAACAAAGGATATGGTGGACTGCCTCTTACAGAAACCAAATCTGCATCTGTATTTACCTTGCAAATTATACTTCACTGGGTGTTTGTAGAACACATTGCACTGTGGGAACCCGATCCTACCTGAGAGCCTCTGGGCGCTGCTGCCAAAGAGCATCAAAGGGCAGGCAGTGAGGCATAGCATAGTATTTGAGGAATCTCAGTGGCATGCGTTTCCACAATTTTAATATTTTTGCTGTTTAAAAGTGACTACCTGACGTTCAATTTCCAGGGTTCCTACAACATATTCTTGTCAAGAAAACCCACTGTATTCATCTGTTTTTTCCTCCAGAGGTAACATCATGTAGAACAGAAGAACAAAAACAATCCTGAACAATAATTCTGATTCCCTAAGGTAGTAATTTTGGACCACAGAATGCACAAAAAAATTTATGTGTTCTTGATTGCATTCTTTCATTCCTACTAGTACAAAATCAGAATGGTAGAGTTTACTGTATCAACAGTAAATGTTCTGTTTAAATACCAAAAAATCCTAGTGGTTAAACTAATGCTAAAAATACACTAAAAATTGGATCCCCTATTGCCTGATTCAAAAAGAAACTTGCATATTAGCAATGAAAGTACTGCCAATGTTAAGTTTTGAAGGTTTTTAATTACAACCAGCATTTCAAGTACATTTCACAGTTCATATATTATTAGCAGAGCTCTTGCCAAGTGAATTATTAAATTGCTGCACTGAAGAAAATACATACGTTTCTATTTTCAGTTCATTATTTCTATATTGCATATTACAATAATGTAAAGTACACTACAAGCCACTAAAAATAATTTATTAGTTCTTTCACTCTAAAGCATGAATAGTAATAACATATTTACCATGTACTTAATACTACAGATATATCTTTTAATGACAAAACTTTGGGAAGATTTTCCTTAAGAATTCCCACTATGTTAACACAAGCTAATGTTACACCATGTAAGGTCTTCTCTTTCAAGAAACATTGGCTTACATTAGAAGCAGGTTAAGTTGCCTTGGATGATACCAAGGAACTTGGCACCAAGCTCCTTCCAGCAGCTAAACTACCTGGAGCTAGACAAACAGGAACAGAGGACAACTGATGGGTGTAAAGAGGGCCTGTACAGTGAAGGTCATGCAAGAAATAAAACCATCCTGTGAAAACTGAAGCAAAAATACACTACAAACCAAAAGGCCACAGAATGACTGGAAGGAAAGGTGACTCAGAATGGCTACACAGAGCTCCAGATCAGTATTCTGGCAGGCTGCACTGCTACAGATAAAACAAGCAGCTAGAATTCAAATTCTACACGAGGATTCCCGATTAACATGCACGATAGTTGATACTGGAAGTCATAACGAAAAGGGGAAAAAAAAATCCTCTGATATCCCTCTTAATTACCAGTTTGGATTCAAATCATGTCAACCATGACTTTTTTTTTTTTTCATGTTTTTAAGATAAGGACTGCAAGGATCAAGCTTGTGACCTAAGGAATTCCATTTACAAAGAAAAGGCCATTTTAGAGCTATCCATTGTGTTCTGAGAAAGAGAAGCAAGCAAAACACATGTAAAAGGTGATTAGGAAAAGTGACAAAAGGCTACAGGCTAAAGGAATTGTAGGATTGCAACATCAAGTCTTCAGTAAGGATATTCTTCTCAGTTCTGTTTTTACTGGATATATATCACCCCATCAATGAAGATGATATATTAAAAATTGGTAAACTTTATTTCCCCAAACAAGAGAAGGTCATTACTAGAAGATTAACATAGAAAATTCATAAGAAGGTGACTTTCACTACCAGCAGCAGTCTCTTCACTTGCAATACAGCTTAATTGTTAATTCTTCAGATGAAAGTGGCACATGCTGATCTATGCCTTCTGCCTGAGCAACTCCATTCTCATGTGGGGAAAAAAATTATAATAAAAAAAAAAAATTAAAGATCTAGTCTACCAAGGATTTACCCAGATAATTTCTATTAAGTTTAGCAGAAGTTTAGCACAAACTCCACTTGGGTTAATGAGCTAATAAATCCCTTGGACTCAAATATTTTCCAAAGGGAACAAGACAGCAGCACAGTGTGCTACAAAATTTTATATATATATATATATATATATATATATATATATATATATATATATATTTTTTTTTTCGAAAGTAACTGGTTATAAGGAAATGTCTATTCAATGAGTATTGAAAAGTAGTGCATTTCATTAAAAAAGTGTTTCCAAACTTGCTTGCATTCACCCACAATTTCCCATTACAAAACCTACCTTTACCACTCACACTTTTAAGACTCTGCTAGGTGCTAGGGAAAAAAAAAATACATGTTGCAAGACACGTGCATCTCCAGGACAGAAGGATTACAGACAGAAACACCAAGTTCATAGTTCTTGCACAGCAACCCCGACACTCACAGGAAAGGATGATTGGACACACTCTATTGATTGTTTGGACTTGCAGAAAAAGTCTGACATCTGGGAATCACTGAACCTACTGGTAACATTATGCCCATGCGCAGTAGTTCCAACAGCTCTCAGCCATACAGTACTCACAGTACGGGAACTGAAGAGTAAATTTACACTTGTGCAGTGGGCATTTCATGGTTCCAGTTAACAACTTGTTTGCCAGGACTCTGGAAGTCACAGAAAAATTCTGCTTCAAAGCTGAAGTCTCCAAGGACATGGGGATGAATTATAGACTTGCTTGTGATGTATAATTTTATCAGACGGGAAAACAAACCTGGACTAATCAGCCCCGCTCCACACACACACATTGAAATAAAGCTAAGTGTTATTTTTGGAAATAAAATAAGATTAAAGTATATGCATATATTCCTAAATGGAAAGATAATGAGACAGGTGCCTCAGGGTGTGAACACTAGAACTCATAAAAGGGAAAAAAAAATGAAGTGTATATTAAGAACAGTTCCTTGGAGTCTAAAATATTATTCAAGGGCAGAGGAGGGGGAAGCTTATCAAAACAATGTAAGATAGCCATCATTTTTTAAATTTAGAAAGTCCTTTTCTATGAACATCATACACACCATTTTCCTTTTCTTGTATTATCAATAACCTTATGAACTGACGTGAATGTTTAAAAAAGAAAAAATCTGTCAGTTACTAGCTTGCTAGTAGATTATGTCACTAGCTATGGTAAGAAATTTAATTTTAGCAGGGAGGGTTCCACACAAAATATGATTATGAAGTAGAAATATTTGGAAAGAATCATTGCTGTTGACATTTTAGTTCAAGTGGTGGTAGCAGTGCAGAAGCCTGTGCTGATGAGTTCCTGTCTCACAGCAGCAGGTTAAGCAACATGTTGATCAGGCATCCTGTTGTCTGTGCTCTGTGATACAGTGATTAAAATACTTCTGGCCACTAGCTTCTCAACAAACACCAAGCATTCAAAATCCTTGCTAACATCTAATCCTGAACACCCAGAGGGTTGGCTCCAGTACTGTTGTTTTTCCAGACAGTGAAATACAGATTACCCAACCTGCAGTGCCAACAGAAGAGCTCACTTTAGGAAGCCATAAGGTCATAGGAGTAAGGGAATATCCAGGTTATCCTTCTCCTGGCCTGTTGAATATCATGTCCCATGCACATGTTCTCTCAGCCTTCCCTTATTTTCTAATTTTGCCTCATTCACCTCCTCAGTCCCTTCCTCACTTTACTCCTCTGAGTGCTTTTATTCTGAGTTTTTCTGCCTCATATCAGACAGCTTTCTCTTAAGATAGGTTTGGTGGGTTAGTTTTGGGTTTTGTTTGTTTCTTTTTAAACTACTTCTCTCTTCACATCACAGAATCAATACAAGGATGGACCTGGATTCTGTCCTGCTCTATTTCATTCATAACATGATTAAATGACCTTGATTCACAGCTAGTTTACAAAAGTTAGAAGAACGAATCAGTATGCAAGTCAGTGACAGGTTGTCCTGTAGCTCACCACTGGGTATAAGATGGCTTCTGTGAAGCTAAACATTCTGAAACTGCAAAGCGCTGAGTTTTGAAACCTGCTCATCAATGTGCAAATTGGCCCACACCATTTTGACACATGCTGATGTACAAAACAGCGAAAGAGTAAAATGAAATACAGACTGTACTTTTGACACTTAGCAGAAACAAAATGCCAGCCACTCTAACACAGAGCTTACAGGGCAGCACAGGCTCCGAAGCAGCAGGTCACTGACTCAGTGGTTCAGCAGTGAGAGCGCTGCTCCTTTTCCTCAGGGAGGAGACTTAGCACTACCACCATGGTGAAGGACTCGTCTGTCTTACTGTAAAAAAGAGTGCTTCAACTCCTGAGACCAGATAGTTAATACATGAAGTAGTTTACAACATCAATGGTCAATGACAACAGCAGTTATGTGAACAACGAGCTATCATGATAACAACAGATAGTGGTCTGAAATCTCCAGTACCTTTCAGCTCTAAACAAAACAAACAAACAAAACTGTTCCCTCTTCTCTTCTAGAGCGGGAATTCTTTCAAATCTTCTGAAGAACTGGAATTACCTCCAGACTCCATAGGGTCCCTTGAATGACAAACCAGGCAAATGGTACAAGCTAACAGTATTCTCTGCTTCTAACTGACTTACAAAAAAAATATGAAAAATCCTTGATTAGAGCATTTGGTAATAAGACAACTAAGAAATAATACATTTGCAAGTTTGATTGTTTTTCTAATCACAGAGTGAGTTTACCTTCTGACATTAACAATGAAAGTTAACACCTCTAGTAAATTTTGACTGGCACTCCTGAGTAGCTTGTGCTCCACAGGCTACCCTCCGCAAGAAGTCTGCAAGAAGTAATGGAGGAAAACAAGTCTATTGTCATTAGGATTAAATTTTGTCCCACAAAAGCTCATATCCACCACTAGAAAAAAAAATAAAAATTGAAAATCAGAAAATGGATAAAGGTAACTTTTCATCATTAATAGAACCATAGACATTTTTTTCAGCTACAAAAGTGCTTACATCAGAAAAAGGGATACAGAAGAAAATCATTTGAAAATAATCCTCTGTCAAAGAAAGACTAGTAAAAAGACACTATTTTCAGTTAGGAAATTTAGTCACTAAGGCTGGGATTGGTACCTATAAACCTTGTGATGCTGCAGAAGACCAGTTTCAGTTCCTCAATCAGATGACAGGATGAGGGGGAATGGTTTTAAACAAAAAGAGGGGAGATTTAGATTAGAGATTAGTAGGAAAATCTTCAGTCAGAGGGTGGTGAGACACTGGAATAGGTTGCTCAGAGAAGCTGGGGATGCCCCATCCCTGGAGGTGTTCAAGACCAGGTTAGACAAGGCTCTCAGCCACCTGATTTAGGGGGTGGCGTCCTTGCCTATGGCAGGGGGTTGGAACTGCGTGATCTGTGAGGTCTCTTCCAGCCTGAGCCATCCTGTGATTCTATGATTCCCTGAAGCTGGAAGCATGTCACGGTACCTTTGCTCAAGACAATACGTCAATGGTTTACTCTTCACAGCTTGTCCTGGCATTTCTTCTCTCCTGTCAGTCAGTATTATTTAGACATGTTACAGTTCTTGACAACAGGAGTGTCAACATATTATTAACAAGTTTAAATATTTTGTAGGTTTAAATATTCACTCATACATAACCTTAAACCGCAATTCTATTTACAACTACTTTGTACTGTGTATGTAAGGATAGCAAATTAAGCTCACTTCTATTTATTTATGCAGTGCTATGAACAGTGTCTTTGATATTTCACTACTTTTGGAAAGTACTATTGCATACTATTTTACTTGCCTGAGGTGCTACTTTCCTAGCTGAAGAAGGAAGATTATTCTCCAAAGAACATAAGGTTAAGGTGAGCTGTCTGCTTGTCTTACTACCCATTCCCAAGTAATTTGGGGATCATTGGACAATTTCAACTAAATCTGGCAGATAAGTGTAAGTCTCAAACATATTTGTGATCCTACAAGCTTTGATAAACTGAGCAGCCAGGTGACTGAGACAGATATGTCTCAGCAGAGGCACCAAATGCTCCTCTGATTGAAGTTTTGGGGCACAGTGGGTATTTTAAATGGAATTGTGATGGTATTCTCAGAAGAACAGAAAGAAACACATGCAGCTGTGTTGCAGTACTGAGCTCCGGGGGACTCCACTAGTCACTGGCCTCCAGCTGGATTTGACTCCATTCACCACGACTCTTTGGGCCCGGCTGTCCAGCCAGTTTTTAACCCAACAAACTGTACACCAGTCCAAGCCATGAGCAGCCAGTTGCAGAACCTTAATGTTGATCTCCTGTATTAGTCATTCAAATCAGTGATTTGACTATATTTGACTACTAAAAAAAAAACAACAAAAAAAAAAAGTTCTCATTATACATGAAGGGAGAAGAAGAAAGTCTATCTGCAACATCCTTTACATAACCTGTAACATTTCCGTCAATTCCATTGAACTATCCTTCTTTTGAAATTAGTTTATCTTAGCTTCTGTCAGGATAAGGAGTGCAAAAATTGCCCTCCAAAAATTAACAATCTGTTGCAAGAGATTTTAGCACTGGAGTGGGGATTAATCCTGGAACACAAAAGATTTAAAGGAAAAGGGATACATTGTTTTATGTGAAGGAAGAGAAAGCACTCTAAGCATCATGCTCAGGAGATTCAACTCCCATTTAATCTACTTTTGTAAGTCTTTCCTTGACTGTCCTTTTTAAACCGTTTTATATGAAGGTGGAAATAACTGGACTACAAATATTTTCATAAATTCAATTCAAAAATAATATTCTGAATGCATGCAAACATTGACTGAATTTATAAATGCAGAACAGCAAGTACTTCAAGCCATTAGAAACCAACTGTGAAGCAGCACACTACTAACCCTCTTAAAAGATCACTCCCACTTTATTACCTAACTGCCTTTTGACAAAGAACAACGCGCTTTATCTTGTTTAGGAAGAGGAATTTCAATAAAACACAGCACTGTGCTGAACCTGGATAAATCCACAAAGTGCACCAAAAATATAACATGGGTCATTGCCCATCACTCGTTTAAGGTGTAGTTCTCCCACAGTTTTGTTTCCTTCCCTCCCCCACCCCCTTCCAGGGAAATGGGGGGGGGGGGGGGAAGGGGTTAAAGATGTGTATCAGAAACATTCATTCTTTAAGGATATATAGTATATCCCCACTAGTATTCTCCATTTCACACTTTATTTCATTCAGATGACTATGATATGGCCCTTATGATTTATTTCAGTTGAGCTTCTTGGATTGTTTCAAAATTCCTCCTTAGAGACCCTGATTTCTGTTAGGGATGCACACTGATATTCTGTGACACGGAATGTGGAAAAGGAATTTAAAAATCCATTCCCAAGTAAAAACATGTTACAAGCATAAATTAACTTCTCTGCTGTTTCACTTTTTAATTGTTTTATCACCTCTTGTCAGTCACAAAGCCCAGTCTCATGGATGGCACAGTTGCCTCCAGTGCATTTAAAAGAACTTTAAATAACATGTTTGCTAGTCCAGCTCTACATTCCTTCCTTTGCAGAGGGAGATGCACTTTTTTAAATCTTGTCTTACAGATCCTCATCACGATGGGTTTTTAGTTGGTGTACACTTAACTCCCAAACCCAGAGTTACTTTTTAGCTGATAGTTGCCCACAACCACTTTCAATAACAGTATGACTTCTGTAGTTGCACAATTAGAAGTGTGGAAAGAAAAGTCTGAAAAAGGAACTATAACTGGACAAAGTATAAGTTTTCAAATGCATATATAGCTGCCAAAACCAGACGAAAAACACGGATATATTCAGGATAATCTTGAAAAATAGCATGCCCGGTTTCAGCTTCCATCCGCTAGCCCCTTCAGTTGCAGAACTGATCAAAACAGGGTCACAATGATCTCTTTCTGTAACAGCAAAACTGTACCTTTTTTATTCCTCTCTTCTGAGAAGCAGGTGAATTGCTTTTCATCAGGCTTTCAACTTTTTTTTTTTTTTTTTAAAGTCACCTTTGAAAGCAACCCTTGAGATGTGTAGGCCTAATAGGTTTAAGTTTCAAACAGTTCCAGGTTACTGGAAGCAGGAGGTCACAATCTAAAGACTTTGAGGCAATGAATGCAACAGTGAGAATCTTAAGCTACACGGAGATAACATAACACTTCCCTGGTATTTTTATGAGGGGGGAAAAAAAGTGACTGGCTGATAAAATTCACAATTCTGGAATAAGTGCTAGTGCAGGTAAGAGAAACAGCCATCCCAGAAAGGGAGGCCTGGGGTCAAGATCGAGCTCTAGAAAAGCATTCCTCACACAACTTGGCAGCAGCCTGGCTCTGAAGTCAGGCATTCCCCACTCAGTCAAGCCCAGACAGCTTCTAACCCTAAACTGTTTGGATTCAAACCTTCCTATGTCAGAAGACTCTAGGAAGGGGCGAGGGCAGTCCTTCGTACTATTATTACAGTGAAAAACTAAACTCAAAATCAAAAATTCTGATTAACCACAGTTAGGTTTACTGTGATTTTCAGCTCTTTAGTACTTCATGGAAAAGGGTTCAAAGACAATGTTGATAAAGTGAGAATAATACATCATATATGCTTTCATATGATAATTTCTGTGCAAGTGGAAAATCAGAGAACAGTTCAAACAAATGCCTTTCGTGCCCAGAAATATGATTCCCCTTATAAAAGCCTCAGGCATCAACATAATGCTCTCCTCTTGTGTCCAAGCTCCTCCGATTTTATTTAGAAAAATACCCTTTGAAAAAAACACAGGGTTTGTTTGTTTTAAGTCTTGTTCACCTCTTCACACAGCAAATCTCCTTTCAGGATATTGTGAAACTTCTATAACAAGGGCAAACACAATATGGGATCAATTTTTAAGAATGCTTTCTATGGCTGAAAAGTAAACAGAAATGAAGACAGATACTCATTATTTCTCTGAAAACAGACTACCCTTTATCAAATAGACTAGTGGTAGTGATGATGAATGGAACATGTTTCACTGCCACTTATGAAGATTCTAGCGTTTAACCCAATTATGACATAAACCTCACACAGTACAGGTATTAAGCCCACTTTGCTAAGGATGAAACCAAAACACACAAATATTTTGTGATTTGCTAGAGTTAAAAATGAAAGCAGAGTCTGACACCAGACCTCTCTCCTGGTGGCTTGTTTACAGTCTCTCATATTCTAAACAGCAGAACAGATCTTGGTCTTCCAATACAGAAATACCAGTTCAAACTCTTAGATGGTGTTCAAAATCCACCAATAAATGTGATCACAGTTCATGCAGAGATTACACCCACAGTATGAAACTAAGAGTAAGGCCTAAAACATAGTAGGCAACCAAATTCTTAATTAAAAAAAAAAAAAAAATACAAACTAAGTTCAAGAGTCTGTAAGAATATGACACTTACAAGGATCCCTATGAGTAACGAAATGGAGAATCTTCAAAACCATACTTTAATTTTTACAATTTCAAGTTTTTGCCTGCATTCATTTTGAATTTGGCAGTACAAAACAGATGTGCTTGTGCTAGATTTATAACAGAACCTACCTTGGCTTTCAGATCAGCACAAATCTCCTGTTGCTTCTGTTTGTTATTAGCAGACGCTACTTCTTCTTCCTGAGCAGCAGAGGCTTCAGCAACAGCCATCACCGCCTTAAGTAAAAAGGCCTTCCTAGCTTGAATCCAATTTAATATCAAAACTCTGTGTTGATTCCTGAGGAAATTGTAATGATCCCAAGCTCTCTCATGAATAACCTAAAAAAGTAAAGCATTTCAGAAAAGCTTAACACCATTCATTAATACCGTATTTTGCAAACCTTGAATACCATTTGTATAATTATTACATCACCAATATCCCTATGGAATCCACAATTAGGGCCTGAAAGTATTCTGCCAGGCATTGGGTATACTGCAGTCTCCCAGTGTCAGTAGGCCGTGACAGCATTCCAGTATTTCCCTGGTGTTGACCCCTATCACATGGCACTTCAGGATCCTGACAAACCACTGTTCTTTCCTGAACTATACTTCTGGAATAAGAATAAATGAAACACGTTCTTGCCATAGAGTACATACAGTGCAGGTTAGATCCTTTCAATACATCTTCAGAGATACTGAACACTTTTAGCACGATGCTTTTCATAGAATGTTATGATCTCCTATAGAAAAACAGACCACCACTTAAAGCAGTTGTACAAGCATAGTACAGAGAATTAGATTCACTTTTTCTTTCTTAACAGGAAATTTGGAAATTGATTTTTGGCTTGCCAAGCAGCATTCTGCCGCTACCAATACACAGTTTTTAATCTTAAATACACCTTCTTTGGCCTTATTCATTGATTTTCCAGAGGACATTCAAGCTTCACAACACTGACAGAAATAGTGACAGGTAAGGCTCCATAGTCTAAGGCATTAGAAACTTGGACCTGTTTTACATCCCAAGAAACTACCGGTTACAAGGATGCAGATGGCCTTCTGCTCACAAGTTCCAAGGGCACCACCCTTGATGCTCACTTCAGGGCCTTTGGCAGGGGCATGCTGACTCACCTGGTACCTAGTTCATAGATTTTCCTCTTGGCTCACAGATCAATGAAGCTAAAGTGGTACCGCTACCTCTGGAGACTTTTTTTTTTGCTCAGATGTGTGTAAGCCACTGTATGAGAGGTTCACATTGCCATCACTGGTCTCTGAAACTCAGGTGAGTCTTACTGGCAAGCAGCTAAACTAAGCTAAGAAACTACTGAGCAAGAAATGTGATGCACAGTTTGTTCTTCTAAAAAGTAGATTTCTGTCATGACCTGCTACCAGATCAAGCACTCAGGTACTAGTCCAATGATCCATTCTTCAGAAAGAAGGAAGAATAGGAGGCTCTAAGTTTAGTTATGCTAATATAACAAACATTTTAAGAGCAGATTCTCAGTACTGTTTTAACATTTCTGTATTTGTCATGCTGGTATGCATACCACATTCAATGCAGAATGATGATTTTTAAATTTTAAGTGACTCTCCAAAGAATTAGGGAGACCCATTAATAATGGATATGTTTAAAAGTACACATATACAAGGCATATAATTCTTTAGACCAGTTCTCACATCCAAAAGTTCTGAAATCCACCAGAACTTTACCTTTGGTGAAATTATGCTATTCATCGCTATCACTACACTGCCACTCCTTTGCACTAGGCACTCCTCAAACATAAGGAAGTAGATGGTCTAAAAATACATGCAGAGATAAGAAAAGACTCCTACTTTCCCTATGACATCCTGAAATGTTCTGGCCTTGAACTGGGTTTCTCTATTAGCTGCTATGTGCTTATTCACTGTGGAGTGTAAAAAGAATCAGTAATCAATTTGAAATGCATTATGAATGTAAAAATAGCCTCTCTCTGAGAGCAGGAGATAAGTTTCCACTCTTCCTGCTATATATGTGCCATAGAGCAATTAAAATAACTATTCCTAGACAGTGTGACAATGTTATACATCCTTATAAAAGATAAAAATAACAAGAGAAGCAGAATAGTGAGACATAACTATAAAATTGTATAGCAAAAAGCAATGCTAGCAAACTAGTTGTGTGAATTTGGCAGTAAGAGGTTGTGTAAAATCTCCATGGTGCTTATTTTGAAGAAGTGAATGGTTTTTGTTTGTTTGTTTTTAAGACAGGAACATATCTCATTGTACAGAATAAAATCTATAGTTAAGAAGTCACAAAATAAAAACCTTTGATAAGCATTCTTTAATACAAATGCTCACTACATGCTTTATACAAGAATGTATATAGCTAAACTAACAACACTGACCAGATCGTGCCTAGATTTGTGAGGAAGGTATCTCTGCAGCGCATCAAGGTACAAAGTCCTTCTTCTCTGAAGATCACTTGGATACTGATTGATAACAGTCTGAAAAACCCACTGATCTTCTTCTTTCCATTCAGTGTTCCTACAGAAATTCAAATTCAACACAATCAGATCCAAAGTAATTTAACATTTTAAAAGGAGAAGTTTGGTTCTAGCTGTTTACAAAAAAAAAAAAAAAAAAAAAGCAAGGCTAAACCTTCAGTGGGTTCTATGACACAACCCTGAACCTGTAAACCTGGTATTAGATCAAAGCTGGAAAATACAGATTTTCTTTAATGAAACAAAGCAAATGCAGACTGCTTTCTTAATGTGACCTTTTACTGGTTTTTATTTTTATTATTTTTTATTAGGGAACGACATTGTGTTTCTCAATGAAGTTACATTAATAAATAGTCACACAGCATGGAAAATATGGTGTGAAAAAGGAAGATGATCGGTTTCTGCCACTGAGCACTAATGAAAAGATTAAAGTGAATGAAATAATATCTGTATGCAGCTAAATAAGGGATTAGTCAAAAAAACTTATGATAGCCACAGAATCATGGCAAGACAAAAGATTCCTGTTCTTTTAAGTAGGAGGTGAAATAATCAGTATGCCTGCATGCATTTCAGAAAACTAGAGTAGCAAGACGTAATAAACGTCAAAAAAACTCAAGCACAGTAACACAGGTTTGGAGGTTAGATTTTACCCTCAGCCTGAACACGTTGCCATGTAGGCCTTAAATATCAGGCTTTCGTCAGCAGCATTAATGTCAGAGCAGCAATACTAAGTCAGACCAAAAGGTGTCTCTATCCCAGAGACCTCTTCTCAAAAGTGACTAAAAGCCCAGGTATAATTAAAATAAGGTAATTATATGAATCTACACCCCACACCAAATTCCTGCAGCATCCAACTGTTTGCAGCTCTTGGACTTCCTGAGCCAGCAGTGGTATATTGGTATGTAATGGCCCTGAATTCAGTAAGATGTTAGGACAACTTTATCCTTCTGTAGGCAGAAATACCAGGCATTTAGAAAAGACGACCAAGGTGCTGTCTTGTGAAACAATCGTACGTAATATTAAACTAGATTTTATGATACAATCTACAATTATCTCTAAAGAGAGAGCAGTAAAGAAAAATATTTAAAATATATATTTAACACAGTTTAACACAATTTTTGTTTAAAGAATGCTGTGCAATAAAAACAGTGCATAATCACCACTGTAAAATACACCGGGAAATTGAGAAAGAATATCCCTAGGTCTGCTCATTTAAAGATATGGAATGCTTCACCTACAGACATCCCTCAAGAACGCAGACAAAATAACCCATTTCAATAAATCATTTTTCCAAGTAATGCACTCTCAGGCAAGGGAACCCAACCTCTTGATGACACTTCTCACATTCTCCCCCATCCCACTCCAGCACTTTCCATTGTTGCTTGCTTTGCCATGAAGTTGGCATGAATTTGGACTGAGTTCCATTATTTTCACCTGCCTAATAGCATTCATTTTGTAGCTTTCTTCAAGCAGACAGAAGAGTTTTATTTTTACCTTTCTGGTCTTAGAGATGATCAGGTAGGAAAAAAGAAGGATTTGACCTTCACCCACCTTTATGGAGACACCTAGTGATCAGAGCTTCTTCCTTCTCTTCCTTCAATTCCCCATTTAACGAAATAAAAATGTTCCTTAGCTTACTACACCATTTTCAGCATAGAATCATTATTCCATGATCAAAATGGCGGCAACATATAACCAAATTAAGAAGAAACATTAAATAATTTATTCCATAACTATGAACACCTTGTTTCTTGCCCTCCATGTGTACTTTCCCTATATTGTTTTTCTTTGAATAAATGTTAAAAGTTACTCTCATCTTTACCCAGATGACACAACGAAGATAACCGCATAATGAAAAATCACATCCTACTTCCTTCAATAAATTCCAGCAACGTTATTAATGCCATTAGTGCTACAAACAAAACAAAACAGAGCTCTGCAGTGGTAATAAGTATATAGAGAGATTCCACATATAACTTTTTTTGGTTTTTTTTTAGGGGTGGGGGGGGGACACAATATGAAGCATTAACTCTTAGCTGACCCTCTGTTGTAGTGAGTTTGTGTAACTTAACTGTTTATCAGAGTAAAATGAAAGCAACTCATTGAAAATTAACAACCACAATGACCAAGTGTCTGCAGGTAACAGTACCACGTCACAGTACAAAGGTAATACACCGATACTTAGATCTTTGCTTTTCCAAAGAGAAACATTCACAGTCTGCATTTGCTGACAGCTTTAGAGTAATTCACAAAATGTGCTAGGAATAAAAAAATAAAAATAAAAGTTCAACAGCAGCCTGACTGGAATGAATGAAAAAGATGCCAGCTGAACAGACCCAATGAACTGGCACAGTTAGCGCGGCACACGATGTCACACCCAGCCACACCTCACCTTGCTGCCCACTGACTTCCCTGTCTACCCAGGACTTCATATATTTCCTCTGTGGGGATGCTTTACACTACAGTAGTGCAAACTCAGATGAAAAAGCTCCACAGCACTTGTGCAGTTACAGATTTAGGACTAGAAATACTAGAGTAATAAACTGGACTTTGACACTGATTAATGTTAAAATTAATACAATAGTGCATGGAGCCCTATTTCCCTCAACAATCTTATCTGACATAATTATATTATTCTTACTCTCCACCCATTTTCTTTTTGCTTCTTATAAACCGTGTGGAATATCCGACAAACAATTTGTAGGACACAGATGTTTGCTATTAAATCCAGCATTATGAGGAGAAATAGAGACTGCTTTGAAATCAGGGAAAGAAAAATATTTAGCTCCTGTAAAAAGTTTATTTGCAGTGACTGACAAGACTGACAACTACCAAGTAAGTGCTAGAGACAACATAAAATGTGGAATCACATTAGCAAATGCAGACATTCTCTAGTAATTAAAGTGTTTCTTTATAGGTGATGGCTTAAATTTCTCATGAAAGACAATGAATATAGATGTCTGAGCAGAGGGTTTTCTCATATGCTAAGAAGAAATAGTGCCCAGGAGAGTAAAATGGGATTAAGGAATCCATTAAACAGGGAATGGTTGCAGTAATAACTTGTAACCTTCAGGTTGTAGGGCTTGTACAGCGGACACAGTTCTCCAAAGATAACAGCTCCTGAGCTTTGATAGAGAAGTGCTACTGGGAAGATGTGCTATTTTTGCAACCTTTACTGCCTCTGCAGAAGATGTCTTGCAACTGATCCTCAGAAATGAGTGCTTTGAAAAGCTCCCTGTAGAGAAAAGGGAGGAGTTTAATGAAATGTTCATTTATTAATTTTAGAATCTGTGTGAAATATGGGCTTTCTGAAGAGTAACTTTAATGAACAAATTAATTATTCTTTGCCATGCATGACTTAAATATCTGACTGCAACTGATGCTGAGTACCGTTTCTTTTTCTTAAGATAACACAGCATTCTTTCCAAACATTCTAGTTCATGAACAAATATAGGTCTTCCATCTACAGGAGTGAGGCAGAGTAAGATCCATCTTAATCAGGAAACTTCACACCACAAACCTGAGAGCAGGGAACAGCTCAGAAGGCTGGTCTGGTGACCTGCTGTGCCTCCAGAGCACATGGGCAGGTGCACCAGTTCCTGCACCAGTCTCCACCTCAGTTCTCTCATCTCTGCAAGGATCCCTCTGACTTGTATATTGCTCTAATAGCCAGCTAATGATGCATCTCAATTTCAATCTCTCAAGTAGACTTATAAATAAGATGGAGAGACAGATGTCCTCTTCGCTCAGACAGATAATGACAGGACAAGGGGGAATGGTTTTCAACTATCAAAGTGATTTAGATCAGATGTTAGGAAGAAATTCTTCACTCAGAGGGTGGTGAGACACTAGAAGAGGTTGCCCGGAGAGGTTGTGGATGCCCCATCCCTGGAGGCATTCAACCTGGAGGCCAGGTTGGATGGGGCCCTGGGCAGCCTGCTCTAGTGGGTGGCATCCCTGCCCATGGCAGGGGGTTGGAACCAGGTGCTCATTAAGGTCCGCTCCAACCCGAGCCATTCCGTGATTCTATGATCTCTGTACTACCTAGGAACAAGACAGAGAAATTGAGAGGGGTGGAGAATACCCTGGGGAGCTAACAGCTACAGCTAGAGCTGCAAGTAGCTTATTGTGAGTAGGAAAACACTGACTGCCAGTGTCTTGATTTGTCAGCTGTGCCAAGCTTTGTCAGCTGCGCTTAGATTTTGTCAGCTGTTCATAGACAAACAGCTAAAAAAAGCATTGTCCAGCCCAACACAATCCAGCCCAGCATGATCCATTCCAGTATATTCACAACTATAAAACAGACAGAATTACAAAATATACTGCCTGATTAAATGCAAGACATTTCCTTACTTAAAACTCTTGTAAAATTCCAGAAGGGAAGACCTCACCTAAAAAGAATCTGGAAAGCACCATCACATTTTAGATAAATATTTAAGTTAGCATCATGGTGCTTCAGTGACAGGGTATTGACAAGCTTATACAACGCTGAATGTACAACCCAAATTTTAAATATACTGCTTGCTTTTCTTATATACATATGTGTGTGTGTGTGTGTGTATATATATATATATATATATATATATCATTCTGCTACTAGAAAACACTTCATTATTTTGTTTCAGAACTGAAGCAAGGTGATTCTCTTATACTCAACAGCCCTGCAGCAGCTCTTTCCTTTGAAACACTTACCCAGGGTTAATCCTCAGCTTTACACACCCTGCAAAATACAAACAACTTGGAAGAGAAGTTACCCTCTCTGCCCTATAATCCTCACATATCCTCTGCAATAGCTGGGACAACCTGAACTTGATGCACCGCTGTGTGGTTGAATCTGCAGACGGATTGCAACAATGCCACCAAGAGATATGTTAACTTCTCTGTACCAAGTGATATGTTAACTTCTCTATCAATTGAGTCACTGCTGGTTGTTCAGCAGGAACATCCTGTCAATAGACCCAAAAAGAGGGACCAGGTATACTTGACTTAGTCATAATATTCCTTTCATTTGATGTTGCTGAAGATACAGTGCTAAATATGTAGTACTCAATTCATCTTTCAGTTATTCAGATAATTCAGACACCCTTGGAAATCGTGGCAAAAATATAACAGTGCCATCGGCTGTAACACATTGGTTCCAAGTCCACAATTTATGGGACAATGCCCTCCCCCAAAAAAATAAAATAAAATAAAATTGTGTTTCAGCATCAATACAATAAGTGGATCTGGATTGATCAAACATTCTACTCCTATTTCTTTTTTAAGTTTCTAAAAGCAATACACATTGTAGCATGTACTCTAGTAGGACTGAAAAACACACAAAGAACATAGCAGACCAGATTACCTTATTCTCAGTTTTCTTCTTTAGATATTCTATGCACATTTCCAATTTTTTGTTGCAGAAAGCCTGAACAGTTAAACAATGATATACGTATTAACCCAGTGCTCTTTTCTGTACTTTCACACATATGATGACAGAGGAAGAATGACAGAAATAATCCTCAGATCCTTGGAGGAAAAAGTTACCATTATGTTACTACATAATTGTATTGTTCTACTGAGCAACTTCAAATTACAAGAACGAGAGAAAATGTATGGCAGTTGTATTGTCATCTTCAGGTAGACAGCAGTGAGATAACTGCAGAGATTTCACAAGCGCTGCATTAGTCAGTAAAGTACAGTGGATACATAAGGTCAAAAATCTACATCACTCAATTTTTCACAGTATTATCTGTTGGATCAAGGTTACCTTGATGAATTATTGAATAATTAAATCTTAAGGCTGTATCTTTGCAAACTCAGAGTATTTCCATGCAAATTTTCCAAAACAAATGTAAAAAGTAACAAAAAATGATGTGTTTTATAAACCCCATGTCTTGAAAGTAAGCGATTCTACAAGAAAAAAGCAAATTTTGCCTTTTGTGTTGAAAATATTTTAATGTTGTGGATAGAAGCATAGAAATCAAAATGAGCAATAAAGATTCAGGAACAGAAGGCAAACAAAAAGATCAAGATTTAGCTTAAATTCCATACCCAAGACAATTGCTGATGATTCATTTATGATTTTATACCTTCCCATCTAATCATACTGGCATACACAGACCCAAATCAGGTAATTTGTCCCAGGCAGCCTACCTGTGCACCCCTCTAGCAGGTTGGTGCCACTGCCACTTCCACCAGCTTTTCTTGAGCCACATTCTTCCCCTTTACTCCCCATCTACATACTATTAAACTATTCTGAATCTACATACAGTTTCACATTTATTTGTGATGACAGTTACTGCAATGAACCAACATCCTTGAAGAGATTGGACCTATTTATCAACTTTATAAATAAATACATTTAAGATCTCCCTCAGAAAGGCTGTACTTTTCTGACTTAATTTGATAGTGTATCACACAGAAAGAATCACTTCTACTCATATAAAAGTGTGTGAAGAGAACATTTGAGACGCATCAGATTGTTGGTTTTTAATTCATAAAACGTTTCACTTATTATTTCAGATGAGTTCTTTAGAAAGGACTGCCTCAATTCTCACAGCTGTGCAAACAGTTACTGGCTTTAACCCCATAGAATTGGGCAGTGAGCCAACTATTTTCTGCACTGAATAAAATAGAACCAGCTATCGTGGTAAGGGTAACTACATGATCTGTAGATTGTAAAATACATTATAGTTTATTTTTTCCCCAGCAAAAGAAATCTAGAAACAGGTGTCATTACCTATATATGACTTCCAGCTGTTGATCAACCTCTTGAAGCTTAGACCAGTACTCATTTGCAAGCTTACAGTACTCCTTGATAATTAAGTTCTTCAGATCTGGATAGGGGAACTCCAAAGATAGTAGTGCTGAAGGAACTTCATGGAAAAGTTTGGTTTTTTCTTCAGAAGAACGCACTAAAGCCTGTGATGAAAAATGCTGCTCAGACTACTCTGCATTATATTTTTTCTCAGAAACCGTTAACTAAACTTACAAGGAAAAGCTTACTTTTCTTTTATAGGCTTCAAGCTGTCTTTCCACAGTCAGACTTTCAAGGTTAAGAAATTCCAGAATTTCTTCCTGTTGCTTCTTCACAAATTCAATCTATGTCATGAAATGCATTAGTGTTACTTCATATTGCTAGAATATGAAATTTCTTATTTGGAAACAAAAAGCTTGATTTCCAGTTTCACACTGCTATGCTTTTACAGATTTTAGTGAAAAATTTGCAGTGCCACAAATACAAAGCCTACTGAATACTCTGAGTTATATCCGTAAAACATTGCTTATAAATAAATAAAAATGCTAAAAAGACAATGATTAGAAACTGTAACGTTAAAATACCAACCTGCTGTAACATGTCAACTGGATTGAACTTATATTTCAGACAAAAGTCTTCTGAGAGGGAATGCTGCATTTCAGACATCCAGAATTTCAAATTCTCTCTTAGTTGCCAGATAGGAGCTACAGTATTTGTTTGGTATGCATCCCATTCCTTTGATAATTTTTGCTCTATATCCAAATGAAACATAAAGCTTTCTCAAACACACAGAGTATTAGGTAGCACTATACTTCCTAAATCTAAAGCTGTCATGACAGGCATTTAAAAACATAAACAAGTAATCAAGATAATTTTGACTATAATAAAGAACCAAGACATGAACTGGAAAGTCTTACCCAAGTCCCGTATATCCAAAAAAAAGTCAGACTTATGACTTCCTTCATCAAGAACAATCTTTACTTCTGCTTCTGCTTTTTCCCTGCAAGACATGAAAGAGTTTTTTTGTTTGTTTGCTTTAATACAGAAGATTTGATTTCTTTTTTATTAAATTGACAAGAATGATAAGCTCTGATAATTAAGTAAAAAGAGAGATTCTCTGCCTGGAAATCTATTAAGGTCAGGCATTTTACAGAAAAGTAGCATGGAAGCCACCCTCTTTTGAGCAAAACATGCTGTTATTGATCTGCTGTACATGCAAAATGTAAGCTAGTAGACCTAGGACAACAAAGCTGTCTGTAGTTTGGTCAGCAAGTTACAAGTATTTCTGGAAAAAAGAAAAAAAAAAAAAAAAAAAAAAAACAGAACATAAAAACACCTGCAGCAGGCCACCAAAAGCGTTCGTTCCTGAAAATTCTAAGATAAGGTACATGCATACATCATTCAAAAGAAGAGAAAACAGCTTCTGCAGCATGAATACAATAGAATAGAATAGTTCAGTCAGAAGAGTCCTAAAAGGATCAAGTCCAACTGCCTGACCACTTCAGGGCCAACCAAAAGTAAAAGTACATGTATAGTATCAATGACGTTATTCAAATGTCTCTTGAATGCTTCGTTCATCTTTAGCAATGAGAGGATAATTCTCTTCTCATGAGCAATATTAACATTCCCTGTTATAACTGTGAACGATTCAACATACCTAGAGACGCACTGACACTTAAAATGATTAAAAACCATCGGAAAACTTCTGATACTCCTACAAATACAGGCTCTTCAGATTCTGACAGGTCAGCTAAACAGCTGGAGAGCACGGTATGTGCCACTGAGTACATGCGGAACATCCACCCTGTTCTGCCCTCCTTTCATCTGTTCTCTTTGCACCTACCTCTCTGTCTGCTGATGTATTTCTTTAATAATAACTAACTAAGATTCCTCAGGTCTTACCTATTCTCACGCAGTCTTTTATGCTCTTGCCACCACACTTGGCGATGCTGTTTCAGCAGCATTTGCTCTTTGTTATTCTTTGAAATTTGTTCTGTTTTTTTAATCTGCAGGAAAATAAATGCTTATAAGTACTTTTAAGTATTTTCAATAGCTTTATCACATGCCTTCATATCAAAATTTAACTACAGAATGGTGAACCTAAAGGCTCTTTGCACAACTGTGTTTTCTGAAGAACAATGGGTTGCAACGTAATCAATTTCCATGAAAAAAATTATTCCACTCCAAATCACAATTAAAATGAAAACTAGAAGAAAATGGACTGTATTTTTTTCTTCCTTTTTCTCCTTTTCTTTCCCATCCCTGTTGTCCAGGTGATAGAGGGGAGATTAGTAAGAGAAATAAAAATAAACTCTTACAGGTGGGAAGATGAAAGAGTAAAAATGTTTCTTTCAAGAAAAAGAATTTCAAAAACTGATTACTGAAAACAGGGTGCTTTTCCAAAATCTATCCATTTAAAGATACTCTGAAATTGAGGGCTCCACAAGGACATTGCTTCCAACTTCAGTTAATAATAGGAAGACAGAGATAGATGGAGTTATTTCTTAAACTAGAGGGAGAGCCATACAGGCTGATGGAATAGCAGCCAGATGATTCAGGCCAATCAGCAACGAAGGAAGAAGGGAAAGAAGTCTGTGGCTGCCAGAAACCCCTGAGCTAGGTCAGTTTTATTTTATCCTCCTGCCATCATGACCGTTTCCTGCCTCTCAGTGACTAATCAGGACAAAGCAGGATTTCAGCCCAGCAAACATTTGCTCCTCTCCTGCTACTTTTCTTGCTGCCCAGCCACAGCCTTCCTCTTCACCACCTGACCCCATCCTTCCCCAGTCAACTACTTCTAGTTGCAAAACCCCCCTCTGTTTCCAGAGCCACCCATAAATCACCCCCCTATTTTTATTTTTATTATTATTTTTTCATTCCTCCTCCCCAGACCTTCCTTTACGCTGTATCTTTCTACTGCAGGACAGCAGTGAGCAAGGAAAAAAAAAATTGGAAACGCTTGTCCCAGTTCATAATAAGGAGTAAGGAATAAAGGTCTCACTCCACATCTAGCCCAGGAAAGAAACACCATTATGAGACATAACTGCTCATTTTTCATTTGTCTCAGGTGGCAGTAATTCACTCTTAAAAATGCTTCGTCAATGTTCCTGCATAGTGAAAGCTGGACAAAGCCACACGCTGCCCCCTCTGCCTTCACATGCACAAAACCCCTGAAAGGCCACATCTCCACTCCCTCTGCCTGCTGCGTAGGTGACACCAGCAGGCATCTCAAAGAGGAAGCTGTGGAGCATTCCCGTACAGTTCTCATCCACAAGTACTTTTCTTCCTTAAGCAGCCAACAATTGATTTGTCATTTGCTTATTTGGTTCCACATCCATGGAGAAGTAACTCAGAACTTCAAAAACTGGATTACCCGAATCAGCAGCAACAACAAGAAGAAATAGGTGGGAACACATTTTATTCTCTGTGGAGCTTTCAGCATACATATTTTATTACCTACTCAGTTGGAAAACACTTGAAAAAAGGTGAAATACCAAAAGACAAATGATGAAAAATTAGTTTCAAAGGGACAAACCGTTTAGTGAACAGCTGGAGGAGCGCTTAGATGAGCTACAGGCTTCCCATACCTTTGGGTTTGCTGTTTAGTGAGCTTGTTCACAAAAATGTCCCATGTTTCCCCTGTTGAATTGTAGGTAATGGAAGCAATCAGAAGCCCTCCCTCAGAATGGCACAAAATTAAAAAAAAATAATAAAAGAATCCGTCAACTCTCCGATCTTTTACATAAGTGACACTGACAAGCCAGGTAATACATATTCATAGAGGACACACTGGCGAGATAGAAAGACACTCAAGCACAAATCTCTAAACAGCTCCCTCAAGTTAACAGGACCTTCTAGCTGCTGTTTCGGACCGGTTCTACGCATGGAGGTCTGACACTTGCCAAAGACGCTGTACGACCGCCCCGCAGCCACGAGATCTCAGCTCACAATGCCTGGCCTGCCTGCAGCAGCTGGGCAAGCTCCTGGAAGCGCAGCGCAGCCACGCAGCGGGGGCCAGCCGCAGGCCGCAGCTGCTGAGCTCAGCCCCACTCCAGACGGGTACCACAAAGACACCTGAACGGCTCCACACCGCACCCAGGCCCAGCGGGACCCCACAGTTTCGTTGTCATGGCACATGAAAGCTAAACTGTTTGTCCAACATGCGCTTCTGAGGCCAACGAGCTGTGTTTGTGCACTGAACCTAAGGTAATAAACCAGCCCAAAGCCAACCCCGCTGGCTGCATCAAGGGCCCAGCTAAACTACCACCCCGATAAAAGCAGTCCCAGGCAACCGGGAGCGCACATGACAGAGTGAGCGGGTCTCGTACAACAATTCTGCTTTGAAAGGTGACCCAAAGAAGCGGCACCTTGATCACCGCACTAACATCCTATCCGATTAAAGTAAAAATCTTGCTTGAAAACGTACTTTGTCACAATATCATTGTGTCAGTATAAAATCTATAAACTTTGGAAGAATAGAATGTCACTTTTATAAAGCCTCTTTTCAAAGCTATGGCATACATTGCTGATTTTAGTGTGGTATTAAAATAAGAATGGGGAAAATTTTGAAGAAAAAGTAGTAAGAATATATGAATATATTCTCCCTATATGAATGTACTCGCTATAATTTTATTTTATTTTTTATTTTTTATTTTTTTAACAGGGAGCACAACAAACAAGAAATATGCACATACAGAACAGCAGTCTGCCTTCTTGCATTCACTTCCCCAAAGGTAGTTTAAAGCTCAAGAAATTGCAACTGATTCACGTGTGAGTGGTTTATCTGCTGACAGTTCTAGTATCAAGTTGTCAAATTTCATCTACCTGTTACATAGATGTATATGAATGTAAGCAAGATTGATCAATGCTTTCACTCAAAATACTTGAAGATATACTAATTCCTTTAGGTTTCCTTATGAGGGTATTACTTCCTGTATTATTCAAGTTTTTTGTTTGTTTTTGTTGTCTTTATTTTTTTTTTAGGTACTATAATAATGAAGGTCATGTGCAGTATTCAAGAGTTAGCTATATCTTAACCTTTCTAATTTAGTCTTCACATTTTCTCTAATATTTTGTCCTTCTTCTACAAAGCTGGAACTCCGTCATAACCTGTTTGGTATATGCCTAATGTAAAGATTGTAATGAGGCTGTCTGGAGAACTACCAGTGCTCATCCTGTCCTCCTCCCTATTTAAAGACTGGCCGCATTTTTAATTTACTTACTCAGTTTTACAAATTATTTTCTTCACATTTTCTTCTAATTAACTTGTACATAACTGAAGACTTTGGGTCTACCACTGTCAAAAATGCTTCCTTCCCTGTATCCCCATTCTTATATACCAAACCACCTTGCTATTTTCAACTTGTACAGTATCACCCACTGTTGCATGGATTTATTAAATGTCTCTGAGATCAGACTTATAAAAAAAAATTAGCATGTGAAATTACATGATGAGTGCTTAGTCTTTGGTGCTTAGTCTGGATACTGGATTTGGTACTTAGTCTTCTCTCCAGTTTGACAGCACATAATTTTGTCTTCAGTTCTGCTTGTCACCCTGCTTTGTCAACACATCATAAAACATCATTCCTAACAAAAGCAGAGGTAAAGCTTTCATTGAACTTCATTAGTATTAAATAGACTAGCTCTTATTTACTATTTGAGACATACTGCAGCTATTTACACCTTTCTGTCCAGCTCTGAATTTACATTATGTGGCTATAAAACTCTTTATTTTTTTCTCAAGCGCTACCTCAGCTTGACTTCTGGAAATCTTCACTTCATGTCTATATTTTTGGTTTAATTTTTTTCCAGAGCAATCCTCCTTCATTCCCATAACTTCTTCATTATCCCCACTATTTTGAGTTGATTATCTAATGAGTCTGGATGAATTTCCTCTAAGCACTCAAATATAAACATCTCCTGTCTTTTTGGGAAGCAGATTCCATGTATTTTGCATCCCTGATTCCAAGAAATTCCATAATTCAACATTGAAGTTTCCATGTCATAGTAACAGTGTTACAAACTTGCATCTTTTGCCCATCGTGAATACTGTTAAAACAATTTGTTATTCCTGTTCATTGTCGGATTCTTTGAGGGCAGTGAAAAAATGTCATCATTGTACTTTAAAAAAATAATTGATATTAGAAATAAAAACCACATACCTTTAATTGAATTTTTGCTGATGCTATTTTTTCTATTGCAGCAAGTTCATATAGATGTTTGTAGTCAATGGGTTTACCCTTCTGGATGCATAGACCATTTTTCATAGAAGTCACCAGATTTTCTAGTTATCACAAACATTTACAGTCATGTCAAATTCAAGAAATACTTTAAGTATGAGCCATAAAATGAAAGCATTATGCATAGAATTTAGAAACAGTATAATAAAAACATTAACTGTTTCTATAACAAAAATTGGAGTTGCTGAATAAGAGTTTGAAACAAACATAAGCTGGTAGAAGTCATCAAGGTCTCTTCATGCAAGATTAATTCAAAAATTAGGCTCCTAGCATACCAGATGCAAACTTTACATTTATATTACAGGTAATGTGTTTGCTGTGTCTTTTATTTTAAAGATATAAATAAATGCTATATATCTTGTATGTATATGATTTTGGGTGTACACATACACATAAATCCATATTAATAAAAAATAAGCTTAGGTAGATATGATTACAAAATATCTTTTCACAATATTATGTAACAAAAATTGGCTAAAGCCTAAGATACAATTATATTGGTCTACAAAAATACTTGAACATTTGCCCAAGCACTGCAAGCATACAGATTCCCAGTAATTTCCCATGTGAGCTAGGATGCTTATGGGGATAAAGAACAAGGCTTTTCTTTCCATCTCTTTTTAGGTACCTTTAACGGTGAAACTTGCCATTAGATATTAGGTTTGTGTTTTTTTCTATTCACTAGTAAGCATGTAGTGGCTGGAAGCAATATGTCTAATAAATGGTTTTGCAGAAGGATCCCATATAAAATGCTAAGGTAAGTCCTGCAAAGCTATCTCATGATCCTCCTTCAAGTCTCTCCTAAGGATTCTCATTTGCCACATACCTGCAGAAAGCTTGACAAAATGACCCTAAAGTTAATGTCTAATTATGGAAAGATTTTTCATGTTAAACATCAAAATACTACTGTAGCTTCCATATGCAACAATTATTTGCACAGAATATTTCAGAAATAGTTTTATTCTAGCAATCCGAAATACTTACATTTGAACATGATAGCATACATACCTACATCACTAATCCTTTGAGGTGTTAACAACGTTCCATGGTCTGGTTCACACATTTCTTATTTTGTTGATATCTGTTGAGAAGCAAACAGATATTTTGAGAATAATTTTGAGAATATCAATACTGTGAATGCAATCTAAACATACATATACAATGAGTATGCATAGTTTTGCTGAGGAGAGAAAATACCTTGCTGAAAAAGTGATTAGACAGAAATTCTGTAAGTTCGTCTTTCATTTTAAGGAAGATTTCATTTTTTTGTACTAAAAAAAAATCTCTTACATTCTTTAGAAGCTGATAAAAGGAAAACAAAGTATTATTTCTTTGATGAATCTGCAATGCTGTCAAATCGGAGGTCAATTTCCCTTGTACTATTCTAAACGTAACTACCATATTCACCCAAATATAAGTTTTTTTAGCTGCTCTTTGATTTTTAGAAGTTAAGGCTGAAGAGATCTCTTTTCTTATAGTTACATACTTTGGTTTATATGTGGATCCCTCTATACTCCCTTTAAAAGAAGTCTCTCCATCAGCAGCTGGCAACCCAAGCCAGCTGTTTCAACAGGGGCTTAATTCCTCATGAGCAGCCATGACAGGCAGCGGGAAACGTGTATCCACAGCATCTTGGGATAAACCTGACATTTGAGATGGAGCAAGATCTACCATGAAGTTAAAAAACAAAACAACATTAATGTCTGAAGAACATATTTCCACTTAGACACACGTGGGCACCATCACAGGTCTCACATACAAAGAATACATGCATGCAGTAGGTGGCCACAAGGCGTTTCAGCAGAACTGCGCCAACAGCTGAGGAACTCCAGAGGGGGAGTCACGTTTGACCGGTCCCCCCGCAGACCCTGTCTCATTCCCAGCCCGACCTTTCCCACGTTTCCTAGACACAGGACTCCACCTGCTTAGGCACAGCTGAGGCATTTGTCCAGTCCCACAGCAGGTAGCAGCACGATAAATAGCTGACCTGCAAACTCTGTTCATCTGTGTTTTGTGGAGTTATTTTTCTGCTGTTCTAATGAGTTGAACCTGCTTATCCATACAAATCCCAAGGATGGCCCAGTGCATCAAGAAAAAGGGGAAGAAGAGCAGCAGAAGCAACTGAAAGAGAACGACTGACAAACAGCAATTGGTTTCAGTCAAGCCAAACTGTAAGACTGCAACCAAAGGTAGTTCCGCATGTTCCCATGAGCTGTAGTTCCTCCCGACAGCATTCTGCATTGCAGGATCATCAAAAACAGCTAAAGTGTCGAAATCTGATCTAGATGGACAAGTTTCATTGAATGAAGTTCTGTTATTACTGCAGGCAAATGGTGAAGCGTAGCTGAAACACTGCCATTCCAGTGGCTCAAAGCCAGTGTTTGATATTTGATCTGTACATGTTTAGTTAACAACGCAAGTTAAAAAGCAAAGAGAAATCATGACCACCAGGTTCTGTAAACTAAATATTCAATGACCACACCAAGAAAATAATGAACTCACTGATGAAGTGTGACATTTCGCAATGCTTCTTGATTCAAATTCTTCAATGTTATTGAACACTATCCCTTGCACTAAGCCAAAATTCTCAGTCTAAATGCCACCTGTCTTCACCCACGTGTGACCATTCATCAACAACAATGGAACCTCTTTAAATTTGTTCTGAAAGAAAGTGATGGTATCAGCTGGTCAGAAGCTAGAGTCATCTGACCACAGAGGCTGGAATTAAAGACAGTTAAAAGTAAGCAAATATGAAAATACATTTGGGAGTTTGCTTCCCTTTTGAAAGATTAATGTGTCCTTTACAATCCAGTAGCCAACTGCAAATAAATCTACAGTCCTACCCCAAAGTATACACACTCCTCGATGAAAAAAGAAAGCAAATAAAATGAGTTGACACACGTGTTTTGTTGATCTGATTTTCCCTCCTTAAAGCAATTATTTGGTTTTAACTTGTAACAATGTAACACTGCCAAATTCATCCAGACAAATGACATAGTTCTCCATAGCAGAAGCAACCCTGTTAGCCTATTTGTCATGATAATATTTTATCTCTACACCAACTTATCTACATATAATTCTCTATCTGCATATATACTTCTGCATATGTACATACGTTGGAATTGATTTTTTAAAAATCACATTTGCGCTATCAGTAAATCCTCCAGGTAAAGATATGAAGAACCCAGTAACATACGGGAGTTGCACCTTCTGGTTTCGAGATTGACAAAGACAGTTTACACGGTGCTTCCTTACCCTCCAAACAAATATATTGTTCTGCTGCTCCTTAGAAAGAGCAACTATGCACAGCCTCATCTTTATTTCTTGGAAGAAATACAACTGGAACAAGAAATGCTCAACCACTAACACATAAATCTTTAAGCTATAGGCAGATCAATTAAAAAAAGCATTTTGTTGAGGTTGTTTAGAAATCTGTGTATTATGACACTGGAAGTACTGAATTAAACATAATTCCTTAGATTTCCAGCCTCCAATATTTTCTTTCTGGGAGGAGGAGCAAGTAGACATCAGCATCATGAAGTTCCGTAATTGTTAAGAGGGAACAGGGGGCTCTAATTAAAAAAAAAAAAAAAAAAAAGTGAAACCCTGTAAACTGGCATAACTTATTGTGAAATTCTGTAATACTCAGCATTTTCTGTAAACTCCAGCAGTTATGTGACACACAACCTTCCACTGAATTTATGGCTGCTAAAGCTGAACAGGAAAACCTAAAACAATAATAAGAGCTCAATAGTTACAAGAGGTATAAGAAAACTTGAAATTTTTTTTACTCATCTTTTTAAGGCTTTCAGTATCAATCACAAAAAAAAAAAAAAAAAAATTCTTTGCTTAATTTTATTGTTCCTTTGAAGAAGAAATTAACCACATACCTGACTTTAGAAAAAAGGCAAAGCATCAAGATATACTGAAATTCTTTATTTTAAACCTGGTACTCCTGCTTTGATTGACCAGTCTAAAACAGACTTTCATACGCTTCTCTCTCAGCAAGATCATAAGTCATCACAATTCCTAGCCTCATTCATGAGGATACTAATATTCAACACTGCCTTGATATTACTCTAATCCTACATCTATTGATACTGGCATACATAACAGCGAGGAATAACTGCCCCATGCCTCCTCTAATACCATCAGATAGACACTATGTTTGCATAAAACCAAGAAAACAAGAGTGAGTACCAACACAAGGATTCTGTAAGAGTGTGACCATTGTCGGGCAGAGCCATTTGACCTCCAGAGATCAGCAGCATGATTTTAAAACAATGGCAAGCTGTTCAAAACAACGGCAATGTTTAAAAGAACAGCAAGTTCTCTCCAGAGATTTGGCATGCTGTGGCTAATATTTACACTGTAGTGTTGACTTCCTTAAGCAGAGATATCAGCAAGGATACCATATTCAGAGATTCCGCAAACAGAAATAAATCTGCATTAGACCTGAAACAGACTGTCTGCATGTGCTTTGTGGAACATTCTGACTTTTTAGATTTGTAACAGCCCAGTCACAGCAGCAGCTTTGACCAAGTTGCCAGAATCCCTCAAATTGAAAGCAGCAAAATGTATCTACAAAGGGAAACACAGCATGGGATAGTTTTAACTACAGACTGAGACATCAAAGTTCCTTACAACATCAAAATGAAAGATCTGTAACAAAGCAAGACAGCTTTTCTTTGCCTGCTAGCTCTTGCAGTCCTTGGCACCCAATTTCTCAATGCTTAAGTTAGAGAGGGAACTCAGTGCTACATACAAGTACAACCGTACCAAATAAACAACCGACCCCAAGGGATTCCCTGACTTGGCTCTTTTCACTAGGTTAGTCCTTATAAAGAACATTTAAGCCTCCGTCAGCAGTTTTACTGTCTGCAATCATCAGTATCACAGGGGAGCTACTTGCTATCGATACAGGCAAGCTGCTGTCAGGCAGCATTCTTGCAGCATGCGGTGTCGTGTCGTGTCGCATCAGTAGTCCGAGGAAATCCCTGCTATCTCCATCGCCACAGCCGAGTGAAAAGAACTGTGATTCAGCAATTTCAGAGAACAAAATCTACTTCCATTTTTCATTCTTACAAGCATAAGCCATGGACAATCAAACATAGCAGAAATGTTTTCTACTTCCCCTGCATTTCCACTCTAGTTCACAAAAGCAATGCACGTATTCAAGGGGACATTTTGCTTTTTAACAATGCTACTGGATTTTGTGTTTTAGTACATCCAAAAGTGCTGTTAAGCACACTTCTTCCTTTGCTCTTCAGGTGACAATCAGATTTTTTTTTAATTTATTTTTAACATTAAAATAGTAGCTTCCTCTATGAGAATGTCTTCATGAAATTCTGCGATCTGTTTGTATTTTGTCTAGTTGGAGTCTGTGTTTAAAAGGGAACACAAATAATTTCAGAGTAAGGCTTGGTATATTTTCATCATAACAGCTTTACCAACACTGAATTATTTGCATTTTTAAAGATAACAAATGTATTACATATCTGTGGGTTAATTCTCAGGGTGCTTGCTCCACATCTACCTGCAAGCCTCCTATAAGTTTCAGTTCAACTTTTGCACTGAGTAAACATTACAGATTACCTATACTTCACATTTCATGGTGAAAGTGATTAATTTTAGGTTTGCAGCTGCTTAACAGAGATAATGAGTTAGAGCTAATGAGTAAAGTATTCCTTATATTTTGTCTGAAAAACAGGTATACGAAAAAGAGGCAATCTAAAGAACTTAAAGAGTAAAAGTCTCAATTTCAGTAAGAATTCAGTGCCCTAAAAATATTTTCCCCTTCACAGATTACGACAGAATAACTAATTCACACGCTTCTTTTCTAAAGTATTTAACTCAATAATTTGTACTCCTTTGAACATGAGTAACTTCACTTGGCAGCAAGCTTTCTTGCTTTAATAGTCAGAGCGCACTTTCATTTTGGGAATAGGTTTGTTTCTGTGGGCTTTTTCAGCAAACGGTTTATTAACATCCATCAAACGCAGCTTGTATCAAGAACACTATCCAGGAACTTGGTTAATCTTTTAACTATCTGTGACCAGAAAAATTAAGAAAAGATTTAAAAAGGTTGACACCTTGCCATTTAAAATTAGCTGTTGTTCAGAATAGAGCTACAAGGAAATTTGGGTACCATTCACGAACGAGAAAAGAAGCTTCCCTTGCTTTAAACACTGCATCCCAGCGGTGAGGGATAAAAAGGCAGAAAGGAGGAAGGAAACTTAGGTTTCTAATAGCTTTTCTAGAGTCTCCTAAGCGCTGAGCCATAAGGACTCCCACATATCCATACACATTACTCCTTAATGTTTTCTCTGAATGTTGTGGAGCGCTGCCTACTGCTCACACCGAACACCCTAAACTGAAATGAGATATACTGTGAGTATTTAATGGAAAACACTTCATCCAATCACTCCAATTTCAATAAATAAATAAATAAACAGTCCATCTGGGTTGCCTTTCTCAGCTCTGCCCTGGATCAGTGATGAAACAGAAGCAGAACTGCAGCAGTACCCCGGGGCAGCAGCTCTAGGAGGCACTGACTTTGTTCGCAGTGCCCATAGGCTTTGACCAAACAGGCAGGGCACGCTGTGCTAGCAAACCCATCCTGAGGGGTACCTACAAAATGGTGAATTCTTTCACAGAAAGCACGTGTCACCTAACAGTGTCCTGCTGCGAAGATGCCCGGGTGCCTGTGCGGCTCTGTTTAGCAACCACATCACTGCAGCCCGCGGCGCTGGCCAGCCCAGGGTGCCGCACTCCTGCCTGAGGGGTGCGAGCTCGACCCCAAGCTAGCAGTTGGCACAAGCCGATGCCTTCCTCTCCTTGGGCTGTCATCTGCAGCGTGCTCCAAAGCCTACAGTCAAGGGCAAGCTTGTCTCCAAGTACCTTAGAGGCAATGAAGTTCAAGTGCAGATTTGTTTTTGAGATCACGCAAGGACGGGCTGAAAGCAGGGCAGCTGAGAGGTGCCCGAGCACTGCCTGGATCCCCGACGGCTGAGGTCAGCAGGGACCCCTGGGCACACCCGGCCCAGCCTGGCACAAGCAGGGGCACCCAGAGCAGGGCGCTTGGGAGCACACCCAGGAGGCTTGTGGGGATCTCCAAAAGGGAGATTACACATCCCCCTGCGCAGCCGTGCCAGTGCTCTGCCACCTGCACAGCAGAGAGGTGCCCTAGGCGGACGTGGAGCTGGTGCCCTGTCGAGGTGCGAGTGAAAGGGCTGGTCAGGAGCCACGAGCACCAGCCAGGTCAGATTATGTTCTCAAAGCGTCTCACGGATGACAAGCTTCTCCTAACAAAAGGAACTACGTCCTTTTTGAAAACTAACCGTGGACACCAGTAACCCTAGCAGCAGCACAGCTACCCCTCTGCTTTTATTTATCCCTTAGACTGATTGCCAACATCTCTTCTCTCTACTGAGATGTTTCTGTTTAACAAAACTTCACATATTCGCATTGGCTTCCATTCCTTTGGTTAGAAACAAGGACAGTATGTCTGAGGGAACAGAAGTTATGCAAAAAAAAAACCAAAAACAAACAACACAACAACCAACCAAAAAAATCATAATGCTGATGATTTTTCTGTAATTTTACTGTTTGATTAAATAAGAGCTCATTCCCTTGCAACTTATCCGTTCCTCTCTTCTGTAATGATGTCATACAGTTGTATTTGATCTCAGACTTTCAGCAGGAATTACTTTCTGATATCACAAATTCAATGTTATGACCACTAAAACACTGCAAATGAATATACTAAAATTATTTCCGAAAGGGTAGGATCTGTTTAAACCTGTATTTAATCTTCAGTAACTAGAAAATATACCAAGGAAAATGATAAAAGCAGTGCGAGTTACACTTATTTCTGTTTTAATGCATATACATCTAAAAACCTCTTCAATGCTATAAAAGTTCATCTAAGCTTGAATTCAGATGCCCTGCTTCCAGGCTTTGTTCTAACTTCAATACAGCCTCTAGGCTGGAAGCCTTGATGCATCTTAGAAACAAAAAGTACAAAAGATGAAAGAGACATTGAAAAGAAGCCATCGGTACACAGAAAACTGTTCCCCAAGCCTGCTAAATCAGCCATGTCTACAACCAGCCATGACTAAACCTTTTAGTAACAGTATGAAGCACAGGGTTTACCAATGCTCCATTTCTGTTCTGGTTGATAATTTAGTATTTCACTACAATTCAGAACTCTCTAAGAGAATATGAATATGTCCTCTAAGAGAGGGATTATGCCTCCAATTCAACTGAGCACTTAAGCACATTCTTATCGTAATGCAAATACTCGCTTGTACCTAAAGTACATGACTTAAGCATATTTTTAAATATGGGAATAGCAAGCATTAAGACAAGATCCTGCTCTCTTTCATTTAAATAGAAATTAAACTCCACAAATGTTAGTCAGCACTTCTGGAGCAAGCAAAGCCTGCACATGCTGCTATTCGTGATGATTCATACACAGCTAAGGTCCCAACTCCACAAGCGTGAATACTCCCAGAGAATTTAACCATTAACTTTAAAGAAGCTGAGATTTCACCACCTCGATTCAACATGCCATTTACACACAGAAGTCTTTGCAGGTTCAGACCATGAATGTCAAGTTTTCTTATCAGCTAATGTACTGCTAATCAACAGAAAAGCAAAATTACCGTGGGGCTGGCATTTCCTGATCTGCACATGCTACTTAGAACAAAACATTGTAAGCAGGTTTTAAATCAGTCATGTTATTAACCGTAACAGCCAACAAGAGGAAGCTGTATCAACTTGACACAAAACACAATTTAACGGCATAATCAGTAACATTTTAATAGGTACACATTTTGTGTGAATGAAGGCTGCTGCACTTTGCAACAACAGGTGTTAGTATTTCAAGTCCATTCCCAGTCAGCATACACAGTTAAAAATAAGACCCAGAAACAAAACGCTGACTTCATTTAAAACTTCGGGAGTCGATGGGAACTGCAGTTATGGGCTAGGACAGATGTTTCCTTACAAATTCAGGAAAAAAACAAACACAAGTCCCTTGATTTCAGTGCTCTCTCTTTCAAATGTCTGGTGATCTCTTAAAATCCAGAAAAAACACCCCCACATTGCTGGGCTTCTGCATGTTTCCATTCAAAGGTGAGGAATGGTAGCATGCAGGCATTTGAACTCTCTGATCCCAATTAGTGTTAGGGAAAAGAGGCAGAGAACCACTCTTATTGTACAGGATGGAGTAAAAACCAAAAATAATCATCTTCATCCTTAAATCAGACCCCTTCTCTTCTGCTAGTTGAGCTACCTACCTGAAAACGGCACCCATTCACAACGTTTTAATCTTAAAGATTTTGCAGCAGTTGATCACTTCCCCAGGAAAAAAGCACACAGGATAATACTCTTATTCAGCGTCAAAACAGCCACTAGAGAAGTCCCGGAGTTTGACTATCATTCAAATCCTCATTCCCTAAGGAAAGAATTGTGGATCTGTATGAAAGTGACAGAGAGGAGCGCGTCTCTTCTGGGAACGTGCAGTTCTAATAGTTGTCTATCATACAATCTCATTGCCTCCTCATTAAGTAAAACAGTGCAGAACAGAAAGATCAATTTGACCAACATTTAAAGCAAGCAGCCTGTTGGAATGCTCTGTGACACTGTAAGACAGACAAACAAACAAACAAACAAACAAAAACTTAGCTGGCCAGCTTTTTGAATATCCACACTATTTCCCTTTTATTTCTTGGACTATTTTAAGTAATAAATCCGAGATAAAATAAACTTAAGGAACACTTCATGGGACCAGGGGGGAGGGAAGGAGACAACAACAATCCTGTAAGAGGAAGTCAAATTTTTAAAAGTTGACAAGGGACATAGGAAGGGTAGGAAATGAAGTCATGTGTGCCTGCCGGGCAGCTTGCAACCAAGCACGCCAGGTGGCATTTTGCAGTGTTGTTTTGTTGTTTAACACGTACAGACCAAGTGCACCAAGTCAGCCAGCTGCAGACAGCACACCTGTCCATTTCAAAGCTTAATTGAAAGTGGATTATTTAGAAGTGTTAAAAATTAAACCATATGCTTTGATGCATTTAAAGATTTATTGGAAGATGCGAGTTTATCTGTCCCTAATAGGAGCCTGCGCTGCTCTCCATTATTCAGGGCACAAGAGCACAGTACAGGTAGAGTAGAACTGACCTGACTCACAAGGCAAGTCTGCTCATTCACTACCCGCGCTGCAAAGCAGGGTGTTTGCAATGCGAACAGCTCACCACTCCACAGCTCTGCCATTCTTCACATGCAACATGTAAATCTGCATTACTCATTTAGCACAACAGAAGTAGAGACACTGCAATAGAAAACTGTCATCATCGTTCCCAGCACTACCACACAGTGTCTTGGCACTGCCTGACACCTTTTTTCTATTAATGAAAAATAAAGTCAAAGCAGCATTTGAAGCACTATAAAGAGACAGAAATTAGTGAAACAAAATATTGCAGTTTTATTATCTCTTAAGACCCATCAGTTTTGGAAACAAGCATTTCAGCCACCCACATGGAACTGATACAGTCTTATTTTTGTCTTTAGCCAGAAAACATTTGAGTCATATGAACAAAGATGTGAAACAGCACACAGAACTTCAAAGAAAAAGTAACCTTCCTGCTTAGGATTTCTTTCCCTAAGAGCACTAACAAAGTGATGCTCCTTGTCCAAAGTTTAACCTGCCTTCTGAGTGCTAAAACGAAGAAAACAAACCTTTTGTCCTTTTATGCAACTAGAACACTTAACTTTGTGATTAAAAAAAAATATAAAAAATAATCGCCTTGGTAATTTAGCAAGACACACTCCAACAGTTGGCTGCCAGAGCTGGGCGAGGGACAGCACTTCAAATTGAACCTGTATCAAAACACTGAAGTTTTCAATTCCCACCATTTGAAAGATATTTCAAAACAGAGTCATGTTATCCGTACAGGTCATTCCAAATCATGCAAAAAAAGAAAAATTTGTTTATTTGCATATAAAAGTCTTGGTGCCATGCACATAGATTTTTTTCTTAAAGACTGCTCTGCAAGAGAACAGTCATTCTAGTTTGGATCCAGAAGAGCACATAGCTGCATGTGTAACTTAAACACACCAAAATAAGGGTTTTGTAAAATGTGGATCAGTATTACATGCTCTTGATACTACACAATTACAAGAGCTAGCATATACCAAATGTAGCAGAACAGCGTCTCCTGTAAGTACCATCACATTTAGTAAGACATCAGATATTAAAATAAATCAGTACCAACTAATAGCAGAAGTTCAGCAGGAGACAGCTGAAATAGCACCAAGTATGCAGAAATTATCAATTCACTCACAAAAAAAATTACTGAAAAATTCTGTCCAAAGTATCTGGAGTACTGTGATTAATCCACAGCCCCACTGATCATCAGATAAACAACCGATGTGATTTTGTCTCCAGTGCTGCAACAGGAACAGTTGGAAAGACACCATTTTCAGAGTCATGACGGTTTTACTTTCATTAATTACCTAAAGCCCAGATTGTCAGGAAGGAAACAGGAGTCCAATTCTTTGTTTTACAGAACAAAACAGGTGATTTTAAGCTGTCCTCACCTTTTTTTCTTTTTTGTGGAGTATTTTAAGTTTAAGAATTTCCACCTACTCCATTTTCATGCTAGCTTTGTTACTGCTATTTTTAACTTAAGAAAAAAGAAATATGGAAAAGTTCACCGACCCACTGCTGGAGTCTTCCTCCCCACAGCTCTGCTGCAGACCAATCTGTGTAAACATTTCTTAAATGACTTCAGGTAGAAGCCAACTGGCTTAGTTCAAACAGCGAGTGTAAGGGTACAGCAAGAACATATGGTGTTTGATTAAGTCCCACTCCTCCTTAGGCAGAGATACTTTTTATTGTCGTACACTAACAGAAACCACAGCTCTCTCAGCTGTGATGATTCACACATTTATGGCCATACTCACACGCAGTTCAGCAGCAGCCCTCTCCATGTTTAACAGTCTGCTTCACAAGCCAAGCCGAAGGTGAGGACACAAACAGGGCTAAGAGCCATTGCGGGGAGGAGGGAGAAGACACAGGACCTTACAAGTTAGCGCTGGCACCAGACGGCATCTCCTTACCTCTACCTAGCCTAGCAGATTTTTGCCTGACACTAGGATAGCTCAGGCCAGAGAAGTAGATTTGTCTGCAGCCTAAGAGACAGAGGGACATGTGATTTAGAAGCCACTGCAGGATATTTTGTCAGAAAGATCAGAAACGCATTGTGCAGTTTCTGCCATTTCTGCTATGCCAAATTTGAAGAGTTATGTGCAGGGAAGCACTTGGCGCACGCTCGCTTTATAGTAATGCATAATGTTGTCAGATATCACACAAACAAACAAACATGTTTTTCAGAAAGGTTCTTATCTACAACCCTGGGAAAAGTAGAGTCCATAAACAAAAATAAATCTTTTTGTGTATGTATATTTTGCTACCCCTTTATTCGTGAGGATCTCTACATTTGCTTGAAATTCTACATCCCTGGATTGACAAAGCAGATTACAGTTTGGTAAATTTCTCAACATTTTTTCCAGGCCACAAATACAGCCTTGTTCTATCTTGACCAGCTTGAGAATCACTGCAGTCAGCATGAACTGCAAAGTATCTTCGCAGGCCTTCACCTGTCCTTGGGCAGACATTGAGAACTCAGCTCTCCAGAGTTGTTTTTTTGTTTTTCCTTTTTTCTTTTTTTCTTTTTTTTAATAGGTTGCTAGTTTCCACAGAAATTACTTACAAGCTGGGGACATGAAAATGCAGAGAACTGAGGCTGCTAATCATTTCCTTTACCAGACACCTCCCAGCTTCTCCTCGCCCCCCCAGCCGCATCTTCTGTTGGCTGCAGCTGAGCTGCTGCTCCGTCACAAGCAGCCCTGAGTTCCCAGTGCACGTGTGATGAAGCCCGGTCCCCCAGCTCCAGCAGCAAAGCTTACATGAGCACGTCCCTTCACCGGGCACTTCCCTGCTGCCCACTGCTGCGCGCTGCTCCCCGCAGTGCCATCAGAACCACCCACGGCTGGGCTGCGAGCCGGTCAGTATATCCATACAGGAGTCTTTTGTCTTGCCAAGGAAAGGTTACGTTTCCTAAACCTGAATCAACTCCACAACTGTGTTCATACTGTGGTCCAGCACGCTGGTGTTCCTCACAGCTCACTTTTGCTGAAGGAGATGCCCAGGGCAGAACATCCCGCATCACTGCCAAAGGGCAGGTCCCCGTTCCCTCTGCATATGGCTATGTGCAGATAGTGCAGTGTGGGCATTAAAGGCAAGAGCAGCGAGCTGGATCAGGAAATTGAAAAAAAAAATCTATGTTGTGGGGACGTTTCTGGGAAAAGTGGATCAATTTTTTGTGCTAGCTCACTGCATAGTTGCACAGTCTTGTCTGCTGGCGCAAGGAAAGCTGGAGGCATCGTGACAGGCCAGCACTGTCCCTTTCTGCTGCAGCCAGACTGACAGGGCTGTGCACTGAACAGCTTGGTGATCATGCTGAGCATCAGGTACGAACATTTGATTCTAGATTCTGCAAAGCCATGAAAGAGGGAAAAAAAAAAAAGCCAGAAATGCAAATAAACAATCCGGTAGCATCCAGTTTTCCCCATTTTTTAAAATTTATTTTTAAACAGGAAGGGTGAAATCTTTACTGATAGAGCAATAATTTTATATGCCACCATCTGAAACAGTATTTTTGTAAAAATTCGCACTGAAACAGCAGAATGTCACTCCACTTCTTCTTCAGAAATACTTCTTCTATTAGCTGCCACACTTCGGTAACAAAAAAAGCATGGGAACATTTACTGCTTTTTAAACCAAATGAAATTACAGTTTACAAATTACCCAAAGTCAATTGTATCATGATTGACTGAGTTGCTGTGACATCAACACAATGGCTCGCAGTAACTTTTGAAATCAAATTGCAGGTTTTAATGATGGGGGGGAAAAACCCACACATCTAAATGATTTCCCTTGTGAATGCTAAACAGCTGCTCATTTGTTCAGTTAGCCTGCCATGAGCATTACTCTCTCCTCCAGTTATTTTCTTCCAAACCTTTGTAATTTCAGCATCTGTAAGAGATTACAGATAAACAGGTTCCAGAAAAAAAAAAATACAAAGACAACACTGTTTTTGTGAGCGATATTATGTTTATAATCCCACATTTCTAAGGAGCAAGCCTTCTGTGTCAACAGTTCCCACTTTTTAACCACAGACACAGTTCCTGTGTGGTTACATCAAATGAGAAAACCTAGGCAATCTTGCAAACAGTGAAACAATCACTAAAATTAAAGATTGTCACAACAGTGCTTCTGCAAGGACTGAACATCTGCAAAATAAAAAAAAACCTCCAAGTTGGATTAAGCTCGGGATAGATTAAATGAAGCAGAAAAACATATTCACGACTTGGAAGACTGAAGGAGCACATAAGCAGCAAAATAACCAGCAAATACCCGTTAACTAAGCAGCATGTCTAAAAAGCTGGAAAACAAGTACAATCCTTTTAAGAGATCAGATTTAAGGCTCAGGAAAAAAAAAAAAAAAGAAAAAAAAAAAGGAAGATTCAGAAGGAAAAGATGCCATTAGACTCTTTATAAGATTTGCAAACATAATGGAATCAGTGCCTTCCAGATGACGCTAAGAATGAAAAGAAAAAGATATCTTACTTTCAAGTCACATCCTGAAGAAGATGAATAAAGAGAAACAGTACTTGTTTGTTGTTGATCCCAAAATTGATATAAGAGTTTAAGCAAGTATTTGACAAGGCCTTCTATTAGCTAATGGAATAAGAAATCAGAAGAATCAGTACGCTATGCGGCTCTTTGTGTTGGCAAGATGAAACAGGGTGCCTTTCCACAACACATTCTGTCCCTACCGGGCTTGGGACAGTAATAAATGGGTGGGAATTGATGACTTGTGATACACAGCAGTCAAGTTAGATAATGTACTGGCTGCTCTGAGTGCCAGAACAAATAAGAAAAGCTATGACTGTATGACTAATACCAGTTAGAATGAGATTGCTGTTCTTCACCGGTAGTCATTTAATGTATTTGCAAATCTGACAAGACCTCGAGATATTATTTTTTAATTCTCCATACTTCTGTTGTGCCAAAACAAACTGGCTCAAGATGACTTTCTCATTCTTACCATTATTTCGTGCTGCCCCCCATCTTGCCCCAGCCGCAGACTCTCAGCCACGGGGAGGACTCGCAGTGCGCTGGCTCTGCGGGGATGCAGGGTGCGTGGAACGGCCCGTTCCGAATAGCGCCGATGGTTGCAGCTGTCCACCTGGAGCCACCCAGAAGCTGAAAGGCCAAGAGATGGCATCGCGCCACCTTTCATAGCCTGCCAGTGGACTGTGCCTTCTGTACTCACAATAATGCTCAGAAACAGCTCAGTTTGCCAGAGGAGGCCAGTAAGCTTCTTTGTTTTCTAAAAGCTGTTATGTGCAGAAGCTAGGCCAACGTAGCAACATCCAAATTATGGGCTAAAACCAGTTTAGACCGATTGGGAGATGATTTAATAAATCCAGCACACCTCTGGTGGAGGCAGCCTTGCGACTAACGCAAGTCATTGCTCTCTCAGGTTCCGTGCTTTCTCCCCTTTATTCTAGGTCCATCTCTTCCGACCTCATTTTGTATTTCCCGTTCTCTTGCTCACCCCTCTCCTTTGGCCCTTCCTCTCAGCGCTTGCCTTATTTCCCCCTTGTTATTCTTCGTTTTACTACATTTTGCCTATCGTTCCTTGGGACTCCCCATTCCTAGAAGGAGGTGACTGCTGTGGCTTGGTCACATTGTATACCCATTTAATGTAACCAGCATAATGACACCTTTCCGGGCAGCAGGACCTGTGTTCACACAGGCCTCGTGTTCCCGCTCGGCACACGGCCGTGCTGTGGCAGTGCCTGCGGCAGGAGCCCGCACAGACACCGAGCAGCGCTGCAGGGGGTCGGGCACCCCGCACCCCGCCTGGCGCCCCGGGACCGCAGCTCTCCCCTCAGAGGAGCCCCGGGGACATTCCCGGCCCGGCCTCCCCCCGCAGCGGGCAGGGGCCGGATAACGAAGGGGCAGCCGCGAACCCGCCCCGGGCCCCTGGCACGGTTCCGGATGCTTCGTGCGAGACCCCCACGCGGCGCTCCGCCCGCCCGGCCCCGGCCGTTACAGGGCACCGGCGGCTCAGGGGGCTCCGGCCCCGGCAACCCTCGGGGGCCGCCCCCGGTGCCCGGTGCTCGGTGCCCGGTGCTCGGTGCCCGGCCGCCCCCGCCGCCCCGCTCCCGGCCCTCAGCGGCGCCCCCCGCCCCCCCGCAGCCTCTCCCGCCGGCCGCCCCCTCCCCGCGGGCACGGCGGAGGCCATCTTGCGGCGGGGGCCGCGGGCACTTACCGGCACGAGCCCGCGGGGCTGCGCGCCCGCCCCGCCCGGAGCGGCCCCGGCCTCCGCGAGCCCCCGCCGGCAGCGCCCGAACCCGGCCCGAACCCGGCCCGCCCCTCGCTCCCGCGCCCGCCTCACGGCATCGGTAACCACGGCAACCGCCGCTCCCGCCGCCACTGGCGGGCTCACGGCGCGGCGGCAGCCAATGGGGCTCCGCCGTGCGCCGCGCGGAGCCAATGGGCGCGGCGTGACGCGGCCCGGGGGGCGGGGCGAGCCCAGGCGGAGCGGGCGGCGGCGGCGACGCCGGCGCCACCAGCAGCAGCACGGCCCCGCCGCTCCAACGCCGCCATGGGCACCCCGGGGTAGGGCCCGGCAGCGCCGCGCGGGGCCGCCCGCGCCCGACGGCCCCTCCTGCCTCAGCGCGGTGAGCGGGGAACCGGCGGGAGGCCGCGGGGGTGGGGGGAGGGCAGAGCGGGGCAGGTGAGCGCGCACCGGGCCGGGGGGCGCCCGGAGGCGGGGGGGGGGGGGGGGAGGCGGAACCCGGGACCGCGGCGGCCGCCGCGGTCCCGGGTTCCGCCTCCCCCCCCCCCACCCGGCCCGGTTTGGATGCGCAGCCCTCGTCCGCCCCGCAGGGCCGCATCCGCCGGGGCTGGGCTGCTCGCGGACCTTTGCACCCCGCGGCTCGGTGTCCTGGCGCTCGGTGTGAGGCACCGCCCCGGGAGGCGGCCGTCGGCAGGGCGAGGTGTGTCCGGGCCCCGAGGTGACGCCTGAGGCACCACCGGGGGTGGCGGCGCCGTCCCCGTGAGGCGGCGGAGCGGGGGCAGCGCGGCCGCTTCCCGGCTGTGCCCGCGGCCTGCGGGGCGCCGCTGCCGGTGCTGGAGCTGAGGCGGAGCAGCCGCTGGCCCCGGCTGTGGAAGCGCTGCCTTCTCTCGGCTCCCGCCTCGTCAGGCGCTCGGGAGAGGTGCCAGCAGCAGCAGCGGATCCGCAATAAAACGCGGCCGGAGCGAGGTCTGTCAGGCAGCGATCCCCCGCGAGTGGGTGAAATCCGCCGGGATTCGACCTTGATGCTCCCCGGGATCCTCGGGGGTCCGCTCCAACTCGCGGTGCTCCCATCCGCGTTCCTCTTAGGGGCTGGTTGTGTTACAGACGGCACAACACGCTTCTTGGGGTTCCTTCTTCTTTAACAGCACTAATGCGGGGTCCTTTTACCACGAGTGGATGAATTCAGTCACACAATGTAAACAAGGAAAGCGTAGTGATAAATTACTCCGTTCCGAGCAGCTTCATTTGTTAGCAAAATATCATGTAGAGTAATATCGTGTAGAATACCCTTTAAGTTATCTCTGATAATGAGTGCTAGCATGCGCTTTGCAAAAATAATAGTAACCGTAATTAGTAAGCTGTGTCAGGTATTTGGTAGAGGAGATGTGCATGTATTGTGGAGGAAACCTCAGTGGCAGGAACACTCTGCATACTAACAGAACAGGAAACATAAATAAGAACTTGATGTAATTCTGCTTCGCTTCGTGTAGATTATTAACATACACGTATAGCAGGTGGAAGGCTAAAGCCATTCCAAAGGATGGTACTCTGGGAGTACTGTCCAAATTTTGGGTTGGGTTTGGTTTTTGAAACTGTGCTGAAATGAGCAATGTCTGCAAGCGTTTCTCTGATTATTTTTTTTCTTTCATTATTGGCTGCAAGAAAGCACTGACTGGCTCAAAGATCTCAATGAGCAGAACAGAGTTGTTGTAAGCATAAATGACAAAGATTGGGTTTATTACCAGAATGTGGCTGTTGTATTGTGGTGTAGAAGAGTCCCCTAAAAATCAAGCACTGCCATTGATTCTTGTTTGGAAAAAATTACTTGTGAACCTGCAGTTAGCCGTATTTTGCGTTTCTCTCGTCTCTCGCTTGCTTTCTTAGTGCTTGTAATCCAGCCAGTGGCTACGTTACGATTTCTCTGTATGCGAAGCTGCGCTGCTGTAGCTACTTGCGGAGCAGCTGCCCGGAGCAGTCCCTGCGAGCACTGCGCCAGGGTGGCTGTTGTGAGGCGGGACCCTGCTTTGCCTGGCCGTGTGTTTGCTCCCATTCCTCGAGGGCTGCCCGTCGTGTCCACGCGCTGTGGACATGCAGAAACATGGGAACAGTAGCTTGGTTTGCTGGCACTGGATGGGAAGCAGCTTGTAAGAGTTACTGCAGAGAAGTTGTTCTGGTGCCTTGTATAAAAAGCGCACACATCTCCGCAAGTAACTCCTGCTGGTGTGGCTCAAACTTCTGGAAGTTTCACGAATTTTTGGTCTTGTTTCTGGGTTGGTATTTTTCCTCTGGTGAAAATGAGGCATCAACTCATTATGACTTTGATATGCGCTGACCCTCCAGAAGCTCTCTGACCCAATTTAAGGTTTACTACCTGGAGGGGGATTGAGCTAGCACAGCTTCACTTATATGGGAATAGGAAGCCAGACTTGGAACCGGAGGTTTTGCAGGCATGGCTTGCAGGTATTGCTTGCTGCTGTTCCTGACCTGATCCCAAGTACTGCTGACAGCAAGCAGTCCAGGTACCGGCAGAGATGGAGCAGCTCTGTGACCGCAGCTGAGCACAGCGCAGCCACCAGCGGCTCTCTGGGCTCAGGTAGCTCTCCTGGCTCCCGGCTGCCTGTCCTGAGGCCTGATGGACAATGTAGCTCGCTGGGTAACCTCGCTGGTGTCCCCTTTATCCCAGCAGAATACCCGCTTACTCTTGTTCACGCAGAGTTTGCAGAGGGAGGGAGGAGGTGGCTGAGGACAGCCAAGAACTGCCTCTGGTGACCTTCCCAGAGCTTTTGCCTGCACAGAAGAAAATAGCAGCTTCTTGTCAGTTAAAATCTCTGTAGCTGGCTTCAGTTTCCAGACCTTTGCTCCTTCCTGCTCACTGCCCCTTTCTGTCCTTGGCCTTAGCACCTCGCTCGCCTTCCCTCCGAGGAAGGCAAGAGGCACGTTGCAGGAAGAAGGAAGGACCGCTTTGGTTTCACCGTCGATTGATGTTTTTTCTGTAATAATGAAGGCCCCAGAACAATCATTACAAGGGGAGGCTGGAGGTGAAAGTTCTTTCCGTGGCATCTCACAGCATTTCGGTAGCTTTCCAAGCCGCCGAAGCGCAGGAGGACGCTCCTCGGGCATGTGCCATGGGTTCAGGCAGGTGACGTGCGGCTCGGGCTTGTCATCCCCGCGGGATCGGCCGCCTGAGTCAGCCCTGGCTTCCTGGAGAGCCCCGTCTGTGCCTCCTCCTGGGAGGCAGGACTGTAGCGAACCAGTTCAGCCAGTTCGCTGCCTGCCTTTGCCTTGCCCTCCTTCGGGGAGCAGTAAATACAGGCGCTTTGGGTAAAGCGGGCTGCGGGGAGCCCGTGGCTGTCCTTAGCTTTGCAGTCCTTGTCATTGCACCCCCTTCTTACAGGCAAATGAAGACAATGCTGCTTTGGGAGAAGTTAGAATGTGAGGGAAAACTCTGTTTTTACCGCTTCAGTACTTTTGAACAGGGTGGCTTTTTAGCAGTTTGTTAGTTTTAAATTGGGCGCACTTCTGATATACGTGTGTTTTCTCCCTGTTATTGCTTTCTTTCCTCCAAACAGAAGAGCAAAATACTCTTTCCTATCAACTCAAATTTCAAAATATTATAGTATAGAAGGGAAAGGAATTGCTGTTTTTCATCAGAATGTCTCCACAGTCATCTCTCATGGATCTTCCTCCCTCCTCCCCATTTTTTTAAGCTTGTATAGCACTAGAAAGTGAGGAGCAGCCAACTTTCTGTATATTGGCTTTTTAAATTGGTGTAACGCTATTCTAGTGCAAAGAATAAAACTACAAGTTATTACTTTTTGAGAATGATTGATCTGTTCTTTATGGAATAATTAAAACTAAATCTTTTCTCCTTCCCCCAGTTAGTGGGGCCCCGTGCTTGTAAAAGACATGCTCTCTAAGTGTCGTAACTGGGAGGTAGTGTGGTTGGTTTTTTTGCGTGAACCCTACATCGAAATTACAGCTAATCTAACGTTCTGATCAGGGTTGTGATTAATTCATTATTAAAGGAAGAAAGAAATCTGTTGTAAATCCTTTGAAGATGTACAAGCTGAAACTTGTTCTCTGCATCACAGCTCAATGGGGGGATTTTTAATGTATTTACTGTTTATGCAACCATGGGGTAGTAATTATGGGCAGTGAACAAAATTTGCCCTGTAGCTATTGGATCTGCAAAGCAAAAGCTTCATAGATACTGTGTAGGTTGTATAATTGGCCAGCCTTTACTGCTTGTTGGATTTGTAAATAGGAGTTCAGAGCACCAGGTCCCCTCTCCCTTAAGAGGGAGATGCATCACAGCTCGGAGTGGGAAAGCTCTGGTGGGATTCACGTGTCCCGAGAGCACTCGTGTCAGCTGGCAGCAGGACAAATTGCCTTGGGTGGCTCAGCAGAGCATCCGTCGGGTCCAGAAGTGTCCAGAGCTTAGCTGGAGCCATCTCCAGAGGCAGTAGGAGCAAGGGGGAGAGTGTCCCGGAGGGCAATGAAGGGGTTGAAGGCAGGAAGGTAGGAACAACTCCTTCAGTGCCAGGTAGGGCAGGTAAGAAGTAGCAGAGATCTGGGGAAACAAGCAAGGAAGGGGAGGAGCTGCACTGTGTGGTGCCAGACATTGCTGTCCTCTCAGGTGATGATCAGACGTAAAGACACGGGCAGGGAGCTGCTGGAAAAATTCTGCATTTCTGTTTGCTTCTGAGCACAAAAAAGTTTTTCTCTCTGTACAATCTAAACCAAACTTCATTATGGCACGCGAGTGTCCTGGAAAGCCATAGGCTGCCACCTATGCTATACTTCTTAAAGTATATGTAAAGTTTTTTACTTCTATACTTTTTAAAGTATATGTATAAATGTACTCAAAAGCATTTGCATTACATGCATTCAAATAGAAATTATCTAATCCACATTTGAACTTGTTTATGTGATTTGCTTGTGCCATCTCTGCTAGAAATGTAATGGGAGCAGGAGACTTTCCAGTTTGTTGATGATTTGTCCTCTTCCTGCCAAAAAAAATAGGTTGCAGCAGAGTGCTTCCTTAGCATTCCTAAAGGAAATCTTCTCCATTCCGAAAACATGGTCAACGTCATCTTGTGTTGGCAGTATGTTTTGTTATTGTGTAACAGGAATTGAACAGTCATGTATTTGTGTGTCACGAAGGTAAAACCGATTGGTGAAAACGTTTAATGATCATTTCCCTTCGCCTGTTCCTGTGGAGCAGAGCATACCAGCGCCTGCTCGTGTGTGGCTGTGCGTGTGGAGACGCAGTGCGTGCACGGCTGGGTCAGCAGGCGGGCACCCCGCTTTCTTCCATCTCTCCTTCAGAAACTTTCAGCGGCTCTTACAGCATGAGTGCAGGACATAAATTCCCAGATAATTCTTCTTGGATCTATTTGTGCCTCCAAGGGTAGTGCTGGTATACGCTACTTAGGATGCTGAAATTCAGCACAACATGCTCCCCTAGAATTAACTCTCTAACTTTGTAATGGCAGACTTTTAGTAACTTCACTTAAAAAAAAAATCACCAGTCTCTGAAATAAGTTGAGGTAAATGACTTTCGTGTCATTGTGGCATGCTTAAAAATGAAAGTATTTCATATCGTTCATAAAACGAAGAGCAAGATGCTGTACGTAATGCCAGGTGATTTTTGAGCACTGTTGAACAAGCTCTGTGTACAAACATCACATACACGTGGTGCTGTTCACTGATCGTCTTTTTGCAGTTTCCTAGTCAAATCTTGTATTCAAGTGTAAAGATAAATATGGAGGCAGATCTTAATGATTTAATAGTTTTCTTTTTTTTCTTGAAGTCTGACAGTTTTGTTTTTAATTAACAAATAAGAGAACAGTTTCAATATGATAGCATGTTGTAAAAGGAAACTGTGCTCGTACTGTCATAGTGCAAACTGATCCAAACTGATACCCCCTTACAGGGGCTGGAGGGAACTCCGCGCTCCACAGGGTTTACAAACCAAAAGACAAAGTTAGATAAACGTCATAAGTGGAGGAGAAGATATCAAGAACGTGTCTTTGTGTAATAAATGCCTTCATCCAGGGTGCTTGTGTTCCAGTAGTAATGCTTGGCTGTTGGTCTGTCTTGTTTGATACAACCTTAATGTAAGGTACACTAGCAGAATTTGCTTCCATCCGTTTCTGCTGTATATCCTTCGTAGCAAGCTTTGCCCTGATAGCTAATGTCATGAAAATAATCATTGCTACATTTTAGCTGAAACAGAAAATAATGACGCATGAGATGGTTGGTGTGATACATTCACCTGTCTGTGGGAGCATCTTCATACTTCAAACTAGATGAGAAACCTCGAACCTGGAAATTTCAGGCTGGCGCTCAGACCTGAGATGTGTCCATTTCTTTCATGCTGCTTTGACTCCCCGGTAAAGAAACAAAATTAAGTTTCCATGAGTTTTGCTGTTGTTTCTTAATGTAAATCAAGCGACAGCATACCTTGAGACTTGCGAGGTTTCACTGTAATTAAATAAATTATTTTCCAGAAGGTACTTTAAAAAAACTTTACTCTGCTAATACTCCAGATAGTTTTTGTTACAAAAAAAAATGACCGTAAGATTTTATGTATAGCTTCAGTATAATGTTATTTTAACATGTTCAAATTTTAACAGTTCCAATAAGGTCATCTGAATAAGAGCTTGTTTGTTGGTTACTTAGTACTTCACAAATTAAAATGGTTGATAGAAAAAGATCAGGTTGGTAGACAGGTTAATTTACACACAGCTTTAATATCAGAATACATCAATACAGATATTTATCATCACCAACAGCAGCATTTCTGCAGTAGTCGGGTGGAAGGCTGTTGTTAGATTGCTGCTTTGGTTGCTTTTACGAACGCCTGCAAGTCCTCAGCATCTCAGAGTTGTCCCCCCCCCCCCAGTATTTACTGAATAATGTCTTTATGTATTGTTTGTTGTCCAGCTTATGTTATGGTTGTGTTGTGATAACAAAGTATCTTGCCATGCAGACGCTGTGCCTGTAGAGGAATAAAAGTTATCTGTTCCTTGTGAATGGCAGTTTGCATATGCTGAGATTGATCGTGTTCTAGGAAAAAATGTCACTATATGAAAACTTACGACAGCAGCTCTTTCAGCTGCATTTTGTCATCACAATAGCAGTTCAGAAATACTTCATCTTAGGATCCAGCAGCTGAACGCTTTCTTTTACTTGTACAGAATTTTCTTATCAAATCAAGAACTACTAACGCTAGGTGGGTAATTTCTTCAGTATTTCTTGCATTTCTTTGAGCTAATAATTGGTTCTATATGATCCTAAACAAGCTTTTCCCCCCAGGTTCACTGAAATAAGAAGGCATTTTGCTGAAAGCATATTATTGTTGTCTGGGTAGCAAACAGCCTCCTGCCTGTTTAGGCTTTCTTTCAAAATCCTTGACGTGTCAGTCTCCCTTCCAGTTGCTTAGGTGGGCAGCCTTAAGCATGCTGGAGGAAGGGAGGAGTGATACACTGCTTCGTGAACCTCATGTCTGCTCTGTGCCTCCTTGCCCAGGAGCTCAGCTTCTTCACAGGTTCTTCCTCCTCACTTAAAAATGGCCTGTAGCTGACCAAAATGATTTGCTTGTTGCACAGAATTGTATCCAGGCTAGAGATTTTTATCTTGGCAGCAAAATGTCTGTTAATACTGGAACTTGCCCAGCGAGGTGGTGGCATCACCATCCCTGGGGGTGCTTAAGAAAAGGTTGGACGTGGCTTAGTGGGTGACATTGGTGGTAAAGGGATGGTTGGACCAGATGAGCTTGGAGGGCTTTTCCAGCCTTAATGAGTCTAAATTAAAATGTAGCATGTGCTTTTTCCCCCAGTAAGAATTAATGCTAACTGTGATACCTGTGATGTCACTCTACTAACAATCATTAACAATCAATTACCAGCTCTGAAGCCTCTGCTCTGGCAATTCATACAGCCTGGAACAGAAGGAGAGCAAAGAGGTAGTAAATAATCTTCTTAAATTTTCTAATTTTTACAACTTTTATTTCATTAACACTCCCATTAATGCACTATCTTTTTATATTGCCACTTGTCAACAGGCTTCTCAATTCCTGAAAATAAGGCAGCAGGTGAAGATCCGTATGGAATAGTATAGTCTATTGAAATTCAAAACACTTGAGCTTGCTTGGCCTGTGTTTCAGAGTCAAGTTTTGGTCACAGACAACAGATGAATAACTGCTGTTCTTCAGCATGTTTTGTTGCAAGAATCTGGCACCTGTGTGTTTAAAGGTTTTAAAAGAAGATTCTTCAGAATATGGAGAAAAAAAAAAGCTCAGAAACAGCTAATAGTCTGTGTTCCTTCGGAATATTTTGCTTCCTTTAACTCAGCTTTTAAAAAGGCACTGCAAGTCAGAACTTTTTATCTGCTTTACCATTAAGTTCCATAATTAAGCTGAATCTTATAATTGGTGGTGGCTGGAGAGAAACCCGGGGACACAGAACTGCTACTTCTCCAGTTCTGTGTTCTGCTGCAGGCCATTTTCAGTCAGGATTATCGTGCTAGATGAACCTCTAGCCTGATGCAATGTCGCTTTCCTTTTGTTATTGTAGGTAGCTGGGGTTTCTGCATGCCTTTGATTTTTGGACTTTTTCAGGCTCTGTTTGAAACAAGACAATCCAAGCTGGAGCAACGCTTATATCTGAGGGTATGCCACTGTTTGAAATATGATGCTTTCTTATTTTTAATGAATTGAATAATCCCTTATAAGCAGGTGCATTTGCAGTAGCACTGGTGGCTAAATTTGCCTTTCAAAGGACCTTGCTGATGGACGGGGTAGCATGCTTCAGAGTTCAGACTCCCTGCCTAGTGCTGTGGGTTTTTTTGTTTTTGTTTTTCTGTGATGTGAAACAGTTCAGTGTGATGGTATCTCATGATGTAATGTGTTGAATTTGTACGAGTTACAACTTTGTGTACAAACTGCTTCTTTTTGGTTTTAAGTGTACATTAACTTTCTGCTCTTCCTTTCCTTGCAAGCAGAGCTAGTGCTCAATATAATTCATCTTGTCTGGTGTACTGGAAGTGGACCTCGTAGCACTGAATGATGTGGCACTAATGGCTGACTTTATTTCTGTGTTGCCTGTTTCATTTAGCAGTGTGTATTAGGAGATCCAGTGACTGTGCGTCTCACCTGGCCAACGCCAAGATCACTTCTTCATCTAGATCAAGGAACATGTGGGTGTCAGACATTCCACAGTGTAGGATTTATGTGTAGATTTTTATTTTATCTTCAAATACAATAGTGATTTACATGTGCAAATCTACTGTGGTAGGGGGCATTCAGTGTCTCCCCAATTAAGTTATCCTTTATCATGACAAAGCTACAGCTGTGTGGTTTTCTTGTGTGCTACGTGTTTTGGGTTGCTTAGAACTGCTATGGCCTCAGCCACCTTGACTGTGCACAGAGCAGACAGAATGAGATCCCCGTTTTATCCCAGGTGAAACTAAAATGTGAAGTCTCTCCATAAGACTAGTGGAGAGAGACACAGTGGCTTGAACTAGTTAACTGTTTTCAAATGTCAACTTGCACCTTTAAACCTGGAGTATTAGTGCACTGTTTGTAAGTCAACTGAAAGTCGTAAGTGGAAGAAAGCTGGATTGTCTGTGTTACTGATAACTTTGCAGATTTTTTTTTAATCTCTTGCGAGGCCTGGGGCCAGGTGCCAAGTTAGGCAGGTTAGCTTCAAACTATTTAGCTAATATTGTGACAGGCCTGGATGCTGCCAAATATGAAGGTTTGGTGTTTGTTTCTGGCTGTTGTAGCTTGCCAGCAGGACTCTGTAAGCTACCAGCAGCTGATCCACGCCTTGGTCCATCTATCTGGATGGTGTATGAATGGCATGAGTGCATCACTGTCTCCAGAAGAGTCAGCGAAAATGCTCAGCCTGTGTGTGGAACCTCAGCATGTGGGTCTGAAAATCCCATGGATGTCCGGATGTACGTGGCGTTGTTTTAATGCTATGGATGGATGCTAAGCATAGGCATAACGCTGGTTGTTAAGTTCAGCTACTGTGTGAAGCTATTTGCTTGTATTTTATTCAAGCTCCCTAATTGAAATGGCCCTACCACTTGCCGTGGAACGAAAGCTAGCAAATCACCATGCTTTGACCTTAACATTTTCCAGCAGAAAATGAACCTGAACTGCACTGATTGTAAACATGGCCCAGATGAGCTGGCTGCTTTCTGCTAGTTTAGCTGGTGTGATTCAAGTAGTTTGACTTCCTTTATAGTGGTAGTTATTTTATTTGTATACCAAGGTATCCTTTTGCCATAAGAAAAATTAAATCAAGCATACTAATGGGATAGCCTGGAGGAGACTGGGGGAGGCCTCATGGCAGCCTGCAGCCCCCTCACAGGGAGCGGAGGGGCAGGCGCTGAGCTCTGCTCTCTGGGGACAGCGACAGGACCCGAGGGGACGGCATGGAGCTGGGACAGGGCAGGGTCAGGCTGGGGGTTAGGGAAAGGGGGTCGGGCACTGGGACAGGCTCCCAGGTCATGGCCCCGAGCTTGTTGGGGTTTCAAGAAGCATTTGGACAATGCTGTCAGACACAGGGTTTGATTTTTGGGTGGCCCGGTGTGGAGCCAGGAGTTGGACTCGATAATCCTTGTGGGTCACATCCAACTCAGGGTATTCTGTGATTCTATTTTAAGAGTCCACTGTCAAGATCTTAACAGTACCTGCTAGGGGATCACCTGGGCGTGTTTTCTGGACAGACATGTTTTTGTTACTGATGGAATTTCTGTGTTGCTTTAGCAAGTCTTTCACCTATTTGTCTGTAACTTTCACATCATTATGTTATTATTTGACTTGTAAAACAATTCTCAAACTTCATGGACTTGCAGGTTTCTTCTCTCCTCTTAGAGTGCTCTACCTTTTTCACTTTTACCTGTTTTAAAATAGTTATACACCCCAGATAGCAAATTCTTTGTTGCCTTATGTGTGCATCAGATGCTTGTGTGAATGTCATCCCTTCCACTAGTGTGGACAGATGCTGAAAAAGTCTGTTTCACAAGCATCAGACAGCTCTCCTCAGCTCAGCTGGAAACTGTGTTGTTTTTTATTTAACAAGTTTTGCTCTTCTCAAGTCGAGTAACTTCAGTTACAGGTTTGCCTGCTTCAATTATCCTTTCATGTTAAATCAGTCGTTAACAATTTGGTCCATGGCTATTTCTGAAACAGATTTTTTTCTTACACCTTTTAGTTTCACCTTTGTTGAGTAAGTAATCTCTTTGTAGGTTTAGCTGCTCTTTAGTTACCATATCTATGAAATGAATACCTGCACTCCACCATTATGATGGTTATTCATGCATAAGTCAGTCTAGAAAAGCTGGATCTTACCAAAGTTTCCAGGGGTATTTGTTTCTGATATAGCTTCCACCCCAAAGTTTTAGAGTGGCTACAGGCCACAAGCAACTTTTTCTTCTCTGCTGTTGGAGATTGACTAAATACATTGATGGTTACGCTGTAAGGTTTGCCCTTTCACAGCTAAAGGAAAGCATTTGTATGACCAGTTACAGATAAGTCTCCAGAGAGATGACTTCTCTGTGAAGTTGAAAGCTGATAACAAGAATATTCCTATCTTCGGAATTTTTCTTTGGCTAGTGTGTCTTAAAATTCACTGCTGGACTGAATTTATACCTAATAAATTGGAAACACCACGAAAATGTCTTTTGTGGAGACACTGAGTCAGTAGCTTATTAAGCAAAACTTTTATGTGTTTTGTTTTTTTTTTTTCGTTTTGAGTGGGTTATACTTGGCATGGACCCAAGTCTTCCATATTTTGCAAATAGGCCATCACTGAAGTTAGGTCATCAGTTTGTCAGAGTTCAGTGGGAAACCTGAAGGTCATACTGCTGCCCCAGTAAGTAAAATTTTTCACTTTCATGAAGACACTGTTGTACAAATCTGCGAAATATATGGCATTTCTTGTAAATAAAGTATGATGTTCTACAGCAGCTTTCCTCTTAGGTTTCTGGCCAGTAAGTTAAGAAATAGGGAGATACTTCAGAAGCAATGTAATTTCCTTGTTTACTGGTATGTATCATTTAATGACTAAGCACTAAGTGTTGGTGCTTTAAGGCTGTGGTAAGAAAAAGCTTGAGGTCTGTAGCACGGTGACTAGTACACATCTGTTGGTCTTCATTTTCCTGATTTGTTTTTGTTTCATTTGTAAACAAAATCTAGATCAAGGATTTGTAGTCCTAAGCTTCAACGTTGGTGAATCAAAGCAGCAGCATGTGGTGAATGTAAATTGTACTTACCCATTTCACTTGAAGTATCCGAGTGTCTCAGTAGCGTACAAAGTTACTTTCATTAGAAGTTGAAATAGCATTTTAGTGTTTGGGGGGTTGGTTGTTTTTGTTGTTTTTTAAGTTTTCACAGAATCACAGAATGGTTGAGGTTGGAAGGGACCTCTGCGTTTGATTTTGTTGCCTACCACAGAGTACCGTGCTTAATCTGGCCGTTTGAATTTACCTTTAGCATAAAGCTGTTTGTTTGTAGCAAGTGTCTTGCCTGTGGGGTGCTTTGGCCAGGAGTCAGGAAGTCCAGTCCTCCTTCGGTGCGGCACTGGGAAGCGGCACCGGCCTGCCCCTCACGGGGACAGCATGGCGGGTGGGCCGCTCCGCACTGCACCGAGCAGCTTTCCCGGCGGCCTGAGGTGGCACTCGGGGAGCCAGGGCGTGAGGACGCCTCGTTCCCTGCGCTGCACCTCGAGGCCAGACATGTCTGTTCGTGGCTGTGAGATTTAATATGCCCTGCGCAAATCCCGGCGGTGTATCTGAAGCACATTAGATGTGGGTGCTGAGCCTTCCTGTTTCCTTGGGGATAACAAGGTCTGGCGAGGCGCTAGCTGTGACAGCGAGTATGCAGCCAGTGACCGACCCGCTGTGGCTGTTTGGACGTGTAACAGTACCACGAGGTTTTCCTTGAGATAAATGCTTTATTCTCCCCGTGCCCAGTGAGGATAGGGGTAGCGATGGCGATGACCTTGCATTTGAAAACCCCTTGCCCTGATCCTGCCCCTGGGCTGGGCCAGGCCTGTGGCAGCAGCCTGCCCGTGAGGGGCCTTCCCCCCGGGGTTCCCCGGCCGGCCGTGCCCCTCCGTGGGGCGCTGAGTGCTGGCACAGCTGGGCCGAGGACCGAAGTGACGCAGGACAGCACGGACGCGTTATCCCGTCAGTTCAGCGGTGAGCAAGCGCTATCCCAAGCTGACTGTAAATTGCAAGTTAAGGGACGTCTGGCTTTTTCCATGTATCTGACAAACCTGTTGGCACAAATCCTTCCTGTGCCTTGGCGGGAGGATGTTGGCAGGCAGCAGCAGCATCAGTATGAAAGCCGGGTAAGAGCGGGGCGAGGCGGTGTGAGCGTGCCTATGTTTACCTCTCCGTATTTGGTTATGTTCTTCTGAAGTTTGCGTTTATAGCCTCGATGAAATCTATTTTTAAAATGTATAAAAAAAGATTCTAACAGCGTTCATCAGAAGGTGTGTTGAGAGCTACTTGGAGTTAACTAGCAGTGTTACTGTAGAGAAAAATGTTATAAACTGTATTTGCCGTTGTGACTGAGAAACTTCTTAATTATTTCTTCAAATAACATCTTTTATGTGCAGACGTGTGCGGAGTATATAATGCAAACAATTTAGTTTTTATTGTGTTTCCGTTTGACAAAAAACAACAGTGGAACTCTGTACAGTCCTGTAAACCAAGAGAAGTGTAAAGCAGGTTTCTGAGCCCCTGCTTGTGCCCCTGCTTTGCTGGGCATGTTGAGGCAACATTTGCTCTGTCGTTTGCAGCTTTACCTGTCTGGTCCTAAGCGAACTCCACTGAGAGAGAGTGAATTAGGTGAGCATGAAAAGAAAAAGTGAAGAGGTTAAACCCTTTGTCGAACCTCTTCTATGCCTTTGCTGAGTGCTTCATTTAAAAAACTTTGGGTTTGAAATGATCTCTCTCACAAACAGCAAAGCACAAAATGCAATTAGGTAGATGCTGTTAACATCTGTAATTTCCTCTGCTGCCTGTGATATTGAGGAGATAACTGACTCCTGGACGAAGTGTTTCCTTTTTTGCCTAGCATAAATAAGTGTAACACTTTCAGCTCCTGTGGTATAGTAACAGGGGTGTTTCTTGTTTATTTCTCTTTCAAGTAGGAGTGGGTTTAGCACTTTTCTCTGCTGATGTGTATTCAGAGTTGGGTTGGGTTGGGGTGCTTTCCTGTCAGCCACTTGCTGTTCCTTTCTTTGCAGTGTTCAGAAAGCTCCGTTCAAGTTTCAGCTATCAGAAGTTGTATATATTTTTTTATAAAGCAAAAGTAAGTCATTCTAAAAATGGAAAGATATGCCTCTAACTACAATTACTGCTTTAGCATTATATGAAATAGCAATCTTGCAAGTCTGGAAGTGCATTCTTTTCTGCTGTTGTCATCCCTGAGTGCATTTCCTGAGCTATTATATTGATGTTTTCCTGGACTTGTGGAGTGCAAGCAAGAGCAGGCTTTTTCTGTTTTGAAAATGGAAATCCCCTTCCCCAGTAATTAGTTGTTGAATTTCAAGACTTAAAATTGCGTAATTTTCCAGCTACTTCATGTTACTGAGAGGATTTGGTTTTGATAGCTGTGTTTTAAAACGCTTATTTTGAGCTTCATGTTAAAGCACAGTGTAACTAACTAAGTCTAGCTTTTCTGGTGGTAAATAGATTATCTAATGTAAATATATCAATGTTAATTATCAAGCTTATTTAAATCATAAGCATGAGCATTTAATTGTTGTGTTACCTGTAGTTATGAAGAAGTATAAAAATAAAGTTTGTCTGATTTTGGAAAGGAGGAAGAGGCACCCCAGCATCCTATTGAGAAGAGAGAGTAACACAATTATTAGTATCATTGGATAAGGTGTGATACCTGGTAAGAAAATGGTGTTTAAGGCTGAGTTGGATGTGGCTTTGGGCAACCTGGTGTAGTGGTGGGAGGTGTCCCTGCCCATGGCACGGGGGTGGAATTAGATGGCCTTTAAGGTCACTTCCAGCCCAACCCATTCTGTGATTCTGTTGTTCATGATCTCTGAATGCCGACCCTACCATTAAGCAATAGATGTTCTCCTTTCCCTGGACCACAGCCATCACCTAGAAAGTGTTAATAATGGTGTTGGCTCCCACTTATTACCCTAGTTAACCACGTCCAGGCAGTACCAGGCCTGTGATGGAATGACAACTCGTGCCTTTCAATGCAGTTGAACTAGCGGCTGCTCTGACTATGGCTTTTAACAAGTTACTCTGTTTGCCCCTTTTCCCCCACGATATGTTCACCTAAGCTACCTCGGCTGCTTGTAAGAAGGCCACATGACTGCATCAAAAGCTTTATATCCCAGATGTATTTCTTCTAGCACTCTTGTCAAAAAACAAAATTAGGTAGATTTGATATAATTTTCTTGTGACGAATTCGCATTATTTCTTACTGCCTGATGTTCTAAATAGCCGTGGATTCCAATATTCTGGTAGATCAGGGCAATGCAGATTTGAGATGGTCCAAAGGAAAGATTCAGATTTGGGGTCTGTCATTTGTGTTCTTTAAGGCACTGGAGCCTTGTAGACTTAATTATTGAAAGGTCGTCTTATTGCCAAATGGCTTCTGTGTTACACGTGTGAAACGTGAACGCTCTCCAGACATCCTTTAGATGACAAAGATTCTTCTTTTTTTAAGGTGAGCTACAAATGGTGCCTCAGGCCTTGAAGGCTATGATCGTAAATATACACTTATTCAAAATGGTTGTCTTGCTATACCTGTCTGATCTCTTCTTTTGAATGGTTAGTTTGAAAGCTATAAAAATACTAATCTTGCGAGCATGTTACAACTGGATGTTTGGGGATGTAGAATCCTGCCTGCTCACTAGGACGAAGTGAAAGTATGTTGCCATCGGCCAAAAAAAAGGGCTGTCTTGTACTAGGAGCTGTAACAAAAATACATTTAGCCAAAAACTAGGGTAATCCTTTTAAACATTTTTAAAAGGATATATCACCAGCTGCCTTTTGCGCTTGGACATGGAAGGAAGGAGGGAAAAATGTATTTTGAAAAGAAAAGGGGATGATGAAGAGACCACCTTTCACAATAAGGTAGTTAAACACATCTCCCACCTTTCTCAGGCCCTGTGTCAGTTGCACGTAGGTTTCTGTTTGTGCAAGAGGAGCTCTTTGTGCAACTTGTGCAGGCATTTTTTTCTGCTGTCATTTTAGAAGTCAATTTCTTCCACATTTTCATCAGATAGTATATTTACTTCCCTGTTTTCATCAAATAATTAAGTCCATGTGTACAAAGCTTGTGCACTACCCATGTCCATCTAGAAAGGTCATGTCCTAACAAAACGTTTAGCCTATAGTGTGATATTTGAAGGATCTTGACTCTTGCTGCATTTGGAAACTTTAAAACTATTTTTTTGTGTGTGTTTGATCCATAAAATCCATTTTTTCATTGCTTGTGTCGTCTTTGCAAGTGGATAAGTTGTCATCTGCTGTCTTTTCATCCAAACAAATAACTACTGGCTGGTAGACATAACACAGTTTATTTTAGCTCAGTCACTTGGTTGCACCAAGCTTGAGAATGTAAATCACCGCCTACTGCACGGGCGAGCAGCGCTCCATCCCTGTAGCAGGATGGAGCTAACGTGAACCACTCATAGCTAGAAATGTACTGACATGTCTGTGAAGTAACTCATAAAATCAGATAAAATTTAATTGGGTCTTCATCTAAAAACTGTGGAAATGTAGTAAGCCTAGTTTTGTTTTCAATTTTTACATATACTGCAAAGGATCAAAAGAGAAAAGTCTTTGAGGCTGAAATGTGCCTTGTCACTTAAGTGCGGATTTATATGAATAACTTAATTGTATAATAAATAATATGTCCATGTCCCAGCAAGTTGGCTTTGGTTTATTGGAGCTTTTTTCTTCTGTACCAATGAAGTAGCTCTGATGTCCTCATCTACTCCTGTTGCTTGATTTAAACTTGTAGCTAGACACACAAGGATTTTTAATAAGATGTTGCTTGGGTTTTTTTCCTCATGATGTGTACTGTCAGTCTATCCTACTCTAGTCAACAGTGTTCATAAGAATCATATTACCTCTTCAGCAGAAATTACTTCTGTGGCTTTTATTACTGGCTTCAGGTCAGTATTGGGAGGCTTGGAACATAGGCAAGGGGAGAAAAATTGGGAAAATCCTCTGCATAAGGAAGGCAAGAGGAATATGAAATGAAGTGAGAAGGAAGATGTGAAAAAGTGCCACTTCTGATGTCTTGCAGGGAAACTGGAAAGGTCTGTGGCTTCCTGCCCGTCTCCTGCCTGGACAGGGGTTAGTCAATGCTGGCAAATGTATTGGCTATCGCTGTGAAAGTAACAGCAGGAGCAGTGAAAGGCGGGGATTAGACACCAGCTAGAATGAAGAATTAAAGTGTGGCTTCCTCTCCTCAATTTAGTGATTTCTTGCATTTCTTCTTTCTCTTCAACTGTGTGTTCTGGTTCTTTCATTTAATCAGTGATTACACATGGCTACAAGATCAGCTGGTTCAGAAAAACGCCATCCTACTCCCTCCACTCACACACACACACACACAGGGGGAAACATAGCATAGCTTTGTGTCAGATAACTCACTGGACCTATTTGCTTTGCAGCTGTTTGACCATTCAGTCAGACAGAAGAGAAAGTATTACCCATTTTGGCAACTGCGGCTTCAGTGCATGATTGGAGGACAAGTGGGAATACCAAGATAGGCAGATTACTAAAGAAAACCGGTGAATCTGCCCCATCATCTGTGCTGGAGCCCAACAAGTCTGCTGCCTTTGTACAAAAGAACATCTCAGAGGTGTTCAGGAGTTAGTGCTTCTGCATGGTAGGGGTTGATGAGCCAAGTGTGCATGGCGGAGGCAACAGGTATTCTCTGAAGGGCTGGTTAAAGATTTCCTCGAGCAAATCCTTGCAGTTGCCTGAAGAGATGGTCTCTGCCACAAACTGATTGGAATGTTTTTGGTGGCTTGGTTTGCATCGATCCAACTCACTTTGTGGTTTCATGAAACCATTTGAGTGAGCTTTCACAGTAAAGAGGAGGGAAGGGCTGCTCTTCTCAGCATTGGTGTAGGTTATTTCAGACTACAGGCTTCAAGCTGAACAGCTTTATTTCTCTTGCGTGCTTGCTTCTAGATGGAAAATGTAAATGCAGCCAATCCAGCCTAGAGCTAGTGTCACTGCTTTCGTTCTTCTGGCTTTTAAGTGGAGAATTTCAAAATTTGGAGTAGGAGTTGGGAATTTAGGTGATTGCTTTCTTCAAGCAGTGTGCCTGAGGGAGGCATGGTGGCAGGCACTGGGCTGGGCTGTGGGGAGCATCATCCCATTTGTGCACTGCATCGCCCAAGCTCAGCAGGCAGCCGGAGTGAATGAGTTTACACCTCGGAGTTAGGTTCAGTGCTTACCCAAGTGTCTGTAGGATCAAAGCCAACAGCTGTCTAATCTTGATACCAAGATTAGAAAATCAGTAACTTTGCCAAGAAATGTGTTAATTGAAGGAACAGCAGTTAAAACAACTGCCTGTCTGGGAAGGTGCAGCTCTCTAAGTACGCCTCTTAACACTGAAACAGATGTACATTTAACACTGGCATCTTCATTAGTAACTAATTTGATTGGTTTTCCTTTGAGTGTTATTATGAGACTCAATATTGGGTATATTTTCTGTTCAGAGAAGTGACGATACTTTTCGACCAGTCCAGGTGTATGTTTCCTTGAATGGATTCTACAGAAATCTACTACAGATGAGTTGTGGGGGCTGGAGGGGGTGTAGCTGTACACCAGCAACCTGGTGTAGTGGTGGGAGGTGTCCCTGCCCATGGCAGGGGTTGGAATTAGATGGCCTTTAAGGTCACTTCCAGCCCAAACCATTCTGTGATACTATGAAATCTGCCTCACTGCAGCTCTCCTAGTGGATCGTGAATTTCCTTTGTTGTTGTTATTTTGGAATAAAGAGTAATTTTTAAGACCAAACCATTCCACGATTCTGTGATTTAATTGTGTTTTGTTTCTCACCTGGAAGTTCCGAACATAAGGGACACTGCGCTGGTTCCTTTGCAGGTCAGGACACAAAGGGATGCATCCCTCAGTTGTAACTTGTGAGGGCGTTTGGGATTTGACGTTTTGATCTCTTTATAAGTTTTACCAAGTGAAAGGAAAGCTAGAATGTGTAGTTTTATTACTTAATGATATGCTAGCAAATTTAACAGTCTGTTTAGAAACCTGAAACACTGAGTTGTTGTCATAAAACATTGGTGGAAAGTGATGTAAAAGTCTAGGTATGACCCAGGGAAGTGAAACATAATCTATGATTCTTTTGCTCATTGTGGCTTGATGAAAGAGTTGATTTTTGCAAGAAAATCCTTAAAAGATTACTTTTTTCTTTTCCAAAGCCTCCAAGTTGAATCTGCCGCTTCAATTCTTCAAACTTACATAAATATTGGAGCAGTTTTTTATTCTGCTTTCTTTATTGCTGTTTAACTTTTTCTTCTAGAAGCAGGGGTCTCTGGAGCTTTAGATGTATGCCAGGTTTAAGGTTAGTTTAGGAAATCTTAGTTTGGCTACCATTGTATTGCAAGCTTAAAATGAATGAAAATGTTTCAAAAATATCACCAGACACTCAGCATGCAGGATCACACGGAACGTGACACGCGAACCGTGTGATAGCACTCTGTGTATTCTCCAAGCGTACGCTCTGTGCTGTTTGAGAGAAAGCCGGCTCCATCTCCCCAGACATGGCACAGGTATTCGGCACTGGCTGAGTTCAGCTGAGCGTGATGAGTGGAGGCGATGGCTGGTCCCCGCGCTGTGCCAGGAGCTGCCTCGGGCCCGGCGGGCAGGCCGGCAGCATGGCGCTGGGCTGGGGCCTCCTCTCCCTCAGAGACCAGTCTGAGCCGGGGGGGCTGGGCTGGGTCTGAAGGCTTTGCTGGGGCATTGAGGGTGCTGGGTCGTGGTGGGAGAAGAAGATATACGTAGCCTGGGCTTGCCTGTGTTGGTCTGGGAGGAGGACAGTGTCTGGCATAACCATCTTTATATCGCCTTGTTTGTGGTTTGATCCCTTTGGAAGGTGGTAATGTGAGGGAAGAAAGAAAAGGAGCTGAGCTCGCACGCTTTGATATACAGCAGCGTGGTACTTGCGTGATTCTTCCTTCTCCGTCCCAGAAGGTAGCCCGTAGACTGCTTGCAGTGTAAGCTACTCTTTGGGAAATGAAGAGAAGGAAGCTACTGTTCGTATTGTGTGCCTTCTCTAAGAATATTGAGCTTCTTCTGAAAATCTAAATTTTTATTACTATAATGTTGTATCTTGTGAGTTTTTCCTTTTCTGAAGGAAGTGAGTTTGGTATGTGTGCAGGAGATGCATCAATACCGCTTCTGTGCTATTTTCAAAGTATTAAACACATCATAACAATCTGCAATATTAATTAATAGTAACTTCTTATTTATTTATTGTATTTTTATTCTTTTACATGTACTGGGGTTGTTAGTGTGTGCTGCCTCCACAATAATGAAGGTTGGGATTCTCAAACTTTCATCCTGTCTATCCATTCTGTGCTACCCATAGCCCAGGACAATGGTTATAACTTTACTGCTTTGATTTTTTTTTATTTTTTTATTTTTGAAAAAGAGCACTAGAAGCATTATTACCATTAACTATAATTAATCTCTTTGGTTTGCTCCCAACAGCAAAACACTCTGCTGTTAGATGTCATTCCTCTATGCATGATATACACCTTGATTCTATGTCTTCTTGATGTTTAATGCTAGTATTCTTTACCCATCTTGGACTTTGCTACTTTTGGTAATTTCCACAGGATAGCATTTAAAAAATAATCTTTAAACATCATGCTACTTGGTAACGTCTGCCTGCTCTTTACATTCCTATTTCAGTTTGTAAAGGTGAAGCACAATAATAGGAACAGGTGCTGATATGTGTAGTATGAAGTTCTCTGCTATTTTGGTTAAGTTTGGAAAGGTGTTAGAAGGAAGATGAAAATCTAAATCCTGAAAATTTGTATTTACTTAAATGTCCCTGACTGAAAATGTAAACTATTTTAAAATATTGTTTATTGCAGGCAAGATGCCAGCCCCTGAGCAGACCCCACTGGTGGAAGATGGGCTGCCACAGACAGCACAGGAAACTTCCACAGTCCCAGGCATGGAACCAGAGACTACTGCCACTACCATTTTAGCTTCTGTAAAGGAACAGGTATATGCCTTGCTTCTAGCAATTCAGAAATCCAGCATGCATTTCAGAATTAATCATTGTCTTTTTTGCATTGCTGGAAAGAAACATTGTTTCTGAAATTTGTTTCCTACTGTTAGTATAGTGCATTTTGTATGTCAAAATGGGGGTATCTGAAAGGGTTCACTTGACTGCAACAAACAGAAGCATCATTATGGTATTCTGTATCAAATGTAATGTATGCCGTGATGTAAATCAGATTTGAGATGTGGGTTTGTTGTTCAAACAAAATATAAAAATCAGTAGTGTAGAACTAATGCAACTTTGAGAATTAGACCTTTTTGTCCATTCTGCAAAGTTGTATACAGTGTTAAAGAAATATGCTCATAAAGTTTGTATGGTAGGTTAATGTTTTGTTTAAGAATAGGTCTTAATATTTGGTTTGGGGTTAGGTATCAATGTCCAGGTAACGATATATTTTAAATCTGCAAAACATTTCTGAAATGTATCTTAGCGATTATCTCTACGGGGGGGGAGAGAATAAAACATGATTACATCATATGGTCTGAATATAAACAAGTTTCATACCCATGGGATCCTTGGTCTTAAATGAAAATTTACTGCAAAGCAATTAAATTTTTCATGACTAAGTACTAGTTTCAAAAGTTTTTGAGCTGGTAATAGAATAATAATTTCTCAGTGATTTTGAAACTGAGCTTCCAATGTTAAGGTTATTAAGGCTAGAGGCCATCAAGATATGAGTAAGCACAGTCAACTTGGTTATAAAGAGCTTGAGCTACCTCATCATCTGAAAACAGCAGTTCGTCTTGCACTGCTTTAGCTTATCACAAATGTCAATTAGAACTCATTTGCTTAAAGTACGTTTGTGGTGATTTTACGTTAGTCCATGTTATTTTGCAGTTGACAAAGAACATGCTTGTAATGGTAGCTCAGATGATGAGCAGCACTGTAATAATGACAGCGCTATAATTCCTAGTGAAATAAGGAATAATTTCACCAGCCAATAATCTTACCACTGTGATTACTGTCCAGAAATGCTTTTTGAAATTTAATACAATAGTGATTGCTTAAGCTGAACATACAATTATGACAGCATTATTTACATTGGATTGATTAAAATATATGCCTTATATGTATATATGTATATATATATATATATATATATATATGTATATAAAAGGCATTCGTTAACATACCCTTTCCTACCCAGGAAACATTTTATCTTGTTCTTACAGAAAAAAATGGATAATGGAATATTTCCTCATTTTAAAAAGGAGGTTAAAACCTCTTTCACTCTTCATTCAAAAAAAGACTCAAATTTATGGATATTAAGCAACTCAATTCTGATCAAAGGAAAAAATATGACTAAAATTGTGTTTTAGTAGTTGCTGAAATGCAAACTTAAATGTAGCTTAGTTCTGCAAAGTGTGTAGACATGTTAAAATGAGTGGAATGGGGAGGACGATAAAAACCATGCTTCGCTCTTGAAAATAATAACTTGAAGGTACTAAGAACCAAACCATAGCTTTCTGGTATTCTTTCTGTTGATATTAATTATGGACAGATACTGACATATTCAACGCCCTTCCTGTATGGCACAAATCCCAGAACAGAATATTTTCCAGTGCAGTTATTTACTTTATTAAATTTGAATGGAAACTAATATGCTGTTTACTATGGCTTAACTTCATTTTATTCAGAAATCTCTCTTTTTATTTGCAGTGGATCTGTATTTGTACAATAGAGCTGCCACACCTTAAATTCATTGCTTTAGACACGCTTAGAGTGGAACCAAAGTTGAGAAAAAAAATTATCATTACTTGTTCAGCTGTACAAGATTTTAACCTAACAAAAACTACTAGTTACTGCAGTAGTTCTGAAATAAGTACATAAATTTATTGAACAACTTTGTTAAGCAGTGTCCACCGTAGTGGCATGGATATAGACATATCTAAGACACCTCACTTGGCATAGATATTTTGAACCTGCCTTGGCAAGGGGATTGGACCTGATGATCTCTTGAGGTCCCTTCCAACCCCTACAATTCTGTGATTCTGCAATATACAAAGTTTCAGTAATTAATAAGCCTATTAACTTTTACAAAACATTTTATATAACCTCTCCATTTGTTTCTTTTTCTTCTGATCACAAATCAGCATAAGGCAACCTCGTTATCAAAATAGAGCATGTCCCTTGAACTCTGAACACTCCCCTCATTGAGACAAAATTGCCAGACAGCTGTGTAAATCTCTTGATTATATTCTAGGGAAACAAATGCATAATTTTCACCAAAAGTGATTGAGAAGTGCAAAGAAAATTTGATTACTACAGCTTTGTCTGTACTCTTCTGACAAAGCTTACGTTTTTAAACATGAAAATAAATCCCTAATTAGTATAAACTACGCCACCTCCGCCCTCTTAAAGGAAGGTAGGGAGGATAGTTCTTTTATCAGGATCATCTATTCTGTTTGCCTCACTAGCGGACGTGCTTTTGGATGAAAATCAAGGGAAGGACTGACTCTTAACACAACTTAAGTTACATTTTTAGTATTGGATTGCCTTTTTGAATGCAGGGAAATCCAAAGACTAACTATACTAAAGCTGAAATGTATTTTAGCCTTTTTTTCTTCTAATAGCTGCATGTGTACATGGTGTTTTGTTTTGGAAAGGCAACATCATAGCAGTTACAGGAGAAATATAAAGGCAGGTAGTTGCCAGCTACTCCAGATGAAATTCGAGATTATTGGGAATCACTGGTGTTTCACAAGCACAGGCCTTACACTACTGAATTTAGAATTGTTGCTGAATTGGCAAGATGAAGTGGGTGACCAGATCATTGAAAATTGAATTTCCTGCTTGGTGTTGGCTTTCCTTTTCAGTGATTGGGCTGAGGGAGGAAAAGGTCTCACAGGAAGAACCTGCCATTGCTCCAGCTTTGAAAAGTAACGTGAATATACTGCTTCTGATTTGTTTGCCAAGACAGAAGCAGTTGCAGCAGTGGTAGATTTATTTATTTCAATTTCTTTGTTCTTTAAGTGTTAACTAGTTCAAAGGTGGCCAACTTTTCACTTTTTCCTTTGTAAACAGGTGATAATAGACTGAGAATGATTGGATATGCTTTTGGGTTAATAATCATAAATCTCTTGTGGTTTCCTATGTGCTTTTCTAGAAATGTTCCCTTTTGTTCAACACTTCAGCAAAACTTCTAAATTTTCCATAATGGTATTGAACAACATACTTTTGAAAAAAAAAAAAAAAAGTGCACTTTACTTTTTTTCCTTCTTTGTTGTTTAAGTACAAAATTATTTAGATGGCTATTGAGAATGTGGTGTGTTTTTTTTTTTTTTTATGGGGTTGGTGGGGAAAAAGGAAAAAACTGTACAAAAAAATAAGGGTAAAAAAAAAAGGAAAAAGCTCTACGAAAAAACAGCTTCCATATGGAATTGGCGGAAAGAATGTATTCTTCGTACAGCAGAGGTTTTTTTTACTGCACATTTAAAACATTTTTGCTAAAATTACTGTATTTTCGTATGAAGTTTGAGAGATTTCTCTACCAATTCAGATATAATTTGGATTAGGTAGTGCTTCATATCAAACTGTGTAGGCACGTGGCTTCAACAGATTACCTGAAAAAAGATGTAATAAATACAGTCCTGGTAATTGGGCACAACAATTGAACAGTCTTAGTTTGAAATTCTGATTTGGATTAGTGATCGGTTAGATGGATAAATGTATATCTATTCTGAGATGAACTTTTTATTAAATGGTTGGTGCTTTTTAGAAAAATGGCTGTCCAAGCTTTGTATAAGTGAAACAAAATCTTTGCTACATGACTGGGAGATTTTTTTTCAACTCTCTTAATGTTGTTTTCAACTGTATAGATCATTCTTACCCCGTTAATAGCGGAACTTTGCACTTTGCTATCTCTCTTCTTTATAAATATTTCCAGATTTGATGAATCAAGTCTGAGAGGTCTGCTTCCCAAGGCTTTAATTTTAAGACAATTTCTGGAATTCCTCTCTCAGATGAAACTGATAACTCATTTCCAGAATCAAAATTCTTTATACTCTGTTTTTCATTTGAAAATTAGATTAGAAATTAGAATTAGAAATTAGTTTTTCCTTCTAGCATTGTATTGTTAAGCTTTTAAGGGGAAAATCCCTTTGAAGAAGAGCCTGCCTAAAACTGTGGGCATCCACAAAATATATCGGAGTATTTATACCTCTTGTAACACTGATAACTTACCAGGCTCTACTTTGCAACAACTCAACTCTAATCAGCTGCTGGCAAAACAGTACACTTAGCAATTCAAAATAACCCATCATTGTAACAAACAGTTTTCAAAGAGGATGCTACTCAGCTGAAGTCAGTGAATACCTCAAGTGGCATTCCTGCTTTCTGTCTTTGTATGAGTGTACTTTTCTATTAATTGCTGAAACTTTGATCCCTCATCTGCTAGAACAGCACTAAACTTTTTTACCAGACCAGTGAACAATGCAGGCATAAAAGTATTAAGGGCTTTAATGGTCTACTGCTGTTGAATGCAGAGTAAGTGTGATCAGCCAATAATTGTAGCTGTGTGATTTCACAACCTGTAATCTGTGATTCTCTTTACCCTGTCCAATTTTTCATCTTTTGTCTTCTGTTTTGGAAGATACTGAGATACTGAAAGCATGAAAATGCAGTTGTGTGTGTGAGTAAACTTTATTTTTACAGAAAACTTTGAGGTTGATCTAATATGGTTAGTTAAAAATTTTGTTTCATTTCAATAGACTACAGTAGGGAATCCAAATATTGGGTCACTAAGGTACAGTATTCAGGTTGAGAAAATATATTTGATATGTTTTAGTCAGTTCCTTAATTTGTTTCAGAATTACAGCAAGTGGAAGCATGTAGGACTGTGCATGGATTAGTGCAGGGGCTGGCATTTGTAATGTGAAGATATAAATTAACTTTATTTTTTCTTCTTGTTTTGCACCTTTGTATCATAGAAATGTCCAAAATATACCTGCCTTTCCTTAGCACAATGAACCCGTTCGTAGGCAATGAGAGCTGTGTGTCTCTGCACCGTATGTTACAGCCGACAGGGAAAAGTATTCCTCTCAAATGCTTGCCAGCCATTTCTATCAACTCGAACTACTGGAAGAAGCTTAGCTGAATTGTTCAATGCTCAAAATGTTTATGATTAGGAAAACATTTCAAAGTTAACCTACAGTTACTTCTTGATTTTTCACAAAGACAGTGATGTTTGGCAATTTAAGCAACTTAGCCTGTCCTGGCGCTACCACGTAGCATCACAGCCCTGCGTTCAGCAGCCACTCAGAACTGGTAGAAGTTGACGCTGCTGCAAGATGCTTCCCTTGCTGTGGCGTCAATGGCATCATCTCTCCTGGGTGTCCCAACTGCCTGGTCCTGGTATGGCAAGACAGGCACATGCTATTCAAAAAGAGTTCAGGAGTAGTTTTTGCTGCTTGTGACATCAGTGCTGATTCTTGGACAGTTGTCACTAGAAAGCCTTCAGTTAACCAGCTGGACCTTCTACCCTGTATTTAGAGTTTTAAATTAGCTGTATTTTGCCAGGTTTCAAATTACAATAGGGCAAGAAGAACAAAATTTTTATTTTTCAACATTGTAAATCCTGAGTGCTTATTCTCCTCTGTGTTACTGAGGTAGAAAAGTTCTTGATTAACAAAAATGAAAATGTTGGATCTCTGTAACATAATGCTATAATGGGATGCACAGACAGACAGCACACAATTGTTTCTAAATTTTCTTATGCTATCCAAAGACTTCAATAAGTCAATAGTAGTCATTATGGTCTGTCATACATTATGTTCCCATTACTTAACTCTTTTTCAAGTATTTGTCTTAATTGCCAAGCGTAGTATGTTCACAACTTTTTTTTTCCCACTTGTTAGAGAGCCACAAGCCTATAAGAGGTTCTCAGCTCTCAAAAGAAAAGGGCGGTGTGTTTTCATGATTGGTATAACTTGCCTCATCTGTGTCTTCTGATAGTGAAGACCTTGAAGTATCTTTGTGAGTGAGGTCGCAACATCATTGCAGAAAAATTACTGCTGGGCATTCAAAGCTTCTAGGCCTGTGTGGGCAGTCGTATTCACTACAACGTTGGCACCCCATGTGGGGTTTTTCTCTGCTCCAGAACCTTCAGCCTCCAAGAGCATCCACAGTTACAGAGCTCTGAAGTTTGAGTTTTGGCTTCTAATCATGGAAGCTCGTCTGCCTGCAGTCTGTCTGGTTGCCTTTCCAAAGCAAGTTGCTTTCTTCTTTCTTGAACCGTGTAGACGCTGCTTCTCCCTGAAAATAATGAAAGCTAGTGTTTTTTATAGCTTCATGTTAAGAAATATGGCCTGTGGTTTTGCAATGAAATTTAGCTTATGAGTACAAAATTGTTGTTTTGTGAGGTGATTAAGTAGTTACTGCTAAACAGGTGAGTAGAATTACATTTTTTTCCTCTATGTATTGAGTAATCTTGGAAAAAAAATAGCTCTGGCCAAAGCATTGTAGTGTATGTTTCAGAAGATTCGGTTAGTACCAAATCTTTGGTTAGTATGGCAGTGTATTGGGTAATCTACGTGTATAACTTCACTGTGTGCTGCCCACATAGATGATGATCTGCAAATGAAAACAAACACTCTAATTATTTTGTTTGACTCCAGTCATATTGTCACAAGCCAGTGCTATAAAAAAAAGTTAAACGTGATTTTTTGCTTAGGCTAGCAGCTTCCCGTGCTGCCAGCATTGTATGGGAGCATCCTGTGTGAGGGGATGGCTCCCACTCCTTTCAGAGAAGCTGTCTAGAGAAACAAATTCAAAAAGCTTCCTGCAACAAATAGTATGTTATATGATAGATAAACATACTGGTGGTAGGTGTCCATTCAGAGTGGGATCCCTACCCTCTTCCCACAAGTTTACTCTTAGTGTGTGATGTATTTATTTTAAATCTTTTTTTTTTTTTTTTTTAAAGAAAAAAAGCTTAAAAAAGCTTTTTTCTTTTTTTTTAAAAAAAAAACTTCTTGATTTTGGGTGCTCATTTTGTTTGTCCATTTTAATGGAACTGACTGTGGGGTCTGAAACAGAAGATAAAAAGGATGAAACAGATGTTCCAGCTATAAAGAAGGTGGCACTTCTAAAATCATCCATCTCTTAAGTATTTATGCAGGTATTTAAGACCTGCAATTACTGTTACAGATAACAGATTTAAGAAGAGATATACGTAAGTCAGCATCCATTGCTTCAAAAAGTATATTAGTTCTGTTACTTCACTGGAACCACAGTCTGAACACATAAGAATGTTATTCAAATTTAAAAATGAAGCTGAATTTTCTTCTACTTTCACACAGTAAATTAATCTTGCTGTCACTTGCAAAAATACATTAGGTCTTCGTAGGTGTCAGAATGATTTTTAAATGGCAAATTAATCATAAAGGGAGATTCAGGCTGGATATCAAGAAAAGGTTGTTCACCGAGAAGGTAGTTGAGCACTGGAATGGACTCCCCAGGGATGTGGTCATGGCACTGAGCCTGCCGGAGTTCAAGGGGCACTCTCAGATGCATGATTTTGGGGTGGTACTGTATGGAGCCAGGGGTCGGAGTTGATGATCCTGTGGGTTCCTTCCAAAGGGGAGGGTGTTCTTTGATTCTATAAACCTTTGCAGTTCAGTGCGCTGTGATATTTTTCTTAGCAGCAGATACACGAGTCATGAATAATACTATAAATGGACAACTGAGGGTGATGGTACAAAATCAACAGTGCTGAGTACCTCAGGTGAAATGGCCAAACATGATTTCTTGTTTTTTTCTATCATGTCTACTTTGCACAGTTTTTCTACTTCACAACACTAGCGAGTTTTGCTTTTTAAACATAGCATAAATTAATGGAGTAAAATTTCTTACTACATTGTCAATTTGTTACATTCATGTTTTCCACACCCAAGAAAAATAGAAATATGGTACTTTGTTTTAATTAGCTTTTGATTTTTTTGCAGCATGGGGAAAAATAGCTTTGCTTTTTTGTTATGTTTATTTAAATTATTATTATCTTTTATTTAAATAGACAGTTTATTAATTTGGGTATTGTGAAGCTTCCTGCACTGATGTTATATCAGTGTTCTTTTAAGAGAAAAGTTGTCTGTGTTCTGCCAGTCAAAACCAAATCATATGTTTTTCTAGACAGGGGTTACGCTCTCACTGAGATGTGATGTGAAGTTAAACAGCTAACTTTCAGCAGAAAAATAAAAGACTTTTTCTTACTTCAGTGCATTCAGCTAAACCTCACTAATCCTGATCTTTGTAATCGCCTGAAATCCTCAAAAACCTCAGGTGATTATTGGTATTGGGTGGAGCTCTGTTCTCCAGATGAAGAATTTGAGTATGCTTTGAGAAATTATCAGGAAGGGTAGGGGAAGGATGCCTATTAAAATTGCAAAAAAGCAAGCACAGTGTGAAATAACAAAAATACAGCATCTTACACTTGTGTTATGTTTAGATCCCTTTTCTCTGCTGCAAATACAGTATTTTCTGTAACTTAACACCGTTATGCTTTAGCAAAGGCTTGTCTTGCATTGGTTGTTCTTTTAGTTTCAGTGGGGTTTTTAGGCTGAAATCTGTGATTTGATTTACACTTTACAAGTGTAATCACTGATTTATCTGATCTTAGTTATCTGGTTCATCTCTTAAACACCTTTAGGACAGAAATGTGGGACGAATTAGTTAACAAAGATGCCATCCTGTAGGTGCAAGGTCAGTTGACAATCCCAGAACTTATTTTCCCTCCCATGTGTCTGATTCGTACCACTGTAACTGTTGGAACTGTAGCTTTGTCCTATTTCCTTAGTCCATATTCCTTTTTAATTGATTTACTTTATATAGGCTTTCTAGAGTATGTCAGCCTTTTTGATTTGGTAAGTCATAAATTTTTTTCCTTCTGGAATGCAAAATGACAAAGTAAAAAGTTGCCCAGCAATAACATTTGCTTTATAAAGTGTTTTGCTGCAGAAATACGTATGAACTGATGTAGATCATAGAATCATAGAATGGCTTGGGTTGGAAGAGACCTTAGAGTCCATCTGGTTCCAACCCCAATGCCAGGAGCAGAGGTGCCACCCACTTCTGGCCCACTGCACTCCGGCCTGTAGGAGGCAGCAAATTGGGTGAGTACTCAGATAAACGTGTATACATAGCATGTATTAAGCTCTGTAGGCTAATTTTATTTCTATTAATGCCTCTGCCTGTAATGAAAAGGCAAAGCAATAGAGATTGGCTGAGTAAAAGCAAATAATGGTTAGTGTATCTTTTGTTTTTATTTATCTAGTTAAAAGATCAGTAAATAACAAATCTGAAACCTGAGTCTTGTGTTCAATTTCATAGCTTAAATCAATGACATTACTTTTAAAAGTATTTAAACACCAAGATATGGGAAGGAGTCCTAGCCGCAGGGTACTCTTTTTATATTATCTCAGCAAGTGAGGAATGCAATACTATTTGTTTTAAGTTTGTTACATGCCATATAATACATCATATTTTACCTGGGAAAAAGCTTCTCTTGCCTACATTTTCTTCAAAAGTTACAGAACTTCATCATCTGAACATTTATTTATTTATTTTTTTGAAAATCTGGGCATTCCCCACTAAACATGTTAATGTCTGGCGGGAGAATTGTTTTTTGGATATGTGGCTCATCTATATTAACTGGAAAATAAATTCTCATTTATAAATGTATTTGCTTTTTTGCTTAATATACTTCATAAATATTTTTTTTACTCTCCAAAACACAAACTGTCCAAAAGAACAGAATGCACATGTACCTCTTTCGTATAACATGAAGTTACCTCATGCTAAGACCTGGTATCAGCCTCTGAAGGCTGGGTCTGTGCTATTCGATGCGGTTCCATTTTGTACAAAGCTTCCAATATTACCCATGCTTTCCAGTCCATATACAGGCCCATAAGATTTGCTGTGGTCCAAAGGTTATCACATTCATGATGGTTTTTGTATCAGGTCACAGGATTAAAAGGAGTGTTAACTTCCAGATTCTGTTCAGAGGAGGATTTTTAATAACATCCAAGTTTAGTACATTCCTAAAATGCTTTTTCACGTCTGAGCATTGGCTGTGGTAAGCATTTCTAACACTGAAGCTTGACAGTAAATGCCAGCCTAGTGGGAAGAGTTGCTTTGTCTTACACTGTAAATGAGCACTGAATTGCCTCCGTCCACTGAAGATCTGGGTGGCCTGGAAAGAGTTGAAAACCACATCTACTTCCCCTGGCCCCCATGGTCTGCATGTGTATTTTTTGGGAGGGGCTTTACTGTAAATATGCAACTATTTCAAAATGAAAATGCTTTGTGCCATGAGGAAAGATCGTATGCTGGCATTTAGGGAAAGCTGGATGCCTGTCTGTTTTTAGGGTTCTTTTGGTTATCTGAGCCCAAAACAATCAGAAACCATTTTAAAGTTATAAAATTTTACCCTAATAGATGATCGATCTTAAAATTTTGCTTGATACAGAAGCCTGAAATTGGGCTTCACCACTGCTGTCCAGTTAGACCTTGTCTGCTTTCAGCATGGGGGTGTGCTGCATTTCAGGGCTGCTGTTTCTTGGCCATGCTGAAATCCATCGTAGTGTTTTCAAGTGTAACATTCTTAATATATATATATTTATATATGTGTGTGTGTATATATATTTATATAGAATGGATGTTCAGACTTCCAAGTATTGCTTTGCTGATTGGGGGGGCAGCGCATGTGCATGAAGTGCAAGTGCATGAAGATGTACAGACCCACAGAATATACTGTTCTAGTAAAATTTTCTTAGTGGAGCAATAGCAGAAAAATGCAGTCTTGTAAGATGGATGGGTTATGAAGTTGATCAGAGGGCTGGAGCGCTGCTCCTATGAGAAAAGGCTGAGAGAGCTGGGGCTGTTCAGCCTGGAGAAGAGAAGGCTCCAGGGTGACCTTACTGTGGCTTTTCAGTACTTAAAGGGGACTTATTTAAAAAAAAAAAAAAAAAAAAAAAAAGTGGAGAATGACTCTGCTCAATCAGATAGTGACAGGATACGGGGGAATGGTTTTAAACTAAAAGAGGGGAGATTTAGATTGGAGGTTAGGAGGAAATTCTTCGCTCAGAGGGTGGTGAGGCACGGGCACAGGTTGCCCGGAGAGGCCGTGGATGCCCCATCCCTGGAGGTGTTCAAGGCCAGGCTGGATGATGCAGGGTGGTGTCCTGCCCATGGCAGGAGTTGGAACTAGGTGATCATTAAGGTACTATCCAACCTGATCCTGTTCTATGCCTCTGTCCCATGGCAGTAGTGGGTAAGTTCATCATGTTGGAGGGAAAAAGCCTTGATGGACAATATTTAGAGTATCTGGAAGTATTCAGTTTGGTTAGTGAGCAGCAAGAAGTATTTGGAAGTGTCTACAATCACTTGAGCCTTATGGGAGGGGCGGTAACTTCTGTGACGCATCTTTAACTGGCCAGTTTGTTGTATAGTGCTCAAATCACACCTTCAGAAGAAGCTTTTTATTTTTGTTCTATTATTATTATTTAATTACGGAGCAGTTTCAGGAGCATGGCAGCTGCTGTTTGCCATAGTCTTTATTTGGCTTCCTGATGAAATCAGTGCTAATTAGCCTCCTATTTGGAGGCAATCTCATTGCAGGAGTCAAGAGAAGAAACTTTATCCCTGTTTCTGCAAGGTGAATCTTGGTTTCAGAGTAGTGTTTAAGCACAGTTACTCGGACCTCTCCCCCTGGCTGGAGCTGAGAGGTGCAGAGAGGTTCTTGCAGACTGCTGGGAGCCACAGGTGCATTGCTGAGCTGCGCTTGCTCTTGCTGAACAGCTACACGAGCTGCAAGAAGTAGAGATCTCTTTCAGGAGCCGTTAAGGAAAATAAAGTATTTAAGCCCTGTTCCATGTAACTGAAGGTATGAAATAATTGTTTGCATTAACTACAGTCTGTGAGTGAAAGTGACTTCTGTGATATGGCAACTAATGTGTAATACAATTACATCAGATACATTTGGGGTGGGGGAATGCTCGTTAGTCATTTACTTTTTGAAATTAAAGGAATGCTTGTGTTGTATTTGACTTCCTTCAAAATTGATCTATTTATTAAATAGTGATGTGCATCTATTTTAAATAATATTGAACAGTTTATTTAACATGATGGGAATGGAGAATAACAAATTGAAAAATAATATGGTTGCTCTGATAGAATACTTATCTCTCATTAACAAAACCTAACCGTGGAGTAAAACTTCACAAATATCCCCTGATGACAGTACGGGTTTCAAAGTATTATATTCATTAAAAAAAGGTATTTCTAGATTTTCATAATACACAAAGATTTTTTTGTAGCTCCATATATTTCCCGTGTCTTCCTGGGAGTATTATGTTCCAAAAGCTGTTCCAGATTTTATAAAGGCTGAGGTTTGATACTTTTGACTGCAAAATATAACAAAAGCTGAAATATGAAATGGTGAAATAACACATCTGTCTGCAGCCAGTTTCAAATAATTTCTGTGGTTTTGAATATAGAAGTCAGAACACAGTATAGCTTAGGATTTGAAGTTTTGCAATTGGAAAGGGTAGACTGCAATATTTTATAGTACACCTCTGTTATAAATGAAATTGAGGACTGACTTTGTAGGCACTAATTTTGTTAGATAGTGACAACATAAGAAGATACCAAAAATTTTAATTGTGGGAGGAATAAAATCCACAAATGCTTAAATACACTTTTCTTTTTGTAACAGGTGATTAAATTTGCGTGAACCACTGATTTAAAGAACCATTAAATTCCCCCTTTCATCTGATAATTTATTCCACTAAGGAGAAGTCAAAACAAGAAACGTGATTGTGATGAAACTGACTTTTTTCAGATTTAATCCACACCAATTTTTTAACATCAAGAATGCTTTTCTTTTTATTTTGAAATTTCAGGAGCTCCAATTTCAAAGACTTACCAGAGAACTGGAAGTGGAAAGGCAAATTGTGGCTAATCAGCTAGAAAGATGTAGGCTTGGAGCAGAATCACCAAGTATCGCCAGCACAAGGTACAAGTCCTGATGACTTTACTTTCATATGTCCCATGAGTTAAAGGGCTTCTTATGTCCTGAATACATATATTTCCACTGATAGTTGTTCACCTTCCATTAATATCCTAAGTATAAAAAAATGTAGATTTGCTATAAAGAGTTGTGAGACAGTTTTAAAACACCTCTTTAATCATCGATTACATTCTCAGTCTAGGGTGTATAAAGCTTTAATTGTACTTTATGTTAAAGTTTGCTTTTAAGATTCAGCCAAAGAGAAATGCAGTAGACTTATAAATATTTGTATCAAACTAACAGTGCTAGTTAAATGCAGTAATCCTTACAATTTCATTTTTCCTGAATTAGCTGCCTAGTTTCATCCAGCTCTTCTAAATATACTTCCTCATTACATTTGTTTTCAGGGAATATCTTGCTGTAATTTTACTGTTAGCATATTTTAAGCAGTGTGAAACACGCCTGATATATTTAATGTATAATGATAACTGTAGCAAAGCATTTCATTAAAAGCATTTCATTAAAATTTCATTAATATTTTTATAGTAAGTATGATTTTTTTTCAATTCCTTAGCAAACTTTTAAACTCTTAAATGTATTTGGGTGTTTATTCATTTGAAATACGTTAAGTGATTGGTAGCTCTTGATTCTGAAAGCGCTGATAACAGTGCGTTCTCTTATGAAACACTTATACCTGCATCTCAGGTTACAGCACACTTCATGTTGCCATGTATAGAGAGAACGTGCTCTGAGCATTATACATCTTTTTTCCTTGATTACTGGTTTTTTTTTGTGATCTTTCAGCAGTAAATTTAGGTGTCATTTTGAAGTATTTCCTTCTGAGGTAATGATGCACATTTCTGCAAATTAAATAGAAAGTTGATCCCACAAAACCTTAAGAAATGGGACATGAGTATTTGCAATAAATAAATAATTTATTAAAATCCTGTGTAGCAGCTAACACAGTTGTTTCAATACATCTTATTACTTGGCTTAAGATGTCATTTGACAGTGTTGTTCCTAGCATGAGAACTTCTGTTTGAGAAACTTTGAAATATTCAGAAATACTCGTTGGACAAGATGACTGTTTTATACCCTTCCTGCTTGCCCATCCTTCCTCCAGATCCAAACATTTCTGCAGTTACGGTTCAGATTTCCGTTTTGAAAGCTTAAAAAAAACAACAATAAGTTCTTATGGAAGAATAAGTAGAAAGCCTCTATTATTATAATTTATGCCTACAGATACCTCTCATTCAGTCTTGAATCTCCTAATATCCGATTTCAGAGAATTTGCCTGAGCAGTATACAAGGAAAAATGTTTTCTGAATTTGCTGTATGGGGAAGTAGAGAACATAAATAGCTTATCCCACAAATAAAATTGTGTAGTTTCTGAAGTAATGTACAATTACCAGCTTCTACACAATGAGTTAGATACTATGCATTTATCATTTACCAAGATGAAAAACATAATTTATAGTTTCTCAGAGTCATTTGTTCTTTTATTTGCTCTTTATGGCTAAGCAATGTTTGTATGAAAAAGGTGGTGAAAGTGTAGGGGGAGAAAACATTAGCATCTAAATTGGTTTGTTATATATTTTGGTATGAGAACATCTGTGACTCCAGGTAAACTCCCGAAGCACTTGTTTTCAGGGCCATAAAAATTGTTTCATTTTTCCGTAGTTATTAATACACTTTCACATAAAAATTAATTATAATCTTAATTTTTTACAGACACCCTTATCTTCTCACCGCTGTTCTACTCTCTCTATTTTTTTCTTATCCCAGCTGAATCTAGTCTCATAAACATAAGAATGCTACACTATTTTTTTTTTAAAACTGAGGGACACTGGATTACAACTTGCCTTGGTCAAAACTTTGAGATGTGTGTGTGTCTTTGGTTAATATTTTGGTTTATTCTTTAATGTGGCTGTGCTTTTTAAGAGATGTGTGAGAAGCTGAAAGAAAAATTCTGAATTGGAATCAGATGCTTCCATTTCTGCATAGCTTCCAGTGGAGTTAGGGTTGTTGAAAGAATCAAAGTAAAACAGTAGCTTAGAGGAGTGTCATGGCAGACACAAATGCAACTGCAACACTTACACCTGTATTAAATATATATATACATGTGTGTGTGTGTGTGTGTGTATGTATGTATATGTGTATATATATATATATATATATATATATATATATATATATATATATATATATATATATATATAAAACTGTGTTTCACGAAACTGGGTGATGTAAATGTCTTGCTAAGGCTTACAAGGTATTAAAAAACATGAAGAGGGCGTCTGAGGCATAGAGAAGCTTGGAAACTGAATGCTTTGGGGATGGTGAACAGCCTGCTCAAAGACACACAGGAAAGTTAAGCATCTTGGCAGCAAGATAATGTTTCTCCCAGACAGATACAAGAATTTTCTAATACAGCCTTATTTGGGAGGGGGGCAGGGCAAAAGTGCAGTATAAGATGCATACCCTTCTTTATTCCCTTTGTTCAGGCTTTCTGCCCCGAGCAAATCAACAATGCTTTGTTTCAAAGATAATGCTTTAATCTCCTTTAATGTGGTTAAAACGTTTGGGAGCATTTGATGTCGGAAGTCCAGCTGAAGGCTTTTTTGACTTCAGTGATGTGGCAATGCCTCTAACTTACCACTTCTAAACTGGTTTCTGGCAAAGCAGCACTGGCCTGGAGGTAGTGCTGCTTGCCAAACAGACGCTGACCCCAAGTCACAGGTACATCCGTGGCAGTATGTGTCCATCTGGGTTGTTGCAGCTTGGGCTTTTAGCTGTTCTGTGCTTCAGTCACATCATCCCTTGAGCCAGCTCATCACCCAGTTGCACAAGTGCCAGCTCAAGAGAAGTCTCCTAACAGCTGGTGAGAGAATGGGGAAATGCAACATCAGTGGCGTAAACCAAGTTAAATCTCTGCAGCTAGTACCTGTGGCCTCTCATGTGGTCTTTGTGGCTGTGAGCCTAGATGCTCACACAAGATGGAGCACACTCCGTGCAGATGTAGGCATGGTCTGCAACTGTGCACCTGGAGGAATCTGTCTGGAGGTAGGCACCGATGGTGAGACTGCAGCCTACTGAGCTCAACTGAGAAGGACTCGTGTTGCTGAGGAATCATTCATTCTGTTACTGCTAGTCCATAAAAAATGTATTTGTTGCTTTGTACACATGAACAAAGCAAAACAAACTGATGGTACTTGCAGTTTATATTTGTTAGGCTGTTGCAAGCCTGTGTTACAACTATATTCTAAATACAAGCAACACATAGGGGTAGTAGTCGGCTGTTTTGCTCTCCACAGGAGTATGAAAGTTGACAACAGCAGCAGATCCACATGTACGAAGGATCTGTAATGTGGGTGGAGAAGGAAGCAGTAGTTCAACTGCCCTGAATTCCAAAATGGTTTTATTTTTGTGTACGTGTAGGTTATTGCCTGTTAAAATGCTTTCTTCTCATAATTATATTTATAAATGGGTATTGTCCTCAAGCTTTTCTAAGATATTTCATGCCATCCCATTGCATGTGAGTATTAAATATTTTTCACGCGTTACACACTACAAGATTGGAGATGGCAGCCTGGGAAAAACAATGCAAAGTTTCAGTTTTATCTTTTTACCTCTTGTGTTGTGTTTTAACATGCACAAGTTTCTATGAGGAAGCCACCAGGCTGTTCAGCCTCCCATACAAGCCCAGATACAGACAGCATTGCAGCTCCCTTTCCATCTGCAGTGTTACTCAGTCGGATTCAGTTCTGGGCTGCCAGGTGTGTTGGAGTGCATGCTGATGCAGGTAGATAACAGTACGTGTCAGGGGTCAGCAGTCAGACTTGCTTTATAAAAACGCGTTGCTTAACCTCTCAGGTGGGAGTTGGCCAAATGACTCGCACACAGTCGATTCATCTTACTCTTTTCATGAGTTGCTGTGTGCAGCTCTTGAAAACTGGAGGTTTTGGGGAACCAAAAGGTTCATATTTATTAATTTGATTGTAAAATACTGCACTCGTAATAGCACAAAAAACATGACATTAGAGGCACACTAGACATGATCATTTAAAGAATACGGGTCCTTTTGGCAGTATGGTAAACAGTCAAAAAATAACATTTCAAGTACTGAATATACTGAAGTGATCAAATTTGAGTTGTAATGTGCCTACCTGAAGTCTTTTGAGTTTTGTAAAACAAAATTTGTTTTAGCTACTACAGTGGCTTATTTTCTTCGCTTTATGTACTGGAAAAAAGGGGTTAAAATACTATGTGCTCTTTCTGCAGTACTATAAAATATTCCAAAGTGATTCTGTAACATATTGCACTCTTTAATTGAGCACCGATCGTTTTCTTTGAGATGAACATGTATTGCATTTCATGCTCACGTTCTTTCTTTTTTTTCTACAAGTGGCAGAATGCTTATAACGATTGTAAATAGGGCAAGTAGTTTTGCTTGAAAGTCAGCGCATCATCGTTCTGTGCTGGGTAACTTTTGTTCCACTTGAGGAGCAGTAATGGGCGAGACACTTCCAAATGGTGCACCACCCCCGTGCTCCGGGCATTCCAGGGCATGCAGCAGCAAGTTTGTCCCCACAGCGCTGACCTCTGCTCACTCATTATTCTTACAGAAACTACTTTGTTGATATTCATGTTCAGTTGTTTGTATGACACATCCTGTTTCAGACTTTCCAAAAGGTGTATTTGAAATTGCTTGCATACACGATGTCACCAAACTTTAATGGCACATGTTAAGCACCATGAAGTTTACCTTTATAATGAGTATGTGCTTTGAAGGGGCATGGGGACGGGGGTGTTAGGTAGGAATTTTAGTTATTTGTTTATATACACTGATGTTACACTTACTGGAATTTGAAAAGAAATCAATTGAAGACCTATATTTAATTTAAAAGAAAGAAAAGATATACTTTAATTTTCTTTGTTGCAGAGCTTCAGTGCAAAATAATCATAGAATCATAGGAATCACAGAATGGCTCGGGTTGGAAGGGTTCCAAGCCCCTGTCATAGGTGGGACACCTCCCACTAGGTCAGGTTGCTCAGGGCCTCATCTGGTCTTGAACACCTCCAGGGATGGGGCATCCACAATCTGTGCCAGTGCCTCACCACCCTCCGAGTGAAGAATTTCCTCCAAACCTTTAATCTAAATCTCCCTTCTCTTAGTTTAATACCATTCCCCCCTGTCCTGACATTATCTGATTGAGCAGAGTCGCTTTCCATCTTTTATAAGTCCCCTTTAACCCTGAAAAGCTGCAGTGAGGTCACCCCAGAGCCTTCTCTTCTCCAGGCTGAACAGCCCCAGCTCTCTCAACCTTTTTTCATAAGAGAGGTTGGTCCAGCACCTTGGTCAGGATTACACATATCCAATACTATTTAGCTGGGTAATGAATAATTTCAAATCATGATGTCCTAGTTGATCATTGTAAAGCTGTCGGAAGAAAAGTTGAGGCACATTGTAGTAATGATGCATTTATGATAACACTTTAGAAAAAATGATGATTAATTACATCAGTAGTATTTAGCTAGGAACTACTTACGTTAGATAAAACAACCAGTTATCAGATCCCTTCATGGTTGCTGATGTGAAACATTTTGGAGGGAGTAACTGTCTCTGTTGCAGAATGAAGGAATGTCCTTTTATCAGAAGTTGGTCCGTGTCATGATTGTTTTAGACCTCACGTTCTTAGTCAGTGTATTATAAATCCTCTTTTATCTATTTGTAAGGTTTCTATTCTCTTTATTACAAATAATTGCATATAAAGGTATGGTTTTTATTTTAATACTCTTCAGACTGTAACGATATTTTGTGATTCTGATTTCAGAATGTAAGAATGGATTGTGTTAGTCTTGTTTGTTCTCCTGTAGGTTTAAGGAAAAAAAAAATCTCATTGAATGTCTCTTCCTCTGTCAGTATCATTTGATTATACTCTGAAATGTCCTTACTTTAAAATTGTCTCAGGAAATGAACTCATTTTTCTTATCTTCCATTTCAGCTATTTCCCTTGTAGAAAGAATAACAAGACCAGAACCATTAGTTGGTGTAACAACATTAACAATTTTTTCTATATTTTTCATGTTTTCTTCAAAACCTACATTCTAGTTGCTTTTTTATTGTACCCACATCCATTGATGTCTCCTGCTTGTATGTTTTCTTACTTGCTACACAAGATTTTAGGTTTTCAGGTCTTCAGGCTGTCCTGAGAATGTAAATATAACAAAAACAACGTCCATAGACACTTTCATTAGTGGTTAAGTTGGACATAAAACCTCTGTCATATATGAGCTGGTCCAAATATTCCCATCTTTGCCTGTATCCATTACATTTCTTGTCATAATGCTTCCCATTCAGTCATCCAGGTGAATTATTCTCAGGTGTTTAATAAACTAATCTCATTTCCGGATTTCAGTAGTCTATGCAAAGGTTCTTAAACACTGCTGCTAGAAGTAGTCCCAGAATTTCTCTACAAATATTTTTTGACATTAAAAATAAGTGTTTTTTTTTTTAATTTTGTTTTGTTTGTTTTGGTATGAGCAATTTTCTAATCCTATGGGTGTGGGGTTTTTTTGTAGTTGTTTTTTTGAGTTTATCATGGCTAGTCAGTTATCTTAAATGAGTTTATTATAGGCTTTGCAAGAAATTTTTGAACATGTAAGTAAATAGAAAAGAACAAAAAGCAGCAAGCCTGTTCTGTTTTTAGCCAAACAGCTGAAGTAGATTAAAGATGTAGGCTTGTCTTTTCCAAAAGTTGTCTTGGCTTGCGGCTGTCATGGAAGCTCGAGTGTTTTTAATCGATTTCAAGTAACTAATTGAAAACTCAAATATTTAATATGTTCAATATTGCCTTCTGCACCTTCTAAAGGTAGCACTAGAAAAGTAATTGTTTACAATGAGGGACTGATGTGTTGTACCGGTAACACCTGAAACACCTCTTTAAGTTCCTTGAGAATCCTTTCCTCTAGGAGTCTATATTTAGTTTTAGCACTACATTTTAATAGTTTGTCCCTAGTGAGGAACCACTTGGAGTGGTTTGGAGATTCTTCCATCAACCTCTGAGGATGATTGTTTTTAAGTATTCACTTGGATCTTCTGTGGTGTTCTGTTTCCTTTATATGTATGCTTTTAGCTCATTGTGAATGAATATGATTCTCTATGGTTTTTTTATCTGATAACCAAAGCAAATAAGGAACTCGTTCTCTTTTTTCTCATGGCGCTTTGCTTAGATACTCTGTTTACCCAAGCAAACAACAAAAAAGTAGAAAGAGATAACTGAGATTTATGTATTGAAAGTTTTTTAAAATTTATTTTACATTCTTTTGCTTTTTACTCAACTCGTAAATAATGTTGCATTATACTTAGGAGCAGAGGTAACAGCAGCCTACATCTTCTTACTCTCACTCTTGTGCAAATTCTTCTGTGCCAAGTATCGGCACACAATATCCAAGTATTCCATGCCCAGGACTTTTGTAAGTCTTCACATTCTCTAGCTGTTCTTTCTGAAGTGTAGAGTCTTCCGCAGCATTTCTAGGTCATCAAAAGCTATTAAAATTTTAGACAATGCAATATATTAGGTATTTTATGAGTTGTAGTTTACCAACTGTCTTCAGGAAGCATTATAGAGTTCCCTACTCTAATGTCTAGGACCTGAAGAGTCACTATATGACCAGTCAACCCATCATTTAGTAAGTCTTTTTAAGATGCTTAGCTTAGTGAGTGGGAGAGCTCAAAGCAAGTAACGAGATACAGAAGGCAGCACTTCAGGCCTGTAATGCTGAATACCATGTCTTTCCTTTGGCACTTCAGCAGTGACACTCAGGCAGCATCAGCTGCTTGTTTAAAAGTGCAGAGTATGCTATCACTTGTCTTGAATCCACAGAAATTTCAGAAGGCTGATTTTTGCATTTCTACACTGAAAATAAACGAAAATTGTGAACTTTCTTGTTACGCCTCTGGTGTTTGTATTTTGGTTTGTTTTCTGTGTATGCAGACTGTAAGCATTTCTGAAGATCTGTCAAAGCTTTTGAATGCCAGTAGAACTGGGGAATTTTGCTTTTTATGCATTTTGATTGCTGGTTTTCAAATATTAAAAAAGAAATGCAGTTTATTGGTGAGGTGCTCTGCTGATAAATTGAAGAGCGAGCTACATATGTGAATGTTTACATTTTTATCCAGTAATTGACTGAGCTTTGAATTAAGATTGTTAGTTTTCCTGTGAACAGTCAGCTACCACAGACCGAGACACAGTAAGTGACCGTCTGCCAGCTGAGTCGACTTGCGCACACTGCCCTGAGCTCTGCTGGGTGGTGGTGATGAGCCAGGAGGACGTGTTATCCACTCAGCCGCTAAAAACTTCTTACAGCTGAAGCTCTGGAAGGGCGGTGCTTGTCGTGGTAGTTACTACGGTGTGTTGTTCACCTAAAGCAGTATTTGAAGGACGGTCAAATGTGTGAGACCTCTGCATTTTGAATGAGTGGTGCCCGGCACGGGCAGTGCCCCGCTGCCCACAGCCCCGCTGTTCCCCTGCAGGGCTGGCCGGTCTGTGTCGCTCCTCTGCATCGGGATTCAGCCTGCAACAGCGTCCTGTGATAGGTGGCCAAATTTGGGTGTAGTCCCCAAGGGGCAGCTTCCCAAATCCTACCCAGAGCTCTAGTGCTCACCTTTATCAGCGGAAGACCTGTCCCGGCAAGTCACAGGACCGCTTGCTCCTCTTGCACTTTGGTAGGTGCCTATAGTACTCTGAGTGGTGACTGCAGAGTGGGTGCAGGAGTTCAGCTGAAAAGGACTGGAAATTAGTTTGAAAATTTATCTTTAGTCATAACATTTGTGAAAACTTATGCTAACCTGTGTCATCAAAAATATGGAATCACATTGTACTGATTTTGGTGGTTGCTAGTTACTAGTAATGTGTGTTACAGCCTATGGATTTTAATATATGCCCCTCTTTTTATTTTTCAAATCTGCCTCTGCCAAGAATTTCCAGTTATCTACATCTTTAAGCCTTCATACTGCTTATAACTGTGAATGAATTCTTGATGTAGATACTTAAAATTGAAGATAAAAAAATAGGTAAAACAAAACATTCTGTCTTAACTGATGCTTAAATTTGGACTGGTATCTCTGGCTAAGCAACAAGCACACAACCCTGTGAATAAACCATTCCCTCCCCTCCCCCTTTAATAGTATAATACTTAACAAAAATTAGAAATTACAACTTTCTTAAATTTTTGTGTTTAAATTAAAATTAAATTAAAAAAAAAAAAAATTGTACCGTTTTCATCCCAGGGATGGGTACTGTAAGAGACTTGGCTGAACCAGCCAGTTCTGCCTTTGAAGTGTGGCCAGGTTGTTAAACTGCCATAGCTGTTTGAGATGAATGTTCATCACCTTTTCTAACTTTGAAATCCAAAGCTGAAAAGTGTTTATCTGACGATAAAGATTATTGCTTGAAGAATGTAAAATGGAGCTAGTGCTACTTTGTATGTTTTGTCTCACAATGACTTCATATGAAACCTTTTCCCTTTATGTTTTTTTTTTTCCAGACTAGCCGCTAGTTCAATTTTGTGTCTACAACATAATAAGCTTTGAAATAAAACTGTAAGGTGTCAAAGAAATGATCTGAAATTAAGAAAGGGGTTAAAAAGAAATGCACGTACTTAGGAAACAGCAGTAAGAACACCAAGAAAGCAAAGGATCCTCAAAATGAATCGTGGAATCACAGACTGGTTTGGGTTGGAAGGGATCTTAACTATTGTGTGGGGACATCTTCCACTAGACCTGGTTGCCCAAAGCTGCATCCAGCATGGCCTTGACCACTTCTAGGGGGATTGGGCATCCATAACTTCTCTGAACAACCTCACTTACCCTCAGAGTAAAGCATTTCTTCCTCATGTCTAACCTAAATCTACCCTCTTCTAGTTTAAAACCATCATCTCTTGTCCTATTGCTACGTGCCTTGATAAAGGGTTTCTCCCCAGCTTTCCTCTAGGCCCCATTTAGGTACTGGAAGGTCTATAAGGCTGGCTGCTATAAGGTTTCCCTGGAACCCTTTCTTCTCCAGGCTGAACAACCCAAGCTCTCTCAGCCTCTCCTCTCAGGAGAGGTGCTCCACCCCACTTAGCTTTGTGGCCCTCCCCTGGACCTGCTCTAACATGTCCTTCTTGTGCTGGGGGCTCCAGAGCTGAATGCAGCACCGAAAGTGGGGTCACACCAGGGTGGAGCAGAGGGTGACAGTCACCTCCCTTGATCTGCCTGCCACGCTGCTTTTGATGCAGCCCAGGATATGGTTGGCTTTCTGGGCTGCAAGCACACATTGCTGCCTTGTGTAGAGCTTCTCATCACCAACACCCCCAAGTCCTTCTGAGTGTTGCTCTCAATCCATTCTCTGCCCAGCCTGGATTTGTGCTTGGGACTGCACCAGCCCAGTGCAGGACCTTGCCCTTGGCCTTGTTGAACCTCATGAGGTTTGCACAGGCCCATCTCTCAAGCTTGTCCAGGTCCCTGTGGATGGCATCCCTTCCCTCCACTCAATCTCTCTGTCCCTGTCACCAATAAAGATGTTAAGTAATACTGGCATCAGTGCTGACCCCTGAAGAACATCAGGGGTTGGAATATATTGATTTCAGGAAAATCTGTACGCATCTTCTGTCTTCAGTAATATATGTCACTGTTACCTAAACTTGAGATATCCATACTTCTCTACTCTTCCTTGAAGGTAGAGAAGCCTTGCAGAGAGGTCCTGACTCTATGGTGGATACTCTTTAAGTCTTTCTAGGTCTCTCTTGTACTGGGGTCCCTGAACTGGCCACAGTACTCCAGGTGCAGCCCCAGCACTGCTGAGTAGAGTAAAGAGATGCTGTGAGATGAGCCAGGAGAACCTCCATGTGGAGTTCTTCACCTGTAACTTTACACACCAAGTTTCAGCCTAGTAAACTATCCTGGTTTATGTGCTTTGTAAAGAGAGAATAAGCGTAGCATCCCAAAACACTCTAAAATTGGCCATTCACTCTCACAGTCTATGATGTATAGTAAAAATTTTGATGCTGCCTAGCTGGCTATCAGATGCTTGAAGCTTGAATTTGAATTCTTAATTTCTTTGGATTTTAGTTTAGTTTGTGCTAGTATGCATGTTTAATGCTCCTATACGCAACTCTGTTGTCTCTCAAAAAAGTTCCTTGATGGTTATTTTATGTTTACTATTTTACAAAATATCTAGTAGTGGTGATTTTGCTGTGCTAAAATATTTTTTATAATTGGTAGCTGTGGTAGAAAGGTAAAATAAATAATACTAATTCAGTAATATATGCATCTTATCCAACATCACAGTTGCATGCTGGTATATAGACAAAATCTGATGGAGTTGCCCATATTTTCTTCTGAATAGATTTTTGTTTGGAAAATACTAGCTTATAATCATTGCAAAATGATTTAATACTCTGAGTTTTGATAATTGGTATATAGAGCAAGGAGATAGTGGAAAAATGTAATAATCTATGGATGAATTTTCTATCTGCAGAGTCGTGCATTAGTACTGTATCAACATGTGAAAGAATGTCTTGTAGCAGAAACAAAATGGTTAAGATAGTTTTGTGTAAAATAACAATTTGAAAAAGACAATCTTGTAAAATAGTTGTTTCTTAAGGCATCTGTTTAACCTTGATAATGGAAATACCTGTTTGTGCTTAGCGGTTGACATGTTTTGATATGTCAGATGTCTTCACTTCTTACCATATACAAGGGATCAAAATTCCCTCTGGAAAACTAGGAAGTGAAACAGTAGTAATATCTGCAGGTTCCATTTCTGTTCATTTATTCAAATTGCATTTTCGGAGATTCAAAATGCTCTAGAACTGTAATTCCCAAACTTTTTTGCTAGACCCTACCATGAGCTGTGAATGCTCCTGTTTTTGAAGTTGTTTGCTTACTGCTAATCATATGCACATGACTGTGAAATTCTACTTTATACTATCTTATTTATATCATCGCACCTTAAAAAAGAAGTGCATATCATAAGACATGCTCTTACCTGTCCTGTTGCAGAGAGGTCACGCTCATTGATAATTTACGATACAGTGAGTTAGAGGGAATTTCCCATGATAAATAGAAAATAAAAATCAATAGCCAAAGGTTGAATTGTCAGGTATAAAGAGCTACAGAGTATTATTTACAGGGGCTATTGAAACTTTGCTGGTTTTTGTACAATTTTATATGTTTTGGTTTTAAAAATATGTAAAAATAAAGAAGAAATTCAAACTAGATACGTGGTTCTTTTTTGTGATAACTTTTTTTCTTTCTGCAGCTCTACTGAGAAGTCATTTCCTTGGAGATCACCAGGTATTATCTTTTATGTGTACATTTTGCTTTAAACCCGCAAATCTGTATTTTCTTGGCATTTATTGCGTGTTTTGATGTGAACTGAACATTAGCAGCAGCACTGTGTACCTTATTCAAATATCTTTTCTAAAGTAATATTAATATACTTCCTCATGTGCAGACTTATGTGTTCCTTTGTTACTGTAAAAGGTTATTTTGGCTTAAATACAGATAGTTGCGGGTACTTTCCTTGCATCTTTTTGTGCCTTTTGAATTTTTGTGTGATTTTGTGAACATTAAAAGCCTTGTATATTTACAGTTAATTAAAATTAATTTTGAGTCTTCCTCTTGGTAGGTGAGGATCATGGAAAAAATACTGTTCATCTTCAGCTTGAAGACTTTTTTCCTTTTTACAGTTATTATGTAACTGAGAAATCCTCCAAGAAAAAACACTCTCAAAAAAAGCTTTTCTTCTCTTTTTATATCTCAGGATATCCTGAACTTACTTTCCAAAATGAGAAAAATTAGTCTCGTAGTACTTCTACATTTACTTTTGAGTATATTAGGTGAAAGTGGATAGGACTATCTTTCAAGTGACATTCAACTCTATAAGCCAGAAGGATCAGTTAGAACAATCCAATGAGACCTTGCCAGATCAGAGCATTTAACCAGTGAGGTTTCTTGCATCAGTTAAAATATTTAATGATTGAAGAGTCAATCTCTGAACAGTTGTTAGTCCTTCAGAGTGATGAAACGTATATGCAGAAGTCCTCACTACACAGCAGAACTAGAAATAGGACCTCAACTCCCTCAACTACTTTTGTGCTCGACTGTGGTTTTTTTACTTCAATCATATACCCTTGAAAGAATACCATGTTAATCAAAATGAGTTGAATGTAGTAAAAATTCAGTTAGTCTTTTAGGTAGCTTGTTAAAAGTTTATCAACTAAGTTCTGCACAATGTTAATATATCTTTTTGTAAGTATGTATGCAGTTTTAAGAACTATCCAATATTTTGCCTTACAAAGAATAACACATCATAATGATCTGCGTGTTCACTGAAATTTATTTGTAACTATGATAATTATGACTACTTTAGATAAATCCATCTCTCACATTATCTTCTTTCCTTTACCCCGTATGTTTTTTGGTTTTATTTAGAGATTAAGCTTTTAAACCCCATGTAATTGTATTTGCATGGTTTCAGTTGCTGTAACATTATCATCTCTGTTGATGTGAGGCAGTTGTATTAGCTTTTTTTCCTTTCTTTTAAGTCTAATGTTCTCAACAACCTATTTTCCATGGTATTTAAATTTTGCTAATCATGGTGGTGTTTTTTGGGGTATTCTTCTAAACTATTTTGAAACAGAAATTGAGCTCGTTTTTTCATGTAATTGAGAAATTACTATTTCTTTATTATTTTTTTTTCATTCTGAATTTTTTTTTGTGTCCTTTTTCTTATATTATTTCCCTTGGTTCTCTAATGTTCCAGTGGCAGTTCACAACTGGTAAAGGTATCTTCTAACAGATCTCAGTCTATGTTACTAATTTTTCTAAGCCAATTACATTCCATTTCTTTATTTCCTCCACAGTTTTTCCTGTAGCTTATTCTTAATCTAATGTTTTTTCTCCTTGACTTTCTATTAATTTGTCTTTTTCTTTCTTTCATCTATCCAGTTCTCATTTTTGTCTTATCCTTTATCTCCTCCTATTTCTATGTTTCTTTTCCTTAAAAATCTCCTGCTCACACCCCTCCTATGAAGTCACTTAACATTTGGCACAATGGCAATACTTAAGAGAGAAAAGGTCCAGGAAGTCTAGGAATGCACTTATTTTAGAACAGGATTCATAGTCAAACTATCATAAATTACAAATATATTTATATCAAATTTCAGTTTAAATAGTGTGTGCATTAATACTAATTGAGATGTATATTACATCTGTGTGTATTTAAAGTAAGGCTTTCCTAGAGTCATTGCTCAGAAGTGTACATGTTAGAAGTATTTTTTTGATTATAATTTAAAGTGATACACATTTCATTTAATGTTCACCTTTATGTTGTGATTATAGAATGATGGTAGGTTTTACTTACATTTCTTTAACAAAGCTCAAAAGTGAATATGTGACCAGATGATGCTTTACCAACTGTGATCTTAAAAATACTGAAGTTAAAGATGAACGAAAACACTTTTTTAAAATCACCAGGGTATTCTCCTGACTTGGAGACAGCAGTTGTCAAAAGACGTCAGCAGGTGTTGTGATGTGACCTTAGCTTGAAAGAGCATCAACAGAAGTATACAGAATTTTTAACAGAAATATAACATGATGTTATTTCGCAGATGCTTATAAATAGAATATTAGATCAGTAGCCATTTATAAAAAGGCTATTATTTTATTCAGGGCATTCTCCTCATGATTTATAGTAGCAGAGAGAGAGAAAAACAAGTCATTTTATTGTGCTTTCTTGCTTTTGTTAGAAAGTCTAAACAATCTTTATTTTTTAGCACTGTGAAAGCATTTGCTTGGTGGCAAATGTGTGATGGAAGTGAGATTTCAGTTTAGATCTCTGTCTTAGAAACATCTGTGTGGCATCGAACAATTGAACTTTATTCTTCCTATGTGTTTGTCCGCACATTGGTTATTTGTCGGTTTGAAATTGATTTTATATTATGTAATAGCCAGTAAGCAAAATAACAGAGCCTTGTGTTACTTAAATGAAAAAGACTGAAGATTAAAATATTGAAGTTGAAGATAATTATAAAGTAATTTAAATTACTACCAGTCCCTGCAAGTCTTTTAGTCTAAAGAACATGTCGTAATACGCACTGATGTCCGTCACGATCTGTTACCGAGTTACTGTAGCAAGAGCTGTGAAGAGTTATTTCAGTGTTGGTTCTCCATATCATTTCTAAGGACACTTTTGATGAAATTAATGAATGTAATAACACTTATTAAGTCGTAATTAAATTTGGTCATAATACTCCTATAGCAGTTAATTGATTTAGTGTCAAATTAAACTAGATGGTTTTGACCTAAGAATGTGCTAGTCCCAATTAAGCATGCTGGCTGCCTGTATTTGTAAGATGCATTGATTTTACTTTATTTTTTAAATCTGATATTTGAACAGTGTTCAAGCATTCATTGTAATACCAACTAACAAGTAACATTTTTAGTATGGGAGTTCAATTACTGCACAAATATTGAGACACCAGCATTTCGTGTACGGCTATTATTACCAGCTATTGGTAAAATTCAGAGTATTTCTTTTTTGGCTTCTTAGGTAGGAATACCCTGTCTATATTTTGGAAATCCATTTGAAGCATACTGTATAACAGTTGCAATAAAGAATTTCTAATAGCTTATCTGTGTTTTTCTGCATTTTTTTGTTGTTGCTTTGTGTTTTGTTGTTGTTTTGTTTTGTTTGTTTTTCATGAGTGCAACTAGATTTTATATCAGGTAGAGAGTTTTCATTAGCAATTTCATAGAATTTTTCAGCCCACTTTCCAATTTTCCTCCTCTATCACTAGCATCAGGTCTGCACACTCCTGGTTTTGTAACATGCTGTTATATTCATTTTCAAAGAGCACTTAACGGGTTTCACTGTCTACAGCTCACAACTTTTGACGTGAAACATTTGCAGAAGTTTTTACTAGACCATTGCTTCTTTCCATGTTATTTTTGGTTTCTCATCTAGTTGCATTCATGTATTTCTTCAGTAAGAATTTACATATTTGGTGTTCCAGATGTAATCCATATTTCCTACTGCGTCTCTTCTTCATCAGTGTAAGTGTATCATGACAGTTGAATAACAATTGAATATTTCTGTCAATATAACTTTGATTCAGTTTGCTCTTTGGTCTCCTCATCTTTGCCCTTATATTTGTACTGGGTCTGTATTTGTACCACCACAATTTTCTAGACTGTACAACTTTTTCCTTTCTTCATAATACTGTTGTGATGTCTCCTTTGCCTTCTCTTATGAGGCTTTCCTTTGTTATCTGTAAATTTCAGCTAATATTCTTGTATCTAATGTTAGCGTAAGAGTGGTTAAAAAAAGTGAGCATTCAGATAGTAACACATGAAATAAAGAATTCATAACATTTGCAGCAACTTCTTTTGCTGATACAAAAATAAGATTGGAATTCAACTCAAACTTTTGCTTACAAAGTTCTCAAGATAATAGGTGACAAGTGACAAATATTCTCTGTTCCATAATGTTTCTACTCTGCAAAGTGTATTTACTAGATAACCAATTACATTTTAATTAAAATAAGTTGGAAAGCACATCTAAACACTGAGAATTGTAGAGCTATATCAAAATTTCATGAAACAAGGTTCTCAGACACGAATATGAAAGTTCTTTTAGTTTGGTAGATGGGACCTACAGTCTACCAGTAGACTGTATTTGCATTGGAAGTAATATCTTTGGTAGCGTGTGTGAGAATTATTGATTTTGCAGGAGAATTGCATGTGAAGTAGTGCATTTATCATCCTAATGTATTATTTCAGATCCTCCGGCCACCAGTGTAAACAAACCCCCAGTGTCAGAGAGCGTTCATACCAATGCCTATCACGTTACGACAGAGCCAGTACAAGGGAACCTTTACTCACCGGAACAGACATCTCTCCATGAAAGTGAGGGTCTGTTGTATGCATTTTAAATATTAGAATACATTTCTATATTGACTGTATCAAAATGTAATATAATTAATAATGCAACAAATAGCAATGTTCTGTACTATTTTATTTTCCTACTGTTATGCAGTACTTTTATTCTTACGTTGGCTTCATATCTACAGGGTCTGTAGGTAACTCGAGAAGTTCAACACAAATGAATTCTTATTCTGACAGTGGTTACCAGGAAGTAAGCAGTTTCCATAACAGCCAAAACTTGAACAAATCAGAAAACAGACAACAGCATTCCCTTATCGGAACCACTAATAACCATTTGGTGAGAAGCTCACGAGCTGAAGGGCAGACTTCAGTCCAGGTACACTTGAAATACTACACCTTATTTTTTGTCTATTTTGCCTGTGTATATAACACAGTTTTAAAGACAATAAATGGATAGCTGGACCTTTTTTGCCTTAACACCTTCACTGATTAGAAAGTGGAAATGGCTTGCAGCTGAGGTTAAAAAAACAACAAAACTTCTGAAAACTTATGAATGCAGAGTATACTGTTGATGTATGGGATCAGCAAAGCATCACTCATGATTGTTTCAGTTGTGATGCTTGTGAAAATCTTATAAATTTTGCCAATATGCAAACGTGGTGCTTAAAGAAAGATGGTATTTGTGTTCCTGTACCTTGTACTGTTTCTAGCCTTTTTCCCCCTCCTTTTTCATTAATCAGAATGATATTAAGACAGTTATTGAATAAGCTTTATTAGCTTATACTAAAATTTAATACTATTTCTGAATTTTCAAAATAGTAACTTTTTATTAGAATGGTGAGGAAAGAAAGCATTAGTACATATTAACATAGACAAATAGGAATGAGGAATTTCTTTCGTATGTGAAGAAATTCTGTCTAGAAAAAAAGTTATTTTCAGGGGGACTTGAAGGAATGACTTTAAGGATAAAAGCTATTCTTCAGCTGCTGGTATATATTGTTAATTTGTGTATATTTCTTGTTGCTTTCCCTGTTCTACAGGAGAAAATTATCTACTATGTGATAAAAACTGATCAATGTTTTGGTTTTGTTTTTCAACAGCCTTCAGCAAATATTGCTACCAACCGAGCCATGAGACGTGTCAGTTCAGTCCCATCCAGAGCACAGTCTCCCTCTTATGTGGTCAGCACAGGTGTTTCCCCTTCAAGGGGGTCGCTGCGAACATCTCTGGGTAGTGGGTATGGTTCTCCATCAGTTGCTGAGCAAAGATCCCTTACTTCTCATGCATATTCATCCACTACTCTGCCAGTACAGCGGGCAGCATCCCCCTATGCTGCACAGAGACCTGCTTCCCCAGTAGCAGTGCGACGGATTGGTTCTATGACATCTAGACAGACGGCAAATCCCAATGGCGGGACTTCTCAATACCAAACATCAGCGAGAGTTGGTTCTCCTCTTGCACTTGCTGATGTACAAACCAGAGTCGCTTCTCCATCACAAACCCAACTGGGATCTTCTTCCCCAAAGCGTTCTGGCATGACTGCAGTTCCACAGCATTTGGGAACAACACTGCAAAGAACGATGCATGACATTGAACAATTTGGACAGCAGTATGATATATATGAGAGAATGGTCCCTCCACGTCCAGATAGCCTTACAGGTTAGTAAAAAGGTAAAGACTCAGTTTAAAACTCGTTACATACCTAAAACACTGTAGAAAGCCAGTAATGTGGTAGTAGTTTCAAGGATGAAATGTAGCAGTAGAACGTAATTGTGGTGGATTTCGTAAATATGAATGTCAAACGCTATGTATCAATACCATAAGTTCACAGTGAATACCACCTTTCTCTCCAATTACTAGATTGCTAGCCATACATTAAATTATATTGTATGTTTTAAGGTTTATGTGGCTAAGTGAAATTCCGAGTCTTCCAAACAGGAGCATTTCAGTAATTTGAAGATAAAGTATATTTACATGTATGTGCAGATTATACACACAGTAAAAGATACTAGGCTGGGACTAGTTTTATGTCTATGAGTTTGCTAAAATAGGTAACGTAGTACTATTGAGTTTTAGTCTTTTTATGTAATAATTCTAAGTTATCTCAAAGTATGTTAACTTTGAGGGTAACAACATAGGGTAACCATTGTAATATTGTCTTAAAATAAAGTCCTAAAAGTTAGAATATATTCATTTGAGAGGCAGGTCTTAATAAGATGCAGTTACTACATGTTTTAAGTTCTGTGTGTGTTGCTGTGTTTGTTCTGACCTTCACCTAAAGAAGCACAGACAAAGGTGATCTTGCAGTTAGGACTGCATGTTCTCTTGAGCAGAGACTGCAATGTCTGTTTTTTCTTCTAAACTATTATACTTAAACAAACCCAAAATATTCTTATTTCCCAGCAAAGGGAATAAAGTGTATTCTCCCCAGCTTCCATTTGCAAGGCTTAATAATCTACCAGTTTACTAAAGGGAAAATATCAGTTTGACATAAATGACAATTTAGTAGTTAATATTGATGCAGTCCAGTGGACTGCATAATTTGTGATGTAACAGCAAACCTGTACTCTTAAAATATTTTTAAGGTACTTTACAAATATCAGTGTTCGAGAATATTATTTTGCCTAAACAAGTGAACTGATATAATTTAGGGAAAAAAAAGTTACTGGGGTACATCAGTGATTCAGAAACAGATGTTTTACATTTAATGTATCTTTAGTATTAGGAAAGTAATCAGTAACTGTGGAAGTAAAGCTTAGCATCTTATTTTGTAGCCATTTGCTACAGGAAAGTTGCAGTGGTATGACTTTAGTGTGCTGTATGTCACAAACCAAGTAAGCATCCCTTATTGTTATAAAAAACTTTTTTTTCCTGGTATAAATGACTTACTGTGTTTCTTTAGGAGAACAGTTTAAGACAACATCTGAAATCTTAACCTTATATTTGAACTCTTTTCTTAGAGGAAATTGGGATCCAGGGGAAAGGTTATTAATGTTGCAGCCTTTAGTTTATCCAAAACTCTTCCCTGCTACATAAGCTAGAGGAGAGGATGGATCTAGCACTGCAAAAGCTGTAGCAGGAAGTCCACTGCTGAGGAAATTAAGTTAAATGCAGCAGAGGTAAGACAAGTGGAACTCAATATAGACAGCTAAAAAACAAGGTGAAAAAAAAGTTTCATATAGTTGCTGCAGAACTGTCTGTGTGTGTGTGTACACATATACATAGATAATACGTATCATGATCTATTTAAACTTTTATAAAAAGACATTTCTCCACCTGCTTAAGTCTCTGCTGCCACTACCAAGAAGGCTTTTTTTCTTACTGCTATATATTATTTCATTTTCAAGATTACGACCTCACTTGTACCCACTTTCACAACTGGATTTCTGTCAGATTCACAATTTACCTTGTCAGTGCTAATTCTGTGAATGCGTGTGCTGACTTAGCTTTTATTTGATGTTTTAGACTTTTAACTGTAAATGCTACCAGAAGGAATGAGTTGGAAAACTTAAAGTCATCATATTATGGAGAAAACCTTTTATCAAGGGAATGCAGCTTTGTTAGTGAACCTTTCAGTATGGATCATTTAACAATGGAAAGAAGTTTGAGGAAGAAATCTTTGTAACTCTGTTATACACTTTTTTTTGGCTAAAATAAGAAAGATACAACCGTTGCTGGTTTATTATTTTTAATGATATGGGTCATGTACATATTTACCTCTTCTTGGTTTCAGGCCTGAGGAGTTCATATGCTAGTCAACACAGTCAACTAGGACAAGAGTTACGATCAGCTATATCTCCTGATTTGCACATCACCCCTATATATGAAGGCAGAACTTACTACAGTCCTGTGTACCGTAGTCCAAATCATGGAACAATTGAGCTCCACCAGGGATCCCAGTCAGCGTTATATCGGACAGGGTCAGGTAGGTAAAGGGCTTAGAAAGCTCTTCCATGGGCTGTGTACCAAAGTCGTGCTTGATTTTGTAGTGGAGCTTCTCTAGGACCTGTGGCATAAAGGAGAAATGTAGTTCCAATTGAAAATGAGAAACTATATACTATAAATCAATAGAGATAGAAATGAAGTTTGAAGGACTTAAAATAACCAGTAGGAATTAAAAAACTTTTGTGATGTTTTCAAGAAATACTTGGGGTACATGTCACTGTAAGGTCAGGTTCAAAAGATTTTTTGTTATCATGCACACAGGTACATCCAAGCAAAGAGTATTTCATGACAAATTGTTTTTGATTCCTTTTGCATTCTCTATGCATCAGTTCTCTTACCATTTGAGCTCATGCTTTGTCATTTAATTCATCAGTACAGCATGATAGCTTGCACACCTGCACTACCTACTGCATCTTTCTCAGTAAAAATACTGTTTTTGCCCTACTTCCTAGCAGAGGATAATGTTAAAATACTACATATGAAAATATAAGTGAAACTGAAATATTCCTCTAATGTTTGGTAGAATTCCTACTGATATATTTTGAAGTGCATAGGCATTAGATTAGTATTAGAACTGATTTCTGTAAAGAGAAATAGTTGATTAATGATTTGTGTACTGGAGTAATTTCTAAAAATTCTGGAAATAATGGACTGATAAAACTAAGCAGCTCCCTGGAATATTTAGAGAAGTGGGGTGCATCAAACACAGCATTCATAGCCAGTTGAGGGAAGTGATTGTTTCGCTCAGCTTTGCATTTCTGTGGCCTCACCTTGAGTACTGTGTGCTGTTATGGGTGCCACAATGTAAGAAAGACATAAAACTATCAGAGAGCATCCAACAAAAGGCTATGAGGATGATGAACAGCTTTTGCAATGATGCTACTTTCTTTTCTACAACCTACAGTATAAAAATTACGTTTGTCCATCTGTGCCAGTAAGGAAATATAACTAGAAACTTGAATTCTCTGTTTACTTGTCTACCTAACATCAGTTACTTTGGAAGAACAGAAGCTACCACAACAGCTCTGCTAAGTCAGGAGGATACATGTTCCTGTTTTTGAAACCACCATCTTAATACTTTGAAATCATCACTTACTAGTTTTTTTCAGGAAAAATGTGTGTGTAGTTGGGAAAAGTAAGATCTAATACAAACTATATAATTTTTTGTTTAATTCTTTTTCCTTTTTATTTTTAGTACTGTTGGCAAGTTGAAGTTACTGTTGGTAATTAAATTTTATTATGCACCTTGAAAACATTTTGCATCCTAATTTCTCCTTAATGGCACAAGATGCATTTCTTTCTTTCAGTACTCAGGCAAGCTGGGGCATAAGCCAGGTTTCACCAAACTTTTATTTCTGCAACCAGCCTCTCTGTCTTCCCTGGGACGTTGAGTAATTATTCTCTTACATCTGATGGCAGCTTTTAACACTGAGCACTGTACACCTTTTTTAGACTGATTTTTTTCCTTATACTTTTAAACACATACTGTCTCTTCTCTTCAACAGACATTTGTTACCTAGTTTGTTTTAATACTGATTTTATACTAGGAGTTGGAAATCTGCAAAGATCATCCAGTCAGCGTAGCACACTCACATACCAAAGAAATAACTATGCTCTGAACACAACAGCTACCTATGCGGAACCCTACAGGTCAATGCAGTATCGACTGTCAGAGTCCAGTTATAACAGGCTGCAGCATGCAACGCCCGCTGATGATGGGACCACACGATCTCCATCCATAGACAGCATTCAGAAAGACCCCAGGCAAGTCCATTTGTGCTTTAATACAATAATTTTTAATATATTCCTTAAGTAAATATGGCACCTTTGTTGTCCATATTTCAGTTTTATAATGTTTAAATGGTCATGACTTATTTAGATGTAACGATTTTGTTGAATAGCCAAAGTAATAAGTCATTCTACTTTGTTACAGCAAGAAGAGTGACTTTTGTGCAGTTTTCTTCCGTGTTTATTTTCATTCAAGAGTTCTTATAAAAAGTACTTACAAATTTGATGAGAATTGACTGTATTATTCCAAATATTTTCTGTAACTTTACAGAGCCACTTGTAATACTGTAATAAGCTTTCTTTTTGTGGGAATGGGAAAATGCCAGGTTGTGAAAATTGGAAAGTAAGTACCTAATTTATTTAAATGAATTTTTCAAGAGCAGCCTGCTTACATTTCAAACTAATGTAAGTTTAAAAACATTATATAATGTACTACTTTGCAAAGCGAATACACATTCTTATTTTTAATGTAGTTACTGGTTTGAAATTGTAAATGTATGTACACAGCATGGGCATGTGACAAATGTAATATTATCACTACAATTCATTAGACACTCCATTCATTAAAATCTTATATTTTAACATGGGAATATCAAAACCTAGTCTATGCAAACCTGGAGGGATTTATGGTACTATGTTTGTCTTCAGTATGGGTGATTGCTAGAAATTCCAGTCTGTCCTCAGATGGCCAGTTCATTGAGGCAGCTCTGTACCCTCCCTAGTCATGAAGGAGCATTATGCATGCTGGTGGTTTTTAGAGACAACTGAATGCAGAACACCTCGTACATGGACTACGTGGATATGGACTACAGTGATCTCTCAGGAGTCTTTCAGACAGAAACTTAGGACAACAGATCAACTTTGCAAAGAGACAGCTATTAGCTATAGTCAGACTAAAAATGAAATCTTTTGTTTTCTTTTGTTTTCTTGGGTTACAGAAAGCTTATAACATAGTTCAGTATTTTTCCAGTTTGGCACTTTCCTTCAGTCTCCTTCAGTCTGAGAGAGCTGGGGCTGTTCGGCCTGGAGAAAAGAAGGCTCAGGGGTGACCTCACTGCAAACTTTCAGTACTTAAAGGGGACTTAAAAAAAAGATGGAGAGCGACTCTTACTCAATCAGATAATGACAGGACAAGGGGGAATGGTTTTAAACTAAAAGAGGGGAGATTTAGATTAGAGGTTAGGAGGAAATTCTTCACTCAGAGGGTGGTGAGGCACTGGCACAGGTTGCCTGGAGAGGTTTTTGGTGTTTGCCCCATCCCTGGAGGTATTCAAGACCAGATGAGACCCTGGGTAACCTGATCTAGCGGGTGGCATCCCTGCCCAATGTAGAGGGAGGGGTTGGAACTAGAGGTTGGAACCTTAAAGTCCCTTCCAACCCAAGCCATTCTGTGATTCTATGGTCTTACCTCTAATTTAGATCTGCTAGCTGCAAGCAGCTGCATGCCAGACTTCTTTTGGCATGGCTTACAAAAAGCTACTCTAAAAGCTACTTTACAATAGAGATGGTTCCTATTCATAACAAGGAACTTTTAAGAAATTTACTCAGTTTTTACTGTTTATACACTTTGTCTTTTGATTTCACAGTGGAATAGATGTACCTTAATCTGTTTCAGTCTCTAATTTGCATGTCATACCATTGCAGAAGTTAAGTTACTGTGTTATATCCTGAGACCAGGCTTTGGAAAGCATTGCTCTAGAATAAGAGTCAGAGAGCATTCTGAAAGCTACTGTTTGTTTTTTTTTTTAAGAAAGGTAGTTTTCCATAAGGTCTTCCAGTCATTACGGAGAAGGAACAGGCTTCCTAGTGTCTGTTCGTTGATGCTCCATGCCTGCCAGTGTTCAAGAGGCATTTAGATGATGCCTTCAGTACCGTGCTTTTATTTTTGCTAACCTTGAAGTGGTCAGGCAGATAGACTGGATGATCTTTATAGGTCCCTTTCAACTGAATTATTCAATTCTATCATTAGTAGGGAGAAATAAACCCGTAAGTTGTTGAGCAGTTCAAAGGAAACCCCTACCTGAACTTTTCTTTACTGGTGATTGAATTCTAGGGAGACCCATCATGCCAGACTAACTTTAGCCTTTGAATAGCTATCTGAATACCCTTTTTGGAACACCACTGTATATATATAAATACTACTATTCTTCTTAACCTTCCTTTACAGAAAGAAAATGGCACAACAAACATTAATGGCTTTTTTTCTAAATCTTGAGAATTGGGCATGGATATGTTTAATGGGTTTTCCAGAATATGAGTACACAAAATCACAGTGTTTAAGGAAGGAGGTTTGATGAAAATTATTTTAAACTTACAGTCCTTAAGTAACTCAAATTTTTCAAGTTTTTTGTACCTGATGAACTTTTGACGCTGCACAGCTTTCGTTCAAGTATAATTGGCTTGAGACTAGGAAGAACATTGAACATTCAGAGAAAAAATGCTGTGTGGAAGAAATGCCCTTGAACAGCATTGTTAAATGTGTATCAGTTGCACTATATATTTAAGTTTTGGGAGATTCATGTAGGTTGCAGTGTTTGAGTTAGTATGATTTTGGTGTGTGTATTTGTGTTGTCAATGAGTAAAGTAATTGAAGAACATAGAATATAAAGTGTCATTTTCCAATAAGAAGATTAAAAGTTGATCTGACATAGCTATTCCAATATACCTGTTTTTCTTCCTGTCCCCAATACTCCAGAACAAAAACAAATTGTAAAACACTTATGATGCTCTAGTAATTCCACTTAGTAAATACGCATACATTTACAACAAATGTCTTCCCTTGAATATGTTCACCTAATGAAGGGAGTTTGCTTGGCGAGATCCAGAACTGCCTGAAGTCATTCACATGCTTCAACACCAGTTCCCATCGGTTCAGGCGAATGCAGCCGCCTACCTTCAGCACCTGTGCTTCGGAGATAACAAAGTAAAAACAGAGGTACTGTACTGAGTGTGTTTCTGTTTCTGGGGGAGCTAAAGCTAAAAGAGCAACTAAACCTCTCATCTCTGTTTTTGTATTTTCATCATACCATGACATTCTGGATTTTTTGTGTTTCTGTTTATACTAGATGTATGTTTGTATTGAAGTGCATAGATGTGTGTGATGGAAGTTACGTGAAATTGTTTAACATTCAAGTTTTATAGTCTTGAAGAAGTGCATAGGACAGTTCTGGAAGCCTGTGTTCATGTAACCTGTTGATGGCTGGAGATTGAAGAAAAAGAAGTCTTGAAGGCCTTCCACTGTTTTTGATCAAGATAACTTAAGGAATCACAGAGAATGAGTGAACCGTCAAGCAAAGAAAACAAATCCAACCCTAGAAATATGCAGAGGATAGTATTTATGTCAATGTGGTGTGAAGGAAGGACACATTTGAGTGTTGAAATTTCCAGAAACTACTTGCATTTCACGAGCTGCTTTTTTTGCAGAGCAGCTATGAGCTATTTATCTGAAGGAGTTTGCTTTTTCATTCATAGCATATGTGTGTGTTATCTGCTATTTTAATTATAAATATTATTTATGTCAATAAAATGCTGGTGCAACTTTTACAAGAAGCTAACTTAGCATTACTCACTGTTACTGAAGGGTGGATTAAAAGATGGTGGTTTTGATCTTCTGGTGAAGATCACAATGATCAGCAGATGTAGGCAGATTTATAGGTACTCTTACTATTTTTAAGAGATAGGACTGCTCATTTCGGAATTCTTGGATTATTATCTGTGTATGTTCATCTATATGAGATCTTGTGTTTCTTCACTTTTTCTTTTCATTCTGCATTATGAAAAATCGATTTTGTTATGAAATTGAATCATGAAAAAATATGAAATGTCTGCTTTAATATTTCTTTTCAAAAGTGCACAAAACAAAAGCAATATGCCAAATTTTAAACTGTGCGATGTTAACTTTTTTATTATGTATGAAAGTGTCTTGTCCTCCTTAGCACTGGAAATATTTAAGATATCAGGTATGATAGGTGTGTGGTACCATATATTCAAGCTCTTAAAGCCTTATCCAAAAAAAACATTATTTTTCTGATTTGGAAAGACAATGTATTACATCAGTCAGAGAGACAGCTGTAAATGTTGCCTGCCTTCCATTTAGAGTGTGGAATTTTGAAAAAGAAAATTAACCTTTTTCAAATAGGGAGGGTTCATTTATTGTCACTGTTACTTGCTTTGAATTAATCAGCTGTTAGAAATTCTTACGATTCTATGACAGAACAATTCTATGATAGGACAATTGTCTGGCTATGATAGTACAGAATAATATTTGTGTGTTTTTGGCAAATGAGGTTTTTATTATCATTTCCTGATGAGGTGGCTCTCAGTCTCTTAAGAAGCTGTATCCTGGGTTCAGATGGTGGATGGCATGTTTTAAAAGCATGATGGTATCTGCGGCAATAGGGAAGCTGCAGTTGACAAGGAGAAGTTCCCTTTCAAAGAAGAGGCCAGGAGGAGAGTATTTGCAGTAGGAAAGAATCATAATTGCTTTATTGCAAAGTTCAGTAAAGCATTACTTGAAGACTGCATTAACTTTGCGTATTTGTTAATTATTTAAATTTATTGCTTTATTGCTGTGGTAAATACCAGATTAATTTGCTAGACAACTAAGAGTATTAAAAGCCTGGAAAAATGAATTAAAATGCTTGCATTGCTAAAACCTGAAGGTAAGCATAAAATATTATTTATCAGGAGGAAAAAAAAAAAAATTTAAATTAACCATGAAACTACATAGAAGGAATAAATTACCCTTCCATGTAATGCATATCTGTCTGAATTTGTTTTTCCATAAATATATTCAGTACTGGTTTGTTAGTTCATGAATGTACCTTTTTTGTGAGTTCTGTTTTTGTTGTTTGTTTGGGTTTTTAATTTATAAATGGAATTGCCTGTTTAAACAAGCAACAGCTGCTATATTTCAACATAGTTAATGACTCAGTAAAATAAAAATCTTAAGAATGGTTTTCCAGCTACAGTTTTATTTTTGGATGATGTACATAAAAACTGTATCTCATCAAATTTTGAGTATAGATTGGAAAAATAATACAGCTTTTGTGTCATTGATAACCTGCATCTGTATTATGGATGTGTAGTGTAAAGGTAATGTTTGATGTGCTGCTGTGTTGGCAGATGAGAAAGATTTAACTGAAAATTATCGTTAATTCTTACTTAGTAACTTAGAAATAGGAATTATTTGCCTTAAAAGGGAATGACACTGTAAAAATACTTTATAGTATCCTGTATGTAGTCTGTATCAGATAAATAAATGGTAAGATAATTTTCATGGTACTGTAGACTTCCTACCTACAGAAGTCTTGCCAGATGAATAACTTCAAGTGTTAAGCCCTTCAGTACAGGTTACGATAGCGGCTTTGCATGATTGATGAATGCCAGGATTTGTATGTTTGGGTTTTTTAATGTGTGCAGTAGATACACAGGTGTGTAAATAAATGTTTCCTTTTGAAAAATACTTTTTTTTTTTTTTTTTTTTAACAGAGATATAAAAAATTTACAACTTACCAGTCTTTCATTTTCTTTCTTTTATTCTACTGATGTGATTTGACAGGTAAAAACCACATACACTGTTGGATTTCAATTCAACTTGCACTTCAGTTGTTGGTTTGTTTGTTGTTTTGTTTTAAGCCTCTTCCATGTGTTTGCTTTTAGGAGTGTAGATAAAGATATTAAACATTTTGATTTCCAATGCCATTTCCTAAGAATGTAACAGAGAAGGTGCTATTTTTCGTAGCATCAAATTAGCAAGATTTGGCTAAATCTCTTTTCACTGAGAGTTACTTTATTTGCCTTGTGTTATGGCCAGTAAGACTGAACTTTTAAAGCCAAAAATCCTTGAAAGCTTGTACACATTAATATATTTCAAATGGCCTTGTGGCTTGCCAGACTAATCAGTATACAGGTTAGAACAGAAAACGAGCATTTTAAAAGTACCTTTATGCTGATCTAGAAAATCCCCAGGACTGTTGTTTTACATCTCTTGTAACTGTTCAGCCCAGAACCACATCCTGGATTAGCAAAGTGTTAGGCATGATGGCCTATTTCTTTTCTGCCTGTGACTTCCTTCTAAGGCAGCAGCAGGTATGTGTTTTATTGAGAGATTCTGTGCCAGCTTCATTAGGTGTATTCTGTGGATAGCATGGCATAAAAGTTACTGTGCTGTGCAAAAATAATACCAGGTTATAATAGATCAATCCAATAGCTCATATAATTGCAAAATATCTCATTTTTAGAACAGTTAAAATATTTTAGTAGCCCTTGGATGTTGATTTTTAAAATAATGTTAATCTTAAAAGTAGTGCAACTTAGCTATCTCTTTTAAAAAGGTTTATAATTCAGTAAAATGTTACAGAACTCTAGAATATTTCAATCTTTTATCGCTTCTGGAATTGATTTTGAACAAAGAAAAACACTACACAGAAACAAGATCTCAAAAGACTGCTAGAATTTATTTTTAAAACAAAGAATAAATATAATTAAGCTGTTTAAAGCAAACAATATAAATATTTCTGTTTGTTTTAAGAGTTTTTTTCTACTATAGAGTAGAATTTTACAAAGAACTTCAAGTATGCCCATAGGACTTCACATACGCTAATTTTAAACTGAATTTAATTATTGTGTGATTAAGTGTAAGAATTGGCACTTAAATCTTTGCAATTCTTCAGATATGCTATCCCTTAAAAAGATATTTTGAGGTATAGGAAATTAGTTTAAAAAACGATTACTATGAAACAGAAATTTGACAGTTACAATCCTCTGAACACAACAAATGATTGAAAATGTCTGTCAACTTTTTCTACAAGGGTGCGAGTGATTCACAGATTTTCATTACAGCATTACAGTTAAGTTATTTAGATTTACCAGTAATATTTCATGTTGATGTAGAATAGAATATTCTGTTCTTATAAAAATAAAAGTCTTCTTAATCCATAGAGTGAAATCCATGAAATCAGTGGGTGCTGACGTTTCCATCGTTCCATTTTTCAGGTATGTAGGCTAGGAGGAATCAAGCACCTGGTTGATCTCTTGGATCACAGAGTCCTGGAAGTTCAGAAGAATGCTTGTGGTGCACTGAGAAATCTTGTTTATGGAAAGTCTACTGATGAAAACAAAATAGCAATGAAGAACGTTGGTGGGATACCTGCACTTTTACGACTGCTAAGAAAATCTGTTGATGCAGAAATAAAAGAGCTTGTAACAGGTAAGTTTTTAATATAGACCAGTGCAGAACTGTAATACAGACTGTGTTTCTGAAGTGGGCGAGACTTTGAAATGATTGGTAAGTGACTGGAATTGTGCCTATTGTCTGGATTTTTATTTGCGCATTAGTATTTTGTCAATACAAAACCACTTATTTGGTTACTGACAGTTAAAATCATAGCAAAGAAGTACAAGTGAATCCCGAGGTTATTGCACCAAAGTTCCGCTTAGGGTAAATTTTGCCCCGTTATGATTCGCCCAAATACATAGCTATGTTTTGAATCAATATTTCTTTATTTACTCCTAAACTTAATTTTATTACATGCTTTTTTTTTTTTTTTATCAGATGCTGAGAACAATTTTAAATAAGATCTCGTAGAAGTCAAAAGATGGACCCAAACTGTTTGTGTGTGTTTAAATTACAGACAGACAAGTGGAAATATGTAAATTTTGGAAGCCTTTCAGTGCCGAGGTTGTTAGTAGGGTCATGCAAGTGACTGTGTGTACACCCTCATCTCTTGATTGTGAGGTAGCAAATTTAGATTATATCCTATGAACCTGCTTGGCACTTAGTGCAGGCAAAAAATGCAGAAATAATAAATGACTTGAATGATCCCTCATTTGATTTTGCTAAGCCACTGTGCTTAACTATTTACTTAAACACTAAGCAAAGCTGCACAAGAGTGTTCAAGTTAGAAGTAAGACAGATCTTATTCTGGGAACTTGTCCAAGTGGTTTTCTTGCTTAGGAAAGCTATCAAGTAGCAAAAGGTCTCTATATCCAAATCATTCATATGCAGCCTTTTTTCCTTAACATTTGTTTTTATTTTTGAATTTAAGATTACCCTGCTATAGAGAATTGAAAAGCTGCAGTTTAAGTCTATTCCTTAAGAATAATTATGTAAATGAAATATTTAAAAGTAAAATTATACGTTAGCTGCCTTGTCTGCTCTACAGAATTTATGCTTGATGCATCTAAATTACATGTACTTGTAAGGTGTTAGGGATACTTCCACAGATAAAGACAAAGTAAATTGTAAAATTTTTAATTATAGAGGGTATTTAGTTAGTATCTAAACACAAAAAACAAACAAACAAACAAAAAAACCTCTACTGTTACTTTTCAAAAAAAAAAGCACATCATCTCTAAGTAAAAAGAGTTTTCAAATGTGAATGGTATTCACATTTTGATGACTTTTTTAGAAGTTGACTTACTTTTTGATGCACAGATTTTTATTTTTTATCCAACTACAGTAAAATTAAATTAAATTTTAAGTTTTGACCAAATTGTTTTCTGCTTACGTTGGTGGCATTGACTTCTGTTAGAGTTATACCAATGCTGATTGCTTTATAAAAATCCACAGCTGACTTTTTTGTAAATAGCAATATAAAGAATTATAAGAGATTCAATGACTATTTGCTTAATAGTAATTTAAAAGAAAAATGCACACACCTCCACCTATGGTAGAACCAAACTAGCAAACCACACCCCAGTTACTGTGTTCCCAGTTTAAGATAATGTAAGTACAGATAAATGAATATCAATCTACAGCACTAGAAACATTGTAAATCTGATTTCTAGTTTAAATTTAGCATTATTCATTCCAGCTGTAGCTTTTCCACCACTTTCATAAAAATTGATTTTCCATTGTAGTATTTCTGAAGGAAGATGCTTTTCTTTCTACTGAGGTTGGTCTTTCTTAGCAAATTAATTGTATCTTCATTATTACAAGTACCAGTTAGTGAACAACCATTGTCTTTTAAACATAACAGAAGAATCTGGTGTCATTGCATGTGAAATCCATCCAGTTTAGTTTAATATGAAGTTAGTTAGATCGATGAAACTTTATTATTGCAGATACGTGAAATTATAATGAATCTTGCAATCTATATAGATATTTTTCACATGAATGCATTTGTATAAGATTTCTGAGAAATTGTTTGACAAAATAAAGTTTTAGCCTAAAATTATTTGGGAACATATCCTGAAGATTAAGTATCTGAATTTTGAAAAGCAGAGAAAGAGGGGTAAGGGAGGGGGGAGGTGGTAAGTGCAAAAGCATGTTTTTAGGAGTTAGTAAAGGGTAGGAATACCAGGGCCTGTATTTAATTAACAGTAACTGAAATGACGAGATTGAAATTATACATAGAGAGAAAGAAGTGGAAGCTGAATAGAAAAACATATGAAAAATATAGAAAGTATAATTGCAAAAACATAAGAATTTTAAGAGGAAAGCTAGTTACCTTCTTAATGGCTATAGATTATTTTGAAAATAAAATGTGCAAAATCACTTCATAGTCACAAAAATGAACTAATACTTTTAAAAATACCTTTTTCTTTAAGTTGGACTTTGAAATGCTTTGGATCATATTAACTCTTTACTGAGCTTGCTCTATTTGTGTGCAGTTTCCATTGCTGCTGGAGCATGGTAGCCTTGCTCTCCTGTGCTCTGCTGTCAGAGACCCCTTTAAAAGAGAAACAACTCCTTTTTGCTAATTGCATCATATTTCATTAGATATTCAGCGCCAGCTCTTTCTCAAGGCTACTGTTTCTCTTGTTCCAGCACAACTTCAGCAGTAGGCAGCAGAAGTATTGTTGGGGCCTTCTTGATTGTGCGCAAGAGCTCCATTCCCTAGCAAGTGACATGAAGGATGTACACTGATTTATTCTGTCTGGGTATGTTTTTACTTTGCAGTAGGCCAGTACAGCCTGGAATTAATCTGTGACTTTAAGGAACTCATGTCTTGCAAAAGTTAACAGCAGAAAACTGTGTAAGGGATAGAAAATCAAAATATACATGCTTTGGACCTAGGTACAATTTCTCATAATCGAGTCTACAATCAAGAGACCCTAGGACGTAGACCTTTAATTTGTTAAAATCTGAGAAACATTGGTGCTCTCCTTTAGTGCAAGTTTTCCAAAGAAAGTGAGTCAAATGCCTATCTTACTAGTAGTTTTTTGATTTTTCATTGGATCTTCACCAGCAGAGATGTGCTGTAAACCATTCCCTCCTCAAAGACCCCTGATCCACTCTTTGCAGTGGCTAGTTTTCTGTCAGGCTTTCACCCTGGAAGGTCAAGCAAGAACCAGCACTGACCTTGGGGGAGCAGTAGGATTTCATAGCTGGAAGTTAGGAAGAATGAGCATGAATTCCAGCAGCAGCTGATCACTAGCTTAGCTGTATGGTAAAGGTCTGTCTATAAGGCCTGTCCGTACAGGGGAAGGAGGTTGTTATTGATGGTCCTGGCAATTCTTCATGGTGTATATTACATGAAATTAGTGCTGCATCAGCCAGTTCAGTTTAGAAGTGCTGTTTTATGTCCAGCAACATGGTCTTTTATATTCAGTGTCCTCTTTCTGAGAGATTGCATTCCTGCAGTACTTGACAACTGTGCCTTGTAGCTTGTGTATATTTGGAAAAGGGACCTCAGGTTCTGCAGTCCAGGCAGCCTGAGGTAACTTTCCAGGAGGTACAGAAATAGCTGCAACTCTCGTACAAGTTTGCAAACTAAGCAGTCTGTGAAATGGATATTGTTGACTTTCACAACTTCCATTATACTGTAATATTTACCTCTGTTCTATTCTGTATACCATCCAAAGTACTTGGTGATCAACTGTGTAAAAACTGCAGAGGTAGAAGAATATGATCATCCATGTTCAGCGGAGGACCTAGAAGCCAGTGCAGCTGCTGAAGAACTCTGTTGCCTGTTTGGTTAACACTACGTGGTGTGAGCAGCTGCAGTGTAATTCTTAGCAGTAAACTCTTCTGGGGTCTCAAATGTCTGGATTAAAACACCGAGATTCAAAATCAAAACAAAACATGAAAAAGATGTGGCTGGTTGCAGAGTCAAAACAAAAGTCTTTGCCTCTGGTATTTCCAGGGTCCCACAGATAGTTGAGGGTGCCCCCCGCCCAACACCTCAAAAGCCAAAGCTGTTCAAATAGGAATGACCAAACCAGTTTTCTGTCTCTGATTCAGAAATTTCATCTGCAGCTTTTTTTTTCCTAACCATGACTCAAGCTTGACTTTAAACAGCTAATGCTAGACTAGAGACACAGGCATCATTATGCATTGATGTCCTAATGAAATAGCAGCTTTAACACATGCCTTTCACATATTCTCTGAATTAGGTAACAAATTAATCTTTGAAGAGCTACTGCATAGGGAATTTTCTGAACTGAGCCATTATTTTACAATCCTATTACAGTTGCTGAACTGACATCAGTAATATAACCAATTCAACGGTGAACCTGTGACCTGTAGATACTGAATCGGAGAGAAAGTTGGGCTTACTTATGCTGGAAACTTCATTGCTGTCTATTGCAAAAGACAGTTTTGTCATCTGAAAACACTGCCACAGGTCCAAGTCCAGAAGGATTGTGAATAAATATCAAAAGATTGGGGTTCGAATTAAATGATCTTTAAGGTCCCCTCTAACACAAGCCATTCTATGATTCTACGATTTTGTACATCGACTGTTCATATACAATTGTCTTAATATTTTTCCCTTAGAAGGAAATATAAAAGGCAAGGGGATGGTAGGAGATATTTCCAATGTATAGAGTTCTCTTAGCTAAGAAGCATTGCTACCATGTCATCCAAGGGAATGCTTTCAGCTAATGAGCATTTGTAGAGAAAGTAAATGAAAAAGCCCTACACTTGTGCTGTTGCAATGCCAGTCTTTTTCCATACCGTAGTGCAGGAGATAGATTAATGCATGTATTCATCTGAGAGTGGAGTTTCAAATATGATTAATTTTAATTATATGGATGACCATCAGTTTGAATGCTGGAATGTGTTGCTCCAGAATGATCCAATATGTACACTACTTCTAGTGTTTTCATTGTTGTAATTGTAAAGTTCAGATAGAAAAATGTGTCTTTCTTCATATCAGGATATTTTGAGTTTCAATTTCAGTTTTACTTGATGTGTGATGTAACTGTAGCATTATTAATTTCACATCTGAGATGGCTTAGATTCATTACTGATAAGCATATATTGAATCTCTGGGAGCTTCCATCAATTTGTACTGGGTAGTCACGTAACCTCTTGTGCCAGGATTCATAATTGCAATCGAGAACATCAGATTGACTAAAGTAATGATTCTTTTTATTATTTTTTTTCTGAAGGAATACTCAAGGTATCAGAAATAATTGTCCATATAATTTTCTTGAAAGGTGTGTGACATAGAGGCCTATCTTTTAACAGTAACGTAAGATATACTTCTTTTATGTCAGCGTAGTGGAAAAGTGAATGTTAGTGTTGATTTAATTTGCACTGAAATAGAAATTAATAGCTAATATTTGCAAAGAACAATAGCTTTGGGCATGCAACCTTTCCAAACTCAGATTACAGAAGGTACGTGCTATAATAACACAGATCATAGAATCATAGAATCATAGAATATCCTGAGTTGGAAGGGACCCTTAAGGATCATCAAGTCCAACTCTTGACACCGCACAGGTCTACCCAAGTTCAGACCATGTGACTAAGTGCACAGTCCAATCTCTTCTTAAATTCAGTCAGGCTCGGTGCAGTGACCACTTCCCTGAGGAGCCTGTTCCAGTGTGCAACCACCCTCTCTGTGAAGAACCCCCTCCTGATGTCAAGCCTAAACTTCCCCTGCCTCAGCTTAACCCCGTTCCCGCGGGTCCTGTCGCTGGTGTTAATGGAGAAAAGGTCTCCTGCCTCTCGACACCCCCTTACGAGGAAGTTGTAGACTGCGATGAGGTCTCCCCTCAGCCTCCTCTTCTCCAGGCTGAACAGGCCCAGTGCCCTCAGCCGTTCCTCGTACGTCTTCCCCTCCAGGCCTTTCACCATCTTCGTAGCCCTCCTCTGGACACTCTCCAACAGTTTCATGTCCTTTTTATACTGTGGTGCCCAGAACTGCACACAGTACTCGAGGTGAGGCCGCAGAGTAGAGCGGGACAATCACCTCCCTCGACCTGCTAGCGATGCCGTGCTTGATGCACCCCAGGACACGGTTAATCTGTTCTTTTTCCTTCTTTTACTACAACTGATTATAGGCCACATCTTGACCCTTGAAGGTCTAAATTAGTATGCTCTCTCCCATACATTACAGCACCAAGTGAGCTATTTCACAGCTGTTGCTAGGTCATGAGTTTCAGTAATACTCTCTTGAGCCCAGTTTAGATTCTGCTAATCACAGGTCCATCTTCCTACACATTGCTTTCATGCATTCCACCCAAGAGCATTATGTGCAGCAAGCAGCATATAGAGAAACACTGTTAATATTTGGTGTATTGAAAGAACAGTTCTTCAAAAATAACTTCCCCCCAGTTGAAAGTATCTTGTGGAAATTCATGAAAATTTGGGATTTTTTCGGTATTTCTGTGATCTGTCTACATGCAACAGGATCTGATTTTCATGTAGATGAGGTTCTCAACTTTATCAGACTACATATTTTCATTTCCTGAGTAGGATTATTTTGGATGATGTTCAAGAAATGTAAATTTAGCACAGTTCTCACTGAGAGCTGCAAGGATCAGAATTACAGGCTGCAAAAGTAGAGCAGACAATCCCTTTTCAAAAAGGGAAGACAAAAAGCCCCACATTTCATTAGAACTACAGAAGCTTTTTCATATGGTATTCTAAACTCTCCTGCAAAGCTTTCTGATATTTTTTTTCCTGGTACTGTTACTGCTGATTTCCTTCCTCCGTTAAGAATTACCCAATGCTGATCTCTTGAACTTCAGCCCAGTTTTCTCAGGTTTTCCTCACATCAAGAGAATGTCAAGCACAAATAGTGGCTTGTGATTTTTCTTCTGTGTTTTGTAGTATGTTCACAGACTAAACAAGAAACACGAGGCCTGCTGAAGCAATCAGTTGAATTACAAACCAAAGTGTAACATGAGTAGCGGCAAAAGTCCCTCTCCTTCCAACCCCAGAGATGCTAGGGACAGTAGAGATCCGTTTAGGTAGGTAAGTAGACTTAGCACTCCTTTTGCTACACAGGATCATTTGTGAATGGGATGTTCACCAGTGTCCCAGAATAATGAAACTGGCAGCTAATAGCTGTTGAAAAATCAATCAAAACAGTTAAATATTTTTCCATGTACCTTCACAACAATGACAAACAAAAAGGCACTTTATTTAAATGACATACAGAATTTTACTGTAACGCTAGAAGTATCTTATACCTTTCCTTAATACAACACTGTACCAGCTCCCACCACCATCTCTCTTGTGTTTGAATGGAAACTTCCCAAATTATAACTGCCTTTCCCTTCAGGGTTTGTTTCTGATAAGACCTAAATTTGGTCCAAAATCTCTTAAAAACAAACATCCTATAATAAGACTGTTCTCGTTATTAAAATGAAGATTAAAAGGCTATGTAAGACACATTTTTGGTTTGTAAAATAAATAGCTGAAAACTGCTCCCAAATTATCAAATGGAATGTCCTGATGAGAGCTCTTCCCTGCAGATAATGAACATAGGGATAATAAATTATTAATGATCTGATCAATCTACCTCCTTAAGAGTTAGCTTCTGGGCAAGTTTTAACTTAGTTACTCAGTGGTGCTCTAGTGATTTGCTTTTTGATCAATCCCAGGATAATTCTCATGGAAAAGTTACTCTTTGCAAGTCTAACAGTCTTCTGGATGGATGGAGTTTAGGAAGGTCCTTTACTTAGTCTTTTCCGCCTGTGCCAGTGCATACACATGAAGAAAAGATGATGTTGGCAGTTCCCTTCCAATTTCTTAGTAAGCATCTGAGTTGTACTGTTCCTCCGAAGGCAAAGCAGGGTGGATATGCCGTGTCCCTTATGAGTCTGCTGCAGCTGACTGCACTGGGCCCATGATCCCTGGATACGTAGCATATCATCTTCTGTTGCCTTGGTGTTTCAAACAGTTCTCAGCTGTTCAGCATTTTCACTATCTGTGTGTTAGCCAGTAAGTAAGGCAAGTGCCTTATACTTGGCAAGGCTGAGAGATTTACATCGTATTTGAATAACCATACATTAAGGATGACTTGTAATCCTTGTGACTTGTAAGTAATAGTAATAATTACTTAAGTAATAATTTTTAGAAAGTACTTACTTGTAAGTAAGTAATGACTTGTAAGTAAGGACACCTAGTGGGCCACTAAGATGGTTAGAGGGCTAGAGCACCTCTCCTGTGCAGAAAGGTTGAGGAAACTGGGCTTGTTCAGCTTGGAGAAGAGAAGGCTCTGGGGAGACCTCATTGCAGCCTTCCAGTACTTGAAGGGAGCATACAAACAGGAGGGGGAATGCCTATTTACATGTGTTGGTAGTGATAAGACAAGGGGGAATGGTTTTAAACTAAGACAGGAGATTCAGGTTGGAAATTAGGAGGAAATTTTTCACTCAGAGGGTGGAGAGGCACTGGAATGGCTTGGACAGGGAGGTTGCAGATGCCCCATCCCTGGAGGCATTCAAGACCAGGCTTGATGCGGGCAGCCTGCTCTAGTGGTTGGCAACCCTGCCCAGAGCAGGGGGATTGAAACTAGATAATCTTTAAGGTCCTTTTCAACCCAGGCCATTCTATGATTAATATTTTCAAAGCTTAGACACATAAAATCAAGTATGATGTTTTCCCATATGCGTTAGGTAACTAACAGTAGTCTGAGGCTCAAAATAAACTTTCTATCTTACATAACTTTCTTTAAGAGCAAATATTTGGGGGAAACCAAAACTGGGGCTAGTGAAGGGTTTATCTGAGATTTATTTTCTAGTTTGAATCAAGAACTGCATGAAGTATGGCCTCAAAAACTTAAAACTACAAGCCAGTGAAGCATTTAGGTTGTTCACTGTTAGTTATCAATTAAGTTCTTTAGTGAGGATATACAGTCACAGCTTTATGAAATGAAATTTGGTGTGTATAGAAATAGCTTGCTTTATGTAAAGTTGAAACTGAAGGATAAGTAATAACTGAAGTAAACTTAAATAACCTAAGCCTATTTTGAGTGTGCAAATGTGATGCAGCACAAATGTTGATGAGGCTCACTCAAGAGACACAACAAAATTACTACAAAAAAAGAATCTTTCATAAAATACCACACAACAAATTCCAGCTCCTGGGGGAGCTGATCACAACAGATCCATTTCAAAGGCACATTCTGCTTTCCATTGAAGCAACAGCAGTCAAATAAATATGTTTTGGTTTTAGAAAAGGCAGCTGGGAGGTTTTTGAAGATGCTTTGTATGATAAATGCTCACAAGAACCAATCTTAGCCTAACTGCCAAAAAGTCCGGTCTAGGTAGGTTGAGTTGTTGAAGAAAGTTACGTTATGCAGGAACAGCGAAGTTAGCTTCCACATTCTTCAGACGTTCAAGTTACCTTTGTATGTTGGCTAAACCACAAAGAGAGGAATCTCTGGGAATTACATATTTTGACTGCCTATGTCACAACTAGATACTGAAAGACAGTCATAAATCTCCTCTGGAATATATCCACCCCCCCCACGTGTTTTTCTGAAGAGAAAAAGGCAGGCTGTTTCACAGAAATACTTTTCCTTCTTTTGTGTGGCTGTATTAAAATCTTTTGCTGTTTTGCAGACTTTTGTTTTTATAAACTTTTATAATTTTTACCTTTTTGTCCCCCCATAATTTGTTTCAGAGGAAACTAAATGTTTGAGATCTAGTCAAACTGAAAATTAACCATATGGTTTATAGTAGCAATTGTAGTGGGGTATTGAGAAAATGCTATTTAATGTCTCTGCTGAGTGTACACAGCTATGCAACTTTACAATTAGAAAAATATTGCATGTGAGGAAAATACTGAGAGTTTTTCATGAAAGATATCACCTGTGCCTGGTGAGAATTTAGATGAATTTCAAGTTGTGTTTCATGATGACAATGAAGATTAGATTATTGGAAATGTGTATGCATGTCAGATCTAATAATTTGTATCTGAATGTCTTACAGGAAGACTGTGTAAAAAGGTAGGAAACTGTAGAATTCTGCCTGAGGATAAAAGATTGATAGTATTCAATTCATTTGGTTAGTTGAATGTGTAACACTTGAGACCTCTTGCTATGGTTTTCAAGAAGAAACTTTCTGTAGGATTTTTATATTAGGCTTTGGAAGTTCAGTTCCGCATTAAGTATCTAATAGCCCAGACGTACAATGCGAGAGCGCAGTAATTCATTGCAGGTCAGCAAAACCATTTTCCCCCTTCCACTGTTCATTTTGCAATTCTTTCTGGATACTATCTTTCCAGGTTCCTCCTAATATAGAATAATGTCATGTCACACACTTGGGACCTTGTCTTGAAACTTTACTGGCAACCACCCATCTGCCAGTATCTTCTCTATCATTTTCTGAGATTTTTTTCCACAAGATCTTATGTTTGCAAGACAGTAATGAGCTTTCAGCCATGATGTCCATAGACTTGGTTTCTTCTCACTTCATTTTTGCTCTTGTATTCCTATGAATACCTTTAAATCGTTATTTCTGCATAGGAATCTGAAGAGATTTCAGTCCTAAACACTGTCTCTTAAGAATATTGCCAAATATTGCTTTTTAACTTCAATTTCCCAGTTTCTTATAAATGAGGATAATAATTTTTCTTCTCCCTCCCAAACCTCATTCTTAAAGGCTTATTGAAGACTCACCCTTTGGAAATCAGTTGTTCATGCCTTTTTTACACAAACTTGTAGTGATTTGGCATTTTGCCTGGCCAACTACAAAAAGACAGATTTCTCTTCCCATTGCAGATAGTCAATATAGGAAACCTCTTTAGATAACTAAGAAAGATACTAGCATTAGAAAGAGAAGCTCAAGGCACATATGTTTCAGGAAAACGGAAAGGTGTTTTGCAAGTGAAATGAGTTTGTATGCTTGTAGGGAATATTCCTCTAGATTTCTGTAGTGCATTGAGGACTTTCTCTGCTCCTGACAGGAGAGGATGAGCTGTACCTAAGGAAAGGAAGGAAGAAGGGAACATCTGTCAATCAGTGTATGTTTCTGTTGAGTGTTTTTCCTTAAGAAAAAGGAGAGTATTTATTCATTAATATGCATGTTTTCCTTCTCAGTATAGTGGGAGACTTGAAGAGTTTACACGCTTGCCAGACAGACAGAGTAAAGGTTACTGAATACGTAATAACCTGCATGTGAGGGCATTTTATTTCAGTCTGTGAAGTGATGGCAGCTTTGCTGACCACTTACTGACCGTTACTGTTAGAATAACGTTAAAATTGCATTGCAGACTGAATGCATAGGTAAATAATCTTTCTCCTGTTAAAAGCAAAGTCTTTTAAGTTGTTAATGTTGCTTTATATTTGTTTACCAAGTGTTTTCTAACTTGACAACAATGGAAATCTTTTCTTAAGGGGTTCTCTGGAACTTGTCTTCATGTGATGCAGTAAAGATGACAATCATTAGAGATGCTTTGTCAACACTAACAAACACTGTGATAGTGCCACATTCTGGATGGAACAGTTCTTCATTTGATGATGATCATAAAATTAAATTTCAGACTTCCCTAGTTCTACGCAATACTACAGGATGCCTGAGGTAACTTGCTGTTATAGAGGAGTATTGCTCTTTTTATGGAGTAATTGTGTTATCCAACAGGTCATTTTATATTTTAAATTTTAAGACAAACTAGCTGTTGCGTTCTATAAATTCAATTTAGTTCTATCATTCAGGCAACTGTCATATATGTATTTTCTCTGTTAGAATATGAAAAGTACAAAGTTAGTCACTGAAAGATGTTAATTATAATGGCTAGTAGTCAAATTTTTGGCAGTTTTCTCAGTTTTCTATATACATTGCAAACAATCATGGCACTTTTCCCCCATTACTGCAATTTTTGCATTGTGTGCACACCTCATTAATTTTATTCAGGAAAAACAGTGTGAATTTGGTGATTTTTTAATACTGTATACATCTAAAAATAGTATATGTATATGTACAAGTAAAGAAATGTTCAACTAATCCCTTTGTGGATTTCTTAAACAGCAATAAGACTAATAAAATATGAAACTAAAACATCTGAAAAGAGAATTGAAAGACCAACAGTAGTATATGAGCTGTTCCTGTTTGTTTGTAGGTTTGCTTATTATTTCAATATATTACATTTCAAACTGTCTTCTATTAAACAGCATATTAAAGCCATTGTGTTTAAGTAGAAGCACAAAAATTGTTTTTATTTGCTGGTAACCATTCTATATTCCTGAATATTTTTATAAGTTACTTTTTTTATTTGTTGGGTTATTTTTCAAGACCACAAGCTTCACACTGCTTTTGAACATACAGGGATAGTATGATGTCTAGAGGATACAATACCAGCACAATGTCTGGAGAATACACACCTCTACAGACAGGCACTGTGACTTTTTTTTTTTATTAGCAATAGTACTAGTTTCAGCATGCATTTAATCACTACATAACGTTCAGGTTTTGCAATGTGGTTGCTTTGCAGGCAAATAATTGTCTGCACACGCTTTTGTTACTTATTCTAAAGCACACTTTTCCTTCCCCTATACCTTACTTTATGCTTCTGTGTATCAGTATTACAAATGTTAAATGACACTGCAACCATGCAACAGCAGATCAGTGAATGGATCCAATTTTAAGAAGTAGTAGCAAAGGGTATTTTAAACAAAAACAAGCTCAACCACCTATACCAGAGCATACGAGCCACAAGTTTATGTTAGTATGACAGAGAGGGCTTGGAATGGAAAAGTCTGTGAGAAAGGGCTTCTACTCGTGGCTTGTTTTGTCAACGAGTCAATTCTGTCTTGAAATTACAGGTCTGAATCATTTTCATTTTTTATAAACATTCAGGTGGGGTGGGTTGCTGCACCAACTAGAGAAGTTAAAAGCAAGCATATATTTATTATTATTTTATCTTAAACAAACAAACAAAAACAAAACACGAAACTCAAGCTTCTGCAAAGTATCTGGTAAAATTATTGCACGTATGTCTATCTGTGAATACACTGTGTTCATTTGTCATTTCAACCCTTTAGGAATCTAAGTTCTGCAGGTGAAGAAGCCCGGAAACAGATGAGGTCATGCGAAGGGCTGGTTGATTCACTGCTGTATGTGATCCACACATGTGTGAACACATCAGACTATGACAGCAAGGTGTGTGCATGTTTCATCTAAGTGATTTTTTGTGCTGAGCCGTATGTCTGATTTGATCTTTTGAGGTTTTTGTACTATAATTCCTCACTGTGATGTGTTTCAGACAGTCTTCTCTCCCAACCCTAATTTAATGATGCACAATCAAATTTTGTTGCATAATGCAGTTTAATTTGTTCTGTACTTTTCATTTTTGTCAGTGTTGACGTATTCATTCTTTAATAATAAGCTCTTGTGCTTTGTATTTTCAGGATACTTAAAATAAGCCACCAGTGTAGAGATGACTGTTAGAGTTTTCATTTTCGAGAATATCAGGAGGTAGATTGCAGTTTTTCCAAAGAAGCAGATGTAGCAATGCCCAAGGCCCAGAATTAGAATTTGGTGCTTGTGTTTCAAATGCCTTTTCACCTGTACTTAATTTCGTTTGCTTTATCACTATATCAGAAAGCAACAGGTTACTTAATATCTTTATGGTTTGGTTTCAGACAGTGGAAAACTGTGTGTGTACCTTGAGAAACCTTTCTTACCGTTTGGAACTGGAGGTGCCTCAGGCACGTCTGCTAGGTATCAATGAATTGGATGACTTGTTAGGAAAAGAATCACCTAGCAAAGATTCAGAGCCAAGTTGCTGGGGAAAAAAAAAGAAGAAGAAAAAAAAAACTTCACAGGAGGATCAGGTATACCTTTTTCTTTGTATGACAAATATATCACCTACTTAGCTAATGCTGGGGGAAAGTACAGAGTTTGAAGAAAAAATACCATAAGTTGAATGAAAATATAGAGGTTTCTTGTACTTACAAATTTATGTTCACTTCTCAGTGGGATGGAGTTGGCCCTATACCAGGATTTTCCAAGTCTCCTAAAGGGGTAGAAATGCTGTGGCACCCATCTGTGGTAAAACCATACCTAACACTTCTAGCAGAAAGCTCCAATCCAGCTACTCTCGAGGGCTCTGCAGGATCTCTCCAGAATCTTTCTGCAGGCAATTGGAAGGTATCTGAATTCCTACTCTTCCTCCTATAGTTAAACTTTTGCTGTTCTGTTTCAGTAAGGTGTTGGAATGGGTTTAGGGAGAACCAGGTAGTTTTCTAGTACATGCATATCAGTGTTTCCGTCTGGTGTCTGTCATTCCTGCTTATGCGCTATGGAAGTATAATTTCCACAGTGAAAAGCAATGCCAAAGATGGTAGGCAGGAAGAGCAATCTGGAAACTGGCCTTGAAATTGGTACCACTTATTTAAAATAAACAGAAGAATCTTTATTCTGGTACATGTTAGAGCCAAAAAAAATCTTAACTGCTGTGAGTTCTGGTGGGAAGGTACTGTCAAAATAAGACCAGTGCCAAATAAATATGTATACTATACAGTAATAACACTTCACAAGATCAGGACTATGGTACTCTATATTAATTGGTTCTGAGAATAAATGAGTTTATCTGTTTTATTTCCATACATTCTTGCTTATGACCTTTGCGTACATAACATTAATAGTGTTCTCATGTAGTGCTATTGTATTTGTCACAGAGATGAAAAAAAATATTAATTGGTTTCTTTGCTGTAGATAAACAGCTGAGACTTTTTCATTTTATGCCTGCTTTAAAGTTGGTCCTAAAAAAAATATACTGTTCCCTCTTTAATAATTTGTCATCTGTTAAGTTATTTTATCTGTTAGGTCCCTTTCTTTAAACATTGCTCCATACCAGGAATGAGTGAAAAAAATAGCAGAGAATCAACACTTTTTACTAATAAAAAGATATGCATTTAACATATCTTTCAATTGTTTTTCATTGGAAGATTTTCCCTAAAATACATAAGAATTACAACCTAATAAGATCATTTTAATTAGAATGTTCTACTAGATATGAGAGTAACTGGAGTTCGATTACAGTTTGCAGCATACATTCGAGCCGCTGTAAGAAAAGAAAAAGGTCTGCCAATCCTTGTGGAACTGCTGAGAATGGATAACGATAGAGTTGTTTCATCTGTGGCAACTGCCTTAAGGAACATGGCATTAGATGTTCGTAATAAGGAACTTATTGGTAAGTACAGAACTGTACTGAATAAAGCACGGTTACCAATACGTCAGACCTTTATTGAAAGAATACCAGGGTGAGGTTCTACCAATAGAAATAGCATACTACGTCGTGTTACTGGTCTCACAGAAATAAATCTTTTTGATAACAGTAGCTTTTCAGAGTAGCATTGTCATTTCAGTTTGTCTTTAGCCAACTTGCATGGCGATCTCTTTACAACAGATTGAAGTCACCTCAGCCAAACTAAACTGGACAGGAAACTGGCAGTACAAAGTCTGACTGGAAACAGAACTGTACTTCCTTGGAGCAAAATAGTAACTTTCTCAGAGGACTTCAAGGTCCCTTACATATTCTGAGAGAATAGGACAGCCCCGCTGTCGTTACATCAGTAAATACTTCATTTAACAGTATTGGATAGGGGGAGAGGGGGGAAAATTCCTCTCCTAGTGAAGTATTTCTACCAAATCACAGGTATAGAGCAGTATATATGTGCCCATGCTGAATTAAGAAATCAACAAGGGTGCTTCCTAGAAAAACTTAGTTTCCTATTAGTCAGCTTTAATATTTAATATTTTGAGCACTCAGCTATGCCTTTCTCATTTAAAAAAAAAAAAAAAGGCAAACATTTTTCGTGCCTTGGTCAGGAACCTGTCTATTGTGGCAAGTGTTGAACATGCCTCACTCTCAGCTTCAGACTGCTATACCCTATGCTAACCCTACTAACATGTGTCAAGGTATAAAGATGTTTGATATCTGTTACAGAAGAATTTTCTATGTTTTAGGCTACCAGGGTAAGTACATAAGAGCTATTTATACAGATTTCTCTCCCTGTCAAAGCTTTACCTATCAAAGAATTAATGACTTTCCACGTGTAAAATATTTTGAGACATGTATCATAAGTTACCCCATGCTGGTACCCTATTTTTTGCAAATTTATCACCATTGGTAGGTGCAGGACTAATGGGTTTACATGGTCTAAACTCTGGGGGAAAAAAATGTTTTTTAAAAAAGTGGATACTGCAACAAGTAACAATATAAATTAGTATATGCAAATGTGTGTTTGTGAGCCAAAAGATGGGCTGTGACAGAATACTACTGTATACAACGTGAGCCAAATATTGGCTGTGACAGAATACTACTGTATACAACGTAGTTGGTGCTAGTATTCCAATGTGTTTGAAATTGAATCGCTTTTGTTTGTGGAATTTGTTAATTTCTTTGCGTTTTTTTTTTACCCAGGCATGTTATGCAAATAGATAGCTAATAGCTTTGTGCAAAGCTTATCCGTTGAGCACTATTATGTACAAATACATGTCTTCAATAAAGTAATTTATTGAATTAATAATCATTTAATTATCAGCATAGCCTAAATAAGAAAAATATTTACCTTAGCTTTAGTTAATTTCCTTTGTTTGCAGTTTGATTATTCCTGTGCATCAGTCAGTAATTGAAATTGAAAGAGTTGAGATCTGATCTCTTGGAAGTAACAAATAAGGTGAACAGAATGTCTGAAAGGAAAGCTTCAAATTGCTGTAAGGATTTCGTTAACCCTCCCACAAATGAAGCTTAGGCATAAACACCACTCCTTGAATCATAAAAATAATGTAATGTTTTCTTTGAATGATTTTGCTTTCTCCAAATAATCACTGTTTGCAAGCGCTCCTGTTTTAATAAAAATGCAGCTTGCTTCTCATGTTTTAAGCCAGAAGGGAGAAAAAAAAAAAATCAAAAATTGATCTTTAGTCTCACTTGACCATATAACGTGCAGATTCTTGGAACTTTTCTCTGTTTTTGATCCTATGTTCCATTTTATTTCTTTAAGGTGCAATTTATTAATGAGTCCTAGAATTTTAACTCTTAAATACCAAAATGTGTTTTCTTACTTGATTCTATTGATGGTTTTTTATAGGTAAATATGCTATGCGAGATCTGGTGAATCGGCTTCCAGGAGGCAATGGTCCAAGCATATTGTCTGATGAGACTGTGGCAGCTATCTGCTGTGCTTTGCATGAGGTCACTAGTAAAAACATGGAAAATGCCAAAGCCCTTGCTGATACTGGAGGAATAGAAAAGCTGGTGAACATAACAAAAGGAAGAGGTGACAGGCAAGTAGGCAACAAACTTCATACCTAAATGCTTTCTCTATTCCATTTCAAATGTTTAAGAACACAGGAAATGGTTTGGGTTTATTTGTTTGTTTTGTCTTTTTTAACTCACAAAAAAAAGGGGGAGAGATCTGGTTTTGCAGTCCTAATCTGAGTAGCTATCAGAGTCTGAAGCACACTGGGACAGGAGAGGCAGTTGGTATGGTACCTACCATTCTTTTACAGTCTATTCTTTAAAGCTGTTGGAGGCTTTTATAGTTGCAGACAGTAATCATGTTAATGGGGACTGTTCAGGTAGAATGGTATTAAAAAACTTTTCTTCTTTTACACATCCACATCATTCATGGAATATTTAGAGCTTTTCATAGTCAGAATATTTTGACACCTTTGTCAGGATGCATCACAGTAACTCCTAATTATATGTAGGTTGTGAGGAAAGCTTGCCCTACCAAGCAGTTTCCCTAGCCAGTGGGATTTTCTGGAATAGGATTGCAGGGCAAGTGTTGTTTGGTCAGATCTGGCTCTCTGCAGACTGATTCAGGTATAGCTGTGTCACGGAGCCTGGTGTGCTTGGAGTTTTGTTAGCTGAGCTCAGCACAGGGCATTATCATACATTGTGTTTATGTAATGATACTAAAAACTTTCAGAACTGGATAGCTGAGGATGAAGGAACAGGAGTACAAATGGCTCCTGAGTTGTGCACCATCAGCACAGCACAGTTAGTGCAGCCTCAGGGCACCCCATTTGGCTCTGATCAGCATCTCTGTTTTGAATTCCTTGGCATATCTGGTGGAATTCAGATTAGCAGGACTCTTGTGTAAACCAGAATATCTCAGATCTCCGTTTTATGGATAGAAGAAAAATGATTGTGTTCAGCCCTGTGTACTATTCCCAGTGTTGCTCAGATGGTAAGGAGGAGGAAAGGATCTCCAGCTATGGAGAAGTTGGTCTGTGTGAATTAAATGTACTGCATTTTTAACAAAATCTGCCTCAAAAAGAGAGTGTGGACTATATTTTCAGTATCCACAATTTATGATGCTTCATGTTTTCAAAGCACAGACTCAACTGCAGCTGTGACTGCAGTGGTCCTTTACATGACTGTTGTGGAGATGACGTGTAAAGTAGCACTTACAACTCTAAGGGAACAGGATACGCTGAAAAAATTTAAAACACGGTAGAACAGCCTCAGGTTGTACCAGGGGAGGTTTAGATTAGATGTCAGGAAGAATTTCTTCACAGAAGGGACGGTTAGGCATTGGGACAGGCTGCCCAGGGAAGTGGTGGAGTTGCCATTTCCTGGAGGTATTTAAGAAAGGTGTGGATGTTTAGTGGTGGACTTGGTAATGTTAGGCGACGGTTGGACTTGATCTTATGGGTCTCTTCCAAACTAAACGATTCTATGAAAATTTTTCAAACAGAAGTGTCTACTCATTGACTGACACTATAAACTGCAGTTCTGTCCAGCATTTTTCTTTCAGGCTTTTATTTCAAAAAGTGTATTTGGATGAATCTTCGCACTGATGGAAAAAGGTGTATGTTTAATGTAGGTGTCATGCTGTGGCATTTAATTTCAAATCACTTCTTCAGTACTACTACCATTTCTCTTTAAAAAGATGATGTGATTTTATTTTTAATAATAGCTGCAGCAGTCTCCCTAGCCTTGCTCCTGAGAATGGAAAGGTGTTTCCTTGACCAATAAATGTTTTCAGTAGTGCAACACAGAACTAGAAAACAAGTCTCAGTATGAGGTTGTCTGGACACTTTCAATACTAGCTCCCTTTACTTCGTTGTTATCCTACAGTTACGAACCTTGTGTAAAGATTTCAAGTATACAGTCTCTGTTTTTATGAAATATACTAAACAATGTTTCTTATCATGATTTTTTATTTTTGTAGAAGATGACAATCCGTATTTCTCATGTGGGTGACCCAAAGAAAGAATTTCTAGGCTAGAGCGGGAAATAATTGTCATGCTTTATCTGTCTCTGCACCAGCCTGCTTGTTTAAGACTGCTGACACAGCTGTGCTCACACTGTTGTAATGCAGGCATGCATTACTGAAACCTGAAGAGATGACCTGACTTGCTTCACAGCTGCAGGGTTTAGACTGTTCCCTAGCTCACAAATATTATTTTGTTGAAGTGGAGTCTCTGCTTTCTACTAATGTAATATTCCTTATTTCCTTAGATCCTCACTGAAAGTTGTCAAGGCAGCTGCCCAGGTACTGAATACGTTATGGCAATACCGAGATCTCCGTAGCATTTATAAAAAGGTAGATTACAAAAGGAGCCTCCACTGGAAAACAGTTCTACAAAAACTGTTAATTTAATGCAAAGCAATTTATTTTGTTCTCTTCTTTTTACCACTCCACAGGATGGATGGAATCAGAGTCATTTTATTACACCAGTATCAACACTAGAGCGAGAGAGATTCAAATCGCATCCTTCTTTATCAACAACAAATCAGCAGATGTCACCTGTCATACAGTCAGGTCAGTCAAGACACAAAAAGAGATTTGCCAAAGGGGTACCTTGTGTCTCATTTTCAAACTCAAATAGCCTTTCAGTTTATTTGTCATCCTGTCTAAAACATGGGGGCCATGCTGTGTCTCCTCTGTATTTAAACAAGACTGCACAAGAATTTCATGTTCTCTGAATGTTACCTTAGCTGATATTACTGTCAGGTTCCATATCCCACAGAGTTTGTGAGGTGTCTCTACAACAGCATTTTAGTTTGGATAAGAAGCACTTCGCAGCCAATCTCCCCATTTACTCCTTAATGCCATTCAAAGTGCAAACAGTCTCAGAATGTGTGAATTGTGTTCCTTTTGGAAGAAACTAAATTGGATGGTGTGCTTCCAGAGCAACGATGTACTCTGTCTGAAGACAGACATCCAGTCTGTGGGACAAGATTAGATTTAGTCTTAAGTAAAATCCTCAGAGTGTACAGTGTAGACATCTTGATTTTGTCACCTTTGCCCTCTACAAAGCCACTCCTTTTGTGCTGTATAACATGGCAGGGTAGGTGTAGCCTCACAGAACATGCATACTTAAAAGCATGTAAAGAAAATAAATCAGCAAGGAACCTATTTTTGTTCCCTGTAATGTTCCATTAGGATGAGCAAGACAAATAAAAAAATATCTTTTCTGACTGCTTCTCATTTATTGCAGTAATCTCCCCTTTGTTCCTTTAACATTTCCAGGAGTAGGATTTAGATGTTGGACAGGGCTGATGTACAAGGCTTCAAGTAGGTTTTGTATACTCTTCATTTAGCATTTGTTATCCAATTTACCTTTCTATTTTTGTGTGAATAGATCTCTCTTAATACTGAGAAATACATATTTACCATGACTGCTAAAATAACAGATCAGCTCCTATAATACAGTTGTTTAATTACTACTTTTATAAAAAGGAACAGTCCTCACATGCTACTTCATGACATGGGTGAATGAAAAATAGACTCAGACAGGAATTTATTTTGCTATAAGCAGTATACCTACAGTGACTAAGGGAAAGAAAATGTCTTTCATGTGCATAGTTCCCCTCAACCACCAATATGCAGGACTTTCTTTGTCTAATATCATACAACAGCAGACTACTGATAACAGTTCCAGGGGATTTTGTAATTCTGATCTTACCATGTTCCTCATTCAGTTTTCTCCCAGCCCTTTGGGATTCTAATAAATTGTCCCAAACAATTACCCCTTTGTCATTCTTGAACAATGTGATACCAAACGCAGTTTTCACCTTTACACCTAGTCACCAAGTTGCATGTACTGCCATCAAAATAGCATCTTGAACTGGAGGACTGTTTAAGCTATGTATCTACAGACAGAGCTAAAGTATCTTCTCAAAATAAGCAATGACAATGAAGCAAATATTGCTTCAGTAAAATCTAGACAGTTCCCTCAGCCGAAGTGTAAAAGGGTATTCCAAATCCTCATCTCAGAGTTTTCTCCCCCTAAGATATGCTAACAGAATGACTTTGCTGCTCCAGTTTTGTGAACTACAAGTAGGAAATAAGAGGGGAAGTTCTAACATAATATTCAGAGGCTGTTACATTTCAGAGAGAACTTAGTTTTTTTGTTTTTTTTTTTAAATCCTAATAGGAAGTGCCTGTTTTTCTGTTCCAGAGTATGAACAAGGTATAATTATTATGGTGGAAGTCTGGTGCACAAAACATATACACAAAGAGCACTGTGGCAGTAGCCTTGCAGATTACAGTGTACACAGTAGATGCATGGTAGAACAGTTCCACTTGGTCTGTAGCCATTGTTCTTTGTTACAGTCACTTGATTGTACACGTCCTATTATTAATGCACACGCTATATTGAACAGTTTCAGAATTTTAATAACGCCTCAAAAATTAACCTTTAAAGCTATGAATATGCTAGGAAAAATATCAGCAATTAAACTATCCATAATAGCACAAAACTGTGAGATATGATCTAACGGGCATGGCTAGTGGAAGAAGATAATGTTTTGAAGCAAAATTTCTAGAATTTGTTTTTAAGTACGTAAGTCAACAAACCAGTTGTCTGTGAAAGAGAAAAGATTTAGCAGAACAAACTGTTTACAACTGAAGTAGAGATTCAACTGTTCACTGTAATACCACAAAGTAACCTGTTGCTGTCAGCCAACTGGAGCTGACCAAATGGCCAAGATTCACTTCTGCATGCTAATGTAAGAGCAATAACACAAGTCTGCATGTGGATTGCTTCAGCCAGGCAAGTTTTCTGTTCCTGTCTCAGGTGATATGGTGGACTTGGAGATTTTATTTAAGTACAAGATACGTAAGATCATAAACTTTAGCAAACAAATGAACAATTACATTTGTATTTGAGTAGCTGTGCTAAAGAAAATGTCATATGCAAAATGAAATGGGTAAAGTTTCTTATTTTAGTTGTAAGCATTATGGAGTAATGACTCACTGTAATACGAAGTTTAATGATAATTTAATGGTATGTCATTGATTGCTTTCATAATTGGTGTTCTCCATACAGGAAAAGCTATGTAACTAGTTTTCTCCTTTACACACAAGTTTACTCACTTCATTTGCTAATCCTTGGGAAAGGAAGGGATGAGGAGAGAAGAGAGAAGGTTAGGTCTGAGAAAGGCTTTTATTGCACATAATGGTAATCTTTATTTTTTCATCAGTTGGCAGCACATCTTCATCACCGGCTTTATTAGGAATTAGAGAACCCCGCTCTGAATATGATAGAACACAACCTTCTATGCAGTATTATAATAACCAAGGCGATGTCATTGCACATAAAGACATATATACTGGTAAGATACTTGTTAGGTGAACTCTTACCTCAGGGTGTTCAAGGAAAGGTTGGATGTGGTGATTAGGGACATGGTTTAGTGGGTGACATTGGTAGTAGTGTGATAGTTGGACCAGATGATCTTGAAGGGCTTTTCCAACCTTAATGATTCCATGATTCTCTTCCTTATATAAGGAGTTTATACAGCCATAATATGGACAGTTGCATTAGCAGGCCTGTTACTACTAAATGTTGTTTTCTATTTTTATTCATTTATATTCACTGCAGGAAGAAGAGAAGAGGTTTTTCATCTCTCTGCTATTTTCTTTAAAATTGTACACATTACCAGAATAAGAGGAGATCCAGTTTATACACTGGGAGATGAGGTGTTTGGAAATCTCATTTTAGTTTAAAAATCTATTACAGAAAATTGTTTTATTATGCACATTATATTATTATAACCATACATTATATATGTGTGTGTGTGTAATGTTATTGTATTATAAAACTATACCAAGAGTTCATATTTTCCCTGATTTTACTTTTCTCTTCTTACTATTTGATACAAGTCGCAAAATAAGAGATGACAGTAAATAGGGAGAAAGAAATTTTTTGTATTAAAATTAGTCTGGTAAATAAAAACAGCAGCACAAAAAATTCCTCAGTTTTAATTTAGCTACTGCTGAGAAATAAAATTCACTTGTATTTTATTGTTATTTTATTAGTAGACTCTAAAATCTGAAGACTTGATTGTTTGGGTGCTATATATTTTTTTTCTAGGTAATATAAGAGTAAATAGACAAAAGAATAAAGGTTGAAGTCGATGCCATTAAACTATTTTCTCACAGGTTCCAGCAAACCTTCACCAATTTACATCAGTTCCTACTCCTCACCAGCAAGAGAACAAAATAGACGGCTACAGGTAACTGAAATTTTATTTTGAAATGATACTGATAAAAAGACTCAGACTATGGTGTTTTAATGGAACTTAAAAGAGTTTATTTCGTATTATCAGAGTGTATCTACACCATTTTAAATTTGTTATTTGGCATTACCATACTTAAAAGTACATAAGTTATTGCCAGTTTATTATTTTGTTTTCTTTTTATAGTCACGTATTTTAGTGACTAACCATATTTTGTTATGGTTGGATCTGAGACCAGTTTTCTGACAGGTGTTTTTGGTAGCTATGGTCAGGTTCTGTATTTTTTATGGATGTTCTAAAAATACTACTTTTGGAGAGCTACTAGATTCCTAGTGAGTGCAAGAGGACTTAGAAGTTTTTCCTGCATTAGATTCATTTAAACCTTAGCTACATTTCACGGAGGCTTGAAACCTTTGTTATTGTCATCATTGGTAGAGCTACACTAAACTTTTTAGGGAAAGGTTGTGTATAATGCATGAAATGTTTGAAAACAAATATTTTCTCTGTTAATTAAATTTTGAAAAAATATCTTTCTTCCACTTTGTCAACAGCATCAGCAGTTGTATTACAGTCAAGAAGATACCAACAGAAAAAACTATGATGCATACAGGTTATATTTGCAGTCCCCACATAGCTATGAAGACCCATACTTTGATGATCGAGTTCACTTTCCTGCTGCTTCAGATTATACAACACAATATGGACTGAAATCAACCACAAATTATGTAGACTTTTATTCCACCAGACGATCTTCTTATAGAGCAGAACAGTACCCAGGTTCACCTGATTCCTGGGTGTAGCATCAAAGGAAGAAAACAGTGTATTTCTCATCTTGCTTGAGAAGAAATGGAATTGCCTCATTTGTTGCTTTGGTAATGAAATGTGAAAGTGAAATAAAAGAAGGAACAAGGAAGTGTTTTGGTTTTGGAGATTTTTTGTTTTGTTTTGTTTTTTGTTTTGGTTTTTTGAGTGATGAATTGTCAGGAAGAAAAACTGGAAGGGATGGATTTTTTTGCTCTGTTTAGATGTTAGGTATAATTACTTGTAGTTCCTGTAGTCTGGTGAGGGTGTGGGCGAAGTGATGAAAGGTTTGAGAATTGAGTAAAATGAATTTGGAAAGTGCGTAGGTCAGAGCAAATTAAAGCTGATTTTTTTTTATGTGAATAAAAGTCTTGTTCTGATAGTTTGTACAGAAAAAATAAAACGGATGCCCTTGTTTTATTGCTATTACTAAATGTCAAGATTGTACGCTATTACGTTGTGTAAATTTCTTTCATTGGTGTAAATATGAAAATGCCATGTTGGTTTAAAGTGCCATCCATTTGTAATGCAGTGTGTCATTTTAAAAGGAATTTGAAACATCATGCACAAAAAGAAAATCCAAGAAAATGTTATAAATTAAAAAAAAAAAAAACTTTTTAAAATTAATAGTGTAATTTTGAAGCACAAAGTCTAGTTCAGTATATCTACACCTCTCCCATTCCTTGCCTATTTCATAAAAAACTTCACTGCCATTTTCTATGCACATGGAAGAACAATAAATATGGAAGTCTCATCCATGGAAAGTTGTTCCCTGTTCTTTTTATTATTATTTTCTCTGTGTGGTATTCAAAAACAAATACCATGAATGTGAAGTCTGATCATATGTTTTAAGCAGGTTAAACATATCAAAACCACTTTGGCCATTCAACAGTGCATATATTCCAAACTTGTCAGTCTGGCATACCAAGGTGTGAAACTATGTACTTCCCTTTATTCCCTAGACTAGGATTTATTTTTTTTTACTTTAGATGCAGGTAATCAAGATATTTCAGAACTTTATCATGTTTTCTTCCCACCACTTCTCTATTCCTCCCCTTCCTTCCCCTCAAAAAAATATCTTCTTGCTTTCAGAGAACGTGTAGTCTCCACGAAGGCTAAATTCTCCTTGGATTTATTTATAATTCAAATAATTGATTATTTTAAGTAACTACATCATGTACTTTCCTCATGCTGCAGAATCTCTTAACTTCATAGTGTTCATAATTATTGTTCCCCATCGTTGCAATTTTCTTCACTTTCTAATATTTGCAAATATCCTGATTGCATCAATGAAATGATAAAAGGTAAGCAGAACTGCTCCAAGTTTAGATAACGAGGCAATTTTTCCATACTTGGTTGGGCTACCTCTGCCTCCTGATTGTACAATGGGTAAGAAGTTAAGGGGTAAACAGCCCAGTGAAAGCAACAAGTTATATCTTAACTTTGTACACAGCTATGACATTCCCCAATGATGGCAGTGCGATGTGTTGTTGAGGGTTGGTGCTGTGCAGATTGTGCCCATTCTTTCCTAGTAGACTCATTTTTTTTTTCCTGTTAAGGTAGAAAATAGTTTCTATTTACTTCAGCTTGAGATTGGCCAAATTGTTCTTACAAGAAGCACTGATCTCACATCAGGTTACTACTTTCAGAGTCATGTACAAGCTTTGCTACACAGATTAATGCAGATCAGCGTTGATTACCTGGTATGCCTATTACCTACTAAAGGTGAGCCAAGTATACTTGGTTGGTATTTCCTTGTCCCAGGAAAATTTAAATTAGCTGTAGACGATACAGTAGAGACTGACAGGATCATAGTCTGTTGTATATATAGAAAATACATAGCCTGTATTTTCTTTGAATCCGCTAATACCTCTCAAAAAAAAACAGATAATCAATGCAATATAGCAAATAGCTCTATGAAGGAATGATTTTTGAGGTTGTTCAATCAAGATCAAAAGCAACAAGACTTGGGACATCTGTTTCATCACATTCATTTTCTTTTGTTTTTACTAGTCTTACTTGTTTATATATTTTTACGCATTATATCTTGGTGCTATACTCATTAAAATTATTAGGTTGGTTAATTTCTCTTTACATGCAGTTTCAGACAATGTGCAAAAGTGGAGAAAAACGGGGCACAGTTTAATTTCATTGTTCATTTTCACAGTGGAGTGGTCTGTTGCAAAATGTCAGGAGCATAAATATAAGGCAATTTTTTTTAAATCCACTGTATTCACAATTTTGCATTCAGATTGATAAGCCAGTGAGGAAGATAAAAGATTGTTTAACTTTCAAAAAGTCCATGTCTTAAGACAGGGTAATGCTGATTTGGAAGTTAAATAGTAATAGCACCCTGGAAAATGTACTTCTCTATTTCCATAATTAATCTGCAAATGGACTGAAAGAACAAGAACTGAACTGTATCAGAAGCAGGGAGTTAAATAGTTTAATATTAGAACAGATTGAGAAGATGTACAGTGAGACTCAACAGCAGCCTTATGCTTTTTCTCTTAGGTAAATAGCTCCCACGGAGGGCAATGAAAAGCAGCACTGACCTCAGGGAGGCCGTTATGCTCACTGAATGCTGGAGAAAAATAGGAAACAAAGGCTTAAATTAACATCTCTGTAATTCCCTATCTTGGATGGGGGAGGAGGGGAGAAGTGTCACAAAATAGGATTAATTTCCTTTTAATGCATAACAGAGTTAGGATTATTGTTTAAGTGGCCTCAAAACATAAAAATAAAAATCCAGACCCTGATCTTTACTCCTGCCTGCCTAAGAAGTGTCCTCTGTGAACAACATAGGAAATGTAAGTTATACGTGAGTTCAGAATGCTCAGCTACCGTACCTGGAGTTTTAGTGAATCAATACGATCCCCTTTCCTCAGAGGCTGCATCTGACCTTCTGACCCCAGGCATTCGCTCTGGTCAGCTGGGATCTTGGCTGCGAGCCACTTCTGCCTGACCGGGGTGTCACTGCTGCACAGAGTCCCCTGCAGCTCAGCTTGCATGTAAGTGCTGCAGTCTTGCAGTGCCTTCTAAAATTTCTCCTACATGCTCAGACAGATGCATGTTTTGGCAACATCCTAAGAGAAAAACAGAGCAACTCCACTTACCATAGCACACAGATTTAGGATAGCTCCTAAAACATTAATTCAAGAAACATGCGTACAGCTATTGCAAGAACACCTGGCTGTGGCCTGACAACATCAGAACAACCTAATGAGTACATGTGAACTGCCAAGTGAAATGAAACATTTATTTGCCATACCCACATTACTTTACGGGGTAGCCAAAGAAGAGAGACATGGATGAGCCTGAAAGGAGCAGAGATGAGCTAGGCAAAAAAAAATGTTTGCCTGAAGGGAAGACCATAAACATTCTAGAAAAAGAAAAAAAGAAAAAAAGAAAAAAAAAAAGGGTCTTCAGACTATCAGTGCTGACAGACACTTGTTTAGTTGAAGAGAAGACATCCAATGATAGTACTCATTTGTACATTTTGTGTTTGAGTTTTCGTAAGACTAATAAAAGGTGACAATGTGAACATCAATTTAATTAAAAAAAAAGCAAAAACCTGGGTTTGTGGCCATGGGTAAATTAGGGCAGCTGTGAACAATAATAAATAAAGGGATGAGAAAGAAAGCTGTCATCCTGAGAACACTGGAGACCCGACATCTCTCATAGGTAGCACTGGGCAGAGAACCTCGAGGAAGCTTTACACGGCTGCACAAAGCGACACGAGGCTGGTGCTAGGACGGCTGGCCAGGGCCAGGGGAAATGCTCTTTACCAACACCCAGCCCATGATGCCTGGGAGAGGCACACAGAGACCACGACAAGAAACATGCAACCCTTACAAAGGTTTGCCACAAAATCATTTATATATAGATACCTCATAGCTGTTAATTTGTATCTTCTGTGAGGAAAGGCTTCATTTCTGGCTTCACCACTTCTTTTACTCCATCAGTCCTTGGAACTGGATGATTATTGAAGCGCGGCTGCACTGCTGCTTTGAGCAATGTTACTTAGAACTGATCAGCACCTGGGGAGGAGCCTTTCCACCATTCAGATTTAAAAAGACACTCGTCTTCATCAACAAGTAAATGGCCCTTTTTGGCAAAGCAGAGCTTGAAAATAACTAGCATTGAGCCAATGCTGTGCCTGACTGCCTTCCGAGCAAACCTTGTCCTCTGCAGGCTGTGATCAAGCTGAATGCCAGCACAAAGACGGTGGCACTAGGCATGGGCAGACTTCCAGAAGTCTAAGATCTACAGGACTATAAACAGGCTAAGAGGAGAAACTGTTACGTTGCAGTTGTGCAGCAGTTGTGCTCTGTTATACCCTGTAGCACTAATTCAACAAATTAAGAATTCAAACTTGGTTAGGCCAACTGTACTAAAATTAGGTACTTAAACTTTTACATTGTAATGTGGTCTCTATTACAGAGATCATGGGGGAAAAAAGGAAAAGCAGGAATTTTAAAGATGATCTGAGGTAACTAGGAGAATGTATGACACCTTTTGAGGTTCATGGAGATTGCTGACAGGAATAGCAATATTTTTTTCCTGTGCCTTTGTTTCAGACACAAGTAGCTTCAGGTTGCTGGGATTTGAGAATGGAAAAACTGACTGCCATTTATGTGTAGAATAAAACTTTTTTTTCTTTTTTCTTTGTTTTTTTTTGGCGAGTGTGGCATTCATGGGTAGCAATCATGATGTCTTGAAAAATATGTTAGCTACATAAGCTAATTTCTAAAAAGTTTTAAGTTTTTTTTTTTTTTTTTAAATGTGTACAATGACTCATTTATTCAGTCTTCTGCTGTTTGGATAGTTCATTCTACATTTCCTAGCTCATTCTACATTCTACAGAAGCAGTCTTCTTGTCTGTTTATTCAGTGTACTTCCTGATTAAATGTTCATAACCTTGTGAAAAAGTTGATGATGGCTGGGTGAATTTAACAAGTCATCCAGAGTCAACCATATTTCTACATTAGACTGCCCAATGTGCATTTAAAAGAATTTGATGTTTCACTGAGTCAAACCAGGTTATATTATTATTAATAATTTGGAGATTAGAGAGTTCAAGTAAAAAGTTATATTCCTGTGTGATTCTGTTAGTAATTTGAAACTTGCCAATTTCAGCTGATGACCATGGAAATATTTTTTTCTAAACTAAATCCATCTCCCTTTCATCCCTGAAGTGATCTGATTTTTTAAATAAATTTTTCCAAATCTTAAAAAAAAAAACCAAAAGCTTGTCGTTTGTTACAAATTAAATCATTGGTTCTGAGTTCAGTCCCTGGTAATCTCATTTTTTGCTTTAGACATTTATAGGTTTAAATCAGCAGCACCTAATCATTTATGCTTCAGGAAAACTGGAATTATAGGAAGTATGAACATGAGTACAGCTGTGTTGAACTACCACATAAGGTGCACAAGTTTAATATCAACCATGAGCTTTCCATTCCTCAAGCTCGTGAACAACTCAAAGGTAATATAGACATAGGTATTTCCCCACCAAAGAATTTAGACTCCCTAGACCTAATATTTCTAATATTTCTTCAACTCACACTTTTAAACGGAGACCAAGTGAAGCTGAGCACCCCTTCTGCAGGCATCACTGCTACTACTAAAGCCCAGTGCCTTGCTCCAGACAAAAGGCACATTCCTTCCCCAGGCTCCTTCCAGCTGCTGCCAAAAAGACAGCAGCAAGCAGGGCCTGAGCATATTTGACATACTCCTCAGACTGGTCCACAGGACAATCTCTCTTCATCTCTGCTTGGGTAATTATTTACTGCCACGCTAAGGGAATGTAGAAGAGAGCCATGCAACTGATCCCTTCAGCCACTAAACAACAAAACACACAGCAATTTAGCAGAGTTCTAAAAACAGCACCAGGGATCCATAACATCTTAAAGCATTTGTCTGCAGATGGGACTGTTGCCAGCATGGTCAAAATTACATCGCATGCTTGTATGGTGAGCATGATCATAGTTAGCCTTTATTGATTATGACTTTTAGCAAGCTTATTAGTGATGTTCCCAGGTTGTTACTGTAATGTGACAGCCATTCATGTTTTACATGGACAGTTTAAAAAAAATAAAAAAGCTCACAGCAGAGCTTTGATTTGTGGTCATCCAAAGCAGCTTAGTGCAAATTAACATTAGCTCCTCTTATATATATTCTTTTCCTAGATTGTTACTCTAGGTCCTGAGGTGTTCTGCTTTAATCATATGGATTAAACATTTTTACATCTGTTTTTATCATGTGCTACTACATTACATTAAGAAAATCCATTAAAATAGGCCTCTTTTGTCTGAAGACTATGCAGTTAAGTCTGTGTGTCTCATCAACACCTTTGTGCATTCTGTCATTAACCTTCAGGAGGGAAGATGATAAAGAAAATGAGTTTGCTAGAGCTTAGGTTAATGACCTAACGTGAAATACAGAGTTACTAGAGATCATGAAAGCTTAAAAACATCAAGAGAATGAAAACAAATCTTCTGAGATTCTTACTGAGATTTATCTTTTTATGTAGGACACATTAAATTTAGTCATTAAGCAGATTAAGAATAATTATTGAAATTCCCAGTATGTAGTGGTCATTATGATAAGTATCTTTAAGTTTGATATAAATCACTTTCTCATTTGCTTGCTTTATTTTCATCGTTACCATTCACAAAGCTTTTTGTTGTTTTTTTTTTTGTTTGTTTGTATTTTAAGAAAATATCAGAGCAGCAATCATATTTATCGCCTTTATGAAAAAATGTAATATAAACACAACCCAAATCCCTCCATGGAAGGAGATCTGTCTAGCTCCTAAGGCATATGTGTTTTACAAATTTTATGTTGGGATATTTATTTTATCAATGTATTTTTCTCCTCTTCTTATTTTAGTTTGATCATCAGACTATATTTTCAAGTGTTTTTCCTCTGATTAATAAATAGCACAGGGATTGAAAATAAAGGGTTGTGTCAAATAGGCTGTGAACTTCTGGACTTGGTTACATAAAATTATCTCCTGTGGGACAAAGTCAAATTAAGGGAAGAAACCAAACTAAATCTACTGTTTCTGTACTGGTCAAAAGACTGTCAAAAAATTATTTTGTCTTTGTTGTTTTTTGTTGTTGTTGTTGTTTTGTTTATTTGTTTTGTTTTTAAAGCAAAGTAGTCAGTGTGTTCTGAATATTTTTACAGGTACAATTAATAACCTGCTTTTAATATGACAAAAATATGCAGCAGTGATTATTTGTTTTAAGCTAAATTAAAATTTGGCCATGCCTTTCCCCATAGGAGCTGAAATATTATAGAAAAGGATACGGTTAGCACAGCATGATCAATAAACATACATCTTCACTAATTCAACGTGCCAGTTACAATCTAAGGAGGAGGAAAGGGACATGCAGTTTGAGGAGTACATGGCAAAACAAAATGTGGGTTCTTTTGAACTGCATGGAAAACATACCCATTCTTCATCTTTTCAGACAGAAAAAGCTTATCTCCACAGCAGCTGTAAAGAGCATTGGAATACAGCTTCCTGTTTCTGCATAAGGACCAGCAAATACCTCATTTTCAAGCAGATAAAAAGAGGAAGAGGGATTGTGCATAAGCCTTAAAGTACTATTTGTTCCAGTATAACACCGAGGCTAGCGTTCAGGGACTACTGCATACAGATAGCATTCACATACTTCTAGAAAACTCTCCTTCCATTGGAACCAGCCTAGTTGTGTCAGTTTTGAGCAACAACTGCAGGCTTCAAACCAAGGCTGATTCATTCAAACTGCCAATTTTCATTTATAAAGAACCTTTCTAAACACAGGCAGCAAACAAAGAATATACAAACACAGACGGCTCACTGCTTTTCCCATTTCTGTTTTCTCGTAGAGACAGAATCAGCTCTCACCAGGCAGATGTCATGGCTTTCTAGCATCCACATATCAGTCCTTGAAGCCAGGAATTCTCTCATCAAAGCCATATGTTCTTCATTTCCTATTTTTTGACTGTCTTCCTACCCCAAATTTTCCCTACCATTGTGCTTATACGTTCCTAATATATCACACTTAAAACCAAAAGAAAACAAATTGTATCTTGACAAATAAATAGCGCATAAAATACTAAGCACAGCCAGCTTCTGTGTGCTCCACTCCACCCACAGAGCTATGATTACGATTTTACATGCAGGATTGAAGAACTGTTGAGAAACAACACAAACTACTATTTTCCTCATGCAGTAAGTGACCTCTTAAAGAGAACTCGTTGTTAACCAAAGCACTTGGAGACTAAACCTTTCAATGTATGCCCCTTTTTCTACACTCAGAATACCAGAAAATGTATGCTCTTTCCATTGCCCAATTTAGCAAAAAAAAAAAAAGAAGCAAGGCCACAGCATAATTTAATTTCAGGATAACTATGATTTTCCCACTTTAAAAATGTCCACATTCCAGGTTAATGAAAGGACTTGTCTGGTCTGAAATTTCTTCTCGATCCATCAACTGTCTTGTATTTACACCCCAAAACAGTAATCAGATAATTAAATATGATTTACAGCCAATGGGTTCTCCATACTGATTCATACCTGAGCTTGTAAATGATAAACCACACTGGCTTTCTTTTTCACTAAAGCTGAGATACCTGCTTTCTTATTTTTAAAGTGCAAATGCTTTTTATGATTAACTTACATTCTTTCCAGCTCTTCTTGGGCAGCATCCTTTTCCTCTGGCTAAAAGGAACAGTGCATCAGTAGACTTCTGGTCTCCTGTTGAGAAAAGACAAACTATCCACTCTAAAGCACAACCACTCTAAAGAAAAGTGACCATGCTCAGCGGGATTCCAACACTCTTGCATGCCCTACAACTGGCAGGCAAGTTATGATGAGTTTTGTAAAGTTGATGTTTGCATGTCTTTGTATAACCAGCAGCATCTCGAACAACTCAATTAGCAAGACTCGTATGAATGCTTGCTCTTGTCCCTATGCAATTCTTTACAGACATCCATGGTGTTGTCTAAGAAGAAAGGGCTTCAGTGAGCTCAAAACCAATGACATGCTGCTTCAGGAAAGAATGTCTTCAAAGTGACTTACAAGCAAAGTCACTGTGCTGTATTTTTCTCTAACAAACTAAGCCAGATGAGATAGTCACAGCACCACACCCCCAGGTGCTGGCTGGCCAAGCCCACTCACCAATGCAAAGTTTGTTCAGCTGAACTTGTTGCTCTCGTGGCAGTAGTTCCCAGTACCCAGCGAGCATAACCAGAGCCATGTCACAGCTGCTGATGCTGCGTACCCTCATGCACCTCCACTGAGCCAGGGCAGCTTGACAGGAACTGCTGGGGCAGCCCTCATAGCCATACCAGTCGCCAGAAGATGAGACTGCCAAAATTCCTTCAGTTCACATGGGATAAACTCCTCCCATTTTGCCAAGCAGACTGCAGAAAGGGAGACTTGAAATGGCTGGGTGTTGTGAGCCTAGACCTACAGCAAGAGGTCTGATGCCTTGTAGGCCAACTTTTTCAAAGGAATCAGTTGCAGAGGCCTCAGGCCCTGCTCTGAGTACTGAGCGATGTTAACCACCTATTACAACCATTTTCTGTGAAGCATTTTCCAAAGCTAGAACACAATGTGCCTACAATATGTATGGCATTATGGAGCCTGTAACACCTGACCATAATATTATTCAATTTATTTTCTGTCACATTGCCAGGAGAAGATGTCAGTGGCAGAGCGGTCTTCACGAAACTCAGCCATGAACTTGCAGGAAATTCTAAACTGGAGCATGCTGCTGGCTGAATTCTCTGAGCACCCTGCTGTTAGCTGAGGATTTGAATAGTGTCAGAGTCTGGATCCAAAACTCGAGGTTTTATAAGATTTGCACTTCTGATCATCGAGGCAGATTTGAAATTGATTTGTCAGTCACTGAATCTAGGAAATGCAAGACAGAAAAACGTCCAAAGGTTCAATTTCTTTCCCAGCCAAGCCCCTAAAATATGAAAGTGTAGTATAAGGCTGGAGTATATAAAACACTGTTTGCAGTGTGATACTGCTTCTTGTTAAGGAGAAGACCTTGAGCTTTTACCTCAGGCAAGACTAGATCAGGAGTAAGGCAATGTTCAGAGCATTCCTGCAGGGGATATGGAGAAACATCTCTTCACACACATCGCGGAGGTGGGAGGAGTCATAGTCTGCAAAGAAAAATGGAAATCTGCAGCAAGATCCTTCATTTGCTTACAATTACCATCACAGAGGTATGTTTTACAATTTGTTTCTTCATCCAAGGATGCCATTATGTTATTAGAGATTTGAAATACCTTATATTTAGATGAATACAACCTACAGAGCATTCATCAATTTTAAATGTACACAGTTTCAAAAATATTAAGTTTACTTTTTGCTCTTATTAGGTGTTCCAGGGTATCAAAATAAATAAATAAATAAATATGTGTACTTAGCTTTCTTTATGGCATTTTAATTAACAGGAGGATTGATAATTATACCATAATTAGACTTGCTCATGCAATCATCCTAGCTATGCTATTTTCATAAAACCTAATCAGATGTGTTTAAAACTGGAACATTCTAGAGGACGTTCAGATTAACCCAGAAAAACAATTCTGATAAGCTTTTGTGAATATGATGTCGGACAATCAAATCTATCATCAATTATATAGCTTCCCACACCAAACATCTAATCTGAAAACATACTGGGGAAAAAAAAAAAAAAAAAAAAAGACTTGCAAAATAATTAGCAAAACTGACAGACGTAATACAGTGATACACAGACATAGATCAGGTACTGTACAAACAGCTTGATCCATTAAGCCCCTCCTCAAGTCTGTGTGGGACTGTGTCTGCACAAACCTGGTACAAGTTTCAGTAAAATATCCGGAATAGATTATTGCTTAGGGTAAATGTGACTTTCAAAAGCCTGTCTCCTCAATTTTGTGAATAAAACAGGGAGACCTCTGAGACTTGTCTACTTTAATTTCAATCTGCCGTAAGCATGATTTCATTTATTTAAGCATTTTAAAATAGTCAGTGCCTAAACAAAGCACTCGCAGTGTTGCAGCTCTAAGACTTTCTATCAGATATTTCAGCAGCTAGAGTCTTTATAAAACCTGTAAACCACCTATAGATTAAGTGCTGAAACACAAGAAACTGAAACACAGTCATACTTTATTTTTCCCTTAACTTTGTATGTTACCAAGGAAGGTGCTTGAAGGAAAATAATTAATTCAATCTTTCTAACTTCTGCATATGTTTAGTAAGTTTACTCAAAAAGTAACTCAATGCTTTGTGAGGTTTTAGCATAATTCAATATGATTATTTTACCCCCTCTTACTGAACAGTTACATGCTTTGTATAGCTTTCTGGTAAGAATTAAAAAAAAAAAAAAAAAAAAAAGCTGAAAAACTACATGCTTTAATTCTTCAGTGTCTTAAAGCACTCTCAAGGCTCATGTTTTCCCACGCAATGACTTACATCTGGGCTGAGACCAAATTCAGAGTCCCAGTATGGATATAGCACTTTCTAAAAAGATACTGGGCATATGAAATCAGAAAACCCTCCTATACCAGCAAACTCAACTAGAATGCATTACTTAATAAAATGCAGCGAGTGATATCAGTCAGTCTCATATGTAAGTAAGTGTGGTGTTTGACATGTTATTTCTGTACCACGCCCTCCACTTAAATGCGAATTCTACAACAGAGCCTACTGCAGTAAATAAGCTTCATCTGCTGCTTAAATCAAGTTTTAATATTAATTGTTTTGATATTAAAATGAAAATTAGCAAAGGCCTATTCATTATAATATACTATCACTCCTCTGTACACAAATGTATGTCAGGTATCCCTCTAGATCAGAGAACAGCAGGCTCTGCTGAATCAAATTTATATAAAACTAAATTCAAATGAAGGAAGCCATAAAATAAAACCTATGGAAAAGCATTATGTGTTACATAATCCAACCTAACACAACCTTTCAGAATTTGTCTTCCTATTACTATGTTGGTCAAACCTGGGTCTCATTTGTACTAGTCATAATAATCTTTCAAGGGCAGAAAGGTAAAATCGTAGAATCACAGAGCAGTTGGGGTCAGAAGGGACCTCAAACCCACCCAGCCCACTGCTGCCATGGGCAGGGATCCCTCCCACCAGCCCACAGAGCCCAAAGCACCACCCAGCCTGGCCTTGGGCACTGCCAGGGATGGGGCAGCCTCAACTTCTCTGGGCAGCCTGGGCCAGTGCCTCACCACCCTCTGAGTGAAGAATTTCTTCCTAACATTTAATCTAAATTTCACCTCTTTTAGTTTAAAACTGTTCCCTTGTCCTATTATTAGTATATTCATTTTCAAAATGAAAATAGCCAAAGCATAAGCACCGAAAAGTAAGCAAGAGTCAGAAAGGTAACATGCAAGATTGAGGATCTCAGACTGAAATAAAAAACTCTTCTAATGTGAGCAAGTCACAAGACTGTTACTTAGATGCATCCTTCAGGCCCTTGTCATCTTACCTTGTCATCTACCTGTACAAAAACACCCCCCACAGTGGTAGGTGTGTGTGGAAAAGCTGCCTTGTTTCTTGGACAAAATAGGGTCACAAAGGTCAGTGGACAGCTGCAAAATGTGGAATTTCAGATCAGATCAGCACCATCATGCTAGAATAATTACAGTTCATGAGAGAAGGAAAAAGCATTTTGGACAACTGCATTCAGTTCAGACTAGTCCTTAACTTACATTGATTTCACTTATCTCATGATATTTGTATGTTGCGACTTTTGCTCAGGAAAGTAATTATCTGGCTGGAGGAGATTACAGAATACAGAATACGCAGACTAACACACTTACATTGGACTGTGGTATGTGTCTTACACTAAAGGAAGGAGCGGCAAAACAGGTTACAGTTGTGTAGGTAATTTGTATTGCACATCAATCTGTCTCCTCATATGTGCAACTGGAAACGCTGTAATGACAAAATGCTTTTATAAAACACCAATTATGAACTCAGGGACACCAGTTTGGGAGCTATACCTTTAACCCACTTTGATTCTTGTTAAATACGTAGCTTTTATAGTATGGAACTCAGTGCAGGCTGTTCTAAAATACAATGCCAGTAAGAATAGCAAGAAGCTGTTCAGTATATCTCAAGTGACATGCTGGCTCATGCAGCCTAACAGTTAAGACAACAGTTTCCCTTGTCTGTGGAACCTCTCCATTTAAAAATAAATAAATAAATAAATAAATAAATAAATAAAGCAAAGTTGAAAGAGAAAGTTGAAGAATTTGTTACATCTGTAAGCAAGCTCTAGAAGGGGCTGTGAGGACAAGGAAAAGTATCAGAAGAGGAATGCTTTGTGGAGTTTGATAAAGAGAATGCAATGGCTTCTTTAGGATACCATCATGTGTAACTGCCCACTCCATTGCTGAACATGGGCATTCATACACAATGCTAAGGTTTTGGTTCTCTTTATAAGTTCAAAGCATTTCTTTTTGCTCAAAGTGCATAAAGAGATAACTTGTCTCGTATGCATTATTTGAAGATCCGGGGAGTGCTGCCACAGAGCCAGGGCAGGCAGGCTAACATGGACAGATGGAATTTCAGGTGCTGATCACTCACTCCCCTTCTGAACAGCGGCCAGGAAAAGCGCACACCAAGGCAGCGTTTACTGGGAAGGTATGCTGCTAAATTACAAAAATAGAAAGAAAGCTCTTGCTGCTGTGGTTAGTCTAGGGAAAAAAGTAGTTATAAAAGAATGCAATGGGTGTGGCAGTAGCTAATAACAAGCCGGGTCACAAAGCTGTCTGGTACAGATGCCTGTAGGCAGTTTGCACAAGGAGCACTTACCCACCACAGGAAGAAATGAAGTTTAACCGCTCATGACAGAAGACATCAACAGTGCTGTAAAAAGCAAAGCAGTCACTGCCCTTGAGAGAGTAGGGCAGTAATGCTTCCACAGACATCCCAAAGGCAGGACAAGTGTGTAAAGTCAGCCAGTGCCCTGGTCTTAGCCATGAAGGTGACCACTCCATGAAAGAGTCCAAGGGTGACCACTCCATGAAAGAGTCCAAGGGCAGACCAATAATTGCAGGCACTCCATAGCCTTACTACTTCAGGGCACCCTAAATACTGGTAAACATCTTTAAACATACCATTTCTATTTCATGTTAAATGTCTCCTTGTGGTCTGTTCAACTTTATATGAATTACATGAAAAAGAACAGTTCAAGCAGCAGGATACTTAGTGAGATAATTTCTAGCTAGTTCTTTAAGGTATATGTAGATTCTTTTTTCTTGACTAGGAGGAGTATGAAATGAATTATATCCAAGTGCATCAGCACAAAGCAATTACACATTATGAGAAGACATTGATCTGCATTAGGACTAAATGCAAAAGACCTCCTGCTAATTACAAAGACTCATAACCAAGTCACAGCACTGAATCACAGTTCATTGACTATGTCCTAAAATTATTCAAATAGTTAAGTAAATCCAGAATCAGCTGGTGCTTCCCCAGATTGACCAGAGAGGTACAGGAAACTGAGATCATATCACCTGAAATGCTGACTGTTGACAATTTTCCCTCTGCATAAAAAATCAGTCCTAATATATGAGTGCATAATATGGGAACAAAATATATATTACTCCAGCCTGGCTGTAAATTCCCCAGCACTGCTATTGATCCAGATCCTATTTAAAGCTGCTACTCATTCAGAGAGGTTACTAAGATGTTGTGGAATAGATTTATCTAATTCCAAATATTGTACACAATTATAATCCCAAACAGTGAAACAGGGATAAGGCCATTCACTGACTGTCAAAAAGGCATTTATTTTGAACCTGTCTAGCTTGCTGACATTGTTATACATTCAGACAAAGGTAACTAAGAAAGAAAATCTTTTGCATTTCATTGGTATGCTAACCTGTAGAGTCCTCTGCTCATGGCTGACATAGGAAGGCCTACAAAGGAAATTCCTTTATAACCCAACTGCAATATCCATCCTGTTCACCAGTTATGAAGTTTGACAATGAAGCTTGTAAAAAAGACTAAGAAAAGCCACTCTCAGATGTTCTTTTTCAAACTTTTCCCACATAACAAGTAAACTTCTGAGACCATTTGCTTGAACAAGATTGAAAATGACACACATTTGAGAACATACCTTAAACCTAAGAAGGTAGTTCAGCAGAGCCTACTGACTTAACTAATTGCTTGAAAATGTACGTCACTCTGAAAATGCCGTCTCCATGTATTATTTTGCAGACTAGGCTGCCATGCATTTTCCTTTGCATCAGTGATTACCTTCCTAATCTAAGTGGTTTTAAAATAATGTGCAAAATACAGTGGCAGCTAATGATCATGAGCATAAAAGCTGTTTGGACCAATGTTTCAGAAGTTGTTGTGCAAAGAGCCATAGGGACAAACATATTAAGATGAAGATTTCTCTGTAAGCAAGCAGCATGAAACTTCCCTAGTGATGCACAGGGGTCTAAGCTGTGTACTTTGGAAAGCCTCTCTGTTACAAGGTATGAAGAGCTGGGAAAGCTCTTTTCAGCTTGCCGGCTCTCTTGGTCCTACAAATGCTAAAATCCTCTACTTCTTGACCACCACCTAGCGGTAGCTTGTCTATACATAGTTACATCTATGAGCTTGTGATACACTTTTTTTTCCCCACCAATATAGAACAAAAAAATCCTTTCCTGCACTTTCCAGGCAACATGTAAACAAGATCACAAGAAAGATGTGCTTTCCCAAGACTTCCACAGCCTGCAACCCAACCTATTTACAGATTCCACATGACTAGGCCTATACGCATTACTGCTGCATACATGCTGATCCAATTCGACAGTCTGATGGGGAAAAGAGAAGGGTCCCTTCATCTCTGCTTCCTCCTCCTTGCCTTCCGAGTGACTGGCACCTCAGCAGATATACACAACAAGCCACTCTGTACAACAGTGCCTTTGAAAAAGCTAACGGGGTAGCAACTAGAGAAAGACTTGAAATTTACTTGTCCTCAGCCTTGACCCATTCACTCAAATGACTCAAGACTGTAGTCTAGCTCACAAGGTGAATGTCCCCATAATAATCATATGGTTATACCGAAACTAATTCTGATTCTTCAACTTTAGCACTGTTGAATAACTTTTATGACATTCTGTGAAGACTATCAATCATAACGTTTTCTTTTTGTTAAACTTCTATTTTTATTCCTCTGTGTATGTACAGCAATCACATTTCAATGCCATACTACTACAATGTTACCCCTGCTATAAACTACAACCATCCAAACCTGAGCAGGGGCAATTCACAATTCTCTCCCTCCATTTTCCAACTTATTAATGTCCTTCCAAGGATTATCACATAATCACTACTGTTTCAGAAAGTTGCTCTTCCAGCAGCAATTCCTGGAGAATTTGAATCAGTTTCTACCCCCCATGAAAAAGGTACATTTGTTGTTGAGGCTGGGTTGGGTATGAAGTCACATCTGGTAAAGGATTACCATCCAATTGCCGAATATGACGTGCCCTCTAGTGGCTTGTCCTCTAACACTTGCGTTGTTTTTGTGCACTTACTCAAAGTAGGTATGAAGACAAGTCATTTGCAGCTGCCTAGCTCCAAGGAGCTCAGTGTCACTTGGCACATAAACCAATAACGATATTAAAAATATTTTGCTTTGCTTTCATTACTTACCATTAAACTCTGTTTTCAAGGACAAAGGCCCAAAGCCATGATCAAGGGCAACAAAATACAGGGAATTCTCATGTTTGGCCTTTAAGAACCATGCCTGTATCTAAGGAAAGAAGAGTTACGAATATGATATGTCAGAAATAGTGAAGTCTGCAAGGGATCTCATACTGCTCAGTGTGTTGCAATTGAATTACTAGAACTGATTCACTTTTTCTTTCACCCAATGATATATATATATATATGTATGTGTGTGTATGTATAGACGAGGATATTTAGGTGGATAAATCACATGATGACAAAGTTTAATCTTTCTAGTCATTCTGCCAGCAACGTTATTTTATAACCAAAAACTACCCAGAAAGACATACCTTCTCCTTAATGATATTACCCTCCCCTGTCCAGCACTATTATTCAATGACTGGACACTTTTTCCCCTGTAGTCTATGAAAATCTTGGTATCCCCATACAAATCAGGACCTGAACTTCTCAGATTTCCTAGACCCACTGGGAAGAAACAGGGTAAGCTGTGCAGACATGCAGCCAGACTTCCCACAGATTTTGTAGAAGGCATAATATACGCACATGTAAACAATTACAGCAATATAAAAATCACTGAATATATGGCTGCCTTCAGTAATTGGTCTCTTCTATGCTTCAGACACTTAACAATAATGGTCTTTACAAAACTATTCACCTTTACTCCGAACTAATACAAAGAGACAATACAAACACAGGACAGAGAAAAAAAATATATTTAAAGCAATAAAAAATGTATCACACACCTGCAGCAGAATCATTTTTGTTTCTGCCATGTTCTTCTAGCATCTAAAATAGCTACACTGACTCAATTGAAAAATGTACTACCTATCTGTGACTGTGACTGAGCTTAAGAAAACAGAAATAATAATAAAAAAAAAAAAACAAAAAACAAATAAAAAAAAAGGAGAAGAAGAGTTATGAATAAAACCCATGATACATCAGAAGATATTCCATATGCCTATATGCTGAAGTGTCTGTTTTAGACCTGGTCTATGCCTGGTGTATAATTTTGCTAGCATCTATTAGCTAGATTATATCAAGTAATCAGACTGTCCGCTTGGAAAGACGTTGATTCCTGATTCTGCCAAGTAATTTTGTGAGACTTAGCAATCAGGTAGTAACTTGCTTGTGGAGTGCATGTTCTGAAAGAGAAATTGTCACGAAACATGAAAGAGCTCCAAAGCACTGAAAGCACTGCTCAAAGACAATTCCTATAACTCTTGTCCCTTTACCACAATCTCAATTCTGTGTCTTCCCTCAGGCATGCCTCCATTCTAAATTAAAAAACAAACACACACACACACACACAAAATAACACCACCAACAAAACAACAAGAACTTTCTAAAAATATGTATAACCACTACAACATAAATTCCATTCCTAATTACTACCACTAAAATAATCTATCCTCAGTATCAGCTAAATATCTCTGAAGCCTCATATCTTTGTGATCAGGACTTCAGTGGAGATAGGACTGAGAATGGCAGGAAGAGATTTCAGCTGCACTATCCTGTGGTCACATTCATTCCTCCCACATAGACAAAAAAGTATAATGATCTCCAACAAAAAAAGTATAATGATCTCCAACAAAATATGAAAAGGAAATAAAGGAAAGTGTTAAATAAAACCAAATTTACATATCCACGCTGATGTTGTGTAATTTTAATAGTGCTGAGTGTTACTTTTCAAGAACAAAGTTTTCAGACAAGCATTATGCAGGTACGATTCCCATTCACAGCAGCTTCTGGTTTAAACATATAACAAGAGATGGAGATAGTGTAAACATCAGAAATAAATAAAAAGAAAGTGAGTGGAAGAAAAACAGAAAAAAAAATGGTGAATCATACCTAGTATCATAAGAAGTCTATGACATCAACTTATATTTCTTGTTTAAACCAAGTTCCAAAGATTTTCACCAAAAAATAAAAATAAAAAATCTGGAATGACGTACAATAGCGCTAAACTTTTGTAGTATTAGTGCTTTAGGCAACACACCAAATCCATATTACATGATTGCCTTATCTGATAAGTTATGCACCAGCTCCTCTCCAAACTATCTGGTAAAAAACATTTTCTTTTACGCTGGATATATCCTCTGATTAGCCCTCATTAGCAGGTTGTACAACATCGCTTTCATTTTTGGACTCATGATTCCCCATTATGTGACTAATACAGCCTGGGTCAATGGTTCAATTTGCCCCTGTGGGTTTAGCACTAAAAGCATAGACTCATGCCAGATGACCCACGGTCTGGATGTTAAGGGCATGAAGGGGTTGTCTATGAGACAACGCTCTGAAAAGCCAAGTTTAAATATCCAAACCAACAGATCCAAACCTAAACCTGTTTGGAATTGCCTTCTTTTAATCAGTTTTATAGCGTTTGAGGAAGATATCACAGGAAGCATGGATGAGAACTGTAAGGTTCTTATGCCTTATTGGAAATACTGTTTTGGCTTTAACTCAAGCTGTGAAGGACTTGTATTTTGTATTGAACTGTGCTCATAGACAAGGGATGGAGATGGTTACCTCAGTAACACTGCTATCTATCATTTTAAGCAGAAGCATGAAGCCAGTGTATATCATTATTAGGTGTCATGGTATCCAAAGAATCCAAATGATTCAACTGTCAAAATCCAAGTCTGAATTGCGGGGACTGAGGGAACACTATAATGGAGAAAAGAGTTTGACACTGACCTGCATGCAAGCTGCAGCAAGGTAAGCAGGCGCACATGGATTTTCCAGATTCTTCTGCTCTCCTTGCATTATTTATTTCAATTTTCGCATGGTTGATTTTCTTCTTTATTTTGCTAGCAGATTCAGCAGCACCTGGGAGAAATTCATTTTCCTATGTGAATTCTGAGTTCACTCCTCCAAAAGTAAAAGTAGGCTGCCTCAGCACATTAAAACAACTGCTATTTACAAAAAGTACCCACCAGTGGGGGATATGTCTGATCTGAGTAGATAAGCTCTAATGAGACCTTAAATTTGAAATGAAAGCACCGTGGACAGGAATGACTAACACAACTTTCCAAAATATGCCAAGAGAGAAATACACAAGTTCGCAGCTCTTTTACAATGCCTGCCTGAGAACTACGCTGCTGTTGGGAGAAGGAATGACATAAGGATTTATTACATTTGCTATTGCATGTGTCAGCTTCCGGGACTGAAACTTATTGACAATATCTAATAGTGATGAGCATGCAAATAGAAAAAAGAAACTTCTGATACTTAACCAGCATAAAGAGTTACTGACTTAGCTTCATTTGTCATTGCTATTAGCAGAATGCAGAGAAAAAAAATGCTGTATTATCTTAAGGATCTGTTCCCAAAACATCTGATTCAGCTCAGATACAAGGAGGGTACCATAGCCAAGCTCATACAAATACACTGAAAAATCAATATGGCTCTGCTGAGGCAGAGTAACATTAATATGAAAATCCTTAATTACTGAACAAATACTTCTGGAAAAGTTTCTTTTGTTATTTCTCCTTCAGATCATCTGAAATAAGTCATTTCTCCAACCAAAAATGTCATCACCCATTTTAAGCTAAATATTTATTGGCAGAGACATGCAGTACTATTGGCTTCAATATTTGCAAGGTAAGATGCTTTTCTAGGGAGGAAATTGCTGCATACCAAAGCTATTTCCTGCCTCATACAGAAACGAATACGTACAGAACTGAAATATCAAATAGATCTGTTTTAGATAGGATGTCCTTTAACTTTTTCAGCTCTAAGAATCCCAGACAACAGTAGTCATCCATCAGGGTTGCTGTCAAGCTATAAATCCATTCTGTTTTCTTATTACATGTTCTCTTCTACTTTCTTTTCTACTTAAATTTTCCCTCATGATTCCACTTATGTCTTTTTTTTTTTTTACATTCTCACCTTCCTCTTGTTTTTAATTCTTAAAATCTAAGAACAAGACAATCCCCAATAAATCACATAATGAACAGTTTTTTTCTCGTTTGTTTTTAGAATCTCTAAAAGAGCTAGTTTTTGTGACAAAATGTTTTGGCACAGCAGAGCAGAACATGTTTACAGCATATGAGAAAAATCTTTGGCATCACGTGTTATGGTTTCAGCAACTGCATGTAGATAAAATTAACACAGTCTCATCACAAGATACGCAGATTTTGCTCTTACTCAGGCAGGGTTTATACTTATATGGAATATTGCGGCATGATAAAACAGCAAGGGGTGGTAGTACTCTAGTATTGTTTTATATCGTCCTTCTCCAGCCCACAGAGGCACACTGAGTGGAGTAGGACTCACCTTCTACTCCACCTGCCCACCACCTTGTTTAATGCCCAAGGGCCTGAAGGTCCCATTATCTTAATACAAAAGATCACCATCACTGACAGAGTCAAGACAATGACGAAACGCAATGAAGGTGTCTTCATCCACAACACAGTTTACATCATAGATAGTAAACATTAGAAAATAATTCCTTAATGGAATTTTTAATTTTAAATACTGAAAATGAAACCATGAATATATCCCATATAGACAGTTGCAGATTTGGACATGTCTACTTCCAGCTCTTATATTTCATTGAAAGGTTATTATAATTAGACATTTTTCTTGGGTGATGTTATTACTACAGAAGATATCTTTTTGAACAATGCTATTTCTACATGGGATGAAACAGGATTAACTACCATAACTCTGGGATTATAAAAATCACAGAAAAAAAAATCAGAAAATCTTACTGATGGTACGGTTATTTTAGAATTAAGTACTAATCATGCCAACAACATCAAATGGAAGAAGAAAAAAACGTTAATGAATGCTACCTTTGGAACCAGGTCCTTTGCTGTTTTGAGCAAGTGCTTCTCTTCAACTCTCACAGAGAATTGCAGTAACCATACTGCCTTGATACTGGTCTGAGGCAATAAAAACGGTTTAAGAAACACTCTAGCTTTTTGGATGTCTTCACTGTCAATGACAGTATTTAAGCAGAACACACCATATTCATTAACACTGTAACTAAGTTTTATTATTATTGTTGTTATTATTATTATTATTTAAGAAGGAAAATAAATTACAATAAAATACACATGGAAAATTATCTGAAGTCATGCATGAAACTGATACTTGTGCCATCAGTGCTGGAAAATTCTTAGCCAGAGCCTACCACGACTAATGATGGCTATTTAATATCTTAGGCAATAAAGAAAAATAACAGATGTTTCTTATTAGCTGCAGGTTGGGATGTAGTTTTCAGTGGCATAATATTTTATCACTCATGTTTCCTCCTTGAAAATTCATTTGTTCACGATTAGCACAAAAATCAGTTATTTTATGAAGAGGCTCTGATAATTAAGGGCAAAATTATGGTGCTGCTGAAGACAAAGGAATTGTGGTCAAAGACTTCATTTCATATGCTTTCATATCACGATCTTAAAGCAAGTGATCTTATTTGCTTTAGCACTACAGCTCTTTTTAGTAAAATCATATTTAGGCTTTCAAAAGTGAACTGAGATTTTTTTTTTTAGTTGTATAGGCTGATTCTGACCTTATTGGTGGACCAGATGCTTGTCCAGAGAGGTGCTACACAGCGAGGCAGGGCCCCAAAAACAGCTCCCCAGAAAATCAGCCCCTGTTCTCCCACACCAGTGTGGAAGAGAGCAACGGGGCTGAAGCTGGATGTTTCTGTGTACGCACCAGCTTCAGCAGCTCCACGTTGCATTGCAAACTGCTGGAAACAACACTTCCCTTCTCCCTGGTGTTTCCAATCCCAATACACTGCCATAATAGAGAGGGAGGAGATAACAATAAACCTCGGGGGAGGTTTATTGTTAATGATAGCAGATGGAAATCCACATTTAATGATAATTTCAGCTCTTTTTGGCTGACTTTTTGTCAGGTCTCATTAGATTGTCATTGCTTTCCCTCGTAATGTGTTTGATGAAGAGTCTGTGACAGAGGTTGGGGAAGCGTCAGCTTTGCCCCTTGTTCTCTTGCACTTGCCACCTCGGTGCCGTGTGTGGCACGGGACCCTCTGACACACGGAACAAGCAAGAGCACCAGTGCCAAGCCGCATGTCAAATTTCCATACCAGTAACTTCTTATTTCGTAAATAAAAAGTAAAGACGCTCTGAATGTTTCTTCAGTCACCCCAAGGCACCCACCCCGCGCACCCCACTCCGGAGGTGGCTGCCAGCTACGAGCAGTGAACGACAGCTCTGCTATTAACTTCTGTCCAGGCTAACTGGGTGCCCTGCTTTTATAATTCATACGTTGAATCTTTCAGAGGTCTTGTTTAAGCTGACAAATTTCAACCTTTTTTCCCCAAAGGATTTGGAAAACCTGTTGACGGGCGTCGCTGCCTAAATTCGGAGCGGAGGATCAGCCACAGGGGCTGACAGCACAGGGAGCCGGGACACCAGCCGGGACACCGGCCTGCCCCTGCCGCTGCCCCTCCCGTACCTCACGTCCTTCCCGTAGCCGCTGCCTCCCTCCCCGGACGTCCCCGGGCCGCAGCCTCGCACTCCGACCGCCTCTTTCCCCGCGCCTTGCCCCGCCGCTGCGGGCCGTTACGCTGACAGACCCGGGCGGGCCCCGCCGCGCCCCGCCCCGCCCCGCCCCGCCGCCTCATGGGCACCGCCTCCGGCCGGCCCAGCCCTGCTCCGCCTCACGGGCCCGCGCGAGGCCGCTCCCCGCCGCCGCTCCCCGCCCGGCGATGGTGCGCACGGGGCGCCTCGCGCCCTGCCCGACGGCGGCCCGGCGGCCTCCTGCAGGTAGGGGCCGGGGCTCCCCCTCCCCTCCCCTCTCCCTGCCGCCGCCGCTCCCCCGCTCCGCGCCTGCCTTGTGGCGGCGGCTCCGCGGGGTCTCCGCCGGTCCGGCCGCGGGCGCCGGCGCAACCGGTGGTCTGCGCCCCCTGGGGCGCCCGGGGCCGGAGGGGCTGCGGGGCGGCACCGGCAGCGCGGAGCCGGGGGGTGCCCAGAGGCCGGGGCAGCCCCGCCCTGCCCTGCCCTGCCGTGCCCTCCCCTCCCCTCCCTGCCGTCCCGGCCGCTCCCGCGGGGCAGGACTCGTCCGTTTTCCCCCGCCTCCCCCGCTTGGGCCGGCCCCCACGCCTCAGCGCCGCGGGTTACCTGCGCCGTGCCGTTGGCCCTGAACTCGCTCCGAATCGGCCGGAGCCGGGCGGGCGGGGCTGCTGCCCTCCTCACCGGCCGGCGGGGGGCGGCCGGGTGCTGCGGGGCGGCCTCCGCCTGCGGCTCGGCTGCGGCGAGCTCCGTGCGAGCTCCGGGTGCTGCCCGTGCGGGGCCGGTGCCTCAGCGGGCAGCCCCTGCCCTGGCTGCCTGGTGTCGGTGAGCTCCGGGCGCTGCCCCTCGGAGCGCTGCCGCGCGGGAGCAGCCGGTGCCCGAGCAGTGCGGGGCGTGGCCCATCTGTCTCATTTTACCCCTCAAATGTCTTTTGCGTTCTCAAGAGCTTAGTCTTCAAGCATGCTTGTACGTGTTTGTGAGGTAACTTCTTTTGCAGCCTCGCTAGCTGACTTCGCTAGGCCTTTCCTGGATGATTATTTTTTTCCCTCCGGTGACAGCGGCGGTTGCGTTGCACCTGAAATGGCCTCAAAACCACTGCGGTAGTGCCCTGGTGCTTGTCCTGGTATTTCTTGTTGTAGGTGACAGTAAGCTGCGGAAGTTGCAGAGAAGCGTTTTCAGGAGGCTTCACCTGCGGGCGCTGCCGTGCGGTGACTCTTGCACAGGAATGGCAGGAAGCGAGTTGGTTCAGCTCAGCACCTAGCGAGCGAAGGCAGTGCAAGTGAATACGAGGGTAAAGGCACCCTTTATTCTGGCCACAGCATCAACAGTAACCTTGGGATCTCCAAGGTGCTGTGCCTTTGCTTTGTATTCATTTTTGTCGCTGTTGTTTTCCCACCCTACTTCTTTGAAAGCTGTGGTGTGTTTTAATATGGAAATTGGTAAGGATTTTGGCACTTAAGTTAAATGGATTACAGGGTACTTAAAATGTGAAAATTGAGCTCCATATTACAACTTTGAGACATCTCTCTTAATTACTTCGAGAAAAAAAAAAAAAAAAAAAACAAAAAAAAAAACAAACCAGCTTTCTGGTGCATTATAGAAGCATCTATTTTACACTCTCCTACAACCACAGAATAGCTGCTAGTAGCAACTATTTTCAAGTTAGTGAAAAGATTGAAATAAGTCTCGTGTGATTTGCAGTCATTATAAGCAACTCTTTTCCCAGTGGGTTTGTTGTAGTAGTCAAGACTTTCGACTGGTCACTTAGTGTTTAAATATTTTTCCCATTTTTGGATATCTCCCTCTTCTCCCACTCTTGTGGTTTTTGTAAAGCTTTATAGTGTTAAAAGTGTTTCCTTGGCTATGTGTGTCTGATCTCTTCTGTTAAATTAAAACCATCAAAAGCACTTGTATTTACAAATTGCCAGTCCTACAAACGTGTGCTTAAGTGAAGGTCCCATTAAATGAATGATTCCCTTTTGGGGTTTGACACATTCCTAAAAAGTGAATGCATCTGCATACCTAACAAGCTGTGGAAGAGCAGACCTCCAGCTAAGATCTTGAAATATCCTGGCTTTTTCTTTTTTTAATCATTTGTTGGTATTGTTTAAATATGCCTCTTATGTGAACTCCCTTTCCAGAGAGATTTCACACCTTGTGAGCTTCAGGCTATTTAGAATCCCGATACTCTTTACTAGAAGACAACTGGAAATGGTTGACACTCTTATTTCAGAGACTTCTCATTTTGTAGTTAGATTGCCACCAGAGTTTTATTCTAGGTCTCTACTGTATTTGAAGCTGTAAGATTGCTAGGTGATCTATTTGCTGCTTAAACAGTAGCATAATTAACTGTATGTAGGCAATGCTGAAAAGAAAAGACAAGCTGAGATACTGCAGAACTCTACACTGCTTCAAACATGACTGAAGGCCAATTGTTAATTCTAAAACTAAACCTGCAAGCAGAAAATACAAGAAGATAAGCTAGATCTGATAGAAAAGAGTGGTCAGACAAATGCATGTGTTTGGGGGGGGAGGGAAAGGAGAAAAAACTTCTTTCTCATGCTATTTAGCCAAGTAATTTTTGAAGTTTTTCTCAATTCCCTGTCATCCCCTGCCCCTCCCTACCACTACCCCCAGTATATAAGTTTGAAGACTCTGGTCCTGATTATTAATAAGAAGAACATGAACCTTGTTGTAAGAGGAAGCAACTTGTTCAAAATAATCAGAATGCATACTGAGTTTGTTCCTTCTTATGCTGGCAGTTTTAAAACTTAAAATACCTTCGTGAATGGGAAGGTACTTGTTTCAACAAGATGTTTTAGATAACTTCACATGTTCTTTGTTCAGAATTGAATTTTCTGACATGCCTCAGAACTTAAATTGTTATTGTTAGGTCTTCTGTAGCTTAATTAGTGCTAATTGGTTTTGTGATTGGCAGATATCTTAATAAAATATAATTAAGCTTGTTAGAACACAAGTGAAAGATAAATATGCATCTGCATTATTAGCTTTATCCTAGAATACCTTGAACAAATCATGAAACCTTTATTGCTGTTAGTGATGCTTTTTGAAAACTAAGTGTTCAGAGTTGTGGGTGGGTTTGTTTGTCATATTTAAAGTGGGATTTATTACATCTGAGATTTATGGGGGAAAGAATTCATACCAACATATTAAGGTGTTAAGATTTAATATAAGTTCAAGTGACTGAAAACCCATTGACTTCTTGATTACAGTATTTGGAAGTTGACTTGAAACTTCTATGTCATAGTCTATTCAAGTCTTTCTTGGAACTCTTTGGTTTAATTCTGTGTATGTGCATGTATACAAGTGAAGTAAAAATATAATTAAATACCAAAAGATAATCTTGTGTTAACAATTAATCTGGGGTACAGGTATTTTTCCTTTTTGTTTGGCATGCAATCCTGTCTGTACTTTTACATAAACTGTATTTTCTTCTTGCAGTCAAAGCTGGAGGTATGAGAGTGTCTAAAAAGCAAGAAAATGGACTTGTTAAGAAAAACGCTAAACCTCCAGGAAAAGACAAGACAAGGTATTGCACTGCAGGGCTGGTTTCCCTGCACCATAGGTAAAGGTCATAGACAACAGGCTGAAGGTTGAAAATAAAGACAACTATTCAACTCTGAAGAGTTTAATTCTTAAAGTAACTTGTGCTACGTAGGATTGCTAAACAGTCTGGCAGACTTCAGTCTGATTCCTGCTTGTGTTTGTGTGTTTTTACCCCCACTGGGATTTAAGTTGCCTGTATTACTTCTGATAAACAGATTTGCATCTGGCATTTCTGAGTATCTTTTGCTGCCATCAAGAAGTCTTCCTTTTTAGTTGAATATCTGTGTCTACATTGAGTCATAGTATCAGTATCTGACAACCAACACAAAGTGCTGTGATCTAGTAGAATCCTTGTGAAATAGATTATTTTACCAGGATTTAAAAGGGAAGCTTGTGACTAGACCGACAGCTGAACTCAAGTTTTGGATTAATGTGATTTTATTTTTTACCTTTTTCTTTTTCTGGATAGCTTTTAATATTAAAATTAGCTTTCTTTACTTCTTTTTTTTTTTAACACTGGCGTAGTGACACTGTTTTGGCAGGTCTACAGAAATCACCACTGTGGGTTTGTTTGCTTTTCTTTTTCCCAATGGCTTGGAGGACGCTGATCTAAAATATTTTTTTTGTAACAAAGCTGAGACAGTAACACTGACTTCTTTCCCGTTTACTTGTTCACTGTACTGCGATCAATGGGTATTCAATATAGCATACATACCTTGTTGGAATGATGGATTTTGTCAGGTTGCAGTCATACAAGTCACAGGAAAATTGTTAAGTAGTAATCATACAGATTCCTTGTTCCTGTGTTTCTGATTCAGATGAGATCATCTGATAGAGCTGTAATAGTGACTTGTTTGAGACTAAGTGGCTGGTCTGAGCTGAGTTCAGTCTTGGCAGGAGATGAACTTTGAGATCTAGTTCTAAAAAAGTGTGCTTACTCTATTACACAGCACCTCTATATTGCATGATAGAACATAATTCATCATCTTAATGGCTAATTAGATGCCTGCATGAGTTTATAGATAATACATAAAAACTGGTTATAGCTCGTTACGTAAGAGAAGTGACTCTTGTTTGGGGGGTTTCTATTTCTTTAATAACCCCCTTTTTTTTCTGGAGTATTTTAGTTTGGAAGCTTTTTTTCACCAATTGTTAGTTGTCTGGGTCCAATCTTGCTGCTGTCTTTTTCCAGAATATGGTTATCCAATGGCATAAACATATATTTAATATCTTCTGTTTGTCAATGTGGCAAACCATCAATTCCTAAATTGAAATTTCAATAGAAAGTTTATCTTGTCTCATCTACCAAATCATTAGCTTCATTCAAGCAGTATCTGCTTTTTCAAGAGTCACGGTTAAGGTGTTTGGTTCCGTGTATATGGCTGATATTGGCTTTTCTTGACTGCGTTTTAAGTTGCAGTGACACCTCTGTAAATAATAATATCATCAGAAGTATGTATAATCTTCTAATGCTTATCTAAAGTATTTCATACCCACAGCTTGTTTATTTGGAATGCTGGTGATGTGGCTAATTTGCGTTGAACTACAAAGAAGTTAATGGGATAATCTTGTACAAAAAGTTCTTGCTTGACAATTTGCTGATGTCAAAGGAAATATTCCCCTGCCAGAGGATGAATGTTTTTCATAGGCCTAGATTAGAATCAAGAAAATAGCAAAGTCAAATTTTTTACTTCTGTCTTTTCATGATAGACTTCGGTGAAGCTATTCCACAGTGTACAAAATTAGTATTTTCTATAAAATATACTACTATAAAATATAGTACTTTCTATAAAACTATGTATAAATTAAAAAAAAGCCACAACACATATTTTCCATTGCTCTATTCTGAGGCAGCATACTTTCCTTTTTATATCGTATAATTAGCTCCAAAACTTAAATTTCAATTACAAAATGTTTTGTATTAACAAGTTTGAAAAATAAGTGGCAGTGTTTTTGCAAGATGGAGATACTAAATACTTCTCTTTCTCATGCTTTGCAGTGCTGTCGTCACTATTTCAAAAATTCAGAAGATGAGTGTCGTACTGGCAGAAGCACTGGACAAAGTAAGTACATTTGGAAGAACAAGATAGGCATTTGTCAAGGCCCCTCCATAAAACTAAACAACAACAACCAAACAAAAACCAGTGAATTTTCCTTAAATTGCTGTCATCTGGTATTTGTAGGCTTGTCTACTACTATATACTACTAAATATTCCTGATGATAAATAGCCTCTGAAGAAACTTAGTATGTGGGTGAAATGCTAGATGGCTAAAATATAACCAGCGGTCTCTTATTCTGCTATTTTTTAATTAATTTTTATTATTCTGTGCATTTCTACTCCTATTTAGCAGTAAATAAGTAGCCACAAAGTGGTTATGTGTATGTGTTATAGAAAAGTACTGTTAGATATTTTAAAGTGTATTTTTTTTAGTGGTATGTTGATTTCAAATTCACAGAACATAGAATGGTTTGGGTTGGAAGGGACCTTGAAGTCCATCTAATTCCAATCCCCTGCCGTGGGCAGGGACACCTCCCACTAGACCAGGTTGCTCAAAACCCCATCCAACCTGGTCTTGAACACTTCCAGGATGAAGCATCCACAACTTCTCTGGGCAACTTCTCCCAGTGCCTCACCACGCTCAGTAAAGAATTTTTTCCTCATCTCTAATCTAAATCTACCCTCTTTTAATTTAAAGCCATTACTCCTTGTCCTGCAAGTGCACAGGTGGGAAGTTAATGTCAAACTGTTTTTAAACTGATTTTAAGTGATCCTTGAGACAACACGTACAACGTATTGCATTGTTGCTCCATATACAGTTATTTCACCTGGGGACTGATACAAGATAGTCAGACATCTGACTGATTTCTCGCTTGGAAATACAAGATTACTTAAAATTTTATGTCACAAGGCTGCTGATAGACCCTTCTATTCATCATTATGCTTACAGGTCTAGTATCTCTTGCTAGGTTGTTGATGCAGAGTCTTACACTTAAATATTGCAAAAGCTGATTTAACAAGCAGCTTTTTAATTTGCACGCTAATCAGATCTGACTCTCATCTGTTTTTCATACACATGCAATCTTTAGATTCCGAAGCATACAAAGAGTTCCTCATCTGTAGAGCTTTGTAAAACATCAGTCACATTTCAACATAAGCCTTTCATCAACAGATGGGATCAAAGCTTTACTATGTAGATCTTGAAATTTGGCTTAGACTTATTTGTTAAGGAGAAATAGAGATATCATCTTGTTTTTCCTCTATTTCCCATCTCTTCTGCTCTGATCTACCATTTCCTTCTACAGTTGGTTTCCAGAATCTCATACATAAACCTTCTTTAGAAGTTTAGAAAGTGATAATTAAATAATACAATGATGGTGGCTTGAATCAGGAAAAGTAAGAATTTGTAACCACTTAATGTTAACTTGGTTACAATTTATTTGTTCTGCTTTCCTTATCTTGTCAGTTCATTCTATGAACTACTGAGAAAGTCAATTCACAGAAGGTAGTCAGACTAATGTCAAAATTTTAAACCAGAAACTATTAAATGTACAGAATCACTGAGTTCTGTGTTGATTACTTGAACTCTTTGTAGAGTTAGGTTTAACTACTTTCATGTGATGGAATTTAGGAGGAGAACAACAGAAGTTGTATTCTATTACAACTTTTTTCCTCATTTTGCTGTTACAGATGAGCCACAAAATTCCTGCAACAGCATTACAAGTTGCTCACCAAAAGCCACAGCCTGCCTTGGAGAAGTTCATGCTGCCTAAAAGAATTTACATTATTCAACAGCCACGGAAATGTTAAAATATGCATTTAAAAACTCATGTTTACATAGAAGCAAATTTCTATTCTAAATAGCACTTAGCACACTGTGGTAAATAGTTTGACTGCCTTGTCACTAACAGAAACACAGTAAGATACAATAAAATACTTTATAAAAAGAGTTACTCAGTTACTTGGGTTTTATTAAAATATATAGCTTCTGTCTAATCTATTTTTAGTAGTGTTCAATAATAACTCAATGCCAAGAAGCCTAACAGCTTCACTTCCTGTGTGAGTTTTGACTGAAGTACTGGAATTGTCCATCTTTTCTGTAATGTTTTTTTTTTTTAACTCAGTGTGATAGCAAACGTGAAGTGAATGTGATCCTAAGAAAGGTCACAACTGAAAGGCGTGTTTTCTGAGAGTTGGTATGTCAATTGTAAATGGATTGAAGTACTGCTTAAAATCCAGATTGCCTAATGTTTTGACCTCAGTGTTTTTTTTGGGTCTTTTTTTTCTCTTATAATTTAGGCTGAGGTGTTCCATACCAATGCCTGTCTCAGGCTGATTGCATGACATGGCAACTTCAGAGGGTCCTGGGAAAAACCTACAGATTTTTCTTGCATTTGTTTCTGTAAGGAAGTTCAGCTTATTGTGCACTGGAGCATTTTCTAAGGTGAGGAGGAAGGGAAAACGATGGTTGAAGCTGACATTGGAAAGTTGGACAGGTTAGGAACTTTTAAGGCCCTCAGCTAATAGAGGTTTCCAAACACTTTTTCCTTGAAGGAAGATGTCTCAAGAATTTAACAGCAAGAAGCCCCTCTTTGTCCTTAATGACTCCCCTGCTGGGATCCAGACAGTAGGAAGAGCCAAGTGAGAACAGTCTGTGTTAACCCATTTAGGGTTGAGGAGTAGGAATGAAGGAAATACATGACTCGGACTCGAACCTCTGGGATGAGAGGGAAGACATGAAAGAGGAGTCAGGTTGCAAGGAACGCAGTGATTTGCATATGGAGTTTAAGGTTGAGATGCTAGAATGGCAGATGAGCCTGAAAAGCAATTAGACTCAGTACAGACTGGAAGTAGTAGGACCTGAGGGATCAAGCTTGAAAATGGGGAGGAGCAATTGTAAATAAAATAACAGGAAGTATCCTTGAGCCCTGCATGCTTATGCTGTCAGGAAAGACAATAAAAATAGTCAAAGTCCTGCCAGAGAATAATTATCTCCTCCTGCTCGTTGGTTGGGTAGCTCAGCTTTTTTTCTTGCTCTTAATCTAATTCTGTTGTGTTTTTTTTTTTTTTGAGGTAGTAATTGCAGATGAATGTGCCACTAAAATTGCAGTCAAGCACTTCAGGCAGACTCAATATGAAAAGTGATGCTCAGAAATGCATTTATATTGTCTGTAAGGATTCTTTTCATAGTGTGCTGCACATGACTACAGTGAAAATTTATTGAACATATGAAGCCCTCTCCTTAGAGGAGAACCCTTAGAGGAGAAACAGGAGGTTACTCAGAATTAGTGTTACCACTTAATATGAATATCTGCTTCACTTTATTCATCTATGAAACGTAAATAACTTTATATGTTGATTAAAGATTAAATTATGATCACAGGAGGTGGTGATTAGTAGTATGTGCAATAAATAACTTGGTTACACCCTGAACAAATAAGAAAAATTAAAATACCACTGCTAGTACATGTTCGCTACAGAATAAATGTCAGAAAAAAAACTTTATAATTCTGATCTTTACCTTTTTTTTTTTTTTCTGAAGAAAACTAATAGCTAGTGAAAATAATAGGGCCTGATTCTGATGGCCGTTAAGGAATATTTCTTTCTCTGAAGTAATCTGCTTCCAGAAACCTATGCATATGCTTGCCAAGGATCTCATGCCAGATAAGGTTGTGTTAGTAAAAAGGATTATTTTCTTTTGGATTACACCCATCAACATTCCCCTGGATGCTAGATTAACTGGACACCTAATTGTTCTGGACTGTGCTTAATATATACTTGAGTGAAGAATCAATTCAAGCATCTTTTCCTAATAACTTGAAGGGACGGTGTGTATCCTGGCACACTACAGAAATTGGTGACTGATGAATTGCACCCTGCTGCAAGGAGCTATAAATAGCTTGGGAGCAGAGAGATACGGGATCCTTGTTTCTATCCTGCACCCCTAGAGTGGCTGAAAACATTAGTGTTCTAGCTGTGTGCAAATCACTGTGGGGATCCAGTCACTTATTGCAGCACTTCATTGTTGCAGCTGCATAAAATCCTATGTTGTGATACGATATTAACATTGCTATGGCAGTGAGTAAACAGAAGAATCTGACCATCCTTCTACTTGTTCCATATTGAATTTTTGCAGTCTGTTCTCTAATGAATATTATCTAAACAGTTGAAAACAATATGTTTAGGGTAGGGATGGCATGCTCAAATACAGAAAGTAGCTATAGGGAACATCTTTATTGGCATGAATCAGGTGGTCATACAACAGTTGCTTATGGACCTAACCCAGTTTTAAAAGGTCCTCATATAGTGCACCTTTAGCAGCTTCGATACTATTTAGTTGAATTAAATATATTCAGTAACTAGGTTTTCTCTGGTATAGTGACTGCTCTGTCTGCACTGGGAGTTGTGCAGCATAGGCTCAGTCTGTTTTTAAGAAGCATCAGTCCTCCTGGAAAAATACATCTGTGCGTGTTGCAGCTGTGCCTAGGATTTGTAAGTGTACAGTGCATATTTGGAGTGGTGGTATGGTAGTTCCAACCACCCTATCACAAAGCCTGCTTTAATGTAAAATATCTTCCATATTCTACCTATATAAAATTTTAATGTAGAGAAAGGGGACCTAACAAGAAGCCAGGAGGCCTATGTTCGATAAGCTCAGTTTGTGGGTTTTACTAAATGTCAAGCAGGTGCAAGTCCCTCTTTTGCAGTAATATGCATCCTGCAGAGGAAGAAATCCTGGCAACTGATCTATTTCATTTCCTGCATTCCCCTGTGGCATTATTACATGTAGCATTTAATGTTTGGTTTCTGTGTCAATAGCACTTGCTATTTGAAGAGAACCTGAAAGTTGGTTTTACTCAGCTGGGCAGATGAGCACCACAACTGCTTTCTCACTCCTCCCTCAAAGGGAAGGGGGGAAAAATATGATGGAAAGAGCTACAGGGTTGAGATAAGGACAGGGACATCACTCTGTAATTATTATGATGGACATAATAAAAAAACAGACTAGGTGTAAGGAGATCAGAGAATGTCATTTACCTATTACTAACAAGCTAGAGCAGTGAGAAGCAAACCAAAACCAACCAACCAAAAACCCTACAGCCACCTTCCCCTCCTCCACCCTCTTCTAGGCCCTCATCCTGAGCAGCACAGGGGAATGAGAGATGGGGTCTGCAGTCAGTCTATAACGCTTTATCTCCACTGCTCCTTCAGGGTCACTCTGCCCATGCTCTCCATGGCGTCCCTCCCACGGGATGCTGTCCTTCACAAACTGAGCCTGTGGTGGCTGCCTACGGGCAGCAGCTCCTCAAGCACTGCTCCCACACGGCTCCGTACCACGGGGTCCATCCCCCAGGAGCAAACTGCTCCAGCACGGGTCCCTCATGGGTGGGCAGCAGCTCCCCCCAGGCCCCCTGCTCCTGCGGGGGCTCCTCTCCACCGGCTGCAGCTCCGGCCCGGGGCCTGCTCCTGCGGGGACTCCACAGGCCGCAGCCTCCTCCAGGCCACATCCACCTGCTCCACCAGGGGCTCCTCCACCCATGGGGGGGCTGCAGCGTGGAGATCTGCTCCATGTGGGACCCATGGGTGCAGGGGGACAGCCTGCTCCACCAGGGGCCTCTCCCTGCACAGCCCGCAGGGGAACTGCTGCTGCCTGCCTGCAGCACCTCCTGCCCTCCTGCTGCACTCACCTTGGTGTCTGCAAGTCTGTTTCTCACTTCTCATTCCCCTAGCTGCTGTTGCACAGCATTTTGTTTTTGTTTTTCCCCTTTTATCAAATCTGCTCTCACAGAGGCGCAAAGAACATCGCTTATTGGCCTGGCTTTGGCCAGCGGCGGGTCCCTTTGGAGCCGTCTGAAACTGGCTCTTATCTGACGTGGGGCAGCTGCTGGCTTCTTCTCACAGAGGCCACTTCTGCAGCCCCTGCTACCAAAACCTTGCCATGTAAACCCAGTACAGAAGTGTACAGAGAATAAACTCTTCTGCTGAAGTGTTTTATAATTAAGAACACTTCCATTTCAGCCAAGTCAATCTTTTACTTAACTGTTGTATTCTGACAAGTGCTTTTCTGTAAGGTGCTTTATTTTCTCAAATTTATATATATTTTTTAAGGTGTCCTGCTTATAACAGTATTCTTAATAACAAGAACAAAACAGAAAATAAAAATTGTATTTTAAACTTTTAAAGAATAGACTTGACAGTTTTTCATCCTGTTTGTGCCATCAGCTCTGACATCTTTTTTGTTTGTGTTTGCATCATTGGTGATGCTATGATGAATCAGTTTTACCTTGTTTTAGGGAGTTTTATCTAGTTCTAGTCTGAATTTATTACTTTGCCTTTATTTAAATATGAACTACAGCTAAATTCAGAACATAAGGAACAAATACAGTTGGTTTGCTGGAATGGATCAAAGCCATGCAGGAAGCCTGCTTTTGCAAATGATGGAAGCATTTAACAAGAATGGCATGGTTTCAGGAAACAATTTATTCTGTAGAACTTCTTGATGGAAATAACATTGCTTAATATGGGGTTGTTTCTTGTCTGTAGACTTTAAAACACCTTAGAGAAGTGGGAGCGGCTGAAGACAACTGGCAATAAAAGCCATGAAAACAGATTTCAGTAAATGCTGCTAGCTACAAGGCCTTCAACATACATGTATTCCTAAATTTGATAATGTCACACCTTCTGTTTGAAGGCTTCTGGACTTCTCTGCAGGGATGAATTTCTTGAGTGAGGCTGAGTGTCTACCTCTTAGCACCTGACTCTAACATCTTGGGTGGTGCTTGGCAGAGCTGTTTGGGAATTTGGCAATGTGTAACTTTAGCTGTTCTGGAATGAATTATGGTATGTGTTGTTATTCATTGTACAGACTTAAGTCTGAATTGAGAGTACGTGACTTCTGACTTTTGTGTGAAGCCATGAAGCAGATTAAATGACAAAGGAAAAACATGTGGCTAATCTGGAAATCTACAATAAAAGGGAACCATAATGAAAGGTTTAACAAAATAAAATAACTGTTTAAAGCCTTTCTTCCTTCTGAGATGTACTCATTCAGTCTGTCCCTCTCCAAGCAGTATGCACAGATTTGCAAATAATTTTAAGCACAGTAACCTCTCCGTGCTATGCAAAATCCAACTGGTATACACACAAACATGTACATCTACTGAATTCCTCTTCAGCTGCATTGGTAGAGGAATGTGTTTCTGGAATGTAAAAATTCCTTGGCCTAATCAGTGTCGTCTGTGACACTGTTGAGCATAACTCCCAAAACAAGTTCACAGTAAGCAATCCTGTTTTGAAACCCTCACTGTCCTTGATGACCATGGTTTCAACATGCTGTTATTCCTTGTGTTCTCTTTCTGCATCTCATAGGCTGTCCTTCCTTCCTTAGCACGAGCAGGGCAGATGCTTGCAGCTGATCAGTTTAGGTGATCGGTTTAGGAGGAATGCAAATTTTTTTCATGCTTTTGAGCCATTTGTGCATTAAATCTTTTTTTAAGAGAGTAGGTGTGATGGGATTCTTTGCAGATACCCAGTATAGCATTCCTTAGAGCTTCCAGACCTAAAGCTTTGACTGCTTCTTGTCTTCCTCACCGTTAGCTGAATGGCTGCTGCTGTTCTGCGGAATACATTATTGAACCACGCTTGTACCTGGTAACTGTTTTCAGTCTTTCTCAGCTACTGTAAACTTTAAGGCACTTTGCTTTCTCTTTTCACTAGTTATCGTTTTCACTTTATTCAGTGAAACCATGCAGAGAACAATGATTCAACCTGATAGTGAACAGCCTTTTTCTTCTTGTCAAACCTGGCCATAGACCCCAGTCCTGGCCATTATTCCACTCTTACTGGATTTTAGTGGAAAACTTTTAGATAACTTTATTATTAACATACATTTCTGGCATTTCATTTGTAACAAATTACCAGTTTTTAGTTCACTCTTCAGATGAAGAGTCTATTAAAATTATGAAACCTGAGTATTTCTTACTCTCCAGCTTTCCTAGTTTGCTAAGTTGCTATACAGGTTTATCAATCACATCAAGCATAATGTAAGAAACCTCAATAGTTCAGTAGTATGAGTATACTACTTTTGCCACAAGAGGTAGCTATATGTCTACATCTTACTCAGGTTCTGCCAGCTAAGCTAGCCTCTGAAAACGCAGCTATTTTCTTAGAAGGAGGTATACTTAATGTGAAAAAAAAATGAAGTAGTTTCAAAGAAAAATAATAGATTAAGTACTGAAATCATCATTTGGTATTTCACACGGGACTCTAGCAATTGTAGAGATCCAAAGAGCATAGTCGTTACAAAACAGTTCCTTTTCCTTCCTACATTCTTGATGTTTATGGCAGTAGTCAATTAAACTGAAACATCAAACAGGGAATACAGGAAAGCACATACTACATTTATATTAGACACACTTGCATAGATAATCAGTATTTGCTGATTTTATAGGTGCTTTCATACTATGTATTTAAACTTGTTAATTTAGAAACAATTTATTCTTCCGTGAACCAGGCAACATTGGAAAATTGGATACAGCATTTCATATTTAACTGTTATGTAAAATGGGAGGAAGTTTCTGAAACTGATTTCACTTAATTATTTCAGAAGTTATTTTTATGTAAATGAATAACAAAGCTATTATAAAGTATTAGTTTTTATATAGTAGCCATCATTTTAGTTGCAAAATATACAGTTAAAGGCATACTGAAATAGAACAGTCACTAAAACGAATAGTGACCTTAAACTTTAATTCCAACCTACTTTTTTGCTCATAACCTTCTGGAATTCCTTCTAGTTTAATTTATTTTTTCCATATTTGGTATCTTTTTTTTTTTTTTTTTTTTGAAGCTCAAGAGTTAGCGAAAACTCTGAGCCTCATTTAAGCTGTACAAGCCTGAAATATTTGTTCCCTATATGTTGCTGTCAAGAAACATCAAAAACAATGACAAACAAGAATAGCTATTAAAAAATAGCTGAAATTTAAAGCTTTTAACTTGGTTTGTTCTGTGGATCTCAACCATAAAAAGTGAAAACAAGTCAAAAAGCTAAATTCAGAGTGAGATAATTTTGTTGGAGCTGTTCAAAGATGGCAGGCAACAATGGGTAGACATATAATTTTCTCTACAGTGCACATATATTTGAGTTCTGCTGTGCAAAAGTTTTTTGAGGTTTCTAAAGACAGTACTTTAAAATATTATGGATAACCCTCCAATTATGTTTAACTCTAGCCTCTAACCCTTTAGCAAGGCCAATTTTAGGCTGCTACTATCTTGAATTTTATTTTTTCCTAACTGAATTCAACTCACAAAAAGTAAATAAAGGAATTTTAAAATGTTATAGATGTATTTGTCATGACACATTTATAACTCTGACTGTCTCCAAGAACTTAACTGAAGGATAGCTTTGTTCAGAATGCCTTTATAAGTGCATGCACAGAAAAAAAGGGGGATGAGGGGTGGCGAGGGGAATGTCCCAAAGCTCTGCGGGCTGTGGCTGTAAGGAATTTACAAACTTGGCTGGCAAAATTGGAATGCATATATTGTTTTACACTAATAAGATCATGCTTCACAAATTGGAGAAAATTAAGTTTGAACCAACCAACATACTGGTTGGTATGGTAGAATGATAATAAGCTCAGAAATATTTGTCTTTAACCAACAATACTGTTCCTTTCAAATGGAACAAGGACTGCTAACCTTTGGTGTTTTTCCCAGTTTACATAAAACCTTTGGGTAGCCTGGCATATGCATTGTACCTTTAAACACTTCCACTGAGACACAAACTGTTCTTCTGCTATTATGGCTCACCACATGATTAAAAACAAATTCTCATTTTAAAGAACAGTTTGTCATATTTGTAACAAAAATGTGAAGGAACAGTTTTGACTGTGGTTTGGTTCCAGCTGAAGGGCAGGGGGAGGAATACAATCCCCGTTCCTAAGGAGGACCTCGGTAGCACCAGCGTTCTTGACAGTTTTCTGACAGAGTGAACTATAACCTAAGAACAGATCGTCATCTGTTTACAGAGAAGAAATTCCATTAAGTCTCTTTGAGACAGTCTTTCCCAACAGAATCTTCAGAGACATGAATTAATACTGTATGCTAGACCTATTGCCCTAGAAGTATAAATACAAAGTATACTAGGGAAACAGAACAAATTATCAGCCATAAGCACAGATCTCCTTACTTTCATGACTGTTTTCATGAGATAGATGTTTCTAGTGCTTCCAGCTTTTCAAGACATTCATGGATTTTTTGGTTACATCCTGGGGATTTCTGAAGTATTAAGCATCATTTCTTACATATCAACGTAATTTTTTCCCTTGGCAATAGGCTCTTAGGGAGCCTGTAGGGAATGCAGTACAAGTCTCCACATAGGGATTCATTTCCAGTTAACTACTACTAGCGTTATTTCAAATATAAAACACTAGTTTCCCTCATTCTATGATATTATTATAGTTTGGAGCAAATAATTCATATACAATGAGCTTCTTCTAAACTTTATGATATGCAAACTTTCTTTTATTTTCTGTAGTGCTTTTTCTGAACTGATGTGCTGTGCTAAATAAATACACTAAAGTAAAAACAACAACAACAACAAAGACTAAACACACCAATAAACCCTACCCTCTGCACCAGTCTACATTAGTTATTTTGACATGGAAAAAAAGGATGGAAGGAAAGAAAGGGAGGGTGTCTAAAGGACAAAGAAGAAATTCTAGCTTGTCTCACAGTGGTCTCCAAGACATGTTATTAGTGCCTTCTTCCTACTGCTGTCTTTTGCAGCAATTTTGCTTCCACCATTATATTCTATCCTCATATGTTTTGTTTTGTTTTGTTTTAATTCAGATGACTCCATAAAGAAATTGGAACATTTGGGTGCCAATAATGATAGACAAATTGTCATTTTTTTGCTAAATTGCATTGTTTTTTGCTGTTGTTGTTCCCTGTAGTGAAGAGTACTTTTTAAAATGCTCAGTTGCTGTTACACTCACTTAAAAGATTCCCCAATATTAGTTAGTTCTATTTCTGAAAGTAAGGCAGAATGACAGAAACCACCACAGAGACATAACCTCTGTGGGAAGGAGAAAAGAAGAGCCGAAGAATGTCAGTGGCTGAGAGTAAATAAATTATCTGAACAAATGAGTGGAAGGTGCAGAGGGCAGAACAGTAGAGGACGATAAACAGCTGTGGGCTGAATTGTTCCCAAAAGGAAGGTACTGGAGAGCAAAAATCCTTATGCTGCTGTGACCAAAAGTATTGCTCTGATGAGGTAAATAGGGATGTATTAAAATCAAGCCCCAGTTAAAAATATCCCGATTCCAAGCTTTCCTGTGGAACAGCAGGACCTAACTCCAACTAACAGCAAACTGTCTTTCAAAGCTTCTAAGTTCATATACAGAGGAAGAGCGAGCGAGCACCAAGCGTGACTAGGAATAAATCCCACAACAGCAGCATCATAGCTCTGTTTTTTTGGCTCAGATTTCAGAGACAAAGACAAAATCATAAAAAGCTGCCAGAGCTAAGACATTTCCTCCGAGACAGAGAAAACTCCTCTCTTTCCAGACAGAGGCCTCATCACACATGCAGAATGGAGGGAAGAGAATGTGATTCTCTGCAGGAAGAGGGAAAAGCTGCTGGCTGAGCTGCACAATGTTCTGCCCTTGTTTTGGGACAAGTCTCCAGCTACTGAGCTGCTGAAGTCAAAATGAAAGAAGTGTGAGATAACCGACTTAACTGACTTTCTGCTGTTGTACCCCTGAGAGCCTTTGTCTCCACGTTGCTCTGCTCCTCCAACACCATACAAGGCAGTCCCGGCAAGTGTTCTTATGAGGATGCTCTTCTATGTAAGACTGCAACTCGTTTCTGAACACATATATGGATTCTCTTCTGTACCCCTCAGAGACCCACTGAAAGATGCTGCGTGAGATGTATGCACAGCATAGAAAATGTCCTACAGTACTCTGACACTGTAGTAGTTATTTTGCTGTTAAATTCATATTTAGTTGTTCATAATGAATTAAACATGAAGATAAATCGTAGTTTGCTCAGCAAATCCTTACTGTTATTTATAGATGTATTTCATACTGTCCCTACATTTTCCTTTTTTTGGTATGAGGAAGAATAATCTTTTTGTTAATTATATGAAAGTGTGATGTAGAAATTATATGTAGGGACGCTAATCAGCTTGGCCCAAATGCAGGGAACAGCTGGATGATTGGACATTCGGGATGGAAAAGGCAAGCCATTTGAGACTGGGAGAGAAAAATACATCATATGAATGTTTCTGCTAATGTTATCAACTGCTGTGCTCATAATGATGGCATTCAGACCACCACTGCTACATGTGTCTTTACCTACTGAAACAAACAAACAAACAAAAACAAAAAACTAACTCTAAAACCATTAACATGAGATGGTTATCTAAGCGTAAAAACCACCCAGAGATAATGCTCTGTAGTGGTTACTTTGATACAGCTCATCAGGGTTACCACAGGTAGCAATAACCTCAGCTAGCTACACCAAAGTAAAAATATCTGTACTTGATTTCAAACTGGATTTTATGCCAACAGAACTGTTTCAAATTACCTCTTGTGATAGAACAAATCTTCCCTGCTTCTGCAAAAATCTTAAGTGTCAACATTAAAAGCAAGTTGGAATGACTATTGTGCTACTCAGATAAAGTTTTAACAAATACTTTCAGTAATGCTGAGATCCTCGTCATCAGTTATATTCTGCTCATCTATTTGATGCTTGATTTTAAATCTCGTATTTTAAAAATCATGAAGTGAGCATAAGGATTTTTAAGTAGAGTTCTGCAACTGGGAACTGAGAGATTACTAAGTACCAATTACTTAAGTAAGTTACTGTCAGACACAGTTGAACTGTTTACACAGACTAAATGCTCAGAGGGATGCACAATGGCAGATTAAAAATAGATACCTGAAATTGGTTTCAACCATCTGCAGCACCCTTCCACCTGGGAATCTTACCTAGCAATTGAGTTTTTCCATCAAACACAATTTGTTTTATTGCTGCAGTTTTCAAACCACTATATTAAGGTAAATGGTCCTCAGATCTCTTTTACCTTACAGGCTGATCTGAAAAAGTGGCAGCTGAGGAGCTGATACATACCTACACATACTGTGCAGACAACAGAAGGGTAGGGAGCATACAAGGGAAGCAGCATCCAGTTTTAAGCCACTGTTGCACATATGCTGGTGATTTCACTAAATACACAGCAGGAGTAGGGTTAGGGTTAAAACCTTCAGAACCCTAAACTTCAGAACTGAATCTTTCATTTTTAAATGAAAAAAATCCTGAAATTAATGTCACCAGTCTACTATCTATATAAAAATATGGACAAGTTCATTTCTCATTTTATAACAGAAAACACAAATATATACAGGTTTTGATAAAAAGGTTTCAGCATTTATTTTAGCCAGCATTGCTATATGCTGTTGTTTGTGATCTCCATGTGAAAGTAAGTTTCAAATAAATAAATAAAAAAGCAAGTACGAATGATTCACATGATCTTATGAAAATATGCAAGAGAAAACAAAACAAAACAAACAAACAAAAACAGAAAACAAGTGCTCAGATTGCAAAGTCAAATCTCAGAAGCCAGAAAATGCTCAAGTTAAGGTCTGTTACAGTTTAAAAAGCTTTTAATGTCAAGCTTTCTTCCATTACAGTAGTTATATATCATAATCACATTATCCAGTTATATTGTCGAAGAACTGAATGCATTAGGACTGCAACTGCATCATCTTCAGCCTTCATTTATTCGGTTCTCTTCTGCACCCCAATTTTTCAGTATCTTGAGAAATGCGACACAGAAACCAGAAAGCATGTCTCAGTGCTTGTTTTACCAAGGGTGTATTCAGAAGTGGTATCGCCTCTGCATACGCTCACTAATCCCTTGTTTATATGTGCAAAGAATGCATGAACTTCTTTTGCTACAGCACCATTCTTGTCGAGTTGCGTCACCATTATAGCCCCGAATCCTTTTACAGGTGCTGCTTTCCAAGCCAGAGCATCTCGCCTTCGGCACTGCGGTCACGGACCTCGGTCCTTGTTCCCAAATGCGTCAGTCTGAGTCTGCCTGTCTCAAATGCCTCCCGTGCCCCAGTTTAACAAGTAATTTGGATGCCTCTGAGAAATGTTGTCAGCATCATTTACATTCCACCCATCTTTTTGTCCTTTGCAGATCTTGTCTGCAACGATGCAATCATTTTCAGTGTTGTTTCAGCCTTTTTTATCCAGGCCGTGTCGCAGTACTCAGGAGGTGCCCAGCACCTGCACGTTCCCCGAGCGGCACAAGGCAGCCTCCGGGGACGGTCGCCCCCGGGTGGTTCGCGTATTCGGAGCAGAAGCCCCGCAGACCCGAGCCGCATCCGCAAGTGTTCAGCACCCTCAGCCTAGCCGAGGTCGCTGCCGTCCAGGCACGCTGCAAGAGAAAGATGAGGAACAGACGGAACGGAGCGCGCTCAAAAGGCCGCGCACCGGCACGGGCACGCCTGAGTACCCGGGTAAGCTCCCGGCACCCCGCCGCCCGGAGCCGTCGCGCCCGGCCCTGGGGCCGTCGGGGCTGGCGGCCGCCGCCAGTGCCCTGCCCGCCGGGGGGCGCTGCCGTGGGGTGGGCCGCGGGGCCGCGGGGCCTGCGCGCTCGGGGCCGACCCAGGCCTGGCGCCGCCGGCACCCGCCCCGCTGAGCCCTGCTGCGGGCCGCGCCCGCCCGTCCCGCGGGGGCTGCGCCGAGCGGGCCGAGCCGAGCCGATCCCGGCCGAGCCGATCCCGCCGCCCCGCCCCGGGCGCTCCCCGCCCCGCGGAGCCGGTCCCGTGGAGAGGCGGGGACTGCGGCCGCCCGCCGGCGGTGAGCTCATCCCGGCGCCGCGCCTGCCTGGCCGTGGAGGAGCCCGGCGGGGGCCGCGCCGCGGGAGCCGTCGGGGAGGCGAGCGGGGCCCGCGCGGCGGAGGTGAGCGCTCGGCGCCCCGGCCCCTGCCCCCCGCACCCCCGCCCCACGCCGGCGGGTGCGGGCAGCGCCCTTCGCCCGCTCCCTCCAGCGGCGCTCGGCGGTGCCCGCGCGAGTGAAACTTTGCGGCCGCGGAGCGCGGCGGGGCCGGGCCGAGGCGGGCGGCGGGGCCGGGGCCGGGGCCGGGGTCGGGGCCGCGGTCGGGGCCGCGCGGGTGGGGGCAGGGAAGGGAGAGGCGCGGCGGGCCCGGAGCGGGGCGAGGCCCGGGGAGCAGCCCGGCAGCCCGGCCTGCGTGCCGGCCGGCGGGGGGAGCAGGAGCCCGGTCCCCGGCAGCGCGCCTGCCCTGCGCTGCTGCCGGCGGCGAGCCGTGAGGGGCGCCCGGGCGAGAGAAGGACGCGGGCGCGGCCGCGCCTGACAGCCGGGCTGCCCCGCGGACGGGAGCGCCGGGCCGGGCCGGGCCGGGCCGTGTGGCGCCGCGGAGCGGTACCGGGGGCCCCGCCCGGGAGGCGCGGACGCCGCGCGGCTGGGCCGGGCGCCGCGGCCAAGGGCTCTGCCCGGTGCTGCCCGGGCCCCGGCGCCGCGCCTGCCCTCGGCCCGGCTGGCTGCGCTGAGTGCTCGCACAGCCGCGCTCACCGGGTTTCGCAGGATTGCTCGGTCCCTGCTCGTGGCGTGTCGGAACGCAGCGTGAGTCGTGTTTCGGACGGCGGTGGTTAAAAAAGTACCTCGATGGCCGTGAAATGAAAAAGCAGCAGGAAACAGGGATGGGAAATCAGGGTGGGATCTGGCATCCTGCAGAACTTCCTCCCGCGGCTGTTTGATATGCAGCTGCCAGAAATCGGCCTTCTCCTGTTTGCTCTGAGCCAACGCTTAAGTGATGGGAGGGTAGTATCGTGACATTAAATAATGCTGGTAAACGAGGTAAGCGTGAATACAGCTTCTGTTTGTAATTGTTAGTGCAGTGTGCTTAGAGCTTCGTGTACGTGGGCGCGCTAAGGTGCTACTCGTCTCGCTTTCTGGGCTTAGCTAGCCATCGGAATGGTGATAAATGGTGTCGGCTGCAGAGCCGAAACATGTTTGGCTCATTGCCAAAGTCGCTCAGCTTCCCATAACAGTCTGTAGGAAAAAGACGTTTTGTGTGTCTAACCACAGTCCTGAAGTTGATGCCATAGCAACTTTGTGATCTGAGCATACACTTCGGAAGACAGCTAAGCAGTCTTAGCAGAATTATTCTGTTCTTCTTTAGCTGAACTTTGTGCTGTCATCAGGATTAAGTCTTTCTTTGAAGATGAAAGATTAATCGACAAGCCTTCAAACTTTCTGCTGTCTAGGAACATCGGCCTGATCTGTTGGGTGTTTGTAATGACACCCATAAACACATCTGCAAATTGAGATTTATAATCATGGCTTTAAACTTAAGATTTGTCTGTAGAGATGCTCTTTTCACTAAATATTAGTATTTCAAGCGCTGTCAGAAGCTAGATCTTCGTGCTTTGTAGAAAGACAGAGGGAGGTCAGCCTTGGATTTCATGTATGACTATGGTTTGAAAAGGATGGGTCAGTTCATGTCTTTTGGCTGCTTCCAGCACCCTAAACAACACGCAGGCCCTGGAGAGTTTGTTTACCACAAAACTGTGGCAACAGAAAAAGAAGAAAACATATGGCCTTAGAAATGCACATGGCCTTATTTTTCAAAAATGTTTGTAGAGGCAATGCTGTTATAAAACTGGCTTTTAAATAATTTGTAAGGTATAGTTTAACAAATGGAGTGGGGAAAAAAAAAGCAAATACAAAAACAGTGCATGATCTTCCCAGTGCCTTTAGTTTTGTATTTAGCTGTAGTTTTAAAGGTGCCTTTTAAGAAAAGTTTGTTTTGGTGGAACCATAAAGTCTCATCTTGTCCTGAAGGGAAGTAAGTAAAGGGGTCATTTGCTCATAAATGCAAAATATCTGGTGCACGGCCTAATATTAATGTGTGAAATTCCTATCCTGTCTCTTTTTACCTTCTCCTTTAAAATTCATTATTTAGCATGACTGATTAAATTCTTTAGTATTTGTTGTGTTCAGGATATTTTTGTAAGGTTGTCAGCACACTTACCTGATTAAAGGTACTTGTCCAAGTATAAAATACACTGTCGAGATTTTGAGATGCTCCCTGTTCTGTTCTTAGCCTCGCCATGCACTGTGCATTCACTGTCCTGAGGCCAGTACAACGTACCTCGCTGCTGGTGCAGAACGGAGACAGGTTGAAGTACAGGGTCTGTTGCACAGTCTGAACCAGAACACAGGTCTTCTGCCATCCGTTGTTGAGCTTTGGCAAAATACTGCACCTCTGATCTCCTTACTGGAGCAAAAATTTCCCGTTGCTTTCTGTTGTTGTTGTTCTCCTCTTGTCTTCACAAGGAGACTAACCCTGCAGTTTGCCTTGTAGTTATTTCAGGCTTCTGTTCTGTGTAGGTGCTGAATAACTGTAAACGTCTTTTTCATCCATCCTTGTCAAGCCTGCGTCTTGAAATACATGCAGTGTAGTTCTCATTAGTGTAATGACTTCAACTTTTTAATGTCTTGTTTCTTCAGTCATGTTTTTTGTTTGTTTGTTTTTGTTTCCTCCCCTCCACTCACTGGTAGGAGGCACACTAAGCCGTAGCCTTAAGCGATAAAGGCACTTTGGAACCAGAATACTGCATTTTGCAATATCTTAATATCTTGGCTTAAGTGTTCAGCCTCCCTGTGTAATGTATGGAGATACTCCTGTACCTAAGTGATATTCATGAGAGTCTGGAAGCAGAAGGCTGGGTAACACAAAGCCTCTGTTAGAGGTGTTTCTCCATCGCTGGGAGAGGAATTGACTGGGAGTTTTGTTTTGTTTTGTTTTGTTTTATCAGCTTCCTTAAATTCATGGTGCTGCTTTAAAGTTAGGACTCGTGAATTATCAGTAGAGGCAGATTTTCGTGTTTTAGATTTCTTTTCTAACACTACTCTGTATTTCAGAAAAGTCTCCCCAGACTCCAGACCGGGCCCATGATGCCTTCCTTGCCCTGTGATTAGCGATCCAAGTATTGCTCAAATTCAACTTTTTTTTTTTTTTCCTCTTGTAATTATGCATCACATTCCAGCGTTGTAAGAAATTAAGTATCAAAGAAGAGCATGCAAGGTGAACGTGCAACACGTACCCCCCTGCGTGGGAGGGGGAACAGTTACAGGTTTTGGGGGGGCTCGAGCACTGCCCATGCTGGTGGATGCGCCGTGTAACAACAGCGGTGGGTGACTTTGTGACCCAAGTCAGTGGCTTTATTGCTGAACCCTTAACTTAATTTCTTCCCCTTCCCTTCTCTGTGTTCCCCTGTCTAGTTCAGACAAATCTTTAATTAAGATACTCAAGAATTAGCATGGTTGTAACAAAATCTGAAGAATTCCTAAGCAGTCTCTTTGGCGTAATCCTAGCTGCCACCATGGTTGTTTTTCTAATGCAGAGAGCAAAGCATTCTTGGTCATGTTAAGAAGCCCTGGCTTCTAGTTGAACTTATGACTTCCTCTGTTAAGGTCTTTAATTTTTACATATATTTATAGAATTAGCAAATATTGTCAATACTTGTGTTATCTGTATCTAGTAGCATATGAGGTGCAGTTTCAGAAATGTGTAGGATGAAAGGGTGAGGGTTTGCTGCTTGTTTGCTGCATATTTCATATATTTGGTAATTAATAGTTTTAAAAACAAGATTGTATGTGGGATGGCTGCTGCCTTGTATCCAGGTTGCATATATGGTCTGGGTGGTTGTTTTTTTTGGGGGGGGATTGGGGTTGCTTTTTTGTGTGTGTGGTTTTCTTTTAGGGGGGAGGTTGATGGGTTGATGTTAGTTTTTATTTTTTTAAGACTTGATCATAGTCTTGGTTAAATCTAGATCCAGCCGGAGAGAAGCTGCAACTTGTTAGCAACACAGGAAACGCCCTCAAAGAAAGTTTTTGATGTGTACGTTAGTGCGTAAATGTGAACTCTGCAGCTACATGGCGGGAGTTAGGCAGTGGGGAGCCCTGTTCCACTGAAGTGTGGGATGGTTGGGTTTCTTTCGGTGTTCTATTAGCTTCTGGTGGAACTTTGCTGCTGCGTACTTAATTATATTTAAGTACTAATTATTAAATATCTATGACTTGTCGAAAGCTGGTAGTCATGAGTCAAATTCAGAGCTATTGCACTTAAAATAGCTGTGGTGTTTTAATTGTTGGAAGAGACAGACATGAAATTAAACTTTTTTTAAAACCAGCTTTGTTTCATCTGGAAAAATGTTAGAATTTGAGTAAAGACTACCTTTCTTCTTTCAATCACTTAAAATGAAACTAATCAGTTTCTTTCTTAACAGCTGTCCTTGCCTTTGAATCTCTGTTTCTGGCCAAACTTTAACAAGTTAGGGTTTGAACAACATAAAAGTAAGAATGAGTAGAAGCAGAATATGACCTGTGACTTCTGAAACTTAAGTGAAATTTAAGTTGCTAGAGAGCTTAATGTGTGGATTGGTTCTTTTGTTTGTTATGGGGAGGGGGAGAGGGGCTGTTTCTTTTGTGTTTTTTTTTTTGGTTTTGAACAAGAATGACCAAACATTAAAAAAAAAAAAATCGTAATGTGAATTCTGGAGGGGACTTATTTTTGTGGTTTACACCAGAAATGCCTTTGAGTTGAGTTGATCGTTAATGTGCTTCAGGGTCTGTTTTACACTGGGCTGGATTCCCATTGAGGTCAGAAAGGGAGTTTTTTTGCTTAAGTAAGGACAGAGTTTCTGGATTTTTCTACAATATTTGCCTGAAACTGAAAGTTTCAAGAAGGAGGAATGTTACTGCCACAAACTATAGACATAATTTTGCTATGACAAAGTAAAATCTTCAGCACGTTCCAAGTACTGATCTCGAATCTTTGTATGTATGAAAGAATTACTTTGAAAAGTTTAAGAAACAATGAAAAGACGTCAGGGGAAAATTTCCCTTTATCCTCAGTTAAGTTATACTTGGCAAAAATGGAATGGAGTAGGAACATTGTGCCTCCTGGCATGAGGTACCTGCCTACTGTCATGATGTACTACCAAGCTAGTGCCCAATTTCAGAGTTCTTAAAGCTCTGGGAAGGCAGAGCTGGTTTGTGTAGGGTTGTCACTTCTTCTGCGTCTAAGCTGTTGCTTGCTTGTGCCACCGTGGTGCATTACCAGATGTGTTTTCTGTAGGTTTGCAGCAGGTCAATCAATGGGTGATGGAACACTTCCTAAAAATAACTTTACACTCATTCAGTGAAACCAGGCATGGTTTTGAAATCTTGGGGGGAAAAAAAATAATAAAGTGGTGTTTTATTTTTCCTGACCAATAATTCTGCACTTTATGACTAAAAGGCAACGCAGAAAGGAGGGCAAAAGTGACATTGTTATTTTGTTCTGTAGAGTTCAAAGTGCTGTAGAAGTCTGCACCAAAGGATTATGCTGCAAGATTTGTTAGAGGGGATTTTTCTTCCCGTGCCTCTACCACGTTCTCCCAGGGCTCTTGCAGCCTCTGCCGTAGCGTTTGCCACCACAGCCCCGTCTGGGGCTTCTCGAGAGAGCTCCTGGTGTTGACAAAGCGTTCTGCTCGGGTGCGTTGTCCCACAGAGAGCTGCTGGCTGTCTCTGAGACATCCATCCCTCGATCTGCTAGAAATTATATGCTTCCTGTGTTTTTTATTTTCCTCCTATTTTCACCAGGTCTGCTAATAGGAAAACCAAATGCTTTCTTCCTTGGTGGGACTTGCTTGGTTGAGGGAGAGCTTTAAACGGTCCTTTTCCTTTCTTCAAGTCGTAGTTGTTACCAGGACAAATACAGATTTTTTTCTTTCCAGTTTCTCTTCTATCCACAGGGTTTCAGGCTAAGTGCATTCTTGTTAGCTTCGGTCTGCTGCTGTTGCATCTGTTGTCTTCATAAATCAGTGAACTTGGTTCATTTGATTTAAATGGAATGCTTGCAACCATCCCAGTAACTGGCCAAGGTAGAGCAGTACATACTCTCTTGGCAAACTTATGAAGATTACATAGATCTACGATAGTAACGAATAATTAATTTTTAAAGGATACAGGTTTGTATTGTTCCACTAGTTAAATTCTAGTTGTGAAGATTTATTTTTGGGGGGAAGGGTGGGTATGGGACTTGCCTGTGGAGGAAATGCTTTCTGACATTGGCGTTAGAGGCTCTTACTGGTGCTTGTCTATTTAATTACTGAAAGCAATGGGACAACTGTAAAACTTTAATCTATATGGACTTGCCAGGTACTTCATATTTTTGGTAAGAGCGTGTATGATCTTGTCTACGCCAGGGAGTTATTGCAGAATAAGGCAGGGTGTGAATGTGAAGCACTTTTCACCTTGTATAGACAAGCCTTTGATTTTTCTTGCCAGAGCAAACTCTGGGATGTTTCACCTATGTTTTTGTCCCTAGTTTGGGCTCTCTGGTGACCTTACTGCTGACAAGGAATTACATCTAAAGCATGGATCTCATGTGAGTGATTTCAGCAGTCTGCTTCTGTGAAGGGAGTACTCTCTCACAAGAAAGCCTCCAGTCTTCTTACAGTGCAGCACGTAAGCCCTTTGTGGTAGATACTGCTTTTCCTCAGTGTTCAAACAGGACTCATTTTAACATTGTAACAAGGGCTCTTAATCCTACTGCATTATACATTAAAATAAAAAGTGCTTTAAGTGAAGAGGAATTGGCAAAACACGGTTGTTTGAGTGTTTCCTTGTAGTTCGCGATATAGAGGAATGTCTGAGTGTTACTCATAAAAGAGCATAACCAATTAATTCAAAACAGAGGATTTGCATTTCATAAAAGACAGAAAGGGTAGAATCCCAGGATTTGAGACAGGAAGCAGGGAGGGTAATATTTCTGCTTTGCCACATTCCTATGGGCGAGATTTCAGGAGATAGCTGAGCCAACCTAGCAGTTTGTTGTGATTCCAAGGTGTGGTTCTCCTTCCTGCTGTACCTGCCGTGGGATCCTGCTTTTTCCAATGTCATCTCCGTGGCTCATCCATCCCCTCAGTGCCTTTCAGAAAACACGAAGAAGGTTTTTTAACCTTTCCTGCCAGTTAGCATGTTGAATCATGTTACTGAGTGTTCAGACAGAACGGGCACAATGCAGCAGGAATGTGCAGCTGCCCTCTTTGGCCATCATGTAAAGACTCACCTGTTAGGACCTTCAACAAACTGTTTTTTGCTTCTCTGAAATAAAACAAAAATAAGACTGCTACCCTCCTTGAAGTATGTTACGAAGTGCAATGTGCTTAAAAAATACTGAAGACCAAGATACTCAGGAGGAAGAGACGGTATATATAAATGCCTAAGATATGTATTGATTCATGTATCTCCTGGATTCTGTAACTTAATGTCTAGTCTCCATGCAGGCTTGAGAATATTAAAGTAAATTAGCAAACTTGGGAATTTATCTGCTGCGTTACTGCTTTAGGCTCTTTATTATTTTGTTTTAATTTATGTTGTTTAATTTTAGTTGAATTGTGCTATGTTTATGAACCTTGCATTCATGTTTATTTCCTGGACTTAGGGTCACTTAGTTGTCTTGCCTTTTTTTTTTTTTTTTAACCTGTTTGTTAACAGATCCATTTAAGGCAGTTGCATTCTCTGAAAGTAATAATCTTCTGAATTTCATTTCTAGAACAGTTTCTAAGTTTTCCTTGTATTATTTGCCCTGTTTGAGCAGGTGGGCTGGACCAGGTGACCTCCAGAGGTTTCCTCCAGCCTCAGCTACTCTGTGACTCTACCCTACCCAAAGAAGTCTTAGTGAGCGTCATTACTTTTTGTCATTGTGTATTTCAAGTCGTTGCACAGATATCACTCTACATCAGGTAACTGAGGTTAGAAGTTATATATTCTAATGAAAACATCAAAATCTACGTGAAACAAGAGCAATATATTTTAAAAGTCACATTAAAAACTCCAAAAATATTTACTTAATAGATAATGCTGATCTCTATTTTTAGTCCTGTGAGGCAGGAAATGTGTAATGTGTCCTTTGTATGCACACTTTGGATGGAGCTTTGCATTTGTTTTCTGGCAAAAGTGAGTAGTTGAAATTCTCATCCATTTCAAGATCACAGAATCATAGAATATCCTGAGTTGGAAGGGATCAGTTGGAAGGATCATCAAGTCAAACTCCTGGATCAGATATTTTACAATCAGGTTGCAGAAAACATGCTGTCCTAGAATTTCTGAGTGTAGCTGATATGGAGAGGAAAAAAAATAGATCAAAACATGCACCTGTATAGGACATAGATGTACAAGATAAAGACAGACGTGTAGTGTTAGGAGAAAATTATTAATGAAACAGGAGAAAAGAGGCAAATTTTGCTTTTTGAAAGGAAGGAAATGATGAAAATTCCAAGAAAAAGCAGAGAAAAAATTCTGAAAATAATCTGGTGGTGTGGATGAAGAATATAGGTGATCTGGAACTAGATACGATAAGGAATTGAAATGTAGAAAAAAGCTTTGAGTTGCATCAGCACCATCTTACTGTCACATTAGTGTGGCTTTTTTTCTAAATGTCAAACATACTGGATTCTTTGCAAACGTGGAAAGTAGCTTTGGTAAGGAGAAAGCCACCTTTTCTGTATTCTGGCTGTAACTCTGACAGCAGAGATTTGTCCATTGCTGGGTTTATCAAAGAGATCTTCTATTGCAGTAGCTGGCCAGGGGTAGGTCAGCTCAAGGCCCCCCGCTTCATGCACAGCGTTACGTGGGGCTCCGGGCCGGGAAGGAGGCAGGGGAGCGCGGCGGCCGTGTGGCCTGCAGAGCAGGCAGCTGCACCAGCAGGACGGCTGCCTGGCCCCTGGCCTCACCAGGTGTGGCCAATGTCACTTCATTAATGCCATCAGTGACTCGAGTGGTGTTGTTTCCACAGTGCGTCAGTAGGAGAATCCAGGAATAGGCTTAGCATTGTTTTCAGCACGTATGTGAAAGTTAAACGGCTGGCACAAAAGAGAAACGATGATGTACCTGCTTGGAGAAACCGAAGGGAGTTGTGCCGCCATCTCCTCCTCTTGTAGATTTGCTTCAGTCATGTTTTCAAAGCACAAGTCCCTTAGGGGGCTGTTTGTAAACTACCTCATGTTTTTCCTCTTCTGAGAGATCTTCTCAGCATCTGTAGTGGTCTGGCCAGCTGACATGGTGAAGCCCCTGGAAGGAGTAAGGCTGTGGAGCGGTGACCGTTGGCGAGAAGCAGGTATCGGCACACTCAGTTCAGCAGTGTTTTGGCTGGACCCTATCCTGTTGTTGCTGCAGATATGCTTTTCAATAGATAAAAGAAACGATGGAAGAAGCCTTCATTTCTAGACAGTAAGCATATATTCTCATATGATGTCCTACGATGTTTTCCTCTAACTACATGCATCTCTAATCATATACTGCCAGCTTTCACCAGTGCCTGTTTTGGCTTGGTATCAAGCGATTTCATGTAGCATTTGGAGGGAATTTGTCTTCCTTTTTTAAAGGGTTCATCAGTGAGTCTGTTACAAATCTTTGGAGTTCAGTGATTTTTTTTCATATAAACAGTGGCACCACTGTCAGACCAGATGTGGCAGGTGGCATTTTAGGTATACACAACCATCCCACTTCTAGAAGCGCAACTGAAGACCGTCATGCTGCTTGTTTATGTGTAGCCTGGCAGGAGAATCATGGCATTCAACCTGGAGGTGCTTAATGTTATTTCTCTGTTCTTGTTTTGCTTTGCTACTTGGTTATATGCGGACAAAAGAAATGAATATGAGAATTAGCATGTTTGTTGGATCACATGTGTTACCATAATTGTATCCAGAAGAGACCTGTGGAGTTAGATTGCTTTGAAGTTACTTTTCGGGGGGGGGGGGGCTGTGTGTCTATTGTCTAGATATCTAGAGTGCTGTTTTGAGAACTGCCTTAGCTTACCCGTGAAATTCTCAACACATTACTTACTTTGGCCAAGTCTAATTTTGGAAAAGATGGTCTGTGATTCTTTTTTTTTTTTTTTTAAGATAAATGAGCTTGGTGGTTAGTGTGCTTTGTACTGAAAAAGAAAGTCAATTGTTACTGTTTAGAAGTGGCTCCTTTCCAAGTTCTGAGTTGAAAATGCACATCTTATATATGAAAAGACTCCATGGTAGTACACACAGGCACATAACTTGATAAGTTTGTGGTATTTTTTCTATAGGATTTTTCATCTGTAGTATTTGACGAGTTGAAATTATTAAGCAAGCTGGAAGTGAAGCATAATAGCTTTATCTCCCTCACTGTTGGTTTATCCAGGTGTTTCCTTCTGATGAAGATATTAATTCCCTTTACATGGCATAACTTGTTTCCTCCCCTTGAAGTTTAAAACAGCTGAAATGGAGAAACAAAGCACTATATATGCAAGCTGTAACCTAAAAGCCACAGTAAACAAGCAGAGGGCTGATCAGCTGCAGTAGTTCATTTGTTGAGTTTATGGATTTTAATGATATTCAATATGCCTAGAAAAATTAAATCATTAGCATTAAACCTTGTTGGGTGGGCTTTTTAGTCTTCTCAATAGACATGAGGGAAATGCAGCCCTTGACTACTCACCCAGTGACTGGAGAACTTCTCCATTCTTCCTGGGGATGCTGAGTAGAAATGGTACGACTTTAACCAAAACGAATTTCGGTTAAGCCAGTTCTGTCCTGGGTAATGATAGTAGACAGACCTTGTGTATACTAGCTGATGAGGAAGCACTGACTGCCTTAAAGGAATGTCCTGTACCTAAATTTGTAAGAATTCAACTGGCATGCCGTCATTTTGCTGTCACCTAAATCAAATTTGGTTTCTTCCTCCTACAAAGGAGAGTTGGATATTGTCTGCAAACAATTGCAGCTACAGAAGACAGCTATGTGAGTTTTCTAAAGTGTAATGACTCCAAATGCCAGGCAGTGCTTCTGAATCAGCTGGTAGGAATCTATTGCCATGCAGAAGTGAAATGGGACATCACTGGGCTGAGAATTTTTGGGTGATGAAGACTTCCTTCTACTGCTTCCCACCCCCCTTATTTTCTAGACTGTGGTGCTGCCTTAATAGTACTTGTGGCTTAGTAGGAAGAGACAAAGTTAGTTAAATACACTTGTGAAGGCTAACCTTTACAGGCTATTGAGCCTTTTTTTTAATTATTTTTTAAAGAAATTGGGGAACCTACATCTGTTCTAATGGATATACTGGAAACTGCATGATAGTCCAGAGAAGAAAGTCTGTTAAAATGTGGGAGTCAAGTGATGCAGATACTCATGACAGATCTGTCCCCATCTCTGCTCTGCGAGATCAAGCCTGTCTTCAGTTTTGTGGGTCGTGAAACAATGTCTGGAATTGCAACAGCATGGAGGAGGAGGGTTTAAACTGATGCAGTGTGGAAGGTGATTTTGCCTACCAAGTTGTTTGAACTGCAGCCTGTATAATGTAAGATGGATACATTCTGCATCGTATTTACTTTTTGCTGTTTGAAGTGAATGGCTGTGTTGTTTTACAGGCAGATTGTTAACGTTCATTTGGAAGCTAGGGCAGTATCTAGGACAGCTGAGAAACTGGAAGCATGTTTTGTTTCCATGCTCTTAATCTTCTGTTCTTTCTGGAGGAAAAGGTGCTGTTATAATGTAAGCATATGGCTGTTCTGTAAAATAAGACTGGACTAGGATGAGCTGGGTCAAGATTTCAGCGTGATTTTTAGAATCATAGAATGATTTGGTTTGGAAGGGACTTGTGACTTCCAAGACCTTTGTCTTCCTTTCATTTTCTGTGTACTGTTAAAGCTGAAATGGCAGTTTCTGACCTAGTTTTCATCTAGTTTTAAGCTTCTGATTTTCTGCTGACGTATTTTGTGCAGGGTGTCTCTTCTGCCAGATGGAAAGCGATGAGTTCTTTCTTGCCTAGTGTTTTGACCTTCTTGTAATTAAAGCAGGGGCTTTGTCATGTTTTCAGTGTTTGACATGGTAGGACGGAGAAAGATAGGTTGAAAGTGGCTATTATGGCAATAGGAAGAAAAAAAAAAAAATCTATGGTTATATTTAATTTTTATTTCTTTGCTCATTCCTGCCCAAGCATAAGCTGTTTGTGACATCTACCTGTTCCTAGGATTGCTGGCTGGGATTCTTGTACTGGTGTTTCCTCAAGACTTTTTTTTTTTTAACCTTGTGACCTTATTTCTGTCTAGAACACCTCTTCAGATAGTGGCTTTCCACTTAGAGGAGGGCCAAATTTTTCATTTTATCTTTTTAACTTTTTTATTGAGGTAAGTATTATTGCTGAAGGCAAGCAGCAAGGAGTCTTTTTCCTCTTATCCACCCTTCATTATTCTACTTGCTCTACACGCCCCCACCTTCTTCTTACCCCCGAAGCAAAAACTTACTTTGCTGCATGATCTGTGTATCCTGATCTGTCTTGGAAGGCTGGAGGAAAGGAAAGATAATTCATTAAATTTAGAAATAAAAGGCAGCAGGATGATATAGAGGGTAATTTACTTCTGTGGAACGGAACGATACAATTTAAGGGAGAAAACAGCCTGATGAAAGTGAAATTAGTCTAAATGAGATGAGACTAAGAGAGCACAGTGATCTTTTGATCAAAGCCTTTGAAGAAACTGGCAGTACCTTGAAAATGACAAGAGCTTGGAGGTGAGATTCAGAAAGAGGCTTAAATAGCAAGGTTAAATTTGGTAAATTCAGTAGGGAGAAGAAGTAGGTTTGGGTTTTTCTGTTTGTTTGTTTAAGTCATAACTGAAGAAAGATGAAATTCTGTAGGAAATTGTAGATGGTTATGTCTTGGTATTTTCTCTGGAGGAGCTTGACAGAGTGGGAAAAGAAAAATAGATTTTCTATAACTAATATGTGGTCACATATATATATATATTTTTTTTTTCTATATGAGAAACAGCTGGTGAGTCTTAAAATCTTACAGCTCCTCTGTTGGAAACGGGTGCTCTTTATCCCAGCAGTAGACAGACAAATGAGCTATCCAATGGTTTTTCATCCACATCATTGCCAAATCTTTCAGGTTAGTTTAAACTGGTGTTTATGACATTGGAAGTTAATATATATTACTTTGTCAGTACTTTTCATCTTCTTCAGTGCAAGATCAGTTTCTTCAGTGCTTGAGGGTAGTAATACATCGCTGGGGAAGAGGAATCTTTTAAACTGGTAAGCAGCCATTTCTGCAGTGTCTGGCACCTGACCAAGAATTTTTGGACAGCAGTCAAGTGAAGAGACCACATTTTCCCCTGTGGTCACAGTCCTTAGAGACCCTGGCCAAAACAACCTGCAGTAGGGTCAGATAGTAGCATAGCAGAAAAGTGAGTGATTGCAGGATGGGGTAGGTATGTTGATGAAACCTGGGAAGTCAAATCTAAAACCAGACTGGTGGGAAGTAATCTACTGCAAATGCACATTCTAATAGCTAACATGATAGTGAGGATGTTTTTCTCACGCTTCCTCATCTTTCACCTCTTTCATTGTATGTTAATAGTGCTTCAGGGTGCAGTTCTGCTATTTAGCAAGATGTTGGAAACCTCAGAAACCTCTGTGTCCTTTTGAGTCTCCTGCTAAATTGAGACACAGCTTTCAGGGGTGTCAGATAAACTGGGGGGGATGCGGAGTATCTCATAAATGATGATAATAATAATTAGGATGTTGAATGAGCAACAAGTGAAACAAGTGCAGCATAGTTTGTCAGCTTTGTATCTGTATTGATCTTCCTGCTTGAGAAATATCTAGAAAAATAAATTAAAAAAAAAAAAGTCATATTGATTTAGGGTTTCGCAGAAAAATCGTTCAATAATACCTGGTTTACTTCAGCGAGTTTGTTTAGTTTTGGCTAAAAGCAACCTGTTAAAAATATTTTTACACTACATTACAAGCTTTTTCAGAGACAGACTTCTTCAGCGTGTCTGTCATTTTCATTCATACATTTGAGTAATATTAACCCAAATATAGCTCATTATAAGTTGTGCCTTTAAAAAAGACAAACAAAGCCCACTGTTCTTTCTTTATCAAATGTTCCTGTTCCTTCATGATTTGGGGGTCTTGTGGATCTGCAAATACACACTTTATAATAAAAATGTTAAATATTGATGTCGTAATGTAATTGTTTTAAAGATTTTTACATACTGTCTTGTCTTGATTTCTGTTACTTCACTAACATCTTGCTGCTTTAAGTGACTTTTGTTTTCTTCCTGACTGAAAAACACAGTTAAGTGAAAGGAATTTGACTTTGCCAGAAAAGGGAAATGTTTAAACTGTGTGTAACAAATGATATTCTGACTGCATTTAAAGGCAAAACAGCACTGTCACTAAATTAAGTTTTCTGCAAACCTTAGGATGGAATCTTTGGATACTTGTACTAAATGCACTTTTTCCAATACATCTTTTTTTGAAGTACACATTTAATAAATCCTGTGCTGAGAGGTGTTAAGTACTGTTTTGCAAATTGTAGAATGACTAAGATGTTTCACCCTTTACTTCTTTGCAAATACATGCTAACTGTTTTTCAGGATTTAAATATGGAGAGACTGAGCGGCATGAGTTTGGGAAGTAGGTAAATGTGAAGTTTGTGGGTACTAGCTCAGGTGGTTACATACTGTGAAGGATCAGTTTATTTGTCCTCTTCAGACACGATGAACTCTTGTGGATTGATCTTTGAAAATGACCCTCTATATGCAAGGTATATGAGACATGTATGCCACAAATCATTAAAGGAAGTGCAACAAAAGCTATGAATCTTTTTGACGCTGATGTTAGTAACTGCTAGTAGTAATTATACTTGCAAAATATTGTCATATGAAGAAGTTTCTGAGTTTTAAGAGATAATTGCAAACAGGGAAAAGGTGGAGGAACTTTTTCTGTCTTTTTGCTTTTCAAGGGGTATATTGCCTAGGTTGTGAAGTACATAATTTGTAAAAGATTAGGAATGAAGTTAACAGTATCCATCTACTCCTTACGTAACTTAGCATTTCTATTTTATACACCTGATCATGTTTTGGAATCCCTTATTTAGAAAAAAAAATGATTATGCAAGTTCTTAAATCAAAGGACTTTCTACCCCTTCCCTTCATGCTCTGAGTGTGAGGCAATTGTATGAAGTATCTTGTGTATCCCAAAGATGCACGGTGGGATTGGGGTTGGAGGGCAGTACCTGTTTTAAAACATTCAACATGAGCTCATGTGGGAGATCCATTTTTTTAAGCAACTAATATAATTTTTGATTGCATAAGCAAAAGAGTGTTGGGGTATCTAACTACTTATGTGACATTACTAGTAGCATCCCTTGGATAATGAGTCCATATCTGGTATTTAAGAGATCCTCAAGAAGGAGTGAGGGCCATGCGTTTTCATGTTAAAAATGCACTGAAGCCTTACCTGATCACTTAACTCCTCAGGAGGTTTAGTTGGCTTCTGTTAATAAGCTCCTGCTTGGGAAGGTTCTGACAATCAGAGTCACTTTTCAAACCAGCAGGCAAAAGGGCTGTGAGATCTAATAGTCAGGAGTTAGACAAGGCATACTTACAAATAGGACGGTGCTTACCCAGCGGGGGGGGGAGTGTAACAAGTGGCCTGGAGGTTGTGAATGAAGCCTTTGTCATATTCGAGCATGTGCAGGAGTCCCTTTTACAAGATTCTGTAGTCTTTTTGTGCAGAAGGACAAACTTCAACTGTTAGATAAATGAGCTAGTGACAGATGTAAATTATTTGCCCCTTACCTAAATGCTAACAGTATGTGACGTTAGTCGAAGTAAAGACATACAAATGTGATGAAAAGAGTGATGTCTATTAATAGAAAAGGTCGCTTCAGCTGCACGTGCCGGATTTAGTGCAACTGTATGCCACGGCAGTTGTGCAGCTCAGTGGAAGCGGTGGCCGTGATGCATGATGTGAAGTAAACCTTGAGAGAGTTAATCCATGCAGATTTCTTTCATGTGGCAATTATGTTGTTTGCTAGGAGACAACACCAGAAGCAGCCAGGTATTAAAGCTAGTCTGATACGGATAAGCAAGGTGCAGTTGCAATGATTTCTAAACCTAGTTAGTTGTCTATGTTTCTCCAGGTGGGAGAAGGGTTTTTTAGTGTTTCTGTACCTATCCTTAATTAGGAGTAACGATTGCTCTGCATAAAACTTCAAATAAGTGGTAATATTAAAATCAAAAATAAGCTGTTTGTATTTTTAATACACACTAAGCTGTACTTTTTTTCCTTTCTCTTGTTCATACTTACACTTTTTTTTTTCTTTTTGATTAAGAGTACATTAGCAAGGGAGGAAAATTTGCTGGAAATGTTCATTGGTTTTTTTGTTTGCTTTTATACTATAGGAGGAACAGATGTATACATCTTTATTCAAGATAGAGGATGTTAAATAACTTATTATTTTGGAGAAAAACTAAAGCTTTAAAGCTCCTGGTAATTTGTCTGGAAAGGGTGGTATTTAAGTGAAGGTTTTCCTGAAATGGTTTCAAAGGTCTCTGCTTTCTTCTTACTATAGTGACAAGTATTTCTAACACTTCTAGAGATCAGATGAATTGGAGAAGACCAAACAAGCAGGGAGAATGATATACCTGAAATTACAGATCACAGTTGAAAAGAATTTCTAGAGGTGCTAGTTATCTAGACCTTTTTGATGTTGGGCCCTTTTCCCCAATGTAAAGTAAATGCAGTCACTTAGGGCTTCTGTGAGGGCATTGATGGAGAAGGGGGTGGAGGGAAACGTTTGTTTAAATGTAATAAACCTGTTCTTCCTTTAAAAGGATGGATAAGGGAAAAAAACGTCGATACAATTGACTGTGTTGGTATGAGGTGTGTTTTGTTTTTTTTGTTTGTTTGTTTTCGCTCTTTGAGTGATTTTTTTTCTTGTTGATTTATAGACCTGTTCTTAGTGATCTTCTCACTGGCTAAGTATCACCTGCTAAACTGCCAGCTTTCTTCTTAACTGCACCTCTTTTCAACTCTTTGTCAGGGCAGCATCAAGGCTTTAAGCACAATAGTGCTTTTTTTGTTCGTGTGCTTGTTTGTTTTTTCCCCCACAAATAGAGAGCTCTGATCTTTTCTTCTTCTGACTTGGATGCCATGTTTTTCTTGTTTGAAAAGTGCAGTGTACAGGGTGCATTTCCTGAGAGTTCTCCCCAGGTTTCTATTAAAAACAAAATACTGGACATATGAAATAGAAAATAAAATGACAAGGCCTGCATTTTGAATTACATCAATTTGGGCATCCAAATTACGTGCTACAAAAGTTTCTGAGATTCCCTCGTATTTGCTTGTTACCTTTTAAAATTCAAGTCTGTAACTTAGGATGCATATCTTTTCTGCAGCTATCCATGTTGATCCATCAGGATCCACTTGATGACTCCTTTATAAAAGCTCACTTAAAATAACTCATTTGATACTCAGCTAAGAAAGGCTATAAGCCTTATTGGAGAACTGCTAGACTTTCATTAAGTAGTTTGCTTATGCTCATCAGCTCTTTGGGTTATTTAAAAGGAATTATATGTTTATTGGAAAAACATGTTGGATTCAACTAGTTGTTAACAATGTGTTGAAGTGGTCTTGGGAATCCCCAAATACTGAACTAACTCTGGTTGGAATACCAAAAATACTAAAGTCAACCACAAAATACAGTTATTTCGTAGTTAGAACTCTCAGGCAGGGACTACACTGTTACAGCCTGGGACAAGTTTTCTTTATCACCTAGGATCCACTGTCATGCCTGAAAAACCTTATTTATTTCACTGTAAAAGCAATAATGAGTAACAGCTAGAAGTCAATAGCTCCATAGCTGTGTATATTTACTGCTTTACCAGCTTAGAAAAATATACAGAGTAGTATATTAGTAGTATAATCTGCTAGCAAAATAAAACGTTTTTCCTCCAGTCCTTACTAGACTTTATGATTATTATAAGAGTAGGGGGGAGGTCTCTGGTAGTCTCCATGGAATAATTGGTTTGTATAGCTTCTTTACAAAAGGAACCCAAAGAACGTTGTTAGATTTGAAGCCAGACAGAATTCTAAATGTCAATTAAACTATGTTAACAAATAAAAGTAGCTTTAGTTTTAAGTGAAAGTTACCCTTAGGAGACAAGGTCATATGTAATGCATGATGAACAATGATAGGGAAGTTTCACCCTTTTTTTAGCCTTCATTGGTGAGCATAGACAGCTGCAGGTAGATGAGAAGTGAAAGAAACTGAGATGGAAGTATTGAGCATTCTGCATAGGAATGATGGAAGCAGTTTGCACTGTGCTGTGTTCACACTGCAGTGCTAGAAGAAAAGGAGAAAGAGGTTTGAAACTCATGTAAGCAGTATTTTTGCTTATTTGTCAGTTACAAGGAGAAAGAGAAGAATGTGGGAGAGACTTTTAGTTGCTGTTGGGTTTGATACGGTGATGAAATGGGTTTTTAGAGCTGTTTCAGTCCTTCAACTAAAATTCTTCTTAAGAGCTGCTTTGATTATCCTTCTCTAGGAAAAGAAAAAAAAGACTATTAGCATGCTGTTATTTCAAACATAAAGTGCTATGCAGCAATTTTTTTTCCCACTACGTTATATTCAGTCAACTTACAAGTTAGAAAGTATATTTTTAAAAGGCAACTCACTGACATCACACATTAATTTTTAGGCAACTGAACAGTGTGTTGTCTTGCAGTAAAGCATCTATGGATCTATAAGTTCAGTTTTCCTGTCGCACAAGGAACACTTGTACTAATGTTAATGAGATTAATTGGTCTTGCCAGACTCTACAGGTGATCTGTATGCTATATCGGATTTTAGAAGTCATGAGCTTGCCCAGGTTACATTTTTTTTTTAATTACATATATATATATACAACCAGTTTAGCCAGTTTATGCTGCCAAATTAAACATTCTCTTCCAATTCTACAGTCTAAATCATTAAACCAGGATAAAAGCATTTAGAGCTTAACAGTTTTTCAAATTGTTTTTAACTTCATTTATTTTATCATACAACTTAAAGGAATTTAAGATGATACAGCATCACAGGAAAAGACAGTGATGTTTGTATCAGAAGTTCTATATTTGAAATCCAGGAGATGTGGAAGCCTGTAAAGAAAAAAAGCTTTATTTTTGCTTAAGATAATGCACAGTGTTCAGACAATCTATCCTGATGTTAGTGATAGGCAACGTTTTGCTCAGAAGTTAACTTGAAAATGAATTGCTTTCCAGCTGACAGGTAGGAAGGCAAAAAAATTATGGTCCTCCCTTTCCTTGCAGAGGGCCAGTTCTGTGTAGAAATCTAATGTATGTCTGTAGAAATTATTTATTATATCCTTAGTACGGGATGAGTATAGTTCCTTCATCGTGAATCTAGGTCAAAATCAGTTCTTCTTCTTCTTCTTTTTTTTTTTTTTATATTATTATTACTCTTCCACCTTCTCTCCCCACCCCCAGTCATTAACTTTCTCACCTAAACTATGAACTGTTGGGATTTGCTAGGTTTTAGTATTTCTGTTTTAAATCTGTTTTGGGAGCTCTATAATGGGAATCAGCTGGAATATTTGGCTCACCAGTGAGCTGACTTAAGAAAACACCTATGGTCTCAAAGAAGTGAGACTAATATAATTAGTAATAATAAAATAATAAGCCTAATATAATTAGAAAAAAACCAGGTGATCACTAGCCACAGTCAGTAAAGCAGACGAGAGTTTGATGCTTTCACATCATTTGTCCATTGGATTCCTCTTTGTGCCCAATATTATTTCCACTTACTTTTTTTTTTTTTTAATGTCACATTTCTTCTTTCTTTGATCTGCTTCTGGAGGCTTCTTTTAGCACTGAACCTGTTTACAATTCTGTAAAAGTTGTTTTATTATTACTTTTTTTTGGAGGCTCAGCTCCGTCAAACCAAACTTATCCTCTTGTATTCTCTGGTTCTGGTTGCATTACAGTACTGAGCTGTATCACTTCTTGGAGTGGGGGGGAAGCACATCCAGTATTCTCTTTAAGGCAGAACTAGATTAGATATGCTCTTTGAGCTTTAGCAAGATGTCAGGAAAACTATTTCTGTGTTCATGATACTAGTTGAATTTAGTAAAATCTGTTGTTCTGCAAGATTTATGATATTTTAAAGTGTTTGTATGTAAAATTTGTTGTACAACAAACATACCAGTAATGTGTAACACTGAACAATTTTAGAGGAAACATGAAAGTTTCAAAGCCATGCATAGGTTAGAGAATACCAAATTAAAAATGTCTCTGCAAATCTAACTAGACTTCCCACTCTTCTACCTCTGCATTATGTTTCAGCCCTGAATTATATGACTGAACACGTTTATCTTCACTAAATGCGTTAACTGTATCTGCAAACACCTGCTTACAGGTAGTAAAGTTTTGTGTTTTGTTTTGTTTTTTTTTTTTTTTAATTGAAAGCTATAATACTCTTGAGTATAATTACCTCAGCTGTGACCTACTGTAATGAGCCGGGAAATTTTTCATTTTAAGGAGCTGTCCAATTACATATAGAAATGAGTTCCACAGAACTTAGGACCTTCAAACTGTAACAATAAGGTCAAAATTATATATCTGGGTTTCTGGAACAAATGACCAGTGTCCAAACATTAAACACAGACTCTGTGTTTGTTCCAAACTCACACATGTAGCAGTATCTTAAGTCGTGTGGTGTGAAGTGGCTGGAAGGATTCAAGAAGAACCAGAACAATTTACCTCTTCTTTTTTCTTTAAAAAAAAAAAAAAAAAAGTTATGTGCTAAAATTTGCAAGATCCTTAGATCCTTTCTGAAATGGTGTTCAAGAGCATGGAGAAGAGAACAGTGAAGTTGGAATCTATTTTTTGTCAGAGAAAATATCAACAATGTTCAGTTTGGCTGATAGGTATGAAATGTATAACACAGCTGTCCTGTACAGTATTGTGCTTTACCCAGTTGTGTGAAAACATCAGAGAAGACTTGTCCTTGTGCAAGTAACATTCACTACAGCATTTTCAGTCTGACATTTTGTAGATATAATGCATAGCTTTCTTGGGTCCCAGTCAGTGTGCTATAGATGGAAAAGGGGGTTATTTTATTTTCAGGCATCCTTTGGAATATTTGAATGAATAGGACACAATTACATAATTAAAGAATTTAGCACAGTTTATGTACAAAAGAACAAATTTGGATTGTACAGTCCAGCTTTTAAATTTCTAGTATCCTAACTTTTTAATGCTTGCCTTCATAGTTTTGGCATTGTTAATGTATGTAAGAGCCTTTTGTTTAGTCTGCAAGCTTGAATCTGGTGCTTTTTAAAAAAGATAAGCAAAGAAAAACATAGTTTGAAGTACTAATAAAGATAAGTGTTTCATACAGATACTGGGAAGTTAGTTCTGTAATATTAAAGAACATCTGTAATAGTTCAAACATGCTTTTAGACATAGTTCTCAATGCAAAATCATTCTTCTTTCTCCCTCATACCTATTTCAAGCTAGGGAAGATGTTCTTAAGTGCTTGATTTTTAAGTATGATTTGAGGACTTGTTGGTTTTCCACAACTATAAGATGTTTATTTAACTCTTTAAAAACAAACAACAAAAAAGAGGCTCTATTTAAGCAAAATAAGATTATATTCTTCCTCATTCAGTATATTTCTGTAAGGAATCCCAACTTAAAACATTCAATCTAGCACAGGACATTGAAGCTTTAAGTAGCCTTGCTTTAAGTAACCAGGTCTGAACCGTTTTCAGTATTAAAAAAAAATAAAAAAAATCCATTTCACAGAATCACAGAATCGTCAAGGTTGGAAGAGCCCTCCAAGACCACCTAGTCTGACCTCTGACCTAACACTAACAAGTCCTCCACTAAACCATATCACCAAGCTCTACATCGAAACGTCTTTTAAAGACCTCCAGGGATGGTGACTCCACCACTTCCCTGGGCAGCCCATTCTAGTGCATAACAACCCTTTCAGTAATTTTTTCTTTTTATCTATAGTTTCTTGACTAACTGTTTGCTAACCAGTTATGGCATTCTAGTGCCCATGTTTATTTCGGGGCTCTTGACTTGCCTCTGACAGCACAGAGCAGAGGTGTGGGAGGCACTTTGGAAAGGGCGCTGGGCTGGCCCTTAGGGGTCTCATCCATCTGGAAGATTTCTGTCAATAATCTGCTTTTCATAGAGCTGGAATGAAGATGAGCTTTAAAGCTTACCAACTTTTTTTTTTCATGCCTAGAGCAGAAGCTTGTGAGGCTTAAGCTTCTCTTGCCGTTTTTGTTTTGTTTTTGTCCCCGTGCCCAACACTGTGGTCAGGCGGATGAGCACATCAACTAGTGCAGATGTTTCATCCTCAGCCCGACACTTCTTACTCAAGCACCACAGCTGAATGTCTTTTCTTGCAGATGTCTGTCTGAGCTGTTTCAGAGAAAAGTATTCTACTCTTTCCTTATGGGCATGCTCTTTTCCTGTCCTCCTCCATCCTGACTAGTCTATCCAGAGCAGATCTGACGTACAGGCTGTTCACTTCTGTGTAACGGTCTTGAAATACCTAGCAGGCTAATGTAATTACATCTCACCGAATCGTCTGTTCTCTGCAGTAAGCAGCCTGTTACCTGAGTTTGGGCGCTGGCACTGCAGGCGTCTCAGAGCCCTGTCCCAGGCCCAGGCCTGAGCTCTGAGCACGGTGGGGCGAGGGCTCCTCCAGAGGCCTGGTAGCACCCTACCAGGTGGTGAGGGATGGTGGCTTTGGTTGTTTGGAAGGCAGCGCTGCTCCTTGTACAACTTAGTAAGTGGCTTGTGGTCTGTATCATTTGGCTGTTTCCAGCTGATCGTGTCTGTCTCTCAGAAAATTCTAAGGAATTTTTTCCTTCTGTATAACAGTGGACCTGAGGACATGACTTGTAGTACATTCATGTTGCATATCATGTGCTAAACTGAGATAGCTTTGCAGTTTTTCAATGGAGAGAGAAAACAAACAAACAAAAACAAAACAAAAACAAACAAAAAAACTAGAATTTATAGATGCTTTAGAAAGGTTTCTGAGAAAGAACTGCTCTTCACTGTTCCTTGCATTGTTTTCCCTGTAATGGAAGATAGTTACCTGAAACATCTAAACTGTCTTCCAATTTTATAACCTGGATGTATTTTTCTTGTACTTGTAATTCTCAAATCTGCAACTGCTGCTTGCTTGAAGTTGACTGTTAAATTTGAGACCTCAAGCACAGACTGGGAGACAGAAATGCATGTGCTCACAGTCATGAATGTGCCTGACACGTGTCTGTACATAGCAGTGATAAGGACTGCAGTGATTTAATTTGTTGTGCTGTTCTTGTGTTGGTCAAGAGTGTGTTGTATAGGTGAAAAACATTAGTGTGGTGATACCATGTCCCATTGTCCACTATCAGTTCTGTAGTTCTACAGTTTGGAGTCTCCAGCTCATCCAGCCACGTCACCAGTTCCTTCAGCTGTGCTGATGAGCTCAAGTCAGGAGTTGGGCTTTTATTCTTTTCTGTTTTTGACAAGGCGTCTTACAGTAACTTACAGAGGTTTAGCCTTATAACCTTAATTACACATGGAATGTGGAGAATGCTGTATTAGTTTTCTTTATAAAAAGGCAGTGAACTCTAATTATTTAGTCCAAGTATTAAAAATGCCTTCTGCTTTAGGACTTTGCTTAACCAAGCTACATTGAACTAAAAATAAAGCCTGCTAATAAGTTTCTTCTAATTACTTCACTGTTTTGTTTATACTGATCCTACCTTTGTTTTGTTTGGTTTTGTTTGAATGGCCATTATTAATGTTGCATTTAATTGTGTTTCTCTTTGTTATCCTTTAGGAACAACATTTAAAATGTTAAAGGCAGTTTTAAAAAAGAGCCGAGAGGGTGGAAAAGGGAACAAGAAAGAATCAGGTATGAGTATTAATAAAATATTTTATAATGTAGATGAGTTGTGTATTATAAGTTCAGCAATTTATTCTGTTGCAGCAGTGATGCCCAGTCTTCAGGGCAGAGGGTGACCAATATTGCTTACGCTAAGTGTGGGGAGGTCTGCATGCCATAGGTCTTCTGCTTTGACTAGAGTCTTTACATGCAGAGCATTCATTTTGTGCAAAAGTAGGAGGTTTGAACCAGGAGGTTCCTGGAAGTGCGTATCCAGCGCACTCATTCTGGAGCTGCTGCCAGGAAGAAGGGCAGATGAGAGCAGCTTGCTCACTTTTCTTATCATAGAAATACTGCGAGCAGGATGCATGTATTGTCCTGTCAGCTTTAACATGGTCCAAGGTCAGAGGTTCAGAACCATGAACTATAAAAATCTATTTTAAACTACTTTTTCAACTATGTTATAGCAAAAGGTTTATTATGTGTTACAGGAGATATATATGTATTGTTAGTCACGTATTTAGGAAAAAATATATTGAAATTAAGTGAAAATTTTTAAAGTTGGTTATCAAGCTTCCATCAAGTTCTGATTTTTCTTTTAACTGCAGGGGTTTTTGAAAGTAAAATTAATCATTAACAAATTTTAATTAATAGCAGAGTAAGTTTTATTTTCTATTCATCTTAAATTCAGTAGGCCACTACTTAACTGTATTGTATTTCAGGGAGAAAGTAATTAAGAACGCTAATTCCTGTTTTCATGAGCAGACAATGACCAGCAATGCTCTTTGAAAATAAGTAATAGTAAAAGAAGTGCAGGTGTCGGCGGCTGAGTATTAAACCTGCTTGCTTTGTGCAGGGTATGCTGAAGCCTATGTGAAGCTCTGTTGGCTAGAAACTTAAAGGATCTCCATGACAGTTACCTTTTCCCTCACAGTTCTATCTTTAACTGGGAACTACTAATTTAGATTAATATGTCTGATTTTCTGGTTAGTTTAGATCCTAAATTATCAGTAAGAGTGAATTTTTGCTTTTTGGCAACACAAATTTATTACTCCCATAATAATAATAATAATAATAATAATAATAATAATAATAATAATAATAATAATAATAAAGAAGTAAAAGATAAAAAAAAAAATAGTCCTTTAATGCACTAAATAAGTACTGTGCACTACAGTACATAGACTACCACATTAAAACTGTTAAAACCTTTAAAACAATGCAATCACTACATTTGCTTTGAAAAGGAAGTTAAATATGTATCTTGCCATGCTACTTTTAAAACTGTACTAAGTTAAAGTCCTACAAAGAAGGTTTTTTAAGTGTTGTTTTGCAAAAAGCAGTTCTGTGTTCAACTGGCAGGTAACTCAGAAAATTCTTGTGGTCTTCTGAAGTTTACACTTCACCACAGCATCTTTCGAAGTGACTGAATGATGAGAACTGTTCTAGAAAGAAAAAACCCTGAAACTAGAACAAAGATGCACAGAAGTGATCTCAGAGCAAGATGAAAGGCATCCTGTTAATATTGTATGTACCACTAACTTGAAGTTAACAGCTGGAATTGTTTAAACATAGTAGGCTAAAGATTTCAGTAGTGAGGCTTTCCCTGGTACATTTTTCTTTAAAATACTAAATGGAAATTGATTTAACCTCAAAAGGAAAATCAGCTTGTTTGGAACGGAGCTTGGACCACACTTTAATCAAAGTCTGAAGCTTGAAAAGCCTCTCTCCTCTAGGTAAAAAAAGTCTGTATTTCCTGTTTGGGGATCTGATCACATCTATCTAGAGTAACATCTGCAAAAGAAAGGGTTTCCTCACTTTGTTTTAAACAAATACAATTCTGCTATATCCCTGAATAGAAGGAGATGTTAGGGTATATAGTTTTTACTGTTTCTTTTTTGTTTTGTTTTTCTTTGCTTTAAAAGCAAAGATCTAAAGTTTCATGTATAAATTGAATGATGTGGAAATGAAATACTGGGAAAAATCAGTGAATAATTCTTGGCTGGTGAATGCTAGAGTAAATAGAAGTGCAGGAACTGCTTTTTAAAATGAAGTAATTAATTTATGCAGTGGTTTCCAGAGATTTGGGCATCTTTCGTGTTTTGTATTTGAAGATATTTAGAAAAGTTTGGGGGAAAAAAATGTGTACATTCTGTTCTGTGTTACATCCACCGCTTCTTGTGAAGCTGTGTTCAGTTTCATAGTTCTGTCTGTTTTATTTCAAAGGACCTTCCAATTCTTTCAACTGTAAGACATTTCTGAGCTTCTTTTGGTGAAGGTATGAAGCAAGGCAAACAACACTGATCAGCCTGTAGAATTTATTTTTTTACTCACTCCTCTCCATGACCCCTAAAATCCAGACAGGGAGAAACATAAATTGTTTGAATAGCAGAGTTGTCCCATTTCATGGTCCTTCACATTCCTGATGACAACATCTTTTTAAAATTTATTCACAGAACTATGAAGAGACTGAAAAGGTAAGCTAATGATGGAAGTTGACTTGAGAGTTAATGTGGAAACATCCATCCTCTTAGTCACTGCATATGAGGGTAGTGCAATAGTATATTTAGATTTTTCTTTGAACTTCATGGTTGCATACATTTGATTTTTTTATGTTGACAAAGTTTTGAAAAAGTTTTCAAGTATTTCAAAGCTTCGGAATGTAGCAGGAAGTAGACGAGACAGAAAAATTCAGTAGTGTCAAACTGAATCTGGTTAGGAAGACTTCTGTGACCTTCTTTGAGTATAATTTGTTCAGGAATAATAGCTGGAAAGGTAGTAAGTTGTTAGGTTGCCACAGCTGTGTCACATTTGTCTGTATGAACGAGCTTGCAAGCTTCTGCTGAGGTGCACAGGTAAATCTATTTTCTTTGCATCCTAGTAGAAAGAGATGAAACATTGATGTACAGGATTGCAGGGGAGGAGCTGTAACTTCTGAAAGCTTTGTGTTGACTGTTCATAATTGTCTCGTTCTAACTGAAGTCAAAAGTGGAAGAGGTTGAGGCTAAACTGCAATAGGTGATTCTTAAACAGAAGTAACCCCTGTTGTCCCACAGTTTTACTTGTGAATAAAAAAAAAATTAGCCTGAAGTCAGCATAACTTAAAGCTGTGTGGGATGACTCCCATTTTACTGAACATAACTTAATGTCTGTGTGTTAACTACATCTTACCGTTTTTGCATCTGTTAGCCCTGAAGAACCACTGCAAGTAGGAAAGAGGAGAACATACCTAAATTGAGGGCACAACTGTAGTATGAAACGGTCTAGGAAGGGGTTAAAAATTGAAAGAAATTAAGACTGACAGTGCAAAAATAGACTGTGTGGATTTTAATGTTGAAATTGGCTCTTTTGCCCTGACATAAGGTCTTACGAGCTGAAGATGTGCATAACATTTTTGAACCCTAACTGCTAAGTGTATTTCAATTTTTAAGAACTTCTTCAATTCAAACTTATATTGAAAAGGAGGGTCACAAGAATGAGAGCTGATGCTTTTAGGAAAGAGGCTACCTTATGTGTTATACTAAAGACTACTAGAGGGCTCTTATATACACATTACCTTCTGCTCTAATCAGGTGGAAGTCAGTGTTGTGGGAATGTCACTTGTGAATGGAGAAATGGTGCCTGGTGCTACTCCAATAGCAGCGTGCTAGCAGTGTGTAGTAGGGCTTGGATCCTGTAATCACTTTCATTACAATTCTTCTTTCCTACAATTGTTTAATTACTATGGGTTTATCTAGATGTATCTGGGAGGCATTGATAAGTGAGTGAGTGTTGTAGCATTAGGTAAAATCTGAGTGAAGCAAAACTTGTGTGTGTGTAAAAGCGCATGTACTTGCGTACGGCATGAGTACAGTATGTGTACAAGTACGTGAAAGAGAGCAGCGTTGACAGCACTTTCCATAACAAAACTTAGTGATCTTATTTCTAATTGTGAATTCAAAGACAAGGTAGTTGGTATCATATTTAGGTAAACTGATGTGCCAAGGAAGCAAACTTTTTAACAAAGCAATTTTTTTGATCTGGGCATACAACTTCTGAACCTAGCTTTTCCTTTGTTTTCTGCAGTAGGAAACAGGCTTCTTTATACCTATTCAGACAGTCATTTCTATGCAATGGAAGTTGATCTCAGCATTGTCTTGTACTCCTTCCTTCCAGTAAAATGATGTACGTACTGGATAAAGCACAAACCCGGGGCAGGGAAAACCACTCAATCTACACCCTTCACATGAAACTAACATAAAACTATTTTATGATTGTTGGGAATCAAACAGAAAAAGGGTGAGTGTATTAAAGTGAGTCCAGAGTTGGACGACAAAGATGATCAAGGGGCTGGAGCACCTCTCCTACAAAGAGAGAGATGGGGTTCTTCAGCCTGAAGAAGAGAACGCTGTGGGGAGGCCCTGTAGAGGCCCTCCAGTACCTAAAAGGGGCCTACAGGAAAGCTGGGGAGGGACTCTTTGTTAAGGAATGTAGTGAAAGGACAAGGGGAATGGCATTAAACTAAAAGATGGAGATATTCTGAAGAACAAGTCTTAGGAGGAGCGGCTGGGGGAGCTGGGCTTGTTCAGCCTGGAGAAGAGGAGGCTCAGGGGTGACCTTAGTGCACTCTACAGGTACCTTAAAGGAGGCTGTAGAGAGGTGGGGGTTGGCCTGTTCTCCCACGTGCCTGGTGACAGGACAAGGGGGAATGGGCTAAAGTTGCGCAAGGGGAGGTTTAGGTTGGACATTAGGAAGAACTTCTTTACCGAAAGGGTTGTGAGGCATTGGAATGGGCTGCCCAGGGAAGCGGTGGAGTCACCATCCCTGGAGGTCTTTAAAAGACATTTAGATGTAGAGCTTGGTGATATGGTTTAGTGGAGGACTTGTTAGTGTTAGGTCAGAGGTCAGACTAGGTGGTCTTGGAGGGCTCTTCCAACCTAAATGATTCTGTGATTCTGTGAAAAGAGGGTAGATTTATTGTTATTACACAGTATTTAAGTGTAAGACTCTGGATCAACAACCTAGCAAGAGATACTAGGCCTGTAAGCATAATGATGAATAGAAGGGTCTATCAGCAGCCTTGTGACATAAAATTTTAAGTAATCTTGTATTTCCAAGAGAGAAATCAGTCAGATGTCTGACTATCTTGTATCAGTCCCCAGGTGAAATAACTGTATATGGAGCAACAATGCAATACGTTGTACGTGTTGTCTCAAGGATCACTTAAAATCAGTTTAAAAACAGTTTGACATTAACTTCCCACCTGTGCACTTGTCAGCAACACTACCCACTTCCTTTTTAAGTTATCTTTTTTCTTCTCTGAGCTGGATCCTTAGAGAAGTTAAAACCATTTCAATAGTTGGACAGTACTGAAGACTATGTTTTGTTCTGGGTTGTAAACCCAGCTCTGCCAAAAAATTACTATGTCACTGATAGCTTTACTCCACATTTCAATAAAATTTCCAGTACCAAAGGGACCTAAAGGAAGCTGGGGAGGGACTCTTTGTCAGGGGGTGTAGTAACAGGACAAGGAGTAATGGCTTCAAACTAAAAGAGGGTAGATTTAGATAAGAGATGAGGAAAAAGTTTTTTACTGAGCGTGGTGAGGCACTGGGAGAGGTTGCCCAGAGAAGTTGTGGATGCTTCATCCTGGAAGTGTTCAAGACCAGGTTGGATGGGGTTTTGAGCAACCTGGTCTAGTGGGAGGTGTCCCTGCCCATGGCAGGGGATTGGAATTAGATGGACTTCAAGGTCCCTTCCAACCCAATCCATTCTATAAACAGAAACATTTATTTTTGTGTCCTCAGAAGCAATCCATGGCTTTCTAATGTACACTGGACTGCAAATATGTAAGAGTTACTCTCTCAGTTTACCTTTGTTTCTTAAGGGTTTCATTCAGTCTTAGAAACAACATAAAAATGGTATTTTCTTCTCTCTGTAAGGTTATTGTCATCAAAGAAATATACTCTCTTTAAACTCTGAAAGAGGTTCTGAGTCTTTGAGTATTGCTTAGGAGTTGCCCTTTCTAGTGACATGTGTCGTACTTAGGCTTTTTGACTGGGAGTCTGTTAGTGTAACTGTTGCCAGTTATTATGACTTCCTTTAGGGCATGAATTTTCTTTCATTATTCTTTGTTTTTTGTCTTGTTTGTTTGTTAATGAACTTTATTTTCTAGATGTAAGATGATCTAATCTCTGTCTTTACTTCTACCCTATGCTTCTTTCTAAATCCCTTGGATATTTTTTTGCTACTTGTTGTCATCTTTTCACAGCTGACTGTGGATTGTATGTTTTCCAGTTTCTTTCCTTGAGGTTTTGAAATTGACTTCTGTAGCAACTGGGAGATGCTCTACCTCTGGCCTCTCTTGCAAGGAGTTGACCTTTGTTATTTTAGTATAGCACACAAAGTTCATACCTTCGTGTCATAATCCAAGAAATCAGAGTCAGAAGACTTGTTTTCTAACTCAAATTCTATAGGGTTTAAGTCCCCTTGTCTGTCTCCATGATACAATGATTTTATAAATAACATATTAATGAGTCTCAGAATGTAAACCAAAACTACTTCTAAATTATGATTATTTTAGTAGAAGTTATACTTCAGCAACACTTTCTTAAACGCTTAAAAATGCTTCAGAGGGAGATTTGTATTATTTCCTGTTGGTTTTATGTGCTGCCAGTTACTGTGTAGTAAACATTTATGTTTGTTTTCTTTAACTGTCCTAAGTTGGCATACTGCCTGCATGGGAATCTGTATTTTTCTTCTACCAAATAATCAAAAGATCAGTAGATATATCATAATTATAATGGATTTTAACTTGAAAAGAGATGAAAATCCTCTATAATATGTATCTACGGAACATGCTCAATTATTTCAGTTGGCTTTTTAGTAACATGAGCATTGTCATTCTGTTGACCCAATATCAAGCCTGAAGGAACATGAATAATAGAAGTATTGTGCTTAGTTTGCAGTGTTTTTTCTGCACTAAATCCCATCAGAAGTTTAACATCAAATGTAGTACACAGCATGCATGAAAACGTCAGTAGAAATTAATGTGGTAAGTAGTTGGGATTTTTGTGCTTTCTAGTTTGAAGGATTGTTTGACTTCCATGTAGTGCTCAAATAACAAGGGGCAAATTATTATATCAACAAAAAGGTAAAGTTTAGAACATAATACTGCAGTGCTGTAGAGGTAGAGAATCTGGAGAAATAAGAATGAGATCAGTGTTTGTGATTTCTGGGTGATGAAGTAAAGGGTATGGAAGTACTTATTTGATGTTATGCATCATATTCAGTGGTCGTCTTTATGCTTCAATTTTTTAATTGGGGTAACAAAATTCCATTATTAATATTATTATCTTGGATCTTGTTCCATTCTCTTGTAGATCAGACTTAATTTTTTACTTTAATCTTTCAAGGCTAAGTTTCCTTTGTTTTTCCTTTTTGTATTCTGGTATCTGTATATAAATATTTTTGACTTAAATATGATAGAATAGATCCTTTTATTTCTGCATTATGTTCTAGTTCTAGACTTGACATACTCTTACCCTTTTTTTCATATGCTTAGTTTTTGTATTGATGTTTTATACTAAATGACTTGGATGAAAACTCAAAATTTCAAATTTATTTCTGTTTTTGTATGTGTTCAGATTTAGTTAGGAGATGGATTACAGTTTGTGTTCTTACAGAGCTGTAAAATGGCTTTCAAAGACATGTAACTTATGCTGAGTTGTGATCACCTGTATAATATTCTGCCATTCTTGCTTCTTTCTGCCATTCCTGTTAGCATAGGCCACTGTTATAAGCCTGACCAACAGTGCTAGTGCAGCACTTTGAATGATAAACCTAAATGTGTTTAAATTTCCTGACACTATTATTTTTGTTAATGGCAACTAAATTGCTACTTTAAAAGTGAATTTCCAATGCAAGAAGGCATAATCTTTTATCAAAATCCATATTTATTTAATCATTAATTAAAATTCAGTGCTTTCAGGGTTATTTGCCTGTGCAGAACTTACTTAGTTGGAATGGATTTTTGATCCCCACTTGATATATGCATTAGGTCTCATTAAACATTGGTATCTGACCAAATATACTTGTAACTAAGCTGAGAGCAATGACACCTTCAGATACCCTCTTGGCAAATTCAAAGGCTTGAAATAATTAAATAAAATAGTTTAAAGTTTTGATGTTTTATTTAGTTTTAATAGTTTTAAAACTAAATATGCAAATTGAATTGGCATTTTCTGTCCAAACTCTTTATGACATTAGGCTTTGAATTTTAAGTGCAAAGGTAAAATACATATCCACTAGCTGGAGCACTGAACTTTTACTGGAATACTTTCAAGCTTCAGTGTGACTTTTGGCTGTTGCTTTAAAAATATCTTGCAACAGAAGAGGCATTGTTTCATGCTTTAAATACGGAGCTGTTTTTGATTATTCTATGTTGCTTTGCCCATTTTCTATGTCTGCTGACAGTTATTTAAGAATTTAAACTCATTTTTTGCTGAGCAGTGAGTATTTTATGTGGTGAATGTCTTTTCCCAGAAGCTAATTCCAGTGGTAAATCCCACATAGATACGAAGGGGAGGGAGGGAACACACCATGATCCTGCTCTTGAAACACATGTATAGAAATAACTTCAGTGGTCCTATTAACCTCTACTTATTTCCCTGTTTTAAAACTTTGTTTGTTTCTTTTTTTTTTTTTTTATTTAAAGTTAACACTAGAAGGGAACATGAGAGGGAACATGAGTATTTTGTATGCGGAAACAGTAATCCAGAGTTCAGACATAAATGCTTGAAAGTGAGCAAATAATTACAAATAAGTACAAGCATAAGTGGCCATCTGGACCTTTGAACGTTTATTCTAATCTGTACTTGGTTTGTTTTCTAACTCAATGCCCTTCACTGCTGCCCAGTTACTCATGCTGTAATGAGATTTCTTCCCCTTCCACGCTAATTCCTCCCTTTTGTTGGCCAGTCCATATCAGTCTCAAGAAGAAAGAAAGAAAGAAAGAAAGAAAGAAAGAAAGAAAGAAAGAAAGAATCACAGAATCATTTAGGTTGGAAGAGCCCTCCAAGACCACCTAGTCTGACCTCTGACCTAACACTAACGAGTCCTCCACTAAACCATATCACCAAGCTCTACATCTAAATGTCTTTTAAAGACCTCCAGGGATGGTGACTCCACCACCTCCCTGGGCAGCCCATTCTAGTGCCTAACAACCCTTTCGGTGAAGAAGTTCTTCCTAACATCCAACCTAAACCTCCCCTTGCGCAACTTTAGCCCATTCCCCCTTGTCCTGTCACCAGGCACGTGTGAGAATAGACCAACCCCCACCTCTCTACAGCCTCCTTTAAGGTACCTGTAGAGTGCACTAAGGTCACCCCTGAGCTTCCTCTTCTCCAGGCTGAACAAGCCCAGCTCCCCCAGCCGCTCCTCCTAAGACTCGTTTTCCAGACCTCTCACCAGCTTCATTGCCCATCTCTGGACTGGCTTGAGCACCTCCATGTCCTTCTTGTAGCGAGGGGCCCCAAACTGAACACAGTACTCGAATTAGTAGATGTTGATCTTCCTTATTGCATGGATTTTACAAGACAGAAGCCTGTTCTTATCCCAGAAGGCTCAGTGATGATTTACTTCTCTTACTATGAATTTTTTTCAACTTGTGATCAGTGTGAGTGGTTACCTTAACCTAACTGCAAAGACTGGGTCACTTGGATCCTTGTGTCCTCATAGTGTTCTTGTTAAATTGGGTCAGCTGTGTATGTACATGCACATGTGCACATGTGAGCACTTCAGTTTTGAAAGACAGATACTTTAAAGGGCAAGTGTCCTTGTACAATTGAAATAAAGCAATGTGGACACAGTTGCTGAAGAGAATTCTGTTGCTGTTACCTGTCAAATCTGTTGAAAAATTGGATGGGAATGGAATGCAGAAGTAAATTATTTTTTAAAATACCAAAAATGCTGTTTTAGTAATCTTTAGTAAACCTCTTTCTGGAAAGTGCTTGGTAGTTCCCCTCATTCCATATAACTATTTTTTTTTCCCCTGATTGTTCCCTTCTGATCTTGTTGGTAAAGTCAGATCTTTTCTTTAACATCTGTTAGGGAGAAGCATGTCCTACCAGAATAAAATTTAATGATATTGTTGGTAATAACGTGTAAGAACTTCTAAGTGTTGCATACTCCTGTTTGCAGAGACAATCTTTCTTACTATCGTGCTGCACATACACATACCTTACTACAGTTTGCTACTTGAGGTCTTCTTGAAAACTCAGTAGTTTTCACAGAGGTGTCATGGGACTTCTGGTGCATAGAGAACAATAATACACAAATGTTAGACAAATTTATCGATGCCTCTATTCCTGCAGAAACATGAGGGCAGCTAGCAGACAGAACATGTGCGTGCAGGTTGAGATTGAGGCAACCATGTTTAATGCAGGTGATGTTCTTTTCTGTGGAGAATACTGATTCCTTTCTTGCCTTTTCAACTGTTTATTGAACTCCGAGGATTGCTGATGTAAGCCGGCAGTGACCTTGGTAGTCGTGCAGTCCTAGACCAATCCTGTTAGTATTCTCTTTTTCCAAGGGAGGTTTGCTGTGGCACCTAGGTTTTTATGACTTTCTAGTCTACTGCCTCAAAAGTTTTAGGAAAGTGTGAAGTTTGCAACTGTTGCATAGCAACATTTGCTTATAGCTTCTTTGCTTTATACCAGAGTCCCACCTCGTCAGATCTGGGCAGTTACAGTCAAGTTCTTGTTTATCTGAAAAGTGCTTTTGGTGCTCTTTACCCTATGGTGCATGCTAGGAAGCTTTATAAACAATAGGGTGCTTTTTTTTTTTTTTTTTTTTTAAAGTGCCTTTAAGCAGAACTTAAGTTTACTTCTGCTATTGCACAGTTTGATATCAGAAATATTTTTAAATGGGCCAGGACTCTTGTTTCACTTAAGCATGTAGATTAAGGGAAAAGAGGACAAATTGTCTATCTCAGAGTTAAATACTGAGAGACAACTGTAGAATATTGTCTGTCCTGCAGTTGCTGTCAATATTTAGACCTAGTCAAGGAACCCATGTTTTGGTTGTTTTAGCTTTCACTGTTTTAAAGATTGACATCCTGCTCTTTTATGATAAATTAACCTGAATTCTAGCATAAGCACAAGACTATAGTTTTCATGTATTCTGCTGAAGTAGTTTCAATTCATTTAAATTCAATTTCAATGTATTTTCCAAATAGTCTGCACTATTTCCCCTGACACACTTACTTCTTTGTGGCTCCCCACTCCCTACCTCCCGCTCAGGGTGCTTTCTTTATCCCTTGTTTCCTCTGGGGGGGGCAGAGCATGCGTGTGGTTGTGAGGGAGAGAGCCAGTGGGAAGGCCCGCCGTAAGAAGATGCTTGGGGAAGAGAGAGAGCAAAGCAAGCTGCTGTGCTGCACACCCTCTTGCCAGCCTCTGCCTGTTGGGGGTCTTGAGGGCTTCCTTAACTGCAGGTCGCTTTTAGTTGCATCAACAGGTTACTTCCTTGTGAACAGCCTTTGAATCCACATAAGGTTTTAACATTCAAACACTAAAGGTTTCCATTTATTATTACTGTGAGAGTCCTTGAATCTTCGGGGTCTGTGGGGAGTTCTTCCCCTAGAAGATGTGGTTTATGCCTGTGCCTGGGACAGTGCTGGGCAGGTTGCGGTGCAGGAGCTCTGTTGGTTACCATCTACTCCTGTTGCCTGCTTTTTGGGGCTGCAGGCATGGGGCTGGTCTGCTAGCTAGCATAGCCTTCCACTAACAGCTTCTTAGAAAGTTCCTGCAGGAGGACTGTGCAGTTTCTGCTTTCTTGAAATGCTTTATGTCTAATAGCTGTCTGACAGGGTTTGCTCCTCTGTTATTCCATTGTATCCTTAGCAGTTTTTATTGATAGTCTGCTTTTTTTCTGCTTCAGTAGAATTAATTAGTGTTTAGGTATGTTTCCAGCATCACTGAGGAAATAATATCCTCATAGATTGAAGTCAATATGGTTGGGTTTTCTCAAGGTATGAATTTTTGCTCTAGTTAAAAGCTATAGTACCTTAACAGCATAGGTGTATGAATGAAGCAAGCAGAAACTTGTAAAATTAGAAAAAAGAAGTGATTGAAAAGGAGAATTTCTACACGCATTTTGGATTTCTGTTTTTTTAAATCATACTACTCTTACAATCCAGGCCATCATCTTTGTACCTCTCCCCACAGCACCTCTGGTGGTGTCAGGAAAACAAAATTTGAAGAAAAAACAGTGTTGCTATAACAGAGATTGCTAAGACAATAGTATATAAACACACTGTAAAACATGTTTCAAATTATTGTCATGATCAAATCATCTAAATGTATTGTTTAGAGATATGCTACAGAGCTGTATTTAGCCCTTTAATACTGAATTTTGTAGGGCTTTTCCATGGCGTGTAACATTTTGTATACAATAGAGGAGGATAAATTAAAATTCATGCATTTTATTAAGAAGACAACGAGTTAAACACTGCTTGCTTCCTTCACAGTAAAAGGGAGTTGTAGGTGGACTTATTAACCCTGAAGGGGGAGGAAGTAATTTCCACTCTTTGTTCTCTCAGTTTAAAAAAAAAAAAAAAAAGACAGTATTTTTCTCATTGTAGTCACCTGTATGACTGCTACTTTTGTTTGCATCTAAAGAAAAAACTGAAATGAGCATCATAACAGTTTTCTTTGTGTTCTTCAACAATATATGAGGCAAACTTGCATATACTGTATTGCATAATCAATAACGTACCTAATATTAAGTCTGTGTTTAAAAACACCTATTGTCAAAGTTTAACTCTAAAAGGACAGAGAAAAAAAATCCTTAGCTTCTTGTTTTCACTGGAAGTATAATGGGAATTCAGTGATGTAGATACGAGATTTTAAAACGCTGATATATGTAATTATAGCCTCTAACATTTTGTAGCTTTTTATTTTAGTTATATACTTGGTTAGTACTTGTTTTTCTCTTAAGTTTGGTGTTTTACAGCTAGTTTGGTCAAATATTGAGGCTGTTTTTCTAGTTCCCAGGAGTTTAAGCCAATAGTTACACTCCTGTAATTGTTGCAATGAAATTTTAAAAAGAATAAAAAGTTAGTTATTTAATGTTTCATTTCTTTCCTAACTTGGTTAAACTTACTTGCTGTTTCCTTGAAATCATTACCTCATTACCTGTCGCTATGAATTTTGTTTGAACAAAGAGAACCTTTGGAAGGTGATTTTTAAGGTGGGTTCAGAGGAGCAAGAGAGTAAGTTTTACATATATAAATTGAAAAAAAAAAAGTTTGAATCTAGCATAGCATTCTTCAAGGTCATTTATCTTACAAATATATCTACATAGCTGTCATGTATCGTTCTTGTGAGGAAAATAGTATGTCTAGAAAAAAAACACAGCAGCTTAAATATTTGCAGTGTTAGAAATACAGAATTAGACTGTAAATTTTAGGCCTGTTTGGTTTTCTCATCCTCCATGTATACTTCTGAAAAAGAGAGTGGCAGATAAATTGGCAAAAATATTTTTACTTTTCTCAGAGGGCTAGGTTTGGGTTTTGCCTTCTGTCACAGTGGGGAAATTTACTATATGCACTTAAGGATGCCTATAGTAGACTGTGGTAGGAAAGAGCTCTTACAAATTGAAGGCAACAACAGTTGAATGACAACGGAGTCAACGAGAAAGGCTGTGAGAAAAATCCCCAAAAAAGACAGAATCTTCTGTGAAGCCATTTTATTTGCGATTGCAACAGCGGGTATCCCACAAGCAAGAGCGCACAGTAGAAGTTTATCATAACCTCATATTCCCCATTACCCGACACCTGATTTCTCCTGTTTCCTCGTTGGATGAGTAATACAGATCACAACCTACTCAACACACTTCTATACCCTATATGTACGATTTGATTTGACTAACTGTTAGTTTCTCCTTTTCCTTTTTTTTTTTTTCTTTTCTTTTTCCTTCTTTTCCCTTGACTAGAGGGCCTGTGATTTGTTTTTACTGATTTCGTTCTGCTCATCCTGTTTTTCGTAGCTATCCTTCTTATTTCGGGACAGCAGGACCTTCCCCTTATCTGCTTAACATACTGCCCGCTGCTATGCTACTGTCATGCCTGCACAATCACTTTTGAACATGCAAGGTTAGTGGAATTTTCCACTGCAAAAACACCTTCTATTGCAAAAATACAATGTTGTTTCTCACAAGGCAGATCTTACAGAGGCACATCTATCTGAAATGTTTCCTTATTGTAAGAAAATAAACATATGGAAAGTTCATATTTGAAAATAAATTGCTTTTCCTTTGTTTGTCTGTTCTTGTACTTTGGATTCCCATACTTCAACTGTGCTGCTTGTTGCTGCACAGATTAATCTAAAAAATACTGTGTACTGTCCTCTTTGCATCAGTTTGGTTTTGCTTTTTGACCTTTGGTCACACAGATTCAATTTTGACAGCAATTTGTATAAATTATTGAGCAATACCCTAATTTGAGTATAAAAAAAGCTGCAGTTAGTTAACATTAATTTTCACCTGTTTTTGTCATCTGACTAGGAAAAACTGAACACTTTCAATATCTATTACTGCTGTCTTTGCTCACAATAATGATTCAATATATTTTTTCTGTTGTTTCATGAACATTTTTGATTTAGCTGAACTTGCTCTAGCAGGATATGTCTATTTTCAGTGTATTTCCCTATTTTGATCTGCTACTTAGTATGTTGTGAACTAATACTTTGTTTCTCAGACTTAATAAATAAATAAATAATAAAAGAAGCTATCATATTGCACATAACTGGACTTCTGTTTTACAGCAAAAATAAAAAGGCTGAACTGTCTGTGAGTGTACTTTTTTGTGAGATCCTTTTAAATTAAGTGTAGGGTGGTCACCCTATGAAATTTATCTTCTAATTACTTTTCAGTAAAAAAACAAACAAACACTTTTTCAGATAGTCATCGAATTTAAGGATGTCATGGTAATCCTAATATACTTTTAATCTGTAGAGAAGATTTTGTATTCATAAGAACTGTAGTTTTGCCTCTGAGAATGAAATCTGAAAAGTTGTTGTTTTGTTGAAAGTGAGTTTTTTTTTTCCTCCCTCTTGCTATCTTTACTACAGTAAAATAAAATCTTGCTTGGTTTTGTATTTTAAATTTTTCTAGTGGATTAAATTTTTCTGGTGTATTTTCCATCTGGATTCTATAGTGGAGGGTACACAGTGAGAAGTCCGATCATGCTGACTTGGTGCTGGCAAATGTATATTTTTCTGTGTTAAATACTTGTATTTCAATGAAAATGCCTAACTTTTGTTTTGGTATATCACATAACAGATGACAATATTTTATTTTTAGCAGGTGACTCCTGCCCAGAGAATGCCTTGCAGATTGTTGCAACATCTGGCCACAATGCAGATTTCCCCATTGGCAATCAGCCTGTCTCTGAGGATACTTACAGAATGAACTTGGCTAAAGGAGTTTCAATGTCTCTTCCATCTTCACCTCTGCTACCACGACAGTCTTACTTGATGCAGTCAAGATCAAACAAAAAGTCCCCAGGTAACATGAAACCAATGAACAACTCAAATCTTTGTAGTATTTTGATTCAGATTTGACACAATATAAAAGTAACACTTCCTGACACTTTATATAAAGTAACACAGTAAAGTCATGTTAATCCTTTGCAATGAGAACAAGAGCAGTGAAGGCTTTTTGCATGTTCTCGGGTTAAAAAAAAAAAAAAAAGAGAGAAAAGATGGTTGGTTATTAAATAGAATGTATTATTTCATATGGCAAATAATTATTCTAATTTGTATAGTAAATACCTTTATTGAAATGTCTGAATACGTTTAAAACTGATAATTTATGATTAGTAATTCAGTTAAGACAGCTGCAAAACCCCGTGTTCATATATATGTTAACAGTAGTATAAAAGTGACCTGTTATTACTAATGATTGTAAGTATTTGGCATACCTATTAAGTATACAATATTAAGGCAGTATTTGTTTCAGAAGGTTGTTTATGGTTTAAAGCTAATTTATTTTGCTTATATCTACACATATAAACGTATTAATAGTTAAATAACTGCTGAAGTTTCGGCAAGAAACTTCATAATTTTTAGAGGTTGCATCGTTAGTAATGACCACGTACTTATGTGTGAGCCTTACTAAATAAGGCACTCCATCTGGTTCCCTTTTTATCAACATTCTGCACATATAAATCATTCCAACACAACAGCATCAGTTGAGTTCACTCAGGTCAAAGCTTGAGCGTCAGGTGAAATTGTCCATATTCCTACTACTTGTGCACTCAACAGTTTTGAAATTCTTAGTTGTAAAATGTATAAAGTTTAAGAACAAAGACTGGAAAAAGTTTTTTGTCAGCACTGAGAAAGGTCTTGATTAACAACCCATTTTACATAAAATTAAAGAAAAAAGCTTGCTCAAAGTATTACCAGAGGATAGTAAATACAATTTGTTAAGTATTCTCGGTTTAAGTTGTCTGTCAGTATTTGATAGTTTAGGTAAAATTTTGAGTCGCAGAATATATTTTGATGTTTTGTCTCTTGCTGCAAGTGATTTGCATAATAAACAGCTTCAAAGGACTTTATCCTGCCTTTTAATGTAGAAAGAAATGGGATTTTTGCCAAAGACTTAAAGGAAGGTCAGGATCTAACTCCTAGTTTTGTAACTGTTGGGAAAACCTAACTGCATTGTAGCTAGTTTCAAGATAGTATCTGACCAACCACGTAACTCATTTTGGATTAGTGATGCGCTTTAATAAGCAAAGTATAGGCTTCTGTTTCTCTTGCAGGAGACGTATAAGAGTTGCTAAATTTTAAATGGAAAGCTGTATTCACAACACCTTTAAAATCTTTTCACTGTGATACATAGACAAAAAAAAAAGTGGGGGAGGGAGGGAGATTTCTTAGGTTTATGAAGTGCTTTGAATACATTGGCATTTGTGCAATTGTTTTGTACAAATACCTAACCAGGTGATGGGGTTCAGGTAGAAACATTCTGTGATATTCCTGTGAGTTTCAACAAATTAAAGCTGATGGAAGATGGTTTAATATAAATGATCTAGCTAGCATCTGGGAGTAATAGAAAGCAAGAGAATACTGGCTGTACAGATTGCAGAGCACTATGTTCAATAGCATATGAATAGCAGGTTGAGTTTTTTTCAGGATATGGTGGATAAAAGCATCAATGATGACATGGAAAATTAAATAAATGTTGCAAAATTAAGATGTAGTTATTCTAACCTGTGGTAGAATAAAATTCTAACTTCAGTCCCCCTGGTTTACGGATGTATATTTCAATGTAAACAATATTGTTAATTTCTTTTAATGTCTTTGCTCTATTGCATTTCATATTTTCAAAGGAAAAAAATGTCCCTTGAAATATCATCATTTGTTCTACCTTTGATTCTATTATGTAGTCCTACTTTTTATAAGCCAAGCATGCTGATGGTCATATGCATATCACAGAAACATAGGATGGTTTGGGTTGGAAGGGACTATAACGTGATACACTTGCATAACTTATTTCCTTGAGTAGAAATTCTCTTTAGTATCTGCTAGACTGAAGCAATATACTGCATATTCAAGGGTGATAATGAAAGAGTATATCACTAGATGCTACACATTCTTTAATGAAGATTTTTTCCGAAGTTTTTATTGAGTTTGAATAATTTATTTAAAAATTTTGGTTTGTAAATTAAAATCAGTCAGATTTTCCTGACTTTGTGCTTTGGAGTTATTAATTCAAAAACAGAAGCTGTAATTAACAGTTATTTGCACTAATGTTCATGAAAACATCTAATTTTGAAGGCTTCGTAATTAATACATTTCCACTTTTCTAGCAAATGTGTCTATACTCTAGACTGTATTTATCCAGTCCTGCACCTGTGGTAATTGATTTAAAAATAAGTATTTAATCAAGCTTATATTAACAGTGTGTAACAATACTCCTGGTTAAAATATTTTAAAATAATATGTGGAGGAATGTTTTTCAGTAAGAAATGCACTGTAAAATGTTTCATGTTTTTGTGTAACTGGTGTTAACATTCAAACAGAATTTTCTTAGATTTAAACAGAATCTAATTCACAGAATTAGATTCCATTTTGTGATGTCTAGAAGAGAAAAAACTTCAATGTAAAGTAATTAACAACTTGCTTTTACTGCAAATTCACTCAAGTGAACATTTGCTAATTTTGAAGGATTATTTTATCTTATAGGCTGTTTCAGTTTTCTGTTTAGTTTATGTAAGATGCAATGGTAGGAAAAGATGTTCTACTGTAAATGTGTCCTACTTTGAACGTTGTATACCTCCAGGTAGTTTTCTACTCCAGATGATTTAGAGGATAGAATGCTTTTGCCAGAACGTGTTAGCTGCAGGTGTACTATGGATGGTGTGTTAGTTTTGTTCTGTCCCTTTAAACTAAGAAGATTTTTTTCCATCATTTAACCTATCTGTTCCATGAATAATGTCATTATCAGTTCTCAGGTTTGGATTGATCTCGCTGAGAAAAGCTCTTGGGGACCTTAGTATTTAGCAAGCTTAGAGGTATCTGTTCATAACAGATTTGGAAATTGCTAGTCTGGGGGGTCCCTGAGCCAACACAGAACTTGGGTTTAGTGTCCTTTTTTGAATCTATTACTTTGATTGCTGGCATCACACTTTTCATTCCCTTTCTCTTGTCCACTACCCCTCTGCGTAGAGCTCACGCTTGAACTGATCAGTCTGAAGTCAGTCTCCATATGTCAAGAGATCAGTATGTTAGCTATTTTATTATTCCTATTCTAGTGAACAGGCGCGCTGACAAATGTGCCCATCTGACAGAGACATCTTTGATGCAGCGCATGTGTGGTAATAGTTGCCGTTTTGCCCATCAGTCTTCAAGTAGCTCAGCCCCTAGAATCTCATAACCCATGGGCAGGCAAAACTGTGGAGAGCAAGCTGAGCTTCTTCCCTGGAACACAGAAGGCTGTACAGTCCTGTTTGCACAACCTTGTGTGAGTGACATTGTGTTTTAATTATTTGCATAGGAGGTGGGGGAGTTTTTTGTTTGAAGAGCTTGGAAGAGTACCAGTGCTTCTGGCTCCAGTTCAATCTTCAATTGTAACTATAAAAGGAGGGAAGAGAGAAACTATATCTTAAGTTACCAAAGAGCCAAAAATTATTGGCAGAACTAAAGCTACTGGTTTGTTTGGAGTCAAAAGCTTCCTTAATGAAACAGTCCATTGAGGAGGTGGATAAAGGAGCAGAAAAAAAACAGGACAAGGAAAAAAGGTTTTCAGCAGGACGACTTTGTTTGGGAAGGGGAGCAGTAAGTGAAAAAATGTCACAGTAAGTTGAGTTTCTTCTATAAAGCTAGAATGAACATTGCTTGAATTGGTAAACTTAGAGCCGTGTAACTAAAAAATATTCACGTTCTTACAGAGATGATAGTTGATTGCACTCTAATTTAGGATGGTCGATTAAAAGGAAGAAAATACTGGTTTATAAAGGAGACTTCAAAAAATGGTTGTTGGACTTTATGGTGTGAACTAGAAACTGCTGTTGCCTTTGAAGTAAATGTTTACTGAGCTAAATTGTTCGTACTACCGTGCTTGAACAGAGATAGGAAGCAACTTCTGTTTTTAAAGGCATTAGTGAATGCAGAGGATGACTGCAGGAAGAGTCTTCCATAAATGTACAGTGGAACTTTTAGTTAGTTTCAAATTAAGCATAAATTAAGAGTTTTAATCAATAAAAAAATTAATCAGCATACCTGACACTTGAGAATAGACTAGGTAAGAGAACTAGTTTCAACTAACCTTCAGGTTTGTGCTCCAGTTTTGAGATCATTTGTAAGCAGTTCCTTTTTGCTATTTGCATGAACCTAAGCAGAGAAAGGTGGGTTTCTTAGGGTTCCTGGGATAACTCAAGTTGAAAGGGATGTCAGGAGGTCAGTAAGCCAACCCCTTCCTCACAAAGCAGGGTCAGCTCTGAGGTAAGGCTCAGGACTTTATCCAGACTGGTCCTGAAAACTTTTCAATGGTGGAGACTACACAGCCTGTCTAGGTAACTGGTTTCAGTGCTTACAGACTAAGTATACCAGCCTCCAACCCAACTATTCCAGTGTTTCTCCAGTGAACTACTTCTAATTATAACAGCTCTTTTTCATGTCCTTCATTTCTCTCACCAGTTTCACATCTGGGCAACCTTTTGCTTTCATAGCATCATCCCAGCATGCCCAGCAATGTTTCTGAATTCCTCCTTTGCTCCTGCTACCAGCTCCTGTCTACCGTCTTTTTGTATGGAAGCTGAGTTGTGAGCCAAGTCAATCTCCTGTTAGATATATTTGTTCATTGTATTATCAGGATGGACTGGTTTTGTGCTTGGAAAGAGTCTGTTCCTAAAGACCCGCCAATTTCCTATGTTCTTTCAACCTTCAGAGCCATCTCCCATGGGATCAGACCTACCATTTCCTTGAGTAAGCCAAAGGCAGCTCTCCTAAAGTTCAGGCTTTGCCTGCACTCTGCCATTTGTGTTCTTCACTCCCATCATTCTTGAAACCCACTAGTTGATGATCACTGTGGCTGAGGCTGCCTTTGATTATCATATCCTGAACCTGTTTGTAAATAACAATTGCAGCTGCACATTATCGTTGGTAAATCAATCTGTTTTTTTTATCAAGTACATATATATCCTTGACACCCTCCCGAAATCTCGGTAATTTGTATCCTGTCACAATGCCCTTCTAACAGACTTCAGGAAGATTATAGCAACCCATAAGAGCCAGACAGCATCTGTGACCCAGAGACTTCCTAGAGTTCTTTAAAGAAAATTTTGTCAGGTTCTAGTTGTGCTCTAAGGAACTACAGAAAGAAGTTTTTCTGTCCATAGCAGGGAAACTGATTCCACTGTAAGAAAGAACAGAGTTAGTGGGGATATTGGCAAATATAGCATAATAGGAAACAATCATTATTGACTTCTTAAAGGAAAGTCATGACCCCCAAAATTGTTGGAATTCTTTGAAGGAAATCATGTAGACAAGTGATATCTTAGGTGGTGAAATATCCCTGGATTTCTAGGGGGACCTCTCCAAAGAAGAAATTGAAGAAATTTAACCATTATGGGGTAAGACAAAAGACTTTAATTTTTATGTTTAAATAGTTACACAGAGGATCATCTGCGTGCTGGAGGGAACATGCCAACAGTTACGTAACTGCTGAGATTTAAACTGTTCAATGCATTTATCAACTGAAAAAGGAATGCATGGTAAAGTTGTAAAGTGTGCTGGCGTTGCTAAGTTACTCATGGTGGATGAATACATAGGTGACAGAACAGCAGGTGAAGTTCAGTCAAGGTGAATATAGGTGTTAATGGGGAGGGCGGGAGTCCTGCAAATTTCACATAATGTTGATGAGAAGGAAAGCCAGTTCAGAGGATTAGGAAGGAGACGGCCACGTTGCAATAATGCTGTGGAAACTTCAGCTCTTCAACAGTCAAAAAACAATCCTAACAGTAAAAAAGGAAAGGAATAGTTCATAAGCCGGAGAGAGTATTGTTATGCTATTGTATCAGTCTGTTGTGCTACCTCAGGAAGATTCTGGTAATACCAACTTCAAAAATCTATAGTTCCACTAGGAAAGAGCTAGAGTAGGGCAGCAGGAATGACTGAAGTTGTGGAATGGCTCTGAACTATAAATTATTTAAATTGATTTGACTGGCATTTTTCTGCCTGGAAGAAAGACAGTTGGTGGGAAAAGGAAACTATAAATACTGTTTCATGTATATTTCAATATTGTGTTAACTTGTAAATTTTGTGGATGCTGCAGATTGGTAAAGAAATGACTGGGTAAATTCGTGGAAAGAAAGTCCATCTAATTCTTAAATAGAAAGGGACCACTTCTAATTCAGGAAACTATAAACTTCTAAACAGAAGTCAAGAAAAGTGTACCGGGACAGTATGTTTTCTGTAACGTAGATTATCATAGAATCATTTAGGTTGGAAAAGACCCATAAGATCGTCAAGTCCAACCATTACCTAACACTACCAAGTCCACCACTGAACTGTGTTTCCATGCTGTGGAATTCTCTGGTGTTTGATGTTGATAAAATAGTGTCCCAGGTGAACCCTTTATCAGACTCAATACAATTATTCTACACTTCTGGAAAACAGCTTCCATTTTGCAGATACATTTTGTCCTTTTGGTACAAAAAGGAACTTTGTTTCATTTCTTCATGCATTAATACCTGTGTCCTCTTCTAGATTAGTGCATGAAAATAGACTTAACTGTAAATTTTCCTATTTATTGTAGTGTGTATCAGACTTGAAAGTACTCTATGTCACTCCTAAATCAGTTTGTGAGAAAATTTAACTACATGTCTGCTCCACAGCCTAAAATCTGAGTAGTAAAAATACATCCTGAAGATACTTCAATTTTAATCTGTTTTATATGACTACATGTTGTTCTGGTTTTTAGAATGGTTGTTTTTTTGTTGTTCAACTTTTGATACATTTAACTATACTCCTGCTTACAAATAATAGGTATGGACTATTGTCTCCTTAAAAAATGTGATGTTGTTCCAAAGGAATGTATTTTTAGCTGTCTTCACTAAGGCAAATACCCCTAGTTTTTGTTAGGAAATAGTGCAGAAAGGGCACCATCTGGTGATAGTTGGTAACTAAGGTTTCTTTTGGTTAGAAAAATGTTATCATCTCATAGTCTCTAGATAGAGGTATAAACATAAGTTTACATTTGCCTTAAATTCCATGCCCTGTATTCCTTAGCTAAGAAATTAGGTTAGCACCATACTCACATATTCCGCCTCCAGGTGGAAGTCTGAAAGAAAAGGTAGGTTCAATAATGAAATGCCTCAGTGTTGTAGAGCCAAATAATCTACCTGGGGAACAATGTATGTAGGCCTGTGATGTAGCAGGTCACATATTTTTCTGGTCCCTTGCAGTGTGATGGGAAAACATGTTTCCCTGGGGAGCCTGAGGCCGAAACGTAGAGAATTGCAGCTTTTCTTAAAAGTGGACATTGGCCTTAAACTACCCATGGAAATGAGCAAGAAATTGATGCAGATTTTGTAGAGGTATTGTAGTGTCTGAGGCTACTGCCAAAATGAATCATAGAATCATTTAGATTGGAAAGGACCCTTAAGATCATCAAAAGGCCAACCATCAACCTAACACTATCAAATCCACCACTAAGCCATGTCCTTAAGTGCCACATCCACACACCTTAAATACCTCTGGGGATGGCGACTCTCTGGGCAGCCTGTTCCAATGCCTAGCTACCCTTTCCATGAAAAAATTCTTCCTGATACAAACCTCCCTTGGCACAACTTGAGGCTGTTTGTCAAGGTATGGGACACGTAGTATGGCTACAGGTGTCATAGCTTGAATATGCTATGATATATGCTATGATGCTATTTCATGATAAAATATGGGATGCTCAGAGAACTTTGGGATGCTCTTGAATTTTGAGCCAAGTAGAAGACAACTATCTAAGGACTTAAATTGTAGCCAATAAAATCACATTATCAAAAGCTGTATGGTACAGTTAACATCAATCCTGCAGTCTTTCCCTAGTGCTTTCCAAGTGGTATTTACTTTGATAGTGAGGGAGATCTGCTGACCAGAAAAAGGAGGAAAAACTGAACAACAGAAGTGCAGTCCAGAATTGTACGCTAGCATTAAGGAGGATAAGAGGAGGGAAGCAAGCTTGCTGGAGTTGTTTTTGCAGTGTTCACCTTGCACACCACATACAAAGAATAATTGTCAAGACACAGTTCTATTTTATCCAGCACTTTGAAGTATTAGAGACTGTGAGAGTAATGACTCATCCTTCTGTTACTGGTGGGAGAGGAAGAAACAGAGACCTGAGGGACGGAAGTAACAAAGAAGCAATTGGCATGGTGGTAGTAGCACAGTGAGGCAGTTGTCCCCTAAGACTGAAATTCAGTTTGCTTCTTTTTGTTGTTTGGAGCTTTTTTTGATCACTTTCCTCTGAATCCAGTACATTATAGACTATTTTATTTTAAAACTATCAAAGTATCGTGAACTGCACTTGGTTTACAAGCAACTATCTCTAGCTTTCTTGAAGCTTTCTGGCTTCAGTTCTGGCTTTCATGAGAGGCACCAGACAGTGCTTAAATCCAGAGTTCTGGCACCGCATTACAGTGTAGACAGGGAAGTAACTGGGACTCAGGTCCTGAATGGGAGCATTTCCTGGCCTGTTGCTGTATCACTTCTCATTAACAGTAAGTTCAAGCGTTTGCAAAAGGCCTTCCATTATCCAGTCCTTAGTTCTGCAACTGGCAGAGGCAGGAAGTGAAACTACTTGGAAACTGCAGAGTTTAATAGTAACAAAATCCAGGTTCTGCCGCGGTGTTATAGCCTGCTTCATACAAAGCTTACTGGGTTTGAGTACTATGTATTATTTTACTGATTATTTCCTATTTGAAACAAACCCTACCTCCCGCCCCTCCCCCCAAGACAATGAAGACAAAAACCATCAAGTAGCCTTGTCAGTAGTTTGTTACGGAGAAATATATGAAATATATTTGTACTTGAATATCACCTTCTATCACCATGGGATTGTTGCCGATGAAGGAGGGTTCTTGGAAATACATCTGTGGAATTTGATTCTAGAGCTTCAGTTGCTTAATGCTTGTCAGTGCAAACTTAACCAGTTTAACCAGAGAAGACGCTTGACTGAGATCTTGGATTTCGTTTTGCTTTCAAGTGTATCATAAATTTGACTAAATAAAGAATCTGACAGGAATTTTTGTTGAAAGCCAAAAGTTGCCATGACTTGGAAGTTGAGTCACTGTAGCCTTTGATTTTCTCTTTGGTAAGTGCTTTTTGAAAAGACTTCTGAATGTAGTTTTAATTCTGGCTTATAAACATCATCAATAACTTGGAAACTGCAATGCATTTCAGTATGTGAGAGGTCTGGGAAACAAGGCATGTGTAGTATACTGTTAACTGTTAGTGCTTAAGAATTTTAGTAATAATTATATGCTCCTGACGAAGATTGAGATCCTGCTGTGCTGTAGGTTTGTCAAAGTCTGGTATCTCTTCCGCTGAACTTAACCTACAGAGTGAAATGTACTGGTAAACCAAGAGTCGAATACAGTAGGAAAGTCAGAGAAGAGCTTCATCAGAGAACAGAAATAAAGTAGGAAAGTAAGAGAAAGTGCGCCTGGCTGGGCAATGGAGTTGCACTGAGATGATGTGAGGGAGTACACTTCCAACAGTGAGCTGGGCTGGGACCTGGAGTCCTGCTCAAAGGACAGTTTGGAATGGGCAGGGTGGAACAAAAGCTTGTGGGGAGACCTATCATTTCAGGATCTGGCAGACTGCTGAAGAGCATGGCAGTCCTGTGAGCCAGTCCTTCCTCTGCTGTCAGACAGTATTTGAAATTGTCAAAGCACTTTGCAGTGCTTTTTAATTAATAATGCTCTTTAATTACATTTACATGAATATTTCTGTTCAACTCTGGCTACTTTCAGTTAGATGGGGACAAATGGGGCTCAAAAGAAGGGTAAATCATTACCTGTTTCCAGAGCTGGGGAAATTCCTGAAATACCTCTATTTCAGATTTTTTTGTTAAGTCTAGTAACCGACTGTGTTTCTAGGGACTTCTAGCTAATACTTAGTTTGCTCTGAATGAAACATAAGAATCACAAACTACACCTCCAGCTCACTAAAACCTTGAAAGTTTCAAATGGCTTTATTAGACACATTAAAAAAATAAAAATGGGATTGTTCTGGTGAAAATTTAAGACAAAAATACAGGTTTAGTACCTTCAGTTTTCAGTACTGCGGATGATGATATTTCCACTCCCTATTCCATTCAAATATCTTAGCTTTCTAATGTGTAACTTTGCAAAGTTCCCTGTTTATGCTTTTCCAAAACTCAGTGTTGCAAATGCTTTTATTGTTATAAAATTCTACTGACATATTTTTTCAGGATGTGGATAAATACATGGTAGAGTTTCAGTTCTATGACATATCAATGTAGCAGCCTACCTTCCAGTACTATCAATTGCTAAATTAAGACGAAAATTTCTCCTTAGTGTTTGTAGTGCAAACAGATGTTGATGGTGAAAGTACCGGTATGCTTTTTCTGTTAAACCTTTAGAGGGCAGCATCGTTCCCTTTTAGTTAGATACTTTGCTGACCAGAAGCACAGTTCTGTAGTTAACATTTCCTGCAGTTGCTACTAACCTACAAACCCATGTTCAGCAAAAAATAGATCCATAAACAGCCTGAAACCAAAGCATGAAGCTAAAAGGGAGAGCAAAGAGAGAATCAGTTTGATTTTTCAAAAGTGTGTTTGTGTGTGTGTGAATGCACCACTCTTTTTACTGCTTTTTTTAATAGTAGAGGTTGTGTATTTAAACTTATTATAAACTAGGAATGCTATTGTTTTATGAAAGCAGAAATTTTTAGTGCAATTTTTTTAGTGTGCTAATTTTACAAACTGTGTGCCTGTAGGATTTCTCGCTTAGTTTCAGAGATACTCCTAACAATATTATCTTCTTGTTATAATGGAGAGTGAAAGCTCTACAGAGGAGGCCCACTGGAAGTTACCCAAGTTTGAACATGGTAAAGTCACTCACTGTATATATACTGGAAACTTCCAGGACTGTCACAACAAGCAGACTGGTTTGATTTTCTGCTGGGCTTTATGTTCCCAAAAGCCCAAACAGAACATTTCTTTCTCACTAGTGCAGAAGCACAACAGCTCTTGAGTTCTTACAGTAGCAGCTCTGCATGTAAGAACTAGTTCCTCTACTTTATTTGTCTCCGAGGATAGACACTTTACATTTGAAACTTGTGGTCCATTGGGAAACCTTTGATACTCAGCTCTTTCCCATTGCAGGTCCGATCAGGAAGCCCAAGTACGTGGAAAGTCCTAGAGTGCCAGGTGAAGCAGGTCTACTTCTGAGAAAAGGGGCAGAGCAAGGAGAACCCAGTCAAACTGGTAAGAATCTGTTCAATGATACTTGGTTTAGGAGAACAGCTATTCATTTCAGAGTGATACAAAGGATCCCGCATAATAATGAAATTTTGTTTCTTTATTTGTAAGAGTGTTTGGCAAATTCCATATGCTTGTACTAAGGAGGGAATGCTTTCCATTATACTTACATGATCTTTATAACTGTCTCAATTCTTGGAATTGTATGTGTACTGCAGGTAAAACAATGTTGACTGTTGCTGATTACTACGTATTGCAAAGGCCAACTAGATTTTTTTTAATTTTTATTTTCAGTGTAAACTGATTCCAAGTGTGTATCTCTGCACTGGATACAATGCTTCATTTTAGAAATTTTGTAAAAGCTTGCTAAATATGAAGTCGGTAACAGCAGACTTCTGTGTTGGCAAAGCTGGTGAAAGCTAATTCTCTGAAGTTAATTGGAATTTTTGAAAAGTTACACACACTCATCTCTTTCTCCCTTTCATCACTCATTCTTTGAGATGTTCCTCAATTAGGGTCTTTTTGTTACATGAAGTCTCCAAACTATATACTGGTAAAACTGTTTGGATGTCCGTACTGTCTTCCAGGTGTCTGGGAGCACATCCCCAGGCTCAGTGCCTTGCTCAGACTGCACTGATTGGGAAGCAGCAGCACAGATGCTCCTGTGCTTTTCCCATATTATAGAATCTGGTGGTAGGTAACGCAGCTGGTGTTTCTGTAGCTAAGAATTCCTGCTGTGAGGAATTTCTCAGAGTCATTAGAGGATGCTCCCTAATAAATTGACTATTTATACCCGAGGAAAGACAGGCCAGCATATTATTCCTTTTTAATGGATAAAAAAAATTAAATACCATATGAATGTTTTTGTTAAGGAAGAGCTTATGCTTTGGTAGGTGATGCCAAACTGTTGATATCAAAGAAAATAGCAGGAGATGGTAGTTTGTGAAAAGATTGTGTTAGCTGTAACAGTCAATGACTGTGTTTTCATTCAGGGTCGCCTCTTTTTGACCATAGTGTTTCCTTATATCTGTTGGATAACAGAAGATACTTTAAAACACTGTACTGATAAATATTTTTGTAACCACAAAAGCTGGGAAATCTAAAATAGTGTCACCTCCATTGCATAAAAAAACAACAAAAAAATAATGGTATTGGTTGCAATGTTTACTGTGAAATTGTAAGTCTGAGTTATTAACCTCTGCTTTTCACATTTTTGATATGAATTAAACTTTCTTAAAATTACTGGAATACATTTTCAATCTGCCCCTGAACTTTGATGTTGCTGAGTTTATTGCTGTTGATACATGATAGTCATTGTGTTGATCATCAGTCCAGTGATGAACTGTTTGTCTTCATACAAACAATTGCACTTAATCATTTCTGTTTTGATTGGGGGGGTAGGGGTGGTGTTTGGTTGGCTTGGTTTGTTCGTTTTTTGGTTTTTTTTTTCATCCCTTAAATTTGTGCAAATATGCAGAGAATCCAAGAACCACGAACAGTTTTAAGTCTAATGGGCAAAAAGTTAAAATGGCATTAGCTTCTCTGTTAGTTAGACATATTGCTGAGAGAAGATCCAGTGTTTACATTTAATTGTACTTTTTCTGCCTCTTGTAACATTTTCCAAATACGAGATTAATTTTAACAATTTTAACCAACTTCCCCCCTACACCCTGTCTCCAAAGCAAAACCTGATAAAGACTCAAGCTGTTCTCCTGCAGCACAAGAATTGATGACAAGATTGGGGTTTTTACTGGGAGAAGGGATCCCAACTTCTGCTCATATAGAAGAGAAAAACGAAGCCATGGTAGGATAACAGAAAACAACATATTTAATGTTCATCTTACTTATGTTATTTCTTTATTTTCTCTGTTTGCTAATTGTAGTTACTTGATAATTACCACATCTATTTTAATGGGCATATGGTAATGGAATTGTAAATTAATTATAACAATCAAGTTGCATGTTTTGTTTTCTTTTAATTGTGGGCTGATCTTGCATTCTTTCTGTAAAAAAAAAAAAAAAGTTGAAAAAAAGAACAGACTCATCAGTCTTGGAGGCTAAGTCTAAGCTACTATGAATCTGAAGAGCAGCTAGGGTTCTTTCTGCATTATTTTAGTATTTAGTATCTTTTCCTGGTATTCTCAGTGATTTATGAGAATGGAAAATTTCAGTGGTTTGCTAAAATCATGTTTTGGGGGCATCCTTTCCTTTCCAAGAAGTTCACTTCTGTTTGAAGGTTTTTATTGTCATGTAGGAGAAAAAGTGGGGAGAATCAAGTAGCTGGTAACTGTATGAAACTCATCTGCTAACCTAAACTGCTTACTAACTACCAATCTCTCTCTCTCTCTACTTTCTTCACTTATTGTCCCAGACCTGAAAATTCTTAGTGCAATGGATTCCAATGATAGGAAAGGGTGAATAAGATTGCAGTACCAGTGGTTTTAACACAAATGTAGACTGGGTGGATGATGGATTGAGATCCGCCCTGAGGAGAAGGACCTGGGGGTGTGGCATGTTGGTGGATTAGGAGCTTAACATCAGCTGGCAATGTGCACTTGGAGCCCAGAAAGCCAACTGTATCCAGCTGCATCAAAAGCAGCGTGGGCAGCAGATCAAGGGAGGTGATTGTCCCCCTCTGCTCTGCCCTCATGAGACCCTGGTTGGAGTGCTGTGTTCAGCTGTGGGGCCCCCAATGTAATAAGAAGGATGTGGAAGTATTAGAACGAGTCCAGAGGAGGACCACAAAGATGATCACGGGGCTGGAGCACCTCTCCTACAAAGACAGGCTGAGAGAGTTGGGGTTCTTCAGCCTGGAGAAGAGAAGGCTGTGGGAAGACCTCATAGTGGCCCTCTGGTACCTAAAAGGGGCCTACAGGAAATCTGGGGAGGGACCCTTTTTGTTGGGGATTGCAGTGATAGGACAAGAGGGAATGTAATTAAACTGAAAGAGGGTAGATTTAGATTAGATGTAAGGAGGAAATTCTTTGCTCTGTGGATGTAAACTGGAACTGGTTGCCCAGAGAAGCTGTGGATGTCCCATCCCTGGAAGTATTCAAGGCCAAGTTGGATGGGGCTTTGGGCAGCTTGGTCTAGTGGGAGGTGCCCATGGCAGGGAATTGGAATTGGATGGTGTTTAAGGTCTCTTCCAATCCAAGCCGTTCTGTGATTCTATGAACTATGCTTCACTGCAGCTCTTCGAGTTAATAATGAATTTCCCTTTTTTGTTTGGGAATAACGAGCAATATTTTAGACTTCTAAGACACATTATAAGAGTTATCTGAAAACATGTCAATAAGGCTTTAAATCAAAATAAGGGTTCCCTTCTTGAGGTTTTTCCTTAGAAAATGTTTTCTTTGCTTTGTTTAACCTTTTTGCATCTAATTTTCGGCACAGTATTGTACCGTCTTCTGTGCAATAACTATTCATTTTTCTTCACACTGCAGTGTACAATAACCAGTCAAGGTGTCAGTCCATGTTCTACCCTCACAAGCAGCACTACATCACCTAGCACTGATAGCCCATGCTCAACTCTCAATAGCTGTGCTGGCAAAACAGCAGCCAACAAAGGTAGTCCCTGTGGAACCATTAGCAGCCCTAGCTCCACCCTGGAGAGCAAGGACAGTGGAATTATAGGTAAGCATCCTAATTAGTAATGCAATTAAAATAAATTAACCTTATCTTAATACTGCAGATCTGAATAGCTGCTTCCTGACAGTGTTTGATTTTTATGCCATAGCTGGATCCCATTTCATGTCCTCTGTACTTGAAAATTGAAATCCTATTTCTGTAACAGTCGCTGTTGTTAGATGCGCATTTCTCTTCTTTTGCTTTCATGGTGCAGTTCTAATTTCTGCATGTTTTCCTTTTAAAATAATTTCCTCTGTTTGCTCCAATTCTTATTTTTACTTCTTCCATTGTATTTGCCTTTACAATACATTTCCTAATAGTGAAGGACAGAATATGTTGAAGCTGGTTTGATTTTCAGGGGAGGAAAAATTAATTAATGCTACTTGTTGTGAGGATAATCCAAATAAAGCTGTTTAGAAAAAGTTCAGACATCAGAGTAACTGGCATGAAAGCGAAGTGTAAATGGGTCATCAAAGAAGAGGTGAAATTGTGGGATCCTCTGCAAATTGGATGACTGAACTGAGGTTATGTATGCATATCCAACGTGGTGTCAGCCATCATTAGATAACTTTAGCAAGTCTTTTCTGTATGAAAGAAAAGCTATGAATTCTTTGATGCCTTGTTTGTACCATCTTCTCTATTTCTGCTCCCTGCCCTAGTGAATCCTTATCAGTAAAGCTATCTTCCTATACCTTTGAGCGTTCAGATGGCTGCTTTAATATTATTCTTTGGACGGCCAGAGTAAGACGTAAAAAGCATAATTTTAGAGTTGTTATAAACTGTTGTAAAAAGATTTATTCTTTATTGATTTAGTCAGTTTTTTAGAATGGACCAATTGGTTGAGAAGTTGGTATTTAAACTTGATTTTGTAACATCTGTTAAGCTTTAAAACAAAAAAAAAAAAAAGGTGGGGAGGCAGGGGGAGGAGGAAGGAAGGGCACAGTATGCCCCCTAACCTGAAGCTTTCTCAATCTACAAAAGCAAACTTCCAGTTTTATTTAGGTCTAGCAGTGTGACAAAAATTAGGGATGCTGTAAAATAAAGCAATTCTAAATCTTAAATGCCTCGATTTAACAATATAAACTTAAGTCATGTTATTGTCTTTGTGAACTTACTATTTTTTTAATTGCAACTTTTGTTAATAGAAGGAGTTGCAAGTGAAAGTGGTATCTGCCAGCCTGCCTGCCTGCTGTTGTGAATAGTAACTTGATTGTTGTTATAGTACTTGCCAAGTACTGATAATTAAGTTTCTTTAACACGGTTAAGAACATACAATCAGTACTTCTTTGCAAGTACTAATACACTTCACTCTGGCTTTACAGATGTTCTTGAATTTGAAAGTGAAGTAATTAATAGTAGTCATATGTTACAGCATAACATAGTTTTTACTGGTCATTTACCCTAAGAGAGATGGTTATCATGGGTCAAAAGTTTCATTTATGTAACATCGTAGAATATCCCAAGTTGAAAGGGGTCTACAGGGATCATCGACTCCAACTTCTGTATTTGTATAACATTTAAGTACTTTGTTTTTAGGAAATTATTTTGTAAACTTCTTCCATAGCAGACTTGCTGCTCATGGATTCATAGATCTGTCATTGCTTAACTTGAGAATAGAATCCATTAGTTTTAAGCTTTGTCAGACTTTACGGATTCCTGCTTCAATTACACTGGTGCAAGTATAAAACAAACTGAAATGATTGTACAAGTGTGTATATTGCTATAAAATACAGCAGTGTATGACTACAAGAGACAGTAATGTTTTTTGTTTCAAAAAATATTTATCTGTTGGTATACTTCAGTCATTTCCTTGTTTCATATGTTTTATAGTTACTTTGCTTTTTTTTTAATAGAATAGTTCAAATCAGTTCTGCGTATGACAGATTTGTGAGAGCCGTACAATTACAGAAAAACAGGTTTCACAGATAGGACATAGTTACAAAGACAGTTCTACCTTCATAACTACACCAGTGCTTTACTAACACTGTAAGTGATATATAGATATTAGGCAATTTACTTAGATATGTTTCAGAAAAATTTAGGATTTCCGCTTCTTCTGTGTGTTCAGCCCAATGTAGGGTCGTCACATATATACGTGTAACACTTAAAATCTTAGCCTGTGGGGAGTCCACAGTTCAGTTCACACAGATATTATTTGAACAAGTATCGATTGACTGTTATTTTTCCCTTGGTGCCTATTCATCCAATGTTATATTTTTCTCTGTTGCATACATTCATAAGTAAGCTAGCAGTTATAATGAAATACTTTGTTGTAGAAGCTAGGTCAAGGTAAAAAATGTATAATGTGATAAGCTTTAACTTTAGCTGAAGTTAAGTTGTGAAGTTTTAATAATACACTATTTTCTTTCGCCATTTCAAAGAATGAAATAAATACAAAAAGTCCCCCAAATCAGACCAAAATAGTGGAAAAACAAAACAAAAACAAACAAACAAACAAAAAACACTTTTCCTGACCTATCAAGCTTCTTCTTTTTTCATGTTTTATTTCCCCTTATTAATACTTGTTTGATTGTTAGTCTGACCTAACTTTTTTTCCAATATAATTTTGAGTGATTGGGCATTCTGTCATACAGACATGCTGTTCTCATTGATTTAGGTGAACTTTCAAGCATTCAAAATACAGAGTGATCACTTAAATATTTGTTGTTCAAATATTTTGTGAAACTTCAATGTAAGTATTGAAAATATTTTAAATTAAACAGAGTAATTTCCCTATTAAACATACAATAAGCAGTATACATTTGCAAAGCATTCTTGTGCAAATATATTAGTGGAGTTTTAATAAACGTCAGTACAGTAGATTCTAGAAGTATAAATTCTTCACGCTTTCAGATATTGTAGGAGACCTCTATTAGTTATAGCTGTGCCCCCAACCAACAAACTGGACTATCTGGAGGGCTGTAGATAATGCAGTTAAAATGGTTCTGCTTTCATTGAGCAAATTGCTACAGCAGTGGAAAACTACTATTCTGTAATGCAGCATCCAAAAAACCTGTGTAGTCTGCAGCTGTCATTTAGCTAAGGATCTATATAGCACTGTGTTGTATATTTTATGGCATCTGGTACTTCTACAGCAAAGAAAACCACAATGGTACATCTTACTACTAAAGAGTTTCACATAGTACAGAGAAATTATTTGTAAATGTTTCCTGATTTGTTTATAATAAACAGAAAAAACTTTTTTGAGCCTCATATTTATTTTATACAGTAGTACATTGAAATACTTTAAAAACGGAAATCAGAGTGTTTCATCTAAAATTTCATTCATATACTCTACTGGGCCTGATCAAACGTGCATCTAGCCTTGTATTCTTTCTGCCAGTGAAATGTAGCAGGTACTTAGGAAACCTTGTAGAAATCTCAGTTGCAGGAAGTGTTCTGTCAAGATCAGTTTGTGAGGTATGTGAGAGTCCAGGCTGACTGCCACCCTAAGCTGTCTGTGTTAGGTGAGCTAGATCTCTGAACAGTATTGAGGTATTTATCATTTATACAGGATGTTACAGTATAAACAATACTGTTGGTCACAAGTAGGTTTGGGGCAAGCCTTCTGGCTTATGATAGAATGGCCTGGGTTGGAAAGAACCTCAAAGATCATCTAGTTCCAACCCCCCTGCCATGGGCAGGGCTGCCACCCACTGGAGCAGGTTGCCCAGGGCCTCATCCACCCTGGTCTTGAACACCTCCAGGGATGGGGCATCCACAACCTCTCTTTTCTGACTTCAGGAAAATTGTGCAAATGTTTTCAATGAATTGAATTTTGAATTCTGTTTGTAAAATATTTGACTTTAAATGTATTTTTTTGATAATTCACATTTTTAGTTTCTGTTCTTGCTCTAAGTGCGCTATTCTTATTTCTTACAGAGCTTTTGTTTCTGTGTTTACAGAAGGGTTTGGAAATTTTCAAGATATTATATAGATTTTTAAAAGAAATTATTACTTTCTCAAAATATGTCTCAGATCTGTCATACAATATCATAAATGTTTTGGTGTTGTTTTTTTTCCACTCAGCACAGATTACACAGATTTAAAGACGTACCTAGATTCTTCTGAACATTTTTTTTTGGTCTGCTTTCTGAAGTGTTTTTTCCAATTTGAATTTTTCTAAGCTGTGTTGTTTGGCTTTAGTTAAGTAATATTACTCAAATTAAACACAATATCTAGTGGAGAACTACTTGACTGTTATCTGCAGGCCCTAAATGCCATCTGAGTATGAAAATTATAATGCACAGGTGGGTCGTTTTCCTCTGCTGTGTACTTCAATTTCTTCTAATTTCTCAGCAACGATAACAAGTTCATCAGAAAATGATGATCGTAGTGGATCCAGTTTGGAATGGAGTAAGGACGGGAGTCTCAGAGCTGGAGCACATCAAGGGATTAGTCATGATCGAAGAACAGATAATTGTTCACCGGTTGCAGAAGAGGAGGCTATTGGATCTGCTGAGAATTTGGCAAAAGAAGTAACAATGGGAGAGGGTCCTGTTCCTTATACTCAAAGTTCTGGATCTTTGATAATGCCTCGTCCAAACTCTGTTGCAGGTAAAGTCCTGAAATAGAAAAATGGATGTTTTTGTTAATGATGTGATTTAGTTAAATCTGCTTCATCTTACCATTGATGTTATATTGTTAGTTTGAAAGTGTTTTCATAGGACGCACATAGGAAAAAAAAAGCATCGTTTCTAAACTGAATGGGTAAGTATTACTTAAATTGTTTAAAATTATCATACAGAGTGTTCGTCTTGTGTTTAGTAGGTATTGGTTAAAGCAGAACTTTGGGGACACTTTAAAATCCATCAGTCATCCTAGGATTCTGTATGGTATCAAAAAACAGCTCAAGTTTGTTGTTTTTTCTGTGTGCTCACATTCACTAGAGCTGTAAATCTGATTAACACTAAGACCAAAATGATATTTTGGTCTGTGAACCATTAACGCATATCACTTTATTATTATTATTATTAAAATAGCTATGTGAAATTCTGCATTCTAGTTGAATCATTCAATTCAGAAAATGTGAGTCTGTTTAGTTATGATAGACACATATGCAACCTCAACCTTAATTTTTATGTGTTGTAAAATACAAAAATCCCTGAAAAAGCACATCTCACTTGAGCTATAGTAGTAGAACCTATCAAATTCCGTTTGCTTACATAAATATAACTCTGCAAGCAAAATGATCTGACAAAGTGCTCTCCTGAGTGTGGGTGCCATATATGAGACAGTAGATTTAGCTGACAAGTTAGAAGAAAACTACTAAATGCAAAGTGAAGAAAACTTCAATAAAGAGGTTAGAGCTTGGGTGTTGATGATTCCTAGAAAGAAGAGGGGAAGATATACTTAATAGCAGCTATAAAATGTTGCTAATAACAGGGAGTATTCTAAGTTTAAAAGAGGAAAAAAAAAATGCTGCATAGAATTTTCTTAGTATGATAAGTGTCATGGGGGAAGTACTGTTAGTAAACCAGCTTTTGATGTTATCAAGAGCAATCTTTTGGCATATAATTTGCTAGCAACTTTGAGAATTTTTAAGTTCTGACAATACCACTTTAAATTTTGGACCTGTAAAGTTATAGATTGTAAATAAGCACTCGTTCTGTGTTTTCATTGTGAATGTACAAACATGCTGGTTTGCTGAAAAACGAGAAACACTCTCCTTTTCATTTTTGAAGGACATATATAGAGAGTGTTAGTTTCTGAAAAGTCCAGGAAATTGTAATATACTGGAACTGCAAAAGACAAAGATGCTAATTGGCAGTTCAGTGTTATTAATTTTTTAATACTTGTCAGTAATAGTCAAAATCCAGTGCTAATACAAAATAGTCTTACATTTAGTATGGTTCATGAAGTGTCATGAAAGATACTGAAACCCACACGCTGCAGTCTTGACAAATACAATTTGAGGTTTTAAAATACCGTAAAAGTTATTGGCACAGTGTTTCAAAAACAATTAAAATTATGCTGTTGAAGGATTATTTTGCAGCAACATATAGTGATAAGAATACAGTGATAACCGGGTTCACAGCAGGAGAGTTACCAAGATTTTTAGCTTAATTGCTATGCTTTCTTTTGTGTTTATTCATTACAATCATGCTGTTCACAAAGTGAATTTCTCAGAGTGAGCACTAGCAAAGAATTGCAATGAATTAAGTATGCCTGTAGCTATTTATATAATTGTAGAATTACATGTTAGAAGCAATATTTGAGTCTGCTTTGAAAATGGCTTTATTTAGCTGTAATTTGCCTGTTGAATGAGCTGACCTATATCTTTTATAATGCAGATAAGTTAATGCTCTGTGCAAAACTGTCAAAAGAACTGTAATACCCTTTTATAAGTAGTTCTAGTATCTGATGTTGTAGAGATTTTGGCTACAGATTCTTGTGAAATCTAGTGCTCTAAGCTGTAGATGACTATAGCCAGACTGTTTTCTGGCATTTGAGTGCCAATGCTAAATATCCCTTTTTAAAAACTGGACTATTTTGCTCCATGTGCAAGAAAAATAATTGATTTTCAGTACCCTTGCAGATAAGAGACAGATGAAGCTGGTCTCTTTCTTTTTGAACATGAGATTGGAAGTTGTCACACCTCCAATCCCTGCTCAGACAAGTAGGTGTCTTGTTTTAGGGATCACTGAATGTGGCTTGCTGTTACTGCATTCCCGGTTACTATGTCTGACTTCTTATTTTGGTGGCCTTTCCAGAGTTCTGAGATGGACCATAAACCATACTCTGCTCTTGCTTTCTCTTTTTATCTTATGTTATCCTCTTCCTAAAGAAAACTTCTTAGTTCATGATCTTGACGAAGTAGATATTCTAACTCCTGTATCATATGTTAAGTTCATGTACTCTGGTTATGATTTGGAGTATTTATGCTGCTTGTGTGCGATTTACATTCTCTCCAAGTACTTCATCTGCATGTCAGTTTAAAACTAGTGCCTTTTGGACATAGGTCATGCTGATTCTGGGACATGGCTGGGTAAGAAGCAGGCAACCACTTTCTTTTTAAGGGTGTTGGAGCAGTACTGCATAAATTTTGGGAAACTTGACTGTTATAGCTGTCTGAAAAACAGGTTCTCAGATTTTAGCTTTGGCTGCTCTTAGACTTAAAAGTGCATGAGTTTTATAACTGCTATAACATGCTAAAATGCTGTAACTTCAACCACTGCAGCAGATGGTGGCTGAGCAAGTATTTGTGAAGTGATGCACACAAATTCTGTTACAGTTCTCAGAGTGACTTATACAGTAGAAGTATTGCTGTATTGCATGCGTACAGTGTGAAATCAACTGCTGTTGCAGATGGTTTCTCAACAAGAGCTTTTGTATGGTTTAGAGCTCTGTTTATCTATGCAAATGAATATGGGGAGGCTTAGAGAATTAATGCAATATTGCTGATGTCCTGAATGTGGTGGAGTAATGCAGTGTCTGCTAGACTAATTGCATGGTACAGATTGATTGCAACTTGGAAAGAAATTGAGATGAAAGAATCAGGTAGTTCCTGTGTTTCTGTGCAGAAGTATTGAAATTTTACTGAATAATTTGTACCTTCTGTTTATTTTTAGCTTCTTTTCAGGAATTTTAGTGTCAGTTTAAATCTTGATGTTAATATTTTCATTAAATACATAAATCAATAAAACTCAAATCTGACTAAAGAACACCACTCTTCAAATGGATATTTCAAGGAGATAGCGTAGTAAGAAAGGATCTCTAGAGAGAAACTATCAGCTTTTTCTTTTTTTCTTTTTTTTAAAGTAAAAGTTAGCTAAAATCCGTTAGAAAACATATGAGTATGTACGATGTTGAGGAAAGAAATATAGTATATAACAACGCTCATTGTAAATTATACTGTAAGAAAAATAAGCTTTGATTCTTTAATAATACTTTAGCAACAAGTTCTACCAAACTGGAAGATCTGAGTTATTTGGATGGACAAAGAAATACTCCTTTACGCACTTCAATTCGCTTGCCTTGGCACAACACTGCTGGTGGAAAAGTGCAGCAGGAAAGTAAAGGTAAATATTTACATCTGCATCTGTCTTGGCACGGTCACGGAATTGCTAAGTAGTTTCATAACATAGACTTTCTAAGATCTTTGTAAACACCACTATCCTACAAAATTATATTGTATTGTGAACTTCACAGATCACTCAATATGTCTGAAAATAACGTGCTTGTTCACACTTTTTGCTGTTCAGAAATTGAATGTGTGGCTTTTAAAATATAAATCAGTGTATTTTTTAACTAAGTGTGTATAAGCAGTGCTGTTCAGACCATGTGAATGTCCAAACTGAAGTTGTGTAATACCAGTGTTAAGGAAAGACTGATTTTCATGGTTGCCAGATTTTATCATCTGCAATACTTACGTAATAGCATACTACAATTTGAGAGACTACACTGGATTAAAAATCTTCAGACACTGTCATTAGAACTGTGTTTTAGGAAGAAAACTGATCTAATACCAATAGATATGTTAATGACAAAAATATTCTTTAATATTTCTGGTCTTTGAGTCTGAAAATAGCAAGGTTATGTTAAATGCAAGTGAGGTGGGGAATATTTTCTTCTCTTAACTAGCGTAGTCATCTGCAGGTTCTGTTAACTGATTAGTAGCAATTAAAAGCAGGAAAAGATTATCCTGTTGTCTTTTTCACTTATGTTTTTTCATATTTGTTGATCAAAGCTGATGTTTACCATTAGATTTAGTTAATGAATCCTCATACCGTTATATTAGTGAACATCATGTTTCTGTAAGTTTTAATGTATTTAATGCAACTAAAACCAAATTCTTTTCTACTATATATCTTGTCACGCATTCAGAAAATGTTTAGATTCAAGTAATCAAATGTGACCACACTTTTAGCTGTGCTGAGTACTTTCTGTTCTTATGTCTTCAAAAGTACTGAAAAAGGAGATAGTAATTTTTTATAAATTTTTATAAATATTTTATTAAAAAAATATTTTTTCTGGTTTAACAAAGAATTCTTCTCTGTACGTTTTTCTGTACGTTTTTACAGCTTCGAAGACATGCTACTGAAATGCTCAGCAGTGTAACTCATTTTAAATTGGAAAATGTTTGAAACTTAAGAGTTTATGGAATTATTGATGCACTCTCAAATTCAATTGTAAAAAATATCCTGAAATTATACTTGTAACTTATTTATAATTTAATTCACGTAGGAGTTATGGAGGTGACCGAAACTGAGCAGACCAGCTTTTATTATTTTCATGGTCGACCTCTAAAAAGTCTGATTATGAACATGATCAACAAGTCACTTAACAAAATTGTCTTCTGAAGAAGTGGTGTTCTATTGCAGAACTAGTTTCTAATAAACTTTTCTCTCTGCCACCTCTTCTCAGCACGTTTCGTTCCCTATAAGCCTCAAGATATTTTGCTGAAGCCACTGTTGTTTGAAGTGCCAAGCATAACAACAGACTCGGTGTTTGTTGGAAGAGAATGGCTGTTTCAAGCAATTGAGGAAAAAATGAAGAATACAGATCCAGCAGAGAACCAGGGAGCAGTCATTACTGGAAATGTGGGATTTGGGAAAACTGCTGTTATTTCACGGCTGGTGGCACTTAGCTGCCATGGAGGTCGCATGAGGCAAATAGCTTCAAATAGTCCTAACTCATCCCCCCAAAGTAAGTCCCTTCTCTGAATAACTGTTTGGGTTATTGTACTGATAATGAGTCAGTATGTTTGCTTTTCTGACTTAAGTTCCTAGGACTTCACCAACTCCTCCACAAATGTTTTTACACATACCTTCCACATAATGTTACCTACCATGGACTTAGCCCATCAAAAAGCAAGGAAAAATGGAGACAACGTAGAATCTCTTCCTTCTATCATGCAGTGCATACCCCAAAGTATTGGCAGTATGAGAGCAGAATTCAATCTGCTTACTAATTAGTAAGCTCCCCTGGGAATCTGCTTTAGAAGCCATTAGGATCCATTAATGCTGGTCACTTTTGAAGTACCTACCACCTCTTAAGAACACAAGAACAGGTGTTTTTTCTACTAGCGATAAAGAGATTCTGTAATGCTTTCATATAAAACAGTCTATTTTCAGCAAATTTGTTCTTGTTTGCATTTGTTGCCTTTCAAAAATAGGTGGTGACTCCTGTCAGGAGATTCCCTTAAGTCAGTTACCTCTGTCTACTCCTCCAACAAGTGGTACATACACAATGAAGACTCTGAACTGTCCTAGTAGTCCTGAATACCAAAATCAAACAGGTGATTCTGTGAGGCGCCTTGCTTCAAAGGTGAGTTTTCCCTTACTAATGGATTTTTTCTTTCAGCATATTAGAAAACATATAGCCTGGGTGGAGACAGTCTGATTTGCAAAGCCTTCTGAATATGTCAAATAGTCAGTGATGGGAGAACAGGTGATAATATTGGACACTTAAAAAAGACGTGCAAGTTTCATGGCTGGTGAAACCAGCTATCTACCTTTTTTTGTTATTAATTGCATAATTTAATTAAATTAATAGAATTAAATTCAATTAAAAACTTCCAGACTGTTCTATGTGTATGAGAAGGTTGGGATCCTTAACTTGAAAAAGAGGCCATGTGTTCTCTTCAAGTAGTTGCTCACTATGCTTTCCACAGGCAAAATTCTGAAAGAAAAAGACAATAAAATCACAGAATCACAGAATTGTCTAGGTTGGAAGAGACCTCAAGATCATCGAGTCCAACCTCTGACCTAACACTAACAAGTCCTCCACTAAACCATATCACTAAGTTCGACATCTAAATGTCTTTTAAAGACCCCCCAGGGATGGTGACTCCACCACTTCTCTGGGCAGCCCATTCCAATGCCTCACAACCCTCTCAGTAATGTTCTTCCTAATATCCAATCTAAAACACCCCTGGCGCAACTTTAGCCGGTTTAGTCCAAAATGTTTGGACTGTGTATATTCCATGATACAACTTTTTTTTGGAAACTATTTTATGAAAAGCACTGAAGTGCAATTATTTTCTTTCCTACAGACAGTGCTCTTCCTGGTGCCCCCTAGGCTACCATAGTCTTTCCTGGCTGCAAGGGCACATTGCTGGCTCTCAGTTCTGGGGGTTTTGGTCAACGGCAAGTTGAACAGCAGTCAGCAGTGTGTCCTGGTGGCAAAGGGAGTTGACCGTGCCCTGGTGCGCCTTTGGCACAGTACTGCTATCTGGTCGGGGGGGGAAGACACCATCACACCCTACTCTGCCTGGTGCAGCCTTACTCTGGGCATTGTGTGCAGTTTTGAGTGCCAGTTTTGGGCAAAAAACAATTAGTGTCCAAGGAAGGGTTATGAAGGTGGTGAAGGGTCTGGAGGACAAGATGCAAAAGGAGCAGTTGAAGTCCCTTGGTTCTCTCAGTCCAGAGAGGAGGAGACTGAGGGAAGGCCTCATGGCGGCCTACAGCCTCCTCCCAAGGGGAGCGGAGGGAAGGGCAGGGGGCAGGCACTGACCTCTGCTCTCTGGGGCCAGCGACAGGACTCGAGAACAGAATAGAGTTTTCAGGGGAGGCTCAGGCTGGGTGTTAAGAAAAGGTTCTGCACTAAGAGGGTAGGCAGGCACTGGAACATACTCCCCAGGGCAGCAGTCACGGCATCAAGCCTGCTAGAGTTTAGGCAGCATTTGGACAACACTCTCAGACATGGGGTCTGATTTTTGGGTCGTCCTGTGTGGTCCTAGGAGTTGCGCTCAATGATCCTAGTGGGTCCCTTCCAACTCGGGATATTCTATTGTATGTTTCTGCATTAAAGGTTGACTGCTAAAGGGTGCTGCTAGACTTTGGCTGTCTGCTGTAAACAGAATGTTTTTCTTGTTATTTTATTTTTCAAAGGAATACAATCTATATTATGTTTTATTATTAAGTAGTACATACTTTGCATTAATCACAATGAAGCCAGTTGTCCTTTTGCCTCTATGAGGATGTCTTCATTAGCTGTTTGCCATTTGCTTTTGTCTAATAACGTTCAAGATAGTCCTGGGGTCTTTAATGTGGCACAATTCTGTTTAGTTTTAGCTAATAGCTTGCTAAGTAGATACTCAAATTATTATTTTTTTTTGCCTCTACTACTCTAGTTTCTTAGAGATTAGATATTCATCCCCCTGTATTCAAGCGGGATGAACTCAAATGACTATATTTTCCTGCCAGAATCTGACATTTTGATTTCTTTTCCTTTTTGCATGACCTACAGTATCAAAATCTATTCCACCATCTAACTTCCTGTGCCTTTACACCTCTTGGCATAAGCCATCTGACAAACATTATGGAATTAGATAGTTATTCTAACACTGAAAAATACTCTATAGCTGAAAGAGAAATTTGGTAAACCTTTATTGTAATTGGACTAACAAGTTCCATCTTAAGTATTAAATGGGTAAGCCTTTTGTTTTTTCTTTTTTCTCCAGGTCGTTGCTTATCACTATTGTCAAGCTGACAACACATATACCTGTCTTGTCCCAGAATTTGTGCACAGTATTGCAGCCTTACTTTGCCGTTCCAACCAATTAACAGCATACAGAGATCTTCTTATAAAAGAGCCTCATCTACAAAGCATGCTTAGCCTGAGATCTTGTGTCCAAGATCCAGCAGCAGCTTTTAATAGGGGAGTGTTGGAACCACTTTCAAACCTCAGGAAAGGTAAATCAAACAAGAAGTGACTTAGAAACTGAATCTAAATTTCATAAATATTGGGGGGTGGGGAAAAACTTAGAAACGTCTATTTTAATGCCAAAAGAAAAATAAGTAAAGCAGAACGTTCGTGGAGAAGGGACTCCTTAACTGTGGTAATTGTTTATAACAATAATAGTTTTTAAACAGTTCTTTTGCATTTTAAAGTAAAATTCTATGAAACGTTAAAAATTATGGAAACTTTACTTTTTGCCAGAAAACTCAAGGATAACTTTGTAGCTTGAAGCTAAGGCTGCTATATCTTGTATTAAAAGATTTTCTTTTCAGATGCTGTTGACTTTAGTCACTTTTCTTTTTTGCTTAGTAATTTTCTGTGCCTAAACATCTGCAAATTGGATGAGTTTTTTACTTGCTTTTAAAATTGAAATATGATATGACAGTTTTCCAAGAAAGCATGTGACAACATGATTTTGTATTTAAGAAAAAAAAATTTGAAAAACATCCCCTGAAAATAGATAGCTTCAGAGTCTATATGCCAGCTGAGGATTTACTTTATATATAGTAGGCTGAAGGAGGAGATTTTTCTGTCTCTGAACTGAGTTCATTCATTTCTATGAAAATTGCTCTGCAGTTCTTGATTTTTTTTTTTTGTCTGTTAACAAATACCTGTGAAATGCATCAGTGAATCTTACATTTACCCCAGGATTTTGATCATTAACCAGTGCTCAAAATGAGCAACGTTAGTTTATCAAGCTGTTACAGCTTTTCTTCTCAAATTTAAAAGTACAAACCAATGCTTTCAAGATTTTTGTAAATTGCATGCTTTTCTTTGTATGGTAAATCCAGTAAAGTGTAAATGTTAAGTAAATGGTTAATAATTAAAAGTGGTGTCAATTAATAGCCTAAACAGTATGCATATACATTTGTCCCATATCCATGCATCATCCCTGTTACATGCTAACAGCCTCATTTAATCTCTTATTCTTTTTAAAGCAGTTGTAAAATAGATCCATAATCACAGTTAAAAACACTGTATTGTAAGTGATTGCTTCCATTTCTTAGCACTCTGCGTCAATGTTGTATTATAGTTACAACATCACAACCAAAGTTTTTTTTGTTTTAATTATCTGACCAGTATCATTAAGTACATGTATAAAGGGTGGGCTGGTTTAAGTGATAATAATACTGTTTTTCAGTTGTTTAAATGTTCAGTTTCTAAAATAATGTCTAAATGCAATAAAATGTATTGCTGTGACTAAAAATACCTTGTTCATAAAATCATAGGATCCTTGATGTTTAAAATTTGGGAATAAAAATATGCCAAATAATAGGAGAACTTATAATCACTTTTTTTTTTTAATTTTCATATTTCAGAGCAGAAAATTCCTGACGATGATTACATAATTTTGGTAGATGGTCTAAATGATGCTGAATTTCATAAACCTGATTATGGTGACACAATTTCATCATTTATCACAAATATAATTTGTAAGTTTCCTCCATGGCTGAAGCTCATTGTGACTGTAAGAACTAACTTGAAGGTAAGAACACCTTTTAATTTTTTTCTTATTTTCAAAGACGAAGTGATCTTTTATATATGTGTAGCTGCATTATTATGATACATACTGGTTTTAAAGGAATTCAAAGTCAAGTCTTTGGTGTTTTCTTTTTCCTTCTATGTTGTTGCATGTTTCTTTATGATATCAGGAGTATCCTTTGTTTTGATTCACTTTCTTGAGTATGTTAGTAGAATTTGTAATACAAGTAGTGGTGAAATCAGAGTATGTTTCCTTGGTCTTCAAGAGATAAATGAACAAATGAATGAGTGAAAGATTTAATAATAACAATAATAATTAGAAGCACATAGTGATCTTGTGTTTGAGAACTTCCTATGCAGAAATGCTGTTATACTATTATCAGTGAACAGTATTTGCAAAACCAGAGTAGAGATAGCAAGCTTGTTTTTAATCTGCCTAATGCTCACTACAGAAGACAGCTATAGGAAAGACGCATTACTGAGTGTTCAGTGCTGGAATGTTATAATGCTTGTGTGTTTTTTCTTTCTTCCCCCTCTTCAGGAAGTAGCAAGTTCACTTCCCTTTTTCACAATATCCCTGGACAGTTTTCCAGACAACAAAGAAATTCATGATGACTTGAATGCTTACATTCAGTACAGAATTAATAGCAGTCAGGAAATTATAAACAACATATCTTTAAATGGAAAAGCTGATGCAGCTATTATTGGGAAAGTGAGTAACCACCTGATCATGAGAAGCCTGGGATCTTATCTCTACTTGAAACTGACTTTGGATCTTTTCCAAAAAGGTCATTTAGTAATCAAAAGTGCAAGCTACAAGGTAGTTCCAGTGTCTCTATCAGAACTGTACTTACTTCAGTGTAACATGAAGTTCATGACAAACTCTGCTTTTGAGCGAGCCCTCCCAATATTAAATGTGGCACTGGCATCCCTACATCCCATGACAGATGACCAGATTTTCCAAGCTATTAATGCAGGCCAAATAAATGGTGAACAACAATGGGAAGACTTCAGCCAGAGGATGGAGGCCCTTTCATGTTTTCTGATAAAAAGACGTGACAAAACACGTATGTTCTGCCATCCTTCCTTCAGGGAATGGCTTGTTTGGAGAGCAGATGGTGATAATACTGACTTCTTGTGTGAGCCAAGGTAAATGAAGCTTGCAGTAATTCATATTCAAATAACTGCAGTTATGTTTTACATAATTGTTTTCAACAATTGGTGAGAGGAGAGAGTAATGGTAAAACAAAAGCACGGCTAACATTTTCCAAATGAAAACTTTTGCATATTTGAAAGTAAACTTGAGCAGTTGCCAGAAGTTACCAGGAACGATCAAAGTAAACTTGACCAGAAACAGTATTGTAACAAAAATAATTGACTTTGCAGAATTTGCATTTGACTTCGCTATATTCATTGAGAATTGAGAGTATTATGTTGTTATTAATATAGTAAAATAGTTGACTATTATGTGCAGCAACACCATGTCTATTCAGAGTGCAGGAACAGAAAGAAAAGCAGCATTTGGGCTCAATTTCCATATTTTTTTGTTTCTACAAAAGAAAAATTGACACTGACTTATAAAATTATTACAGACCCAAGACTTCTCTGTGATTTGGAGAGTGGGTTTAACAAAAAACATTTCAGTAGGCAGAATTATCAGGTTTACAGACTGGCCCATGCTTTCTTGTGACATTGCTAGGTGCACTCTGGGCCAGCTGAATACGTGATGTACAACGCATGCTCTTAACAGAAAGACTTGTTTCCAAGTTTTACTTAAAGCTGCCCTTTATGAAAAATTATGTTCAGAAATGTGTGAAGATGATATGAGAAGCCCTGCCCCAGCTTCATCAGCAAAACAATTTCTGAGTTAGCATATGGTCAATTGTCCTATTATAGTATGTGATCAGATTAATGTATGGTATGTGGCATACCTCAGGGTTATGCCATTTCCACACTTTGCTAGAACACCAACTACTGTAGATGTAGAATAACTAAATACACAATTTATATCAAATTTTGAAAGGATTCGAGTTTTTCACTTCTAAAAAAAATAGGATTTTATCTGAGATACCTGCAGTTTGTGACTGTAAGATGAAACATGTACAAAAGGGGGAGCAGTATGCAAGTCAGTGTCCAAAGCTGCATCAAATCTGACAATAGGTTTTATGTTAGGTGACAATAGAGAAGTAATAAGAGTATATTTCAAATGTGAAATCTCCGTTTTTTCTCTGTTAAATCTTTGTGAAAATAATTTCATATAGACATGATGACTAAAACAACAAACAAACAAACAAAACAGAAGCAGCTCCTATCTTTTGATAAATTACAACCGTTACAGATATTTCCAGATGTTGTATGTTACTTGGAAAGCTGCAACAGTCAAGATGGCTGTGATATCATTTGGTTTTGAGAATGCCATCTGCAAACTACCAGTCTTGCAGGCTTCAGTGAAGTGTCATGATTTGATAGAGGTTTTTTTAATGATCAGTTGTTTAAAATCAGGTTGCTATTCAATTTGAATAAGTGAACTAGCTGTACTTAACAAAGTTGCTTTCTACACTGGTGAAGGTTTGGATAGCCATTAGAAAATTTGCCTTTCCTGATATTTTAACATCTAATTATTTAAAGCAAGTTATATGGATGTTTCAGTAGTCTGATAAAGAAAATCAAGGTGTGCATGTTAGAATATTTACTGAAAGTGTACTTAAAACACAGTTCTTTTTCCATCCCATTCTTTTTACTAGGAATGGACATGCTCTGCTGGCTTTCATGTTTTCTCGACAAGAGGGAAAGTTAAACCGCCAACAAACTATGGAACTTGGTCATCATATACTTAAAGCTCACATATTTAAGGTAAAGCTGATAGCTTAATAGCTTTCATGATCTTAATGAATTGATGTGTCTTAGAGATTCTCATCTGAGTTGCTTTAATAATTTGTTAGAATCTTATACAAAATACTTGAGATTGTTACCAGGGTTAACAAATATATGTTAGTTCTCTTTATACTGATGAGATATAGGTATAAATAGTATTTGTAATACTATAAATAGATTTTCTGTTATATCATTTCTGCTAGGGTCTCAGTAAAAGGACTGGAATTTCTTCCAGTCAACTTCAAGCCTTGTGGATTGGTTATAGTACTGACGGACTTTCTGCAGCCCTTGCTTCTTTGAGGAACATTTATACACCCAATGTGAAGGTAAGAAAATAAGCATTCATGTATAATCACTGCTCCATCTGCCACTGTTGCAGTAACTCTGTTAATGTTGAAATTAATGTAACAGATAAGAAGAAAACAAAAACACCATGTATCTGTAAAAGAACTCCTTTATAATGAGTCTGCATGTAGTTTTTGAAGTTGTTGTTCGTTTTTCCTTAATAGTTTTGATGGAAAGGATTTCACCTTGATTTTGGTGTAGCCATGTTCTGTTACGTAAGTAAGCATGTGGATGCATTTTCAGGATGTCAAAGGTACCACCTAATTTTCTGGGCAGAGTTCAGACACATTTTCTTGTATGGGGAAGTACTGTGAGAGTAAAAAGATGTAAAATGCTAGAGTTTTGCTTTATTATTTGAATGCTTGGATCGTGGATAGGGAAAGCCAAGCTTACAAGTTGCAATTTTAGCCAACTGGTAGGTGTTTTGATTGAAAATTTGCTTGTGTACACATGTGCATGCACTCCCAATATTTTTTGAAATATTTTTTATGCAATTTGATTTACATAAATGAGGTCGGTTACATAAATTTGCATAGTAACTCAAATAAAAGCTTCAAAAATAATACTGTTACAATGGATGAATTTGTGGTGACAGTGTGGTGAGTTTCAGGGGATAGGTAGATCTTATATTAAGAATACATAGTTAAGTGGTACAATAATTAATTTGTTAGCAAATGATTTATAATTTTTTGTTGTTGCCATGTATGTGGTAATGCCAATGTCTGGCAATAAAATCTGCAGGAAAATTAAGGAGTAACATATAAGGATCTGAATGAAGACTTCAAAGTCATTTAACAATTCAAGCCAAATCTGAGGTAAAAATTGTTTTGTTTAAATTAAATTTTAGGTGAGTCGGCTGCTGATTTTGGCAGGAGCAAACGTGAATTATAGGACTGAAGTACTAAATAATGCTCCAGTGCTGTGTGTTCAGTCACACCTTGGACATGAAGAAGTGGTCACTCTTCTACTAGAATTTGGAGCTGCTATTGATGGAACATCAGAAAATGGAATGACTCCGCTTAGTTATGCAGCAGCTGCAGGTCACATGAATATAGTTTCACTGCTGTGCAAAAAGGGTGCAAAGGTAAGCTGATGCACAAAGATTGCAATGCTTGCAGGGAAAAAAAAAAAAGAAAAAAGCAAGGGCCTAAGAAAATTATTGTTGATTACATAATTATATACTAACGTAATTAATACAGACATTCAGAGCATTTAAAAAAATCCAGAACATGTACGCAGACTTCTTCTTTTCAACAGAGCATTTTCATTCTGATCATCTCCGTGCCTAATTTTTCATGCATTAGTAATTCCTCTGAAGTTAATAGGACTACACATATACCAGATGTCAAAACATTTGCATTATTATTGCTTAGAAATCCAATTATGAAATGCCAACGTTTACCATCAAAACGTAGCCAAAAGTACTACAAGTTTTGTTATGGCAGTGGGCAGGAGTAGCAAAGGGGAGCATTTACAAAGGCTGACTTTGCCTTGTGAAAGTAATTGTCTGCTCAGCTGAGGCAAGTGTATCTATTCAGAAGGGATTTCATGGCAACTGTGTGTAGCTAAGCTTCTACCCTTATCCCTTATTAACTAGACAAGGGACACTAGTCTCCTAATCAGGCTTTGTGAGTAGCAGTAATGAGAAAGGAAGATGTATTAACTGGAAACCATGTTGTTTCAGTATTAAGAGTCATAGAATCATAGTGTCATTAAGGTTGGAAAAGAACTCCAAGATCTAGTCCAACTGTCCTCCTACAGATAAAATCACCCACTAAACCACGTCCACCAGTACAACATCCAACCATTCCTTAAACACCCCCAGGGATGGTGACACCACCACCTCCCTGGGCAACCTGTTCCCATGCCTAACCAATCTCTGAGAAGAAATTTCTACTACTTTCCAACCTGAACCTCCCCTGGTGCAACCTGGGGCTGTTCCCTCTTGTCCTATCAGATACGTGTGCGAAGAGGCTCCTCAAACTTCATTTCAGGTAGCTGTAGAGAGCAATAAGGTCTCTCCTGAGCCTCCTCTTCTACAGACTAAAAGAGTTATGGAGTAGTATTTTTCATTATTTAGTATTTTTATTTCTCAGTGTTGAGCGGTAACCAACAAATAGGAGATTCCAGCTAGAAAGTTACAGGAGAAATGAGGAAGCAAGCCAAACTACAGGAAAAGAGTATGAAAGACAGTTGTTCTTGTTAACTGAAGTGCAAGAGGAAGGACAAGATGAGATCATTTGAGACAGGAGTAGCATAGTGAAGACATGGAATGGAAGAAGAAACAAAAACTGTCACCACTTAGAAAAAGGTGCTATCCAAGAGCAAAGAATGAATGACTTTAAAGTTTGAAATGGAAATGTTTCAGAGCTTACAAGACCAGTGAGAAGTAGAATCCAATTTTTAAAGATATTTTTGTTCCTTTTCTTTTTTTTTTTCCCTTGCTATTACTGTGTTAAATTCTGAGCAAGTAGGTAAAAATGATAGGATTTTCTTGATGTAAGTTGTAGTTTTGCAGGTATGGATAACTTAAAACCTAGTTGCTGGCTATATTTAAAAGAGGGTAGGGGAAGGTCTTTTAACAGGTATCTGCCCCGTTTTTAAAAGTAGGGAGCCCCTAACTTTGCATCATTTTGGGAACAGTCTTCAAATTATTTTTTTGTCTTCTTGAAATAACATTAGAAAATATTTTGTAAACTAAGTAACTAAATAAATAAATCAGCCCTGTTTGTATAGCATGTTTTGCCCTGATAGAGTGCAACAGACTTTCCACATGAGAGTTATCTGCTGCTGTGAAATGAGTACCATTGTAGTGCAGCTTGTAATGAAATCATAGAATAGTTACAGTTGAAAGGAACTTTTGGAGATCATCTAGTCCAACATAGGGCCAGCTAGTGCAAGTTTCCCAGGACTGTGTTCAGCCAGCTTTTGAATATCTGCAACGATGAGAGCCTCACAACCACTTGCAACAACCTGTGCTAGTGTTTGACTACCCTTCAGCAAAACAAAGTATTTGTGTGTGTGTTTAGGTGGAATTTTATGTTTTTAATTTGTGACCATTGCCTGTTTTCCTGCCACTGGCCACTACTACTAACTACTCGCTCTCTGAGACATCTCTTCCCCCCAGGCTAAGCAATTCTGTCTCTCTCTGCCTCTCCTTATGTGACAGATGTTCCAGTTCCTTAAACATCTTAGTGGCCCTTTGTGTACTTGCCCCAGTATGTCTGTACCATTCTTATATTGGAGAGCCCAGGAATGTACACAATACTGCAGATGTGGACTCGGTGTTGAGTAGAGAAGGATTGCTTCCCTCAACCTGCTCATAACATTCTTCCCCATGCAGCCAGTCAGTCCCCACTGTGTACTGATGCCTAGGGTTATTCCTTCCCAGCTGGCAGATTTCTTTTACACTTCCCTTTGTTGAACTTCAAGATTCCTCCCAACCCAGTTCTCTGGCCTGTTGAGATCTATCAGAATGGCAGCACAATCATTTGGCATATTAACGAGACCTCCCAGTTTTTTTATCATCTGCACACGTGGTGAAGTTGCACTCTGTCCTATCATATAGGTCACTGATGAAGATGCTAAACAGAATTGGACCCAGTGTGGATTGCTGGAGTATTCCTCTAATGAGTTGACTGTAGGTGGACTTTGAGCTGCTGATCACAACCCTCTAGGCCCATCCATTCAGCCAGTTTTAGGTCCACCTCACTGTGAGCTTTATGTAACCTGTAACCATTGGCTTGTCCATGACAGTGTTATGGGAAATGATGTCAGAAGGCTTACTAAAGCTGAGGTAGATAACGTACACAGCTCTGCCCTCATCTGCCAATCTAGTACTTCATTGTAGAGGACAATCGGATAGGTTAAGCATGATTTCCCCTTCATAAATCCATGCTGACTGCTCCCAATCAGCAGTTTGTCCCACGTGCATATGGAATGATTTCCAGGATTAGTTTCTTCATCACCTTCCCAGTGATTGAGGTAAGGCTGTTTGGCCAGTAATTCCCCAGATCTTCCCTCTTTCTTTCCTTGAAAATAGGATTACATTTGTTCTCTTCCAGTGCTTGGGACCTTCTGTCAATGACCTTTCAGTATACTTTTTAACTCTGAACATTATTTTTTCCAATGCAGGCTGACTATCTAGATAAGAAAGGGCAGTGTGCTTTGGTCCACAGTGCATTGAGAGGGCACTGTGATATCCTTAAATACCTGCTTGATGTTGTTTGGATAGCTTCCTCTCAAGAACAAAATTCACTGAGAAAAAGACAGGCGCTGCAGCAAGCGCTGACAGCAGCTTCCAGTATGGGACACTATCAGGTAGGTTGATAATTGGAATATTTCCAAATCTGTTTGAATTAATCAGAATTAAACAATAGTGTTGTGACTATAAAAAAAAAAAAGTTTGGAAAACAGACTTGTTGAAATTTTAGATGTTTTTAGTAGTATGTGTTCTTAGCAACTGTTTTAAATGCTGTGGTTAATTACCCAATAAAATGAATTACTTGAAGATTTTGTCAGTGTGTAATTTTGTCTTTGTTCTTCACCGTTCTTGAAGTTGTACTGAATCTCCAGTGGTAATGATAATATGCTGTATCAGTGATCCACTGTAGTATGTTTCTACCCTAGGTAGAATATTTTCATGAAATAAAAAATATATATATATATATGCTGAAAGAACTGTCTTATTTAACTTTGCAGAGAGAGTATAACAAATTGTGTTGTTATAGTATTGATTGTAGAGTATAACAAATCATATTTTGCACATGCATGCTTAACTTTTTACCCTGGTGCACACCTCAAGTTACAAATCAGCTTAATTTAGCTTAATATTAATTATGCACAGAGATCCAAATTTCTGTCTTGTATATTACTAAAGAAGTGATCCTCAGCATTGAGGTATTATTCAGCAGTAGGAACACTAGAAGTAAACATATGAGAAAATACTAAAATGCTCTAGATATTCAGATCTTCTCTTTACTGGGAAAATAAATCTTAACCTTGACATATAAGTCCTCAGTAAGTATAGATATATAAATAAAGATCACACTAGGTTGATGTAATTATCACTTAATAACTTACATGATGTGCCAAAAGTGGAAGCTTAAAATCTCTTAAATAAAACCATGTTGATACTCACTTTAAAATAAAAATCTAATTTAAAAAAATGATGTAGGATCAAGATTCTTATATTTGAAGTTGTTTATATGATTCAAGCAGAAATGTCTCAGTACAATTAATTTGTCATATAAGCCATGCGGTCTCAGTATAAATTTAAGGATTGTGAACTATGATTAACTTGAATTAATGATTAATTATTTCGCTTTTGTAAAATTTCTTGTTTGCTATCCACCGATGAAAGTGAAAGCAGCCGACTCCTGAATAGTTAGCAAAATTGATTGTATCCATCATAAACACTTCTTCATATCTAAAAATGGCTATCTATTTTGTAGGACAAAAAGACGGCTTGTTCTTAGCTAGAAAAAAGGCGTGTTTCGTTAATTTTGAATAAATTCTGGCATTTCAAATGTTAGTGTTTTCCTTGCATTCTGTATAGTGCTTCTCATTCTTTCAGTTCTACTAAAAATCATACTGAACTTGCTTTGGTAGATTATGAACAATATTAATTTTCTTTGATTCATATGCATAAAGAGGTAAGCACTATTTTCCTTATTAGTATAGGTTGCAAGTGACAAATTGATGATTTTTCTGTGACTAATTACATCTGATTTTGACAGGTGGTTTGTTTCATCTTGACTATTGTAAAGGAGCATGAAATTGACATCAATGACACTGATGCCTTGTGGGGAGAAACAGGTATTTCTCTTCTAATTTTTTCTCAAATTGGAGTTGCTCACTTAAGACAAGGGTTCTTTGGTTTTTATTTTCTATGGTAAAAGTCATGGGAACATACCAGTTTTCACAATTAAATGACATTTGTAAGCGTAAGTGCAGACCTACTTACCTCACGGATTGAAAGGAGGAGTTATTTTGTATTAAACTTACCATAAGTTAGTGACTTTCTAATTAAACTGCAAGTTGTCCTTGGAACTACAGTGCTTCAAGTTTCAGGGTAGAGTTTCATACAATTATCTGTATGAAAAATTCTTTTTTTTTTTTAATCTTGTTTGCAGGAAACGGTAGGCAATTGCCTCCTTCATTGTAGGTAGGCAGTGAATGAAAATATGTGCCGTTGTACATTTGGCAAATGCCAGATTTCTTTTCTAAAGATGCACAGTAAACTATGCAACCTGCAGCTGAATGTTTTCATTTGTTACCATACAAGTACCATTTCCCTTAATGGTATTCCCTAAATAGCTAAGGGAGTGAGCAGGTGGGAAAACAGCCTCTTTTAATGATTCCAAGTAGCCTCTTCATGTACTGGAGAAGCAAATATTCTTTGCTTTTATGCATACACCAAATGCAAATACAGTGAGTTCCAAAAAAAAAAAAAAAAAAGTACAGTTTCTTAAAGACTTTCTAAATTCATCTTCCCTTAATATTTTCTTTTCAAAGTTTTGTATTCAGATTCTTTTTTAATGGACGGGGAATCCTTACTCATTAAGTTAGTGCTTCCTTATGCAGTCCTAGCTTTTGATGGAGGTGAAGACCTGAGTCCAAACAACTATGAGCAATTCCCGTTGTCACTTCTATGCTGAGATAGAAAATAGTAAGTTTGGGCCAAGCAAAACATTTAGAATCAAAATAGCCACAGGATCAGCTTTACTTGAATTTCTTACTGAGCGTAAGAAATTTGTGTGAAAAGGGTGCTAATTTATATGCTGTTGGAATCTCGCATCTTTGCATGTGTGGTCAAGCTTGCGTATGGATTGTACTGTTTGGTTCTTTAGCTGTTCATTTTATAAAATGTTATTGTGGTACGGAACTGGATGGGACAAAACTTTAGAAGTGCATGGCAGATGGAGTGAAGAGCAGTGTGTTTTGTGAGTATCTGTTTTAAACGGGGAAAATCCATCACACCTTGAAAAAGCATTCATGTCGTAACATGTTCAGGAATAGCTTAATTCCTGTTTGTGTATTTGTAGTGCTGTTATCTACATGATTGAATCCTGAGTTGTTTCAGCTTACTGTAGAGCCTGTTTCAATAATGTTTTATATTGTGAGTCTTTCTGAGCAGAAAATAGCAAGAGATCATGGTGTCCATTCCCAGTATTTTATCACATTAGTGCAACTGAAGGGCATGTCTGTGTGGAATAAAGGTTTGAGGCAAGTTCTGTAGAAAATTACCAACTACATCAAAAACAAATGACAAAAATATATTCTGAGAAAATCTCGTGTCATTAAAAGTATCATAGAAACAAAGCATGAATGAAAAGATAATTCAATAAGTGGATGAATAAGGCTGGCATAATTGGCAGGGTGTATAGAGTATGTATATCAAAGGAATAACAGGGAAGATATGAATAAAATGTAACATAATAATTTGGAAAGAGGTGTAGTACAGCATATTTTCGAGTTAAAATAGAGCTCTTAATGTAAAGCAGTGATGGCTTGCAGAGGGGAGTTGTTGCATGCAAGGATATTTCAGTCCAGTGATGCTAAGTCATGATACAAGCTTGACGTAAAGGAATTACAAAGGAAATGAAAGAAAGCTTTCTACAAGCATTGCTAATGCAAATGTCATGCTACAGAACATTGAAGGTAGTCAGTTAAACACACAAGTTTTAATTATAAAGCATTCTTTTTGTAGACTGTATGAAATTTAATGTGTCAGCTTATTTAAAAAATAATACTTCAGAAACACACTGATACTCAAAAAAAATTCCAGGATTAACCTGGAAAGGTGTTTTTAGTTCTCAATTAAGTACAGTTTAATGATTTTTCTGTTGCACTTGTTGGTTTCTGCAAACTGCTGTCTCTAATTTACAGTCTTGTTTCCAAATAGCTTTCCAAATTGTCTTATTTCAGACACAAAAACATCATTTTTTCTTCTAATTACAGTTTCTCTCTGACATTGTTGGCTACAGATCAAAAATTTGTCAAATTCTTTTTCTTTCAGCTTAATTGGCTGCTCTTACAGCTTCTGTTCTACATCAGCTGCTTGTTTAGCTCTTCATTTAAATTCTTTCCTTCTTTATTAGGGCAGAGTGGGCCGTGCTTTTGTAGAGTACCACTAGGTGATTTCTTCTAGTAGAATAGTCAGAATTCCTGAGCAGGGTTCAGTCATGATGTTCTTTTAAACTCTCTGTGAGAATTCTTTAGTTTTCTTACACTTGAATAAAGTATAGGGTAGTTCTATTGTTGCTCTATTGTTAGTCACACTGTAAGCTAAAAAGCTGGATTGGTCTCTTCTCCCAAGCATCAAGTGATAAGACAAGGGGAAATGGCCTTAAGTGGTGCAAGGGAAGGTTGGGGTTGAATGTTAGGAGATATTTCTTCACTGAAAAGGTTGTGAAGTATTGAAACAGGCTGCCCAAAGAAGTGGTTTGTCACCATTCATGGAGGTCTTCAAAAAACATGTAGATGTAGAACACAGTGACATGGTTTAGTGGTGAACTTGGTAGTTCTAGGTTAAAGTTTGGACTAGATGATCTTAGAGGTCTTTTCCAGCCTAAGTGATTGTATTAGTGAGTCAAGAATGGATGAGCTAGGAATTCATACAATCATAGAATGGTTTGGGTTGGAAAGAACCCTAAAGATTCAACCTCGATGCTGTGGGCAGTGACACCTTCCAATAGATCAGGTTGCCCAATCTAGACATGTCCTTGAACACTTCCAGGAATAGGGCATCAGCAACTTCTGCTTTTGTTCTTTTTTTTATTGTTGCTTAAAAAAAAATAAATGAATTTACTACTTGAAGTGTTGGTAATTTCATTTACTTTCATTATCTGTTGGAATTTTTAAAATCTAATTTACCATATTTAGAAATTCTAAAAAAGATTTCTAATAAATACAGAATTTGACCAACTTTTTATTTAAAAATGCTCTCTTAGGATTTAGAAAATGGAGAGGTGAATCCTTTGCTGATTCTTGCAGAAGCTAGCACATGAATCCATTTTCAAAATGGTGTTAACGTTACTGATGAGGCTGATGAAAAAATCAAGCATCGTGTGGCTACTACACTTTATAAAGAGATCAAGAACAGAATCATTCTTGTTAACATACACTGTCCAGCTCAAAAACAGGTCTCAAAGGCAAATTAGAATATTTGTCTTTTGTGTGCTGTAAAATGTGTAGTAATACCTTGAAGCCTAAAGCAAGGACTAACGTAGGAAGCAGAAGTATTGATTGATTACCTACTCTATTTTTCCTGATGAAAAACAGGGAAAACAATTTTATTAGTGCAGAATTAAGCTAAATTGTCTGAATAACAGATTTTCTGCATAAATCTAAATATCTGCTGTTTGGTAATACATCACTGCCTGGTATTGAGTAAACAGTGCTTTAGTTACAGTCCCTTTGCTAAATCCCAGAACAGAACTGTTATCATCTTCACCTTTGGGAAGGGCCTGAGGGAAAAAGAAGCAGCTTTCTTCTCCTGAAGAAAAATATAGTGAAAAAGGAACTATAACTGTCTTAAATCTTAAAGAGGAGCCTACCTGTCTATCCTAAATTTTCATAATGAATCCCTTTAACCTACAAGGTATGCACATGTTGTATTTGTTATCTTTGAGAATTACCTTTTTATTTAAGAGAATGTCTTTGGCTTTTTGACTTTACCTGATTGTGACTAATACATTTATAGTCTGAGAGTAGATATGAAATATCTTGTGGAACAGCTGAGTTGAAAACAACTGGGGATTCCTTAGCACTTATATAATGTGCATGTATCAAAGGAATTGTTAAAACAGCTAAGAGATGTTGATGAAAATGCTTTCTTTAGCCCTGACAGCTGCTGCAGGAAGAGGAAAACTGGAAGTGTGCGAATTACTTCTCGAACATGGAGCGGTTGTGACAAGAGCTAATAGGAGGGGCATTCCTCCACTCTTCTGTGCAGTACGGCAGGGTCACTGGCAGGTCTGATGCATCTTCACAAACTAATGTACTGATACGGAAACTGTCTTTGATTTCTCCCGTTTCTAGTCCTGTAATAAGTCAGTGTAAATTTTGTAATGTGCATTTGCATCAACTTCTAAGGGACATATTCAGAAGTTTATTTTTTAATTTACCAGTTCAAGAATATATCAGCGGTATGCCAACCTTAATTGTAATATACCTTAAAAATAATATATGGAATTTAAAACACTTTATTTGGTGGGCCAAGAACAGAGACAATTTCATATCCACTAGACTGCTTCTGTATTTAATGGGGAGAGACCCTCAGAGCCTTCTTCATACTTGCCACTCCCATCAACAGAAAGTCCTGATTTGCAAACAGTTAAGAGTTGAGTGGGATTTCTAAATTATTGCTATAAATAACACCTTAGTCTTCTCCTGTAGAAGTTTATTATGGCAAAAATTTAAATCTACCAATTTATTTTCAATATTTTTTTTTCTCCTATTTCAGATTGCTAAACTTCTTCTGAAGCATGGGTCTGATGTAAATTTAAGTGACAAACAAGGCAGAACTCCACTTATGGTGGCTTCTTGTGAAGGACATTTGAGCACTGTGGAATTTCTCCTTTCTGAAGGTAGAAAATAACTGTTTCAGTGCTCAATGGCTGTTCCAGAAACTGCATCTATGTGAGTTGAGTAATTTTGCATATTAAACAGGACATCTTCATTACAAAGTTGATTTTCATTTTTAGGTGCAGCAATTTCATCTCTGGACAAAGAAGGACTGTCAGCTTTGAGCTGGGCATGTCTAAAAGGCCACAGGGAAGTGGTTCAGTATTTAGTTGAGAAAGGTGCAACAACTGATCAGACAGACAAAAATGGACGAACACCTTTAGACCTGGCAGCTTTTTATGGAGATGCTGATATTGTAAGTAGAGCTTAATAGCAGAAAAACTAAGCACGTATTGAATTTTCATAATACAAAAGAAAATTAAAAAATAAAAATTAAAAAAATTAAAAATTGCTAACCACAATAGAAAGGAAACCTATGCAAGTGGTTAAGATGGTGGTACCACTAATGTCTTGACTGTAGTAGGAGTGTTTACTCTGAAGAGCATTTTCTAGATAAGGCTTTAGTACCAAGGGTGTAGTTGTGATGTAAAGTCCGGCATCTTAATTTCTATGTTGGAGGAACTGGAATTAAAAAAAATAATAAATAAAATGGCTGGGGGATGTGATGTGAGAGGAAAATTTTCTTCTGCCTTCGCTAATCAATCAAGGTAACCAGACAGGATCCCAGTCAGTTGGTTACCTTAGTGGAACAGAGACACCAAGAGAGACACAGAAAGAAGAATAATATTGCCAGAAAGGATTAAAAGTTCTACTTCTCCATTATAATGCAGTATTACTTGTCCGCGATAATTATCTTACAAGCTGTTGCGTGACAGTGAGAGAACTGTTAGAAATCCATACAGTTTTCATCTTAGGAATTTCATGGCACTAAACACATTCCAACATTACTATCGAGTCTATAAATGTGGAAATACAAGGCCTGAGATGTTGAATCAGTTTTTCTGATGAGTCATTCTGAACTAGTTTGTTCCATAGGTCTTTTCAGAAAAAGGACAACTGAAATTCCTTTTCCTGGCTTGTGACTTTCTCACAATTTTTTCTCTAAATTATACAGTAAGTTTGTGATTCCCGTAAATCTTTAAAAATACAGACTTGGAAGTTACTGTATATTTTTGTTTTCATACTTCAAAACTCAGCAGTAAAGCACAGTTCAGAATCCTGTCCAGATAGGATTGTAGTTTCAGCATGCTACATGGAAGAACATGTTCAGTCTACAAGCACTGTAAACAGATCCTACAGTTACCAGGGGGTTAGAAACAATAGCATATGCAGCCTCTCAAACTCACCAGTATCTGTTTTTCTAGAGTTTGCATATACAAAAGCCTGTTTCATAACAGCAGCTCTCGAATGAAAATGCTACCATATGGTGTAGTTTGCTTTAAGTTCCATTCTGCCTTTGTTAGAGTTAACTTAAAATTATAAATAAGTCCTCAGATTCTGAACTAGCTTTAACAAATTTCAGAACTCACATCACAGAACTCTTCCTGCACCTGCAAGAGTTCTTCAGTAACACAGGTATATGAAGGGTTTTTTTCTTCCTGCTTAGAAATGAGGGGTATCAAGAGCTCTGTACATACCCTACTGTGGTTTATCGCACTGGAGTAGAAGCTGTGCCAAGGCTTCATATTGCTGAACAACCTGATCTTTGTGCTAAGGCAGAGATTACGCACAAGGCCAGCAGGTTATTGGTCTTGGGGGCCTGTCAATGGGAAGGATTGTTAAAATCTCTCTCTGTGCTAGATTACTGCCAATCATATTTAAGTAAGCAGTGGTTACACAAAAGGACTGTTGTTTACATCAAACCTGTCATTGCTGTAATTTCCTATATATTGCACTTTTAATTGCTGTTACTGATGAACAATTACTAGAATTACCCATTGCTCTGGATACTTGGAAGCCGATGGTATCTGACATTTATATCGGTTTCCTAAACTTTCTTTTTTGTCCATGCTGCATTTTACATTTGTTATGTTTATGTCTGAAACTGTAGTGCTAGACTGTTGGGATAAATGGTTAAGAAATGAAGAAAATAACAAATGTTCTGTTTTTTTCTTGGTATAGAACAAGAAGCAGTCCCTCAGCACCATAACTTGTATTTAAAATGTTAACTAGAATGTTTTAAATATCTCACACAAAAATAGTTTGTGTATTTTCTTTTTATTGTATTTACCCTATACTAGGAGCATATGCTGGTACTGCACTTCATGTTTGTTATCGTAGTATAACAGAGCGCTTGAAGCCTCTGGTGATTGGCTGAAACCACAGGTCCTGCACTGCTACTGTTTGCATTTGAGCTTTACTGCCTTTTTGCTTAAGTCTGCATATCAGTACGCAGAACATGAACAAAGCACAGAACAAGCATGTGTTGTTTTTCTGACACAGGTACTTAAGTGTCAGAATTTGGGTGTTTTTTTTTTTTTTTTGTTTGTTTGTTTTTTAATTCATTAACTAGGAAAATGCTGCTCTTTGGTGTAGTTTGACAGTATAGCCATGTTGTCTTCAATGGATTCAGTTCAATGGATTTTAAGTGGCTTTATTGTACTCAGGATATATTCAGTATACTTCAAGGAAGATTAGATGGTAGGTTAAATATTTCACTGTTCTGCATCTCCTGCCAAGAATAATGTTACAAGGCTTGTCTTATTTCTTTTTACAGGTGCAGTATTTGGTAGAGAGAGGAGCGATGATTGAGCATGTTGACCACAGTGGCATGCGGCCACTGGACAGAGCTATTGGATGTCGTAATACATCAGTAGTGGTTATGCTCCTAAGAAAAGGAGCTAAATTAGGTTAGTAAACCTGATTATCTGCTCTGCTAGAATTGCTGTCACTTCTGTGAAGTCGATTTAATAAATAAATCTTGAAGTGCGTGCTAGATTTTTGTAGGTAGTATGGTTTGCAGATGCCCACCCAAGAGAAATGAATCTCTTTCCTTGTTTTAGAAGTAGGCATTCAAATCCTCAAGTCTCCACTTCAGAAGTGAGGAAATAAAATAAATCTTATTCTACTCCTTTCTTTAGCGTATGACGATGGAGAGCCTGAGGATCTGTCTTTACATGGTTACTCTGTCATGACATACTTAAACAAGAAAAGAATTATTATGCTATTAATGATCCTTAATTCTGCCACTGTTAATGGTTTAGATGAAGAAGTTTTACATTTAAATAACATTCTCTAAATATATTTTAGAATCACACATTTTTGCAAGTAGTAGACAAAAAGTATGTCTGTGTCATGTATTATAGTGGGCAAGTACATGCGCATCTGTGCATGTAATGACTACTAAATCTGTTATATGCTTAAATTGTTATTTGGTTACTAAATATGATTAAATGCAGATCCTTATCTAGGCCTGTGCTTCACCATGGACTTTCATCCTTTCCTATACTGGCTTTAGAGCAAGGGAAAAATGAATTGGACCCTTTCATATTTGTCTGCTATCTATGTGGGGTGGTAGGGGACAAGTATGGATATGAATGTGCGCACATGTATATTTAACATACACACTTAAAATATAATAATAGTTGTTTCATGAAAGTGGGATATGCACTAAAGTAGGATTAGGCTTTCCAGTGCAAATAGTTATAAAAAACAATTTTTTTCCCCTTTGTCAGAGATCCTTAAAATTTAACTTTCAGGAAACGCAGCATGGGCAATGGCCACCTCAAAACCCGACATTCTCCTTATTCTGCTGCAGAAACTGATGGAAGAAGGAAATATACTGTACAAAGTAGGTAGACTTTTTCCTCATTGGCTGAGTACTACAGGTTCACAAACCACTTGATGCTTATTACTATACCCTGTATGTACAATTTTATTTGACTAACCATTAATTTCTCCTTTTCCTTCTTTTTCCTTCTTCTCTCTTGACTAGAGGGCCTGTGATTTGTTTTTACTGATTTTGCACTGCTCATCCTGTTTTTCTTAGCTAGCCTCTTTATTGTGGGACAGTGGGACCCTCCCCTTATCTGCTTAACATACTCCCCGCTGCTATGTTACTGTCATGCCTGCACAATCACTTTTAAATATGCCAAAGTCCAAGGTTAGTGGAATTTTCCACTGCAAAAGCACGTTCTACTGCAAAACACAACTTTGTTTCTCACAATATCAAGAAACCTTAAGAAAACCTTGAGGAATAATAATTTAAAACTAGTATGTTAATTAAAAGAATAACAACAATGATTAATGGATAAGTATATTTTCTTTCAGTTGAGCAAGTTGCTCTGTGGACATTTGTCAGTCGGTTGCAACTCAGAATATAAGGTGCTCATTTGAAAGTGCCTTGTTGAATTAAGTAATGTACAGGCATATCCTTCAGGCTAATGTTCTTTTGTATGCTATTTAAATATAGAATGAGGAAAGTGGCAGCTCTTTTGATACATTCTCTTTACTAGGGGTGATATCTTGCTCAGAAGAGTGGAATTGGTTTCTATACACTGTGCAATACACCTCCTTTATTTCACTAGTGTAACACAGCAGAATGACTTATACACACATCATTCAAAGTCTTTTCTAGCTATAAGATTTTTAATTTGCAATTGTTTTTTTTTTCCTTTTTTTTTTAATACCTTTTTTTTAAGAGACCTTAAACACCATCCAATTCCAATTCCCTGCCATGGGCACCTCCCACTAGACCAAGCTGCCCAAAGCCCCATCCAACTTGGCCTTGAATACTTCCAGGGATGGGACATCCACAGCTTCTCTGGGCAACCAGTTCCAGTTTACATCCACAGAGCAAAGAATTTCCTCCTTACATCTAATCTAAATCTACCCTCTTTCAGTTTAATTACACTCCCTCTTGTCCTATCACTGCAATCCCCAACAAAAAGGGTCCCTCCCCAGATTTCCTGTAGGCCCCTTTTAGGTACCAGAGGGCCACTATGAGGTCTTCCCACAGCCTTCTCTTCTCCAGGCTGAAGAACCCCAACTCTCTCAGCCTGTCTTTGTAGGAGAGGTGCTCCAGCCCCGTGATCATCTTTGTGGTCCTCCTCTGGACTCGTTCTAATACTTCCACATCCTTCTTATTACATTGGGGGCCCCACAGCTGAACACAGCACTCCAACCAGGGTCTCATGAGAAGCTGGGACATCTTTCAATCTAAAGGATAACAGTTAATGCAGCAAAGGCAATTCTGTTGTCCCTGGGAGGCCTCTCCTGTGCCACACTAACCTAGTGGTGTATTGAATATGACTCATGGGGTTGTTAAAGGAGAAGGTGTCACCCACAGCGTCACCAGCACCAACTTGTTTTGTTTCAGTTTCTCCTCACATTGCTGTGCAGGTTGGACTCAGCCTGGACTTTGAGACCAGAGATTAACACAGCAGGGCTTGGTACTTGGTACTAATATGTTTTACAATTTCTTAACAGAGGTTGTATCCCCTGCTGAGACCTTTTTTTAGACCATTTAGTTTTATTATAATCATTTCATTGGACCTGCTAGAGCTATGGTATGGTATTTAGCTTATTAGACTTTTTCAAATATCCTTTGATATATTTGTTTGCCAAAGTATCTGCAAGATAACTATCCAGTAGACTAGCACATACTTGAGTGTATTCACAGTATGCAGTAACTATTCAGCTTTCTGGTTGAATAACATAAGCAAGGCAAATCTTAAATATTTTATATGTCAGTTTCAACAGTAAATTATGAATACTGTGAATGTTTAATTAAATGTAAAGAAACAATGTTTATGAAAATAAACTAACTCCTACAATATCCATTAAGAGACAAAAATCTTCATCTGTCAGCTGAAAGATTTGCTGTCTTTTCGTACTAGGAGGATTTCAGTGGTTTTAGCAGAACTGCGTCAAATCTTCAGCGTGTTGTAGAGATCTTCTCCAAGCATCTTTTGGAGAATCTGAACATAATGCAACCGTGGAGCATCCAAGTAGTCCTGAGGGATGGCTTAGCTTTCTTATTCAACCTTTGTTAAAAAGTTGGAGACTGATCCTTCATTGCTTTAAATTTATACATTCAGCCATCCAATTAATCATGCCTGAGACACCTAAATGAAGCTGGGAGTAGCTGGACTGCACGTGTGAATGTTGTACCGGCTCTTTCTCCCTCTCCCCATTCTCCTTAAAGGGTACACCATTCCTGATTAAAGACGTGATCTATTAGAAACATCTTAGAGCTATAATAAACTATGGTTGACCGCCCTCTTTAATAAATAAATAAATAAAATTAAGAACTTTATCATACAGTATTATAGATTATAGATATACCAGAACAATTCTTCAGGTATAAGTATTACGTATTAATGCAAGTACTGTCTTGGTGAAATACCATAAAAGCATGACTTTAGAAAGAAAGACAAACGCTAGTTAACTCTCAAGTTCTCTCTTTGTGTGTAAGAGTAATAATATATATTTATTTATTTTTTAAATATATAAGTGTCTGGTTTATATAAGCCAGTCATATAAGACACACACACACACACATATATATAAAAGAATAATATATAAATGTTTGTATATAAAATATGGTAAATTTTATATAAATATATATATATATAAATATATATATATTATATATATATTTTATATATATTATATTTTTATATATATATATATATATAAATGTCTGGCTGTGTTTTCTACTTGAAGTGCGCCAGTTGGTAGATGTCAAATATAAATGTGGTTACATTGATCTTGAAATGACTTCAGTGATTTATATCCAAGCAGGTACCTTTGAAGGTAAGATATCTGTTAGCCTACAGGATAATAGAGTTATCTGAATCTGTAATATTCTTTATTGTAATATTGAGAGTTTCTGAAAAGCCTCTTCTTCCCTAAATTTGTAGAAAGGTAAGATGAAGGAAGCAGCACAGCGCTATCAGTATGCTTTGAGGAAGTTTCCAAGGGAAGGCTTTGGAGAAGAAATGAAAGCGTTCAATGAGCTGAGAGTTTCATTGTACTTAAATTTATCACGATGTCGACGAAAAACAAATGTAAGCTCTTGCTTTTAATCTGTTGTACTGGGAATCCTAGACCTCTGTTCTATTCCATTATCGACAGCTTGTGTCACATGTTGATGCTACTGTGTGCCTGTGGTTGGTTTTTGATTATCCTGATGTGCTGAAAGGGCAGAAAAGGGGGAGGGCATGCAGAGTCTTTCAAAGCATTATCGTCAAGGGAAAGATTTGGACATGGCCAAAATATTAGGATTTCTCCTTTACTAAACATATGTTGTCCAAGCACTGTACATGTATTTTGCTATTTTAGAATTCTTTTCACTGTATCCTGATCTGGGGCTTTGTTGCGTCAACAGATGGGGACTGTTCCTAAGATGAATGCATGTTGCCATGTGGGAACTATCACAGCTATTCTTATGTAATCAGTTATTTTGGAATAACAAACTGCTGGATGTTTTTAGTACTTTTAAAAGACTAAATGGAAAATGCTGCCACGGCCACCACCCTTTGATATCAAACAGTATAACCTACTACTACAGCTTTATTCTGTGTGCTGGCTGTTTCTTTTCTGCCTTCATCAGTGTATCAGATGGCTGGTAAGAACTTGAATGACCATCAGAGCAAAAACTTTTAATTTTCTAAATACACTTTACACTAGGCCTTCTTTCGAAACATTAACTTCTCATTTCCAATGTCATTTAAATTGTTCTTGGCATCTGTTTCAATGTGAAGAACATATAAACACGGGTGTCCAGGAGTCTACATAGGCAGTTCTGCCTGGACTAGTACAACATATTTTCCTTGTGTTTTTTTTTTTTTTTTTTTTCTCTATTCATAGTTTTTTAACTAGTCATTTTTAAAAATACATTTTTAGAGCCTTTTTATCTGAGGTGCTCACTTATCCTGTTAAACATGCAGTCTCTTCTAGCATTTTAACATCTGTGGGTTGAAAATAACTGTATTTTGTCTATATTAACACTGCTTTTTAGCTACCTTGGAGTCAGTTTCACTTGGACATAAGAGAAGAGGTTACCAAGATGAGGTCTGGTTTTGGTCTTTATGAAAATGTCTGTTCTTCTTAACCAATAAACGTGACTTTCTATACTGGATCTGCACTTTTGTAACAGTACCATGAATGAAGAGCATGCAGCTTTCTTTTATTGCCAATGTATAAGGAGTACATTTGTTTAAATTCTTAGGACTTTGGTATGGCTGAAGAGTTTGCTACCAAAGCACTGGACTTGAAACCCAAGTCTTATGAAGCTTATTATGCTAGAGCAAGAGCCAAGAGGAACAGCCGGTAATGTTTGATTCTGTTCATCTATCCACCCAGATATTTTTTTTTAACATTGTAAGACTTTCAATAGCTGTGTTTTCCACTAGTTCTGGTTGGAATTTACAAAAAGTTACTTTCTTTGTGCATTTTCCATCTGTATCAACTAAAACTGACCAAGCCCAAAAAGCAATATTGAATACTCATTTAGGTAATTATTAGACAGTCCAGAAAGTAGAAGGTAACAAATTGATAATGATGTGAGCTATATAAAATGTAAGAGTGGTTAGAACTGCTCCTCCACATTACTCAGCAGAATGTTGTCAATAGTCTACCACCAAACTCCAGCACTGCATTATTTATCACCAAAAATAACCAGGCGTTCTTATAGGATAGAATTTGTTGAATCATTAGCAGTTCAAGATAAAAACAAACAAACAAACAAAAAAAACAACAGGAGAGAGGAGAAACCACCTTTTTAAATTGCAAGAATACCAAAGTCAAAAAAAATGGCAAAGCCTAGGGAGAGGTGTGCCTGTTTGATTCACTTTTCTGAAGACTGTTGGGATTCAAGGGGAAAGGTTTAGGTCTGGATCTGTGCCTTTAGAATCTCTTGGGTTGGATGACATCCAATCTTTATCTTGTCACCATATCTAGCATGAGATGACAAATCAGAACATCACTTTGTAAGTGGTAGAGGTGGATAAGTAGCAGTTAATGCTGAGGCTCAAATTCATCCCAGGCTTTTACTAACAAATCTTGTTTTTTTTTGTTTGTTTGTTTGTTTGTTTTTTGTTGTTGTTGTTGTTTTTTATTTCTTTACTGTAGAAAGCTACTTGCTGCTCTTGCTGATTTACGTGAAGCCACAAAACTGTGTCCTAGCAATCAAGAAATAAAACGTCTCCTGGCTCGAGTAGAAGAGGAATGCAAGCAGTTCCAGAGAACACAGCAACAGAAGCACCATTCTCCACAGTCAGTACAGCAAACTAACAACTCTGATAATGAGGGGGAGGAGCTTATACAAAGTGCAAATAACTTCGGTCCTCAAGAAAGGGAGGAAGAGCTGCCACACCCTGATGAATCTCTTTCATCTTCACAAAGGCTGCAACGTTCCTTACCTACTGCGTCATACACCAGAATCCTTCAAGACAGTGTTCAGCAGAAAGCTAGACCTGTGTCCCCTCAAGGCAGAACAGGCAATAAATATTTGAGAGAACCAGGCTTGATCGTGCAGCCAACAAAACAAGCACAGATTGTAAAAACTAATCAGCACCTGAGCTCCATCCAGCCTGGATCAAAAATGGGAAGTAGTCAATGTAGTACAAAGACAGCACAATCAAATTTTCATCATCTCTCCCAAAGTCCTTTGCCAGTCCATCACTCTAAAATTCAGCATTTGGATGGAACAAACACATCATCTGGAAGTATTTCCACAGGTCCTAGTTCTGAGCTATACAATGAGAAGCTTATGTCCAGCCAGTGTTCCCATTCACAGCATAATGAGAATTTCTCTTCTCATTCTTTTGCAAGTAAATCTAAAACCACTGACATGTCAACAGCCCCTACTATGACTTCCAGTGAAGCAAGACTGCAGCAAAGTCCTGTAACCAGTGGTGTCTCTTCTTGTTCTCCATCTGGCAGTATGCTTCTTGCCAGCTCAACCAGCAGCTTAACTTCAGCTAGCAGTTTTTCAGATAGTATTAAGGGGATAGGGCCAGATGTTCGAATCAAGGAGAATAAAGTTAATCAAGTTCAGGGTACTGCTGCTGAATACAGACCTCGCAATACTCCATTTATGGGCATTATGGATAAGACTGCAAGGTTTCAGCAGCAGAATAATCAATCAAGTCGCCCATGGCACTCTCAAGCATCAGATGGATTACCAACAAATGTTGCATCTGGGAGCATTCAGTCCTCAAATTTTGACCAGTTCTCAGTCAAACACTATCAAACTAAAACTTCTGCTGTTATTGCCCCAGGCGACAGCAACCAGAACGGTATGCAAGCTAAAGAACAGGAGGAGGTTAAGTGCCAAACATCTGCCTGCTGTCAAGACAACAGACCATCTAGGCAAGTTTTGCATTTATACCCAGATGCTCTAGCACACCAACACTCTCACATCAATAAGGAAGGCCATCTAAGTCATGTCACTTCTACAAAACCAAAGCGATCATTCATTGAATCAAACGTGTAAATATTATGTTGTATATTATGTAGTCATAAAACTTTGCTTATAACATCATAGGGTATTATGTCAATACAAAATAGCAATTGGCTGACCATTTTCAAGTTTGAGTACATATCCAAGTGGGCCAGTATATCATGGGTACAACCACTTTAAGCTGTTCATACCATCACAGAACAGTCATAGTAACTGGAATAGCAAATTCTGTAGAAAGCATCACCTAGGATCATCAGTCAGCCAAACTAGGACCTCAAGCAAAGAAACTATTTCCATTACACTTCACCCTGAATATACTTTACTTTTACATAGGGCTTTAATCTTGGCTTTTAGTTGTATTACATCTCATCACTTACATCATAATTGTGCCTCTATAATGCTTAAGTGCTTCTCAGAATGGTGTTAAGAAAATACCTGCTGCGTACCATTCAGATCTGTATATGTATGGGTTTTTTAAATCAAAGATAGTATTTTATCACTTTTCTAGTGGGCTCTAATTCGGGTTGCATGATGTACATTTAGGAAGCATAAATAATTTGTGTATGAGTAAGCTTAAAGCAGCCATGTTTTGACATGTAAATATAGCTATTTTTAGTAACAAGAAGCAATCAAGTAAACTAAACAGTGACATCTGCATGTGTATTGAGAGGCTTTGACCATATTGGTTATTGCACTGAGTAACGCAATATTATGGCATGTTAACAATAACCGCACTTTATATAGTTTACTTAATCACCTCTGGGTGCTATTTTACAGCAAAATTATATATTGTTTGTTTAGTCAGGTAAAGAGGTACAACAATGACATGTTTTAGTAAGTGTTGTGAACTCACTCAAGAAATGGATGGAATGAAGATGAAAGTTGAAGGAAAAGTGTATGTGCAGTTGCTCTTTTGGATGAAGTTGTGAAGATTTTTTCAGAGGAAATAAAGTTTTATATTGGCACAGTTCTGAAAATATACAGCTGCAGTGACATTCCTATGATTGTACTTTGGTTGGAGTGGTCAACTTGAGGTTGTCACGTTCAGGTCTTGTTTGTGTACAGTGTTGTATGTACATTGTAAACACCCGTATGCATTTTTACAAATTATTTTCTAAGTTCACATTATTATGCTTTAGTTTATTTATTGCTCACTGTTTCTTTGGCATTTTGTACAAGTCTTATATTATTCTTGTCCTGTAGTTCTATTTTTGCACAGCTACTGTATTTTTTCCATACAAAATAAAAGTTACTAATATAGCTGTGTCACTGACACTTACAGGAAGATCTCTCTCCCTGCCTTTCCAAATGCATGTTCAGTAATAGGGAACAGAGATGACACTTTATTTTTTATTAGAAAAAGAAATACCGATTACATACTTTGATATTTCTTAACTTCTGGAAAAGACTAACTTTGCAAAATGAAGACTCAAAACCTCATAAATGTAGTGAAAATTTTAAGAAAACTTTATTTGAAAAACTGTGAATCTGAATGTTTGATTTCTTAAACAGAAATACTACAAAGTGAAATTATCAGTAACTTTAAAAAAAAATCGGTAATTTTTTAGCAGCTTCCACCAGTAAAGACATTCTTTTCTTAGCATAAAGATTGAAATGACATCTGGAGTAAAACAGAATTAAACTTCATTTCCCCTTGTTTCTGACACAATTATTTCTGTTAGCTACATACAATTTCGTTTTGTTTTAATAAACAACTTCAAAACTTAAGTGGTTTCACCATACTTTTGCTGAGTCTCCAGCCAGCGACTGATAGCCATTTTCAGTGTCCTATTTGGCGTAAGCATAAGAGAGTGAAGAGGAAGATTTGTCATGGGACTAGATCGTCTTTTATTACTGATCCAATTTTCCATTGCCTCCTTTTCATAGGAATAGCCATCTGCAAAGAATCGATCATCAAAAGCTTATATTACAGGTGCTTGGGTGCTGTGTTACCATACATATTTTACATATTTAAGTAAGTGATGGAAGTGAGCCAGGATGTCCAAACAGGAAAACTGAGTTGTAGAACAATCATTTGGTTAAGCTTATTAAAGTAACACTTTTTATACAGCCGTACCAAGTTACTTGCAGGAAGTATAGGGTAGGGATGGCACAGGACGCATGAAATACAGACAGCTCTCTTTTAGTTAGCGGTACCTGTATACTTATGTTTTGCTACTGTGGTAATTTCAGTTGGCACGGAGCTTTGTCTCACATCTACTATCAGCAGAGGCATGCCAGCAAGGTATTTGTACTAGGTCTCTATAGAGTTGATATTTATTTACTTATTTTACTATAGGCAGTCAGCTTTAAATATTACCTATTAAATCAACTTTTAAAATCCTAGCCGAAAACAACATGATTCTGTAAGTAATTCCAGAATAATAACCATTATTTTGTAGTGATAAGTTATATATACCTGTGAGGTTTTGATAACTGAAGAAAGCAAGACTTCCCAGTTCAATTATTCCCATCACGAATTACACCTTAAAATATGCTTTAGAAGTGCTTAACAAAGGTAATCACAAGGCTGTCAAAGGAATCATCAGAGCTCTTAGCCAAGTCCCCTGTACCTGTAGCCTTTCATGTATAAAAAGCAGTGAAACAGTGACATTACTTAAAATAATAATTAAAAACAAATAAATAAGCTGTGCTTTACCAAATTGCATAAATGGCACAATGGTATTAAAATTACTGCACTCCTTTGGATAATAAAACTGTTGGATTTAATCACAATTTAAATATTTCCAATTAGCTGGCTCTAAAGCTATTGAGTAACTTTATTACAAATGCTTTTCATTTAAGGAACCCTTTCAAGACGAAAACAACAAAGCTGAAAGTGAATAGAAACAATTCAGTCTGAAATTGAAATCAGTTTCTGTCTATGCTTCTGCATAGCACCAAAATACATTCTGAAAGTATTAGAATTTATTTTCAGCTTAAGTGATAGGTAATGGTAAATGAAAGCTCAGTACTATCTAATAACTAACCCAACCAAGGACTGCTGCTGCTGTGCAATGCTCAAGCGGTGAACACCAAGCATTAGCCCTCCACCAGACCTGAGCCCCACAGCCCTGAGCTGGGTCCCCACTTAGCCCTGGGCACCTGTCTGGCTTCAGGCCTTCAGCTTCTTCCTGTCAGTACCTAAACAAGCCCTAACTTACAGCTACGTGCTTACTCCCTTACAGAGTGGGGAGCTTACTCCCAGACACTAGGCTCCACCACGGTCTTTCCTTCCTTGTTACTGAATATGAACCACTTACCACGGAAAAATCTTATTTAGGCTGGTCAATTTGGTAAAGCACTATGCAGGTTGGAATTCTGCCTTTTATTTTCCTTTAAATTTTACATCGAGCAGAAGCATAAAAGAAGTGTTACTTAACTCTTAGCTTATTGAACTAAATAAAACTCCTAACTCACTGCATTACTTTCTAATCTCAGAAATGGCTAAATTCCTCTAATTAATTTGAATCTGCAAATGTGCCCACATCTCTGAAGTCAGCTGTACTAGAAAAACTTCAGTTCGACAATGTAGGACCATGAAGCAGCTAGTGCATACAGACATTTCTAACACCAAATCCTATACTTTCCATCACCTGCCATCTTGCCACAAAGTGTCATTGTTCCTGCTGCAAACTGGAACACTTCTGGAATTCCCCATTTTTTGACTGCCATAAAACAGCAGTGTGAGGAACCCCCAGTATATGCCTGCTCTGTGTTCTAAAATGCACAGGAATACCACTTTTCAGGACAGCAGTGTAATACACAAATACTGAACAGCAGCAAGGTAATATTTATTAGTAACGTATTATAATGGATTACATACACTGTGAACATTTTATTTTGAAAGGGCGGGGATTTCTCTTAAAAATGCCTATTTGATTTTGTAATAAACCTGTGAATAGTCACTGGCAATGTTTTTCAGCTAAACTATCCTACTCTAAAATGATATAGCCTTATTTCAAAATGACAGAAGACTTTCCTCCTACTGCTACTGCTTTGAGGCTCAAGTCCTAAGTAAGTGCAATGCTTCTCACTCTAGTAATCAGCAAACATTCTCGTGTTCTGAATGATTAGACTCTGACAAGTCTGGCCTGGTATCTCAAAGCTATGAAGTTACTGTTTACAGATCATCAAAAATGTAATGATCTTTTGATGATACTCCTCTCCTTCACCCCAAGATTAGAACTACAAAACATTAGCTTTCCATAACTACATCACATGCTGCTTCTTGCAACTCTCACTCCAGAATCTTGTCACACCTAAATGAACCTCATTCTGTACAAACTTCTAAGTGCTATATACATGGTGTGCTAAGTTAGTAATGAGACAATTTGTTGTTGTTGTTGTTTTTCCCCCCCATATGCAAAACTGTGCATTTACCAAGATGACTCTGTAATTTGGCTTTTAACTACAAACTTGCAGAGGCACAAAAGGAAAGGACCATTAAAAAAAATGTATACTGCTTCATCAGTAAAGTTAATACTACGGGAACTGCACAACAAATTTTTTTCCTCTGTATTAGCGATGCAATTTTACCATTTACAACAGTCCTATTTTTGTTGCAATAGGTACTTAGACCAGTTTATCTTTCTACAACTGATCAGATAGGCCTGTTTTTTTGTGTTCCCACATCCCTATTTATTTTGTTCAATATTTGTCAAAGACATACCTGCTGCAATGACAGGTTCCTTCATAAGCTCCCGAGTTATAGGACATAAGAACTCATCAGGGATAGCAACAGAAACAGAGACCATTTTCATCCTCAGTTCTTCAATTTTCTGAAGGATTTTACTGCGCAGGCCTAGAGACTCTGAAAAGTTGTATGTACATGAAGTGAAAACACTGCAATGTCAGGCAAAGAGGTCAGGTCTTGCACTTGGTGGCTGTTGTGCCACAGGAGATACAGCTCCACCCCACCCCCCCATATGGGAAAGTCTGCAGACACCCAGGCACCCTACAACCAGCTTAACAGCAGCCTGCTGCTGGCCTGCAACAATTCTGTGGAGCAATGAAAACAAATGGTAGAACAAATGCAAATGCAACACTGCTGCAAAGCCACAGTTACCTGGCAGAACAGTGCTGGTGCATAGTAGGATCACATATTCACCTTATATTATAAGTGATAGCCATGAGTGCTGATTTATGAAATGAAAGCATGCAGCACCAAGAATAAACCCAATTATCAGCTGTAGGTGTTCTGTTCTTTATTTTCATAAACAGTTTAATTGTGTGTCTCCGAAATTACCCTTCTGACAACTCCTTTGTTCCCAGATACTCTGTCAGTCTCCTAACTAAGCTTATTTCTGCTGCATGACAAGTATCGTACCCATTCACTGCTAAACTGTCTTTCAACCACTGTACCATGCCAGAATGAGTGTTTACTTTCCAAAGGTACCAGATAAAAAAACATCAACAAAACACCTTGCCAGAAGAGCCCTGAAAAAGATTTGTAAAAAAATAAAAATAAAAAATCTTAAAATAACTTTTAATGTTACTTTTAGAAAAAAATCCTTTACCATATCAACACAGCTTTAAAAGCTTAAAACATTTAAACTGATATAAATATTGTTTTAAATTTAACACAAGTCATATAATGGAAAGATCCAAAATAAAAGTAGCCAGCACAGTGTAAAGAATGAATTGGAAGCCACAAATGACAGTCATCTCTCTGAATGTGCTGCACATCTATCTGATGTGCTACAAAACAACACTATTGGTAAAATGACTATGTTTGCAGGGATTAATTACAAATAATTACAAGATTAAAATAATTACAGATTAAAAAAATGAGTACAATTAACATTACAGGAACTGATTGCATTTTTCCTGAGTTCACAAGACTGGTGTGCTCTTGCAGTCAAGCTAAATGTAAGGACATACAATTTCAGAACAACTATGATCTATAGGATTTTCTTCAGCCTTCAGCTTAGCTTTTGTCATAAAAAGTCATTTACATCACTCCATTTCAATACCCTAAACCTGCTGTACAACATTGTTGTCCTATGTCTTACAAAGGGACAACTGAAAAATGCCTGAGCTTGTTTGTTGAGATTTTTTTTTTAATTACATTGCAGCTTTTTCCATCTCTCTCTAATCTAAAAATACAACTAAAAGCACAATTACAGTTGTGCTGTGCTGCCTTGTTTTCTTTCAGACTGGTTAGTTCAAAGGCACTCATTTGTGAATGAGCAGACAGAACAAAGACACATCAGTGTCTCTAGTCAGCATCATCTTATTAGCCTCAGCTGGTGATTGGTGCCACAGAATTTTAAGCTACTCCAATGTTAAAGAACACATATACAGAAACGTAGAGCTACATGTCTTCCATGGGTGGCGATTCATGACAGATTCCCAGAATCTATGTTGATTTCTCTAATTTAACAAGGCTAGTTGCACAGAAATACTATGATAAGATACATACCAACACCACGCACATGCACACACAAAACAATAAAAGAGGGGAGCAGTCTGCCTACGAGGAAGAATGCTAACTTCTAAAAATAAAAATGTATTTTTAAAAATGTTTCTTGACTCATTCAGCCTTTTGCTATACTTGATTTCACTTTGGCAAACATGCCAACAGCAAATTTACACCTAAATCTAGCTACAGTGAATAGAGAACTCACATTTTGAAAGTTCCCGTGTAGTTCACCATACTGAAGTTTCTTATTTCAGAATATGGCACTTCGCTGTGATTCCTTCTAAGATTTAACTACAGTTTTGCAATAGTGACAGCACAACGTATTAAATAGAAAGATGCCTGATGAATTACAAAGTGTCTGAGCTTGGAAAGCTTTGCTCAATCCTTACTAAATGTGAACATCTAATGCTTTATCTCCATAGTAAGTAAAAACTAAACATACCTTGTATTTTTCTATTACACTAACTGTACTCTGAAGAATTTCACTGTTAAAATCGAGGTAGTTGACCGCACAGTATTATAAACAGACCACTTTTACCGACTGACCGTAAAAATTATAGAGAACCCTATTTACCAAAGTCAGAAGCATTAAGTGTGTACAAAACTTGAAATTACTTTCCCACAGCTTGATATAGAGTCTAAAAATTAGAGACAAGCGCAGGTAAGACCACTTAACATGGCATTGTTGGTGGATGTGCTTTTTTTTTTCTCTAGGAATAAGCAAACACAAAGAAAGAGAACTTTGAATAATGTGACATTTGGTTTGTTTTTGATTACCTACGGTAATAAAAAAAAAGCAATTCAGGGAAAACATACCCATGCATGGAACACGTAACTCGCTTTCACTCCATCATTTCATACATACTCATAAGATTACAAACTACTTGAATTTCCACATTCTTACCAATTTTTAATTCATTAGTCAGACTTTCCTTTGTAAGATGCAGGAGTTCTTTGCCATCAATGTTATTCCGTTTGAAAAGCCCAACAAGGTCTGTTAAGCCCTGTGCACAAAGCCAGGCTGAAACATCATCCTCTGACCAGTTCTGAACAGCCACCTCAGATTCCTTTTCTACAGTATTTCCTTTGTAAAGGAAAGATAAAAGACAGTAAACAAAACACAACAACAATTAAAAAAAACAGTGCTAGGAACTACAGCAGTAATGAACATTTTCCAAGTGCTCTCACTACTGAACATTCTCCAGCATTTGATAGAAGAGATGCTCAATTGACATTCTTTCAATGGGGGACAATCACTTGGGTTTATCTTCTATGACTGACTTTCAAAGTTTAGAGGAGTGTGAACTCACATGTGCTATACATTTCTGTGGAAGTTGAACTAAAAACATTGAAAAGCATCAGCAAACACAGAAACCAAGTCTCATACCTCCTTATAGAAGCAGACCAAACCCCAGATAATTGTGTATTGAACAGAGATCTACGTATCTTTGCCCCGCATACTTCAGGTGCTCATCTATTTTGTAACATTAGTTAGTTATTATGTTTTTTTCATCTGTAACAACTGGCAAGCTGTACCTGTTGACAAGTATGCTTGCAATTAGCATATTTCCTCTTTAACTCACTGTCAATTATACTTGCCCAAAAAGTCTTTCAGTCTCTGTGAATAACACCCTTGTCTTAAATACTGTCATTTGAGAGAGTAAGAAATAGATAGTATCAGAAAAGATGAATATATTTCTAACAGATGAGAGGGAGAGAGAGAATATACCTTGTATATTAATAAGATCAATTCAGAGAAAAAATAGTGTGCCACATACTTCTGAGGTTACACACTAACTGCATGTAAGTAAAAGTGGGATCTTTGCATCTTCAGGAGATGTTCAACAATACTCTTCTTTAAGTCTAAAGAACAAATTAAAGATACACCAAATCTAACAAATTAAAGATATTCCAAATACTAACCTGCACAGGGTTGCTTACTGTCAAATTGCCATATGTTCACAGTTTTATCCATTGAACCTGTGGCAAGTAAGGCAGTACATGGTGCAAAAACACAAGTTGTAACATATCTACAAACAAAAAACAAATGTGTGAAAATTAACATAAAAGGATTTAATTTATTAATAGTAAAACAGAATAATCATACTGAATTCATACCTGGTATGCTGAGACAAAGTATGAAGTATATTTCCAGTATTCTGCAAAAAAAAAAAGAATATCTGTGATTTTAAATCTTGAAGATCAAAAAAAAAAAATCACTCATTTGTATATCTACTTTCAAATATTCCCACAAGAAATATTATTCTTGTAATATGACACAAGTTACCTTCAGAGAAATTATACAACCTTGCCAAAGCTGACTGGCAGCAAAGTCAGGTAAGTAACTTAACTTTCCTGACTGAAGTCCCCTGTTAAATTCACTGGATAAAGGCCACCCTTCAAAAACCCTAATTGAAAAATTATATCAATAGAACAGAAATTGCAGAGCAGGATGATGAAGCTTAAAGTTTGTTCATCCTTCATTCTCAGCAAAATTATTATTTTCAATATAATAAAGTACTAAATATAAATACCACTTACAGGTGAACTTCAAAGGATGTAATAACAGCATTACACAAAATACCTGAAGAGTACATTTTTAAGAAAGGACATTAGTATTTAATGTATTTTTTCTTGAATTCCTTATCATGCTTCTGTTTTATGTGGGCTTTATATATAAATAATTAAAGGATTATAGTGATCGCTATTCCTGATTTTAGGTCAAAAGGTATCGTCATTCTTGGTTTGGATGAAATTTGAGATTAATGAACCCCCTTCTGCCTCAACATGAAGAACAAAAAAGCATGGAGTCCACTGAATAATATTGTCACTGTAGAGAAATAAAATAATAAAACCCTCAAAGAGATATAAATAAATAATGAGAGAGATTGATCAATTCTCAAGATCTTCAAACTTACTTTTCTCAAAAACAAGCAAAAAAAAAAAAACAACATAACAGAGTAAATATTTTGGGTTTATATAATTCCTATTCTTTAATATTCTTTATCTTGGTAAGTCATTGGAGAAACAGCACTGATATTTCATCAACACACCAAAGAATGATCTTGCACTATGCTATACTTACAGTTTCATATATTATGACACACTTGTCCACAGACCTTCAAAAAAAAACCAAACACATCGACATTACAGTGGTGCAGAGTCATAAAGAAACGAACTGCCTAATTAAGAAGGAAAAAAACAAAGTAAAAAACCTTTTCCACAAGTAAAATAAGAACAGAGCTCTTAACAGAAGTTTACGGAAAGCTAAGCTACTTAAACCCTTTTCACCCATGTCCAGCTTAAGACAATGACACTGGTTAGCTACACCTATAGCATGATATAAAAATTAATACATACAACATAAAATTTCGCACTTCCATAAGAATTTCTGCTGCAGAGGGCTTGTACAAGGTTTATGTGAACTGGCCAACAATACTGGCTCTACAAACAAAATTATGTTTGTATGTAAGGTACAAATAGGCCTTTGCAAGAAGTATCTGTAATGCAGACATTCCTCTGCATCATGCACAGAATCTGGCTAACCATTACATACTCTCAGCACTTCTATTTAATTCTGAAACCTTTTCATTTCCAAATCAAACTAGAGGAAATACTGCAGTGTGATCCGTAAAATATAGTTACACAATGCAATCAATCATAAAATATTTAATGTAATACAAATTGCATAGCTATTTGCCATGACAGCAGTATTTACTTAAAGGCTGAATGGGATAGATATTTCAGTTATGACAATGTAATCTAGATGTAAAACAATAATCCCCATATCTAATGGAAAATAAAATAACTTAAGGCCATAAACATTCAGAATGATCTTCAAATACTGAAAAAGACTATATTCTTTTTACGGCAGCAAAATGTCAAAGAAAGCTATTGTTTTCTGTGTTTTGCATAGTTTTCCGTTTATTTGCTGTTGTGGTCCTTTCTTTTTCCTTCACGAGACATCAGCTTCCATGTTTCAGTTTAAAATATCCTCATAAAATAAAGATGATTAAAATCTAGAGAAGAATCCTTTGATTTGTTAGATTAAGTTGCCAGTGGGACAGTTTAGAAGTGATCAAGCACTTTTCTTCATAGAGTGCAGAATAAAAGCATGTGGTCATTCATATTCTTAGAACCATAAATGATGATATCTACCTCATTTAAAATTCCTTCTTTCAACAGCTTGATCCCTGAGGAAAACCACTAGCAACCAGCTGCCAGTTTCACTTTGCACTGCTCATCATCACAACTGTTTCAGCCTGACAGTCCAGTAACTTTTCCGTTCATCCTACCATCCGCTTACCTGACCTACACTTCCACAGTCTGGATATAAGACTTTGATGGGAGACCACGCCGAAGGGCTTGATAAAGCCAAGGCGTACAGCACAGCTGCTCTCTCCTTGGCCATGCAGCCAGTCACCTCATCGCAGACGGTGGTCAGATCAGTCAGGATCAGTTTCCCCTCGATCAGCTCCCGCTGCTTTTCCCAAGCATTTACACCTAGAAGCAGCTTCCAAGCCACTGCCAGGATTTGCTCCACAACCTCCCCGAAGACTGGAGTTAGGCTGACTGGCTTGTAGCTCTCTGGGTCCTCTGCCTCGTCCTCCTTAGAGGTGAGCATGACATTTTGATTTTTTAACTCATCAGGAATTTTCCCCTCACCTCCACCACCCTGGGTCTTTCAAACACAATAGCAACTGACCATGCAATGAGATTGGCAACTCCCTTATCACCCTCTAACAAAGACTAATAATCATATTAGTCTATAGCTGATGATTCATGATTAATCTGGGTCCTAACCATTATTCTGTACAGGGCTGGCAGCAAAAAACCAGGTCTACAAATATCTTGATCATGCACTTTTTAGGGAAAAAGGCCTATGCTGCCATACTATGAATATGGATCGATTAATACCTTTTTAACAATGGTTAATTTCAATCAAATCTGTCAAAGACAAGAATTTCAAGGTATTTAAGTTTCCAAAAATTTCCCAGAAAATTTGAGTGAGAAGGAAAAGAAAAACCATAAATGGTGTCCCAAAGACATGGTAAGGTTGCAATGTAAATTCATATTTTTTAATAGATGTTAGAGTATCCACACACAAGAAAAGCCACGTAAACACAGAAAAAATGAATTTCATTATAATACTCAGAGAACAGAGCTTACAACATCTTATATTTCAAACTCAATCACCCACAAGATGCAAACCAATTGGAAAGACACCTCATTAGTTCTGGAGGTCAAAGAACGATGCCCTAAGTACTGGAAATATATTTTGGAATCTGCAGCACTTTAGAACTTTGTTTTACAATATTTAAGTGTTGACTGGACAGCCACCTACATGAAATTTCAACAAGTACAAGATACTGCTTACCCTGAAACTAGCATCTGTCCATCATAAGAAAACGCACAAGCCAGAACTGGGGCAGAATGTCCACTCAATGTACATTTGTATCTTAATTCAACACCTGAAAATACAAGAAGTAAATTATTACATATGGACATATCTGACAAGGCATTAAAACAACATACTTTTAGGAGTGTAAAGTTGCCTCAAAAGATCTGACTGACATACTGCCTACAGAGAAGGGGATAAAGAATCACACAGAGAATTTAAGTTTATCCTCTCTGACCTCTTCACTCTGTAGTTTTACAATGTCTAACAGTATTTTAGATAATTGTGTATCTGTACATACAACATTCATCCTTCCTGAATTCTATATAAAAGATATGACAAGAAATTCCCACTGGAGATGGTTTTGCCCATACGCTTGGTCTCTATGTAAGTCATACATTTGCATTGCAGTTTCAGAAGAGCCAACACCATTTTCATTCCTTCAGTTCTTGCTCAAAACACCAAGATGTACTGAAAAATGAAATGAAACCTTTCTGTGGCCTGGCAGATTAAGAGGTTTCAAACTACCAACCTGCCTGGTGGTCACAGTAGAAATTATACTCGTTACCAAAGGTGACAATACCAACTAAAACCAAACATTTATCAAGATGTTAAGGTTGAGAGGATTGGAGGTTTTTGTTTGTTTTGTTTTGTTGGTTTTTTTTTACAATTACAATTAATTAATTGTAATTAATTGTAATTAATTAATTGTAATTGTAATTAAAAAATTACATTTTTTTTTACATTTACCTTTACAATTATTGCTAGATTACTAAATAAAAAGCTATAGGGCCCAATCTCACAAACCACAGCATTCATTAGCTGTTTTCCAGCAAAACAAATCAAAAGAATACTTTCAATGTGTGGTTAGTTTGGCTGTGAATCCATGGTAGCAGTATAAATTTGATCTTACATGCAAATTGTCACTAAAGAGTTAAGACATTTAATTATGGAAAAAAAAAAAAAAAAAAAGCCCAATACAAACCTAAGGAGTCTGCAAACAAAATAAGCCAGATTTTGACCTTATTATCTTGACCACAAGAAGCCATCTGGAAGTATCTGGATCCATGTTCACCATCTGATAAAATTCAAATATGTTAATGGGAATCAGAAGCAACCAAAACTGAAGTGTATCAGTAAATTATACCAGCATTCATACACGATTTGGTAGATCTCCGTAATCTCAGTACTACTTTAAGAAGTGTTGACAAAAATAAACGCAGACGTTCTAAAAACATTTGCAAGTAAGAAACAGGTATCACTGCTACACTGTTTCCTGAACAGGTAGATAAAACCCAGAACTGCACTACTGTCTTCCTGTATCACATGTTCTGGATGGTGTGTGTGTTTGGTTCCTCTGTCTGCTGAGTGTTTCATTTTTTATAAACTGTTTTATGACTGCAATCTAGCTAACCACTCTTGAGAAATGCTTGCATTAGTTTGATGATGAGATGAAATACAACAGTACCAATAGTTTCATAGCTTTCCCCTCTCTATTCAATGGATATGAACATTTCTGAATTATCATCAAGTTCCATTCTAAAGGTGTTGTTTTTGTCTGTTAACATTTTTTTTCTTTTATTCTTAGCCCAATTCTTTCTGCTTTTCTACTCCAGTGAGCTGGCACACCAGGCTGACACAAATCACCACAACATTCCTTCAATGGTGTTACCTCTGCCAGTAGCAGTCTTAAAACTCCTACAAGAATTGCCAAGTTTAACACTGAAAATCAGAAAACTCTATCAGACGCTAACATAATAACGTAAGTATAAGTACCTTAAATAAGTGCTCATCTTTCCAGCTTTGTAGTTACTGCAAATGTCAGAATTGTTACAGTCAAGCATCTAACAAAATTACCCCTGAGATTTCATCTCTGTTTTCCACCACATAAAGTGTAGTTTCAGTTTCATCTGGTTATCAGAAGAAAATTCTCTTATACATACTTGCAGTTCACAGGAATGATCAGAGCTACTTCAGCTGTGGCAAATCTTAGGGCTGGCTTCAAATCTGTCAAATATCAAAATGCCTCATTTTTGCTAGGATTTTACAGTGCAAGAGCTTGTTCATACTGAGATGCGTAGCATGCCTTAGCTATCATACTGTAAAAGCACATTTCTTGGTAAAATGGACACAATGAGAATTCTGTCACAATGCACGGAGTTGGCCACATTTTACACGTTGCCAAGTTGTTAGTAGGGTATTACAGTGCTGTACATGTAGAGTTCTTTGAATAACTTAAGAGGAATAAACAGTCTTCCACTAAGGTACACTAAAAAATTTTAGCAAGATTTTTTTTTTTTTTTTTTTTTCAATCATTAGGCAATTTCATTGAAGTTTGCTCATTCAGGAGGAGGGCAGCACTGACGCTCTGGATACAGACACTCTGGGCTCCAATTTTGCTCCAAATTAAGCATGTAAAGAGAGTCTCAATCTGAAGTCACATTTTATTGTGCTGGATAAGCACTACTTGTATTGTATAATGCATTAAATCTGCCAGTAGTCCCAGAAGTTTCACTCCTTGATGATTAAACAATACAAAAAAAAATTGTTTTTCAACAACATATGGTTTAAATTAAACTAAAAATGATTATGCTTTCTTCTCTATTTCTCTCTATCTTGGTGCATATAGGCTGAAGCACAAAGGGCCAGTGACGTATTTTTTTAAGCCCCCAAAATAATTTCATCAGGAAATGAAGCACTGGAAATTATACTATAACAGTCCCCACTAAACCATATCCCTAAGCTCTACATCTAAATGTCTTTTAAAGACCTCCAGGGATGGTGACTCCACCACTTCCCTGGGCAGCCTGTTCCAGTGCCTAACAACCCTTTCGGTAAAGAAGTTCTTCCTAACATCTAACCTAAAACTCCCCTGGCGCAACTTAAGCCCATTCCCCCTCGTCCTGTCACCAGGCACGTGGGAGAACAGGCCAACCCCCACCTCGCTACAGCCTCCTTTAATGTACTTATACAGAGCAATAAGGTCACCCCTGAGCCTCCTCTTCTCTAGGCTGAACAAGCCCAGCTCCCTCAGCCGCTCCTCGTAGGACTTGCTCTCCAGGCCCCTCACCAGCTTCGTCGCCCTTCTCTGGACCCGCTCAAGCACCTCCATGTCCTTCTTGTAGCGAGGGGCCCTAAACTGAACACAGTACTTGAGGTGCGGCCTCACCAGAGCCGAGTACAGGGGGAAAAGTAAGTCAAGACAAGTCAAGATAAGTCAGACAGTGAGATTTCTGTGCAATTTCCCTACCTCCTATAAAAGCAGTTGACTATGAGATCTCTTAACTCTGTATGAAAAACTTTTTCCAGATAAAAATTATACAAATTAACCTTTCAGCTTTCCATACACTTGTAAATTTCAGAATTTCCAAAAATTTCCAAGTTGCCAATATTTGATTGCTTGATTATGACGCTTCCCTGTACTGCAATTAATTCTACAGGATGTTTCAAATAGAGGTTCTTCTTGTTTGTACAAATATTTCTTCCCACTATACTAGCTAGGGACAGAGACATGCAACTCTCCAGGATTCCCACACAATCATGCAGTAAGCTGGGGTCTCTACGCAATTTTAAAAGCCTGTGTCCACAAATGCAAACTTTCCCTGAGGTAGCCGTTAGTTTAAAGTGAAATTTTAGTATCTGTATTTTCATATATAAAGTGGCCTAAGTTTTAATTATTTCAGTCCCACAGAAAGCCCTACAGATGTGACATAAATGAAAAATGAACAGATTATGCACTGCAGCCCTGACAAAGACCTGCACTACCCGTGCTTTATGTTTTTCATCTCAATACCCAAGTACATACTAGAATATCAGATTTTATTCTCAAAAGATAAAACTAAGTTCTTGCCCATCACAGTGGTGGAGAAGCACGTAAAGAAAAAAAATGAAATGCAGCTGATAAAACAAGGTCAGCTAAAACAGCTGTAAGACACCTGAACAGTACTGCATCTTAGTGGTGCACATAAGATCCCAGGCTCACTTCTCCCCCAGACTCCTCCTAGTCAGGTGAAGGAAAACAATCTATTCACACACCACAGCTCTTGCATTTGGCTTACTACTTTTACAGTTCTTTGCATTGCTTTAACCTTCGGGGGGGGGGGGAGGGAAGGCAGAGGGGTATGCTACAAACAAGTGGTAATTGTTATCAGGCACTCCATCTTCGAACACCTTTGTCAGCCCTGATTGCTAGGCTTCTCTTACAGATGTTGCCTGAACATTTTACAAAACTCTGATAGCATAATTAGCTAGTGAAAGCTAACATAAGCAAGCTAATCACTTTGTTGACCTAGTATATTCCTTGTCATCAGCCTCACAACTACTTTTACTTAAGAGTACTTGGAATATTGTGAAACATCAGCTCCTCCCAATGTCATCTGTTATCTCAAGCACTAATAAAAATAAGAACTAGAGAGAAATAGAATCACTCTTTCTTTCCCATGTTCCTCCCCTGAAGAGTCAAGTGACTAACCAGAAATTGGCTGTGAAGAAATATCACAGCAGGTAACACCAAGATCATGTGCTTTTTCATTATATAGGCATCTCATTGTATCATCCCAAATGGTTATATCACCCCATGATGATCCAGTGACAAAGCAATTTCCATTCGGAGAAAACGCACAGGCCACCAAAGAACCATCTTTAACACTCCCAGATCTGAAAAGCAAGAGTATATGGTATTTGAGTTTAGAAGAAGTAACGCTCTGAAGAACTGATCTCTAAAATGTGATCTGATGCAATACACCAAACTGTTCTAAGCCCTGCATTTTGGAACTTGGTAACAGAGGGCAGAGAAACTATCTCCAGCTGTGCAATGAGATGCACAATAAGGAGAGCTGAAGGAATCAGGGCCTGCTCTTTGACTACAGAAGGAAAAACATGAGATGACACTCCAAGGTAATATCATTTTAGTTGAGCGATAAAATAAGCTTCAAACTAAAGACAATTATAATGGACTCACCACTTGATAGGCAAAATACACTATTAAAAATCTACGGCAGAATAAATTTTCAAAGTCGATGATAAATATACAACGGTCATAATATGGACTCACATCTGTGAAAACAGGGGGGAAACAACTCCCACAATTCCTCTGTTGTTTTTAAAGCCAAAACAGAAAACCTACTAACATTTATGATAAGCTGTAGCTGAGTAGAATACTTTGTGATTTATGATATAGGGTTAATTCAAATCACTCATAGACAAGAGAAGGTAAATTTAAAAATTATGATTTCCGTACTTTAACTAAGTCAGCCAAAGTACTTTGTAAAAATTGATCATATATTAAAATTCCTAGCAGATACGCAAATGTCTCAGGAAGGAAGCAGGGTCAATCTAACATCCTCTGGGTTATCGGACAGTAATGTCAAGCCAACTGCACGTGTCCCACTCCTTTTAACAGATACTAGATCAGGCGAGTGTGCATAACAATCTTTAAGCCTAGGAAAAAAGTCACAGACATAAGCAACAGCCATACAGTAAGAAATCTCAGTCCTATTTACTCTGTCATGGTATTTTGTAGAATACCTACACATTCTCTTTTGCTGATAGAAATTTTATTTACTGCCAGAGGCGTCAAACTTAATGCTACAGAAGACAAGTCCATAAATTTGCCTGAGGTTCTCTCTAACCAGACCTAGGACAACCAAAAAATTATTGACTCCCTTAATTCGATCATTAAGCATACTAGCAAATACACTACTCTGCTTGCCCTTTTCATATATACAATTCTGTTTCCTCAGCCCAGATTTTAAAACTTTCATTCTTCCACACAGAAAAAGCTACAGATGCCGCTCTGAAAACTTAATAGCAAGATAAAGAGCACTATACAAATGTGTATGCTTTTATGACTTTCAGGTCAGATATTGGTATTCTTGCTACTGAACAGGAAATGGCAAACACTTTAAGAAACATACATAAACTAATTTGCTTTGAGTTTGTTCACACCCTTCATAAAGATGCTTTAACTTGCCATTTTCTTCACAATTTGGAGAGTCAATTACAACTGTCCAGCTAATAAGGACTAACTGGTTATCTTGTAATTATCATCCATATATTTAGTAAAATGACAGCATAGTATGGTAAAAGGCTCTCATTTAGCATCAACACACTCAAATGTTGCAAAAGAAGCAGAGGACCACAGAGTGACATCTGATGGGTAACTAAAACCCTTGATGTAATTTTTAAGCACACTGATAATTTCTAAGTAATATTGATCTCAGCTTTAAGAGAAAAAGCATGGCAGGTGTACCTGCAATTACAAATGTGAATAATCATTCACGAAATTTATCAGCTGAATATATATGTATGTATGTATGTATATATATATACACACACACACACACACATCCCCAAAATATATACAACTAAGACTAAGCTGACCACTGTTGGCATGTTAGCACTTTGAAATAAACTTTGAAAAGTAAAAGTGAGGTGAACAGGAAAGCAATGTTCACGTTCTTTTTTGTTCTCTTACAATGTAAATATTGAATCAGAATAATTTAAGCTCAAAACAACAATATGGTTTCTACATTGTTACTAAACATCAACATAATAATATAACAACAATAAAATAATAATAACATAATTAATTCAAGCTTCTTGAGTTTGCATTGTTCAACTTAAAAAAAAAAAACAACAACACAAACAAAACTTAGCACTTCTCCTATTTATGTTCTTTTGGTCTTCAACATCCTATTCCCTTTTCTTTGTCACATAAATCAGAGGTGTAAAGTCTGCCAGTCTGTGCACGTTACAGCATACTACTAAAAGAATAGCACTTATAATATATTATATTTCTGTCATTGAAAAAAAGGTTGTGAAAAGATATTTGGCACTGACCTGTACAGTTTCAATGACTGCACATTCCAAAGAACTACACTCCCGTCCGCGGCACCTGACACCAGATACGTGGATTCTGGGGAAAATCGGCAGACTCTAACTGGACTGCCACTGGGCTGCCCAAGCACTGCCAGCACCTGACCATCATGTGTGTCCCAAACCATGGTAGTACCATCCGTTGAACATGAAGCTAAAAGGTGTCCCAATGGAGAGAAGCAGCAGCAGTGGACAGCATATGTATGACCTTTCAAAGGTGAGTATGAAAGCTCAGTAAAGTCACTTAAAGAATAAATACGAACTGTTTTGTCCAAAGAACAAGTAGCCAAGAGCGATGGTGAGAAGGCACAGCAGTTGACATCATCACTGTGATCTGCTAAAGTGTGAATTAATGTTGCCATTTTATCTACTTTCAAAGAAAAAAATCTGGAAAAAAAAGTTAAAACAGTTAGTCTCTCCTATTTCATACATCATACATGCTACCTTAAACAAGATACTTTCTCCAGGAAAAAACAGATGTTTTGCAGAGACTAATTTTTCATTTAAGCATTGCTTTTGTCTTCAACTTAAAGCATAGAATATCCACAGCAACAAGATGAGAAGTTTGTGAATCAGTTAGAATTAACATATATGAACTTTTATTTAAGTCAATTTGCAATTTTGAAATAAAACGTGCAAGCTCACATAATAACTATCTAGTCTAGGGGCGCTGGCGATAGAGCTTATTCCAGAACTTTTATTTATTTTAATACGTTTGCTGTTCAAAGTTGTTAACCGCTGCATCTACACGAGACACAATGAAGTAAGCATTTTATGAATTAGGCAATGAATTTTATGATTTAGGCAATGAAGTAGCCTTTTGAGAGGCCAGTCATCAAGCAAAAAATTTATAAACCACTTGCTACAAACAGATATATCTTTCTATGTAGGATTGGGATATATATATGATCTTGTGAGCAACATCTCAAATAATTTTCTTCAGACAGGATCTTCTATGAAGCTATTCTATTTACGATTTCAGTGGCGGGCGTCCTGTCCAACAGGAGCGCATTTTAGTAAACAAATCATAACCTTTTATTTCTTATTACCTGACGCCTCATCACCTCCCCTGTTTCTTCACTGGCTGAGGACTACAGGTTCATAACCTACTCGACACTCCTCTATACCATATATGTACAATTTTTCTTTTTTTTTTCAACCCTTTAATTTCTCCTTTCTTATGTCTTGAGAACTTATGATCTTTGTTTTACTATTCTCACACTGCTCATCTTGTTTTTCTCAAGCTTCTACCTTATTTTGGAACATTGAGGCCTTCCACTGTCCACTTACCTACTTAGTGTTTCTCCTTATTATGACTACACAACGACCTTAGAATACAGAAAAGTAATTGACTACTGCAAAAACACAACTTTGTTTCTCACAATCTGAATTAAAAAATAAATAAATAAAATCCTACCAAGCTAGGACAAAACAGCTGCAAGGTGTCTTTGTATTTGTTTTCAAACAACCCTCCCTGAGTTGTAACTGGATGCATTGTGGACTATTTCTAAGCCACCTGCATTAACATACTATTTCGTGAAAGCAGCAGAAACTTGTCCAATCATACCTCTAAACCTGACTCCACTAGAGCTGTGTGTATGAAATAGATTGCTAGAGCTCTAGCTGGGCACAGGCAACGGATGTATAGTAGGACTGAAACACAAATCATCGGGAATTACATTTGGTCTTTACTTCCAAAGATTGACGTGCATTTTAAACTAACAGCTATGGGAAGCAAGCACGACCAAAGAATAAAAGCTAAACTGAGACATAGTCTGTGGACCTGACAGCTACTGATTTGCTGGGAAGGAGCCGCTGCATCTTCTCTTCGATCATATCCCCTACTCTTGCAAAATCAGGCAGTTACCTGTACTAGCACTGGCCAGCTCGCACTTTTTCTTCCCGGACAGATCTGGGTTAGGTGCCTAACCGTGAGACGCAGATTAGACGGAGTACAAGGCAATTGATTTCCTCGTTCGTGCAATCTCCAAATCTTAGAAAGCACATTTAAACCCTCGCTCAGCGCTGCTGCACCCCTGCTTCCAGAGGAACCGCTGCAGGAGGTGTTAAGCAGACTAAGCAGCGGCAAATCATCTCCTGCCCGTACGGAGAAAAGCCGCCTGCTTCCTCCCGCTAGGAGCAGCTGAGGAGCCTCCCTGCAGCACGGACAGGCCGCAGGAGGTTCCCGCAGCCGAGGGCGCGTTGCGGCCCGCTGTCCCCGCGCACAGCGCTGCGGAATCGCCTCCCCTGGCAGCCGCCACTTCCTCCGTAGCTCGCGAGCCACCCGCTGTCCCTTACAGACAAAGCTGCGGCGCTTTCGGCCGCTACCGACAGCCCGCGCCGGCGCCGCTCAGAGGGAAAGCCCGCGCCTCACCTTGCGCCCTGCCGACGGCTTTCGGAGAGCGCTCGGGGGAGGCCCTCGCTCGGCGGCCCGGCCGCAGGGCCCCTTCTCGCCAGCCGCCGCCAGTCACCGCAGTACTGCGGGACGGCGGAAACGGGCCGCACCGCCGCGCCCCGCCCCGCCCCGCCAGCCCCGCGCGAGCGCCCCCGCGGCGGGAGGGCTCGCCCCGCCCTCCCGGGAGCGCCCCCCGCCTCACCGCCTCACGGCGGGGCCGCTGCGCGCGCGCAGCCCGCGCCGCCTGGCTCGCGGCGCCGCAGCCCGGCCTGCCGCAGTGGCCGGGCCCCCCGCCGTCCCCGCACTGAAGCAACGTCGGCGCCGGCGTTTGGCCGCTTCTTGTTTTTTCCCCCGCCACTTCGCCGGCAACGCTTTCCCAAACGCCTTCGTTTCCCGGTGCGGCAGCGTGCATCCCCGTAAGGCTGCAGTCTCCTTCCTCATCGGCGAAGGATCGTTGCGGTGCGGCCACACAGGCGCCCCCGTTGCGGGAGCAGCGCGGTAGGGCCGGCGCGAGGCGGGCCGCACGACGAGCCCGAGGCGCTCCCCGCTGCCGCCGAGCCGTCGCCACCCTTCCCTTAGCTCCTGGCGGCTTCCGCTGGAAGAGCGGTCCGTAATTAACAGCTGGGAGACTCACCCGAAATTGTTCGCTCGGTAACAAATGGCGAATCAACAGCACGCACAGAAGTGCAGCTTCTATAACCCGTGGTTATTTCGGACAATACAGTCAACAGAAACGTGCGTGATAGAAGACAGTTGTTTTTCTAAGCGTACATGTAAAAAAAAGCTTGCATTGTTAGATCTACCTTGAACTCAGAACTACAAAGAGTTGCGCAAAATCAAACAGCAGAGTTGTGCTGTTCTTGATTTCCATCTTTAGTGGTCAGCTCACAGGCACGCTTTGGTAGATGTAGAACATCTAGGGAAAATACGATACAGACGTGATGTTGTTCATTAATGTTAAGTCCCCTGGACCAGCAGTTCAGCATGTTCATGATGGTTCCTCAGATATCAGTGCCCATTCATAGGGTACAGCTGTTCAGTTAAACTGTCATTAGGAAATTAAAGAAGTCATATAAGAAGAATTAAGAAAAAGCAATAGATCTCTTTTTAAACATACATAGTTGTCATAAGCAAAATACAACTTTGAATTTGCACCTGCTTCTGTGCCATCCAATTTGTTTTCAAAGAGATGCTAAGAGACAAAACAGAATCCAAGGTGGCAGCCAGAAATCTCTTCACTGACCTTTCTCTATTAACGGTATTTTAAAACAAAGAGTTCAAAAGTTTGTCAAGAAATTCTCTAAATTTAGATCAGCCTACATTGTTCAGGAAGGAAGAAAAGCACACTGGACTTTTCCTCTCCAAAAACAGATGGATAGTAACATTAATAGGAGAGAAGGTTAGCAAGTAAGAAAAATTAAGCACATTTTTTTCCAGTAGTTAAAACCCTGATCTTATCTAAGAAGATATACGATGGCGTGTTTATGATTCAAGCTCACTTTTCAAATATAATTCTGTAATTTTAATTTTATTGAAATTGGAATGAAAATACTGGCTGATAGTGAGGAAAACAATACATTAGTAATGTAAAGTCAGTGAGACAAGCTTCACCTCTCTTATCATAGCTGCAAGCTCCTTAACTGTCCTAGCTGTACAGTCAAATCAGGATACAAGCTGAAAAATGCAAATATGTATGTAATGTGGCTGTAACATATGTAATGTTCTATTCTAGCTTTCCAGAAAACTGTGAGATTTACTATGGGGGATAAAACATTAACCAGTACAGAATCTAATAAAATAAAAACAATTGTTTTGCATCGAATAAATGCTTTTGCCAATAATCTAAGCATACTTACAACACTCTTACAAGCCTACTGTTATATGTTCTAAATGCAGATTACTCTTCGTATCTCTGAAACTTATCAGCAGACCTTATAATTGAAATCTTCCGAAATGTGATGAAGAGGAAAGCCATGAAGCAGTCATTGGTAGAGCTAGTGTTAGAATGCAAGGCTGCTTTAATATCCAGATGTGATTTTTTTTATTATACGTAACACCGGTTCTTCTAGCAAGACTTCAGAAAAGAAAAATAACATTCAACAAGATGTTCTGGAGAGGGCAACAGAAACCAACAAAAATTTTATTAAAAAACAGATACTCTCTCAGCAGAGGGAGAAAATATAATGGCAAAGGGATATAAGAAAAAAAAAAAAGACTAAAGCTCAAACTTGGCAGGCCTAATTTAAAATATAAAAAAAATTACTTGTCAAGGGAGCTTTAGGTACTGGGGCTCCGCAGCACTCATCTACAATTCTACTTTCTTTAGTCAGAACAATGATTATGACTCATGCCCTTCTACAGACCAAAAAAACCCAAACCATATAATCATCATTGCTTTTAAGGAACATTACATGTGGTACGTATTTACATTACTGTTGTTACAGTGTGAATGCACGTGATAAGCAGGACTGGCAGAAAGAGGTCAAACTCTAGGCAGCCAACTGGTTATACCTAAAGGCCGCATCATCTTTGCTCATTCAAGTAGGTGGTAGAACTGCTACTCTGCCTGGCAATTGCTTCAAGTTACCATTAAAAGGCCAGGAGAATTAGATGCATCAAACAAACAATGTTAAATGAAAGACTCCCAAGATATTATTAAAAACATTCCTGTATACGCAGGATTTGAAATATTAAAATCGCCAAGAAAATCTGGTTTGCAAAACAGTCGTTTATTGTATCCGTGCCACACATACTAGTGTAAAATAACACTCCTAAAAAAAGGGAAAAAATGAAAAAAGAAGAGGAATGCTACCTTTCCACAACATTTCTTTTAAATAAAATTTCAAGTACTCTTACATTAGTACAAAAAAAAAAATTCTATCTGCCCCAACAGGCCACCACAACACACAGTAGATAAAACACAGTGGTTACAAATGTCTTTTTTGTTATTTATGGGGCAAGGCAAATGGAGAGGAATGTTTCTATGAAAAAATACTGTGTGCGTAGGAAATCGTCACAATTTTATTCCACATGAATACAAATGATTATACTTGAAATTGAGGCCGTGGTGGCTTGAAATTATGTAACAAAATAGAAAAATGGAAAACTAATATCCCCTACACCCTGTTTTGAAGGCAGGCACTACCAAGATTAAGGAGACTCCACAGTGTTGGTAGAGGATAATTACTGTACAAGCCATATAGCTGTAATTATCTTAAGACTAAAATAAAATGCTACTGTCCTCCTAAGGCATAAACAATAATGTCTGCAAACAATATGTACACATCATACATATTTAAAACAAGACTTAATATAAACAATAATGAACAGTATATACATGTCTCAATTTTTTCTTCACTGTCTTGAAATACAATTTAACTACACAAGTGATGCAGCAACATATATATAAATGTACTTGTAACTCTACAGTAAAGTTTAATTTTTAGTGCTTTTACAGCACATCAGTGTAAACAGTTTCACTTGGCTTTGTTTTATATCTTAAAACATTCCTTGTTGTATTTTCAAGATTTAAAGCAATTTTCTAATTCTTCCTTTTCACAGAAAACGAAGATTCTGGATGTTGTATAATCATAAATAATTCATAAAATTAAATACATTCACTAAAAAATAAACTACAAAGTAAAAAAATGAAAAATAGATATTTATTGAAAGGGAAAAAGAACCATTTCCCCAAGTAGAGCTCTGGTGGTTGAATATTCAGTGCGTTTTGATATATTTTAAATTGCTATTGCACTATAACACCCCTTTCTTTGAAATTCTTTGGGTGTGCTTCCCTGTTCTACCTAAATTAGTTTGTTAAAACATACAAACCAATAACCAAGGGGCCATGGTTGCTGTAGGAATGAAGCTTTTAGAACTCATATCACTCTTTTGTGATATTTTTAAGGAAAGAGAACAGTCATTAGTTACGCGCACGTGCCTTGCACTTTCATGTTACTACAGTTCACATTGCTGGTCTTATCAGTCCTCATTTAAAGGAGAAAAATGAGTTCTGGTAACTTCAGCTCAATTTGAAAATCTCTGTCCATTTTTTTTCAAAATATTTCCTCATGTTGTGACCAGCCCTGCCTATGTCAGAATCGTCTTCATTAAAGGTTTCACAGTTGTCAAATACAAGCCTGACATCTAGCGAAAATGCCTCAAGATTAGGGTACCTGAAAGAAGAAAAAGGTAAATGACTTTTGGAACAGTGACAGCCAAAGGAGAAAAATACTTCAACTACATGAAAAAGCACTCAACATCAGTGAATTTATAACCAGTCACAGAATGCTAAATGAATAAATTATACCTTTAACTTTCTCTTTCACTGTTGTTTTTGTTACTGTACTAAAAAAAAAAATTAAGGTAGAATTTCAATTCTATATTGGAAAACAAACTTTTTTTTTCTTTAATTAGCTGCCATTTTCCCTTTAACAGTTTTCTAGTGAAAATACTATGGGTATTTTCCACTTAATTCATCTTTCTCTTGGGTTTAAGCCCTTTCAAAGGAAGTGTTGAGTACAGCTGCATTTACCCAAAAGAGGAACCTTCAGGTGTATTGGCTGAGATTAGGCTGCCTTGATTAATCCCGTAACATTGTCTTTTTTTTTTTTCTTACCCTGAACACACACGGTCCAAATAGCATTCCAGTATTCAGAGCAATTGTTAAAAAGAAATACAGTAGAAGTCTCAAGTCTACCAATAGGCATGTGGAATATATTACGCTCTCAAGCATAAGGAAGGAAAAATCTCGAGATTAAAAAGCCCTTTGTGTCATCCCAGGAAACTAGCTTTGCATGGTGCTGACAGATGCTGAAAAGGGTTCATTGTTTTCTTTATGGGTGACAAAGTCTTCTTTGGTGTTGGAGAGTCATAAGAGTACTGGGATGTAATAAGGAAGGAAGGAGAATGGAAATATAAAAAATGTAGGGGCAGTATCATCATCTTTGTAAGAAGTTGTGCAGTCTAATTCTAGGAATAGAAAATTATCAACTGCCATTACCGGAATGTTACCCCACAACAGTGGTACCAATTCACTCCAACACACTACAGCATTATTTAAAGGGACTCCATTAGCTTAAAGCCCACACAGCTAGAAAAGTTATTTCTGTTGACTGATTTTGTGCATTTAACGCGGCAATTCTGTTCTTTTTCTTGTGAAGTCAGTTCCACAGGTCCTTCCACCTGTCATGTTATTTCAGCTTAGATACGGCAAAGACAGACCTTAGCAGTTACGAATTTTTGAATGGAGAGAGGTGCCAGAGAAGGCACATAAAAATAGTTGACTTTTTTTTTTTTTTTAAATGTATCGTATTTCAAGTCAGCATAGCCTTTTAAAAGTTTTGCTGAATATTTAAACATTTTCTTAAAATGTAAAATAAAATTTTAAATACTTTTACTTACTGTCCACTAGTTAGCTTGTCTCTAATGGTGGAAAAGTCCATAGGTTTTTTAATAACTTTCTTATAACCAGGAACAAGTTTCAAGTTTACAGGAAGTAAGAAAGGCCAGGCATCTTCGTGAGTTTCCAATTCTGAGAGAATCATGCTGAATAAAATAAGGATTTAAATCAACATTTTTGAACTGCTCACATTCACAAAGGTTGTTCACTGTTCCATAAATTCACCACATGCTGCTTTACTTTTACTACATCACTTTATACTGACCAGAAACACTTAAAAAAGGTGCTTTTCTATTAATATCTCATCCTCTGTAAAATGCAACAATGCTTTTCAGACATGGCGGATAATCATCTTCAATACAATTAAGAAAGCTGTCAGTACCACAGCTCTCAGGTTTCTTCTTACTCCTGGAAGGGCATGGAGGAGTAAATTTCATAGCCCACTCTCTACCATTAAGTACTTTCCTCTTGGGCTTCATTGTCAAACACAGCAGTTACTCCAGCAAGCACGAAAAATCCTGTACATCTACAGTCAAACCATCACAGCATGGGTGGAGATGCATGACAGAATAGGGTTTTTGTTCCCCAAAACACAAGTAAGCGTAACAAGGCACTACTGGCTTCAACAACAGATACCATACTTTAGAATTTGTAACTTTATAAATAAGCAGATCATACCTGCATATAGCCAGGTCCTTGGAATCATCTCTTTTAGGTTTCTTAATAGCAGTGAAATTTTCTTGCTTTAGTTGGCTTACAGAAACATTTTCATCCATTTTCCTTTTTTTAGCATCTGTTTTTCCTCTTTTTAAGGAGGTGCTTGTAGTTGCAGAGTCTTCATCTTCTGTATCTCCTGCTAAAGACAACTTCCTGCTTTTCTTTTGCTCATTACTTTTTTTCCCTTTCATTTGAAGTTTTTTTATTTTTAGAGTTTGACCACTTGCCTATAATAGAAAAAAAACAGGAATAAGCAACAGCCAAGAAGTTCTGACAGTGTAAAAGCACCTGACTTTCAGGATGGTAAGGCAATACCTCCTAACAAACCAGGCTGATCCAGTTTTAGGAGAAGTATTTGTCTATTCTTAAAAGACTGATATAACCATAGCTAAAACTCTACATTCATTTTCAAGTAGCCACATTATTTTTAGGATATGCAGAAAGAGCTTTGAAAAAAGTCAGTGGAGTGGAAGGATCAATTAATTTAAAGATTAAAAGCTGTGAAAATAAAAGATACGAAAAACGTAATTAGTTTGACTTTAAGATAACTACAGCAGAACCTAAAAGGAGTATGAAAATAAAAGAATGGTATAAACAAGTTGAAATAAGGATTATTATTCAATCAAATATAAAAATATTTACAGACGACAATGTGAAACTAAGGGTACATTTTTGGCATTGATTGTAATTGGCAAGGCAAAAAATGTGGTCGGTTTGTAATTAATTTGTCATCTGATCTGTAACATGGAAAATGTATGTTGTGTGTAGAATTACTTTTCCTTAATAGAGAACACTAGAATGTAAATAACAGCACTCAATTAATGCCGTTCTGTATCACTTGTGTATATTCTTGGTCCAAGGACAGAAAACCAGTCAAAGATGTCTGTTTATACAGAAATTGAAGAGGAATTCTTAATTTCAGCCATTTGGATAAAAATGAAATGTAAGGCAATGAGATCAAATCAATTGAATATCTAAAGCCTGACTTGGAAATATTCTCTATTAACTCCTAATAGGTGGGAATGGAAAGTGGTTAATGGCTGCCTCATTTTAGACGAGAAAAAAAAAATTGAATTCAATTAGAACAGCACAGTTTGTATCTAATCTTATGCAAAACTGTTTCAACGTTTTGCAAATATATATTCAATACACTTTTAAGTTCGCCTGAAAATTAACTTTAGATATCTTATACCTTTACATCTCCAACTTTCATCCAATTTTGTGACAGAAAAAAAAGAGAAAAAAGTTACTCTGTCATACTAAAAATGATAATTATTTTAAGGAAAGAAAAAAAACATGTGTTCCATCCCATAGTATGATAGGATAATTTCTATCCTTATAACAAGGTAAACTGCAATATGATCCCATGATAACTACAGGAAAAAGCTACAGAATGAGTTTAGCTCTAAGTACTATACAATCAACCATGAGCTGTTTTCATTATTTGGGTTGCACATAATTATTTCAAAAACAATCTGTCTTCCTTATTACTTAGTGAAAGACGCATAAAAAGAAGGCCACATTGACAATACTTGGAGAACACAGAAAGTTGAATACTATAGTGAGATATTATATATAATATACTGTAATATAGTATATATACTATATATACTTTTATATACTATATAGTATATATAGTATAATATAGTATATGTACTATATATGTAATTTCTATATTAAGATTACTACAGTAATATTTTTATTATAAAGTAATATTTTACTATAGTAAAATATTTCTTCAGTTACAGTATTCACAGGTCATGGCAGAAACATAAGAATGAAAAAATTTAGCAAAAACTGCATTTAATTTCAGGACTACGTACAGAAGGGAAAGACTGTGGATATTTAACAATACTACCTACTAATTCAGTCATTAACTATCTTAAAGTTCTTTTTAGACTATTTTTAATGGAGGAGAAGAACACACATGGAACATACACAGCCTCTCTCTCAAATGCACTGTGGTGTATCAAAAAAGTAAAACTATTCTTTGCTGTAAAAAGGCCGATTTACTAGGTGTTTTTTCTGTTGTTGGTCTTTTCAAATACAACCAAAGACACTGGTCTGTCAACTCTTCCCAATTAAGCTCTAAAAGACAAGTGCTGAAAAGTATTACAAAAGAAAAAAGCTGGCATTGAATTGGCAAGAAAATTCTGTATGTACTTGCATCAAAATCTAAAATTTAAGACAAACTATAGTAACTTTTGTTGCCATTGAAATCCTAGTTAAATAAAACTATGTCTCATATTAGTTAGAGCCCAATACAAAACATATAGATAATTATTTTTGTTGAAAAAAGCACCAGTAGACGTACAAACTCTAGCATCTATTAAAAGGACACTATATGTCACTTCACCTTTATGGTTAGCATTACCTTTGCTATGCAGGCAGGACAAAACCAGTCACCATCTGGTATCGTAGTGATCTTGGGTCTGTGGCAGTATGTATGACAGCCTTTATCACAACCATCACAAAGCAGCAGCAGTTCCTCATTATCTCCCTTTCGACATATTTGGCAGTACTACAACACATAGAAAATTGCTTCCATTGAATTTTTAAATTTTGAAACACAGGAATGGTACCTAAATTGCACTTCCCCTTCTAACACACAAATTCACTCTGAAAATTATTTTCCTTTCATTTTACCACAGAGTCGGGTAATAATCACATTTGTGAAGGAATATATACTTAGTGTGCGAGGAACTAATCTATAAGCTAAAGGGAAGCACATTTGAATATTCATTGTAAGTTAGGTGTCCTCCAGTATAAAAAAACTCTGAATACTTTTTATATTCAACTTATGTCAATGGGAAGTAAAGCTGTCTTATACCTATCAAAATTACTTGACCCACACGCACTTTCCCAGTCTCTTCATTTATGCCCATGCTGCATACTTAAGTTACTCAATGCATTGCATTAATTTATATTTTACATTTAAAAAGTATTTTCAATTAATAATTGGTCAGGATCTTATCCAAAGACAACATGAGCAAACTCAGTTATGCAAACCAATTGTGATCTGAACACTCCCTGAAATTCACACTAATATCTAAAAATATCTAATGTGTCATCATTTTCCTTACAAGCATTGAGTGGTTTTGACACTCTTCTATACCTGGACTTCTTTTTCAGAAACTTAAAGATCTCCATTTTTTTCACCAAGTATTTACATTTACTATGCAATTCATTGCCTAGAACATTTCAATCACATTGAGAATAATATTGCACATTTTTTTCTGGTTAATAAATTACTACACCTTGAAACATTCAACTGCCTTTCACCTGCTCTTAAATTGATAAACTTTGTTCTAAAGATACAGCCTTAAAGCTAAAAATACATAAAATTAAAGAGACACCCCTACATGATGATTTTTACGTAAATCATCCTTTAATTGTCCAGATGTAATTCACATCAATGTAGAACTCGCAGAAACTAAAAAAATACAGAACTTGCAGAAATTAAAAAAATAGGGCAAACACTGATAATGAAAGAATCACTTTTGCCAGAACCCACTGTGTAGCACTGGCCATACTTAATTATATCACAAAGCTCATCTTAATTCCAACCTTAAAGATCATCTAATTCCAACCCTCCTAGACACAGACACCTTCATCTGTATCAAGTTGCTCAAAGCCCCATCCAACCTGGCCTTAAACACTTCCAGGGATAGTGTTTATATAGCAAATGAAGCTGAGTTTCAACAATAGTGCAATAACTGGAGAAATATCTTTACACAATACCATTTCAACAGCAATTGATTTTAATTATGAAAATTCTTCCTATCACCTTTCCTGTAGTAATATTACATTTTTGCTTTCAGAAATTTGAGGCTCAACAGTCCATGCAAATTTTGATACATGCATTTTGCATGCCTTCTCTGTATATGCGATTAACATGGATCTACTTGTTAAATGGGCATGCGTACAAGGAAATGGATATCTCAGGCTGTTTGCTCAGACACTTGCCCGATTTGTATGTCTAGTTGTTGAAGTGTACATGCAAAGCGGCCACACATTTGGAGCATCTCAGCTTCCTGAAAAATGAAGTCCCTAACTGGGATATGCGATTCTGAACCACCATAAAGCTTATGCCATGGATGAGATTGGAAATATTTCATTGGATAGGTTATCTTCCATGAGATGAAGCCACAAACGACTCTTTTTTACCTGAATGTTAATTACAAAGAATAATTACTATCTTACATGTAACAAACTATTATAAAAGCTTTTCATCTTAAGAATTTAATGTTATTAGTTTGGAAAGATGGAGAAAATCCATTCTGGTATTCACTTGTGCACAATGTACAGTTTAACTGTATTAAGTTTTACAGACTGTAATAAGAAATACATTAGTCATGGTATCTTAAAATACCTAAGATGGGAAAGCATGATACAGCAAAATTTGTTCAGTTACAGTATTTTTTTTTTTTTAAATGAAAAACACTTACGACTTTCATAATTGATTTTTCCCATGCTATCGATTTCTGTAACTGCTGAATGCACAGAGCTACTTGTGCAGCACTGCGCGCTTCTGACAATGCCCTTCTCCATACCCTTAGACCTGGAGCAATATCCTCTTCAGCTCTGCATTGAAATATAGAGAAATTAGGTTGGTCACATCTGTGTTTGCTGATGTTTAAACGTGGAACAATCATTATCACACCGAAAGCCAAGCAATGACAAAACATACACAGCCAATAAGTATAAGGCTTAAGCAACTAAATCTGATGTAGTGCACAGACTGTGGCTACGTGCCTCAAAGCTTAATCACAACCAGTTAAATGTAAGATAACTTTGCAAGATTATCAACAAACATAACAAAAAATATCTTTACAAAGCACCATGCAGAATAGCATGATCCATACGGATCACAGACATACAAGAAAGTACATAGATAACAGGCAATAGAAAATAGGCTCCAATTAGCAAAGAAGCACAATAATTTTTCAAGTTAATCTCAAAAACCTACCCGTCACCATCACCACTAATGGATGGTGCAGGAGCAGGGACAGTAACTGTGCCCACATTATCCAGTTTGATCTGAATGGTGGTACTTAAGGGGCTCTTCAGATACCTTCGCTCAATGTTCCGCTCCAAGTCAGCAAGCCTGGTTACAGCTATATCTAGAGGGTTGTCACTCTTCCGCTCTAGAGAGCTGGTACTGCCTTCTCCGCCTCCAGCACAATCCCCATCGTGCTTCTTGTGCAATCTAGTAATTGACTTATGTTCATGATATACCAAGTCTTCTCTTTCTGATGCAGGTTCAGGACACAGCCAGCCCTATGTTAACAGAAAGGTTTGTGCATTTATTGGTTGCTATTAACTTTGTGTAAATAGAGGAACTGTTTTACAGATTCAGACTAAATAATTGAAGTTGTTTCCAGTACATCTTGGTTACTTGTAATCCATCTGCAGAGAAACTTTCCAAAATCTTCAGAGAACTAAAATAATTAATCAAAATCATACAAGCATTACCAGACTTCCTGAAGGGACTTTCCTGCAACAGTCTGCATTCTTATCTCCATTCAAAGCATCCTGTTCTACTAGTCGAAACATGACAGTAGGTCTATCTGTTCAGTAGTCTCAGAAGAGGGTATCAATTGGTCACAGAGAACTAGCATCTACTCACAGAACATACCACATCCAAAACACATCTGTACTTCTACCAAACATACTCAGTCTGGTGTCATCAACACTGGAAAAATTCCAAGTTGTAATGACGGCCAGTCAATTCTTAACTCTTTTACACTAACAACCCATTTATTGCATTCTCCATGACTCTACAATACTCAGGCAAGGTATTATGATGCATTTGCAGGCTTTTCTGAAATCAGTAACAGCAACAATAACCCCAAAACAGACAGAACAGTGGCAAAACCCATTATAATTAAAATGATCTAAATGCAATGAAATCTTGGCATTCAGAAAAGGTTATCATAAAAGGGACACTGTCAAAGAACACTCTGCAGGGGTAGCGACTCTGACCCATCTTCTTCAGCTGAAGATTTAACTGCAATGAAATGTATGAAATGCAAATATCCATGACACTGCTGCAGTGGATTTTACTTGCAATTACAGATGAATGAGAAGGCACTTACCAACAATAAAAGGATTGCTACTACCTACTTTAAATGCTTGCCACTTCAGTAACATTATTTTAATGAGACATTTTACTAAAAGTTGGTTTTACCTTAACTTGCAAACTAGCTGATGCAACTCTCCTCTCTAGATCTTCCACCTGCTGAAGAATAGCCAGATCCATCTCCATTGCTTGTTCTTCTACTGACCAGTTTTCCACAACATCTCGAGTTACCTGGTTATCTTCATTTTCATTGATATCAATAATTGCAACTGCATTTGAGAATCATATTTTATTAAATTATTATCATAATTTCCCCTGAGTAAATTCAAACTGATTTACCTGTCAGTCCAATTAAACGTTGAAGAACTGTTATAAAAGTGCATGACTTAAAATACCCAATCTGACAACCAACTTCAGCACGTTGTCAAGCTTGCAATTTAAAGACAAGGGTAAGAGAAGGCTGAGGTATATTGTTACAGAGACCAAAAAAAAAAAAAAAAAAAGCTTGAAATGATTACCAGCACTTAGGCCGCTAGAGGAATTTATATTAAATGGGATTTCTCCAACACTGGAACTTTCCAGAACAAGGCTGTTAAAAAGGCATCTATAATGAGACCTTTACATTTTTTCTGGCTGCCACTCCGCCTCTGTATCTAAACACATCTTGGAGAGTTCTCTGCAAGTCTTCTTATCTGGGACCCCAACAACATATGGAATATAAATACCAGTTACATACCATCCTTATTTTTCATGCAGGCCATAGTGATATAATCCATGTGTTTCTGTATTTGCTTTTGTAAGGCCTTTTCTCTTATTCCCCTGAGATGCAGCACTTTATGCAAGGATTTTAGTTCCTCGGGATCGGTAATCCTCCACCACCCATACTGCATTTCTACATCAAGACAAGTACATATATAAGTATTTATATACTTTACAGGTGTTTTTAATGTGATAATAATCAGATTAGAGAAATCCAGTAGGGAAATTATAAAAAATAAACTGTAACAGCACAGTAGCACTAGAAATTATCGTTGAGACAATTCCATTTAATTAATCATACTTACCTTCTGGTATGGGTTTTGGGTTTGGGTAATCTACCGGCTTGGCTACGTCCACTGCTGTACAGGAAGCAGAAGCTACTTTTTCAGTCTGTAGTGCTGGTGATTCACTTTTACTTGTAGGAACGCTAGACGTCAAGAACGGGTTACCATTTCCTTCTGATAATCCCAACCCTGATCCAATTGCAGGTAAAGGAGATGAAAATGGAACATTTGAAGTAAGAACTCCTGTAGACCATCCACAAAACTGAAGTCCCATTATAGGTAGTCCACTCTTCATCTGCTACACAGAAAATATTTTTAACATAATCACAACCGGTATTTTTCAGTATTATCCAGAAACCTGCTTTATGATCAGGATGCTAATTCTCAAGCAGTAATCAAAACATAAAGGAGGCCTTTACTCAGTACTTTGAGTAGTTTAGGAAAAAAAAATACATTACAGTAATGTAATAATTCTTATTAGGATCCTGTGAACGCTTCAGGAAGAACAGCTTTTGAAGTGGGCAGGGTCAAATTTCTGAAATCTGTTTTTCATTTAATACCATGGACAATCCCTAAAGCCAAAATCAAATTTCTGAAATATACACACAAAATATCAGACATTAGTTTACGTCATCTTATTTTTTTTTTTTTAGTAAAAAAAACTCCTAGTATCAAAAAACATCTGTAACATGGAACTACCTATTAACGTTTAGAAACAAGAAAAAAGAAAAGAAATGAAGACATAGTACCACTTTTGTGAAATAATTCATTTCAACAGAAATTCTGCAAAACAAACAAAGCAAATTCACACTACTTAAAACATAATTGTTTACTTACCTGTAGTGGTGGCAATGCAAAAGGACTTAATCCTGCTGGACTCTGTGCAGATGTTGAGCCCAGAAGAGGTGACGGAATAGGTGAAGGGGACTTTGATGATGGATGTGACTGAGGAGTAAGGGAAGTTGTAGTAGCTGGTGTATCTATATGGGTGACTGATATGTCATCACAGGGTATTCTCGGTAAAAGGCTGAACCACTGTCTGCTCTTCTCAGTAAGAGTCTTTAACAACTGATCACTTTGAATTAATGGAGAATTGTAAAACTTTCCTGTCCCACTTGGAATAGGACTGAAAAGGTTGTTAGAATCAGACTTCTCGTTGCCACTTTGTGATACACTGGGCTGAAGACTGCACAGAGAGTTTTGGGAGGTACTCTGATAGGATAACGTGCATCCATTTGCTGCACTGCCAGTAGGTTTTGGGGAAATAATGTCAGATTCAGGTGGCATTTTTGCTACCTCTAAGAGTTTGCTCAGTTTTGAAAATGATCCTGGCTTTTGTAAAAATAAATTGGTGTTGTCCTTTTCTTTCAGATCTTCCTTTCGCTCACAGTGAGTTGTATTTAAACAGTGTAATTTTTCTTCAGAGGTCTCAAATACCTCTTCTTTGATATGAATGCTTTCTACTTTTTTTAACTTCTCTTTTTCTTTTGCAATTTCTTCTAGACCTAAAATTGTACAAAGAACACATGTGAAATACAACAGACCAAATAATTTAACCATTTTTATCAACTTTGTTATACAAGCAACGATTTATTTTTTACCTCCCTGCATGCTAGATTGCAAATTTCCCCCCCCCCCCCCCCTTCTTTAAAGGAAATCATTTCTCACTTTACCCAAGGAAGCAAATACCAAAGCACATGCAAGTTCTCTTTGGCACCTGCTGTGCAGTTAAGTACCACACAAACATTCACTCATTTTGCTTCCCCCAGTGATACAGGGAGAAGAGAATTAAATTGGAAAGGCAAAAGTTAGAGAAGTTGTGGGATAAGATAAAAACAGTTTAATAAGGAAAGCAAACAAACAAACTGAACAACCAAAGGAAATAATGTGATTGCTCACCACCAGCTGACAGATGCCCAGCCAGTCCTCAAACAATGGCAGTCCCCACACCAACTCCCCCCCGTCCCCGTCCCCGTCCCCCCCCCCCCTTTTATTGCTTAGAATTATATCATATGATAAGGAATATGCCTTTGGCCTGTTAGGGTTTGGGGTCAGCTGTTCTGGCTGCGTCCCCTCACAGCTTCTTGTGCACCACCTAACTCACTGGCAGGGAGCTTGAGAAACAGAATAGGCCTTAACTGTGTCATCAGTGCTTAGCAAGAACTAAAACATTACTTTCATTACAAATCCAAAACATATCACCATCTGAGCTACTATGAAGAAAATTAACTCTGTCCAAACCAAACCAGAACACAGATACATATCGAATCTTTAAACACAGAATATTCTGTTTATTTGTACCAAAAAAAAATCTACTGAAAATGATAGAAAGAAATTAATATCCATATATTCCGTGGTTGTCGTAGCTTTCATATGCAGAGTTCACTGCCACAGAGAAATAACTACAATCGTGGAATCATTCAGTTGGAGGAGACCTCTAAGACTCTACATAGCCCAACTTTTAACCTCGTACTGACAAGTCCACCACTAAACCATGCTAGGTTCTACATTTCTTGAAGTTCTACATTTCTTGAAGACCTCCTGTGATGCCGATGACAACCAGGGCAGTCTATTCCAATACTTCACAACCCTTTCAGTAAAGAAAATTCTCCTAATATCCAACCCAAACCTCCCCTGGCACAACTTGAGTCCATTTCTCCTCATCTTATTACTTAGTGCCTGGGAGAAAACAATTCAGAAAGAAAAAGAGAAAAAAAAAGTATGTATATATGAACACTTTATTGACTAATGATTAATCCGCATTTTGAAATAAATATTAACTGTCTCACAACCAGGAAGGTAGCATCAGAAAGCGCCAAATGAGTCCAAGAGGTTTACTGACAGTTACCTCTTTAGCCCCTGGTTGTAGGTAAAGCCTAAAGACTTCACTACACAGAAATATTGCCTACAGAGACTGGTAGCATGTCTTGGCAAGGTATGCCCTGACATGACATTATTCTTTAATGCTTCTTACCTTCACCACTTTCCATGCCTTCTACAAAAATACCACCACACTGGGGCAGAATCCAATACCGGCGCCTGTAACGATCTTGACCAAACATCATTGAACGCAAACAGTGTGAAGCTTCAAATAATTTCTTTCTATACTGGCTTTGTTGCTGTTTTAAAAAAAGGAAATCACCATAATTGAATAGATAAAAAAACAACACACAACACAAAGCATCAACAACTTGTACAACAAAACATCTTCTGTCAGACTGAACAGAAATTCGGGAGTCACGTAAGTAGGCTCTTTTAGAGAAGATCTTTTTGCACGCTATGCGATATTCTACTCGCAATTGCTGCCTTCATTATTTTACTTAGAGAGATGCCTTTAAAAAAGGCTATCGTATTCTGATTCACCTTACGTTTATCAGCTTTCCTCTAAAAACACATTTTTTTAACGCTAGGGCCTGACTTTTAAACACAAACTCATACAACAAAAGGATCAATGTCAACATTGCTCAAGAACAACTGAAATCCGATCAATTAAGCAACAGTAAATACAGAGCGCACTTGAACATAGTCAACCAGGCTGTGCTACTGCAGCCACTGATGGGAAACTAATGAGATATTTTAACTGGTTCATTAAAGAATATTCAAACAGTTCTACGAGGGAAGACAAGAAGAATTTTAGTTCATTCATTCACTTTTTTCTCCGCTAAATTAACACTGTTGGAAGTCAGGTGTAATTCTGGACTGCTAATTTTTTGCAATTTGGCACGAGAGAAGCCAGCAGACAAAGCTTAAAACATCATGTTTTCTGATAGAAAGAATAAACTTGTTAATAAAAAACATGGTCCATGAGTAGCCCAATCTATAACACTTTTTCTTCAAAATTTATGTTTCTCTTTCTATTCCATTATTTCTCCTATATATATTTTATTTCTTTAAAAACCTGAAGCAAAGATAGATCTCTTTATTGGTCTGGAACATAGCTGTAGCAATTAACTAACTATAGGAAGAAATGAGACCTGCAGTCATTTGCATAACGAAAAATACCATTGCTTCTTGTACACAAAGCTTTATGATCACTGTCTAAAATCGGAAGTTAGGTATGGCTAACAAAGATTTAAGATGTGCACAGATATCAACGACAGATTTCTAAGCTTCTCTTGAGTCAAATCCACTAGTGCAACAGACAATCATTCTCTGGATTAAAGTCACGATTCAGATGTCATAAACAGCATCATCATGCACATTTTTAATAAATGAAAGCTGATCCTCAGTTCAATTTATATTAAGGCAGAGGGTGACGAAGGTGACGGCTTATAGTCCTACTCTTGACACTGAGCAATTAAATCTGAAATACAACTAAGATAGATGATCTCTCACCTTTGTCAGTTTTTCAATCTGCTTCTCTAGTTCTTCAACACTTGCTGTCTGGTCTCCATCATCCTATAATCACCAAATATACTGTCACATTAAATCTATTTCGTGATAAAATCATACTAACTCCATCCTACTAACGTTATAGTAGAAATGATGAAACAGAAAACGAGACATCAAATGTGACGGGCAAATCCTAAGGGTAAAAATGTTCAAATATTTTACATGTTGAATATAAATATAAATTGACAAGGAACAACATAACTGGAAAAAGACCTGTCTTTTTGAGTAGCATCAACTACTGCATATGCAGGAGAAAGCTGGTGGCCAAACGTTTGTTGAAAACTTTCTTTTACTGGAAGAGATAATTCAATTTTGTGCATAAACACTTAAAACTATAGAACTTAATCTAATTTCCTATGAAGTTTTTTGGATATTCAAGTTCACTTCAGAGTTTTTCACACATGAAATAATGTAACCTGTCAAAATTTTATCTATCAGTCTTTGGTCAGAGCAAACCTGCATCTTATTTAAATGTCTACATGAAATTGCAGTCACTTAAACGGCAAATCTGCTGTAACATTTCCAGTATTAATCGTCTTAATTTTTGAAGAGGAACGCACCTGTGATTAAGCCAATTAGCCTATAAGCCTATTTCCCCTTCTTTCTTGTCACAGTTTAATATATTTGCCATTTACATAACAAGAATTTTAATTTAGTTCCAGAAAGACTTTGGGGATAACAGTGAGTTAAAAAAAAATCCTAGGAGCTCCAAATTACTTGCAACATAGGACACTGGTCTTCTATTTCATGGCTCTGTAAAAGAGTACCAGAGTGAAGCCATCTGAAATACCACATATAACACAAATGCAATGGAAATCTTTTTTTAAGAGGTATTTTAGAACTTCTGTTTGTGAGACGTGCAGTGCACCAAACTGTAAGACTGCATTTAAAAGAAACAGATTAGGAGAAGAATGTGAGATTAGATATGTAAATATTATCTATTTTAAATTCTAAAATATTAGTTTGTAAGAACATTGTGCTATACCTCTCAGGTGTTCTCTTTGATTCATACAAATTAGTTATACTTGTAATAAATTCTCAGTAGTGGCAAAAAGGACAGTTCCTACACTAGAAACTATCTGGATTTCTAACGAAGAGTGTTTCCAAAGATTTGAGTTCCCACATTAGCATCACGTGCATGCACTCTTTGAACAGACATATTCACAGCACTCTTAAAACTTCAATGTGAACTTTAAAAACCGTACACAAATATATCAGAAATATATCATTTTTTGGCAAAGTGCAACACCCAGTGCTACAAGTTAGTATTTGGTATTGCTTGTCTCCTTTATCAGTTTTCATGCAATACTACAGTGAAATTTGTGGACTTGTGGCACTTCTACAAAAAATTCACTTGGTCTGCAGTAGATAGAATTCAGCTCAACAAACTAAAAATATTTCAGTGATCTTTCCTGCATCTGACATTGGCTAGTAAAAATTTTATCATCAAATAAGTTGAGAAATTAAATGCACTTTCTCCAATACTCATTAACTTTGAAAAGTTAGGAAGAAGCACGCAGTAAAGTCACAGGCAAGTTTTATAACAGATAATGTTAAATTTAAGGTTACAATTCTTTACTATTTTGTTAATTAAAAAAGACCTTTATTTTCCACTAATGGAAACTTCAGTTATGCACGTTTGCTAAAAAATCTGTGGCTCTCAGGATCTTGTACAGTCTTGCAGAATTTCAGGAAAATTAAAATGAAGTCAAAACAAGCAAGAAGCTATCAATATATATGTACACACTCTGGAAAATAAACTTATTCAAAAAATTTAAAAACAATGGATGTAAACTATTTTTCCTTCATTCTTATTTTAAGATTTTTGGGAAATAGTACCGTGTTGCAGAGAAACAGAAAGGAAACAAGTTTTAATTTACCAGTTAATTCTGTTAGAGTATATTTAAAATCCCCACCTCATCCTCACAAACTTCTGCCTTCTTTCCTTTCTTATCTTCTTTGTCCTCTTCATCCTCCTCATCCTCATCTGCCTGATCATCACTATCATCATCGTCATCATCATCATAGTCACTGTCCCCACCCTTTCGTCTGCGTTTGCGGCCTGGTGTTGGTGTTTCCAAAGACTGCTGTTCCTCTCCTATGTCACCACCTCCTGTAGTATCTCTTTTGCCAGTTTTTTTGGCATGAATGATTCTAAGCCTTTGAAAACATGACAAGGAGTGAAATTATGAAGCTTGTTTGTAGCATAAACATACCTTTCTTCCTTTGTGACTGAAAGTGAACCATACATTTTATATTTAAATTAGTTCTTCTGTTCTACAATGATACTATATTACCTGTTTATCGTCATTAACCAACAGGAAAAACAATCAAACTGCAGAAAGCCCTTAAACTTATTCAGTCCTGACCAGAATTTGTTTCTCCCAGGACTACTGTATTGCATAACCATTTAAAGGAAATGCAACACAAGTGTGGTTTTGAGAAGTGAGGAACAACAACTAGAAGAAATATTTCAATTTCTTTATCTCCTGTTTTATGCATTTAAGAGTATGATTATATAAAATACCTTCCCCATCCACCACCCACCACACCTGCCAAAGAAAAATTCCTAAGTTGGAAGTATGAAATTACTTACATTTGCATAGCAGCAGCATGGTTAGAGTATTTTTTTTTTAATTATTATTTCAGATTTTTATGTTTTTGTTGGTGGTGTGTTTGTTATTGTTTTGTTTTTTAATTTATATATTATTTTACTTCAGTACAGTCCTTTGATTCTTCTGTTTTTGGATACAGTTTCTCTTCTGAGAAACAGTAGCTACCTAAACTACTAGATTACTCCATCAAACCCTCATTTTTCCTTTTATGAAAGAAAAAGGAAACTTACATACCAGTAATTATGGTTGTTGTAGACCTTCTTCTTCTATAAAAACCCTATAAGACAAGATTCCACACAGCAAAAATTATAGTTCCACCTATCAGGAAGCTAGCAGGCAAACATGCTGAACCGCAGGAGGTATAAATAGCCAGGCCTAACCAGTCACTTATAATGCAGACCAAAAATGCAACTGTCTTAGAAGAGATTCATAAACGTGTAGAAAAGACAAAGATTTTATAAGAGATGGTTGGAAGAAGGTAGGATGGGAAAAGTAGAACGGTAACGACAAACACAATTACCAGTACGTAATTTTCCCTTGTCGCACTTCTCTCTCTTCCCATCCTACAACACAATATTCCATACAGCAAGTGGCTACAAATACAATGAGTGTTGTAGAAGTACTGGCTTCTTAGTTGATGTACACTGACAAATATATCAGCTTTCTAAAACGCTGATAAAACCATGCCAGCACTCAACAGCACAGATTTTAATGAAGCTGTCTCTGCTCAACTGATAGAAGCGGTTTTTAAAAAGACTGTTGGCAAGAAATCATCAAGGGGACTGCTATTTGCCTTAGAAATGTTTTGGATTTGTTTTTAATGTAGTGGCTTATCCACTGAAGAATTTATAAAGTTTTATGATTTTATTTTGCAATTAGTAATGGATTTTTAGCAACTTAGAATATTTTGGACAAAAGAAAATTGAAGCCTTCCAGTGACTTCGGAAGCAAGTACTATTTTTTCAGCTGTGGTGCAAAAAGCTTTAGTCTTACCAAATATCAACATTACTCGGTCTTCCACTGAATTACTTTATTTTAGAAAAAGATTTCCTAGGGTAACTTCAGACCATCAAATCATCTTCAACTGGACTGGAAATTCCTGCCTATGCACAGAAATAAGTTATCAAACAAAGCCACGTTGAATGCTGCGTGACTGAACAACTTTAGAGACAAATTAGAAGAAGATAATCTGGGAAACAACTCAGTAAAAAAGCTGGCAGATGAGTTCAATGATCAACAAACACCCTCATTTATATACATAAAAGAAATGAGAACAAGTGAAGAAGGCTACTTTCACTGACAGCAAAAATAGAGATAAAATACTGGAAAGCACCAAAGGAAGCCTGCATGACACTACAAATAAAGATAGATATGAATCAAAGATATCCTCCTTTTATAGCAGTACAAGCTCCCAAGGCAGCTGTCTGCATCCAAAGTAGCACACAGGAAAAAATCAATGAGAACGTAACTTCAAATAATGTTCAGAGTTGTCAAGAGGTGGCACAATTTTCCTCCTACTACCTACGGATATGGCTGAGAGAGGAAAACCTTCACTCAGAGAACTCTTTCATCTTCAACTCTCATGTACAGACTAATAGGACTTCTGTAACCAATGAAGGAATTACTAAGTCCATTGGCCTATAGAGAAGAACTGGCGACCCACCAAATACTCAGATATGTGACTTAAGCCGACGCTTTCCTAATCTGTAATGTTTACTAGATCATGGAAATAAAATTCCCCTTTTGAAAGCCTCCCCCATAATTTTTGTACGTGACATAATTATATTAACAAATAGCAAGGAAAAAAAAAAGTATCACATTCTCTTAACACTGTTCATTTGGGGTCTCAAAAACGGAAAGTTTTCCAAATCAGAACTACCTCCTACCCAAATTCCAGGTGTAATTCCTACCCCTGTCTAACACTGCTTTTGGTTTACCCTTATTACTTACAACTGAGATGGCATCATTGGAAAGAACTTAACAACGAGAATGCCATAACACTGGCATGTTAAAAACAGCATCGTTGTCGCAAAAAAACTTGTTCTGCAGTATTTCAAAGTTTTGTGAAGAAATCGGTATTATCTAATCCTTCAAGAAGCCACATTTCATTTTTATTGCCTCTTACATCAATCAAGCTACAAAAGAGATGTCAAGAAGACATGTAATGGAAAAGAAGACACTGAAGTTATGATTATCTAGTAGTAAAAACACCTGGTTCATCTCAGGAATACGGTCTTCTGACAGTAGCTGTGATACAAAATACAGATGACAAAAAAAGATGAATTGAACTGATGAGACATACCTTCACAAATATATTAGCATCAAGATTCACACCTAAATGTGAAGAGAAGGCAATAGATGTGACCTCTCACTGACCATCAGCCCTGCAGAAAGTATAGTCTAGGCAGCTCAGAATTCAGTTTCTGACCATAAATAACCTAATACTCAAGGAAATCTGTTCAATAGCCATAAGAAAAAACAACAACAGTCTCTCTACCAGCTTTTTCCCTTTTGAAGCCTGGGATTCTAATGGGCTTTTTTTGTTTTGTCTCACATCTTACCAACATAGCTTTTCAAATCTCCTCCCCACCCCCAATACCCAGCATATCCAGTTGATAAACTAATCTGAACAACAGTAGGAGCATAAGTAAAAACATCCTTCTGACACAAGCAGAATGTCTTCTTGTCCCACTTGGATATACTTCAAGACAATCTGGACATCATGCTATGATGATTTACACAACACATATGCTCAAATCCAGTACCAGGCTGAGCTGAAATAAACTCCTTCCTCAGAATCCTTTATTCTATCACTACACACTTTCCACATATGAAGAGCTTTTGCTTTGACATTTGTGTGCATGTAAAAAGTGTACACGTATCTGTCAATCACATGGCAAGTATTCGAGAGACCAGATATTCCTAAAACTGTTTGGGACTAGGATATTTAAAAACTAGCCTGAGCTCTAGAATGGATGGGGAAAATAACATACGTAAGAATTAGGCTTAGAAGCTGAAGAAAGACCAAACAGAAGGCTTTAAACGAACAGGTTTCTTTTCAGAGAAGCCCCACAACAGTTGTAAGATTCTATGAAAATCACCAACTGACAGAAGAAGACAGCATTGTTTTTAACTGAACAGTGAAATTTCTTCTTAAAAGCTTCTGAGAGTTCATCAGAAAAAAAAGTGAAAAATTCAAAGATTTTGAACCAAAGATGAGAGAGATGAGTCAAGTCCAGTGACTTCAAAGAAGCACAGGAAGAAAGTCTCAGAGTACTCCCATGATACTTACACTTTAAAGTAGGAAAAGCACTGGTGAAACTTCACATCCACACAGGAGAAGAAAACACAAGAAAAAGAGAAATGATTGTAGAAAGGAAGAGAGGCTTAGGGCTTCAGGGTATTATGCCCACTATTTGAAGGGGAAGGAAAGAAAGATCATGAGAGAAAAGTGAAGATCCTACATCTACAAGTACTTACAGTTTGATGGAGGGAGAGAAAGACTAAAGGAGTCCCTTAGGCGACAAGAACAGGCAAGGGTCCCATTCCACTAACAAATAATTGTCTACATTAGAACTTCAGCGACACTTTTTAAACTATATCTCCTAGAAGAAATACAGATGAAGACAGAAAAAGGTATTTGGACTGTCCTAAGGGATAAAATGTATTAACCCTATGCAGACTGGTAGGTACAGTATTAGTAGAGACTTATTTTTACTGGTCTTATTTTTTCCTCTACCTCCCTCTTGTCCTTCTTCTTTACTTCTTCCTTCTTCCTTCGCAGATACATTAAAGGGAAAAAAGGGAGAAACAAGATTAAAAACACGAGTACCTAAAGCAAAGACTAAGACAGGATTCACCATTCCTGGTAAGAGGTAAAGATGACCAAGAAAAAAGAAAGAGGCTGGCTATGCATTTTTACCCCCTGTGATTCATGAAATTTATGCCTTCTAGCTTCCTGGTAGTTGGAGCCATTATGCTTGCTGTATGGAATTTTGTCTTGTAGGATGGGAAAACAGTGGGTATGATGCTGAACAGTCTTAAAATGTTCCAATTTTACCTTAAATGAAAATATTAAAATATCCCAATGTTGGCATGCTACAGACGATATCTAACTATAGGGAATGATGCAATATACACAAAATGGAAACATTAATATTATGTAATATAAATAGGCAAAATTTAATGGGTGACTGTTGTATGAAAACCATGTTATCTTAAAATGCCTTTCAGAATGAACATTACTAAGTATGGTAGGTCCAAAATAAACTTTGATAATGTCAATCACAATTTTTTTTTTTTAATTTGTCAATCACTTTTTTTAAAAAAAAAAAAAAAAGCAACACAAAATGGACTTGACTTAGTTCCAGTTATGAGGGACACTAACACTGTGAATCTCATGCTTCTTTAGTGTATGGTACAAGACTGGTGCTGGGCCACTCTAAATTCACATCCATCTTAATTAGGCGCTTCAGTCCCTAATTTCTTGGAAAATCTGTAATTGCATTAGATAATTTTGTACTAAGAACCAATTGCCTATACAGTAGGATATCTGAATGAATGCAAAAAAGCAATGCATGGTAACATTTAAGGAAATGAAACTTACTTCCGAAGTTTGCCTTCAACCATCCATTTATCTCTCCTTAAGTTCGACATATAATCAATGTTTTTGTCAATTTCACTGTCAAAGACAAAATAATCCAAAGTAGTCAAGGAAACACCATAAACTCTGAGCTTACATATCTTTTTCCAACAGGCATTTATGCAGATTCATTGTCTCAAAGAGCTACCTTGAAGAAATGCTTAAAGTACAAAATAATTTTAAATCTAGGAAGTTTCAATATTTGGAATTTCCATGCAGTGTACTACTATACATGAATCATGAAGTCTTTATTTAGATGTAAGCTTTCAGAAGTATGTCATTCAAAATATTTGACATTTCTTTTCATAGTTCCCATTCAATGTGAAGCCTCCAGCTATATGTACCACAAAGGATCTAGCCTTACACAGAATACAAAATTATCACAAATACATCTGTAGTATTCTCTCTAGGATCCATGTGATCTACAAGCTAACATCTATTTTCCAATACAGACACTGAAGAACAAAAGTAGTGGTTCAGTTCAGTCAACTATCTGGAAACCCACACCTGAGGAATTCCAGCATCAACAATTTAGCAGCTTATACTTGTTCCAATTATGAAAATAAAGCTGAACTTGTTTTTGAATGATTTTTATAAATCTGGTTTTACATTTCATCATCTGTAATATACATAAGTGAAACAATTCCTTGCTGTGATGAATTCAGTTAATACATATGAACTCTCTTGAAAAGTGCTTACACAGCACTTGCTCTAGACAATTCTCTTGCAACGTCACAGCTTTTTTTAAAACATGAAGCATCTCTTTCGTTGAGCAACCCTGGTTAACTATTGCAACACATTGTACCAAGATAGACAGAATTGGCAAGACACAAAAATGTACTCAATTTGGTCATAGACTATCACAGTAAGGAAGCATATGGAGGTGAAGGTATCCCAAAGACTGGCATTTCCTAACTTTTTATTGCATGTTTCTGGATTTTTGAATGTTGTATATCACAGCTTTTTTTTTTAATTATAAAATGCTATTCATTACCAACAACTGAAGTATACACTTTCTTGAATTACTACACCATGATAAATTAAGCCTGCTACTTCAGCTTAAAATTGACTTCAAGTATTGATGTTTTAAAGTACTGAAATATTAAAAAAAAAAATTCAAAGGGAAAAGAGTACTACAGAAGATTTACAAAACACTTCTACACTGTTCCCCACAATACCTAGTAAATTTCTTTGTATTCAACCACATTTTTTACTCCCAGAATAGTGAATTTTACTTCAAGTCTTGAAAAAACAAAGCCAAAAAACTTGGCAGAAAATGGCTAATCTTCTGTAATATCGGAAGTACATAAAAACAAGCAGCAGTAACAATAGATTTCAGCTTTCATTTCAAGAACATCAAGAAATCTCCTGTAACAAAGTGGTGTATACTGCATTTTTAAACTATAACAATTTACTAATTTTATTTTTATACATCTGTTTGAAAAACATCTTACCTGACCACACTTTTACTGCAAGCTAACTCATTGACAAGGAAAGCAAGAACTGCTGCTTTCTGAGCTGGAGTATGTGCCTGAAAAGCTTTTGTCTTCAAGCTCTCCGTAAGCTCAGTTTGCCCACAATGAGCCTCCATAAATATCTGCAGAATCTCAGATACGTTATCTCGATTTATGCCAACATTCAGTAAGTGCTCCCCAAGAATAGTCTTAGCCTAAAAATGAAGATATTTCAATTAATCACATTTGAAAATATTATTCTCAATGCAGACCATATTATTGTTTATAAAACAGTGATGTGGTTTTGCTTGCTTTTTACCACAAGAACTTCAATTGGGATTTTTTTTTAACTACTTAAATGTAAATCATGAATTAGTAACGAATTAGAATGTCTTCACCCTGTAAGTTTTTAAGAATAGAGATAATGCTAATATTAATGGCACAAGATAAATAAAAAAATGCACGTTCCAACTGGACTCTTTTGTACACTATGCAGAATGCATTCATAAGTATAGTTTGTTTTTTTTTTTTTACTATGGATTTTTTTTTTTTTAATTTTTAGATTTTTTTTTTTTTTTTTTACCTTGTATCCTGTAACAAGTCCTGGATCACAAACAGCTGCAGAGACAAGCTTTACAAGCAAGTCTTGTACTTCTCCCATGCTGTCCCCTATGTTTAGCAAACCCTCTTGAAGAATACTCAGAGAAGGGACTTCCGTATTCACATCAAAGCCAAGAACTTTACCAAAGTTACGCAAGAACTGCACTACCATGAGACAATCTGAAAATGTGCTTCCAGCAAGAACAAGGCCTGGAATGCGAGGCAGCTCTGGCAAAGGCTGAAAAGTTAGGAAAAATAATTAAAGATTCAGTAGTATATTTCAGAAGATAACTTTTTGATACTAGCTAGGGAAATTGGCTGATACGATCACATGACTTACAGTATATTAACAATAGAAGGTGAAGGCAATAGAAGAGCTGCTCCCCAACCCATCCATAAATCATTACTGTTTATAAACTCCTCATTAACATTTAACTTTTTCACTTAGTATTAATTAGTCTGTGGCCTCCTGTAATTACTTTTTGGCCAGGAGAGGTTCTCAGGCTGTATTCTGAGCCAAAGTACCATAAAAGGTGGCATAAAAATATTTCAGGGACACAGAAAGGGAAAATTCTCCAAAATTCTCTGGAAAAGATAGGCCTTGATCTTGAGATAAGTACAGTCCTGAAGGACAAGAACTGAGAACACAGAAGCTTGGAAGAGTAAATTTTTAATTTTTTTAATTTTTTTTTTTTTTTAATAATGGCTTAGAAGAGTTGCACATATGAGCAAAGCTCTATTTAGTGCCTACGTACTAAGAGAAAGTGAATGCTCCTGCTGTAAAAGCAACTGAGACTATGGCATTTTTATTAAAGCATTCATGCAAATTGTTTTTGGGAAGCAATCCACTTTTAAACAAAATGGTTTTAACTAAATATATCAATACCCACTTCACTGTTTCTCATATACTGTATTTATAGATTTTAAATACAGTTATCTCGTTACCTAGACCAAAACTTGAACGCTTGATGAGTGACTGCAAGAAAAATAGTTATTTTCACAACAGCAGAAGACAGAGACATGAGGCAAGAAAATACATTTTATGTTATTACAGTCACCTTCTGATCAGCTAAGCACATATCTTCGTTAGGCTTCTTTAGCTCCTTTGCCATTTCCAATTCCAATCTTCGTTGTTCTAGTTTACGTTCTTTATTTAATCTTTTTTCATCACGTTTTTCTTGCTTTAACCGCTCTTTTTCCTTCAATAGATTTAAAAGGGCAGAAAATAAAACCCGTGTACTATACTTAGAGCGTAACAGTCTAAGAATTTGAAAAGTACTACTTATGTAATCGTAGTAATTACTACAGAAATTAAGGAACCTGCATTCAAGTAAAAGGAAGGTAGAAACTACACAAACAGAACAAGATCATGGAATAGCAAATCTAAGATCCACCTAGATTTCTTTTAGATTCCAATTTAGAATCTGCATACACTACTCTATTACATGGACATGTAAGAGTCAATATTTCTAATTTCACCAGTATTGTAGAGGTACAACACACTGAAATATTTTCAGCCACAACAATGTGTGTGGCATACGGAATCAACAATTTTTTCACAACAGTTGTTTTAATTTAAATTCCACCCAGCTGTGTAAAAATTAGATCTACTCCTATGTAGTGCTCCTATGGAAAATGATCTTCATAATATTCAGCTCTTAGTAGCTTTACTTGCATGGTTATCAATATAATATGAAACATTATCTGGGCTATTACATTTTACACATTAGCTTCTCAAGGATCAATTTCTCTATAGGACATTAAACTAAAAGACAGGTCAAGTAAAACTGCAGTTGCACAGGATATTTTCTCCCTTAAGCGACAAAATAAAAATCCAACCGAATATATGCATCTTTGTAATCATTTGGATGCTATGAATTATATGTTGCTTTCAAACAGCTGATTGGACAGCTCCTAGAACCTCTCCTGTTACAGTTAAGTGCACAGAACTCCTGATAAAACCAACTGGTGATAAATGCATGTTTAAAAACCATTTGTTGTTCATTGATCCTCAGTTAATTACAGGGAAAATGCTCATATACTCATGGTAGCTTGCTACCCTGTTTGCATAAATGAAGTGATTTTACCATTCTTTGATATTGCTACCCTGAAGTACACAGAACTCCAGAATAAGTAAAACCCTCATACTGTTAAGAGATGCATTCAAACCTCAAATATATGATGCGTTATCTCCATACCACCGAAGTCTCGGTCCTAAATTCTTAGGAAAACCTTCTATTACATACATTTAAAGTGAAATGTTTCATGCGAGTAAAAAGTAAAAATTGGTTTTCCGTGAATGAGCAAAAGCTAAACTGATTGTTTATCTATACAGCATAAATAGAATCTGAATGAGAATTTTATTTTGCTCCATTTCACAGAAAGTCATTAACTCTGCTATTAGAACTAAAATAGTTTTTATTACTCATATCAATTAGAGGAGGCAGGTGGCAAAAAACAACCTAGAACAAAAAGCAAAAATTTCTATCTTAGCATTAGATGAACGCATTTTGATGGGTTTTGGATTAGGTTGTGCAGGTTCACACTACCAGCATCTCATAAATGGTCCTGGTCTTCTACAGATGACTGCAGAATGAACAAATGAAAACTTCAAAGTTTCACTGGTTCATTACTCACTTCTGCTTTTTTACGTGCTTCCATGGCTTTCATAAGCATCATATGTTGTCTTCTCCTTTCTCGTTCCTATTGAAACAGATAGGATTAGAACAAAACTATTCCACATGTTAGTATCAATAGAAAAGCTGAGTACAAGTTTAGCATTAATAGACAAGTCACAGTAAATACTAAATATAGAACAAGAATGGCCAAGTCTGTGCATGTTTTAGTTCAGGTTTAGAAAGCAAATACAAGAACAATCAAAAGCAAAAAAGGTAAAGCAATGAATATGGAGACAGTGTAAAAAAAAGAAGCATACAGATTTACTTATGGTCAGTTGTGATGCTCCTTCATAAGCTGGCAGAACAAAAAGCATAATGGTTGGCTGGAACAGGTCAGTTACCTTACATCTGCTATCAGGGAACTTGCAATTTACTTCTTCAATAGCCAATTCAATAGAAATTTTTAAACTAGTCATTTTGAACATTGCAAATATTAACATTTCTGTGATGGAGAAACAAATTAGTATGATGAATTTTCTCAACTCTAGATCAGTTTTAATCAAGCTAGTGCTGGCGCAGCACACATACATACGCACTGACACTTGAATTTACTTTGAATGCCTGTCTTCCAATAAGTTATGCCAATAACTTCAAATGCATTAAGAAGCTGTATTCTAGAGTGGTACGTATGTTTTTTTCTGCCTTAAAAACTGTAGAATAAGTCTTGGCTCCAGTAAAAGCAAAAGGTATTTTACCATCTCATCCAATGAGAGTAGGATTACAGACTAACGTTTCACTGTATAATCATAATGTTATGTATTTACACTGACTGAAAGCTAATTTGCTCAGTACTTTACAGACTTGGGAGAGAAATGATCCTAACTTCTAAAGCAGGTTAATTCAAATCATATTTAAAAACTTCTAGATCCACTCCCAGTGAATGGGACAAAGTTTAGAAAAAGTATCCATGTGACAACCTATTAATTTTTGCATTAATTAATCCCTGATCTTATACAGTTGTCCAATTTATGTTGGGACATCAGCAACAAAGATTTCTGTTTAAAAACTCATTTACAGATTACCATGTTCAATTTATATACTTTTGAGATGTCTTTTTTTTCCCTTAACAGACAAGACAAGCAGATGTATGCAATGCACTGTGCTGTAAAGCCATGCAGCAGTATGTAATATGACAGCAGCCAGTGCTACATTTTATGCATTGCTATGACAACCATATCACAACCAAATCACAATGCGGTGTTAGATGTACAAAAATAAACATACCCATACCATATCTAGTCTATGCCTCTCCAACTCCTGGTAGAAAGAGTTGGCACAACATTATGAAACAGAAATCACAAAGTCATAAAACCACTTTTAAATCCCCCAAAAGACCCCAATACCAAAGCAAAGCAACAAATCATAAGATGAAAGAAAAATTGTGCAGGAATCAAACCCAGGAATTTAAAAAGGGCATATTTTGAAGATTTTTCCCCCACATTACTTAAGTAGTAGTTCACAACTGGCATTCTGCCTGCTTGGTCAACCGAATGTATACCAACCTGGTGCTTGAGAAGAACAGCTTGCTGCCTTCGCATCTCTTTTTCCTTAAGCAAAACAACAGAAATGTATCTTATCAAACTGTACTTACTACGATGAACATATTTGCTATACTAGAATAGCACACTTTAATTAAGTTTTCTTAGTTTTATTTCCCCATAAACCAACCACAGAACAGTAATAGCATATATCAAAGCAAATCTACCGAGTTGGGAGTTCAATGTTAAAATACAACGCCAGAGCAGTAATAGAACTACTAATATAAACTACTTTTTTCCAGTGTCTGAAGAAGAGGTCCCTAGTCTTGTATACATCTAGCCTATACAGGAACATTAGTTGGGAAGCAACAAAGCATTTTAATAGTGTGCTTTAAAAAACATTGTGAATAACACTATTGCAAAAGCATTTGAAGCTATGTAAACCAAGTGTCATGTAAGCAAAACTCCTGTTAATGGCACAAAAAAATAGTGTCTATGTCTATATATTCATGCATGTATGAACGTTACTGTATTTCTATATGACATAGGTGTAAAAAGGTCTGTATGTGTTACATATCTACAAAACATATGCACACGTAGATTTATTTTCATTCCATACCTATTCAGTTGAATACTCTTCCAAAAAATTGCTTTTCTGCATCAACATGTATTATGCATAACAACACACTTATTTTTCGAACTCATATAAACTAACCTTGATTCGCTTTTCAGCTTCCAGTAATTTGGCATTTGCTGCTTCTTCCTTCTTTTTCTTTTTTGCCTGTGCATGCAGAATAGGTCACTCAACAGCAACATCACAACTTGAAAATAATCTGACTATAAATAAAGCTACACACCATAAAAAGCTGAAAACGACATCACATATTAAGTGTACATTTCAAGTAATCTCTTCCTCAATGTATGTCACATAGTCAATCCATTCACTTTGTCTTTATTTAAATTAAGACAGAATAACAAGTCCTATGCAAAATTGCTTCCCTTGGATACTATAACCAAAATTAAATAAATAAATAAAATAACAAAACGATAAAATATAAATGACAAAGAGATTAAAAAATGTGTATCTGCATGATAGGAAACTTGAATACCAGTGATCTATTCTTGCTGCTACACTAGGAACGTAGTACATTAGAACAGCATACTAGTATTGTATACTAGTTTATTATAGCTTATATATTCATAAAATTAGTATTTTAAAACTACTGCCTTTCATACAAAGTGGAACATACTGCTTTAGCATCCAAATATTGCAAAATTGTACTTGGAAATTTTGTAACTGGCTTCTTTAAGTCCATATCGTTAGAACTGCTGTATTTAGTAACATTCTTCCTTCATGTGTGACTATTAAAGGACAACATTCTCACAAATGCAAACACGAAAATACTTGAGCCATTATGTCTACCTCTAAAATTTGTTGAGCTCGAAGCTCTTTCTCCATTCTGATTTGCTGGATACGCTTAATTTTCTCCTACAGGGGAAGAAAGTTAATTCTGTTTCTTGAAAACAATATTAAGGAAAATTACTTCAGCAAAAAAAGAGTGAGGTTATACACATATACCTTCTGTTATTGAGTCTTACAAGCATTACAGTCAATTGTTCCCTTACAGTAATGCATGTTTAGAATTTTTACTAGCATTAGAAGATGCCTGATATATCCCTGAAAAACCAACGTTCACAGTTATGCATAAGTGTTTGTGTTTAGGAAGTCACAGTATTATTATTTCTTTAACAGTTTTAAGATTGCCAGATAATGACACTATAAGTAAACTAGCAGTGTTCAAATTCTGGCAGGCAATGGTGGAGCTATTCAGGAATGAATGGAAATGGGAGTTTAAACACAAAAAAAGGACAGTGATTTGATGTAATCTTCCTGAAGAAGAGATACAGGGGTCTGTCAAACCATCATTGTCTGCCTTAGTTCTAGCAGTCTTTCAATTGTGGCAACACGCAAATCTGAGTAATGTGAAACCCAAAGCACTTGATCTGTCAGCCAGTAACAGTTGCCCACATGCAACCTGCTTAATGTATTCACAGTTAAGTGGACTTCAGTATCTTTACATTTTTAAAACATTCAGATACTTAATGATTAGTTTAGATGCCTTAATAACAAAAAAAAAAATTAAAAAGGAACTGACCCTACAGCCACAGACAATACGACATTATTTCTTTTTGAAAGCTTTCATATTCCCAACGTAACATCTCACTATTTTGTTAAAATTCTGTTGTTAAAATAATGAAAAGCCTGTTACCATAAGTAGCTTCATTTGGTAATGTTTATACAGTCACATTCTCACTTTTGGTAGAAGCATTTGCTATAACAGTATTTGGCAATACCTGTACGTATACAAACATATTAATTCACTGGCATACTGAGATATAACTCTTCATGCACAATCTAAAACCACTGAGAGATAGCCAGAATCCATGAAGAAGCTAACTACACTCTTCTGGTATGTACAGAAACAGATATATTGCTGTTTGTATTCACAGATGTAGTTAAAGGATGACCACATCACCACACTGGAGTAGCAGTTTCTGAATTTCTTACCAATATTGGCAAACAGCTACACGTATGCACAGCTTAAATCAACACAGACAAATCTGGGATGTCCTGACAGCATGAACTGGCATGACAACAGAACTTACATTTTTCAATAATATACAGTGTGCTCTGTAGAACTAGATTTAAAACATTCACTTTGTAACAAGCATACTTAATTTACAAAATAATTTAAAAACCAAAACTCGGTAATTCAAAACAAGAAGAGCTTAATTAGCAATCACAAAGGTTACCTGCTGCTTCATTATCTTTATCTGCTCTTTTTGCTTTCTCTTTTCTTCAGCTGCCATAATAGCTATAAGAAAGGCAAATAAATAAATTAGTATCAGCAGAAAATAATGAAAAGCATACAACTTCACATCAACAGTTCTCAAACTAGTCTTCCAGCACACACAAGTTTTCACAAGTCTGATACTTGCCTTGCTGTTTTTTTGCTTCTTTGGCAGCTCGAGCTTGTTCCTGCTTCTGGAGTTTTCTGAGTAGCTTTATTTGTGCTGCTTGTCTAGCTATTTCTGTTATAAAAAAAGGAATTGAGTTCATAAAAACAGTGCTGTCCAACAATAAAAGATACAGCTCACATTTCCTCATGCTTGTCTGAGGTAAACAAACGGAGAAAACAGTCCATTTCTTGTGCACGTTTATCTTGAAAACATTCAACTACGAACTACTTTGGGATATTTCCAATATACACATAAACACAGACACAAGCACAGACATTTTTATGCATATATAATACGTATGTATCACAAGAACTGTGGATAGCTTCTACATTAACAAGTGTTTTATTTTTGGAGGAGAAATGTCTCCATAAAGTGTGTGATAGTATCCCACTAATAATGCTGCTTTGCTTAAAGCTAGATTTCTTCTTTCTTTTTAAAGCAGAATATATTTGTCTCAAAGTAGCAGATCATCATATCATTCAGAAAGCACAAAGTTACTCTTTTCCTTATTTTTTACTTCAAATAATCACCTAATCCTTCTTGACCAATGTAGCAGAAGCAGACTCAAATGGGACAGAGTATTCTTTAACCATAGCTACTAATTAGCTTTTGCTAATTACTAACTTCCTGACTCATTCTAATATTAGAAGTGAGAACAGTATGAAATTTGGGTGAACTGTGCATGGATCCAATGATGTAGACAGTTATAGGAAGAATTTTTCTGGAGGCTAAATTCAGCTTGCTATTCAAAGTACTGAGGCCCAATACCTCCCTTATAGAATTCTTCAAAATAGTGCTAGCTTCATGTCCAACGACCAAGAGGCAGGAAGACATATGGAATGCCCATGTGTAGATCAGACACTGTTGTAGACAATTAAGAGCAGTACAAATAGGTACACTACAACTTCAGGGCCAAGGGGAAACAATACATAAGCAGCAGCTAAACATGAACTGCAACAGAACTGGAAGCTAGAAATTTAACTTCTCCTATGTGACCTAAATTCTAACTACGATCTATGGAAAAGCCAACAGATGCAGAAGACTATTGAGTCTAAACTGGGACAATCCATGAGGAGGATGTAGTTAATGTGCAGCATGTCTTTGAAAAAGTAAAAACAAAAACCAACCAACCAAAAAAAAAAAACAAAAACAAAAAAACGGAAGGTTAAAATCTACAAAAAAAAAATGGCACAGCAAATTAGACCCACCTGCAATCCCATTCAACTGTTGTGTGCTTTATTTAGGAAAAAAATTGAGTACTTCTAAATAAAGGCAAGAAAAAAAAAAAGAGGAAGTGAAACCAGAATTCTTGGCATCAAATGATAATCTAGATGTAACGAACATCTCACGTACATGTTAGAATGTTCTTTAATAAGATATGGCGTGGATGGGAATTACAGGAATATCAGTTGACCAGCCTTCTATGTAAAGTATAGTATCAAGACATGTAACAAAAATATTAAAGGAAGAGATGCTTGTAATCCATTTGGTGGAACATTAAAAGAAGGTGTAAAAAGCAGTCTTCAAGTGTGCAATCTTAAAGTGAATAACCTCGAAGCATTTAGAGAACAAAAACCCTTTACTTATCTAGGTAAATAAGCACTGTGCCACATTTCAAAAAGGAAAAAGGTAGTTCAATAAAAAAAAAAACACATGGCTCTTCAGAAAAGGAGGCTGTCAAAAGAAAACAGTGAGCACTTAAAAATAATAATTTTGTTCAAATAAAAACAGGAAAGCCTATGACGTTAAAATTAAGGACCCTGTTAGAAGGGCTTGAAAAAAAAACTGCAGAGATCCTTGCATAGGGTGCCTGAACAGACAGTGAAAGATCTTTAGACATATCAAAACAGGAAGCCAGAAATGCAGTCGGGGGACCTAATGACAGAGGGAGTGTAGTGACACAGCAAGGGTTAACAATTGTAAATTAAAAAAGGGTAGGTTTAAATTAGATGTAAGGAAGAAATTCTTTACTATGAGGGTGGTGAGGCACTCTGGGAGGTTGCCCAGACAAGTTTTGGATGCCTCATCCCTGGATGTGTTGAAGGCCAGGCTGGACGGTGCTCTGGGAGACGGGTTGGAATTTTAAGGTCCTTTCCAACCCAAACCACTCTGTGATTCTATTATTCTATGAAACAGGAAGAAAAAATGGCTTAGCAAAGAATATTAGTGAAGTGTTTGTGCTAGTCTCTATGGCTGAAGATGTTGGGGATATTCCCCAACACAGTGTATCGTCTACAACAAACAGGACAGAAGAGCTAGATAAACTGTAGGTAAATAAGATGCTAACTTCACACCAGGATTGGACAGAGTAAGCTCAGAAATCTGAAGGAACACTAACTTGGAACCAGAGAGGCGTTGGTCTGGATGTTTATTGCATTAATAACAGCCACGTTTCACCTGTTAATAGGACTAGTGACTCCCATCAACAAAACAGACTCTAGAGAAAGACTTGTCATCTGCTATTTCCATTTTCTATTCCTCTTGAGCTTGAGAGGCTTCACTGAGTACACTGTAAAACACCATCTGTTGAGACAGTCAGCATGGCTTCTATAGACGGAAATTCTTCCCAATTTCAGAATTTTACAAGCATGTCAGTAACAGGCTGATGAAGGGAATGTAATGGACAGAGCACGTTTGAAATTTCAAAAAATCTTTGACAAGTTTCCAGGTCAAACATTTATTAATAAAACTAAGCAGTTACATCACCAAAGAAAAGCTCCTTTACAGACCAAAAGCTCATCAAGTGGTTGCAGGCAAAAGGTAGGGATTACCAGTCACCTTTTGTCATAGAGAAAAGTTAGTGGAGGGTATCCTCAAGTATCAGTACAAGAACCACCTTTAATTAATATCTCTCTTCATCAATGACTTGTAAAGGGTACAGAAAAGTTAATCCCCAAATATGCAGATGATATTAAGCATTCTGGACAATCCAAGGCTGTGCTGACACCAGCCTTGGAAGAGCCCTGCAAAGAGGTAGGTAAAGGCAGCAGAGAAGCATCATCATAGAAAAATGTAAGGTAAAACATCTAGAAAAATACCAAAAACAGACACAAAAGAAGATAAAAGGGATGGAACAACTATGTTCTGAGAAAAGAGTAAGAATACTTGGGCTCCTCAGTTTGGAGTAGACAAGATGAACGACAGAAAGAAACAAGGTTTGCAAAGTGCTATGTCCTATGGCAAAGGACACAAATTGGAGAACCATTATTCTCCAAACCCCACAATCATAGAACTATGGAACACCACTAAAAGCCCAATACTTTTTTTCTGAAAATTAGAAAAACTTCTTTATTGGTATTTATCAGACTCCAAAAACTTCTTGTCACAGGAGGTTGTTAGAGCAAACATCAGTTTAAAAAGAGAGCGAAAAGGCTAATTCATGGGAAACAGTTTCATAAACAGAAAACAAAAGATTCAAGAAAACTTATACTAATACTTCAGTAGACCAGGGTGCATTTATGTGGGAATAATTGGACCAAGAAGCAATCAGGCTCACATGCCTTCTCCCAGCAGCATCTCCCATTGACACTGCTGGAGAAAGAGCTCTGTGCTAATGAATCCCTGAAATGATATACTAAGGCATTTCTTATACTCTCAGAAGAGGAACAAAAAGAAGCAAGATATATTTGAACATATATAACATCAAATACACATTCTGAATCTTATTTTATATATGGACCATGTGCTTTTGTGTATTTTACTAAATGATCTAAATGCTGTGTGTGGTGGGAAAACAGACATGGGAGAGTATTCTCCTCTCCCTTCCGCCCCCCCCCCCCCCCTTTGCAGTGATCAATATGGGGAAAAGGAAGATACTAAATGAAGCAAAACATATTATGATCAGTGACTGAGACTTATCTTTTCCCACTAAGAAAAGACTTCTTTAAATAATATCCTGTACCTCCACAATAAACATACAGCCTCTCAGCAAATGTTGTGGTGCTTCAGCACTTGACACTTCACTTACAAATAGCTTCCCAATTCTCATGCTGGGTAAAGCATGGTGGTGACCTTAACACTCGGGTAGAACAGCTGCAAAACACTTAAAAATACTTTGGGTGTCCTGAAAGCTGTTTTCTCTCTGTCCTTCTGTCTAAAGCATTACCATCGAATCTCTTAAACGTTTTCACACTGAACAGCACTCTTTGCAGACACAAACAAAAAAGATGCAAAGAACTGCACCAAGGAAATATTTGACGCACACACAAGGAAAACCCGCAAAATGCTAGATAGATACCCTAAAATGTGTTTACAGTAAGCACATGGAAGAGTAGTTCTGAAGCCCAAGTTAAAACATCCCATCTCCTGGAGGTAAGAATTTTTCATTAGCTCCATTTGGAAAATATGATACAGTTATGGACTAAAGAATTGAAATTCAAAGATCACATACCGGATGTTTATTTAAAATACGGCCTTCATACCCTTGACATCTAGTAGTATTCCCTAACATTAAAGTGCTACTGTATACATTAGTACTGTGAACATGTGACAGTATTCAACATTATGGGTCTTAAAATCTTGTCACTATCAATGATTTCACAAGAACAGTGTCTTCCCTGGGGCAGCCAAAAGCTTCATAGAAATGCTGACTTCAATGGTTCTAAATTTCAGATGTGGTAGAAGTAGCTCCAAAGTTTTATCCATCCAGATTGTTTGAATTTATATAGAATTGCCATTTTTTTAAAGCAACTTCTTTTTTTTTCATTTTCAGTAAGGCAAAGGTGTGTTTTTTGTTTGTTTGTTTGTTTTTTTAAAAGAAAGAAATCTACAAATGTAATTCCAAAAGCACAAACAAGCTAAGCTGATTTAAGTAAAAAAGATCAATTTATTAAAAAGTGTTGTCCCTAGAAAGGGCCTTTCTAGTTTCAATTTTTGTTTATTCTTTTTCTTTTTCTTTTTTTTTTTTTAAATAAATCAATGCTCTCAACAACATAAATCATAACATTGTTCTCTGCCTAGTGAGACCAATTCTCTTTCATTCAGTCATAAACACCTTGTAGAGGCTGAGGGAAAAAATAGATTCTAAAGAGGGTGAAAAAGCTAATCAGTTTCAATTTCTTGTTCTAATGTTGTTTGAGCTGCTATCAGGGATCACAGAGTTCTGATCAGTTTTGCCAATTTAAAGGAATATCAATGGCCATAAAAATACTGTATGTCTGCTTTTTTAATCTATATAACTCAATCTACGTAAACTACAGAATAAGCTCTTAGACATACACCTGTGCACACACGCTTCTTCCCTTGAGTCATACATATATTTACTGATCTTGAAACAGAAAAGGGCTTCAAGGAAAACACTTGACAAAGTTCCAAAGTAAGATGTACATTACTTCTCTTTAGAAAAACATTAATCCTCCATGTACATCAGTACATGTCCTTGTTTGTGAAAGCAGTAATATATTTCAGTAATATATTTCTTACCTTGAGCCTGTAGCTTTCTTAAAAGCTTTGCATCAGTGTTGTCTAGAAATTCAGTGCTACCAACATTTGGAGGTCGGCCTTTGCGTCGTCTCATTCTTGATTCCTCTCTCGAATGCTGTCTGTCTAGATTTGGTGGTCGTCCTCTACGCCCCTCCATAGCCCTGATACGGGGAATGACCTCCTCTTCCTTCAGAAGACACCACTGAACGCCCTTTTGATTGACACATTTCACAAACAGGTATTATAAACACAGATTAAAAAAAAAAGAATAATAAGACATTTGAGAACATGAATGGTGCGTGTGTTTTACATATATATTTACTAAAAACCTATATGTACATAGATATATACTCAAATGAAATATATATATACACAACATATAAGAGTTGTGATGGACTATTTGTGTAGTACAATGTTTCAATGGTGCACAGAAGCTATATATTGACAGCTTATCACTACAAAGCGTTTGTTAACCGTACTAATATGCAAGATACTGAAGTCTATTCAGTGACATACAGAGTTACTACAAAGCAACCATGCCACTAATCTTTTAGTTTTAATGATTTCAGACAAAACCACTTAACACTCAACACATTTTAAAGCAGAAACACAGATTTTTCCTTATCACGTAAACTAAAAAATAACTTCACTGCTTTCTTTCACAGATACCACTGCTCAATGTAAGTGAAAAGAAGTGTCAAGTTATGGGTCACTGTCTTCCAATTGTGTTTATAGTAATTCTGGCATACAGAAGCAGCAAATGCAGTGGTCTATTTTGAAATACTGCCTTTTGTTGTATATCTTTGTTTTGTAACAACTAAACTGAAAAGCCCCAGGCTCATTTCTCATTTTAATCTTGAAGTTTTGTTTAGTACAATTTAGTTCTTCACCCCTCCCACAGAAGGGAATTAATTTCTGTGCCAACTTGTATTGAAAGAAATGAAAGTTTGTAGCTTTTTACAATATATGTTAACTAAAAGCTACAGAAACTATATTCTTTAATTAAACAAAGCAACATCACAATGCATTGAAACCTTTCTTTCACTATTGTTACTATTTCTTAATGGAATCTCAAAAACAAATAATGAAATACTTTGTTAGAAATAGAGGTCATTTAACTGATGAGAAGTGTACCGTTTCTACTGAACAGAACAGTAGCTTAGCCGATCTGTTCCTGATTAAAGCTATTTCAAAATTGTAACATCTTATACAATATTCACAATCGTTTGAAAACAATGGGGAAAAAATGGAAGCTACGAATCCTTTAGACTTCTCCATAATTTTACTTATAAACGTTCGTAAAGGATTTTGAACACACCTGCTAGATCAAGAATAAAAGTTGGTAACTTATAAAACCCATTAAATATATGTTTACAATAAATATATATTTGCATTACGAGTGTACCATAAAATACAGTATTTGCTTGTTTTGTCATTTTATTATTAATTTTCTGTTCTTCACAATTTATTAGAATGATTAATACAATGTGCTTTTTTTTATTATTTTTTTTTTAAAAAGGCATTTAAGTAAACATTCAGATCCCAAGAAGCTATCAGTATCTGCAATTATACCTTTTTTGAAGTCTGTACGACTCTCAGTTAGGACCATCACAAGAGTACATCTCAGCTGCCAGACATTCCAAAGCACTATGGTATTAAGTTATGTTCTTAAAATACAAGCTGTTCAGAATCACCACCATACCCCTATATGTAGAATATATCATTGCTAAGGACTTTTTAATCCAAAATTATTTACCTCTACAATTTAAACAGAAGTCCATTCATTTTCTATCTTTAAGAGTACTGTTTAAGCATACATTGTCATTTCACTGTCTAGTACCGAACTTAAAATTTATTACAGGTTTAGTTTGTATTGCTGAGCAAGGTAAGATGAATTACCACACTTATTTATATAACCCTGCAACCTATGAAATCATCTCATAAATTTTAAGTGTCCGATAAATAAATAAATAAATAAATCAAGGAACATGAGGAGAAGCAGCCATGGCTGAAGTGGTACCTTAAGTCCTGCAATGGAAATTTCTCTTGGTCTCTGCTTTATTTTCTGTAGTCAATGATACTAACAAATGTGCAGAACTCTATCTACAAAAGTAAGACAGGTCTCTACAAGGCCGTTAGTACCACAGAGACTATGGATGCATACTACAGTTGCCTAATTCTCCCAGAAGAGAAACTAGAGTCCATTATATGAAGCTCACAGGAGCTCAATGGTTCCATAAGCACTAAGAGCTGGCATTTCAAGAAATAGAATAAGACTACTTCACATGTTGTCAAAAGACACTGTGGATGCAGTAAGTTTCCGCAAGTTAAATACTACACAAAAACAGTCTAAAAATAGATCCACTGAGAGACACTGAATAGAAAAAACACAATAGGTTCAGGACATCCCCATAGCTTAAAATACCTGGAATACTGGGATAACTGGAGGAATTATCCCACAGATTTGCCACCCTAGGTATCCACTGATAGCTACTGCTAAAGACAAAACACATGAAACAAAGGACTCCTGTTTTGAATCAGTTTGGCTGTTCTTATAAATTTATATTGCACTTATAGAGGAACAAAATAAATATGACAAACTGCATATTACTGGTTTTCAGTTATCTATTTTTTTTTATTAACAAAAACGATGCAAGTTGATGAATATCACTCAAACACACAAATCTTTGACAAAATTCATGATACTGGGGGAGGGCCACACAGTGTGGAGCTCATGCAGGCACACACAATATTCTCTGCCTTGATATTGCATTAGGGCAGGAGAATTTTATACTGGTACAAATGCACATTTATTTACTGCCAAGAGTGTTGATTTCTGCCAGTCAAGAATCTGGTGATAAGCTGTCCAACACCTGAAGTATGTTTCTGTCGTTCATGAACCATTACAAAAGGCTGTCCGAGAAAGCTGCCTTGTTGACAATCTAGCTGGTGTTTTGATTTGATTTTAAATACAGTTTATTCTCTAAACAACTGTGGAATCTCATTGTTGCCATTAAGCTTGCAGTTACCACCAACTTTTGTGAAGGATTCACTAGTAGTGTAGCTCAAATGTCATGAAAGAACAAACCTTGTGATAAGTGAAGGCAGAAAGATGACATTTCAACCAAAATTTTATTTCTTATTACCCATTTTTTAATGTGACAAAATAAATGCTAATTTGAATTCACTTGATATTCTTTTAAGAAAATATACTTGAATAATCTATGCTCTCATACATCTCACTACTGTGAAGTTTCCACTACAATCAAGTTAGTAACTCAAATACAACTTGTATTTTACAATTTACAGTAATATTAGCCACGTACTACACTACACTTAGTATGTTATTTTATTAAAGCAGTTCTGGAGTTAGAACATACAAAAACAGAAAAACAAGAAACAAATACAATTTCCAAGTCTGCAGATAAGTGCTCATCCAGCTGCATGCACCAAGGGCAAGCACTCTACACTGAAATGGAACAACATAGTCAAACCAGTATGACGATATCTGCAAAAATAGGCATTATTATATAATAGCCATCTATATTTTGGGTTCAGACAGCTTTCAAAAATCTGACCCAGAATACATTTCTATCAAAAGAACAAACAAACAGATATTCTTTGAATTCTCTATATGCCAAAGGAGAAAAAAAAAGAAGGGGGGGCATGTGCCTCAACATAGGAGATACAGTGGCTTCAACTTAAGCTAAGCCTCACTGCACAACCATTAAAGGAACACTGAAGTGCTATTATGGTGAAATGTTGTGCTTTATTGTTGAAACTAAACAAAACAAGAACACAGTTTCTCTCCTGTAGGTATCTATGATCTGTTGCAATACTCTCCTGTGCTCAGCAGATTTGCACAGGCCTAGCAACTGGGACAGACAGAAGAGACACTGGCCTCTGGAAAACACAGCCTACAATATCCCTTCTGGCCTCAAGCTACCTCAAAATGTACAATATAAGTATGCACAGAAGTAAAACAAAAGTTCAAAGCCTGTAAACCAAAATAATGAACAAAAGCATAGCCACCTTAGAAGAAGCAGACATCATCATTAATTTCAGTTTGTCAGACAAAGTAAAGAACAAAGCTTTCCAAATTAAAATATGGAATTCAGAATAGGAAAAACATTTTAAAGTTCAGTTTCAAGCAAAGGAAACAAATAATTACCTTACAAACGTACACAACAACTGCTTTTAACGTTGACTGTTCTACATAGGTTTGTTGTGTTGTTTTTTGTTTTTTTTTTGCCCGTGATAAACATTTTAGACTTCTAAAATTTTATTCAAAGAATAAAAAAAACAGACTAACTAAATAATAGTAAGCTTAAGAACTGGCTTAAAAGTGGCAAACCTCATGCCTTATGAAGATACATTGCATTTGTTCTGCACAGCAACATAGTAAGAAACTCTTGTGAAAGTCTCTAATGTACATACATGTTATATGACACTAAAGAGATAAGAATTAAGATACCTTTAAACACTTTTTTCGTTCCTGTTCCTGAGTTCAGCTGCCCTTCTAGGCAAGCATTCAGACTTGAAGAAAAAATAAATATTTCCCCACCTTTATGCAAAATCCTACAGGGAAAAATGTGCATATTATGTTTACTATTACCCACCAGGCTAATCTCAAGTTTTCTCTAACTACATAATGACCAACCCTACAAAGGTTATCAATTTTGTGTTATAACTAGTACGTAGAAGAGGATTATCAACAGATAAACCACATCCTACAGGAACCTAACAACCCCACAACAATCCATGTGTAAAACTAACCCTCCTCAGTCTTGCCTGATGTATATAAGGGACAGAAATAAACGCCTTATCTCCCTGTTCTGTATTCAGATCACTAGCAGGTTGATCAACATTTAAAAAATAAGTATAGCTGAAGGCTTATTCACATGCAGTGGTTAGAAATCTTGAGACATATATAAGATTTAACTAGAAGTGCATACTTCTAGTTCAGAAAAAAAAGTGTTAGTCTAGAATACAGTCTTACATCAACTACATTGTTATCTTTCTTATTTCTCCAAAAATACACACACACCTTCTGACTTTCATAATTACAGATTTAGAGTGAAAGCTTCAAAAACAAGGATGCAAAAAAGAAAAGGTTAGTTTTTTTCATACTCTACTTCAATTTCTTCTTAAGAACTAATTTAAAACACTTATTGATAGTTACATATGCTTACTTTTCTTAAATCTGTTTTTTAATTATTCTTTAAAAATTATATCAGCTTAAAAATGCAGTGTAGCCGTCAAATATATCAGCTTCTTAAGATTAAAATTCTTACACTGCTTCAAATAGAAATTGTTTCCAAGGAGAGGGGGAAAATGAGAACTATACAAAAAAAACAGTGTTATCTTGCTGTTATCAGAGGACCTAACTGCACTTCAAAAAGCCAATGTGAACTACTAGAAGACAATTAGATTTAAGTTTCTGACTATAAGACAATGGAGTCCTATAGTTCACCAAAACACCCTCTATGTTTCAGGCCACATGTATATGTACATTGTATATTTAATTGGTGTTGTAACTTAAATTTATTTTTGTTATGAAAATAACTGAGCACCAGATACATCTAAGAAAACTTCAAAACAAAAAGTTTTTCGCCTAAGCGTAAAAATAAACATTCTGGTTTCCATGACCTCACCTCCAAAAACTAAGTAAAAATTCCACTGTCATATACACAATGAATCAAACTGCTAAAACTTTCCGGGCTGGAGCCAAATACACTGCTCATGATGTTAGAGGCTGGAGAAGTGGGCTGGCAGAAACTTCATGGAGTTCAAAAGGAAGTGTGAAGTCCTACATGCGGGGAGGAAAAGGACCTGGGTGTCTCGGCAGACATCAAGTCAAACATGAGCCAATAACGTGCCCTTGCCACAAAGAAGGCTAACAGTATCCTGGGCTGCATTAGGCAAAGCACTGCCAACAGGCCAAGGGAGGTGATCCTTCCCCTCTACTCAGCAGTGGTGAGGCCATGTCAGGCCACTGCTGTGTCCAGTTCTGGCCTTCCCAGTACAAGAGAGGCATGCATATACTTGAAGAGAGTAAAACATGGCAATGTAGATGAAGGGACTGGAACATCTCTACTATGGGAGAAAGACTGAAAGAGCTGGGAGTCTTCATCCTGGAGAAGAGAAGGCTCAGGGGACATCCTACTGATACCTGTAAATACCAGAAGAGAGGCTGAAAAGAAGACAGACTCTTTTCAGGGGTGCTCATTGATAGGACCAGAGGCAGTGGACAGAGTGTGAAATACAGGAGGTTCCATCTGAACATCAGGAAAGACATTGGATATATTCAAATGCTGCTTGGACATAAACAAGTAGTTTGGACCAGGTGGCCTCCCAGAGTTCCTTCCAACTTAACTATTCTGTGATTCTATGATGGATACTCTCGCTGTTATTCATTAATCAAAGACAGTAAGACGCAAACTGAGGGCATAGCTCAGTATTGCTCCAAAATACAGCCCTCCACCTACTACATGAATGCAGCATTCCTATCCGTATTACTCCAGCTGATAAGGACCCATGCCCTCTCCATCTCCCCATCACTACACACACACATCACTCCAAAGCACAGCAGTATAAAGCCTCCAGGTCATGTAACTGTATTTCGACTTTTGAGAAACTTTAAATGTTCCTCTAGAGCCTACTATTTCAGAGTCCACTTCTGCCAGATATGCTGCTCTGTTAAAGCAGTTGCACAGTCACCGCACAACTGCACTAATCTGAACAACCCGTAGTATCAGGTAATTTGTGCCCCATGACAAAGAAACACTGGCACCACCAGAAGCAGGTAACTCCTGTATTTTTGGCACACTAAAGGCAATTCTTCAGTATAAGTAATTAAGTCCACAGAAAACTTTATTTGTGTCTTGTTCCATACATGAGCATTATGAAAATCACTTTGGATGCATGCTGTACATCTCAGAAGATGACAAATATAAAGTAAAAGAAGGGAAAGGTAACAGTGAATCAATAATAAAAAACAATTAGAATAATCAAAATTGGACCATAAGCACTAATCAAACTACTGGAATTGATTCTAGACATCAATAAGGATATGATTATCATGTATTGTTTGCAAGTGAACAATTAAAAAATGCCTGTAAAAAGGATGCACACTATGAAATACTGTTATCACATACCGTAGCTATCACATACCAAGTGTGAATTATCAGCTTGAGTGTAGCTCAACTGATTACATTACAGTCTACTCAGTCAAAAGCTGCTACTTAAAATATAAATACGTCTTAGCACATCTGAAATAGCTGTCCTGTTTGAGTCTCTTTTTATAATAAACTCTTTCCTTGCCTAATAAAGTCTAAGCACAACCTAGCACAAACTATCCAAAAGTAGAAACTACAGTCAGATGTACAATAACTTAATGTTGCATATTGCCAGTCTTGCCTACAGCAACGTGCTTGTCCAACACTCCTTTCTGAAATTGTATCGTACCAAATCTGAATATTATCCCTTGAATTAAAGGACAGAAGAGGGAGAAAACTAACGAAGGGAGTAAGTTAAATGAAAGAGTATGGGAAACACAAGAAAAAGTTAACAGGGTAAAACGAGAACAGATATCCTGACATTACGCTGTGTTCACAGTATAAAGAATTATTGAGACTAAGCTGTTCAGGTACATAACATAATGCAGTTCACACTCACATGAACTTGTATTTTTTGATTTACAAAGGATAAACACAAAGAGGTTTAAACAATGTTCTACTCTAAGTCAGGAATCAGCACGTACTACCTCAAAGTAGCTGCTTACCATGAACTCAGCCTATAATATCCTTTCAAATTTTTTACTATGTAAATACTATGTATTTCCACAGGGTATAAAGCCCACATAAGGGAAAACTACAACCTGAATCCACGATTGCTCAGAGTGTGGCATCTGTCCACATTCCCATACCATATACTTATATTTTAAAGAAGAAAACATATTTACCGACAAAGTTCAAAATTTTTTGCACACGTCCTAAAGAAATAATAACATGACTAAACTAGAGAAATATAGTATGGATCAAAAATAGCATTAATTTCTCCAAAATTCTTACAACCTACACAACATCTAATAGTTCAACCATGGTAAAGCATAATTGGTATACCAAGCATTCCCTCCCATTACCATCTACTATTTCAAGAACAGAGTCTGAGATTCCTGATCCAGCCAACATTTGTATTTAAATATGTATTTCAGATATATTACGAAGGTGAATACATGAAAAGAGTGTAATTTAATGCACACACATAAATTGCTATCAATATTAGGTTTATACAAGACAGGAAGACCAGTTTCAGTCAAAAATAGCTGAACATTGTCTCAGATAAAATGTGTAGGTCTGAGTTCCTTCTTACTAGACAAAACCAGGCTCAGAGTTGATTGTGAGGCATGCTGAACTCCTGGTATCTCCTAGTGAAATCACTAAGAGGAGTGGTTTTCAGCACTGCCAGTGATCAAGCTCTCAGCATCTCACAATAACTATCATAAAGAAATATGCACATTTTTCAGAAAGAATTATCTAAAATCAGTAAATGCTTCAGATTGTAGCAAAAACTACTTCACCTAAACTTATGTTAATTTCCTTGGATCAAAGACTTTACTTTTTAAAAAGCAGATACCTGCGGTCCATCTCTGGCTTCATAGAAGTCACCCACTCCTATTTTTGCACTGAAGCTGAAATTGTCCCTTGAGATATCCATTATTCCATTTCTGCTGAGATACTGAAAAAATCACATATTTTTCCACTTCAGCTTGTAAATAATTACAACCCAGCTTTGATGTACAGCTAACTGTGAGTGTTATGTTTTGCATATTCTATCAAGGGGATATATAGGAGATCAAATCAGTAATAGACTGAGATACATTACCCATCACATCATTTTGAAATAAGGATCTTTATTGGAAGAAAAAATTGATTTTTTTTTTTTATCGCAAGCATGCTTAGTAGCATTAGAACACAGAAGTTAAGAAAAGGAACATACCTTTACTACTTCAGGATACTGTCTCAGCTTCTTTCCACAAGGTGCAAAATATGCTACTTCTCCTTGAAGACGACCACCAAAGTTTCTTATACGGGTTTCTCTTTGCCAGCTAGATTAATGTGAAATAGTTGTATATAACATTTTTTTTTTTTTTTAAGCAAACAACATCAAACTCAGAACAGGTGTATATAAGAGTATTTTTTTCAACAAATAATAACAATTTCAGAACTTCACATAAAGTGAAAAGGTCACATATCTTAATTTGACAAACCATCAAAAAAATCAAATAGGCAAAAAGATAAATCATTATTTAGATTGTCAAATTTCTCGTTATACATGAATTTATTTAGATCAAGCTACTTACATATTAGCAGATTTTAGAACTATACTTTAAGGAGTTATTTGGCATCTCTACTGGCTCAGAACAAGCCCAAGGTACTTAATTTCCAGCAGCACAACTGCTAAAAGGCAGGTCATGTTCACAGCAAAGTAACTCTGATGAAGAAATGAATACTTGAAATATGCTGGTATTTTTAAAGAGATCCACAGACACTGAGTTGAAAATCTAAATCCCTGAAACCCTTTTCTTATATTTTAGTCCCAAAAATATTTAAAACATTTCTTTACCAACTGATTTTTGAAGATATTAATTCCCCTCTGGGAAATAGCATGTATATATGTAAACCTACCCATATTCTAGAGGAACACGCAGCTCCCGTTCATCTGTTACTCTTCGTCTTTTTGAAATGCCTAAAAAAGAATTTCTAATTAATGCCTAAGAGAGGGTTTTGTTTTGTTTGTTTGTTTTAAAAAAAGGTAACATGTTCCTAGAATATACCTTTAATACTTATATCCTCAAAAGAAAAGATAAATCATTTTACATTACAGCCATCATATATCTCAACTACCAAGAAACTAGAGTAACAACTTCTCTTTTAGAGATACTTTTTCCGCTAGCTTTCCTTTAACCTCTTCTTCTAGAATTGTAAACAGAAGAAAAGTCTAATCATGCCATACTGAGCTGTTTGTCTTGGTTAGCTCTCTCAGATGGCTGTAATAATTCCATGAACACCCGCGTTGCGTTTCTATACAAGAACATAGTTAATATTTTTCATTACAGAAGATGAAAATGGAAATACCCTTTACTTTAAAAATTCCTATATGACTAGACTGTCTTCAAAAGTACTGCATAGACTGTGATCAACTATGACATGAAGAATTTTTTTCAGGATTATTCCAGCGATTCAGAATTCAATCAGCTGTTGATATGTTTGGTGCTACTTAAAAGACTGAATCAAAAAAAAAATAATTATCAAATGTGAGGCTTTAAAGAGTGCTGAAGGTTGGTTCTTTTCACAGGCTTTTTTGAGAGAACAGTAAGCTATCAAATACGTCCACCAACAAACTTTTAGGAAGATTTGTCTAGACCTTGTGATAAGAGTGTGACATAACTCTTCCTAAGTGGACATGAGAGAGAATCCTTATCAAACAGCTTCTTTGAAGTTTGCTCCAACCTATTACGGTTAGAAGGAGTATCATATGGTCTAACGGCACAGGTTTCCAATGGAGATGACTGAATGATCTGGAAGCAACTGCTGATTAGACTCCTCGACAGAAAACGACGTGGAGCTGCCCATGCCTAAATGACAAACTGCTTGGACATATATCTGCAGTCTTAAGCTAACATGATCATTGTATTACTTCTAACAGTCATGGTAGAAGGAGGAACACTGTTTATCCAAATACAACTGAATTGAAAAAATTAGTTCTCCAATGCAAACCAGATATAGAGAAGAGACTCTAAACCTCTTCAGCAACAAATTACCTTTAGGTAAGATGAACACAATAATATTTTAATAGTTTTATAGCCACTTAGTAGGAAAAAAGTATTACGCCTACAACAAGGAGACAAAATTGATGTATTGTATCTCTTACCTCAACACACTAACAAAAATCCACTAACAGCCTTTTATAAGTATAATAAATCATCCTAGATTTCTGAGAAATAATCTAACTTTGTACTTTAAGAATTCTGATTACTCCAAAGATGTGTAAAATCTTTTACAAACTGTGTAATTCATATGCTTGTTTCTGGGAAAAACGTGAGGTAGATCAAATTACATTCCTTCAAAATTAATGCGCTTCATGACATGGCATCTGACACCTATTCCACTGAATCCAAGTACAAAAAAAAAAATTATGAGCGGATGTCACCATTAAAAAGCTACTTACTTGTATGTTAATTAAATATCAAGTTGCTAATTCAAAGCAGTAAATATGAAACTTGATTTGATATTGTACAAACTGAGGAGTGTGACTGACTTTCAAAAACGCAGCCCTTTCTGCAGCAGCTGTAATTACTAAATCATTCAAATTAGTAACCAGATAAAGAATTATAAACACTACAAAGTATCAGGAAACTGCTAAATGATCCTTTCATGAAACTTTCAAAAATAATTCTGTGGGCATGATCCATACATTCTTATTGAGAATTTCAAAACAAATAATGAGTAAAGATATATTTTAACAAAACACAGTCACTAGCTTTGTTAAGAAAGTGCAGAAATAGAAGGCTGTGTGCAAACTATGATACATACATGTTAGAAGTAAGCAAAAAATTACTAGTTTGGAATAAAACAATAAATAAAGACCAAACAATAAAGAGTTTTAGTGTAATCATAATGAAATCTGGTTAATACATCTTACTTTCTCTCAAATAATTACATGGACTAAGACGTCCTAGACTAAGTGTAATGTTCAGATTTCAGGTATTTGCAATTCTGCTGAATGATTTTAAGGTCTGTTGCAAACACTCATGAAAAAAATCACCTGATATCAGGTGATAAACTGATAGGCCTAAACTACTTTTTATAAGTAGTTTTGCAACACATCCCACTTAGGTGTATAACTGAATTATATAAAAAGACATTCAGGTACCACAGTGTGTACTTGGTGTAAGAGTAGATGGTGCTGTCCCAAGAAAAACTGCAGGCTGGGACTCTGGACATAAAGCAGCTGGTGCAGAGCCTGGGGCCTTTGCTGCTTGGAGATTAAGCGGGGTGGAATGAGCTGCAGGACCAATGGAAGAGCTCTTCATGGAGGAAGCAGTTTTATTCAGTTTCAGTGGAGTTTTTTCTCCCTCAGTATCTGTATCTGATTCATCTTGATCCTTATCATCCTCATCATCTTCATCTTCAGACCCTTCGGTATCTGATTCAGAATTACTGTCGGACTCTTTAAAAAAATGTAGCAAAAGGCACATTATGACCAGGTAACTAATAGCAAACACTTAAGTTTTAACACTTGTCTTTGGTCTTATTGAGTAAGGTGTTTTGAATTCAAAATTTTTAAAACATTTCTTGAGTAGCAATTGAAGGTTATAATGAATTACCTAAACTTTTAAATGACTAAAATAATGACAACATAAAGTAATCCTCCATTATAATGCACCGCTGTTTGGACTTGAATTCTTTGTTATTCCATGAGGAGAAGACAGAAACCAAAGTGTTTTAAAAGGGGGGCAGGAGTGTCGGAACTAGATGATCTTTAAGGTCCCTTCCAACCTGAGCCATCCTATGATTCTACGAAGAGATTGTTTACTATGGCTACAGCTAAGTAAGACTCCTCTGTGAGCCTGACAGCGGCTGAGCACTTGCACATGAATGGCACTTCACAGGCTGTGAAATCTAGCATAAAGAGGAAGAAGCAAATGGTGGAACTGGGTAGAGGGAAAGAGATGACAGAATTGAAAGTGTCACAATCTGGAAAAAGGAAGAGTCAGAGACAGGGTAAAGGGTAGACAGGATAAGGAATGGAAGACTGGCTACAGTTCTGAAGACAAAAAAAAGGATTAATATAGGGTATGTGGATAAAAGGAGGAGAGAGAGTAACAAAGGCGGAGCTGAACACAAGGGACATGGGCTCACAGGGGGAGGGAGTAGCTGGGAATATAATCAAGTCTTCAAAACAGGTCTAGCCTTTCTGAACTGATTCAAAGACTTTAGAAAGTAACCTAAAAAGTATCTGTGAACACTGAAGCCTTTACAAGTGTCCTGGTACCTTCCTGTAATCTTGCTCACTCACTAACATGCTCCTGAATGAAGCCTAAAAATACGTTTTTCTTTCCAGTCTTGAAAACTTGAAAGCAATTTGCCTTACTTTCTCTCTGGATGGGGAAGCCTGCTCTGCAAATGGACTCTGCCTAACAGAATAATTAACCGTTAACAGCCTACTGTCTCCAACCCTCTCCTAAACACAGTGCCATCCAAACAGTACATGAACTGTAGGCTGGGTGATTTATCTGGATGTCAGGTCTTCAACAGCTTTTCCAGAAGGCCCTCAGACTCCCTTTGCGAGGCAGCTGAAAGTATACCTGCCATGTGACCAAGTATCAGAATACTCAAAACATGATTTTGGATATAACACAAGGAAGGACTTGGAGGCATGCGCTACTTTCCATGGTATCCTGAAGACACTGGGTGGGCCATGCTGCCTCAACTTTTCCTTCATTTTAAAATACAGTGGGGAAAATGCAGGTTTTCAACACACACAAAAAAAAAGATTCTGTTTTTCCTATTAAAAAGATTAAACCACCTGATTGGCTATCATCAGAATCATCATCTTCATCATCCTCATCTTCATCTTCATCGTCGTCATCATCATCATTTGAGTCGTCAGAGTCCTTACTGCTGGGGGCATCTGAGTCTACCCCTCTGAACTGCTCCACCACCAGTTTTGGAGAATGAAGGCGGTGTTGTGTTTTTACTGCATTTACTGCATTATTGCTGACTGCTTTGTCCTTTCCTGAACCAGGTAACACAGGAGAGGTAGAGGGCATAACAGGTGTCCGGTTACCAGCTGTTTTTTTCCCACATGCACTCAAGTTCACTGGCAAAGAAAAGGGGGTACTGCTAGAAATGGCTACACTTTCATTGATCTTGGTCTGGGATTTCGGTTTCGTAGTAAGTGCAAGAGGAGCCTCCTGGATGACGCTCTGAATAACTCCATTGGGTTGGTGATTACCTAAAAGTGCATTTGTCAGGAATGGATTAGAATGGTTGTTTTCCAAAGATGTGAGTTTTTGATGAGCTGGTGAACTAGATGTTGATTTGGAGCTTGACAAAGCTGCAATAACCTTCTTCAGGTTCTTAGATGATTCTTGTTTCTTTAGATGTGCTGCTGGGAATGTCTGTTTATATTGTTCCTAAAGAAATAAGAAGACAGAGGAATAAAATCTGGATTTTCTTTTCTTTTTTTTTTTTTTTTTTTTCAGCCAGATGAACTCTATTATATCTTTAAAACGTGCTTTCAGAAAAGCTATTTTTAGTAGTCAAAAGTAGGTGCTAGTGACAACAGAAGAGATGAGTAGCTACAAGTTAAGTCTTTAAATCTTGGGATTTTCAGTGTAAACCAAGTAAGAAAAGATGGACTGAATGCAAAACAAAGCTCATCTAAAATAATGCAGGGAAGATTGCTGCATTGCTCTGAAAAACAGTTTTCATGAAGAAATTAAGCATGATCTTAAAAAAAAATGATAAGAAAAATAGATTACCTTCATGTACGTACATAAAGATAAACACACTTTTTACTCATTTCATTGCATTAAATTTCTTTTCTGAACATAAAATTATCTTTAGTAATTGGTCTATTTTAAAGCACACAGTAAATACAAACATGGTAATGGCTATAAAAGTAGAAAAAAACAAGATGACTCTTGGCACAGAAATGTTCTATCCAGAAAATCATGAGAAAAATGTTTTTACTCAAAAGCACTGTGATAAGTTAGGTTTTAATCTCTGAAAAAAATAGTACTATATATTTCTTCAGATAAAACTTAAAATGACATAGTAGTGCTCCAGAAATACATATAAAGCTTGTCTCAAGACTATTCCAAGGATAAAGAAAATTCATCTTCCTTGATTAAAAAAGAATTAATATGGTGCATCTAAAATCAATTTTTAAATATTAAGTCAAATACAATACATTCTTGAAGTCACTGCCACTTAAAACTGAGTATCAAACAAAACCCTATAAAAATATTTACATAGTGCTTGTTTGCAGTAGAAAAACAAAGAAATCAAAACACTAAATGGAAAATGGACCGCCATCTAAAGACTCTCAACCTAAATCTGACAACAGAAGCCTCTTCCGATGGTAAAGACACATGTTGTCTTTGTTGTCTAAGAAGCAACTCAGAGTTGAAAAAAGAAGTAGTGTTTCTTTTCTAGACTAGGAATAAAAATTGTGTTAAAACTTTAAAATCCTTAAATGGTGAGCTAGCTGTGAATCAGACTTCATTATACTTTTCATCTATGCTACTTATAATCAGGTGTTTTTTTTAAAAAGAAACATCTTCATGAACATATTTATACATATATATATATATATCCAGCTTCAACATTTTTAAAACGTTACATTTTTCTCTTCCAATCTCCATTACAATTAAACAGAACAGATATTATGAAAAGTCATCACAAGTCAACAAAAATGATTCTGCCTTAGTCAACAATAAAAAAGTACATAATCTACAAAGAATAAGCTACAATACTGTTAAGTTAGATATATGTAAACATATTGTAGAACCCTGAAAGGAAAAAGGAAATCAAAATTTTATGGCAAAGGCCATACTGAGTGTTAATAGCTATCAATCCACGAACATCCCCCTGTCTAAGGAAAAAAAAAAAAAAAAAAAGTAAATTGACATTTTTGAGGATTCCAGCTCTCTGATTTCAAAACACGATTTTAAAAGGTAGCTTTAATTATTTTGACTTAAAAATAACCAACTTGAAACAAAGAATAGTCTTGTTTATATGACTAGATATTGAAAGTATTAAACTAGCATTTTGATTAAAACTATGAGAAGCAAAGCTATATCGTCCAAGCCCATAAAATTTCTCAGGAGTATTTTTCTCGTTTTGATGTTGATTTTAGTTGCTCACATTTCTCTAAGAGGTGCACAAAAAGTCCTTTCCTTCCTTTGTCAGCATATAAACAGAGTAGTTTATAACCTTCATAAACCACCATACTGAAGCCCTTCCAAATGCAGTTACATTTTTAGTTACCCTTTGTGTCCAAGTATTACAGGGCTTACTGTATTTACAATAGTATGATACCAAAGTTACTAGGTGACCTTCAAAGAAAAGGTTCCAATTTAACAATGAACTGCAGACCACTTTAAATTATATTTAACATTATATTTGAAAGTTTGATAACACACTACTAAGTCTTGATAACAACTTGTTAAGCAGACAGTACAGGTTACAAATAGTTAGAACAGTGTTTTTTCACTCACTCGTTTTGATCGTATATCGCTGGTCAAAGGGATAGAGTCTTCAGAGGTATTCTTATTCCCTGCTTTGAGTAGATCAGAGGAAGGAACTATGAGTTTTAAATAGGTTTCCTTTTTGGCTTGATGTACCAAAGACAAAGGTTTCACATTGGGAACCAATCCTGTAGACTGTATTACACTAGTGTGTTTGTTCACAGATTCCTCCTTTGCCTGAGAGCTTTGGAAAATAAATGGAAGCTGCTGTGACAAAACCTGAGGCTGCTTCTGCTGGGACGGGAACGATGAGTGAGTCTGGGAATCAGACACAAGAGGTATCTGCTGGTGTGTTCTTTTTTCTTGGGACTTTTCAAGTGTTTTTTGTCCATCAGTTTTCATATCTGTTACACCACTATGCATTAGCACCTGCAAAACATACATTTATGACTGTTCATATTACATCACTTAAAGATGCTGAAAAAAATTACATCATCCATCCTCAAAGAGTAATTATACTGTTCTTTGCTGAAGATGAAAAATAAATTTTAAAAATCTTGTTACTTATTTAGGCTTTTTTTCTTTCCAAGATAGCTTCAGCATATGAATACGATGCTAATAGTAGAAAAAGATACTAAATCATGATCATTTAAAAATGTTTTCTCAACTGTAAACCTAACAGGATTCCTAGTAGATTCAAATCTTTCTCTTCTATTGGTTTTCAGCAAAAGTAACTATCCTATAGAAAAAAGGCAACTGCCCTGCCAAAGTGCAATATTTAGGCAAAGGTAAACTTCCAATACACTATAAATGCACAGCACGTCATTAACTTATTTCCCACCTGACAATAAAACAAACAATCTAGCACTTGTTACCCTCTAGTCCCCTCAGGAACAAGAAAAAGATACCAAAAAAAGGGAAAGTGAAAAAAAAAAAGAAGAAAAAAAGAAAAAACAGAAAACCTGTAAACCAATCCAAACCCAGCATTCCTAACATTTATAAATGTTAAATAATTATTCTATGGTACAAACATTGTATCTTTTTTTACCAACAGCTTTCTGTGACAAAACTGCAAGCGTCAGAGTGAGTTGTCATACCTTGTTCTTGGTTTTGTGATGTGCTTCATTTTCAGAATCAGATTCATCATCTTCACTTTCTTCAGCGCTCTGGTCCTCTTCCTCCTCTTCTTCATCCTCCTCTAGATCATCAGAGTCGCTACTACTTATGCCTTCACTTGATGTGTCTGAAGAAGAGCCTGAATCACTGTCGCTATTGCTGGAGCTTTCCACTGCTTTTTTTCTGGGCTTCTAATAGGAAAATGAATGCTCTATTAATGGTTCAGCTTTAATCTGCTGTATCACTTTTAGTATGCATAATCTTCAAAACATAAAACACTAAGACTTTGGAGTAAAGGGGCCTGCAATCCGCGAACGCAACTAAGGTAGCCTTAGCAAGAAACTAAGAAGCATTTTACAAGGTGATGAAAATTACACAGGTGGCAAGATCCTGCCAAAACGTTTTTTGGGGCACACTGGCAGGCCTGTACTTGGCAACCTACGTTTCAAAGCCAGAAATCGAGTTAGAGCCTAGAAAATTGGTCTGGAATTCAGGTCTAGAAAACATCCACAGAATTTATTGCTTCCAAAAATTCAAAAGCTAAGATTTTTGGCAAAAATAACACAGAAAGAACAACATGTATCAAATTCGCCAATATATTTAAGAAAAACTTATACTACATTATTTGTAATTTCACAGTATGTGCTATTTAGCGCTATAAGTTTTTGGTGACTGAAAACAATCAAATTGCTTCTGGGAATTGCTTCTAGAAAAAAAGACCAAAACCTGCTGAAATACTCTGACACTGTTATATTTAAATTCTTCTTGGAAAGAATCAATTTGCAGACCAGAGAAGGAAAGCGAATGAAGAAACAGAAGAATGGAGAAGCAACATCTGAAAAAAAAAATAAATAAACCCACTAACTAACCTCTGAGATGTTTACACTGCAAGACCAGATTTGAAAATGCAAGATATGGGGAAAATTAGCTTTTTAAAGAAGCTAATTAAAAGAAACACATTTTATAAACATATCTGAAGGAGCTTCATTGAGACTTGAGTGTTATAATGGTAGATATGCAAGAGAGACATTAAAGTATGTATTACTGCATAAGAGCACATAAGTTACTAACAAATTGTAAAAACAGTCAAAAGGAAGATAGATGGACAGCAAAAATGGTGCACAGAGGTTAAAAGAAGTTGCAGCAATTCAATACAAATGGGAACATCAGAGAAACAGTATTTTAAAATAAATGTTTTGTTAAGAAAAAAATAAACCTCTTGGCATAGTTAATGCCAACAAAATAGTTACCTATTTTGTGCATGGTTTGTGTAAAATAAATCAAGGTACTAAAAAGAAAGCAATTTTATATCAATAATCTTTGTCCTGTTAAGAAGGAATTCAATTATATTAGTAGAAGAACAAACTTCTTTAAAGTGGGATTGAATTTACATCATGAAACATCTATGAAACGAAGCTGTAAGTGGACTGAGTCTCAGTTACTTGTCAATAGGCTGGTATCTGTATGTTCTTTTAAACTATATTTTCTTTATTGATGTTTGTGATGAACACAGTAAAACTTCCCTAAACATGCCTTATGCAGAACACCGCATGCATTGGTTTGTTGTTGAGATATCTTAAGAATTTAAGTATATTTATTTGGATTTACTGCTTCACTGCTCAATTCAGAAAAGCATCAGTTGGTATTTCACATAAGGGACTGTGATCTGAATAGACGCAGACAAAAAAGCCGTTCTAAAAAACTGTACCTGTCTACAGTAGGTCCTAAATGTTTTGTTGCTGCTGGCCTCCTTGACATTGTATTTAAGTATCTTTCTGTTTAATATTTTGCACAGATGCAGAGTACTTTCACGAAGGTCATAAAATGAAGAACAAATCATGATCTGAAGTAATATAAGTAATAATGCATCCTGGAGCTACATAAATAGGATCCTATCCTAATTTTTGCCCTTCATTGTTTTCACCCTTCATCCCCTGCAGAGAGAGATCTAGGGGGTTATGGTTGACAGCAAGCTGAATGTGAGCCAGCAGTGTGTCCTGGCAGCCAGGAGGGCCAACCGTGTCCTGGGGTGCATCAAGCACGTCATTGCTAGTCAGTCAAGGGAAGTTACTGTCCCGCTCTACTCTGCGTTGGTGAGGCCTCACCTCCAGTACTGTGTACAGTTCTGGGCACCACAATACAAAAAGGACTGCACTCCACCAGCACAGATTAGAGTGGGAGACTAGCAAGAGACAAAGTTACTTGCTAGTGGCTTTATGGTCATGTTCAGAGTGGGCAAAGCCACAGACTGTGAAACAACCCACTGCCCAGACAGAAGGTGGCTGGATCTAACCCAAAGAAAATGGGTTTTCTCTGAGGAGTGCACATATGTTTAAGTCTACCTTAAGCCTTGAAGTAATCTGCAACTTTAGGGAATAAGAGAACCACTATACATTAGGATGAAACTTAAGACATACTATCCCAGAAAACTGACATGCTGACAACCCCAAAAGACAATTACAACTACAGACAAGATCAAAGAAATCAGAGGAACATTAAAAATTAAAACCCTGATGAAGCCTCAAGGAAAAGAACACATAAAAGTATAAGAAACTAAAAGTCTTTTAAAATAAGCTACACAATAACAGAAGAGAGCAGAAAACAGAAAAAGAGGTAAGTGATGTTATACCTTCACATTTAAGAGCAAAACATCACTTCACAGAAATTGCAGCACAAAATACTGTCTTTCTACTGCCTACTTTTCCCTGCTTTAGAGACTCAGTACCACCTGTGGATTCTTTGTAACATACTGAAACAAAAAAAAATTAAATTAAGCCTTCTGATCCACTTCTCTTTTATAGCATTCTGTATGTTTTGATTGGAAAGTTTGTTCAAATAACTCCATTGAAAAATACCAACCACATCTAGGTGTTTCACAGAAAAGGAAGAAAATTTATACTTACATACAGAAAATAATACAATGAGAAGAAAATAATGCTGACAAACATCCTGACTGAAATTTGAGGAGAAGCAAAAAAAAAAGGTGAAACTTTCAATGATACTTCAGTAATGCTCAGGGCCTCATCCAACCTGGCCTTGAACACCTCCAGGGATGGGGTATCTACAACCTCTCTGAGCACCCTGATCAAGTGCCTCACCAACCTTTGAGTGAAGAATTTCCTCCTAACCTCTAATCTAAATCTCCACTCTTTTAGTTTAAAGCCATTCCCCCTTGTCCTGTCATTATCTGATTGAGCAAAGAGTAGCTCTCCATCTTTTCTGTAAGACCCCTTTAAGTACTGAAAGGTCTCAATGAAGTCACACCGGAGCCTTCATTTCATTAGGCTGAACAACCCCAGATCTCTCAGCCTTTCTTCGAAGAAGTGCTCCAACCCCTTGACCACCTTTGTAGCCCTCCTCTCAACTCGCTCTAACAGGTCATACTCCAGGTGGGGCCTCAAAACAACAGAGTAGAGGGGGACTATCACACCTCTTCTGATGCAGCCCAGGATGCAGTTGGCCTTCTGGGCTGCAAATGTGCACTGCTCGCTTATGTTAAGCCTTTTGTCCACCAATGCTAATATATAATGTCAATATTGTGATTATATATTATATACACATATATAATACATATTGTATGTAATATATATTAAGAAATTGCATATCATTAATATATATTTTATAGTATGTTTTTTCTTGAATATTTGTGTTTAAAATATACTTGGATTTTATAATTGCATAAATGAAAATGTTAGTAAGTATAGACGTTACCTAGTGACGTTAGTGCTAGTAGTTCATAAACATGTACAAAGTTTAAAAAACAAGCAACAAAACATTTTGTATTGGCATAAATCATTTAAGAAGGTAACTGTTCACTCAAATCTAAACACCATCTCAATTTTTTCAGGTGAATCTTAAGTTGTTTATGCATATTTACCTTATCTTTGATTTTATCAGCTCTGGTGTCCAAAAGCTGAGCTTTGCTTTGCTCCTGGTTGTATTTGCGACCTCCTGCTCCTGAGGTTGTAGTTTTCACTTGTCCTGCAGATACTGCAATGCTAGTGGATAGTACAGATGTGCTGACACCACATACTGCAGTGGTACTGTTCCCATTCAGTGATCCATTTATACCTTAAAATGACAGATTTTACAAAGTGACACTTAAAAAAAAAAACACACTAAAATAGCATGTTCTTTCTTTGTGATGCCCCAGTCACACTAACCTAGCTCCAATAAAGCTTTAACATGACACTAGACTACTCACAATTAAATCCTATCATAATCCCAGTTTTGCCATCTAAGAATCACTTTGAATTGTTCATGGACTTACTTGAATAAAAACGTGCAGACCACCCCTCATCTGAAGGGCAAACAAATCTAATGCTGTAAGGTTAAAAAAAAATAAAAGATCTGAAACCCAAGCCATCCTAGAGTTTAATCAGGGACAGAAAAACAAGATTCTCCAAAAAAAGATACAAAAACATATACAATCCAATAAATATCTCACAGAACAATCTGCTTCAGATTTTGAAATATCAAAAACTCCAAATAAAACCACAATAAGCCAAAGAAGTGTTTTCTAAGAAAATATCCCTATAACCACATGAACTTGTTGCTCTGCAATCCCACAACTATTATCAGATTGATTTTGAAACACCTACAAGGTCCTAAAAGCTACCAGAACTATAACAAAAAAGCTGCTTGTACCTCAAACAAATATATGTTGTATTTTCAAAAGACATGAAGTACCGCTACATAAAATACTAGTTTGAATTGTAAAAAAAAAAAAAAAAAAAAAAAATTATAATGTTAATGGGCTGGTTTTTACCAAGATCATAGCCCTATCCCTTCTCCTCCATATCCTCCTGCACACAACTACCTTGGTATCTGCTTTTTATATGCAGAAACGTATTCAGTATGGAAGTACAGGCTCACAAATAAACCCATAAACACCCAAAAATCTTCCCCAGTATTCAGTCCCAGATAAATCATCAAAGGAAGAAGGATAAAAAAATAGCATTAGCAAGGGCATTTTTGTTATTGAAAACCCATACTTGTATATTACACACTTTGCTGACAGAATAACTTCACAGAGAACTTTTAAGGAATGGGAAGTACACTGAGAATTAGAGCTCAAATTCCACATCTTTCTGCACATGCACGAGTTTAATATACTCATTCAGCTTTAGCCATTACCTTTTTCTGTACTGCCACGACTATTTTTTCCTGTAGCTCTTGAGTGGAATGGAGTAGAATCGTGGTTTTGAGCAGGAGGTGCAAACAACGGTGGAATTCCCAAGAGCGGTGGGAAGAAAGCTGCCCCAGAACGAGAGTGTGTATCTGCAGTCCGCCACCATTCTGCACCACAAAGCAAATGAAAAACAAACTTCAGCTTTTCCAATGACACACTGAAGTATTTCTGCAAGAATGTTCCAGTACATAGTTTAGAAAAGATTTTCTATTTTTTTTTTACTCTTCATCACAATTTAAAGCACTTAGGAAAACACCAAACATGTTAAGTCACATGAATTTTCTGTGGCAATTCTGGCTGTAAATCATTTAAGTCACTCTGATAAAGGTTTTGATTCAGTGTTGCTTATATGCATTCTGATAACAAATACATAAATAACAAAAAGCTACATGAGAGTGATCACAACAACATGAAAATGCTAGTCTTATAAAGAGAACAACATTCACAGGCTGTTACTGAACATTCATTATCACCTCACCAACCTTCCTAAATCAGAACTATGAAAAAAAAAAAAACCAAAACAAAACACAGATTTAAAGTCACCACTGCAATCTCAGTCCTTGAATGCTCTGGGGTCTCAACCTCCTCTCCTTCCCCCCCCCCCCCCCCCCCCCCCCCCCCCAAAAAAAAACAAAAAACCATAGATCTGAAACTGTTCCCCAGGAAATTACTTACTTAATCTCAAAAATTCTAGGTACTCTCCTGGAGCTCTATAGTCACTCTGAAAGTTTATACCCTTCAATTTGAAAACAGCCAACTGTTCATTTTTTCTCTGATGTCCTCATTTATTCTTTCACAAGTAGCAATGAGGCCACTTTGTGACATGCTCTTCATAAAAGAAATTCATCTTGTTGAGTGAGAAATATTTAAAAAATAAAAATTCAATGCTAGTGTTGAATTCGATGTCTAGTGTTTTGGTGTTTCTGTTGTTTAAAATTTTCATCTTAAATCATTACTTTTGTTTTCCAGCAAAATGAACTTTTAAGTGAGTTGCTACAGACCCTACAACATTTTTTTAAGCTCCTTAATAGAGCAACAACTATTTAGAATACTTATCTAACCCTTTTTGCAGGTTTCTGAAATTCCACAAGACCAAACTGAGTATAGCCATTCCGTGTAAAAAAAAATAATCAGCCATTTAAGAGGTAAATATTTACTGTGTGGTTCTTGACACAGAAACATGGGTTCCTGTGCTTTAAATAGGAGCCCAAAAGGAGTGTGCAGATTTGCCTAAAGGAATTTTTTTGTGTGTCAGTCTTATTTTTTAGTAATTGCTGCAATAGCTAAAACAACATTTTGTAATAAACACCAAAACACTGGTTAACAATAAAACAAAACGCAAGCATAACTAAATAACTGCCTATCCAAATCTTTCTGAAGGAAGAAAAAAAAGCACTACAGAAGTAGCTTTGCATAATTTCCGCATAAACAGCTGAGAAAGCACTAAAGTACTGAGTTCTGTACACCATAAGGATGACAACTGTCAAAAGTATAGAAATTGTTAATTTACACATACACGTTACAAATTTGATTAAAAGACTTGCACCACATAGTAGAGCAAGATTTAGTCCAATGCATTAGGACATTTATTTTATTGTAATATGAAAGAGCACCAAAAAAGTAAAGAAAGTGAGCAATACTTACAGAAGCTAAGGATGTTACACACAGTAATTAAGACCGTTATGAATACATAAAATGAAGAACATTATCTGTAGTATTTTAGCATTAGTATTTAGTAACATCATACACTTTTTAGTATTTGTAAGTATTCAGCATCAGCATTTTGTTAATATATAAAATACTAATAAACTTTAACCTGACAGTTATCAATGGACACTGAAGTTTTCTTATCACTAAAAAATAAATGAATAAATAAATATGGCTACAACACCAACAATGAAAACAGAAGACTGGGCATCCTAGATCAACAACTCCAAAACTTTATTCATAGCCATGATAAGCAAGCTATAACTGGTCTGCAGAAAACTGAGCACTGCTCCGTTATCTTAAATTTGGAAACTGAAGATTGTGAACTGAGTGGTCCCACAAACATACAGAATCATTGCCCTAAAACATGCTAACCAAAATCAAAAATAATGGTCACTGGAATATATACAGATGTATATATGTGTACATATATATAATACACATATATGTACACACACAATAGTGCATGCAGACGAACTGCTACCAAATTCAGTTAACTGTCTGCTACCAAATTCAGTTAACAGTCTACAGCAAGGTTATAACAGCTACGTACAACAAGACTGCCTGACATAACTACTTATATTAGCTATTTATTGTATTATCAAAATCTATGGAAAAGACTGCCTTTCAATGAGATAGCAAACCAAAATCCTATGATTCTTTTTTTCCCCATACACCTACCTAAACAGATATATAAATTTGAAAAAAGCACGACGTGAGTCTCTCAATTGTCAACTGAAACTCTTAAAAACATCACAAAAAGCCAGATAATTGTCTAGGGTCATATGCAGACAAAGCTTTTATTCCTACTTCAGAAAAAAAAATACAATTTACTCAGTGGAAAAAGCTCTTGCAAAATGAAATGAAGTCACAGGGAAGCTATGGGTATTTACCACCCCTTAGGGAAAAAAAAAAAAAAAGTTTCTGTTACTTTACTGCACTAGCATAAGATAGCTGGTACAATTAAATAGACTTTTAAAGTAAGAAAAAAATTTAAAAAATCTCACAATGAAAACATGATAAATGTATCAGTAACTGTATCAACTTTTTGAAGCTAATTTACCACTCCTTAAGAGGCTTTTGTTTTTTGCTGGTTATACACATAGTATCTCATGTGACATTTGTAACTGAAGAAGCCTGTGGCTTACATGAAACTAAATTTTAAAATACTAGCAGAACTCTTTGCTGTATTTGCTTTAGGCTTTTGCCAGTCCCTAACCTTACACTTCCCCAAATTCTACTTAAGGGGGAGATTGGGAGGGACCACAAGAGCAGCAGGGGTCTCTGTATGAACCTCACTTTCTGGTAGGAATTTCTCTCTTTGAAGCTACAGAAAAGTAATTTAAGAAAGCATCTTGACTTACTGTGTACTTTGGAGAATGTTCTACAAAACCTATATACATTAGAAAGCTTGGTTCTCTGACATACGATTTAAAAAGTATACAATACTTTTACAGAGGAAAAATCTCTCTTTACCCAAGGAATTATCTGCAGTGCAGCACCCTCCCTGAGTTACAGCATCCCAAGAGCAGAACATTCACACTGAGGCAGAATGGCATATCAGTTACGACCACATACTTCAGTAGGATCAGTCCAGGCAGGAACACTTCCACACCAATGCTTACGGCCTTAAACCACCCTGTTTTCAGAAGTTGAACTCATCTCCCTATCACAGCACGATATGGATGTAAACTGGGGGTGGGGAGAAGAAAACACTGACAGAACTCACAAAATGAAGTCAAATTCAATTTCCTTTTTCAGGTTTGGATACAACTTCTGCCATGAAGTGTAACAGACAAAAAGCATGTTTACAGCGGAAAACAAGTCTATCTTGTTATTGGCTGAGTACTTTCAAACACTGTCCTTATGCAATCAGCACAACAGGTAACAATCAAGGATGTTGCATTGTGATGGAAAGAATAAAAAGGATCACATAGTACTTGGATTTAAATGGTTCTTAGAAGACCATTGTGAGAGCATCCTTCCTGAAAAACTCAGGACATATACAACAACGTATTTTCTTCTTCTCATCAATTTTGCCTAGGACTTAAACAAAGCCCACACTCTGAAGTCTACAAAGTTTGCTTAGTAGATGAGGACAGTTAGCCTTCTTCTTTAGTTTAATATTCTTTGCAACAATGTTTACCTGGAAAAGGTGCTAGCTGGGGATGTGCTGCTAAGGCTGTGGGTGTACCAAGTATTCCCAAGCCACCAAACTCTGAATACCCTGAGCTGGCTGCATGCAGGCCAAAGACTGGGTGGCTGACCACTGGGAAGGCACTCGACACAGTGGACAGGTTACACGGCTGTTCCCCAGCTGTTCTGAACATATATCCTGAGGGGAAAAAACAACACTTGAAATTGCACTACCAAAACAGATGCAACATCATGTGAAGTCCAACCTCAATCATTAGAGAATTTATTTATTTTTTAATTTTAAAATCTAACTTTAAATTTCACATATTGTATCTTCTAGCACTGTTCTGTTTCTCCACAAAAAGTATCTGAAAACTTTAGCATCTCTAACAAAAGGTCTGTAAGTAAAAATGAAAAAGCGGCATCATATTTGCCACAGCAAATTCTGTTAGCAGTGGGAAGGGGTCTGTTCCCTTAACATAACAGGGTTAGAAATGGAGGGAGATCACTTTATTAGCAGAACTATATGAAGTACCTATCCTTAATAGACATGAAATCTGCTTCAGGGGCCTACAGTACACAAGCTAATAATGACGTACGCAAAATAACAGATGCATTGTGCATATCTTAGAAATTATAAAATTCAACTCAAAAATCCTAACAACTAGTCATTTTTGATGTTTAAAATGAAATCTATGTAAGCCAACTTTAAAACAGTTTCTACCTGTATCAAGCATAAAAATTGAATTTCTAGGGAAGCCATTAACTTTGCCTTGTAGAAGTTGTGAAACTGGTTTTATACTGTATGTGCACTACATTTCACATTTTTAGCTACAGTTGTAGATTACTTGCATTGAATTAAACGTAGCTCAATTTCCAAAGAGGATGCAAAACATTAGTTTTAAATGGCAAATACACATTTGCTCCTAATTCTTTTCCCACAGAGGTTAATTCTAATCTGATACTATTTCTTCTTTCAACTTCATTTATAACACATAGAATACTAAATAAATACACTTATTTATAACACATAGAATACTAACTTGCAATCACATGATCAAACAGGAAACATTTGTCTGACTTCTATCAGAAGTTACGCTGTCTGATTTTACCAGTCTATTTAAAGCTACAACCTTCTATGTATGTGCCCTCCATTTTGACAAGACTATTCTTTTCTTGTCTGCCTAGTGAAAGCCTTAAAGCTCTGCCTTAAAGCAAAATATCCATTTCAGAAAACTGTTTTGTTTTTTTTCATATATTTCACCTAATTTGATTTAAATAATATTGTATGAAAAGTCTATAAAGAGCGACATTTTTAAACAACTTTTTATGTGGCGTGCTGAAGTGTTTTATCCTGGCATCTATGCTGTTTAATTTTATCAGTGACCTGGAAGAAGGAATTGGGTGCTTTCTCATTATGTTTGGGGAAGGCACTTGAAGACCCGGCTGTCATTCAGGGGGACCTGGATACGTTGTCAGAATGGACTGGCAAGAACCATACAAAACTCAATAAGGACAAAAGCAAAGTCTTGCACATAGGAAGGAACAATTCATTGGAATAATACAGGCTGCAAACTAACTGGTTGGGAAGTAGCTCTACAGAAACACCCTATGGGTTTTGGTAGATACCGAGCCAAAAATCAGCCAGCAGCATGCTGGACTACAGGAACAGAGCATGGGAAGTTAATACCCCTTATCTCAGTGCTCTACAGACTTAATTTAAAATACTGCATAATGTATTAGATTACCAGTACATCAAAAACATCAACCTTAGAGCTGACCTTACTTTGGTTTAGAGGACAGACTAGATGACCTCCTGAAGTCCCTTCCAAGATGAATTTTAAAGTGATCTGCGTCTACAGATATGCATATACCGTACATAGCTCCAAATAAACAAGTAGCAACTGCTAGAAGCACTCTAGCTATGGAGACTGAAGTTCTAGTAAGGCCCATTTACTGTACTTCTCTGCAGGATTTTAATTAGCCTATCAAATCACCAGCAGAGTGCTATCACTTGCTACCGCCTATGCAGCTTGAATTTCTCTCTGTTTTGCTATATGAATAAGATTACATCCAATATACATAAAAAGAGTCTCAATGTAAGGACCTTAAACATCCAATGACATAGACAGTAAGATCGAGTGCACCCTCAGCAAATTTGCTGCATGACACCAAGCTGAGTGGTGCAGTTGATACAACAGAAGGAAGGGATGCATGCCCTCATGGGGCCCCACTTGGAGTCCTGCGTCCAGGGTTGGAGACGCAGCACCAGAAGGGTGTGGGGCTGTGAGAGCGGGTCCAGAGGAGGCCACAAAGATGCTCAGAGGACTGGAGCACCTCTCTGTGAAGAAAGGCTGAGAGATCTGGGGTTGTTCAGCCTAATGAAATGAAGGCTCCAGTGTGACTTCATTGAGACCTTTCAGTACTTAAAGGGGTCTTACAGAAAAGATGGAGAGCTACTCTTTGCTCAATCAGATAATGACAGGACAAGGGGGAATGGCTTTAAACTAAAAGAGTGGAGATTTAGATTAGAGGTTAGGAGGAAATTCTTCACTCAAAGGTTGGTGAGGCACTTGATCAGGGTGCTCAGAGAGGTTGTAGATACCCCATCCCTGGAGGTGTTCAAGGCCAGGTTGGATGAGGCCCTGAGCAACCTCATCTTGTGTGTGGCATTCCTTCTTATGGCAGGGGGGCTGGAACTAGATGATCTATGAGGTCCCTACCAACCCAAGACATTCTATTCTTTGATTAAAAATGTACCCATTTGCCCTATCAGCAAAATAGCACAAAGTTTCCAGAAAGCACATTTCTTGCAGAGGGGTAGACAATAACCCCCCTCTACTCCCTAGGCACTGTTCATTGGGGAAGGGCAGCGTATGTTATTATTCGGCTCCTAGATAACATGTGACAGTATAGGGAGTATGTTCCAAGAATTGTTTTTTACATGGTGACTGTAACACGTTTTTTGAAAAGATCATTTCAGAAATTTTTGTACTTCATTCAGACCTCCCACCAGAAGCCCTGGAATTTTCCTTTGTGCCACCAGGTCCTGCCACCATCTTTACTTTAAAATTTCTAAAGCAGGTTCTGACCCAAGTCAATACCCTCTACTAACCAGTTTTAGAACACTACTGTTCAGTTGCATTGAATCTATTGAGTCCAACTGCCTGACCACTTCAGGGCTAACCAAGAGTTAAAGCATATTGTAAGGGAATTAACCAAATGCCTCTTGAACATGGACAGGCATGGAGCATCAATCACCATGCTAGGAAGTATGTTCCAGTGTGTGATAACACTCATGGTAAAGAAATTTTACCTAATTTTAACAGCCCATTTCACAAAGAAACAAAATAATTCTAGAAAACCTTTTCTACCATCATGCCAATGAGATAAACTTATAAATTTCAGAATGTAAACAATGAGTACATGACATCAGCTTGTGAAGTTCATCATCCTTATCATACATAAAAAAATTAGATGGCTTTATACTATACTATATACAAAAAAAGCATTACAAGTATGGCCATAAAAAAATACAGCACTGTGTGCTATCTAAGCCAACATCTGATGTGTCCAGAAAACAGAGGCCATCAACGTCTAAATATGCATTTAGAAATATGGAAGAAATAAAACAACTGTTTGGTTGTAACAATAAACCAGATTGTAATGACACTTCTCTATTTCATAGAACATCAGTCTGTCCAGCAATGAATTCTAGCTTTTTTTTTCCTTCAAGTTACTAACCTACTATAGACACATTCTGCATCCCAAAGTTGAACATTGAATTGCACTCCTTAGCATTCTTGACTTTCTTCAAAATTTTGAATTTTTTTTTTTTTTATCACAGTTTTTGAAATTTTACTAGCCACTACAAAGGTAAATGATTGAAAGCACTCCTCCAAAGGGCAATATCCATTTCAACAATGCTGGTCTCTTAGTAACAAGGAATGATAACTGTGAATGCCTTTGTTAATATAAATGAACTTCATGGTACAATATATTGAGGTATTCAAACCTCAATGAGGTATAAACACTTAACTAATGCCTAAAAATATAAAGCATCAGTGCATCAACCAGTAAAAATAAAAAAATAATTTGTTATTTCTAATAACCATGCTAAGGGCACTCCAGCTTATACCACAAATCTAGAGAACTGCTTAGAGTGACAGCAATTTGTTTTCACCTTGTGTTGTTTATTAATCATTACAGTGCTATCAAAGTTTGTCTTCTACATGCTTTCCAACACCAGACTCTAGATCCTCTAAACATTCTGTTTGGAGGACATGTAAAATTTCGTAATATGTCCCACAGCATAAAACTTGAAAACATGGAAAAGGCTGGAAAACAAGTACACAGATAAAATACATGAATGCAACAGCAAGGACTCCACCTTTCACTTTACTTCATAAATCACAAGCAAAAAAGAAACTAGTCAAACTAATTTTCTGGGAAAAAAATAAATTTTCAAAATGGACCAACAAAACTACTCCGCTGACAAAGCCAATGCAGAATTCAGGCACAAACACTGCAGATAAACTTGTAAACTTGAAAGAGTGAAATATATAAAGAACATACAAAAGAGTACCAACCTACTAAGCCATATTTTAAAAAGTATCAATCATATATTAAAAGCCTCAATGGGAGTGCCGTAAGAACTAACACATGCTTAATGTTGTTTTAAAATCAAATTATTTAGATGCTCAAATACAACAGTCACCTTCAGCCTCCAGCATCCAAAAAGCACTACGCTGAAATTTATTAGAAATAACATTGAAAGAAATAGATTCCAACCTCATGGTTGGAAAAAACAATCAAAACTAACCATTAACCTGCATAGTCTTAATTAGCAAGCATCAGATGAAAGAGAATTGTAAAACTCTTGAATACTTGAGATAACCCTAAAGAACCACTCAGCTCTGGTAATATCAAAATGCTAAGACCAAACTGTTCAGCTTTAAACAGTTTTACATGCAGCTATAATGACACCTCATAAAGATAAAACACTACGTTATGGTAACATTTACTCATGTAAGAAAAGGCTATTGACTTGTACTCTTCCGAAGTTGCTAGGAAATATATCTACACATTTTTTATCTTAAGTAATACTGACTCTTTTTAAAATTAAATTAAAAGATTTTCAACTGGGACTTAAATTCATGGTAACCCACTACTGTTCAAAATAAACTTGGGCCGTTGAGGTAGAGTGAGCAAGAATGTATTCTCCAAGCTGAGAAACCCTTCTGCGCGAGTATAGTACAACCAGTAAATTCTGAGTGTCCTCTACAGCCTAAGAGTGTTCATTTGAAACTTCCTAAAGAAGACAACTAGAAAACAGATATGTATACCTGGAATCAAGCTTTATCTATTTATTTTAATTAGTCTAAAGCCAGCCAGAAAAGATGCTTAAGCTTAAATTGATCCAGAACAAATAACAATGTTTTTAATTTTCAGTACTCCACTACAAACTTACCTTGAAAAGCCATGTTGTGTTCAGTAGCACATGCCATTAGAAACAGTTCTCCATGGTAGTTCTCAGAATGTACTACAAGTTAATTTATATAGGACTATGAACATATAATCCCAAAGTGAAGATTTATGAGACTCTATTACCTCTCCTCACTGTATTTACTTTATAGGTATTACAACATCTAATTGTGTGTCTTCTGTAGTGCTGTGCATGTAGAGGATTTATAGTTAAACACAATGAACAAAATAAAACTCATCTGTAAGAAGTTGAAAAAAGTAGTAATGATACTAGGCTGTCAGTTTTTGTCTTCTCTGGAAAATTCAGTTAGCCCTTTGCTTAGGTAGCCCTTTCATTTTAACCTCAACTTTAAAGAAAAAAAAAGTTTCATTTTTGTCCAGCAACTGATAGTTAAAGAGACTGATAGAAACTATCCGTATTCATGAGTTCTTTCCTTTAGTTTTTTTTTTAAATGGTTAAATCCCTTGCCTGCTGCATCTGATCTTTTGTATATGCTCTCTCAAGGACACTTTGTATTCCTAAAAAGAAGCTGGAATGTAGTTTACTATCAATACTGTCCCATCAGTTTCATTTAGGAGTAAATTCATTCCTCTACCTGACACAACAGTACACTGTGGTTACTGTTGCATCCACTCTGAAAAGGTATACATTGTTCTAGAGAAATTTTGCAGAAGTGTTCATGCTGTCAACCAGCCAAACATAGTTTTCTCATGAATGATCCGTAACTATAACAGTAATTTCATTAAGCCAAAACTTTTCTGACTGTATAGGATACTCTGTAGACAAGATACATTAGTATCCTAGTCTGTTTCCAAACTTTTTTATTCACTTCTGTGATCTTACGTTATTTATATAAAAATATGAGTATGTCCATCAGTCTCATTCTGATAATCAAAGTATGTTAGCTTTTAAAAATATTTTTTTCCACATTTAATAATCTCATAAGAACAATCAACTATTCTTTCTAATAGAAGGTTAAAGGCATCTCAATCCATGCATTAGAATAGAAGGGTCCCTTTTTATTCCAATTCCTTCTACTAATTTTCTTTGCAATAATCAACTCTTTTAAGTAGCCTCTGTTATAAACTTGATAGCGTACCCTGTCAGTTGCCAGGGTGCATGGTTGAGTTAGGACTGAGAGTCTTTATGCTTTGCTAGGAGATTACACTACAATAAAAGGTTACTCCAGCATATTTCAAGGTTTTATATTTATATGCGTCTATTTTTAAAATTCACTCCCCCAAAAGAAGAAAGAAACAGCAAGGACGAGCTAGTTAATTCACCATTTCTTGCTTGGTTGATAACTCACATGCTTCAGCAGTTGAAAGGAAAGTTTAATTTACAAAAATGATATCCTTGCATGGAGAAATCCTCCATATGAATTTCTGATTCAATCCAAGATGTTTGACTAGTCAAGTTTATGTAAGACTATGGAATTTTGAAGTTCAGCTTTTCCATCACAACTTCCATTAGAATAAACCATTTCTCCAGGTATAAAAACAGAGTAGGGACTAGGCTTGAATGCTGAGAACATGATGCATACTCAAGAAGTTTATATCTGAACCTGAAAAGCGGGAGCAAGTCTGCTAAATGAATTTGTAAAACAGTCCCCACTACTGAGGCAGTTCTGCAAACCGTAAAGTTCTTTCACTTTTAAAATGTATAAATCATTTTAATCCTTTAATACATAAGCACTATGCAAAATATATACAGATAGGAATTTCCATCCTAAAAATAACCAAAAAATGAACATTTTATTTTGGTGCGTCTGTGAAACCTTAGTATATTTGACCACGCATTAATAATTCCAAGTATTTGCAAACACTAAAATCACATTGCAATATATACTTGAGTTATTCTTACCGCATGTGTTGATTGTGGAACTCAGTGATGCAGCTCCAGTGGTAAGGCCACCCTTGGAAACTGCAGAAGGAACAGAAGGTGTAGAAGACACTGGAGATGAAGTAGCTGCACTAGATGAGATCGATGAGGACGTTAACCGCTCTCCAGACTCCATATCTGTAAAAGACAAGAAAAACGTCTACTTTCTGCAGCAGGAAATGAAATCACAGGAGGGCCTACAGGATTGTCTGTGCTGACCATGTTGCAGGAACTGCACTTGACTCAAGCGGTTTCCTGAGAGACCTTCAGGTGAGAGCTACACCACATGAAGAGCACTCAGTTATAAGAGGAATAAAGCGTAACTGCAGCAGTAAGGGAATTAGGTACTTCTGTTGAGAGCAACGTAACATTTGAACTTGAACGCTGCAAAATGGAACCTATGACAGTAACTGCTGTCTCCAATGCCCACCAGCAGCCTTAGCATCAGGGCCTTAGGAGCACTAACAAGCCTTAATTGCCCCAAAGAGCCTCACCTAAGACAACCATCCCACACTCTCTGCCCAGAAGTTTCATTTGGGTTCAGGCCTGCACCTTCAGCCCTCACCTGAGTCAGGTCATACAGGCCTCTCTGCAACCTGGCCTGTACCCACACTTCATGACTAGATTCCTTGTTATGTGTTGTAGCTTCCCTCCAGTCCTGTATCAGCCCCTATCTTCTGCTACTCCTGACCAGATTACCAGAGAGATCCTAGGCCCAACCAACTCCTTTTATTTTATCTGGATCCTATGACCAGTACTCTACTCCACCCTGCCTTCAGATCCTGTGGAACTGTTCCCTGCTCAGGGAAGGCACTGTCCGTGTCACCTTCAGCTCCCAGCCTGCTCCTCCTTGTGGAACAGCACTGCTCTTGCTGCTCTCCTAGAGAGCTTTTAAGAACTCATAATGCAGACAACTCCATAGAAAGTATTTCAACTTGGGGAATGGCCTAGTTGTTATGGTGGACTATTATAAATATAACAAATCGCATAATTGCTAGCTTCCCCCTCCCCCTGTGGATTTCTCATATAGAGTGATGCTTTTACTTGTGCCACGAATTGCCCAAATCAAGTTACAAGGCTTATGTAACTGAACACGTGTCTGTACTTTAAGAAAAATACACAGTAGAATTATCACTAAAAACTTATTTGTTGAGAAATGGTTTCTCAAATACTTAAACATTTTATTCAAGCAAATAATATCTAACCATGGTGGCAGCACAGTCAGAACACTGACTCAATCTGCAAGAACTCCAGCTGATGATGGGTCAGGATCAGACTTCAGGAGGATGGGGAAGACATCGTAGTGTCCCATTATTATTTTAAGCTCAATGAGACTAACCACAGTTAACACCTATCAGGGAAACTCCTGAGAAACCAGTTCCTGTCCTAGAGTCTCTTTCAGCTACAAGAGGCACCACTGTTTCTCAGGCCTATCACTGCCACGGTGAGGAGGCCAAGTACTCTGCATCAGTCCAACAACTGACATAAAATCTCACTCTCCTCTTACTAAAACAAAATGACAGGTAAAATACGCACAAGAATATATATATATATAATTTTTTTTTTAAATTAAAATAGAAATTGTAAAAGCGTTAAGCAGTTCTGACCCAAAGTTACGTCAAAACAGTGACTTTTAAAATACTCATTTGGAAAGGCAGCATAAACGCTGCTATCTACTTCTCCAGAAAGATACAACATCTTTGTTCCTCAGTCACTTAAGCTGCATCTTAAAAAGCCAAAGGAAATACAAACAATGCCATTTAAGTAAATCAAATTATTTATCACTGTTTTTTCTTATATGTGGCAATTTTGGACTGAGTAAGGTCTCTAGACTTTGCTAGATAGCAAGACATAAGAAATGAAGTGAAAAACCTGCCAACAAGGGAACTATAGTATACCATCTAGAACTGCCCACCCTTTCTGTAACAAAAAAACACTCTACAGATAAAAGCACTGGAAGACTTCACTGATTTTGTTCTTTACTCCCCAGTTTATCATTCAGAATTTTCAAGCATTCAGGAGAATTTATTCTATCTGCAAATATATATATAAAAAAAAAATAATCAACTGGTTACACTGATATGGAAAAAGTAGTACTTTACTGAATATGAGGGCTATGAACTTTTGCTTTAGAACAGTAGTTATAATTAAAATATTTTCCTTCAAAGACATTTTCAAAGCCAAATACTACTAAGCATTGTAAATCTTTTTTTTTTTTTCTTTTTAAATTCCAGGACACCTAAATACATACTTTTTTCCAATTAAAACTTTCCATCTACAGTTAAAGAAGAAATACTTTTAATAAAGAACAAATTAACTACTGTATGCTTTAAATATTATAACATGTTCATTAAATTTCATATTTTTCCTATTTTTATAATAAAAAACTTTTCATAGCTTAAGTATGTAGCATTCACATGCATTATTTCACACTACAAAAAATCATTTTTAGTATACATACAGAAATCAAAAGAAAAAAATATATAAATGAAAATAAAGTACAGGTGATGAAGATATAAAAAAGATATAAATGAAAATAAAGTACTTCTAAGTCTCTATGGAATGACCAAATTTAGGTGAGGCCAACAAGTACTCTTTGTACAGAAACCTACGGTTTTGTTGTCTTTTGGTATTCACTGTTTTAAGTATGGCTACAGTGAATTTACTATAAATACACAAATGGCTTAAGAGAAATCAGAAACACACCATAATGGCATTATTACAGTATTCACTTGTAAAAGGAAAGGTGTTTCTAAGTTTCAGTGTGCTACATTCAGAATTCAGGATTCGGACTTGGTATTTCACTCGTGTTTCCTAACAAAGACATCCAAAGCTCTCTAATTTCTGCAGTGTTGCTCTCATGTTGCATGTTACAATTCATTATTAAAATATTTACCATCTAATGTATTTTGTAAATAAGAACAGTTAGAAACTACCCATTAGCACTCAGCATTTCTGCTACAAATGGGAAGACATGCTTGGTAAATTAAGATTTTTTTTTCTTTTAAATACAGAAATGGATGTCTCTATAGTTGATAGGCTTTTAACCAGCATAAGCTACCTCTCTGAACTGGCAATACAGCACCAATTAAGACTGGAGAACAAAAATAATAAAAGCTGTTCTTTTAATGTTTGGTATTAGTTTGTAGGGGTTTTGGTTTTCTATAATGTTGTGTTTTTTGGATTTGGGGTGGACAGGGACTCTTGTTTGTTTGATGGGGAGGTGTTTTCTTTAGGGATTGCAATTTCAACCTTTAATTCAGCTAAGTTTTTGTTTAAGTTTAAATAGAATAAATAGAATATTGGTATTTGTTAAATTTTGAGATGAAGAAATGAAACTCTTCCTAGATACATGTATTTTTGCTTTCAAATTAAGTCAAACCTTATTTCTGTTTAGTTAGTTTATTACACTAAACCACAGCAGATGGTTGAAACCAAAAAAGATAATCCCTGAGAGCCATTAATCAGGATCAGCAATAATTACACTGTAGACCTAATATGTTCTATGGCTAAAGAGCTCATACCAGTTACAACAGATCTGTATTCTTTTAAAGCTTGAGAGCATATATTAAACATTTACTACATTTTACTGTATTTTGCCAGTCAATACTTATGGTAAAGTTTCATGATTGCTTTTTAAACACTTATATTTATAAACGAGAAACTGAGTAAGTAAAACTGATTTTTTTTATTATTATTCTCTTCCACACATAGTGATTTGTGTCAGTCCTTCTAAATGCCTTGCTTGAAACTCCAGTTATTTTCCCAAAGTTCACCATGGCGAATAATATTTATGAATGCAACTTATGCAACTTTACTCAGTGAAAACAGAAGGCAATCTCTCTAAAAGCATGTGCAGCTTTTCACTAGAAAACAAAAATCTGATTAAAAAAAAGAAACAGGAAAAACATTACTGATAAACAGAGACTTTTTCATAAACATAGAATACTAAACATAGCTGAAGTTCTACAATGGGAAGCACCAACTAAATTATTTTCACATTTAATGAGCTGAAATTTTTAAAAACTGAATTACCTACCAATTCCATGCTCAAAACCTCTGCTGAAATGTACACTACCATAGAAAAAATACATACGCTCTTAAGTATGTATTAAAAAGTAACTCCCTTGAATGGATGTGATCATCGATATAACAGTATCCTGTCAACATCAGTTGGATGCCCAAATACTATGAAGCTAGTCTTGAAAAACATCCAAAAAGTAGATGCACACACTTAAAACTTCCAGTTTAGCCTCTACACACTTATATATTACTTCGTTATTTTAACTATTACCTTGAACACAGTCAAGAAGTTGAAAGTGCAAAAGTAAAAATAAACTTTGGACTTCTTCAACATCCAAGTGAAATTTATAACAACTATTTGACAGCAACCAGGAGCAGACTCCCACAGCACTCAGCGTTACCTTGCCAACAGAGCAAGGTATTTGGTCATTTTTACAAGGTATCACCAGTCCGTGGCTATTTCTAGAGTCAACACGTGTTGTAAATGCTTAAAGATTTTACAGCTGTGTAAGGGAAGCACATCAGCCTCTCTCAGAACAGACACTCCAGCACAGCCAAGTTCATCACAAATTCGGAACGTAGCTCCGTTGTATGAACTAAAACTGAAAATCTAACTCTTACCCTTTGTAGTTGGGCAGAACCCTAACAGGTCAGCACAAAGAGGGTCAATGCAGTGCAGAGTGAGAGTGCTGGCCAGGCGGTGAGCAAGCATGCCAAGCAGCACCTGTGGGTTCTGCACTACCATGTCACAAAGGACACAGAACCAAAGACAAACAAAAATATAAAAGCAGTGGTATGCCAAAAAATACAACAAAGTACCACCCTGACCAAAGACTCTCAGAGAAGGAAGAGTAGCGGCTACAGGAATGGGTGCAGTACATTATATACAAGCTGCAGATGCAAAAGGCACACAGTGATGTTCCCAGTTCTAATGACAAGGTCCACTCAGAAAACTCACAATGTGCAGTCTACTACTACTAATGTGTTTTAGGCACCTGAGGTCTTTAAACTCAAATGAAACTGCTGATAAAGTTAGTGAGATTCACTTCATGTCTTGAATGCTGTACAAATCTTAAAGACATCTTCAGTATAATTATGTGACCTTCGATAATTTTCTTTGAGCAATTCACATAAAATTAAGGAAGGAAACACTAACAGTTTTATTTTTAGTAAATTAACAGCAGGTTTGTCTTACGTTTCTTTAGTATCGTATTAACCACAAAGAAACTCCACAAATAACCTTAATGTATTATTGTTAGATAGCTATGCTGTGCAAGGCACATGGTGCATTCCTGCACCATGCCCTGAAGCCTTTACAGCTCCGACCCACCCCCCCCCATAATATCAGGCCAAATTTGATCATTGATGTAACAACTCACTGTTTACTGCATAAGAATCCTTAGCAGCAATGATAACTGTAATAACACAAATATACCACATCACAATTCTGCAAACATTTGTTTTAACAGCCCTTACCCGCCTAAGTCAACATACTAAAAACGACCTAAATCAAATGCAGCTCCCTAAGATTGGCCTAAATGAATGAGATCTGGCTCAGTGAAAATGGAAACTTAACATGGAATCAGTGGCCATTCCATTATTTTGGTAACATACAACGGGCATTTTAAATAGATTCAGAATAAAATATGTCATTTCAAAAATGCATTTGCTTTTACTCCATCTTTTACACATTTAGACTATGACAAGGTAAACTCAATTAGGTGGCAAGAAAAGGACTCATCATATAATTTACGTCTGCCAATTGAGCAGCTGTACAACTTTTCCAGGTTAGGAAGATTAGCACTCATGCTTTAGATACTAGGAGGAGGATGATACGTGGAAGTTCTGAGGAGACAACGTTAAGGATCACAGATAAAAATAGAGATGATATTTTTTGACACATTCGTATTTCAACATTGCTATGCAGATTTGAAAAAGCAAGTAAATATTGGCACCACCTTAACTGGATGCAGAATCTCAACCCTGTGAGGACTGCAGAGGCTGTCATAATAATAAAAAAAAATACCATCATTATTTCAGAACTGATGTTTTAACAGACCTCTTTGATGTTTTAACAAACCTCTTGTTCAGCATTTTATACTGACTTGGGATGAACATCACTTTTTAAGAACTGTATTTTTGTGTAAGACAGTTCACCTTAAGCACATTTTCAGTTTATATGTAAAGAAGGCAATGTTCCATTCCTCGCATAAACATTTTTTTTTTTAATCCTGATTGTGAGACTTAGATAATCTGTTCTGCATTAGATTCTAGTGTTATGGTATCTTGTTTTGCAGAAGAGAGGTTGATAGTAATTTATACTAAAGTTTGTGAAGACATTGAGCAAACTGTATATATAGGTAATTTTCAAAATTAAACTATTATTCAATATTTCTGAACTGATACACATTACATTTTCTAAATACATAACAAAAGATTCTTTCTTCAGATAGACCTGAAATAGAGAGCTAACAGGTATCAACATCAAAATCCTATGTCAATAGTAGTGTGAACAACAGAAAGTAAGTGTTGAAGAACCACAGAAAATAAATTTCAAGTGAGCAAGTTCACTAAACTTGGTTTGGTCTGTTGTTTTTTGTGGTTTTGTGTTTTGGTTCTATTTTCTTAAAAATAAAAAGTTATTAATTAGCTCTACCCAACAAAAATTGTGTTTCTGGGGATCACTGCAAAAATCAGAATGTTAAGATGAAGAAGCATAAAGATCATTTGTAGCATTTCAGGCATTAGTAAGCCTGATTTTTATTCCTTTTTATTGTATGTGTTCAAAAATATGGTATCAAATATAGTAGTTCCTCTAATTTTGAGCTACACAACAAATGTGTGCCCAATTTACCCAGTAACATGAAAATCAGGTGATTTTGGAAACTAAGCTTAAAAAACAATGCATTACTTCTCTTCTTGGCAAGACCTATAGACAACACTTGTATCATTGCTTTTTACAAACCAGGTAACTTTGATTTAAATCTATGAATATGCATGTATTCCTCCTATGGGCTTCCTTCTTAGAGTAAGCCTGCTTCTCCGTTAAGTAACTCTGACCCAGGGGTGAATTTACAACGCATTCCTTGACATGATATCATAATTTATGGTAGGGACTCAAAGAATTACATTTCGTCTCTTACAAATACAGTTGTGTGTTGCTCCCTGTACTATGAACATCAAGGTCCCAGGTTAAAAAATATTAATAGAAGCAGAGAAAGAGGACTGATGAGTAGTATTTTGCAGATGCCTAATGAAAAAGTTCATCTTTCCTCTACATCTTACATTCTAATTTTTCCTCCAATATTTTACACTTCAGCAGAGAAAACCTGAATACCATTTATGCTGCAAAAAAACAGAGAAGAATCACTCTTCCCTCTAAGTCCCTACTCCTAATTTTAAGTGTGAAAGAATACCATACTTCCAAAGTCACCTAATCCATTCATGGGGCACTCCAACAAGTTTTGTTCAGGACTGATGAAATAAGAGTATCCTGCAGCCAGTATTTTTAGCTGGTAAATGCTATCGAGTGTGGTTAGAAGGAAGAAGAACAATTAAAATTTAACTATTAACACCTAACAGTAGCTGACATACCAGGGGTTTAGGACAGCACTGCCTTATGATTTTGTCCACTGTATCTTTCTGGACAAGGCAGAAAGAAGTAAAGGAGGATATAACAGTTTAAAAATTAAAATTGTATCTTGGTTAGAATAAAGTAGAATTTCTTGCATATAATGGTAAATAAGTAACAAGTGGAAGGAGCACTAATTACAAAATAACCCATTTTTAAACAAAATTGAAGACAAGTAAAAAAATCACACACATAATCGGACTCCACAAAGCCTACTACAGGTTTTTGACCTTCCTATGACAGAACGCAGCAAACAGGGACAGCTGATAGATGCACAGGAGTCATTGCAGCAGTTAACCAGGCTTCTTTAGAGAACTTCTGGGAGAGATTTCTTTGGGAATCATTTTTCAGCAACTTCTGGTGGCTTGCTTAAAAACTTAGTTCCAGTTTATCTCTGTTGCAAAACACCCGACCTCTGGATCACTCTACCACATTCCTCCACCCCCAGTTCTACTTCTACTCAAGCTCTAAATCCAGGCTCAGCTCCAAGTACAGGAACCAACAGAGCTTAAAGAAAATTTACTGAGGAAACATCCTGCTGAATCTTTGATGTCAAAAGCTGCCACAGGTACACCTGGGCATTAATAAAAATAAGAGTATTGAAATTCATGCTTGTGTCAAACATGACAGTATTTCCCTAATTGAACCTTGCTTATCATCTCTGAAGAATGGTAAAAGGCACTAACACAAAGGATAACTTCATGAAAACTACGCATCTGCTCTAACATACACATACAGAAAAGCTTTCAAAAAAACTCACCACAAGCACCATATTTTGCCCACCTGTTATTCTTCTGCTTTATGTTTGGAAAACGAGTGGGCAGAGAAATCCAAACGCATAACATAAGGAAAAGAGGCCCCCACAACTCAATTCTTCTGGAAAGAAATAATGTTTTGCACTGCAAACTCAGGTATCTGTCAGCGTACGTGAACTCCACAGAAGTCAAAGTAAACAAAATGGATAAATTTGTGGATGCTCCTCTGTAAATCTTTCAAAGAATAAAGACACAGAACAGGATACCTTTTGTCCTGCAGTCCTAAACTTACAGACTACACAATACATCATGTAGTCAAACAAACAGGAAGGGCAAGATACTTTATCCCTAAAAACTGCTAGAACTAAAACAACCAGCATTCTCCGATGAGTTCTCATATACCAAGTCAGAGTTCCAGAAACAGAATCAAATCTTTTGAATAGCCTTAGGCCTTACAAGGGCTTTGACTTTGTTTTAGAATAGCACCAAATTTCATTACTGAGAGCGTGCGAGCACAAAATTCAAAATTGTACCTTTAGTTCTTCAATGCAAGTTACAGAATAACTTTACCCCTTTACCACACGACAGTGATGAAATGTATATGCTTCTCATGCCATTAAGTGAGTTTTGGCACCTTGACTAATAAAATTGTCACTGAGGAATGCTAATTCCTCAATTTTACACACTTATGGCACCTTTGGTGTCACCTAACAGGAATGCAATGGTTCCCAGTAACAGACTGAGGCAGCAAGGCTGAGACACAGAGAAATGGTATCTGCATTTACATGTTGTTCTGTGCACGTAGTTCTTCAGGATTCCAGAACCAGTCTTAGAAGGAAGTAGTCTGTAATACAACTTCATATATACATTTAAATACACTTCATCATTGGTATCCACCCTCATTTCCAAAATGTTCTTCTTCAGCTATTTTTTCATTGTTTCTTCCCCTTTTAAGGCACTAAGATCTTGAAATGCACCGAAGCATTTACGCAAAAACAAGCCCACTCAAGTTTACCTAAACAGAATAACTAGAAGGAGTAATAACAAGTTCTTAAAGTACAAAGAAATAAAAACAAGCCTCAACAGAAGCCGCAGCAGCTATTACCATGTCAGTAGACTATCCTTTACCAGCCCCACTCACAATACTATTCTTACAAATTATGCAGATAAAAATCTGGCATTTTCATGCTATTTACACACTTAAAGGAAGTGGCTAGAAACAAAAAAAAAAATAAAAACCTGACATCATATTTTTGACTCTACATACTGGAGAAGACAGTAAACCACCTATATTGCCATCTACAAAAAGAGAAGTACTAGATTTCAGGCACCTAACAAATGCGAATGCTAAACATTCGATTTTCCTCCATTATTAAAGAGTTAAAATACAGAAGACCATTTTAGCTATATCAATTGTTATTTCTTGGCAAAGCTTGGCAATCACTTACAGACAAATAATGATACACAGTATTCCCATAAACCATTCTTTCAAAATTTGAAGGCACACTTTAGATGTAAGCCAGGACATCATGGACACATTGGAATAACAGGTAAGACTGCAGCTCTTTGGCAGGAATAAGGCAGAACGCAGCCAAAGCAGCACTAACTCCTGCCACACAGCGTTCACCTCAATAGGATGGCAACAAAAGGTAGCCAGGGCCTATGGCTGCAGCCCAGGTCAGGATCTGTCCTTCCACATGTAACACGAGCAACTCTATCCCTGTCTCAGAGTGTCTGTTCCCTGTGCTTCCCTCTACACAGAAAGGCAGCCCACGAACCAGCAGCTCCAGCAGCCATCAGGGCTGTCCCTCCTGTCCCACAGGAATCCGGTTTTGTCCAGAAAGGAAGCATGAAGCTTTGAGCCAACCAATTCAGCCATGAGACACCATACTTAACATTTATGAGGATCTATAGTCACAGAGTGCACTAAAAGATTAGGAGAAAAAGGGAGATGTTTTTGCAACATCAGAATTGTGGGACATTGGTAAGAACTGTCCAGGGGTATTAAAAAAAAAAAAAAAAAAAAAGCTGTCTAGGCACCACAGGAGTGCAAACCCTATGGAGGATGATATGGCATGTGTTGATGGACAAGAAATCTTTAGTATCAAGAGCACAATATTATTTTGGCACGTAATCTGCAAGTGCAAAATTTGCCTTAGCACCTTTCCAAACTTTGATGAAAAAACAAAAACAGGAATTCATATTTTTAATATAGAGCTTCTGAAAGAGTACCGCAGTACCCAGAACTCTATGAAAAATTCTATGCCATTAACACTCTTATAAAATAAGACCAGCCTTAAAATCATTTTGACCCACTTAACAAAGCAGAATAACACAACTGTACTGTAACTATCACTTTACCATATTAAGTCTCTTAGATGAATACTCCAAAGCAAAATACAACTGGACCTGTACACAGAGTGAAAGCTGTCACACACCCACCTAGTCCTCATCAGCAAAAAAGAGAAATTACTTGAAGGAAAAATCCATCAGTTCTAATAAATGCCGAACATTAAAACATTTCTTATACAATCAAAAAAGGAGACCAAAAGATTGTTTTATTCAAAAACTAGGTTTATGTTAGACATGAAACACTTCTGCAAATGATAAAAACAAACTATGAATATGCATGACACATATGCATTTTATGTCTCTGTGTTTGTCCAATGAATGTTGGGATTTTTCAAAGTTAATGCCAGTTATTTTTCAACACCAAAACTGACTTTAATGCTTTTTCTTTTTAAAAATCTCATGCAAATCAGGTATATTTTCTCATCACTGCTGTCAGATAAGCATTACGAAACAGCAATAGTTGTCTTAGACTGAAAATTTTTAAGTTACAACTCTAAATATTCTTTCTTCAATCTGTAAACATTTCAAACTATTAAATGGGGGGGAAGAAAGGGGGACAGAAGCACAGAAGAAAAGCACTTAAAACTTGGCAATAGAGAAGAACAGATACAGAATATTAACAGCTTACTGTGGAGAGTGATTTAATCAGGAAGTAGCCATTATCCTGTCGCTAAAGAGCAATGACAGCACTCCAAAACAAGCCGTAGGTTTTTTTTGTTGGTGGTGGTGTTTTTTTTCCCCTCGGTCACGGAAGGAAGAAAAGAACATAAGCTATTGTGCTCGAGCTTTGCTGAGCCCAAAGGTTGTCAGATGTTTATTGGCAAAAGCTACCCTGAAAACAAAATGCAAGCAAGCATTTACAAAGCTGTACTTCAAGAAGCATCTATAATCTACCACAACCTCCCTCTGTGTTACACACAAAACATGGCTGTCTTACTCAGAGATTAGCAATTATTGTAATGAGATACTGTCGGAGAGGGTCAAATAGTACTTCCTGCAGTTTACACATCTTGATTTCCTGGTAAACAAACTGAAAGGCAGGTGGAGCACTTGGATCAACAGTAAACACGCATGCTCACAGAAGCAAAAATCAGCCTAGGTGAGATACATAGTTTTAATAAAACGTGTGTATTTTAATTACGTAAGTTGACAAGGCATCAGAAAATGTAAAAATAACTCTGAATCATGAAAGAATGTTTTTCCGCAATATTAGATAGCTGTCAATGCTGTACTTCATTGTTTTCTTTTCTAAGCCAAGCCACAGTTGCAATTTATTTTCCCTTAAGTTGTCCTTATGTACACATACGCATGCAATTAAACCTGCTCACAAAGTTGTTTCGGTATGAGAAAATGCTCTGAAATGATAACCTGAATCACAACTGAATCTGAAACTGAGAAAAACAAATGCGAATCACTGTGTAAGCATTTCAGCACTGATCTCAAATAAAAAATTAAAGTAAAATCTGCCAATAATATTGAGAAATTATCAAAATTAACTGAATATGATTTTGAAAGAGAAGTACCTTAACGCCTTTTTTCCTAAGCTGCCTCCCCCCAAAAATTCATCACACACAGACTATGCATATTGCAATGATCCAGTGGGGGAAGGGGAGGTTCCCTACCCAGAATCTTCAAAAAAAAAAAAAAAAAAAAAAAAGGTAACTTCAAGAATCTCCAGTTAAAAAAAAAATAAAAAAAATAAAAAAAAGATTTTCACAGTGGAACTGAAGGGGGCCTAGGATACTAAGGAAAAAAAAAAAAAAAAAAAAAGACCTGCAGCCCAAACAAAGAAACAACACCCACCCACCCAAAACCACCTTGACTAATGAAAGAAATGGAAGAAAAGGCTTGCTATCTCTGAGCAACTGGAATAAACTATTTGGCCAACTGACAGGAGACAGAACTTATCTAAGGGATAAATTGAGTCAATTTATTGTACAGCAGGTGGATACAATGAAAACTGCTGAAGTACCCCTAGAGCAACAGCACAAGGGCTTGAATGGTAGCGTGCTGTAAGATAAAGGATTATTTATATACTAGGGGAAATGCACAAAACTGAACATTAATTATCTTTCCCTCTTAGCAGCATGAACGAAAAACTATGGAAAACAGCAACATAACATGTCTGAGGAAACAAAGCCAGGAACAGATCAAGAAGTTTCTAATAATAATGTTAAAAATAAGCTCAAGAAAAGAACATGTACATACATATATATATATATGTATATACACACACACACTTATATGTATGTATGTATACACACACACACACACAGAACAGGAATTAATTCTATGGTCATAAAAAGAATACAAAATCCTTTTGCTGTTTTTTGTTTGGTTGGGGTTTTTTGTTTGTTTTAATAAGTAACATTAAGAACTTTTTGCAGAACTGTGTCTCCTTTCGTGGAAGCTATGTCTCCTGTCAAAGAGATTTCAAAAAGTTAGAAATCGTACTGCTACAAACTACAAGAATCATGTCAAAACTGTATCAAACAAATATCAACTCCAAAAGAAATATGAGTCTATCTATAACTACCCATGTCATTCTAGTAGCTCTATTTCAACACAAGTTTTGATTTAAAACACCATAGCTTATCCTTTGATAATGAAAAGTAAAAACAGTTATGCAATGAATGTTGCTTATGTTCACCTGAAAGAAGAACAGGTAATCTCTACGCAACCTATACTGAATGCCAATAAAGCCAGAGATCTGCATTTTGCATCATACCCTGGATCCAGGGTATGGATTAATTACAGATAATTACAGATAACTTTAAAACAGAAGCATATTTAAAACAGTGGATGTTTATGAACATAAAAACAACACCTAAATTCAGTATCATCTGTAAATTCAATCTGCAGCAATAGCTTTGGAGAACAGGAACTCCCTGCAGTCATCTCTGTAATGCATTAAATCAATAAATTGATTTCTGAAGGTTCCACATACCGTATTGGTCTATGTTTTGCTTCTGGCAATTTTAGCCAGAATCCTTCGACAGTTGTTGTATGGATGAGTGAGTAATACACATGACAGGGCAAACAGGACAATTCATTACTTTCAGAAATTGTTTTCTGGGGCGTGGCACCAGAACTTCTAAATCATCTTCCTCCTCAAGAAAACTTAAGGAGTTAATAAAAGTAATCTCCAACTAAGCTACAGAAAGAAGGGAGACGAAATCTTTCCTCATCCTACCTGCCCCGTGCCAAGTCTCAACCACATTTTACACCGAAGAGCCATTCACGTTATCGCGTACCAAAGCAAGTCTTAGGAGTTAGATTCTGACCGCATTCACAAGCCTCCATATCATTGTTCCCCACATATGCTACTAAGAAAACGTACACTTGGGTGCCATTATTACATGGGGTAACACCAGACATTGACATTGTTCTCTACAGTGGCAAACATCAAGATGCAGCAGGAGATGGATCATCATCTCATTTCAATTAGTTTCTTACTACCTAGAACAAACACACCAAACCACCTTTTAAAACCCATCAGCTGATGCATTTTTATGCTGGTTACAGCCCTACCAAGGCAAAGGGTGAGGAAGGGGTTCCCCTTCCCAAGGGGAAAGGAAGGGTAGCAACTTTCTCTTTGTTCTACCTCCTCCATATTCTGGTCACACATATCAGTCTATTGCTCATGATTTTGCTTCATTTAAAGTACCATTCCATTCTCATTATTTACTGAACACACAGACACTTCATCTAGCAATCTGATTTCTAAAATGGTATCCTGGAATAAACACAGCAGTTACTGAACTACCACTCACAAAGAGCCAGCCATGTTATAGCATTACTAATCATCTCTAAAATAAGTAAGTAAGAACAGAATTGCTCGAATGCATATAAAAGGCATTCAAAAAAAAAAAAAAAAAGAAATTGCAGCCTCTTCTTTACATTACTATGGTACCCAAAAGACTTCTTCATGATGGTTCATTACCCAGAACTAGTCACAAAACTATTCAAAATTCCCCAATTCTATTTCAGTAGCATTTCATACATTTTCTGCTGAATTTTGACCCCACAAAGCTACATACAGAATAAATTCTGAAAGCACATAAATACCTGAATTAAATAATCTCAGTGTATTTTAATTTTCCTGCACCAATGCCTTCTCATGTGCTCTCTCCTTTTTCATAGTGTACATCAAAATGTCTTATTAAAAGATACAGAGTAGCTTGTTCACTACCAAAAGAAACTAAAGTATACATCTTAAGGATCCTGTTGTCCTCCAGTATACTAAAACACGTCATTTCATATTACAGCTGATTCATCTTATGATAAACACAGTTCACTTCAATATTTTTACGGAATATACTGGAAATTATTAAGAATCATGTCTGCTGAGATTTTACTGAGATTATGTTTATTTCAATGTTCCCCATGTTACTATCAGATATTTTAAAAAAGCAGTACAGAGAGCAACAGTTAAACTTTTTCTTTTTTTGACATGGTAAGCTTAGTATTAATTGTTATTTAGTTATTTTCAGGAAAAGATCACATGGGTTGCAAACATGGCAAAGAAATGCACAGAGAAAGGGGAGGGGAGAGAACACTGCTATTTTCCATTAAAATTACCATTATCAGGTTATTGGAAAACTGAAATATAAAACTATTTTTAAATATAAGGGTATTTTTTGTAAATTTTAAAAGATCAGAATAACTAAAAATACGTATTCTTTAATTTATCTATCACCACAACATCACATACACACACACACAGCCTCTGAGAATACAATATTCATTTTGCTGCAGAAGAACAGACATTGCATAACAATGAGATTTGCTAATGAAATCAGCCATCAACCTGGAATACATATGTATTAAACCAAGACCCCAGTGTCACTTTCTTTTTGCATCGTTTGTTCGTCCTCTCATTTTTCCTTGACCTTTCACTACTATGTCCTCCCGGTTTCACTGCTCAAGTACAGCAATACTGTAAAATATTTTGTTAACATTACGGGCAATACTTCATTTTACCAAATTTATTTCTTTACTTATTGCATGGGTTCTCTCAGCATTGATTTTTCTTTCAAGGGTGCATTAACAATGAGCGCTAAGGAGACAAAGGAGTTCTACTTCTCTGTAAAACTGTAGGAATATCTAATGAAAATTGAGTGTCACTTGGACCATAAACTATACTTCCATGTCCAGAGTTGTATACCAGTTAATACTAGGAATAATACACATTACTAAAAAATCTTTTCTAAATTGATCTAATGAACAAACATGAACAGAAGTTAGAATTCTGACATGAATAGAGATTCAATTCTTTTGCATCAACATGAAAAATTATCCTGAAACCAAGTAAAACAATCCAGCAAAATCAATAGCAGTACATATAAGTATAAACTGTACATATCTGTTATGCAAAACATGTTAGTGCACAAAAAGATGAATGGTGAATGCAATTACTTACTTAGTGCTGACCACAAAAAGACTAAAACATTACAAAAGGTATTTTTCTCTATATGTATCTAAATGCTATCATATTTTGGTTTTGTGGGATATAAGCTGCCCTATAGATAAAAAGCACCCTGTTTACACCACTAGCTCCACGATTATCAAGACTGTTTTGAGTTCACTTGAAAACTATTGAAATCAGTAATATGCTCCACTGTTTTTTTCCCACTTCTCTCAGTTGTTTTTTAAATGAAATGCTACAAATAAAATATTGTTCCCATACTGCCACGATAAAGTTAGCTCCAATGTGTTATCAACATGCAGTAAAAACAAACAAACAAAAAAAACAGTTTGCTGCTGTTTGGTAGGTAGTTGAAAAAATATGAAAAACAAAAAACAAACATTCCAAAACTCTAATTCCATAAAGACAAACAGCCAATTAGTCATTTTTAGTATACCAAAACTGCATAAAGAGCTCCTTTGGAATTAATGAAAGTAAGTTGTAATTTATTTTCTTGTTTTATCTTGAGAGCATTAAACAAATCATAAGCTGGCCATCAAAACACCAAAAACGCACAAAAAGGCACAAGACACCACTAAAAATTTGAGAAGAAATAATGAAATGTCTGAAAACGGCCTTAACCATCTCTGGAGCTAGTCATATCAAATCATCATCGTGCATCCCAAGAACAGCATCAGGATAGCTGGCATAATGAACATGGTAAGTAGTTGAAAACATAGAAGTTTAAACACTTCACATGGGCTCCAGCTCTTTTTCAGTTAACAAGCATTTATGCCATTGAGAGCTTTGTGAGCAGAAGGAATATAACACATAGCATTACTTTTCCTTCCATTTCTCTCACTTCTAAAGATACACAGCTCTACAAGACAAATACTGAAACACTGCACCACAGAATAGTTAGGGTTGGAAAGGACTTCAAACATCATGTAATTCCACCACCCCCCCATTGCCATGGACAGGGACACCTCCCCACTAGACCAGTCTGCCCAAAGCCCCATCCAACCTGGCCTTGAACCCTTCTAGCATGGGACATCCACAGCTTCTCTGGGCAGCCTGTCTCAGTGCCTCACTACCCTCAGAGTAAAGAACTTCTTTCTCATGTCTAATCTAAATTTCTTTCAGTTTAAAACCATTCCCCTTAGTCCTATCACTACACCCTTTGATAAAGAGTCCCTCCCCAGCTTTCCTGTAGGCCCCTTTTACGTATTGAAAAGACACTATAAAGTCTCCCTGGCACCTTCTCTTCTCCAGGCTAAAGAACCCCAACTCCCTCGGCCCATCTTTGTAGGAGAGGTGCTCCAGCCCCTTGATCATCTTCGTGGCCCTCCTCTGGACTCATTCTGAGAACTCTTCTTAGACTGTGGACCCCCAGAGCTGAATGCTGTACTCAATGTGTGGCTTCAGAGCTGACAGGTGGGACAATCAATTCCCTAGTCCTGCCAACCACACTATTCCTGATACAAGTCAGAATGATATTTGCCTTCTTGGACACCTGAGCATACTGATGGCTCATACTGAACCCATTTTCCACCAATACCCCAGGTCCCTTTTCAACTGGCAGCTTTCCAGTCACTCTTCAGCCTGTAGCATGCATGGGACTGTTGTGCCCCACGTGCAAGAAAAAAAAAAAAAAAAAAAAAAAAACCCTGGCGTTTGGCCTTGCTGAACTTCATACAGCTGGCCTTGGTCCGTCGGTGCAGCCTACCCAGATCCCTCTGCAGAGCCTTCCTATCCTCGAGCAGATCAACACTCACTCCTACCTTGGCATTGTCTGCAAACCAACTGAGGGTGCGCTCCAACTCCTCATCCAGATCATTGATGTAGATACTGAAGAGAATTGGCCCCAGTACTGAGCCCTGGGGGACACCACTAGCTACCAGCCTCTGACTGGATTTGGCTCCATTCACCATAACTCTTTGAGCCTAGCCACCTAGCCATTTTTTAACCCAATGAAGCATACATAAATATTAGATATATTTATATAATATAAACTTCCAGGCACATATTGTATGAGGCTGTCTTACTCTCATTTGTGCATGATCATGTTCTAACAAAAAGATGTATGAAGACTATTTTGGATCACACACTATCAAAAGCACTTTGATTTCAGTTACAATCATCTTTCTGCAAAAACACCGTATATGCTCTATCTCATAATGACCGGAACAGAATAGATAGAAACACAGTTAATTATAGTGGGCTTATCTTCAGGAGCTAAGGTTGTACAACCTTCAGAGGTTGAAAGAAAAACTTGAATAGAATAACCTTAACCCTTAAAAGTGCTAGGTCATTTTCTTTTGTTATGAGCAGTGACTGCTTTCTATAATTTTAACAATCATCAGGTAGGCTAAAGAGTACTGCTGGCAGGTTACAGTTGTGTAATGCCTGCACGTTTAACAGTAACGTACTACCCTATAATACAGGTTTGCTGTCCAATTGAGCATTTCCTCTACAAGATGTCACAGGCTCTCAAGACTATATACTACTTCAACTGAGATCAGTAAATTTATTAGTGTCTACCTAGTGCATATGGACGCTAAGATTATAGAGAAGTGTTAGAAACCAATCTTAATTCAAGTGATTAACTGCGAAAACAGATTCTAAGACATCCACATCTATTGTACATATGAAATATATGATTCTGATATATAACTATTTATATTAGACAAATGTGCATGTATCTTAAGTATAGGATATCAAAGCTTAACTTTCACTACTTGGCACATTTTTAATTAATTAATTACTCTACAGATAAAGGTGAACCCTCATACTGTGGGTACTGATGCAACCCCACACATTTAAGTGAAGCAGGTTACAAAACAGACAAAACCATAACAACAGTATACAGAATCAGATGCTGACAACTGCTAAAAATACCTGGTTTTTTGTTTGTTTGTTTGTTTGTTTGTTTGTTTAAATCAAAGAAGGAAAACATGAACTCACAAATGAGACGGAATTTATCAACCATATTTGTCTCCTCTAAACTAACCAGAAACAGCTTCTTCAATACATCTTAAAATTCTGTATTTTCCTGAAGAAAATCACAGATACGGACACTACAAACAGAATGTAAAAATTGAAACTGTTGGGTTTACTGTTTCTCTCTGTAGTTTAAAAACATATTACAAAGAATTCACAGTTTGTATATTATTTTAACATTAAGTGCTGTACTAGCAGCTGTATATATACACACACAGACACATGTGCCTTTAATTATTAACACACATGCTTAGTTAAAAGCTGTTTTGGGGTGTTCAAGGAGAATTGGTATGCAACCTTCAAACATTACTTAAAATCTTTTATAAAGCAAGCTTATGGAATATCCCAAATTGTACTGAATTACAACTACTATTTATCTGCTTGTAGTGAATAAAAGTAGAGGATAATTTACTAAAGCACACCAGGAACTCCTGAACACTAGAAGGTCACAGCCTGTGTGCTGAGCCGCTCAGCAAAAACATCTATGATGTTCCAGAGCTGCCGTTTTTCTTCCTTGACAAAGACTCCATCTGTCACAGTGCCACTTACAGCCTCAGAGTCAGAATATCAATGATTTCCAACCATTCCGTAAGTCTGTTTTCACCTTGACATCACCTCTGTAATACATCTAAACTGGATCATATATAACCCCTCTACGAGCTCTAAACTCGCGCTTTATTAAACTGATAGAGTTTAGACTGTGCTCTAATGTACCATTTTTACTTGCTCTGAACTGTACAACGAAATTAAAACTCCAAATTCTGTCTTTTCCGTTGCTCTACTTGTTTGAAATCTTTCAAATATTAAAAAGAAATAAAAAGCAGTTAAAAATCTGATTTTAAAACGTCTGCTTTCATAATATACATGAAATCTAAATTTATTTATTTTTCAAAACAAAACATGCCTAGTAAGAAAAAACATGCCTGTTTTTTTAAACAAGATCACCGTGCAGAATAAACTATCAGTTTCGCTGAATTCAACAAAATCATATTTGTCTGTTTCAGTTCTACATTTCTTTAACCTATATACAAAATGCCCCCCTAGAATTTCCCTAGCGAAATCACACTAGGACTCAGGTAGACTGCAGTATAAAGGTGAACCAATTCAGGCATTACCTTTGTGCTTGCCTTGCAAATGCTAGGAACATCAGATAATCATGGATACATACCCACAATGTTTATTTTATGACTTACAGCTATTCACCTGATGCTCTAATATCACATCTCTCACCCCCACAAAAAAAAATTTGTTCTATTCTACATCTGCTACCAATATACATTACAGGTGTTTCTTATCTCATCTACCATTCAACTTCCCCCACATTATCTCGTTATCACTAGATAATCACTCAGTTTTTCTAGTGGTAGTAAAGTGGGCTGGCAAGCTATACAATACAAGGAGGCAACTGCATGGAACAGACTTAGCTCAAAAACGGAGTGAAGTCCTGCTCTTTGTATGACACAGGAATCAAATATGAATAAGGACACTACACTGCATCCAAATTTAAGACAGGTTCTAAACCAGGGAACATGAAACCCAACAAAAAAACAGAGGAACACATCTTTAAGGCCATGTGCTACAAAGACACCAACGTAGAAGAGCTAAGGGGGCAGATAAAATAATTTACTTAGATATTGCCAAATCTGGGAGATAGCACTGCACTAAGACAGTGTACTGAGTCTATGTGGAAAGGTTTTGCTAGCAGAGTGGCTGCAGGAGTGGCCTCTGTGAGCAGAATCCAGAAGTCTCTGACAAGTCCTGACTGGCTCCAAGTCAGAAAAGGGCCATGCACCAGACGGCTCCAAAGGGAGCCACCAATGCCCAGAGCTGAGCCAGTGAGCAACATTTGTATGCACCTCTGTGAGAGCAAATTTAAGAAGGGGGGGGGGGAGGGGGGAAACACTCTAAATTTGTTATAATTCACCCTCATACTCCTATCTAACAACTCAAAGACAATATCTACATCCTTACATGAAAAGAAACGGGGCAGTTTTCAAAACCTATCAAGTCCTTACTTCTACCTACTTTAGACAGCATGATTTAGGAATGGTTTAACATCTTCTTCGATTTCGATCCTTGTTTTTCTTTCACTCCCCCCCAAAAAACTCCAAAACTTTAGGTATCACCCATAATGATCCTTCTACTAACTGTAGCATTCACCAATCTCTAATACTTCCATAATGACAACATAAACATAACCCATTAAAATAACTCGCCATCATCATACTGTTCAGATTCTGAGAACGCTTCTTTCCTTCCCATTTACTCTAAACATTACACTGCCTTCTGTTCAGCAGATTTTTTTTACTCTTAAACCACTTGTTTAGTTATAGCCATTAATTGTTTACTTAAAACTATAAAGAGAATTAATAGTGTTATCCATATCATATCTCAAGTACTGTGTGAAAATTAATTTTCAGCTGAAGCAATGGTCAAGTGTATTTGTACTTTCAATGGGGATGAATCTCCTTCTCAAGGAAAAGTATTACATTCTTTTTAAAAATAAGACATCACAAGTCAGAAAAAGCTAGCCATTCTAGATTTTTAAATCCCAAGATAACAGTAGCTTTAAAAACTAATTAGATCCTACTTCTTCCCCAAACCCAAACATGCAAAACTGGAAGCTTCTAGAAAGTTTCACAGCTTTTTTCAGACACAGGGTAGCTGAGAACATAATAGTCTTTCGTTTGAGATTTGTGGCTTCGAACTAAGTGTCATCTTCAGTACACCTCAGTAAAGATGTTCTCATTAACAAAGAAACCACAGGTTTCAGCTTTTTGTGAAGAGAAAGCTTTTTCATTACGACTAGCTCACTCTACGGAGCAGACAGTGTACTACTGTATTATAGCAAGTTTCACGTCTTTTTTTCCCCACCTTTAAAAACACATGTTTCTTCCTATTTGACAGATCTACTCTCTCCAAATGAATTTATTGATTCCCTGAAGTCTTCAGATGCTGTATTCTCCTCAATACAGTATCAAGTCACATATAGTGCCATTAGTAACTTCTTTCTGAAGCATGAAGTACAGAAAGCATGAAACTTGAAGTAATTTGAAAACCTGAGCCTTTTAAATTTAATCCTAAAAAGTATTTTAATCTGTATTTAAAAGTTATTGATTGAGCCTTTTTTTCTTACCTTGTTTTCAGTGCACATTTGAAATTTACTGATCATAAAGTTACCTCTAGGATGAGTGACTGAAGGTCTCTACTGAAATGTAAGACTCCACAGTACTGTACAACATCGTCTGGGATCTAATGGCATACCTCATCATTGAACATAATTTACAGTATCTTTTTTACAAAGTTAATTACCTTCTTTTCAATTTTCAGGGTGTGTTACCACAGACATGTATGAAGAATCAATGGTTAATTGAGAAGCACCAAAACTATAAACCTAAAAAAAACATTTCAAAGCTACACAGATTTCTTTCTCTTACTTTGTGTGTCTGACGGTAAGTACAATGAAAGTAAAAAGATGTGCCTGGAAGTTGCACTTAAGCATTGCTAGTTGGGCTTTCTGTTTAAATGTCTTTGTACCTATTTTAGATTTCACCATTAACTTTGCCTAAAGCACAGGAATGGAGTACGGAAAAGGGCTTACGTCTAATGATGAAAAAAAAAAAAAGTAAATTGATACGAATGCAAAACTCTTCAATTCCTAAAAGTCCAATAAGCTATCTATTGATAAAATAAGATAATTCATATTCACTATATTGCAAATTATTATACTAGATCTCTGAGCATTCAAAATAATTTCTTTAGGTTGGTAAAATTGATTTTGGAATGAAAACTCTTAGCAAAATCTCTCAATTCATTAAGTCAGACATCGAAAATTACACTTTACCATATTTACATTTCATTCCTACATAAAAGTGATCACTTGCTATTAAAGTGCAACCATGGACTGATTAAAGACCTACCCAAGACTGAAGTCACAAACGTAATTACACAGATGAACTAAAAATCTAAAAAAGACTTGCTAAATCAGGACCTGGATGCAGAATCTGGCACTAAACCATAGACTATATAACATGTTACTTTTTTCATTATGATTTATGCTTTTCAGAAAATTATCAGAATGCTTACTGCTATGGCATACTTACTGTGACGTGTTCAGTTCTGTGACATTGCTGTTTTGCAAGCTGCAAACAGAAGACAATTAATGATCAACTGAATCATACTTTCATCAAGTAACTTTTACAAGGACAAAGACACATCCAACAGAACATCACAATTTCTCAAAAAAAAAAAAAAAAAAAAATATTTTGAGCACACTGAAAACTCTGTAATTATCTAACACACCCAAATATGAAGCCATTAAAACAAGAATACTTTAAGGCAAATGTTATGTAGTCACACTCTTTGGTTAAAATCAGTTGTTTAAATATGTGTATCTATTTCACCCTTACTAAACTGTGGATATATTACAATATGTTCCCCTTCGATGTACACAATAAGTCAAAGGAATCTTTCTGTTAAAATGCAAATAGAATTCCATCCTCACTGAAATCAATGGGCCTTTTCAATTTCATTTATACAGAGACACTATTTCATTCCATTACTGACGCTCTTACGCACAAGCATTTCAAATTCCATCCATGCAATGAGAATTTAGAAGCATCTCTATTTAAATACAAAATGAATACATGTCACTGAAAAATTAAAACTAAAAATAGGTTTTCAGCACTTGGATCACCTTCTTCCCTGAATTTTTTTCCCCATGTAAACACGCGGCTGATATTTTTTCTATTTGCTATACAACGTGTAATAGATGCAACCTGTGAAATACAAACGTTTCAGGAGAACACTACTTGCCACACTAGCAAAAATCTGGACTTCCAAACTGTAAACCTCCTAATAGTTACAGATTGAAGATTAGATCAGAAGAAGAGATGGTCAGGAAACAGTATGATAATTTTTGGTTAACATTCCAAGACCTAATCAGACATTTGCATATTATATGCAAAGACATGAAGAAATGGCGGAAAAGAGGTACTATAGAGGACTAATATCACAAAGGACATCAAGTCAGACTATATAAGAAACACACATGGGGGCAAGGAAGGTGATACCATGAAGTCCACGCCGTCCATATGCTCTATGATCTTAAACTGGGCTATCATAAACACAATGTTCAGGCTACTCCTCATAAACTGTAATTATAGCAAGACATGTAGCTTCTCGTAAAATCAAGGCTGAAAACAAAATAGATGACACCACTTGATAAATTCTCAAAGAAGTCTCCCATAAATAGGCTATATTCACACTACAATCACTACTTACGGCTCAGCTTATTTTTAGCCAACGTTAAGCTACGCTTAACACTACTTAACCATCTTCTTGCAGCACATAACACAGCTAAAGGAGAATATTCAATTATTTACTGCTTTTTCCTTCAGCCCCTGAGCAGTCGCGTACTGCCACCTCTACACTGATGACCCTTGCACAAGCCAATTCAAAGCTAGTTCAAGATTCTGCACAAGATGCATCAATTGCAAACACCAGCATTAGCTGCCCCAAGTTTTGTACACGTTTTCAGGAACCAGATTCTACATCTTACGGAAGCATTCCTTTACCCAGTTGTGAATTTTAACTGACAGCATTTCAGTTGAAAATATTCCTTTTTTCCTTTTCATGTTATTACTTCTGACCGATGCTATATTCTGACAGTATCAAAATCCATCTGAATATATTGGTCACACTCTCAGGAATTCAGTAACACTTCTCCTTAACGTCCAGTTATAGTGAAGATTGAGATGTACTGCAATAAAGCAGTCTGTAGCCTGGAGAGACAGCTTCCATCTGATCAAGTCACCTCACTCTTCACTTTGCAGTTGAACAAGTTTCCAAACAAATGCAGAAGAGAAGCAGGATTCAGCCACGGCAGTGTTGCGGCTCATTTTAGGACATAGCAGACCTGACTCAAAATTAATTTAAACTCCTACTACAAAATGCAAGAAGTTTGATCATCCCAAATAGAATGGATTAGATAACTTGATTCAAGTTAAGTATCTGAGGTAGAAATAACTGCACATCTTTTTGATAAGGGTTTTGATAAGCTCTGGGTTTTACCTTAGTATTTTACAGCTGCCTATCACACATTTCCACCATTCAGTTTAAAACTTACTGCCAGTTCTTTTAGAACACTGTGCAACTTGATCGCCAGCATACATATGCTGTAATAACTAAATGCCATGCCAATCACTGCAAACACGTTTGTGCTTCTTTCCTCTAGAGGCCATCCTCATGGTTTGCTTCACTCAAAACTGAATTTGCATTAGCTGACCAAGTAAAGAGTTTGCACTAGCGGGATAAAATGAAAATATGAGAACTATTTAGTAGCAACCACAAGGAAGAACCCAGATTTCTGTTTACTGAGGTTTTTAAGACAAACCATTTAAGGAAAGAGAAAAGGAAAGAGAAAAGGAAAGAGAAAAGGAAAGAGAAAAGGAAAGAGAAAAGGAAAGAGAAAAGGAAAGAGAAAAGGAAAGAGAAAAGGAAAGAGAAAAGGAAAGAGAAAAGGAAAGAGAAAAGGAAAGAGAAAAGGAAAGAGAAAAGGAAAGAGAAAAGGAAAGAGAAAAGGAAAGAGAAAAGGAAAGAGAAAAGGAAAGAGAAAAGGAAAGAGAAAAGGAAAGAGAAAAGGAAAGAGAAAAGGAAAGAGAAAAGGAAAGAGAAAAGGAAAGAGAAAAGGAAAGAGAAAAGGAAAGAGAAAAGGAAAGAGAAAAGGAAAGAGAAAAGGAAAGAGAAAAGGAAAGAGAAAAGGAAAGAGAAAAGGAAAGAGAAAAGGAAAGAGAAAAGGAAAGAGAAAAGGAAAGAGAAAAGGAAAGAGAAAAGGAAAGAGAAAAGGAAAGAGAAAAGGAAAGAGAAAAGGAAAGAGAAAAGGAAAGAGAAAAGGAAAGAGAAAAGGAAAGAGAAAAGGAAAGAGAAAAGGAAAGAGAAAGAAAAACAGCCATAAATCATTATTGAGGAAAGAGCCTCATCTTTTATTTATACATCAAGCTATTGAAAACATGACTACAAGTGACTAGGAGCACTGAAACTCACACTAACTCATACTAAACACATATACACCAAGACTGAAGCTTTAAATTTAATATTCTGACACAAAAGAAGCATCTATCTCTATAAATAGCAATTGAACACTAAGTATTCCAAAATTTTTCTTTTCCCTGATTAAAAGAATACAGACTTGTTTTGGCCCTACTGTCCAAAGTACAGAGTAAATAGCTGCCTTAAGTATACAAATACTATACCAAGCAGAAAATTGAGCTAAAATTCAACAATGAATATGTGATCTGGCAAGAACTTAAGGAAGTTACAAAACACTACCATTTCTGCGCAATAAAGAAGTATTAAGGAGGACCAAGGAACATTGTTTCAGAATAAATATTTTCTTCTGAGACAAGTATGCACACACACAAACAAGGAAATCTCAGGTTGTACCACTTAACTCTGCAGTAATATAACTCCTTGCAACTATTTTTCTTCCTCCGTGTTATTACTTCTTTTATTCCACTTACTGTAGGTCCATCAGAAAAAAAAAAAAGTGATTTATTTTTCAGATTTCATTTTAAAACTGACTACAAAGTATAAAGCAAACTATATTTAAAGGTAAATAAAATGCTACTGCAAATTTAAAAATAAACTACTAAAGGTACTAAAGACAGAAAGTCAACATTCTACACTCAGTAGAGATAAGTCAAATATTTAAAAGAAAGAACAGAAATGTAAAGAACGCCTGAAGAAGCAGACTGTAAACTTCATCTTTTATGTTCAGATTTCCCATTGTCAACCCAGCACAATCAAAGTGTTTCATAGGCTATACAGACACACAGGTGTGCAAATTGTTTATCACTGCAGGGACAGTTAAAGTGGATAGGCAATATTTTCCTTTAATTTGACTATTAACTATGTAAAACTTGAATGTCACCTAATCCTTTTTTCTGTGTTATTACCTCAATGTTTACAGAGTAAAGAAAAAATTTCCTGTGCTTAATATTAGCATATAAATGGAGCTAATTAAGGTTTGAATTAAGTGGGAAGACAGGGTAGGGTGAATTCCCACCTTTGTTACTTATCACTTTGCAGTATTTTCTTTTATTATTATTATTTTTTAATGCAAGAGTAGGATAACTGGTTTACATTCTGGTAGTGGCATCTTCTCAACTAAATCAAAACTTAGATTCCCAAACGCTGCAGAATGCTGCAAAAAGTGTACCATACAGCTTTGAGGTGAGAAGTTTTTGTTTTCCTTTGTGACTGCAACTTTCTTCTTTCTCCAATATAAACATGCTATAAAAGACTTTTTTTTTTCTTTTAAAAAATGATTTTGTACTCTTTCTAGTTACCTTGTAAACAAAGGTTCACAGAACCTGAGCTTTAAAGTTTTATTTTTTCCTGGTTTTCATCAGTTGTTCAAGACTCGTCTACTCTGGAAGTTTAGACAACTGACAGAGTATCAGAACATTTTTAAAACCATCTTCCACTTACCTACTGCCTGCATCCCCAAACCACAATGGACTCTAGCTGGGATTTAGGTGGTAGACAAGCTGACATGGGCAAGTTCACCACAGAAAACACTGGACTCACCTCAATTGATTAATAAGATATATGAAAACCATGACATGATAAGAAAAACAACAGGGAACAGCAAACAGTACTGACCAATTTAATACAGACAATGTAGAGAACCAATGATGATGTTTCAAAAATACAAATTATTTCATCTCAATATACATCAACCTTTGAAACACCCTTTTGTTATAAAGAAGCTATCTGCCAAAGCAAAAATATTCTTTGTGATTTTGGAACTTGGTAGTTCAACAGGAGTTCAGTAATATTCCAGTAGCAGATTTCAGCAATGTGTCTATTAGTGCTAGTGAAGATTGGGCATTAGAAAACATATTTAAGTACTAGAAACCAAATGCTTTCTCTTACAGCTTAGATTCCAGGTAAAATTTATTTTAAAAACTTATATAGTTGGGATCTACCTGTTTGCAATTCCTCCAACCTCCCCAGTTTTATAAAGCAGTGTACTAGCACTAAGCACTGGACTGGAAAGGATTTCCCAGATCAAATCAAATTCCTATTCCACAGCATGCAATCTTTTTTGTAAATGATCAAACACCATCTTGAAATTCAGCCTCCTCCTTTCATCTTCATGTACTCCAGTCTTTCAGCCTGGAAGCATTCATCAGCTTAACTCCATTTGTTTGACTCCAACAATTTTCATTCACTCTAGTTACTGCAGAATGGAAGTACGCACTGCTGTTTTTTCGTTTAGTTTGTGGGCTAGATGGCAGGAGTATGCAAGCTCTCAATTTTTCGTCACGTTAAACTTAAATTAGTTTAAGTTCTTACAACTCCTGTAAGTTTCTGAATTCCTTTCAATCTGTTCTTGTCACCTACTTTAGTTTTGTTTATTTGAACATGAATAATCCTGGAACAAAAGAAGTACAAGGATGCTGTATTCCAGATGAAGATTTATCAGCATGTTCATAAAGGAATAATGATATAAGAGAATAATTAAAGCCAGTGCACAAAAAGCATCCCAGCATCCCATCCAGAGATCTCACATTGAATTTAATGATTCATTGAGGCAATAAGTTAGCCAATAAAAACACAGCAATCACATAATCATTCTGCCGTGCAGAACTGTTTGTTGGTTAAACTCTTCACAGCTCTTGCTGTATCTTCTAAACAGGAATAATACAACTTGAAAAGCAGGGAAGAAAAAAAAAAAAAAAAAAAAAGCAAACTGTCTTCAATACTGTCAAGTTCCAAAGTCTTCTAACCTTAACTCAAGACCACAAACTGCTTTAAGATCTCCCTGTTCTTCCACTCATTTGCAAGTGTACATATAGTCCTTATTCCATTAAAGGTTTGAAGAAGAAAAATCTACCATCTCTTCACAAAGAATGCCCTCTTTTCTCACTTAAACTATTCTTGTATCACATACTAAGCACTCTTCACCTGCATTCGACAAACTACTAGAAGCAGCAGGAACTGAAGGCATTTACCTTAATCCTAACTTTGGAAAAACAGAGAGAACATAAAAGGAATGAATTTGACTGCAGTCAAATTCCAGTAGTCTGGAAGACTTCAGGAAAACACATGCATGCAGTCAACTCTGAGGTTTCTATCAACATGAGGACACAAAACAGGTAACTTTTGTTAATTGACAACTAAATACAAACTTCTAATTAATTCATGTAAGGAGGGAGTCATTGTAGGTCTTTTTGGTTTTGGTGTGTTTTTTTGTTTGTTTTTGTTGTTAGGTTTGCTTTGAAACACTTGGAACTGAAGGAATTAAAAAGATCAATGAGTAGCCAGTCACCTTGCAAAGCTATTGTTCACATTAACGGCAATTTAGAATATAGTTGCAATTACATCAGGAGAAGTTATGGTTGGTTGCAAGGCTACATACAACTATGCTGGTAAGCACATTCTATGAAAATGAATCAGAAGGAAAGTTCCTCTGCACTAAACATTAAAATCTGTAATTTTAGTTTGATACAGTTAAACATCACTCATCTACTCTTCCAGTGATCACTGGAACAGGCTCCCCAGGGAAGTGGTCACTGCACCGAACCTGACTGAATTTAAGAAGAGATTGGACTGTGCGCTTAGTCACATGGTCTGAACTTTTGGGTAGACCTGTGCGGTGTCAAGAGTTGGACTTGATGATCCTTAAGGGTCCCTTCCAACTCAGGATATTCTATGATTCTATGATTCTACTCTGCTACCTTTTCTTGGATAAGGTATCATTAGACCATAAAGCAGAAAACAACACTGCTGCACAATTATGTCTCAAATCTGTAGAACTCATAAATGACTTTTTTTTTTCCCCAAAAAATACTTCTGGGCAATTAATGCTTAAAAATATCTAATAAAGAGAAGAGAAGAAACAATAGCATAAAAAGTTAGATGAAACAAAGGACGAAGAAACTAAGGGGAAAATTTGAAAAGATCTGGAAAAGGGAAAGCAAAGCACAGATGAGAAGAAAAAAAAAAAAGCATGACACTGGTCAGGCCAGTTACACAGAACGGTTAAGTTGGAGGGAACATCTGGGTCCATCTGGTCACACTCCAGCTCAAGCAGGGACACACAGAGCAGAGTGCCCAGGACCACATCCAAGCAGCTTCCGAAGATCTCCATGGAAGCAGACTACATACATAACCTCTCTAGTTTTCATTAGGAAATCACTTTGTGAGCAGAAAAATATGGAGATTGCCCATTTTTATGATTGTCCTAGTCTCAAGAAGCCACCTTTGTCTTGGGAATATGCTAGCACTATTTTATTAAATCAGAAGCCACAGAAACCCTTTGACCCTTGCTTTCTTCAGTAGGCAAACTATATCTGTGACATAGAGGAAACACACAAGTCAGACCGTCAGGTGGTAGAACACTGCACACAGAGACTATAAGCTGGCCACAAATTGTAAGACTGAGGCTTTTAGAACACAGTTCCTCTTTCTTTTATTAAAGTAATTTGATCTACATAGCTGGAGATATCTCTTATATTCAGTTCTCTAGGCCCAGGGATCCACTTGCATAGACATAGATAAGACTGTCTAATAATGGTCAAGTAAACACCTTGTACAGACATTCCTTATTAGTCTTTGAATTGTTATCTATCCCCCTAAACCTTTGTGAATTTAGATTTGTTTCTTTGACCATTTTCAAATATTTTTAAAATGTTATTAACAATTCTCATGCTGGTACTGGAGCAATTACACCATCTGATTTCTGAGTGCTGAAAATCTATATAAAAACTATGTGAAGAACAAGCTTAATTGTCTTTCAGTGCAAGAAGCCACAAAAGCTTAACTTCAAATTTGAGACTTTATTTATCAAAGCTCTGTCAGCACATCAGAAATTGTTAGGCCATGAACCTTTCTACATCAGGACCTTTCACTGCTATGATAGATGAAAGCAACGATGTCAGCAGTAACAAGACGGTCTACATCATGATTAGGAATTTTGATTGAGACTCAAGACTTGGAAAAAAAAAAAAATGATCTTTTGGCAAAGCCCATCTAAAAATGCTGAAAGGCTTTTGCATCCTTTAATTAGTTTTCATTGACTCCCACATTGCACAGACATGACAGAATGCTTCTGACTCGGCACTTACAGAGATAAGCCAAGCACGCTTATGAGTAAAAAGTGCTGGCCATTCCGTATAACCTCCCATGTGTGTCACTTCCATACATTTGACAGATAAGAAGAATGATGTCAAGGCCGTTCTCAAGCCAGTGGGGACATGTTGATTAACAACTCCAACTGCCACGCCAAATACAAATTGAAAAGAGGAACAGTCAGTAAAAATACAGCAATGTTCCTCCTCCTGCCATTATGATCAATGGAAGATAAAAAGGTGAAAAGAATTATGAAGTTCTTCTAGTAAAGGAATTACCATTTCACACTTACTTTATCATCAGTTTTGAGTTAAATGACAAAGAAGCCGAAGTTTTTATGCATTAGGAGGGACTTTATTTTTCTCCTCTGCTTAAAAATTGACTGTTATATAGAGATTGCATATTTGTTCTAGAATCTCATCAACTGCAACAAACATGGATGGAACAGGAAGACTCAACTTCAGTATTAACACAGACAGTCATGTCTGCCAAAAATATAAAGTAATTATTTTGCATATTGCACTACTAGCCAGTCTAAAAAATTAACCACTGGGGGTAGAGACATGTGTTTTTTTCTGAGACACAAATGGGGACATGGTGCTTTGGGACATGGTTTAGTGCTGGACTTGATAGCATTAGGCTGATGGATGGACTTGATGATCCTATGGGTCTTTTCCAACCTAAATGTCTCTATGATTCTCAATGTTTCATTGAAAGCACATACAATCAGCTGCCACTTAGAGCCTAAAGTATCTTACGATCTTATGAAAAGATCACCCTCACTGTGTCCCACACTAGAGAGTCAATCTAAATCTAACAGAGAAGCAGTATTTTTAAGACAGAAACACAGATACTTTTTTTTACAGGTACATGTAACTTGTAATTGTTCTCTTGATGCTTGATACATACAAAAAAAATAACATTTTTCAGATGAAATACCTAAGTTACATGATCTGAAGCAGGAAGCACACAATATATTTTCACAAAGCTCAAAAACAAGTCACAACAGAAACATTTTTTTAAAAAAAAGGTGGTGCAAAATATTTAAAAACCTATTAGTCAGAGGACTATTTAAAAAAAAGAGACTGTTTTCAAAAGAAACTTGTCTTACATACTTCTAATATGATGCTATATACTATGTATCATTCCATACATTTTTACAGGCACAGCAGAAAAAAAAAAAAAAAAAAAAAAAAAAAAAAGGAATTGATTTAACCATAAGAGCATTTTAGAAATTGGAAGACAAGTTTTGCCTACAAATACAGGTTACAGATCACATATAATCGATTACAACTCTATATTCCCTCACCCAATTTATTATCTTCTTTAGGCACTAGAGTGTAATACTTTAGGGACTGGAATATTCTGCTATCACCACAAACTAAGTCAGCACAGTACCAAGTTCAGCAAATACACATATTCTTTGGCGAGCCAACCAACAGAGAACTGAAACTGTTTAACACTACAGATTACAGCTCTTGGTTTTCCTTTTCAGGTGACAAACACAGGCTCCTGCACTGCCATCTGTCACACAAAACAGAACAGAGCACAACACTTCTTTTACATATTGCATAATCCTTAGAACATACTGTCAGATTCCCTCTTCTATATCTCATGATATGTAGTCTCCAATTCTGTCCTCAAGAACCATGTAGTCTGCTGGTTTTACTACAGAAGAAACACATTCACGTCTGAGTGAAACAGGGAGTTGTGATTAACAAATACCTACTAATATAAGCTAAACACTAGTAATACTTAAGAAACATATAAGAGGATATGAAGAAGCTGATGATAAAATAACCTTTTTGCAATTCAAATATTCCATCATCATTCCCATTTAATAGTGCTTAGTAAAATATTTTAAATAACAAATATTGTAGCAAACTGTACTGGTTTATGTCTCTACTACATTTACATTGGAAAACTGCACTTACTAATCACAGTGAAAATTACAAGATAAGGAATCATACAGTACATTTCCTAGTTATATGTGTAATGAAGGCAGCATTACTTTTTGAAACAACCAAAGATGTAAAAATGAGGTGTTATTACTGACAGATTGCACTTTTATTTCTTTGTATTATTTATTTTCTGAACTTCACTTCACTTGAACTGACCAAAAAAAGGTACTGAAGACTGTAGACTAACTTGAATGTTACCTTTGTCCCCTACCTTGTTAAACACTCATTTTCCTTATTTTCAAAATCACTGTATGCTTATATATCGCTTTGTATGTTCCTTATACGTGAAGAAATAGAGATCGATTACTAAAAGGTGGAATTACAACCATCAAAATGAAACCAGTAAACATGTTTTTATCAAACTAGAACAACAACTCTGAACTAACAATTATGCTTTCAAGAAAAAAAGTTTCACACAGGTCAATGCATGACCCATCAATCTTATCAAATGCAAAGTAAAAGCTTGGATCACTGAAAAAAATGATAGCACAAACGGACACCTTCATTTGTTTAGCCCCCAGCTGCCAAGGAACATAACAAGAGCCCTGAGGCATACTTAGCTGATTTATCAGATCACATGATAAACACAGGTGTTAAGATACATGACCTGAGAAAACCTATGCTGGTGGGTGAAATCCGGTTCAGAGGGCTTCCTAGCCACAAAACCCTGCTAGAGTTAAGTAGCTGAGCCTACTACACAACACCCTGGAACAGAGAACTTCATCCCCTGCTAGCAAGCAAAATACAGGCACTGAGAAAACCAAGAAGCAAACATGCAACCAGAGCCAGATGCATGAATCTGCATGCTACACAAGAATCAACAGACATACAACAACCGTATTTCTGATAAGGAAATACTTCCCTTCCCTTAAATAGCCATCGCGCACTGTTTTAACTTAAGCCAACAGTGTCATTTACACCATGGCTCTGTAATACCTGGTCAGGAAGGTATTACAGGTACAGTTGGACTCATTTAGCATACTTTTCCTCACAGAATGCTCTGGGGTCGGCAGGGGCCTCTGGCTTCATGGCCTCTGGTCCAATCCCAGCTCAAGCAGGGCCACCCAGAGCAGGGTACCCAGGACCACATTCTAGATGGGTGTTTTAAGATCTCCAGGAAGACGACTCCACAACCTCCCTGTGCAACCTGTGCCAGTGCTCCATCACCCACACAGTGAAAACGAACAAGTGTTTCCTGATGATCGAACGGAGCCTCCTGTTCCACTCTGTCCCCACTGCCTCTTGTCCTGTCACTGGACACCACCAAAGAGACCAATCCTGCTTTCTTTGCTGCCTCCCTCCTATCAGGAACTCATACTCTGGTAAGAACCCCCTTGAGCCTTCTCCTCTCCAGGCTAAACAGTCCCTGCTCTCATCATCATAGCAGAGGTGCTCCAATCCCTCTTCATCTCTGTGGCCTTCGCTGGACTTTCTTCAGTAGCTCCGCATCTTCCTTGTACCTGGAAGACCAGAATGGGTCACAGAATTCCACACTTCTGACAGATTTCAATTCTGTCCTTCAACACATATTTAGCTATATTTAAAATAGCGCTAGGATTTTCCCACAGCAAAAGGAATTATAATAACCACTAACTCCAAGAAACAGAAACTGCATACGGGTGTTTCTCCATACTATCGGAAAACTTCTTCCACTGTACTATTGAACAAAAACCACTGACAGCATTGTAGAACAAAAACAGACTACAAGACTTCATGGAAGTTGGGCGTGTAAAGCAAATCAGTGATTTAGTCTTGTACTAGTCAAAAGAACTAGAGAATTACGCAAGAGCAATGGTCTCAGCTGACAGGAGCGAGAATGTGTTGTGTTTTTTTTTTCCCCATACGCCCTCTTCTCCTTTCCCAGCAGCCATGTCTTGATGAAGTGATGATGGGATTCTTGGACACAAGAGAACTATACTGCCCTCTTGGAATGGCAAGTTAAAAAAAAAAAGTGGTGAACTATGTATGCACAAAATAAATCTAAAAATAAAGAACTAGTGGTAGCCATAAATTTTAACTTAAAACTGCTCATTTATTAAGTTAATTTCATTACTCTAGTACAACAGCTATGGATTGGCCTCTGATAACAGAAAGCAAGGTACAGCATGGGTTACAGCAAGTTTGAAGACTTCATTAATGACCACTTGATCAAAAGAACTATAGCTTTGTGTTTCAGACAATTGTAATGATTTTCTCTCTGCTCCCCTACTCTTTCTGGGCAAAAATATGCTTACGAGTACTTTCTCCTGGTGAGTTTTCAGGTTCAGAGGAACAACAGTTTTGACACAGGTTTCTGCGAAGAAAAAGAAAGACAAGATAATCTATGAACTTGTAAAAGAAAGTTGTCTGCCCGGCAACAGAAAGAGAAAATATTGCAAAGAAATGGCACTAAAAGCGTTGGAAGAGATCACTGTGGAACACAATGGAGTGCGAAGTCGCAAGCTGGGGGTATTCTGAATATATCCTACGTTTCTTGTTAGAGTATTTTTGGTTTTTCACTTCTTAAAGGCTAGAGCTTGAACTAAAGGATGAAACTTCTACTACTGTTTAGCACTGATTTAATTATGCTGTTAAAGCAGTTCAAACCACTTCTAACATGAACAAACGTCAGTAGAAATGGTAAACATTTCTTATATCTCATCACTTAATATCTGGATATGCATAGAAAATTGTATCTATTTTATAATAATCCATTCTGGAATAATTTTATCATAGAATATCCCAAATTGGAAGGGACCCATAAGGATCATCGAGTCCAACTCCTGGCACCACACAGCTCTACCCAAAAATTCACACCATATGACTAAGCACACAGCCCAAATGTTTCTTAAACTCTGACACACTTGGTGCAGTGACTACTTCCCTGGGGAGCCTGTTCCAGTGCACGACAACCCTCTCAGTGAAGAACCTCTTTCCTGATATCCAGCCTGAGATAAACAAAGTTTCTTCTACAAACAAACTGGTTGTAATGTAAAAGGAAAGGCATTCAAGATTTACATTTGTTTAAAACTTAACTCCCTTGCTTTCAGTTTATCCACAAACCCCTTATAACCTGACCCCTGGTGTTTCATTTGAAAATGTATCAGAGACCATACTCTTTAAACAATGCTATGTCTGATTAGTTCATTGGCTGCTATTAATAATAACAACAACAAAAAAAAGGTAATTTAAATGACTTGTTAAAAAAAAAAAGTCCTGTAAAGTTGAAGTCCTTCTCTTTCACACTTATGCTGTTAGAGACTAGTTAAATATACCTGTCTAATTGCATCTAACTTCTGTAATCTAAATACTGAAACCTGTTTTTCAGCAATGGTATGATGACTCCTTTTCTAACGTCAACAGCAGTTAGTCATTGCCACATGCATGAACCAGTGTAATTCATACTGTAATACAGCTGCTACTCGCACAGGCTTTTTAATGTCTGACAAACAGGTCTGAATCTTGCTAATCAGGTTTACAGTTTACAACTTGGAAATGCATCAAGTATGACCTATCGCTCCACTGAAACCCAGTCCTTAAAAAAAAAAAAAAAAAAAAAACTTAAAATAGATACTTAAAAAAAAAACAAACTTCACTTGCATTAAGTAATTGCTACATGCCTTTTTAAGCCCTGTGATTTCCATTTACATTGAACTAAATTAAAAAAAAAAAAAAAAAACTGCTTTTATTGATGAAACTGCAATCAGCTGTCCATATACTAACCATACAATCAGTCTTTACAGGTAGTTGTTAAGCACACAAACTGTGGTTCCAAAAAATCCTCAACTGAAATGAAAGTTACGGAAAACTGTGTACACATGTCATACAAAGTCAAGTTCGTTTTCTACACATCAGTGCAAACGTTTGTTCTCTTAGGTACAACTGGAATGAAAACATAACAAATCAATGTGATTCACATGAGCGTATCTGTGCCCACAGTAAGAAATACACATGAACTTATGTAGCAATGATTCTAAGGAATTTTCACCAACAGAAATATTTGTTTGCTTATTGTTTGTAGTTACATATGTAACTATCATTCTAATTATGTTACCTAAAAGTCACCTACATGTTTTAATTAAAAAATCACAACAAATTAAAGGTAATTTGAAAGAAGTATTTTGATCCAAAAAGCAAACCTTAATACCTAATATCCACATTCTCTGTTATACACATAACACATGTAAGAAGGTATAAAGCAAAAGCCACAGATAATAAATTTGCAGTTACTACAGGTTTTGTTAAAGGCATACAACTTTTGAGGTGTGAGAAAAAAAAAATCTCCTATGAGCAAAGCGCTCCTTTGATGGTCCTTCGTACTTTTGTACTGCCATAAACCAGACCCTGCCCAAGAAAGACAAGCCACCTGGCAAGGACAGCGGTCATGGAGTAGATTCACACGTAGGACAGCACACAGACACTGATGAATCAGAACTGCTTTGGGCAGAGCAGAAGTAGCACCGATCCTGCCTACCATTTCCTCAGCTGGTAGGTTTAAAAGCTCCGTGTCTTTCTACAAGACTGTAGAAATTTATCTTTGAATGTCCATCCCACTTTCAATTACAGTTGAAAATGAATTGCAACTGAAGTTACCGCATGGAGTGAACAAGCACATGGACAAATTGGTGAACAGCCAGTGTGATCATATCATCGCACATGTACTGGCAACAAGCAATTCAAAGGGGAAAGGGTCACGAAGGAATCTCCTGTGTAAATAGCAAGCCTCTGGATTTTATCAGAAATTACTTGTCCCATTTCATTAAAAAAAAAAATCTGAAATCAACCTGTTTACAGTAAAGTGTGTAAACACAAGTTAATCTACAGCTCCAAGGCTCCGCATCCAAGACAAATTTTTTTAAAGATTTTCAAAAGTCTACGTTATGTAGAATCAACATTCCAGAGCATTTCATTTTTTAACACCATTTGAATACATCAAAATTAGCTTTTTAATTGGGATGGTTCCTGACATCATTAAGAACTACAATGCAAATACTGTGAACACAAAGCCAAACTTTTACATATAAAACAGTTCAAGTACTATATTCACTGGATAAGCAGACACATATGATTACTTTCCTGCTTTTTCTAACACTTTTCTCTGGGAATAGTTGGGCTTTGTTTGTTTGTAGGAGTGTGCTAAAATCGGCATCTGCTTAGAATAGGGAGGGGAAAAAAAAGAAAAAAAAATACTCTCAGTTTTTTCTGACTACTGTTATTCAGTGTAAGTGGGGCAAAACTTTTCTCATAGTAACAAAAATACCGGTTAATTAGAAGATTGTTTAAATCCAGTAGTTTTTGCTGTCCCCTTTTATTTTTCTTCTTATTATTTTATTTTGAATGGGTAAAGATGCAATAGGCCTGCTCTAAACTAGATACAAACTCCATGCCTCAGCTACTGCAAGCCCCACAGGACATAAGTAGCTCCATCATTTTTATTTCTAACTCCAGCCAAACATTAATTAATTTAACTGAACTTAACTGCCACTTAGTTGCAATACTCTTAAGTCTTTAGGATAACAGCTTTTTCCATTTAATGTAATGTCAACAACCTAGTCCTCAAGATGACTACCATTTTTTAAGTCATAATTTACAGGAAATTGGTACTATTCATATAACAGTTGGGATTACTGCACTACTAACAATTACTTACCAAAGAAGTGAAAGAACTTGTATTGGCTAAGTAACCCATTTTTGCACCTTAAACACTTTTGCTAGTAGTTTCACAGCATGACCATTTCTAAAATTCTGCACTACACTGAAGAAAGTTTCTTTTAAAGTTGCTAAAAGTGTCTCTAAATACATCCAAGACAAAGCTTTATTTAAAGATGAGCTATATGTTCACAAAAAATAAAACTCCTTTTTTCAACAAAGTTTTAACAACATGCTTGCAAAACCTTGCTCAAAATTTTCCTCCTCTTTAAAACATTTCACGTCAGCACCTTTTGTGTCAGACAGTTTGGGACTTAAAAACCTGTTATGCAAATACAGAACTGCAATTTTAAAATATTGATAGCATATGTAGAAAGATAGATTTGTGTGTGTGTGATTTTTTGTTTGTTTTTTAAGATGTGCTTCAATTTTTTCCTCTAATATGTAAATCACTGTATTTTGACTATAATATATATATATGATGCATACTAAAAAAATTGCTTTTTGCAATTGTGGTCCCAATATTTAAATATGCTAATACACACAAATACCTTCTATACACTATCCGAAGTTTAAATACATTTTCTAAAACTGAGGAATAATCAGCTCCAATTGTCAAACAAATATTCAGATACAACAGTAACTACCCAAAGTCATCACAGCAAATAGTCTATGGTGTCAAATGTTCTCTTAAACCCCTGTAATTTTTTTAAGCAGTTATAGAATTGTTGAACATAGTCAGTGCTCTAGGAATTTGTAAAACTACTCCAGGATTGACTTAACAGTTGAGGCCTAGAAGAATACAGTCCATGGTCCACACATTTGTTCACACAACATTTCAACAGAAATTGTTTTGATTGCATGTCACTGTTTTTTAGAATCTTGTATTTGGCTAAAGCACATGTTGTTTTGCTTATAAGACACCTCTGTAGTTTGGTCTAAATTTTACTTATATCTACCGAAAGTTAACTAAATCCATAACTGAAAGACATTTTTGGAGACATGCAGCATAGTCCACAATGTTTGGGCTTAGGATTTAATGGAAAGGCATACAATCTTTTTTAACAGAACACATTTATATATCAAATCCTGAAATCATTACCCAAAAGCTAAAATGTAGCTGCTTTCCAACATTTTCTACTGACACATTAATCTGACTACTCACAGCCTTGCCCTGACGTTCAGAATGAAAACGTCATTCTTAAGTGCTCTTCTTCTACGTCAGATGATTCACAAAAGGTAAGTGAGAGTTGCCAAAGTAATTTAAGTATTTACATTATCCTCCCTTCTAGCACATCTGTTCCCATGGAAAGAGAAGAAGAAACTAAGCCAGGATCCTTCCAACTTCAGTTGCTGGCTGCTGGTTCCCAGTTCTGCTTTTGCTCCCATGGCAACTCACATGGCAGCAGGAAAAACAAATAGAGAGGATAAACAACAGCTTAGGTAGAAGTGCTACCCACCAAAAAAAAAAAAAAAAAGTACTCCAAAATGCTAATAAACTACAAAATCAGAAGCAGAGGGAGAAAAGTCAAAAAATAAGTCTGCAAAAATAACTACGGAAGTATGATCTGGAGCATCAAACTCTTAATTTATGCAAGAATCTGCACAGCATGAAAATTCATCACCCAGCAAAAACCCTTCACACACACACCCCACATAAGAACACACATACTTTGTCATATGCATAGTCCTCATTCATTTGCTCATGCAAATCTGGCACCGTAATAGATGGGCTTGTCCCAGGCTCCTATTTTAGAACAGGAATTGCTTTTGTTCTCTCTCCATTTTTCTCCTTCTGAGCAGCTCAGTCTTGGGTTGCCACAGGCAGCGGAGATTACATCTACAGTACTCTCGGGGTGAGTACTACCCAGTCCCTGCTAAACTTGGCCTCTGTCTCAAAACAAAAAAGAAATGAGGCTTCTGATTGAACAAAACTGCAATCACATCTCTGCCAGTACAACACTGCAAAACATAAGGGATTCCTTTGGTCTGTTTGTTTTTTTTAACTTTGCCTCTTCATGGGCTGATTTTTTTTTTTTTTCTGAGCACCTTCCTCCTTTGATCCTCAAGTTCAACAAAGTTCAACAAAGGCAAGTGCAGGGTCCTTCACCTAGGAGGAAAAACCCCAAGCACCAGTCCAGGCTGTGGGCTGACCTGCCGGAGTGCAGCTCTGCAGAGAGGGACCTGGCAGGCCTGGTGGACAGCTGGCTGACTGGGAGGGAGGCAGCAACGTGCCCTTGTGGCCAAGAACGCCAAGGGAACGCTGGGCTTAATTTAAGAGTGTTGCCAGTACGTCAAGGGAGGTGATCCTCCCCAGCTGCTCAGCCCTGCTGATGCCATACGTGGAGTATTGTGCCCACTTCTGGGCACCCCAGTACCAGAGGGACATACAACTACCGGAGCGAGCTCAGAGGAGGGCTGCTAAGATGATGAGGAGCACGTGTCAAACAAGGACAGGCTGAGAGAGCTGGGCCTGCTTAACCTGGAAAAGAGGAGACTGAGGGGAGACCTCATCCATCGGTATAAATATCTGAGGGGAGGGTGTCAAGAGGATGGAGACAGTTTCTTTTCAGTTGTGCCCAGCAAGAGGATGAGAGGCAACAGGCACAAACTGAAGCACAGGAGGTTCCATCTCAATATGAGAGGGCACCTCTTTACTGGAAGGGTGACTGAACGCTGGCACAGGTTGCCCAGAGAGGTTGCGCAGTCTCCTTCTCTGGAGATATTCAGAACCCACCTGGATGCCATCCTGCGCAAGGTGCTCTGGGTGATCCTGCTTGGCAGGGGGGGTTGAACCCTATGATCTTCAGAAGTGCCTTCCAACCTCAGCCATTCTCAGATTCTGGGGAGCTATTAGTATAGAATAGTTCAGTTGGAAGGGACCTTCAAAGATCAACTCGTCCAGTTCTCTAGAAGGTAAACAAATACTGGAATGTCCTGGGTGGGGACTAAGCTCACAAGCGTTGCAAACCTCTTAATGACCTCACATGTGATATACCTAACAGACAGACACACATGGGTATAGAGTAGACAAGGAATATGGGAAAAATCTGTAAGGTTTGAAATTACATTGCATAAAATTACTCTGTACCATGTTAATGGAAGAATGCATGTTAACAAACTCAGTGCAAAAAGAGTACAAAACTGAAGGATAGGACAATTAGAGATGACTGAAGAAACATGGTAAACAATCACAAGCCAAAGATGTTTACAGTTCAATCCCTCACAAAATAAAACAAAACAGAACCAAAACAAGGTCTCTGTAGTCATTAGAATCATATATGTATTTTTATATTTTGGCATCTATTAATTCATCCACACAAGCTACCAAAGACTGCACCAACATCTGTAAGAACAATATAAACAGCAACAGTAATTCTGAATGAAGGTACAAATCCTCCACTCGGAAATCACAAGTATAATGATTTTACAAACGTAACGTTACATTTGAATCACTGTTCAGCAGCCACTGACAGACACCTTATATTAACTTACCTGATCATTCTACGTACATTCCAATGTTCGTCACTACAGCATCCAAGGATGATTCTGCAGTTTAACCAGTCATCATATGGAAAGCACTAGCTCTTGTTTTATGTTAACAAAATATTGGGTTTTGTCACTGGGAGATTTTAGTTCTAATAATTTATTTCAGTCATATTTGAAATGTCCAGAATTTGCTTTTTATTTACTTTCTCTATGCCAAGTATGAGTTTATTAGCAATTGGTCACATAGCCCAAGATGAAGACAACTGTTTACTCTCATCTTATATGGAAAACATTCCATAACTGATGATTCCTTTCAGTATTGTTTACTTTTTCTTCTCCTACTTGACACGGGGTGACCTGAAGTAATGCAGTAGCTTACATGTTTTCCATTCTGTTCTTTATTCTTTTCCCAGCAACATGTCAAATTTGCATTTTGACTGCTTCTCAACTGGTACTTTTAACCAAACAATGCACTGACTCCAATATTGCTATGCGATTTCAGGTAATTATTTTAGAATCCATCACTGTGTGTGTTTAGTTAGTGATGCCTTGCTTCTCTCTGCTCCATGTATACCACCCCATATTACTCTGTGATGAATTTCAAGCAGCCACTTTGTATCCTGGGACTCTTCGAGTTCATTCAGACCTCTCCATAAGCATAGTGCTTCTTCACCATGGTAAAACTTTCATTTCTCAACAGAAAAACTCAGCCCAGAGTATAACTATAATTGTTTCAAATTACCTCACTAGAAGAAAAATCACACATTTTAAACAAGCCATCACAAATTCTGACATCACTTATTGTAAAGATAGGCAACCCAGTAAAAGAATCAATATGGATCTCATGGATTTTAAGTAGGTAGTTTGAAAACACATTCTGAAAGGTCTTAATTTACTCTTGATCTGCATGTGGCTGTTATTTTTTCAGAGTAAAATTTCGTCAATAAATCAGAATTTAAACCAAACTCTATAAAGCATATAGTGACATCATACTACACCCAAAATTTTCTTACAAAATTGAGCAACCTGATCAAGTGGGTGGCATCCCAACTTCTACCTGCCAGATGTCAACCGGGAATATCACACAGCTGAGACAAGCAAATCCAGGAAATTCCTGAAGCACCCTGATGATAACTTCTTGGTACAGGTACTAAGAAAGCCAACTAGAAGGTGCCCGTCTGGACCTGTTGCTTGTAAACTTGGAGGGTGTGGTGGGTGAAGTGGTGACAGGTGCTGCCTTGGCCATAGTGACCATGAGGGAGTTGGATTCAAAATCTCTGGTGATGGGAAGAAAACTGCCACCAAAACTTCAACCCTGAATTAGAGGACAGCAGACTTCAGACTGCTCAGGGAACTAGTTAGTAAGGTCCCCTGGGAAACCACAGAATCACAGAATCACAGAATCTCTAGGTTGGAAGAGACCTCAAGATCATCGAGTCCAACCTCTGACCTAACACTAACAGTCCCCACTAAACCATATCCCTAAGTTCTACATCTAAACGTCTTTTGAAGACTTCCAGGGATGGTGACTCAACCACCTCCCTGGGCAGCCTGTTCCAATGTCTAACAACCCTTTCAGTAAAGAAATTCTTCCTAACATCTAACCTAAAACTCCCCTGACGCAACTTTAGCCCATTCCCCCTCGTCCTGTCACCAGGCACATGGGAGAACAGGCCAACCCCCATCTTGCTAGAGCCTCCTTTAATATACTTATACAGAGTGATAAGGTCACCCCTGAGCCTCCTTTTCTCTAGGCTGAACAAGCCCAGCTCCTTCAGCCGCTCCTCATAGGACTTGCTCTCCAGGCCCCTCACCAGCTTCGTCGCCCTTCTCTGGACCCGCTCAAGCACCTCGATGTCCTTCTTGTAGCGAGGGGCCCAGAACTGAACACAGTACTCGAGGTGCGGCCTCACCAGAGCCGAGTACAGGGGGAACCGCTTTTAAAGACACTGGGGTCCATCAATGACGGTCGGTTTTTAAGCCCCACCTCTAAAGAGCACAGGAACAGGCAATTCCAAAATATCAGGAGCCAATCAGGAGGGGCAGAAGGATGTTATCAGCACTCTTCTCATCCTAAGCCAAAACACAGCATTCCACCAGCTACTAGGAAGAAAATTAATTCTAACTGAAACCAGGACAGCTTGGCTGAGCAGAGATCTTCAAGAGCTTAGGCAGAAAGTGTATGACCACTGGATGCAAGGTTGGGTGGCACGGGAGGACTAATGGGATACTGCTCATCTTTGTGGAGAGGGAATTCAGGTGGCCAAAGCTCAATTAAGAGTTGAAGCTGGCCAGCAGTGTGGGGCTGGCCAGCAAAACATTTGTTGGTCACTGCTTTCTACAAGCAGCAGAATTCACGCTAAGCAACATATTACAACTTGCAGGGACATTTTCAACCAAAAATACTGATTTACTATTTCTGTACTACCTTCTGTGCTGGGTCACCCACAGAAATTTGCAAGGGATTTTTTTCCTAAAAGTTTCTTAAGTGACTATTATAAAGAAACAGATTTGAAATTTGGCACCAAAATACCTCTTTAAAATTTATTCAAACTTCTGCAGTAAACCACAAAGGATTTATTGAGTTATGAATCACTCAAATTACGTATGGAAACTTTGTAGGGGCTGCTAAAGAATAAAATTCTTGTACGTAAATAGAACATAATGAAGATCTACACACATTACCAAACTAAACTAGGACTCGACTATTACCGCCTATGCTGCTGGAAGCAGCAGGGAAAACAAACACTTAAGAATGTACCCTTCTCCCCGTCCAAGTTTTATAAAAATGAATAGAATGCAGACCAGTTCTGTTGAGGTCAATGTATGAAGCAAATTAAGTCACTCAGCTTTCCTAACTGTGTTAGAGATCCCACTAAACTGCATTTTAAACTTTTCCTAAAACAGACAAAACAGATCACTGCACTATGTGACTGCTCCTGTATTTATACTAAGCACTCTACAAGATACCAAAACTACAATAAATTATGTAAATAAAGCATATAGAGACAAAGAAATAAAAAATACACGCCTGTTCGGATGATACAGGCATTATGTTACTAACAGATCTCTCAAAATATACAATTAATTCATACAACTGAAAAAAAAAGTCTACACTTAATTGTATCTTTGAATAAACCACTTATATCAACATAGTAAACTTTGCAATATGCTATATATCCGCAACAACATAACAATTAACACCAAAAGTTTACTGGCATCTTCGAGACTTGTCAACAGATCACCAATATACCTTAAGAATCAGGAGCAGGTTGACATACAGAAAACCTTTCCAAAAATTCATGGAAGTATTCCAAGCTGCTATATACACCATTAAAAAAGAAGTTACTGGTATAATCTATTCCTTTTAGTTCCTTACACCAGGGAAAATAGTGCATTTTTACAAGTGATTACTTGTAACAATTGCAGTTACTAGTTAGTGCCCTTCGCTTTAGTTTTATCTTCAAGTTCCCTTCCTTCCCAGCATGCTGTTTGACTACTCCATTCCATGATCAACAGACTTCTTCCTACAGTCATAAGAAACAGCTCATGAAAACCCTCTGGACAAGACTAACTATAGAATCAATACTTCCCACTCTTGTTCGAAAATGCATTTGTCTTAGTGAAGATGACACTGAGGTCTTAGGAATACAAATCTGAAAGCACCTCTTAAAAAGACAGCAATTGCTGTCCCATCCACCCACTTTGCTTAAACCCCATGTTCCAAATCTTTCTCCACTATGTTCAAGGTATGATTGACAATCAGTGTTTTCTCTACTAAGGTGTCAGAACAATGGAGAATTGATGGAATGTATTGCTGTAATTTTTTCAAATTATTCAGTACTAATACACAAAAGCTCTGAACACAAGAAGAAGAAAATCCATTATTTTTATGCCGTTCAACGGTACAATAATCTACACCCTTTCATTGTTTTTATACAGGAAAATGGATCTCAACTTTCTTCCCACTTCTCAGACAATTGTTTCAATCACACTTTCCTTGGGACGGTATCCTTTCAGCACTGCCTTATACCCACAAAATGGTGAGAACATTTCAGTTACTGTCCACTGTTGTGTTCTGATTGTCAATGATTACTAAGTAGACTACTCCCATTCAGTGTTTCCACTAAAAAAAAAAAAGAGAGGGCTCAAAGCATCCATTTCACTTCTTTAGAGCCCTCCTTAAAGTAATTTCCTTTAAAGAGAAAAAATGGGCACCCTATTGTTTCTAATATTAGACTAGCTAAATAAGACAACAGAGGAATTCTCTTTGCTTTGAAAGCTCTTAAAACTGTGCTTTATAATGGAACTATGGAGCACTCTGCTCTTCTGCCTCACTTTTCTCCTAAACCACACAGCTGTAGTCTTAACTATTATCTCTGATCTAGCTCTTTCATCAACATCGAAGAGAAGCAATGAGATGCTTTAGGGTAAATCCAAGGATGAAAAATGATCAGTGCTGCAATGGAAAAGCACTACTTTACATTTCTTATGGTTAGCCTTTTTAAAAGTGCTATAAGTACTTAAAAAAAAAAAAAAGAAAAAAAAAACACGAAACACAGCTGTAGGGAGAGATTGTATCTTTTATTAAATCAACTAATAAAGCTTGAAAAACTAGACCATCTTTCAGGCCTGTATGTCCTCCTCCAGGTATTTTTAACTGACTGACTAACACATTAAGGAACCTTCCTTAATGGCTTCCCATCTTCCTGGTTCCACACATACAAAGTAAGAATTTATTTACAGGCTGTGCTTATTACACCACCATTTTGTGCAATGTAATCACATTTCATATTTCTGGCTTTCCCTCCAAAAGCACTGGGCACACAATGCATTAAAACAGCATATTTCAGCAATTAGTTTTACCAGTGTAACCTTGGGTAAGTCTAATGATATCTTATTTGGAAAACTAAAAGAAATCAAAGGACTACAGCAGTTGGTTGATGTTATTTTTTTAGGCTGCTTTACATAAACAATTGTTATTTAAGATGCGCATCACTGCTGACCCTTACATTTTGTTTCTCTAAAGCTCACATTTTATCATTCAACATTTTCTTAGAATTGAATATTTAATATTGAGGCTGTTCTGTGTTGCAAGCTTGGCTGAAATGAAAGGCCTCTGTGGCTGCAGTGACTAGGTTTCAAATGCAGGTAGATCAATAAAAAAAAAAACCTCAATCACAGCCTCCATGTGTGACTGGAATGGTTTATAATAGCTTGCAAATGACTATGTGCTTGCTCCAACCAGCTGTTCTTAAATTAAGAATATGCAAGCAATCCATGTTAAAGCCAAATCCCAGCACTATTTCTACAGAGAAATCCCAGTAGTTTTTGCTTGTTCTACACGTTAGCTCTGTTAAGGATACAAATAGCAGTAAAGCTTCAGAACAAATAGGACCACGCTACTGGCATTTCATGCACTAAGTCCATTATCACAGCAGGGGTTGTCAATCTCTAGAACTTTCCTATAACAGCTCAGGCAGTACAACAATTATCTCCCAGCAAAAAAGTACGGAAAGAAAAAAAAAGTCTAAGCCAAGCTGACACTTCTTTGCTTCAGCCAATCACATTGTCAGCCCTGACCTCCTAGGCTTGCATCATGCTTCAAACATTTTAAAACATCAATCATAAAAACAAAGACAGGACATTGAATTATACAGTATTAACCTCCAGGGTTTGCATACAAAGACCTTAGATTTATTTATGTCCCAGCACGTTAAGAGCTTCACTACACCATTCTTTACACCAAACTGGCTGCCAATTTTGATGAACCTCTCTGCCCTCAGCAGGAGTGCAGCGTCTTTGATTAATGAGTGCATCCTTGTGGAAAGGTGTAAGAACAGAAAATGGGGCAAAATCCACACAATTACATCACTACACATCAGATGGACCACTGCAATAATCATCATCAAACTGGATTTCTCTCGTGCAAGAAAACGCTGAGGACTGAAGAGGAGGTTATGGTTGTTGGTTTTTGTTTTTTTCCCCTGATTATATTTGGATACCCAACAACAACCACTATTTTAAAATAGTAATCTGATAAAATGCAAGACACTGTTTAATAGAATATTTCAGCACTGAAAACGCGTAAGTTTCTCAATACAAATTGGTTAATAATGTCATAATCGAGATTTATTAGTTACATATTCTAAGTGAAGGGGAAAAAAAACAACTCCCTAGAAGATTTCAAAGTTTTAGCTTCTCATCCAAGACTGAATCTTCATAGATTCCAAATCAACAACAGATAGGCAGAGTATTTTGTACCACTGTACCATCATATTGAATAAATATTCTGAAAAAAATCTAGCTTATGCTGCCTCTAACTTGCAAGAGCACACTAGTAAGGGTTTCTGTTCATAAAAGAAAATTCCTTGCCATCCCTTCCAACAGCTCCTGAGTTCTGAGGCTCCAAGATGACATGGTCTGACAGTCATGATATTATTTCTAAATCTACTTGCTCTTCTGGTGACCAGTCCTTACACTCAGCACTCCCATCGGTTTCAATGGGACTATTCACAATAGTAAACACTCCATCAGGTAGATAACGTTTTCAGGTGGTGCCTTTACATGTTTACTTGTTTAAGGTTTTGTATGATGATCCCCTCAGGGGCTACCTAAATCTCTGCAATCTCTTCTGGCAAACTATCAAGGCTTAACCCATTCAGTTCGTTACAATGCCTGACCTACATCAAGTGAAAAGTGTCATGTGTCCTTTAAACCCAGCAAAGGACATTCAGGATGGGCGTGAGTAGGAAGGCAAAGGGGAAGATCTCCTGTCAGTGACAACAAGCATCCCCCTTTGGAAAGGGCAGGGATACTGACAAGCCTAATCTATCTTTTTTGCAAGCCCATACTTTTCAGAGACTCATCTGAGATATCACATGCCATTAGGTAAATTTTAAAATGGATACTTTCTTTGATATTTGTCTTTTCCCCTCCGATCTGAAAAAGAAAAACATCCACATAAAGAGAATTTTTTTTTATTACTATTAGGAATTATGTCAAATGTATAAATTGATTCTTTTAAAGCAAGCAGGGAAAACCTCCTTTCCTTTTTGCTACATTATAAAACTGCAAACAAGACTTCCTCACCAGGAGCATTTCTTTCACCTGGTGGTCTCATTAAATGCTACCACAGCAATATAGTCACTATTTCTCGAGGAAAGGTGAAGGAAAGAAATCACACTGTAAAATTAGGTATTTTTTGGATTATTTTCTTTCTAGAAAGGAAAAGTCTGATACAGATTTTAAAAAGTACATTGAGTATTTTTATTAGTTATCTGGTAAAGAATGTCTGAAGACCAGGGCATTACGCAGGTGTAAGTTTAGGGCAGAGGAAAGGATAAAAAAAAAAAAGGCAAGACTTGAATTCATCTATTAGATGAAGTGGTGTGCTATTTGTATTAGATTTTCTATGTTATTACTTGGGCTCTTAATCATACATTTTTAAGGTAAAAAATACTTTTAAGGTGAAAAATACATCACCATTCCACAGACACTAGATGAAAATATGGGCCCTTTTTTTTTTTAAAAAACAACAGTCAACTTAAGCAATCAGGCAGCAACTTCTCAAACTAACAAACCACAGGCATTTCAGTTTTCGAGAAGTACCTACTAGTCATGCTATAGAGTAGTCAGTGAAGACAGCTTATCTTTCACCTCTACCATCAACTTCTTATGACGGTGGTAAAAGACTAAATCCTTACGTAAATCAGAGTCCAACAGTGAAACCAATACTTTCTCACCTTCACAAAAGTACTAAGAAACTAAAATGAGAAGTGGTGACTCACCTCTGGCCGATTTTTTCTTTAAAGCAGGTAAAATTGGGTGGGGAGGATTTACTTTCTCTAATTTTTCTAATACAGTACCCTTGATCCCGTTCCTCATCCCAAAGAGTAAGCAGGAAATGACTTCAACTCCCCCAACCCCCAATAAAGATGCACTTTTTCATTCAACCCTTGCACAGTAAAAACACAGTAAAATGACTTTTAATCTGAAATGTAGCAGCATAAAAAATAAAATAAAAACCATACGTCTCTCTTACAGCATAGGATGTCTTTTTTTTTTTTTTTTTTTTTTTTTGTGAAATGGAAAAGATCAGCTCTACCTATATCTTGGATTCTGCATCAGGCTACCCTCATCAGAAATATCTAATTTCTTTAAAATATTTGACTGATACATTTATTCCACTTTGTCAATGTTTAAGATGATCTAGAGTAAATAATCACAGAAACCACTGCTGTCCTTGATGCCTGCCATCAGAAGAAATACTGACGTAATTATGAACACAAACTAGCTTAAAACATGGCATGACATCATTTACTGAATGTACTGCAGTAAAACAACTCAAAAGTTGTACCATACTTCAAAGAAAACTGACTAGGAAATCTTCACTGGGCCAAATTAGCTAAATGACATAAACACAAAGTACCATTCTTCTGATATCTTCTATTAGAATACTTGCTCGCTTTTTTTTTTTAAAGAAAAAAAATAAAAGATGCTCAGTACTATGTTACATCTTTATTCCAAGTCTGTATTACATTTTTCTCTGAGAAAAACAACTACATTCTAAGAGGTTTATTTTATTTTTTCCCCTCCTATTTAGCACCAAGAAGTAAAAGGTCTTTAAAGAAACCTGTATTAGGGACAAAAATATCACCATGAAGTAACTTGAACTGTGGGATGCCCTTAATGTATCAGTGTGTGAGTGTAGAAGACATTGCATTTTTGGTTGTGTTAACTATGCCTCACAATACACCAGATCTTAGCCCTCAAAATACTGCATATGCCATAGTAAGCATCTTATAAAACTAAAAGTAGTCAAATACTACTGACACCTCCCTACCACTAATTCGGGGAGATGAGACAGAGCATGAACCTCCCTCCCCTTCTCTGCAACTGCGCTATTCCACATCTTGTGTAAGAACACTGAAGTTGCAAAGACACTAACAAATGCAGTTCAAGCTGGGAGTGACTGTTCTGTTTCAATTCAATGACACCACTAATGGCTTCTTAGCAGCTCCATGAAATCAACCAGCTGTCAAGTCGATGCATCAGAAGGAACAGTTATACACTCCCATAAGAAAAAGCAACACATCAGGATGTTTTCCAAAACATCTGTTCCTTTACACTGCAGTTCTATAATAAATATGCAAAGAAAATGAGAGAAAGGGCAACAGGCCCTAGAAGGACTTCCATTACTTTCTTATTGGCATTTTCAGCATCTCACAAGACAGAAATGTGTCTTGTAGCAATTTCTTCTCACCGTAAGGTCAGCATAAAGATTAAATAATTACTGAAAATAACGACTAACCACTGAAATGACAAACAATCACTTATTCCCTGCATAATATAAAAAATAGTGACAATTTATCCTTTGAAAATTCTAGGCATCTTAGCTGATTTTCATAAACATCTTTCTCCCCAGAATCACTAAGCATGTATTGTCTTTCCCCTAACACTGTTCAAATAAATTTACAATGTAATTGACAACCTACAACGGTCTACAAAAATGACTTACAAGTAATTTTTCTGAAAACACTGAACTGAAAAGAAACCAATACATCGGGATTTAGCTTCATTTATAATAATAAAAAAAAAAAGAAAGTAGGATGATAAATACCAGCAGTGCAATTCTAGTCTACTACTGCTATACATTAGTCACAAAACTTTGTGCCGTTCAGAAATAACTTTGAGTCAGTACTGAAAGGGATGCATTGACAGATTCTCTAAAGAAGGTGTTTTTGGTTTTGTTTTTTGCTATTCAAAGGGTTCTATTTATGAAGAACTTTAACGCAACACAGTATTAATGCTCCACTGTTTACAAGGAATTGCTACAAGTACAAAAAAAACAAAACTGCTTGAAGAGAACAATATTTCTTTATCATCAGAGATCCCTTAACAATTCTTAGTGTTTCCTCTATATACACTTCACAAAAATTACCTCAGCTACCATTTTCTTATGTAGATTATTGCTTTTGCAGCACTGTGACAAAAAGTACGCACAGTTTATTATACAGGTACAAGACATCAAATATCGTAACTATAATTTTCTGAAACCGCTTATCCTCTGTTGCTCACCATTTGTAATCTGCCACATCTTCTAAGACCTTTGCTGCATGTATAATTTAGAGCCATCTGTTCTACGTGCTTTTAACTGTTTCAACGTTTTCATCTACCTAAGGTTCATGGTTCATGTTGCTGGCAAACAAGGCAATTCTGCCATTCTTTCTAATGCATTAAAAAAAAAAAAAAAAAAAAGAGGCACACATTGTGGTAAATATTTGATATTTCTTCCAACATGACTTTTAGGATACCGTAAATACAATACATTATTCAATACCAACTTGGTTAGAAAAAGTCTTTATGTACTAACAGCTATTCCTCTTTCTTTCTAGGTTAACTGTTGTCAATGCTTTTCCCACCCTTGAAGACAAAGGAAATGCAAATTAAATACAGGCAGTTTCATGTTCTCATTAGTGTTACTGTAAATATGCAGCAAGTAAGCCGAGTACAGGAAAAAGAATGAAAAAATGGAACTTTACCTACAACAGGTTTTCCTTATCAATTATGCAGTGTTTTACCCAGAATTACCATGTGACCATGGAAACTTATGAGATGTTAAAAAAAAAGTGTAACTGAGAAGTAAATTATAACACTACCTTTTGTCGTTTCCCTTTTCGTAACAGTTGACACAGTCCTGATAGCCAGCAGTGAAAGAGGGTTGTTTTTTTTTGTATTGAATTCAGCACAGTAGCTACACTTTACTGTCCGTGTTATATAGCATCTGCAACATAAACCCAAACTACGTGTAATACGTATATAGAGAGATATTTTCCAAGAGGAACCTTTTAACAGTACAGCTTAAAATATCTGTTGCTTCCAAATAAGCCTCCAAAATGTGTCACATCAAAATGGAAAAATGGTGTATTTCCATGTTCCTCATCCCAGCTACAAACTCTTTATTCCTCAAGGAAGATTCTGGACCAAGTTTTTCACCTTCGATAAATAATTTCCATAAATATAAATAGGTCTCCTGATTATTATTTTTTTTTATTTCACGTAAGTTTGGATTTTTTTTTTTAAACACGAAAACAATTGAGTAAGAATTAGAAATTCAATACTGAAAGCCTGGGACAAAAAAAAAAAAAAGGGAGGGGAGAGGGAATAATCAAAATCATATTTTTTTCTCTACCTGTTACAAAGGTAGCAAAGGAACGCACTCTTACTGTCCCCTGGACGTGCAAGCTCAGCCAGGAACCCTTCTCTTTAAAGTGTGGTTGAGATCGGGATGAATTCCAGGGGAAAGTGCACGCTCTTGGAAAAATTCTCCTTAAACTTTACATGACGTCACTGTCTGTCCCTGTAACATTTCCTAAACTTCGAGTCTCATCCTGAAAGACTTTCAGGGTTTCCACATATTCCCCTTAACAGAGCCGGCCAGGACAGACTCGGGAATAACAAACTGCCCAAGATGGCGAGAGGCTCGTTGTTTAGAGGGCAGGAAAAATGGAGGATATTGTAATATACACAAAGGGATAAATTTCAACAACTCGGTCCAGGGACGCAGCTGCCCGTCTCCCTCCGTCAGGGACCGAAGCGCACAAAGGAAGGCGGCGGCGGCAGGGCCCGCTCCCGGTCCCGCGCCCGCTCCCGGCCGCTCCCGCTCTCGCTCCCGGTCCCGCTGCCGCCGCCGGCCGACCCCGCGCCCCGCCGCCCTCCCGCCGCCCAGGAGCCTCGGCCGCGCCGGGAGCCGCGGGGGAGGCGGGGGCCCGGCGCCGCCCGTGCCGGGGCGCCGATCGCGCCCGCCGCCGGCTCCCCGCCGCCCACCCCGCGCCGCTCCGCGCACCGCCGGGGTCGGGCCTGACAGCCGCGGCCGGCGGGGCCGGGGGCCGCGGGGCAGCGCCGGGGGTGGGGGGCGGCGGCGGGCGCCGCGCCACACAAAGGGCCGCCGGCAGCCGCCCGGCAGGGAGGTGACCGGCGCGGCCCGGCCGGACACCGGCTGCCAAGTTGGAAGCCGCGCGGGACCCCGGCGCCCCCGCCCCGTCCCGGGACGCCCGGCGACGGCCGCCTCCACCGCGGCCCGGTCCCGGCGGCGCGGGCCGGGCAGGGCCCCGCGGGGGCGCACGGCCGCGGCCCCGGCCCCGCTCAACAAAGGCGCGACCCGCTCCGCGGGGCCCGGCGGCGAGGCGGGCGGGCGCCGGCCGAGGCTCCCCGCGCGGAGCCCCCCGCGGCTCGGCCCCGCAGCGCGCCGCGGCCCGGCTCCTCCCGAGGACCCCCCGACACGCACACGCACCCCCTCCCCCCGCGCCGCCTCACCTCCGCGGCCGGGAGAGCTCTGCCCGCTGCCCGGCGCCGGGCTGCGCGTGCCGGAAGGCGTCCCCTGCCCAGCGCTGCCGGGAGCCGCGCGCGGCCCCGCGGAGCGGGCGGGGGCGCGCGCGGCGCCGGGGGCGCGCGCGGCGCCGGGCGAGGCCGGCGGCTCGGCGAGGTTGGCTGGGGCCCGCCGGCCGGGAGTGACGTCACGCCGCGGCTCCCCCGCCGCCCGCCAAAGTCGCGCGCGGCCGCGGCCGGCAGCGGGGGGCGCGGGGCGCGTCACGGCTCCGGGCCGGGGCCGCCGGGGCCGCGGGGCAGCGAGCTGCGGGCCGGCCGCCAGGCGCAGCCCCCGCGCCGCTCCGCGCCCGGCGCTGAGGAAAAGTTGCACGCGGCCGCCGCTCGCCGAAGCGCGACAAAAGGGCGCCCGCCAGCCCGCCCCCCGGCCCCTTTTGGCGACCGACTGCCTGCTCGGGGCACGAAGGCGGCATCCCCCCCTCCCCTCCCCTCCCCGAGTACCAACGCGGCATCTTGCACTGCAGATGAAGTCCGGGCTTGAAGAAAACCAAAAGATGCTCTGCTACAAACAGTGGCCATCGACTGGAAAAAAGGCGACCCGTCTCCTCAAAGGGAGAAGCCGAGCAAATCGGGAGTTGCGTGTGGAAGCACCGCTCACCGTTCATACTTCACGGGAACTACATAAGTGAAATTTATGTTACACTAAGATAAGACGGGCAGGAGATTAAGTTCACGTCACGTTGAACTTAAAATTCACTAGCTATTGACACAAGGTTGCTTTTTAACGCCATTTTTTTGTTAATAAACTACCTAGCCAGGGTTATTTGTGAACGAGGAGAGAAGCCTGTGCTTCCCTCCAACGAGTCCTCCATCCACACACGTGGTATCCCCTTTTTTTCCTTTCTTTGGCACAGTCTCAAACTCAGCCGGGGTTAAAGTACGCTTCAAGAGCCAAGGCATTGCTCTCCATAAACCATAACAGCATAGACTTAAAGTTATACCACAACACAATGAGTGCATTTTCTCAGTACGAGATACTTAAAATTGCACATGAAGAACTCAAAAATATGTTCGGCTCGTTTGCTGCATACGAGCATTTTTGAAATCAACATTATTTCTAAATAAAGCTGATCTCAGCACAAAGAAATATGTACATGCAGAAAGATGCCATTGTTTTCTGTTTCCTCTTCAGCCTCTGGCTGTGATTTTAATTGTGCTGGAGGATCTTCATTAGTATTAACACATGGGGAGATTTCACAAAGCTGCTTCATTAGGGGGAAAAAAAGCTTGGCAGAGCAGCTCTTTTTGCATGCAATGAGAATGTCAGCCTTACCTCGGTCATTTGTAACATAATAAGTGCAAGCACAATGATTGCGATGCAGGGACACTGGGGGAAGGGCAAAAATGCTGCCTAATACAGATAGGAGAAAAGAAAGCTTCCCATTACACAGTACAATGTATGCTAAAAATTAGCGAAGATGATGTCTCATGAGACTCACGCTAAATAAATTAATGTGCTGATACGTTTTTAATTGTTATTTTTGTACTAGTTTATTTCATTCCCAGGATTCATGTCAGGCAGCAAAGGTTTGCTAACATTTATTGATTTTTTTTCTCTGCCACATTCCCGGAATACAGATTTTAATCATTTCGCTACACCACACTCCGTAATTTCATTAAAAACTGGAACCTTCCATCCTCAGAAAGGCATTTAATTTCGATGACACACAATTTCTCTTAGCAGAAAACTGTCTCAACAGTAAAAGCTGGCCTAAGGTTCAAATGCATAATTTAGTCCTGAGTTCTCCATGCTCTGCATTCCTTTGAAGCTATAATTTGACTAACTACCTAATAACTGTAATAAGGACAATGATTTCCTTATAATATGTTATTAACCCATATTTAATTAACTCAGAGGCCAAGCTCTGTATGTGTTTGATTGGGTCAGTACCTCTCTAACCTCAAAATTTGCTAATACTGTTCTTCAGAAAAAAAAAAAATGTGGGGTAAGAATGAATACAATAAATAGCTGTTTTGCTCAGAATGTTATGAATCAAGAACTCATACATTTTCCAAGACGGTAATATTGTCACTTAAGAGATAACAGGATTTTATAATAAGGGGAGATGAACAATGGGTTTAGATATCTCGCAATCAAATTTACTGGTTTATATATCTATATATATACACACACACACACACAATAACTCTGCCTGTAATGTTTCAAATAAATTCTAGTATCTACTCTTATTACTGCTACTCAAAATAACTACTCTAAGCATGTTTTATATTAGTAAGCCAAACCATAGTATCTTTTGAAAAGCAGACGTATGTTCAGAGAGTGTTCTGTAATCTTGGTTTTCTGTAATGCTCAGCAGGACAGAATTTCATCTACTTGAATACAGATCCACAGAGCTCAAGACATACTACTCTTCACAAAGCGAAGTCAGCAATCCAAATTAAAACCACTATGATGTATCTAATGTCAAAATAAAAAATATGAGCAATGCCTTTCTCATTGCACTGAATATTAATTTTGCCCTCAAACAAAACAGCTTTAGGTCACTACACAGTATCTTGCAGCTTACACCACAAAATGGTTAAAGATGTTTTTTCATTGGTTACAATGGAAAAAAAAAACTGTTTTAGTACTGTGAAACTCATTTTATAATTCTTATTTTAGATTAAGAAATTTACTTTTTTTTTTTAATAATTATTCAATAGAATTTTTTGTTAGTGGATGCTACCAATGTATTTAGACTGAGTAACTATTAAATCAGAAGTGTTCCTGGACTCCAAATCTGTCTGTTGTCTCCCTGGCAATATTAAAAGCTGTAATTCTCAATTCAAAAAGAGGAAATTCAAACTGCAGGAAATATACTGTATTTAAAAAAGTATTCTTGTTTCTTTTTATTTCTTTGTATGACAAATTAATTGCAAACATAGACTTGAAATTCCTTTTAGGTTTCCAGTGTAAGTGCCATAAATATATATATATATATATATATATCAGCATATGGTTTTGTAGTTTCACTTGTCTTTTCTTATGCTTATTGATCTTATCATTACTATTTCTTGAGCTACCTGCATTCATAAATTAATGCATTCATAAATTTCATTGGTGAAATGGGAGGAAAAAAAAAACAGGCTTTGTATTTATAGGCATATAACCTTATACATTTGGATAATTACACTGATACCACTACGATCATTTATGTGCTAAAAGATCATCACATACATACTCGTCTGGGAGGACAAGCCCAAAATTCCTACAGGACTATGTAGATGGAGTTCACTGTTGCGATCTCCCCAAAGGCAAAGCCGGTTTAAGAGGTTCCTCTCTTCCCCACCCCTACTCACATGCTGGCAGCACAGGTTTACAACCCTCCATCTGTGACAGTTCATCTACTTGAATGGCTGTGCGCTAAGGTCAGCAAAGTAAAGGTAAGACTCACAAAAACATTCACACGTCTCAGACACCTCTAAGATACCCTGTTCCAGTCATCCAATACTCTCTGAAGGTTAGACACTATACTATATGCTTTTGTTAACAGGTGTCCTGGGGAAGGGTTCACCAAGCACATATTTTATTATAAGATATTATAAAATGTTATAAATATATTATTATTATAAAATATGTTAAGACAAACTCGACATACAGTTAGGATCAATAGAAAGTTACCATCAAAGAAAAGTTTTTGCAAGGTTGGTATGACTAGCCATTCCTCTGATGAAGGGTAGAAGCATTTAACACTCAAAGTGTGCTGTTACTCAAAAAAAGGTCAATCTTCTTAAAAAGTCTTAGTAAATCACTCAATTCTGAAGGTCAAGTTGTGTTTAAAAACTTCACATTCAAAAGCTTTAACAGTGTAAACCAGTTAAAAGCACTCCCTTTGTGCTTAATTTACTCTACGTTTAAGGGGTTTACTCTCATCACAGATACTTTTGGCACCACAGATACTACGCTATCACTCTCCGAGGGCCACGTATATAGGTTAACACACCTAAACACTCCTGGCCTTATGCTCTTATACACCTGGTTTTAAGACGTCATCCCAGCATGCTCAAATGAGGATCTAACTCTCCTCGCTGTAATGATGAGGTCAGGAAGACAAAGAGCCCCCCAAATCTTTAAAAGCACAATTATGTTTACATACTACATAAAACAAACGTAATAGCTTTTCAACTGGACTGATGTGATTGCTACTCTAAGTAGCACCCACTAGGAAATCCTGTTTTAATTGCAGAAAATCAGTTTGTAGGCAGATTTTCTAAAGCTTTGCAAAGGTGCTGAGGCAAATGAATCCACATAAAAACGACTGTAAATATCTGCAGAGAATATAGATTTGAAGTCAGATGATCTGACGACGAGATGACAGAAGAAATTCCAGAGGATCTGCAACTTAACACACACAATCAATGCCTAAAAACCCTTCCTATGTAGCTTCTGCATCAGCCCATACTACACACAACTTACCAAGTACACTTATTAATAAGTGGACTCCTCCTATCAGAGGAGACAATGGCAGCTACAAGTTGTTTGCGTTTTACTTCATTATTCAACTATTAAAGACTATTCCTGCTCTTCTAACAAGATAGAGAAATCAATGATTCATTCTGCCAACTCTGTTTTAGCAGTGTCTCACACCCAAGCCTTGCCTTCCGTAACTGCTCCAACGTCTTTCACATCTTTTCTCATCTATAAGGCTGGAGCATAAATAAAAATAATATTTTCATAATTCTATTTACGCAGTAACAATGTCAGTTTAACCTAAATAATTATACTATTAACCTTCTAAAATAAGGTTTTGGTGTTATTGAAGATGATTTAAAAAAAACAAACACAACTTGTCCCCTTTGTACTGGTATTCTCATTTTATAATGAATAAGACAGGGAAATACTAGCTTACAACTCCAAGTCTTTTATCATCTTCCCAAAAATACGTTTTTTCCTCTCCCCTTCTCTATTTAGAGACACGTAGCATTTCCCCTTCCCTAGGTATCTCTATTACATTTCTTACTAAACAGCTTAGGTAATTTTCTTTACCCAACGCTCTCTTTGTTCTGAATCAAAATCAAAGCAGAATTTTCCCTGACCAAAGCAGTGTTTTCCTTTCCTCCTGTTGCTTCTTTAACCACGTGAGTTCAAAAAAGCCCACCTCAAAATTCAGTGCATCTGTCGTTAATTACACCGACCACTGAAGAGTGGCACTTTCAGGGTGGAGTACAACAGCTGTTAGAGAGCAGACACCAAAACTACACAATAGCTTAGGACAGGAAGTGATGGCATCTCTCATGTAACTAAGGCTAAACAGGAAATAACCTTATGTAATTAGACAACTTGGAATCTGGCCAGGTCACAACGATTAAGAACTCTTGCAAAAAGTTCAGCTCACTTTGTTAACTGTTCATTAACTTAATTTCAAAGCACAGCACGTTACATACTACAGACACCTAACATACACTGAAACAAACTATTCTGAATACGTGTTTACTGACAAAATAATTGAAGCAGCACTTCAACTATTAAAGATACGTTAGCTTAAGTTTTAAGATTTGAATAGCTTTATCCACGTCATAACAGTTTGCAGTTGGCTACCTTAAAAGTTACACTTAATTTATCCATATTGTCCAGCTAATTTTTAGTTTATTAAAACAGACCACAGTGTTTCTTTTCAACACCCTCCAATGCAGCATTGGAGATGTATCTGTATTTTTTTTAAACAGATTCAAGTTGACCAAATTTGCTTTAATCAAGATCTGTTTTTCTACAGAACCTTTAGTTTTGACACACAAACTATGCCTACTTATGCAGTTCCGATTATTAGGCTTCAAGATCTTCAATCGGGGTATCCTAATTGCATTTGCAAATAGCATTGCTAAAGACACTGTACACACACTTACCTTTTAAGAACTGAGAGAGGTATCCATAAAATAGAAAACACATAACACAAAGTGTAACTTCTAGAAAGCTAACCTAAATAATAAACTGAAGTACTTTATTTAAGTGTATTTTTAAATATGCTTATTAAGACAGAAAGGAAGAAAAAAAAAACAGTCTAAGACACCATTCGTCTAGGATATACGAGTACTTTGATCAAATTAACTCCTGGTACCTTTTAGTACAGAAGCCACTGTTTACTACTTCTTCTCAGAAAGCTACTTAACGTAACGTGGTACTACACTGCTGCAGGTAACTTCACTGATTTGATTAGATGTGGCAGCTACAATAGCTGGTGAAATAGTTAAAGAAAGACTACCCAATATGTCAAAGGGCTCTGACTCATCTATTAAGACATTGGGATAACGGCTTTTCCAACTGTATCATTAAGCAAAAGGAAATACAGAAGACAGGGGTCTGATCTCCAAAGAATGTCCTTAGCATGACAATGTCAACCAATTAATATCTTTCAGTTTTTCTCTAAATCATAAATGCTACTCTTGACGAGAAAAACAAATGTAAAGATAAGCAAAACAATGACCCTTAGAAGTTACACCTCCTCTTTTTTCATTGCATCACCAACAATAACCCCTAAAATAAGTTTTCAGTGCTTTGTCTTGGATTTCAACATCAAATCCTACTTAAATATGAAGTAATACAACCACCTGACGGACAGAAGGTTGCACGCGTTCACAAAACGCCAAAGGTAAAAATCAACCTCCACAGGCCCCACAAGAGCCGCATAACCTAGGTGCACCACGTCCGGTCTCCTTTTCTGCTACGGGGGAACAGCCACGGAGCTCACTGCTACGCCCAGCGGCCTCCTTGCGACTTTCAGCCCTTCGGCGGCCTCCAGCCCGCCTCCAGCCTCGTCCCTGGCTCCTGACCGCCCGTGTCGGCGCACAGGGCGAGGCCTACCGCGGCTCCCGCCGTCCCGCGCCGGGAAGCGCCTCAGCACCTTTCTCGCCGCCGAGGGCCTTGCGGGCTGTCGCCCAGCTGCCCGCCGCTGCCCTTCCCCGAGGCTCCCCGAGGCCCAGCAGCCCGGCCGCACGCTCGGAGCGCCCCGAGCAGGGGCCTCGCCGACACCGGGCCTCGCCACACGCTCCCACGCGCCACGGCGCCAACGGCCGGCGGGGCGGGGCGGGGGCGGGCCGCCCAGAGCTCTCTGGTGATTGGCCGTCCAGTAACACCCGCGACGATTGGCCAAGCTTGGTCTAACCTCGGGCAGCCGGCTCAGGCGGCCCCTCGCCGAGCGCCATGAGGGGGCCGGGGCCGGGGCCGGGGCCGGGGCCGGCTGCAGACGGCCTCGTGCCCGAGGGGCTGGTTGCACGCTCGCGTTTCCTCATCTGCTCGCTTATTGGCAAGAATTCTTTGCGATGCGGGGAAATCCAACATAGGCTCCTCGTTTATAGGGCCTGCGGCTGTCAGGCAGGGCGCAGCTGTCGAGTGAGTCAGTTACCTACGTCGGGAGCACGGGGCAACAGCGAGGTGAAGGTACCGCAAAACGGGGAACGCCTGGAACAGAAGCGGCGTGCGCGTGCTCGGCGAGAGCGAGGCCGGCTGCTGAGGAAAGGAGCAGCCATCAGCGCGCTGCCTGGAGGGAAAAGGGAAATCGGTTATGGCATTCTTCAGAGCAGCGTTACGCGCTTGCCCTTTTAAAAGACTGTGTGATTTAAAATAGGACTATGAAAAGCTAGACTAGGCGTATTTATTCACCTTCCTTGCTGGGTGTAGCGCTAACAGGATGCTACAGTGAAAGCGCCAGGGGTGGTGGCAGAAATTTCCCTATCTCCTGTTAGTAGTACATGAACAAGAGGCTAGAGACGTATTTCTTGAATATTTTGAGGGCGACGTAAAAGATTAGACTCAAGGTGGGTGTAGATGCCGAACTATGAAACTGAGAACCCCGAGCATTAACAGGATCAACGTAAAGATAATAACGGAGTAGTCATTAGTGCCAGTCTTAAATTTTACAGAGGCGGGGGGGAGGCCATTTTGGATCTTTTTATCTCAATACATACAGAAAGAGAGGAACAATTCCTCCTATGAGGTACCAATGTGGAAATTCAGTGTAGTATTCCGAAAATAATTACAAAAAGACATGATCTCTACTAGACGTATCTGTTGTCAATAATTGGTGTTGGTAGTAGAGGCAGTTCAACAAGTTTGTCCGGTGTTGCACATTGTTTAAGACTACGGATAAACTGCCAACAACAGGCAATTTTCCCATCGCTGACTAACCTCACCTCAAATCACTTGATTCCACATACTTCAGTGCACAAAGAAGAAATCAGCCAAGAAATCTGTGGATACTGATGACTGCAAGAGAAAAGATCGAGGTTAAGTCTCAGGCAACCTCAATATCTAACCTTAACAGTATCATTACAGTGATATAATCTATCAGTAGACCTAGATGGTGCCAAGGAAACAACTGGCAAATAATTCCTGTAGTTACATTTGAAATGTATAAATAAGCACATCCTCAAGAGTCTTTCTCTTCCTTCATGGGACACTTATTAAGGAAATGTTAACCAAAGAAACACCGAATTTCTGAACTCATTCTTACCGGCCATGATTTTTCCATCTTACGTGTTACAAAAGGATATGCTTCTGCTCTAGGACCTTGGGCTGCGCTTTGTTTTCTACTAATATTTTTCATTTAGCGTACTGATCAGTTCAGATGAAAATAAATCTTTTGTTTTCCCTAGTATCAAATATATTAAGTCAGCTCTCTGAGTCATCCTAATTTTCACCAGTTTGTCTTGGATGGAATTATGAATTACTGCTTGTTTGGGAAGTTCAAAATCCTAGATTCAAATCCAGCAGCAGAAGGATCTGACAAAAAGAAAGCCTATATCCTTTTTGTTTGTTTGTTTACAACTCTGTCTACTTCTGTTTAGTGAACAGACTTGTAATATGCTAATATATTTACGTTCCTGTGATTACACTGATATCATTAAATTTAGAATCTTGACAGAAGTAATCTCGCTTTTGTTTTTCCATACTTTTGCTGCATGATATTAATGGTATTGATCAGTATTATCTCCTTCCATGAAATTCTGAGTTCTATAAGCACACCGGCAAGTATTTGCTATCAGCTATTAAGTTAGCTATTCCGGTTGTCTGAGACTTGATCTTTCCTCTTGCAGTCATCATTATCTATGGATTTATTGGCTCTCTTCTATGTGTGCAGAAGTATATGGAATTGGAAGAAATTGAGGAGGAGGTTCCTTGGCCTTCCTTATAAGCTAAGGAAGTTGAAAAATGATACTTTCTGCTCTCAAGTCCAGGCACTAGTTAGATTTCAAACAAGGGCTAGCTTGAAATCAAAACACAACTACTGCACAATTAACAGCTTTGGTTTTGAGGGTCTTGCTTGATACAGCCTGCCCTGAAAATGACTTCTTTCACATCTGCCCATATGCTCTTAATTAGAGTGGACTGCAAATGGCCGTGATGAGGCTCCTTCCAGCCTGATTTATTCTGTGTCATTATGCTGCCTTCGCTTTCTATACCGTCCTTCACATATTTATACATACAATATATGCACAGAGAACATGTGTCTATCAGTTCTTGTTTTTTATTTGTTTGGCTGTTTTTTTTTTACCTAAGAAGGTCAAAATTCCAAATACTCCTCTTTCATGGATGCTTTTAAATCCACACCAGAGGACATTACCGGGGTTGCTCATGTTCACAAGAGCTTCATGGCAGAAGACGGCTATGTACTTGTGGGTGGGTATGTAATAACACTCCAGTGCAACAGAGGGTTGGCTGGCTAAGGACAACTGTCTGGATTCCCAGATCCTGGGTGGCAGCTGTAAAAGAGGGAAGAACAGATTCTTGGAGGGGAGCAGTGAGAACAGAGAACTTTGATTTCTATTCCATTAGTTTAAATGTTTCAGTAAACTACATAGGCAAAGATAACAGATTTAGCTTCCTGTTAAGGTCTATAGAGTTGACAGCTGTTAAATGTCAGTCATCATAAGCAGGCCTAAGGACCACAAGGTTGCATTTAGTACAAAGAAAGTCCCATAACTCTTCATTGTCGTCACATTTTATAGCTATATGAAAAAAATATACATATAAGACTGCAAAGTCAAACTCCCTGAGTTAAGAACAAACAGAACTGAAGCTGCATGTGTCACATCAGTTTGGCTTCCTTGTGCTTCCGAGCTTATTAATCTCGAGTCGTTTGCAGGGGGTATCAGGGTTGTACACGAGGGGAGCAGTTGTCTACTGAATTCCTGACTCATTTGCTGCGTAAGTTAGAGCATAGAATTAATGAAATACTGAACTGTTGGTCTTTAATTTAAAGAAAATGAACACCACACAGGAGAATAGGCTTCTATCTCTACCTCTGACATGAAATATGTTTTCTTAAAACTGAATTTTCAGAGATGGTCGGTAATTAATCTTCTTTAACTAAGTATGCAGTTTGAGCACCTGGTTTCTGGACATACAGGGTATTCAGAACTGCGATTGACATAAATCTGGAGATGTTATTTGAGCAAAGATCTTCACGAAACACAAGTGCTTGATCTGCATATTCAATCTGGCCAAAGTTAGCAGATATGTATTCCAACATGCCACATATGAAAAATGAGAAAATCAATTAGAATATATATGACTGGTAAGCCAAATACGCACTACATATTCCAGAATAAACTGCCATGTAAACAAGTTCTAATGCATGGCCTACTCACCATATTATAAGTAATGAAAAAAATAATACTGAATGTTTTAATCTACTTTAAATTAATGTCTCCTCTATGAAATGAAAATATTCATTTTCACCTGTGAAAATCATCACTTCTAGCCTAGTTCTGGCCTCAGAATTAATAACTTCCTCATGGGCCTTCCTGGTGTACACGTTGCTACAATACAAGATACAGCAGCTTGTTAAGTTCTCTTCACCTTGTGCAGACAAACAATTGCCAACATACTCTGGCTTTATAGTTTGACTTCAGTAGCTTTTAAACAGGGCAATTGATTTACAACCACTACAGTAACAACAAAATGAACAAAGGAGAAACACTGTGGTAAGCAAAATATGTATCAAAAATAAAAATGAATGTAGGTAGCCTAAACCTTCTAATTCCACTTTGATATCTGTGAAAAATTTTGATTGATGAAATGCAAAATTATTTACATATTAAACTCAAAATTCTGACGACTGCCAGCTCAACCTCTATCTGGCTTCTGAGAACACCACAAACACATGAAGACTTGTTTACAATATCTCCTTGTTATCCGATGTGTATTGTCATCGCTAAAATTACATGTTATGGCAGCAATCTGAGAAGTATGACTGGAGAGGTAGTTTCTTTACAGATGGCCACATTCAGAATGCTGGTACTCTTGACAATGATTTTACTCATCCTTTGCAATCCAAAGTTGATTTTGTTGCGATTGCTTTGCAAGTGTGGCAAATGAAATTTACAGCATTTTCTCCAAGTCTTCATTTTGAAAAAAGGTGGGGAGGAACCTAATTTTTTGTTTCTAATTTCAGGAGCATTTTTTTTTCCCTAAATGAAGCATTCAGCCTTCTGTAAGCTTAGTTCTCATTTAGAAATCCAACTCCTTAAAAGGAAACTGATTTTTTAAATAGCGATGTTAGTATAAAAACTGGATAATGACCCATACATTGATTCCCTGTCCTATCTGCTGTTAACTACAGAAAAAGCTGTAACATGACCCTCTGGGAGATTGAAAGGAAGCTATTCTTTGCCGGTTCCACTAGTCACGGAGCTATTCTAATTTGTGTTTGTTGGTGTCCTTAAAGCAAAAATGATCACCCAAAAAATTATGTTTCCACAACACACAAGTTTTCAGTGCACAGAAAGATCAACAGAGCACTATTACTATGGTTTTCCATCCTTCGACTCTTTTACTACGGTAGTCCAGTTTATCCCAGGATCCCTTTGACATCCTTTCCAGGTAAGGAGGCAGCACCTGATATGCTAATGTAAATTCATATGATCATTGATTGGTCAGGTTGGTGTGTGCAAAAGGATATACATCATATGCATCCAGGCATTCCTTTCCTCACTGAGAGTATTAATTAATATTGCTGTCCTTCACACCTGGCAAGAGCTATGGGAGCTATGGCTTTCTGATGTCCCCAAAAGATAATGCTCATTGTGAACAGAGGCAGGAAAATCTTGATGTTTAAAATGTCTGGGGGAAAAAAATCAATGATTACGGTTCTGAGAAGGAACCTCTATCAACATTTGTTTCAAATATAACATTGACTCTGATCTATGTTTAAAGCTGGGCTCCTAAGCAGGAGCAGAAACCTGCCAAGATGTACTTTGACTCAGTGCACTCAAACCAAAAGATGAGTTCAGTATTTAAAACTAAGCAGGTACATTGTCTTTATACAAGACTAGAATTTAAGTCTCTTTTGGGAGTCTTCTAGATGAAGCAAACAACTGTCATACACGCATTTGTTAGTTGCTTCAGAAAGACTTAATTATAAGGAAATGAACGGTGAGAAGAATGCAGTTGATTCCTGATAGGAGCACATTTTGCAGCAGTATGGGGTTGGCTGTTTTGCTATGTCCTTCACGGATGCATGTAGTCAACTGCAGACTCCCACAAGAATCTGTATATATTGCTCCCTGTATCTTTTTATTGCAGAGGATGCGAGAAGATGCTAGGATTGATCTAATATTTTAATAAAATATTTTTAGTAGAAAATGGAGGAATTTTCATCAAAATAATACAACTGTTTTTCAGTTGTTTTTTTTTGTTTTTTTTTTTCACTATTCCTATACTTTCTCCTATTAGCTTTGTATCCACGTGATAAACAAAAAAAAAAGTTTTTATTTTTTTGCTTTGACAATAATCACAGTCTTTGTCATTGACTCAGTTCTTGTGTTTGTTGGCTTTAACAGGTTACTTCTTTTTCCCATTACAATGTACTGCTAGAAAGAAGCATATATTTGACAGAAATGGACAAAAAAGCAAAATGAATAGTTGGTCGAGTATAATGATAAAAAAATTTACATAACTTCAGACTTCCAAATCGGTCACACATAAAACATCAATACACACAATATAGAGGAAGCAAAGAACACAGAGAACAATTTTAATTACTTCAGCAATAGATGCGCAACAGAAGTTGGGTGGAATAAGTAGGCTTTCATTAAATTAATTCCTGTATTAGTAGTTAATTTTCCCCTTGACGTATGTCACCTTTTCTTCCATTATTCAGAAGCAATCCTGACAGACAGTGAACGTCATAAGCATTAGTCTTCTACAGGCAGTGGACTTATGTCATACTGCAGGACTTTTTTCCGAATGCTGTGCGTCGGCTGAAACTGCCATGTCTTCGTTTGTAACAACAGCTGAAGGTGAGCCCAGGAAACCACTATGACAGCTTAAGGGATCACTGTCAACAATGTCTCAGGCCAGGCTAATAACCACCCATCTGGTGAAAAGACACTACAAAAAGCACCAAGCTTATTAGTAAACAAATCTTTGGAGACTCACAGTGTAGCTTTTATTTTAGTCTTAGACAGAAAACACACTTCAGATTCTTGTAAAGCATTTAATGTTATCCCAATTAAATAGGCACTTCTGAGTCCGAGGCTTTGAACATCAGTTGTAGCTGGACTGTAGGCATTTTTTAAAATCCTGTGTGAATCTTCAGATAGCTCTAGACTTTTTAAAGTCCTGAACTGTTGTCTAGATAGTTTCTGACAAAATTTCTGGGAGGGGGTGATACACAAACTAAGTTCCTTTGTTCTGGCCAAGGTTTCCTCCCCTTCCCCTTCCCCTTCCCCTTCCCCTTCCCCTTCCCCTTCCCCTTCCCCTTCCCCTTCCCCTTCCCCTTCCCCTTCCCCTTCCCCTTCCCCTTCCCCTTCCCCTTCCCCTTCCCCTTCCCCTCCCTTTTTCCTTTCTCTTTCCTTCAGTAAGTATTTGGATTCAGGACCATAACCAAAGTTAATTGCATATATTTGTTTTGGATAATTGTTTGGATGACTGTTTATCACAAAGTAAACATTATGCTTAACTAGTTATTTTAGAGCTGACAATGATAAATGCAGGCTGACTCTTTTAAAGCGGTACTATATTTATTTCCACCTCTCACTTGGAGCTCATGCAGCTTGGTGAACATGGAAGTAAAATACTATGTTCTCTCTTCTCCTGCATTCTCTCTTCATATGAAAACGCCAGTTGTTTATTAAGACAAACAAAATAATTTATTGTTTTGATATCATATACAAGATATTAAGTGATTTAACTAATTCCATGAATGTGCCTTAAATGATGAGAACATATTATTCCTTACCGTATTTGTTCTTTATCTTATTAAGTGACAATAATGCAGACAGTAAATGGTACCTTCCACACAAAACACATTCTAAATTTAATGTCAGTCTAATCACAGGAACATAAATATATTAGCATGAAGATATTACAAGTCTGTTCAGTAAACAGAAGTAGACGGAGTTCTAATAAACAAACAAAAAAGAAGGATATAAAAAAAGGCTTTCTTTTTGTCAGACCCTTCTGCTCTCTGTAGCTGGATTTGAATCTATGATTTTTAACTTCCCAGACAAGCAGTAATTCATAATTCCATCCACTCTTCCTCAAATGCAAATATTTTTCTTACTGAATCTACATTATTTAAATTCCAGACAATATTACTTGTTCAGCAATATGCAAAACTCTTATTATAGCCCGAGCTAAGAAGACTGATGATCTTGAAGATGAAGCAGTAGACAGTTCAAAAACCCATGACTGATTTCAAAGCCAACCAATACTTAATTAATAGAGAGACCCAGAAGGCAAAATGAAAATAAAATGAACCTTTATGATTGTAACTGGATAAAAAGTCTCTATTATGTTGTAAAAAGTGTCTTTACCATTGATAATGACGTACAAACAAACAAGGCTGGTGTTTTTGCCTGCAGCTACCTGGATGCAAGCCTTACTTTCCAGGCAGACAAAGAGTGAAATTATTAAAAAATGCAGTGGACACACTCAAAAATTAAAGAGGATAACCTACCCCCAGAATATACACTCAGCTACTTCACTGATACAAAAAGTGACCTTGTCCTTTTCACATTACATTCAAAAAGAGGGCAGAAATTACATAACACAGCAGTATATCTTGCAACACAGCAATTTCCCAAAAGGTATTTAGAAGCAGTGTGAGAGCATTAGCATTAGGGTTTGTCTTGCTGTTTGTCTTGCTGTTTGGTCTTGCCCCTCTTTACACATCATTGGGATACAGTTAATCAATAAGAATTCAGTTATAAAATTGCTTCAATATGTAGCTTTCCAGAGCAAGGTCTACTCACGTGAATGGTTTTCATCACGAGAGGAAGAAGAAATGAAGAGTTCACCAAAATCAGTTTTAATATAGCATGAGGTTTCTGATTTCACCAGTTGATATTACAGTGTTAACTGGTGCAACAAAGGAGAAAAAAAATGTTGTACTGATGAGGGGGATGAATACTGAAATACACCAAAAAAAAAAAAAAAGTGTGATTACACAATAGACTCATTGAACATTGAGTATATTAGAAATAGAAACCTTTTTCTATCTATATGGGATTTGGTACTTTAAGGTACATAAATTATTGAGAGCCTTATTTCTGCTTTCTTAGCATACTATGCTTTCTTTCTCTCCCAGAGATTACATTTCTGGTAGTGTATACTTTCAGTAAAGCTTAAGAAATGACACCAATACAATGTTGTTTACAACCCCACCTAGCAGTCTTAAATTTTTCCAGGGTATTTATGTAGCTGACAGCCTGTACATTTAGAACTCTCTCTCTACTTGTTTCTGGCTACATTCTTCTAATTTTTATACATGAAAATCCAATTAAAATCTAAATGCATTTTACCCAGACTTTGCAAGTAAGTTTCTCTACTACAGTAGTAATTTTACAGATACTTAGCTATTTTCATTCTGAAGAGTCAAAATATGTTATAACTGCAATATAACAAGCCACAAGGCAAACTGTATATATGGATCTTGTCATTCAGTGCTAAGAATCCATTTCAGAAGTGGAAGTCAGCATCTGTTTGACAACACAGGACAACATGAGAGACCATTTAAAACAAAGAGAAATAGTTTTAACTCTGAAACTGCAGAAAGTAAGATACCCATATTTCCCAAATGAGTGCATAAGGAGTACGTGAGTATCGGTATTTTATATCGGTATTTTAATTCTTGCACATACAACCTAGAATATATAATTACAAATGCTGAGGACCTTGATTTTACATCCAAACTGAGAAACAAATAGCCTATCATCTGCAAAAGAACACTGCCTCCCGTTACAGTACAGGACGTTGATACAGAAGGTCCTCAGAGGAAAGAGTGCCATCTGCTGAATTGCTACCATACAGGAGCAATTTGTTTCCCGGGATAACTTGACTAAGAGAATTTTGCTCTTAGAAATTTGTAAATACTTGTTTCTTAACTATCTTTACACTGCTCTTCTATACAGATAAATTAGGATTCAGTCATTAAATAAATGATAACCTTTTGCTGAGACCAGTTTCTATCATAATGGGAAATATGCTCTCATTCTCTAGTGTCCTGTTTCCTGCCTGCCTACCTCATAAGGTATGGAGTTTAAGACCCTCTTTTTTGTTGTTCTTTATTAGAGCAGCAGCTATTTTAGAAAGATCCCATGGGTCATTACAGCTTATGTGTGTTTACTGACACAAATAATAACCAGAAACTCACTTCTCACTTCTTAATTCTTAGAAAGGGAAATAAATAGTAAACTGGCAGAAGAAAAACATATATTTGCAAGAAAGTTTGTCTAAGTAGGTTTTGCATGAGGCATTCATCAATGTATTTATCCTCATTAACATTCCAATATGCCATTAATTTTGAAATAACCTGTTGGATTTGAAAATCTGTATGTTCACAGTTACCTCTTCATCAAGTCATACAATCACAGAATGGTTTGGGTTGAAAGGGACCTTAAAGCCCACCCAGTTTCAACCCCCTGCCATGGGCAGGGACGCCTCCCACTAGACCAGGCTGCCCAAAGCCCCATCCAGCCTGCCCTGTTGTTTTCATCAGAAAAGTGATATAAATTCACACACACAAAAATCACAGAGAGGGAGAATCAGTGTCAGGGAAGGTCATGGCCTGTGAATATCCATTAGTGGAGTGACAGCAGCTAAGGAGGAGACGGCAAGGGGATGGGTGAGGTTGATTGGGTGGAAAAGACAATGAACTCATGTTTTGGTAGTCATGGCCCATTAGATGAGCTCCACTGCTCATGAAAGCAGCCTAAGTATAGAAAGGTAACACACTGACTAGTAAAAAGCTTATGGCCTGATCTTAGCCTTGCATCAGAACATCATTCGGTTTCACAAGTACATGTGCCCTTGAACAGGCCTCTGGCTAGGCAGGAGGAAAGGACTGTGCCAATGCTAAGTAGTACAGATCAGTCTGTGGTACCATTAAGCAACACCCTGAAGACGGCTGGAAGAGGACAGAAGCGAAATTACTGGAATTCAACTGTATATCAGCTGACCTGTCCTGAATATCCATGAATGTGCCATTCTCATAGCAAATGTGAGGTTAATGTGACCTACCTTGAAAAGGAAGAGGCTTAAATTAGGATACATTACCTAATACTTGTTATGGTCTAAGGCTGTGCCCTCTGTCAGAGTGCACGTGGCTCAGCATACAAGCAGGAGCTTGTTTAGCTCCAGGAACTCAGTCCTGTGGTGAAGCCCTGCCTCACTGCATTGCAAATCAGCCGCTCAGAATCATAGAATCGTTCAGGTTGGAAAAGACCTCTAAGATCATCTAGTCCAACCTTCAACCTAGCACTGACCTAGTACTGAGGCCAGTACTCCTAGCGTCTAGCCCACAGGCACAGGTGTCATCTTGAGAAACATTAAAAGGGTGCGTAGGTTGCATTGTTGAAGCAGCTGTTGGTATTGCTTCATGTAGTCACAGAACTCATTCATTCTTACTCCCTGCCACTGCAGCTCATGCTTTTGTATAGTTATACTACTGCTTACGTATGACAAGCAGTACGCGAGACAAGTATTATGAATCAATCGGTATTTAATTATAATATCTCTAGTAACAGTCTGTTGTTTCGATTCAGACATTCTTTGTTGAGCCAGTAAATTATACTGCATATTTGCATAGGTCCTTGTACCTTGCATTAGCATACATTACTTCAGAATCTCAGCAGAAACAAGCATGTATCTATACCTATACCTAAACACACCTTACTTAGCACACAATCCACTTCTATAGGCAATCATAAGATTTCTTGAAAACAAAACTGCATTCCTGTTTGGTGAATGCAGTTCAACACATCCATAGACACAGGATGATGGTGCCATTTTAATCACGTTTCCTATTCTTGACTCTGCATTTAGCAAATACTAGCTTGTATGATAGTCACTCATTTCCAGAAGGTTTTTAAGATTCCGTATTTAATCAGGGTGAAGAAGAGATGAAAAATCACATGCACGGAAGATGATGTTTAGCAGTACTCATAAACAAGCAGATCATTCACAGCTCCACAAACAAATGCATTCCAAGCAAAATTTTAAATGTGCTATGATTCTGGGGAATAAGTGAGATGCTAGTAGCCAGTAGCTTGACAAGTAAACTTGTAAAAATGTTTATGGCTTCTCTGGTTGAAAATTGAGTCTCTGGAGAAAAAGAGAAAGAAAGCTTTGCATTTATGTCTTCACTGTTTTTTGTTTGTTTACATTTATTTGTAGGTGGATACAGAGAAGGCCATAAAACATTGAGTCATGTCGTGTTTGCAGATTTTGTACAGTCTGAGGATTCTGTAACTTAATTTAGAGATAAGAATGCAAACTACAAAAGAAACAGGCATTATAATAAGTGCAATGAGTGTTTGAGAAGCATGTGGACTCTGACCTGATCACAGTGATAGTTAGTTCTCAAGTTTATACTTTAATCTTGTTTGCTTCCCACATAATGGAAAAATATTTCCTGAAGCAAGATAACTTTTGGAATTAGCTCATTGCAAACTCACATCTAGCTCTGAAGGAAATTTCACTAGCAAACCATCCTTACTCCGTTTGAGATCACTTTGATTCTCAAGGCTATTGAAAGCATCAGGCTCAAGTCCTTTTTCACTAATAAAATAAACAATCAGCAACTTTTTGGTTGGGGAGGGGTTACGTACGTAGAAAGACAACATTGAGGGGAAGAATACAAAAACCCTGCACAACCCTGAAAAGAGATGTGCTCGAAGGAAACAGATCGTGAGTTTTCATGCATCAAATTAATATTTTTCAGTATATATTAGTAACGAAAAAGTTTGGTTTGTCAAAGTTAAGTCCAGAACAAAACTTTATCTGCCTGAATATCAGTTTTAAACACAACATTCTGTAAAACTTCAATCAAAGAAGTTGTAAGGATCTTGACGTGGGCAAAAGCTGGAATGATTCCAGAATGAGTATGGTCCAGAAATGAGATTTAATATCTTGGAAAAACTTCTGCAAATTGCAGGAGTGCCAAATCAGTTAAAAATGGAACTTAGTAAATAAGCAAAACTGCATCAGCTGCCATGAACTGATATTATTATTATTATTTTATTTCCCTAGGGCAAAATATGTTATCATCAAATCTTGAAAATTACCTCAAAGTAGGATTAAGCAGAGCAGTGCAAATTTCTAGCTTGCTAAAAGTTTTTATTTTCCCTAGTTCTTTTGTTGAGTAGTTGCCTTGAAACCAGAGAAGCTCCACTGGCATAAAACATTTGTGGATTAAGAATTATCTTTCCTTCTGCCTATTTCAATTCATGTAATAGCCCAGTGTGTTGCAGGTGCAGGGAGCTTCACCCAAAGAGAAACATGAAACAGAAATGTAACTTGCTGTAATGTAGATGAAAAAAAAAAAATAAAGTGTAATAGCTAGACTCCCCCTGTACTAAACCGTATCTGTTCTGAAACAACTTACATGAGGAATTCTGAAACCCAGAATAAATTATGTTAATGTTGCTACCTGTAAATGTAACTGGTTGTATGTACTGAATAATCCATTTACTGTGTTCTGCAGGCAAGGAATATAAGGAGAAATATTTGTGTGTCCATACATGCCCATGTATACATAAAGTCATTTTTATGTAAATTTTCCATTTAAAAAATGATTTAAATTACCATTATAATCATGAGTTAATCCTATGCACTTTGACTTTATTTGAATAAATGCTTCTTCAAAAACATTAATATAGCTTGTAATTATTAGTTATATTTTTGTTCATCATAAATCTACTAAATACGTATTAATTAGAACTATGTTATGGTGCGTTTATACAAAACCATTAAGACTATGTACATTTGAAAATGGAAATTCACTGCTTTCTAATTTTGTGCAGGTCTCACTGGACAAAATAAACCCTGCAAACGTTATATAAGAAACCTCACTGTAAACTTCTCAGTCTTTTCAAGATGAAGGAGACTACTGGGGTGTATCCAGCAGAATAGCAAGATCTCAAGGTAATCCGTAAGTGAAAACAAGGCTACATTTCCAAATGAGTTAAAACAGCTGTTTCAAAATTGTTTCCAGAGAAAATGAGTAAATTGTAAATTATAAAACATGTTTTCTTCATAGGTGGTAATGGTGTCCAAGCCCAAGACCCTACTACAAATTTCAGAACACACCGCTGCTACAGCCAGTGTGTTCCTTTCAATACAGTTTTATATTTCGCTACACTTACCTCTAGCATTACAAAGATTTATGAGTATGCTAACCTTTATAGTTCATGAGAATTTCCATAACCCACACAGCATATAATAGCAGCTGCCTGATAACCAGGCTAGAGATCTAAGTATGCATCATACAGGCTGTCACAGAGGATGTCAGTAAGTTTGTTCCCATCTACCCAACAAACATTTACAAAGGGAGCAGATACTTTTTGCTACTTTCTTATTTTCATAGGTTGTAGCAAAGCCCTCCCCAGACTACTTTAGCAAGCTTTAGCTTTGTTAGTAGTCTTAAGCTCCAATAATTAAAAGATTAAGAAGTACTAAATCAGTATATTAAGAATACTATTAACAATGTATTTTATAACATCAAATTATTCTTACTCTATTTTATGAATGTTATATTTATATTATTAAGACTACATAGGTTGTATAAAAAAAATTACTAACTACAAAACCAAAAAATATACAAAACTTCTAAAAGGAAGCCTTTTATATTGTATTTTCTAAAAGGAAGGAAACGTTTTCACCTCGTTGCACTGAAATCTCCAATGCCCACATAATCTCGGACAGTGAAAACAGCAAAAATATTTTACTGCTATGTATCGTTCTTCTCTGTAAAGCATCTACCCCCAGTCTCATTAAGAGACCTCTCTCCTCAGCTGATGGATAGTCATTGTGCCAGTACAACTAGTAAACTCATGCTGCAGGAAAGAAACTACTCAGTAATTGCCAGAGATTTAGTCTCACACCTTTCCTATTTATGGAACTTTCAGAGAAGATGTATAAACATACAAGTCTGACTACATTGAAGCAGAGAATGAGTACATCCAGTCAACTTCCTAGATCTAGATGTAGATATGTGGTGGGTTCACCTGGCCTGGTTGGTGAATGACCACCCTGGGAAGCAGCATCAAACTACTTCCAGGCTGAGCCTGTTTACATGTGTTGATAGTGATAGGACAAGGGGAAATGGTTTTAAATTAAGACAGGGGAGATTTAGGTTAGATATTAGTAAATACAAGCAAATTATACTGACAGCACATAGAGTACGGGCAAAAAGCAGACCTTGAAAGTCAGCTTATAATAGCTGTGTGCTATGGACTGCCTGTTCCATTGGGAGACATAAAAATAAATCAGAACATTTATATGGAGGTCAGAACAACCTAGTGTGATTCAGCACACAAAGAGCAAGACAGTGCCTATTGAAAGGCTGGACCTGATTACTGGGACTGCTTGTGGCACTTGAGTCTGTGACAAGAAGCCCTGTGTGCTGTCTGGGGTTCCTCTGAGTTCGTTCGAATTAGATGAACCCAGAAGCCTGCTTTGGGTTACTTGGCTATAACATTTTCTCAGACACGAAGCATTGAAAACATGGTCTTGCTTTAATGGCAGCTGAGAAAGAAAAGAAATTTTGTAACATCAGCATGTACCTGTGTGGTAAGATAATCAGTCATCATAAAAATGAAGACAGAAGATGTGTGTCACCATGCACATTTTTCCTTTTCTTTTATCATTAATTTATTTCTCTTAAACTCATATAAAATGGACACAGAAGAAAACATGGTTTGTTTTTTGTTTTTTGGTTTTTTTTAGTGCAAATCACTTACTTGTCATCAGGTAAATTCTAATTAGGTTTTTGTTATATTTGTGTGCGTACTTATTAATTCAATAATTGTCTTCTCTGCTGCTTGAGCTCCCTCGTAAGAGTTGTTCTCTGCCCCTCCACGTTAAACGTGGGCTCTCCAGCTGCGTGTGCCCCTAAAGCACCAACGACCTGCTCGCTGCTCGGTGTCTGCGGTACGTGACGGTTTGTGGGACGGTGATTTCTTGGCACAGATTAAAATCAGTGGAGACCTCTCTGCTAACCACCAGTTGTGACTTCTCGTCTGCTTGTGAGTTGTTAAGAATAATTAAAAAATATTCATATGAAGTAGTGAAGGATTCAGGGAAGTAGTCACGGCACCTGTCTGAATTTCAGAAGTGTTTGGACTGTGCGCTTAGTCTAAAATTTTGGGTTGTGCAGTGCCAGGAGTTGGACTCGATGATCCTTATGGGTCCCTTCCAACTTGGGATATTCTATGATTCTATGATTCTATGATATCTTTAAAGAATGACATTACCCTTACTTACTACATCTACAATGTAAAGCAGAAGAGAGTCGGGCAGACAGAGAATAGCTAAGCAGCTTTTCCACCGGCAAGATGCACTTCTGATACATAAAACAGTAGAAGCCAGGACAATGTTCCTAATCCTACACTTGATTTATTACATCAAATTTCTTGATATTTATTTCCTCATTTGTGTGAGACACAAGAAGAAGATAATTAATATGATCTTACTTTCTTAATTGCACAAGAAAACAAGTTTGTTCATTTTCACTTGTTCTTGCCTTGTTGAAGCTCAAGAAAAGGATTTTGTCTGTATAGCAAGGGTAACAGACAGGTACAGTTTCACTGACAGTTGAAAATGCCTTCTGTTTTAATCATAGTCATTTGTCCCTACCCAGAAAAATGATGGACATAATAAAAACAAAGGAAGACAAATGAATAAATTACGTCCCGCAGGGGGAGTGGGGGTGGGGGAGGAGAATACAGGGGGAGGGCAGAGAACGAGAGCACTCTACTGCCTGTATTTCAATTACAGGAAAAGCACAATGATCCCCTTGCATGTACATGCAACTAATAATTCCTGATGCTTTGCTCCTCCCACTTCCTCTTCTGCTTTAATACTAAATTGGTCACAATAACACAATAACAATAATTATCTCTTTCCTGGATTCCAGTCCATTCTCACCAACACATTAGTAAAGCATCTCATACTCCCTGCCCTATTTATATGCTACCCTCAGTAATAGGGCTCAGACAGATTTCAGTAAAATCTTACATAGTTATTATGCTAGTTCAAAAACTTTTTCATGTCCTTGTGTTTACATATGTATGTGTGTTGCTTTTATGCAAATACCTATAACTTAGGCACACAGAAGAAGGTACATATTAAGGCTATCCAAGTTTTCTTAAGTATTCAGTAGCAAAACTTAAAGCAAAACTTTTAGGTTGGATATTAGGAAAAACTTTTCTACCGAAAGGGTTGTTAGGCACTGGAATGGGCTGCCCAGGTAAGCGGTTGAGTCACCATCCCTGGAGGTCTTTAAAGGCGTTTAGATGTAGAGCTTGGTGATATGGTTTAGTGGAGGACTGGTTAGTGTTAGGTCAGGGGTTGGACTAGGTGATCTTGGAGGGCTCTTCCAACCTTGACGATTATGTGATTCTGTGAAAAAATTCTTCCTGAATGACAAGACATTTTCATCTTCAAAGGAGTAATTTCCACTCCTCTAGCGCGGACTAAGTAACATAAGTTAACCTCCACCTGGGTTTTCCTCCAGCTGCAGAGATACGGTATTCTCTCAGATCTGCAAACAGGGTTCCTAACTGAAGCCATCATGCTGGATAGTAAGATTAATGAGAATACTCATATCTAAACTTCTTATTTCCTCTATGATGTTACATGACTTTCTACTGTGAGCCTCGTATATTAAAAAATAACAATCTGTATGTGTGGTTTCAGATGAAGAATGTTTCCTTATATGATATTTGTATACAAGGTGTAGATCAGCATAAAGTTTTTATTTTATAGCATATAATAAAAGTTTTAGAAAATGAGAAAGGTAGGTGTGTTTCCTGTTATCTGCTGAAGAATATATTAGTTCTGATTTTTTTAAATTTGTTTTAAGATTATGATCAATGTTTTTAATTCAAATCAGCTGTAAGAGCTCTTTAGTGAATAAAACATTACTAGAAGTTAAATTCTATGCCTCATATAGCTTTAGGCTTCCTCATCATATGGATTGTGCAGTTGAAGGAAGTAGACTTTAAACAAAGAATTCTAAAACATTCACACTTTATTACAAATCCATAAATAGCAATTATGGTCAAAAAAACAAACAAACAAACAAACAAAAACAGACTATCTCTATAGAAAACAAAATAATCTAACCAATCTAAAGATATTTAGTAATTTTAAGAGACATTCTTTTAGATTGAAATTAGAAGAATCTCTGGAAAACGTATGTGTAATCTAAAATGAAAATTTTAGAACAAGATATAGGTACGCTTTGTCCTTCTACACAAGGTACTATTACCTGACAAATTTCATCTACTAATATCCTTTAATTGCCCTCAATCGTACGCACTTTTAAAGCAAGAACAGATGTTATTCGAGGAGCATATAAACCCTTCCTGATTAAAATACAGTGGTAGCAGAAGGAAGTAAATATTTTTATGCTTAAAAAAATAAGATTAATTATCAGGAACATTGGACAACATTGTTTTCTGGATACCACAGGAGAAATACAGATTTATAAGGCAGAGAAACAAGAAAAAAAATGTTTCTAACATGGGTGTGAACTGCAGTGTTTTATCTTACAGAACACTGGGCCAAAATTATTTCAGTTTGATTGTAATAAAGTTAAAAAGTCTTCTAGTTTCAAAGTTTGCATATGAAAATTAGTTTTTACTTAAACCAGTTTCCCATAACAAAAACCTTAAAAGCAGTGATTGTGACCTTGCCTTACGAAAACAACTATGTTCAAAATCCCTGCATTGTAAAGGCAGATGTTTTTTGGTTATCTCTTTGTTTCTATTAGAATTATGTGATGCTTCACACTGGCAGTACTACAGTTTCTTTAAGGCTCTATCAGTTCTGAATTCTTGTGTCTCTGCAATAAACTAGTAATTTTTTTTTCTCATATCGCCGCAGTGTATGCTGCAGTTTGGATGCTTAGAACAAACCCTTGACTGTCATCACCCTTACAAGGTTTGCTTAAGCTGTGAGCTCTGATTTGGATCTAGCCTCTGAGGACAACTTTCCAGTTCACTGTCAACTTTCAAAAGTCTTTTCTGTGCAGTGTTTACTGTAGGCAGTCTACATGAACTCTGCTTCTTCGTGCATCCCAGTTTTCCCTCCTCTGTAACATATTTTGTACTTAAACTGTGCGGCCCTGTGTTTCAGCAAGTGAACCAGGAGCAATCCCCAACTCCTGGCACGCTGGAAGCAGCAGACATTTTGCATTGTGCTCAAAAATTACAGTGCACATGGCAGCCTGCTGGTAAAGCACAACACAAAGAAGAAAAGACAAGGCTCAAGCTAACTGAAGGTAGCCCTTGGGAGATGTCTGTAGGGACTATTTCTACAGTACTTGTTTTAGCTGATAGAATAAAGAGAAAAAATCCACACATAACCTAATGCAAATCTTTTGTGCAGACAAAAAGAAAACAGAACACGGTAAAAGGATGATTTCAGACTTCACTGGTTTTGTCTGTCTGCAAATTCTTAACCCTATTCCTTTTCTGTAGTCTCTTTCTGTGCTATACATACATAGCAGGCAGTGCATTCCAAAACCTGCATTTCATAGAAAGTGCTGAATGGACTGACTCAAGAATGCATTTTTTCCTTTTTCTTGGGACATAATGTTTGCTGCCCATGGAGGTCTTCCACCTGCGCCCAACTTTACAAACTTGAATCATTAATAATAGTTAATAGTTGGGACCATGTACGTGAAGACATGCCACATCTGAAAACCTTTTATTGATTTGGGACCTTGTTGCTGGCATTTCTCACTGAAAGGAAAGGGTCAAAAATCTTAGGATTTTGGCTAAAGTCCTTCATACCAATGAATATTCAAGATGCAACTTAAACTGCATATAAATCAATGAGTTTAGCACTCTAATAAAATTCTCGCTGGTCAGAAATGTTACGAAAATGCTTTGGAAAGTGTCTATCTCCAGATGGTTAGTAGAAATGGATTTTATTTAATAGCAATCTACTAACGTGTAGATTAAAACTACACCAACTAGAAGACTCCAATTCCAGGTCATCTTCAAATTTCTTTCTATGATCTACTGAAATTAAGTACTACCCCTGCAAAAAGCTCAGCCATCTGTGGGAAAACAGGCTTTGTAAGAGAATGCAAGAATGGTCTGTTAGGGATAGTAACTCTGTTAATAATTATCTGACTTGAATTTGCCTGTTTGCACGTTCATGATACAGTTAAAGAACACGATGAAACAGAAATACCCTAAACCTATTTGGCCATTGATGAGCACATTATTACGCAGGCTGTTATGACTCCAGTCAGTGAAACCCCATGCTTTTGACGTTTTCCTTAAGACAAGCCCCAGCTTATATTCCAGTCTCATGAGAGGTCCCAGTTTTCGTAATGACTCACAATGCAACAAAGTCTTTGTGCAATATGGTAACATCAATCATTGTGTCTTACCCTTTACCAAGATTATAAATTTATGATTAAACCAATTTACTTGTGCAATGCAGCCATATTACAGGAAGGTCTTTGATTCATTATGCAGATTTACAAAAATGCAACCCTTTGAGTTCAGGAAATTGCATACATTTTCTTATTCTAAGAAGAGGCAAAAAGTTTTGACAAGAGTGGGGCCAACAAATGGCTCAAAGATTGCTCATGAAAGGGTATTGCATCATCCCTCATGTCACAGAACCCTAGAATGGCTTGGGTTGGAAGGGACCTTAAAGATCATCTGCCTCCATGTCACACACCTTGCGCGCTTCATTGGGCAGAGCTAATGTAGTGAATGGCATAACGTTTTTCTTAGCACCCTGGTAAATCCTCTTCTGATGATAGTGAGACTGGGTTGAAGAGTTCTCAAGTTCTTCATTGCCTTCAAACAGAAAAGCCTAATGGGCTTGCTTAGTGGTGGCCATGATCTATTCTGACTGCAGGAGGATTTTACATTCTATCCTCTACGTTCACATGATCATTGTACTTGATCAGTGAACTACAACTGATTTGTGCATGATTAAAAGGCAGAACCCCTTTCCAAGGATCAAATTTACATAAGTTTAACACTTTCTAGAAGCATTCTTGTTTGCTAAACAAGAAAAAGGGCATCCAGTACCGCTAGAACGATTTTGAAGTCCATTCCCAGCTGTCCTCTTTCCCTTGAGAGAGTTATGCCAAATAAAGGGTACTTGAAGGAGCAGCAGCCTTCTTCTGGCTGCTGTAGACAAGATTTCCAAATCAAATAAGCATATACATGTTGGCATGCTGGTAAAAGGCAGCAGGCCTACCAGCAACAACGAAGAAAAGAGCAGCCTTCTCTCCCAGGAGTTGCAGTCAAATTGCTTTTCCCTCTCTCTTTACAGCTCTTCCCAGCCCAGATAATCAGCAAACAAAGCCAGTCACAGTCCAAACGTTTGCAAGAACACGGTTAAAAGCACCATCGGGAAACAGAATCAAGGCAGTTGCTAAACATAGGACTGTCCCTGCCCTTCAGAGATGCCAGCTGGCTGGATTCGGACCAGCCTGGCTGGTCTTACGCGTCCCAGATCTGTCAGAGCTATGAGGCACGCACACGCTGCCTCTGCGTGCGCTGTATCCCTGTGCCAGGGCCGGCGGCTTCGGGTTTGGGTTATTTTTTTTTGTTTTCCGACAGAGCGGCCAGCCTGCTGCTCTTTCACGCCCCTTTATCTGCCGTGCACCACTGCGATCTCGGGCACTCGCCGCGACGCCCGGGGAAGCCCTGCCGCAGGCCGCTGTCGGGCGGGTTGCCCGGCGAAGCGCCGAGGCCCTCGGCCGCCGCGGCAGGGCCCCGGCCGGCGCAGCAGCGCCGCGGAAGGCCCGGGGGGCCGGGCCCGGCCGCCCTTCTCGGGGCCGGGCTCGCAGAACGCAAGGGCGCGGGGCCGCCGGCGGCGGGGCTCGGTCACCGCCCGGCTCCCCCAGTGACGCCAGCTCGGGGCGGGGCGGGGCCGGGCCGCCCCTCCTCGCCGCAGGCTCCGCGGGGAGCGGCGTCAAGGTGAGGCCGCGGGCGGCGGCTGGCGAGGCGCCGGGAGCGCGCGGCCCGCTCGTACCCTGCCCCGCAGCACGGGCCGGCCGCCGAACGGGGAGGCTGCTTCGGACGGCGCCCGTGCGGGGGCTCCCCGCGGGCAGCAGCTCCGCCTTCCGCCGGGGGGCGGCTCGGAGCGGCCGCGGCTGAGCCGAGCGCCCCCGCCCCGCCCGGGCCGCCCCGCTCCGCACAGCGCGCTCCCGGCGCCCCCCGCAGGCGCAGAGCGGGTCGGCCTCCCCCCTCCCCTCCCCTCCTCCCCTCCCTCCCCTCCCCTCCTCTCCTCCCCTCCTCCCTCCCTTCCCCTCCCCTCCCTCGCCCGCCCCCGGGTGCTGCCGCGGCCGCTCTCGCGAGAGCCGGGCACGGGCGGGGCGCAGGCGGTGACTGACAGCCGCGGGGGCTCGGCGCTGTCGCCATTGTGCTGCGGGGAGAGGCGGCTGGATCGGCTCGGCTCGGCTCGGCGCGGCCGCCTGCGGGTCCGGCTCCTCCGGTGACCCTGGGTGCGCCGCCCGCGACAGTGAGTAGGGGCCGGCCGCGGCCTCGGGGGGGGGTGGAATGGCCCGGCCCGGCCCGGCCCTGGGGGCTCGGCTCGGGCCCGCGCGCCGCCCGGGGCCCGCGGCTCGGGGCCAGGGAACCATTTTGTGTCGGGGCTGGCCCCGGCCGCGCAGAGCTTCCGGCGGGAGGGCGCCCCCGCGAGCCCCGCCGCCGCGCCCGGGCCCCGCCGCCCCTCGCCTCCTGGGGGCGCCCCTGCCTCGCGGGGTGGGGGCAGAGCGCTCGGCGCCGCCCTCGGGGCCAGGCCGGGCGCGGCCGCCGGTCCCCGGCCTCCCCCCGCCGGCCGCGGGGCGGCGCCCTGCCGCTGCGCGGGGCCCCGGCTCCGGGGCGGGAGCGGCGCGGGTGCTGGCGGCGGCGCGGGGAGGCGGGCGGCGCTGGCGGGCGTCTCTCTTAATCCGGGGAGGCTGCCGAGGTCCCGCTGAGCTTGCGGCGGCGGGTTGGGAAAAAGCCCCGAGCGACGAGCCGCGCGGCCGGAGGAGATCGCCCCCGAGGTCTGCTTGGCTTGTCGGTAGAACGTGCTTCGTGGGTAAAGGGGGAGGAAGGCCGCGCGATCAGGACCTGGGCGGCAGTCCTGCCACCGGTTGTGTACTGCGGCAAAGGATACAGAAGCCCGTAGCCGTAAAAGCTCAAGTTTTAGCTAGGAGCAGCACCACGTAGTTCAAAGGTAGAAAACTTCCGTGTATGAGCTGGGAGCGAGGCGTGTGCAGCGCTCTGAGCGAGGACACAAGAATGTTTTAAGCTGTCAGCAGAAGGCATGGTAGCTAGTAAGGGCCTCCCTTGCTGGTAGACAGAATACATCAAATATCTCCCTCGTTTCTCAGTAGAGGGGGCTTAGGCCACCAGAGAAGAAGTGAGAAGTCCCAGTCTTAAAAGTTTGGTGTTATTTTTACCTTTTGAAATTACTCTGCTTTCCTGTAAAGAGCTATCAGTTTGGGTTTTAATCTGTTAATGCCTGCCTGTGGCTAGGTTAGATCTAGTTCATCTAGTAGTTGGAGGAATCACAGCTTAAGAAGGGCAGAGTGTTAGAGCTGTCTACTCAAAATAGGCAGTTCAGCTCCACCTCACAGATAAGACACAGTCATCTCTTTTCCATGTACAACTGAAATTTAAACTTTGATTTCAGAAGTTTTTTTTTTGTTTTTTTTTACCCAGTCTTGAGATGCGTCATGTAGTGCCTTACTCCTGAAAACATTGGAGTTCAGATCCTTCTGTGGTGTTTTGTGTGCAAAGTTGAATACCACTGTATGAGATGATGGAATATTATGCTTTGATGAGGAGTGTTTCTCACACCCTATTCCATTTCCTATTTTTCTGCTGTATAGCCACTCCGCAGATTGTCGGATAGCAGCGTGAGTAGTATCAAAATATGGAAGTCACAGAGAATCCAGAAATGTGGTTTGTCAAGGTAGTGAGTTGAGGTTACACAATGAAGGATGTGGCAGGTGTTGTATTTGAGTAAGGTATTGTTCTCCTTTCTCGCAACAGCAGCCTTTTAAACCAGTTCAGGTTGTAATGCAATTTTTTTTTTATTTGTTCCTTAAAAAAGTTGTTTAAGCATTTTTCTGTCTCACTGCCTTCTGTGTAAATTTAGTTGACTACTTCATCGTTATAGAACTTGTTATAGCATGTTAATCATCATTTGGGGTTTGGTGAATTTCTTTGCATGTAAACAAAACGTTTGAGGTTTTAAATTGGAGTGCCATTGTGTTTGTTCAAAACAAAAGCAGACAAAAAAAACACACCTCATGGTACTGTGATATTGTAAAAGAGAACCATTTTAATTCCGAAATATCCTGTAACACTGATGTTTCCCCTTTCAGACGAGTATTCTTGTGACGTAAATAATTTTTTTAAATGGTGAGATCACAGAATCGCCGAATGTTAAGGATTGGAAGGGACCTTGAAAGATCACCGAGTCCAGTCCCCCTGCCGGAGCAGAACGCCTAGATCAGGTCACACAGGAACGCGTCCAGGCAGGTTTTGAATGCCTCCAGAGAGGGAGACTGCACAGCCCTACTGGGCAGCCTGTTCCAGTGCTCTGTCACCCTCACCGTGAAAAAGTTTTGTCTCATACTTAGGCAGAACCTCCTATGTTCCACATTGCACCCCGTTGCCCCTTGTCCTGTCATTGGGTGTCACTGAGAAGAGCCTGGCTCCATCTTCTGACGCTTGTCCTTTACATATTGATAAATATGAATAAGGTCACCCCTCCGTCTCCTCCAAGCTGAAGAGACCCAGCTCCCTTAGCCTTCCCTCGTAAGGGAGATGCTCCACTCCCTTAATCATCCTCGTGACTCTGCACGGGACTCTCTGAAGCAGTTCCCTGTCCTTCCTGAACTGAGGGGCCCAGAACTGGACGCAGTATTCCAGATGCGGACGCACCTGGTCACTGTCTTCTTACGTACTATGTTCTGTGATAGCATAGTACATTCTTCTTGAACACCTCGTTCTGTTACCATGATCGTCATAAGCCTTGTGCGACTCTGTGTGTTAAAGCTAACTGTGAATATGGTTGGTCTATGAAGCCTTCCTTAGTGAAGTGCTTAAAACAATTTTCACAGAACTCTGGATGATAAAGAAACCCAAATGAAAATAGATTTCCTGCTAGCATTGGTTGCCAAAGTTGAGTTGTATCTGGTTTTATTTATACAATATGTTCAGGTCATAGCTCCGTTGACTTCAGTTGGAGATGTATGCGTATTTTATTTCTTTTATGTTGGATGCCCAGAAGATTAAGTGGTCTTCTGTGCTTGTATTGGCAAAATGATTCATCTGAGTGACATGTGACATCACTCAAACTGTGGTCAGAAGCAAAAATGAAGTCCAGTTTCCTCACGCAGAATTTCCCTGCTCGAGTCAAAAGGCCTTTCGTTCACTAACTCGGCGTGAAAATGAGGCAGGGTTCCTCTTGTCAGGTGCCTGTCACTATACAAAACTGAGTCATCTTTATAGCAGGTCCCTGTTCGCTTGCTGAGGCCAAGACTGTGCAGGAAAAGTATACGGTTTTAGAGGACTTAATCGTAGTGCATATTCATAAGCTGACACTAAAGTTTGCATTTCCTAACGTGCTCACTATAAACATATTTTTGTGTTTAGTTTTCTGCAAGATTTACTTAGAACATATCCCTTTGATAGTATCCTCCTGATGTATTCAGGCTGAAATCATAGAAGACAGCTGCTTGTGCTAATTTACAAGATGGAGTTGATTAATAATATTGTCCTCTTGGGGTTACCACTGGAGGAGAGAATTAGTCTTGTGCCTCTTCATGTATATTTGTAGAAGCAATTAGCTAATCTTAGGCTCCATTTCAATTTCTAGAGACTAGGCATTGGACACAACTGTCTTCTATCCTGTCCTTGCCTATCGCGACAGGCTGATTTTTCTCTCTTGTGTGCATAAGCAATTTAAGTAGCATTAGATGATCTCTGATTATGTCTTAAAGTTCTTGAACTTCTTACACTTGTATCTCTTCCCCTGCTCATTTGGACATTGATTAATCCTGCTGTACGGAGCTTCCTTTCCTTCATCTAGAACCTCTGCATATTTTCTGTCTGCATCTGACGTTCTACTTGTGTTATTTAATTCATTTGGTTCTACATACATCTGAAGGAAAGTGATACAGAAGCAGAATGATCCATAACTGAAGTGGTAATTCTGGTGCTCAAAGAATGTTAGGGATTGGAAGGGATCTTGTGTACCGGTCCCATAAACTAAGCTTAATCAATGGACATCTGTACAAACTAACTTTTACCAGGAGAGTATTGAGTAGTCCTGGGTACATGAACTCAACTTGTAACTGCAGCCAGGCATAGGCAATGTCAGGATTGCTCCAGAAGCTTTTCAGAGACTAGCTGAATGTGAGGAAATAATTGTACTGTATTGATTGTGTTTTTTTATTTTTATTTTTTTTGTGTGTGTGTGTGTTTGTTTGTTTTTTTCCTAATACATCTTTTTCCCATTGCTGCTCTCAGAAGACAAGGTCAGAACTGAAAGTTGTGAAATAAAACATCGTACCACTTTGGCAAATCACCTGCACCGATGCAGTTCTTAGCCACCTGTTTTACGAGCAGTTAGCTGTCATGCACCTCGTCCTGCACCACACAACTGCGGACGCTGTAATGTTGTGAATGTTATTTAAGAGCTATTTTTTGTGCTGTAGTTCTTCCTGTACTGTCCTGAGGAGGAAGAATATTAGAAAAACAGTTATCTATCTATCTAGAGTTCTTGAGCAATGTGAAGTTGAGATATCCTTCAAAGGACAGGAATGACAGGATCACTTCTTATGTGGAAAAGGCACCAGCATTTGTTTTAAAATGCCTAGAAATACCAACAGAGCAAATAATTACTCAAAAATAAATTTATATATACATGTCAGACCACATACTGTGGTTTTATAAATGAATTTTCATGGTAGTTGTCTTGGAGAAGTGAAATACTTCTTTGAGGTGGGTAGTTTTAACAGGAAAGTGAAGTTTCACAGTTCTGACCCTGAAGAATAAGCTTGAGTGTAGTTTCTGCAAGTAGCTAGTTGATCTTCTCATGTTGTAGATGCGGCACATTAACAGAAAAGTTACTTCAGGCTTTAAGAAATCAGAGGTTTCTTTCCGTGACTCCTGGTTCATTTTTGCGTTACTGCTGCAGGGTTCTTAAGGGAGTCCCACTTACAGTATAAGAGTAAGAATATAAGTAATATAGTAACAAGAATATCAAAAGCAGCTATGTTCCTAGTTTTCTAACAGTGAATGGGAGGGGGTTTATGGAAGAGGTGCAGAAACCTGAGAAAGAATTCATTTCCACATCTTACTGACCAGAACAAAGCTCTTTGTAAATGTATATCTGTGTGTGAGTAATACTTACGTTACACTGGAAAACAGTTGCGCGTGTTTTGTGTGTAGATTCCTGCATTTGAAATAAAAAGTAATGAGTGTGTCCTTCTACAGGGTACAAAAAATGGAATCTAAACCCTCAAGAATTCCTCGGAGAATCTCTCTTCAGGCCTCCAGCTCTCCAATAGGATCCCGACCATTAACTGGAAACAGTTTAGGTGGGGCATATAGTGCAAGAGAATCTTCACGGAGATTAGACTCTGGATACCAGGTAATGGTTTTGATTCTTTCTATGAAGCGTACGTTCATTTAATGTTTGTTTCTAACAGAGGAAAAACCCTGGAGTTGCTGACCCCCCCACCCAGGGGGGGATTAAAAGGAAAAGTATCAGCCAAGGTCTTGCATTTGTGAACAAAAACACATAACTGATCATCCAAGGCAATGATTTGATGATCAGGCCAGTGACAGTTTTCACAGAATCACGGAATGGCTGAGATTGGAAGTTACCTCTGAAGATCATCAGATCCAACCCCCCCCTGCCAAGCAGGATCACCTAGAGCGCGTTGAGGAGGATGGCATCTGGGTGGGTTCTGGATATCTCCAAAGAGGGAGTCTCCACAATCTTTCTGGGCAACTTGTGCCGATGCTTGGTCACTCTTACAGTAAATAAATGTTTTTCTCGTACTCAGCTGGAACTTCCTGTGTTTCGGTTTGTGCTTGTTGCCCCTTGTCCTGTTGCTGGGCACCACTGAAAAGAGTCCAAAAGCATCCTCTTGACACCCTCCCTTCAGATATTTGTATATGTTGGTAAGATCCCCTCTGTCTTCTCTTCTCCATGCTAAACAGGCCCAGCTCTCTCAGCCTCTCTCTGTCTGAGAAATGCTCCAGTCCCCTAATCTAGTGAACTAGTGAACCTGTGAACTGGTAGTTCTAGGTTTGACATCTTTACCTACTTTTGTTTGTAGCTCTGCCTTTAAAAATCAGCTGATTGGTGAGAAAAGGGCATCCTGATACCCTTTTGCTTTAAACTAAAAGAGGGAAGATTTAGATTGGAGATTAGGAGGAAATTTCTCACTCAGAGGGTGGTGAGGCACTGGAATAGGTTGCCCAGAGAGGCTGTGGATGCCCCATCCCTGGAAGCGTTCAAGGCCAGGCTGGACAAGGCCCTGGGCAACCTGATCTAGTGGGTGGTGTCCCTGCCCATGGGAGAGGGAGTTGGAACTGTGTGATCTTTAAGGTCCTCTTCAACCCCAGCTGTTTTGTGATTCTGTGACATGATTTTATGATACTATGGATCTGTTTTGACAATAGTCACTGCTGTCCTAAACTTGGTTAAATGGGTGTTGCTGGTGAGGGAATGTGAGGATTTTACATGGAATGTTAATAGGGCATTATACTTCATGTGTGGATAGTGATGCATATATAGGAATACGTTGCGGTTCTAAGAGTTGACAGTAGGATGTACTACTCTGCAGCATGTGCTCACTATGCTTTCTGTAAGAAAAGGTAAGAAGAGGACTTTGAGGTTTACATCACGCTGTCCTGTCAGTATGTTAGTACAGCTACACCTGGCAATGGATAGGGCTGTGGCAGAGACCTTTGCTGTTTGATGCCAACCGAAATGTTTTTTTGTGGGATGAAGGTATGTTCAAGAGTAAGAATTCATACTTGGCAGATGCTTTCCCTTTGAAAGAGGATTGTGGTAAGTATAGATTAAACTGACAAAGAAATTATTTTGGGACATTTGGAAGTAACCAGAGGGCTATTGGGTTCGACTATCTTAATTTTGTTTATGCTCCTGTCAGCAGTTCCCACCTAAAATTTTGGGACTAGAAATGTAAGTACATTTTAGTCTTTGAAATGCAGAATTTTAACTTGATGACTAAATGTTTATTGTATAAAATAGTAATGAATTCTGTCCCTGCTAACAAGTGATCTGGGGCGTTGTGTTGTATAATTTCTTCCCCAGAAATAGTTTCACAAGTAACGCTTCTAATTATCTTTAGCACAATGTACGTATAGCCGTGTGTTACACTTTGTTATATCTAGCCTGCATGTGTTTGTTAATATGTAGGCTAAAAAGATTGCCTAAGGGTGGTCTTCAGACAGTTTTGATCTATTTATTTTTTTGTATTCCTACCCATTTTTTGCAGACTGATTGCTCTGTAAAACCGTCTGATTAAAAATAAAAAAAAAAAACTAAATAAAAAAAAAATTGAATAGTCTTGCTCTTTCATAAGGTTTATGGACCCATCCAGTCTAGATGGGATGACACTGAACGCTTTTGGTCAGAAGATTAGTCTAAAACTGTGAAGCTAGATATGTTACCAAACTATTTTTCCACTGTCAAGGAATTAGGAGGGTTATGTACTTGATTTCATTTATTACATGAACTGCAGTGTTTACACTGTGCAGTGCGTTATCATTTGGATGTTTTGTGCTGAGCAACGTGCTTCTACTCTGAGGAATGACCTTTACAATACTTCCCAGGTAAAACGGAGGGAAAATAATAGCAGAGAGGATCATGTTGAATCGCTTTTTTCCACTCCAATTTATAGAAGATAGTCTGAGAGCTCGTTTTATGAGACTAGTGCCCAGCAGTTAAATAAATAAAACATACGCAGGCGTGCTTAAATGGAAGATGGTAACTTGTCATACTGAAAGTTGAGGTCCTTAACTCTGTCCTGTTTCTGGAGTATTTAAGTTGGGGTAACACCCCAAAAACCCTATTGTCCACAATCAAATGAAAGGACAGATAAAGGAGATAATTAATAGAAAAATATTTTTCCTTTTGCCAGTGGTTTTCTTTTTAAACCTGGCTCATTTTTTCTTGGGTATACCTTGAGGTTTTTAATGGATGTCTCCCAGTTTATTAGTACCTCACCCTTTCCTGCATTTTTGATATTCAGATCGGATATACATTTCATCTTGAGTTACAAGATGTATCTGATAAGCATGTTGTTCTTCAGGAATCCACTGTATTGAGTACTTCTGGTAGAGACTGGGGAATTGGAGAAAGAGAGACCCATGAAACTGCTTGGAAGCTTACAGCGTCCTCTCCAACTCACTACTCAGGGACACTTGATCATCCACGGTCTGGAAGATTCTGGGGAAGCAGAAACAGACTGGTAATAATTTTTAATGTGTAATGACTTCTTTAGAAAAGAGGGTTTTACTGTAGCCTTCCCAACCTGAAAAAAATGCTAGCAGAAGCTTGCTATAATGTTTTTAGATAAGAAGATCTTACCAAGTCAAAATGGAGGGAAAACAAGATGGCAGTGTTAAGAAATTATTCAGAGGATGAAAATAGTAATGTATATTAATTTGACTACTAGTAGAGCCACTCACTTCAAATTTCTTTCTTAAAAAGGGACCATTCACAAAGAAAAAAGGGCATGCGTGATTAAAGTCTTTTACATGCTTTAGTCCTACAAATGACAAAATAAATGTTTTACTGGATTTTTCTAGGGCACAGTGTTGTTTTTTTTTTTGTTTGTTTTTTTGACCTTACCAGCTTTGTGACCTGAGAACAAAGTAGGTAGTTTGAAGGATCTGTTTTAGAAAACTTAGCTTTAGATTTACTTACAACTTACAGGTAACATAACAGTTAGTTACATGCTGCTTGCAGCATAGTGTGGAAGAAAACGGAGGCCAACCTCTCACCAGACTGAGATCCAAGGCTCAGGCCTAAACAGCTTGCCTTAGGTGGCCTCCATAACCATACATGTAGAACTGAACCACAGAATGTCCCTTAACAACTCTAAAGAAGTTTGCTTCCTTGAATTACTTATGCACTGCAGAGTCAAAATAAAACACTTTCAGTTGCATTAGAAATAATAAAAATAGAACTGATAGTCCTTTCCAACTGAACTATTCTGAGATCTAGTCCAACTGTCTGATTATTTCCCGCTTTAAGAGGGGTAAAAGCAGACAACTATAAAGACCCTTGGGGGTAGATAGCAAACTTGAAAATTCTGTTCACTTGAAAACTGAGAGGGCTTTTGGGCACCTAAGGATACTTGAACCGTAAGTAGGTGTCCATTTTCGTACAGTTACTTAAAAGGTGAATGCACAGTCAGAAAAGTGAGGAGTGTGGAAAACTGTGGGGATGCTGGCCTGCAGGAGTAATCCTAGTAAATGGCTTTAGATATGGTTGGAACCTGTGGTTGTAGTAGGCCCATGTATATGCAGTTAAGCTAGTGCTGCAGGCTTTTTGAAGTGAGAGGTTTGTGTTTTTTTTTTTTTTCCTAAGTTAAATTTTCTTCTTAAATTATGTTCTGATGGGGGTGAACACTGCAGAAGGCTCAAACTTCCACTTGTCAAATAGCAAGCGATTAAAAGATAAATTACATTAAACATATAACTTGAGGGGAAATTAACTTATTTTCATACTTGGTTTGTGATGTTAGATTCTCTGTCTGGCCCTTTTGTCTTTTATGATGGGGAAAGAGAAATAATTGAAAAGCATTGGCATAAGCTCAGTAAAACCATAAAAATAAAACACAAGTAAACAGTGAATTTGTTTGGCCAATTAAGAAGCTTGGTTTCAAATACTTTCTGGGAGAAGAACAAACTGTTTGATCAAGCTCAAGTTTTTGGTATCAAAAAATCTTGGTGGTGAGTAACCAGACCAGTAGCTTCACGGGCTAATATGTTTTCCTTTCTTTTTCTTTCTTTTTTTTTTCTCAGTACTAGGAAGGCTATATACTGCAAAAATAGTTTTGTACATTTTAAGCTATTTCAGTTGAGTTTAAGCTTAATAAAAAAAGCTTTTATTTTGCTGGTACAAAAAAGACAGGGATCTCCTGGAAAGAGCCCAGTGGAGGGCTACAAAAATGATACGGGGCCTGGAACATCTACCCTACGAGGAAAGGCCTAGAGACCTGTGTCTGCTTAGTATTGAGAAAAGAAGATGGAGAGGGGATCTTACTAATGTTTATAAATGACTTAAGTGTGAGAGACAGAGGGATTTGGCCAATCTCCTGTTAGTGGTTTGTGGGAACAGGACAAGGGGCAATGGTCACGAAATGGATCACAGGAAGTTCGGCACCAATATGCAAAATAACTTCTTCATGGTGAGGGTGATGGAGCACTGGGACAGGCTGCCCGGGGAGGTTGTGGAGTCTCCTTGTCTGAAGATATTAAAGGCCTGTCTGGATGGCTACCTCGGTGTACTGGGTCTGGCTGGGATGTTAACTTTTCCTGCAGCAGCCCATTCAGTGCTGTGCTCTGCACTTGTAGCTAGAACAGCACGGGTATCACACCAGCGTTGTGTGTACTGCTGAGCAGTGCTGGCACAGCATCAGGACTCTCTCTAACCCTCCTAGGGGGTGGGCAAAAAAGTGAGAAGAGAAACATCACCAGGGCAGCTGACTTAAACCAACCAAAGAGATATTCCATACCATGTGGTGTCACACTCGGCAATAAAAGGTGGAAACAGGAAGAAGAGGGGAGGGGTGGGCTCTCGTGAAAACTTCAGTTCTCCTCTTGAATGCTGGCTACCTGCGTTGAGGCCCTGCTTCAAGGATGTGGTCAAGCATCACTCATTTGTGGGAAATAGAGAGTAATTTCTTTCCTCTGCACTTCCACATAGCCTTTGTGGGTCTTTTTTTCCCTTTTTTCCTTTTCCCCTTTCTCTTTTTTTTCCCCTTTAGTTAAATTGTTTAGTTAATAACAATAATATTTTTTTCCCTTTAATTAAATTATTCTTATCTCAACCTGTGAGTTTTCTTTACTTTACTTCTTTCCCTCCTCATCTAAGGAGGGGGAATGAGAGAGCGGTTGTGGTGTTTAGCTGCCTAGCATGGTAAAACCACCATACTTGGCAACCTGCTCTAGGGAACCTGCTTTGGCAGTGGGATTGGACCTGATGACCTCATGAGGTCCCTTCCAAACCCTACGATTCTCTGATTAATGTAATCAAAATATTTCTGGTCTAAGCACCTTCATAGAAAGTAGAGCTACCTCCTAGCTAAGTATATTTTAGGTTGTTAAAAGATGAGCAGGGTTTGTTAAACTACTATATCATAAAGGTAATCTGTTACAGCCATTTCTGAAATACAAAATTATGTTTGCTTTATGATCTGTAAGCCCACGTCTGGGCGTTTTTATGGTATCTTAAGAGTCAGGAATATCTCTCTGTTCTTTAAATGTCATCCATCTAAAAAAGAAAAGGTGCTGACTGTAGTAGAAACCCGCTTTAGATGCAGAACTGCCTTGAATAAACCTGAGAAATGCTTGTGCTCTTGACAGCAAAATTCTATAATATTTTTAAATAAAAAAAGACTTTGCGTCATAAAGTTATTCTCTGCTGGTGTTGTGGGGTTCATGGTATATATGCTATTTTTCAGTATTGTAGGCTGTGGAAGGTACACCTGAAATACTGTATCCATAATTATCTTTTTTTTTTTAATGTTATTTCAGTCTACATCTTCCTCCTCTCATTTTACATCTGGGTGTTACGGCGAGTCTGAGAGAACTCAGGGAGCATATTCAAGACTGCATAACCAGCAGCGAGATAGTGATTCAAAGAGACCTAAGCTGTCCTGTACGCCTACCTCTTCTGTGAGAAATAATGGCTTGACTGCCTTTTCAGGTGAGAGGCTGATAACTAGAGCTGAGCTACATGAGAGTTTTCTGAGTAAGATCAATCAGGTCTTACTGAGTTGGAAACAACTTGCTTTGAAATACTATGTTTCTGTTATTCTTCAATATGAAAAAACTTTGACAGTAGTATATGAAATAGTGAGAATGCTGTTGATGTGTTTGAAAACTCATTAGTAGTCATGGAACTTCAACATTAGCTGTACCTATTCCATTTGCAGTGAAGTTGGACTTAATGTTTCAAATAGATCTGAAGTGGTTAAGATCTCAAGGAAAGAATGAGTGCACTTGTTACATATGATTTCAGGGGACTAATTGTGTTAGTAAACCTGCATGTGTCAGACAGCAGAAAGAAAATCTTTATGTACTTAGCTCTGTGTTTCAAGAAGCATAGTGCCATAGCTGGTTAGAATGTTGTTGGTAGGGGGTCAGGCCCTACTGATAAATAACTTCATTCCCTAAACTATTTCTACAGGCCAGGCAAAAATTAACATTCTACATGAGGAACTCTTCCAGGAAAAACTGAGATTCTCATTAAAGCTCTAAATAACTGTGATATTTGCTTAGATGTAATTTAAGCAAATACTTGGATAACTGTAATTTAAGCAATATGCTAACAGTGGTCTAAAGGCCAGGAAATAACAACAAGCTACTACTGAAAGCATTTCTAGAATGTTTTGAAACAGACCCTTAGAGACATTCAGATTACCTTTATGTGTATAGACCAATTTTGGTTTTATAGAATTACGTGGCCATCCAAATAAAACTTAATATGTTCTTACTAAAAACCCTGTACTGTAGATACTTTCTTACTCTTGTGTTAATGGCAGTCATATTATTAACATTACTGTTATGATCTGGGACACGTCTGTCCACTTCTGGATTGGTCATCACCCTGTTGACCCCAATGAATGCCCAAATATAGATTTAGAAGTTAAAAGTATAATAAATTCATGGTGGGTTTTTCAGAGCCATTGAAGATTTTTTTTTTTTTTAATGAGTTCTGTTCACAGCTTAAGTATGTATAGTTCCTGATTTAGTTGTTGGAGCTATTATTGAAAAACAAGGTCTCTTCAAATTGAGCTTTTTCCTTCTGTTTCTGTAATATGAGCAAGAACAGTGTTTGTCACTGTTCTTAAAAGTTGTTTTTAAAATGCTCTTAAGATATTCGGATGTCTTTTTGGAAAGTCAATCTAAGGAACGCTTAATGAGTTTCATTGGAATGGCAGCATTTATTAAACCTCGAGTTGCTGTTTTGCCTAATGTGAAGCTACCTAGTAATTAGCTGTCACTGGAAGACAAGATCCTACTTCCCTTCTCCTGTCCTGTTTGACTGTTACAGGGTCTGACTCTTCACAAAAGTATTACTGCTTTTTTTCCTGGGTTAGCTTTCAGAACCAACTGCATGGTTAAGTGAGTTGCCATCAGCAGCAGAGTGGTGCTGTATTCTTAGCTTTTTGTTGGTAACTGGCCACTTGATCAGCTTAGTGGTATTGCTAAACTCCCCCTTAATACAATATAACCAGAATGCATGCTGAAGTACCAGCTTTAATGGATTTTAAAATTATTATAAAAATGTGGCATATTTTCTTTTCCTAGATGCCTCTTGGAGGTATAGTAGGATTCCTAGATCTTCATCTGTGATGCTCGGTTCTCTGGGAACTGAGCTGGTGAGAGAGCGAAGAGAGTTAGAAAGAAGAACAGATATGTCCATTAATGATCTGGTGGATCACAGTTACAGAAGCAATGACTTGTCATCTTCAACATGTATGTATTGTAAAAACAAAGCTTGTAAACACATAGGCTGCATGCCTGTTAGTTTCTTCCCATGTGCTTTCCATGCGTTCTTCAAAAAAAAACAAAGTCAAAAGATCTATTTAATTTAAAGGTATTCTTTTAAATAAAGCTGTTTAGCCGCTCTCTAGGTGTTCACTAAAATCATCAAAAGATGTATGAATGATCTAGCTTACATAGATGCATTCAGTCATAAGAAAATGGTATCAGTGTTTGCCACAGTAACAGTGCGAATATTCATTAAACCTCCTTTCTCCTTGTGTATTTTAAGATTTCTTTTTATTTTGCCATACAGAAATAAATTAAAAAAATTAATGGACTCGAAGAATTTCCACCAAGGCACTCACCCATATCTCTTTCCATTGTGTTTTTTGAGTGTTTATTAGGGAGAACTGCTAGATCATTGACAGTACAACTGAATAAATACATATACTATAGGAAGTGAGAGATCTGTTCATTGGTATCTACTAGGGCTAGTATGAATTTCTGCATTGTCACTTTCACTTTCTTCCTCTTTGGATTGTTGTGGTCTGAGGAGGTAGCTAGTCATCAGTCTTCATTGACACCCTTTTTGCAGATGCAGTAGTGGTATTTTATATGCAGAAGTTAAAACTACAACAATCCTTTACAGCTATACAGAAGATGAGCAGAAAAGATTAAAAAACAGTTCCAATTCTCATTCAGCAGTTTCGCCTTGCCAGAAGAGTATGTTTTAATGTTGTCATACTCTACATGACTTCAAATGGGTGGAAAATGGGGAGTGTACCTGGTAGAGCCTAATGGGAGAAAAGCAGGGGTGGGTAAGCTTGCTTTGTATTGTCTGTGCTGCCTTTCTAGCTGTAGTGCCCCCGTCAAGTGCTATAAAAGTAATTCCTGACTGTGTTCTCTGCTTTGTCATCAAAACCATATAGGAAATGCTTAGCATCTATGTGGATGTTTCCTTCCTTAGGATATGCCAGATGCATAAACCTCACCGTCAAGAATAAAATAGTATGATTGCAGTGCAGAACCTGTAAAAAAAAAAAAAAAATCGCATGAAAGGTTACGAAGAACTTCTTTACCAAAAGGGCATTGGAATGGGCTGCCCAGGGAAGTGGATGAGTCATGATCCCTGGAGGTGCTTAAAGATGTTTAGATGTAGAGCTTAGTGATATGGTTTAGTGGAGGACTTGTTAGCGTTAGGTCGGAGGTTGGACTAGGTGATCCTGGAGGTCTCTTCCAACCTAGATGATTATGTGATCCTGTTTCAATCTCAGAATAACTGAAGAAGGACTTCTACCTCCTACCTTAATCTACCAATGCCTGTTAAGTATTTAGAATGTTAAAGGAAATGAAAAGTAATTTCCCTTCCTATGAGGTCAGCGTACATCTGCTGTCCACTTTCAACCCAATTCTAGCTATTCTGCGAGAAAGAAGACTATCCTTCTCAGCTGCTTCACTTAATGTCACCTAGACTTGAGCTACAGTAGAATTCCATGTGGAGGTATATATGTAGTAATGACAAAAACTATGGTTATAAGAAAGCATTATGTAAATAAATATACTTCAAAAAGCAGTGGAGGAGACAGCCGTGTGGTAATAGTTACCGAACTGGCTATATGTGATTAAGGTAATTGAGAGAGCAGCTATGATTAGTAATACAGGATGATTATTAGTAATTTGATCCTGCTTAAGCTGCTTGCATAGCTGAATCTGCAACTGAAGTTGTTGTATTTCTTTGAGAGATGCAGTAGTTAGTTGATAGAACTGTAGAATCATTTAAGTTGGAAAAGACCTGTAAGATCATGAAGTCTAACCATCACCTCATGCTACCCTATCCAACGCTAAACCATGTCCCTAAATGCTACATCCACATGTCTTAAATATCTCCAGGGAGGATGATTCCACCACATCACTGGGCAGCTTGTTCCATTGCACCCTTTCCATGAAGAGATTCTTCCTGATATCTTATTTAAACCTCCTGTTGTAAGTTGAGTCCTCCTTCCTGCCCTTCTTGTAGAAAGGTGTTGCATTTGCTAACCTCCAGTCAGATGAGACTTCACTGGTTAGCCAGGACTGCTGATAGGTTGTTCAAAGTGGCTTAGTGAGCACTTCTGCCAGCTTTTTCAATACCCTTGAGTGAATCTTTTGTGGCCCAATAAATCTGTATGAGTTCAAGAGGTGTAGTAGATAGCTAACCATTTCCTGTTGGTTTATAATGGCTTCATTCTGTTCTGTGTGTCTTCCAGCTGAGCAGGCTGGGTACCCTGAGAAAAATTAGTCTTACAAAAGACTGAGGCAAAGAAACTATCAATTACTTCAGCTCAGCCTCATCTATCACCACTATGTTTTCCCTTGCATCCAGTAAGGGAATGAGATTCTCCTTAGTCCTCTGAAGTTTTGTTGCTCATGTATTCATAAAAACATTTTTAATTAACTCATATTAGCCAAACTAGTGCAGTTGCAGTATTTTTAGGCTACTGTTTTTATGTTTTAGTTCTTTTTAAAAAGAAATATAATAACCCTCCCTAAAATCTTCGGACTAGCAAGGTTTGTCTTGCTAGAGGTAGAATACTGTGATTCTAAGACGTACGTTTAATTTAGATACTGTTCAATTTCTGTTATCCAAAGTAGTTAATTTTATGCTACCTTTAAGCAGCGTTTTGAACTGCAGTTCCTGATGTTCTTGTGCAGAAAGTAGCTTGTAATAGATGGAGAATATACTTGATGTTTTCTGTGCATTTTTTTTAGATAATTTGGTGTCTGCTACATTGCTGATGTTTATTAATGTTAATTAACCTGTCTTAGTATACAGGCAGAATGGACTGTTAAGTTATTAAATAGTACTGTACATGTACTTTTTTTTTTCAGTGTAAGTGTTCTTATTATAACTTCTAACAGATGGTTAGCGTTCGCTATTTTTGTATTGGTATAAGACAGCAAGTCATACCTTGATAGACTGAAGATTTTAGGGGGGTTAGATTTCATATAGAGTTACCAGACTGAAAATGGGCTTGGTTTCAGTTTAGCATTAGAATTATGAGAAGTAAGTTTAAACTTAATATTGCTCTGGAGTTTACCAGCCAAATTGGAAACAATTTTGTGAAAGGATCACAAAATCCTGAACTTTTGCATTGACATTTAAGAGTTATCTGTCTGGTATGTAAGAATTGGAGCACATCTTGTTATTGTTTTCCTCTGCTTTCCTGCAACAGATCTTCAGGATAGGCCTGCCTCTTCATATGCAGAGGGAGCAAGACCAAAAGAGAATTCATTAAGCGCTTTGAGGCTGAATGCATCCATGAACCAACAGTTGCCTTCTGATCGTCAGCCATCGTTTTTCAACAGAGACTCTAACATAAGCTCTTCAAGATCAAGCTATTCTTCAAGGCAAAGGAGAAATGAAATGGAATCACCCCAGAGGAGCATGCAGCCAGCATTTTCTCATACTGCCATTAGAGAAGAAATTCCTTCCTCAAGTGGTTCTGAAAGGGTTTTATCTTCTCAGAGGTCGTTAAATGAGGCTGCAGCTGACAGTGAAGGGAGGCGCACAACCAGACAGCTGCTGTCTCGTTTAGCATCTAGTATGTCATCTACATTTTTCTCTCGAAGATCTAGCCAGGATTCGTTGCATACAAGGTCATTAGGCTCTGAAGAGTCATCTGTTGTCCCAAGAGTTCAAGCTTCTAGTCTGTCTAGTGCTAATGGAGCTACAACTCCAGAAACTCCAGGACTTCAGACATCTGAAGCTTCTCAGGGATTTAGTTTTCTTAGACGAAGATGGGGTTTATCAGGAATTTCACAGAATCTTAACTCTGATTCGGACGGGGAAAGCTACAGACCAGACTCTGAAAGCAGGAGCACGGGATCCTGGTTGTCATCATCTTTGAGGAACAGATGTACACCTCTCTTCTCCAGAAGAAGGAGAGAAGGAAGAGACGAGTCTGCAAGGATCTCCACCTCTGATACAACTGCTAGATCGCAACATGTCTTCAGAAGAAGAGCGTCAGGTGAGGAGACCTCTCTAGAAGCATCAGATAGCCTGCCTCGGGCTTCTGTTAGCAGACCATCAACACCTGCAGTATCTGGCATTTCTACAGCTACTGCCTCCCCACCAGATTCAACCCACAGCAGGAGAAGTTCTGGAATTCTGCCTGGTTCTCTCTTTCGCTTTGCAGTGCCTCCAACATTAGGAAGCAGTCTGTCTGACAATCTTATGATAACTGTAGATATTATTCCCTCTGGCTGGAATCAGTCTGAAGGACAAGAAAGTGATAAGTCTAAAATACCACCTTCAAGAGATCCAGAAAGACTCCAGAAAATTAAAGAAAGGTAAATTAGTATGTTCTTTTGAGATAATTAAATGTACTTGACTTAGCATGAGAGGGTTTTACGTAACCTTGATGTTAAAAGGTACTTTCCTTCGGAGAAGGTTGCAACTCATAGCTATCACGTACAGGCTCACTTTTGTCTTTATAGAAACTTGTATTAATCCTCACAGGTTTGAGAACAGTTGGAGGACAGAAAAAATCGTACATGAAACATGTCACAGTGTTTTGTTGATATTCCTTCCTATTCAGTCTGCTTTTAGAAGATTCTGAAGATGAAGAGGGTGACTTATGTAGAATCTGTCAGATGTCATCTGCAAGTTCTGACAACCTTTTAATAGAGCCATGCAAATGCACTGGAAGTCTGCAGTATGTTCACCAGGAGTGCATGAAAAAATGGCTGCAGTCCAAGATTAATTCAGGTAAAGGAGACAACAGACTATGGTAAATGTCTGGGTATGGTGGGAGACTTACCAGTACGATGGCTCTTACTAATACTGACATATTTTTGAAAAAGCAATGACTGGGGAGAGAAAAGTGTGTGTGTGTATATTTCTTATATATATATATATATATATATATATATAATATAAGAAAACAAACAAAAAACATTGACACTTCAAGGCTTTTTTTGATATGTGTGCACGTGCACAGATGTGTGCACATTTTCTCCTGTGAGTTATTTTCAAGAACAGTATCAGTCATTTATAGAACTACATTTTTTGTAATGCCTACTTAGATGTTAAACAGAATATATAACATTGCAGAGGTCTGGGGCATGAAAAGATACTTTTAAGAGTTACTCTACCAGTTTGGGCAAGTGTGTTCCCAGCAACTCCTTGTGCATGCAGTTCTAATTATTAAGTCTCTGATAGACAGTCTGACTGTAGCAGAGCGACAGGGATTTTAAAATGAAAAAATACTTTTCTATTGCAACAGTTCTTGAATACATTGTCTTTTTTATTTTTTTTAACATATCTTAACTGCTGTTCAAGGCAGTTGAACAGGAATAAAGATTTTTTTTTTTTTAAATACACTTCAGAAACTGCACACCATACAGATGTTTTTGTATTACTTATAAATTGTTTGATGAACTTATATGTAGGATTCCTAAGACTTAAAATACATGGCCTGGTAGAGACATGAAGATCATGAAATACTTTTTACAAAAGGTGCATTTGCTTGTTTGTTAACTTGGCATAAGATGACCTGCATCAGAGAAAGGACGTGTTAAAAGCCTCAACATGTAGGGGAACTTCATTTGAAGTGTGCAACTTTGTAGATAGAAATCAACAAATTTAAGACACAAGTCCGTCATAATCTTGGTTTGTTTTGTTTCGTATGAAACAACTAGTGTCAGACCTGGAACTTCAAGACAAAGTCTTACTCCAATAGTATCTTTAAACTATTCTAGTGTATTTATTATTACTTTTGTGTATAACCGGATTACAGTGTAGAATTCAAACAGCCCAAACAGCAGCGATTTTATGCCAGGCTTTCAAGAAGTACGGTGTCCAGATTGAACGTGAAGCAAAATGCATACAGCCTGATAGGGAATAAACATTCTGTAGCATTTAAATTCTGATGGTTGTAAATGTTCACTACATTTATACCAGAGACCATCTTTTCATCTAACCTTGCTTTGGGAAGTAAAGCCAAGAAATAGTTACAGTCTAATGCTTCTTTAATTGTGTCCTGTACTTTATACTGTTGCAACTTGACACTGATTTCTTACCTTCCCCCTGCGCTTCCCAAACAGGTTCTTCTTTGGAAGCAGTAACTACTTGTGAACTGTGTAAGGAGAAGTTACATCTGAATCTGGAAGACTTTGATGTTCATGAACTCTATAGGGCACATGCAAATGAACAAGTTAGTATATTTTGCTTTGTTTGGTAAGTGTTGATTTTGTGCTGGGAGGGCACTCCTCTTTAGAGAAGGAAAATGTTTCCCCTTTTCAGGAGGACTGATGTGCATGTAAAGTAACAAAACCATGGAACAGATGTATCTCCTCAATATTCAAATTCTATCCTCCTGCTTTTTCCTATTGCTAACTCCATTAAAGGTACTATATCTCTTATCCTTAAGTGCAGATCTGCAGGTCTTTCATCTGTCTTTGCAGTCTAGTGTCTTTGACACATAGGTGCAGTAGAAATCCTGCATTCACATTTATTAAATCATGATGTGTCTTTCTTACTAGTGTTTTTGTTTGTTTGAGAACATTTTAAAACAATTGTTGTAAACATACCATTAGAATTATTACTTTATTCCTCTAACTAAAGTGTAAAAAACAACTTCTTTTATAACAGAACTTCTTGCTGCTCCTTCAAGTGCTTTTCTAAAATAAATAATAATAATAATTAAAGGTCCATTGGTATTACTGTCTTTATATAAAATGCATCATCGTATAACCACTGGATTGTGTACTATTTTACAATGACTACATATTAGAAAGCTGGCATTGATATATTGAACTATTCAGGGGGTTTTCCTTGTTCTCTGGGTTGAATTCTGTGAACATAGGAAGACTAATGAAATTTGCCTACCTGAGAAGTTAAAAGAAAATACAGAAGAGTAACTCCAACTTTGAAATGTGTGAACTTTGGTGAAACATCAGCCTCTGATTTTCTTACTGTTTAGAGTAAGATAACTTACTCTGGTACTCTAGCTCCTTTCACCTGGGCTACATCATGAACAGTCCTTCAGAGTGCTGTCATCTTACATTTTAGCATGACTGAGCGTTGGTTACTGTCACTGTACTTCAATAGAAGTAAGGCCTTTCAAGCTTTTTCCTAAAGAGTCAACTCTAAATGATCAATTCAGCAGTAGTAGCATTTTGAAGATTCTCCTTTATTGCAGTGAAAATAATTTCTTGAAATTTTTATTAACAACAATTTTATGAACAACAATTTTTCTTTCTGTAAAGTATTGGGACCACTGAAAAGAAACCGGCAAAGTGGTTTTTGTTTTTTTTTTTTTTCCAAATGGTACAATTCTCTGCTCCTTAGATTCTTACCTGTGAACTAGTCATACTGACTTAAATAGAAAAAGTTCCACAAATAAAATCTGTCTTCAAGGATAACAAGTTAGATCTGTGGTTAGTGGGAGGAACTACAAGTATAATAGCATTTTAGTAAGTAATTTGTTTTTTCCTATTACATTTCCGTACCTTCCTTGGAACAACTAGAGATCAAATATGTAGTGCTTCCAGTAAAATTTAATTCTTGTTCTGCCTCTTGAATCACATATGTGAATGTACTGCTAACATTCTGAATGTTTCTTTTGATCTCCTTTAAGGCAGACTATGAATTTATCAGCTCTGGTCTCTACCTTGTAGTGTTGTTACACTTATGTGAACAGCGCTTTTCTGATATGCTAGGAACTGCAAGTGAGGCCAGCACGCGTGTCAGAGTAAGTATGCCTTACTTTTATGGCAGGAATTGCTCATACAGTGAACTTTGAACTATATTGTTGTCTTGAATGACTCAGGAGCTAGATAGATATCCAAGAAGTACTACTGTTAATTAAGAGATTTTGATGTAAAATGGTCTAGATTTGTCTAAAGTAGTAAGACTATGTTTGATTTGAAACTGAAGGATACTACGTTATTTCAGTTACTGTGTTGCAAAATTAATTTTGTCAAGGTTATCAATAACTGATTGCTTTGCATGTATCTTTTGCATATATCAGTTTTCATAATTTCTGGGCATTTATCCAAAACTGGAGGGTTTATCTTCCTCTGTATTCAACGTTCAGTTTAGAACATTGGACTATCTGACATGGCAAACCTTTCTCGTTACGCCAGTCTGCATTACAGAGGTCTGGACCTTGCATTCTCGGTCTGCTGGATTGAGCCTTAAATAAGTACTTGAAACTGCCGAGCTATAGTATGACTTTGTGGCACTAGTCAAAACTCTTAACAATTGGGTTTGACTGGATTCTTGTCGCTTGTCACTTGCCTTGACTTAGAAGTGCAGTAAGTGCACCTTGGACCATTAAGAGATCATCATACAAAATCATTTTTGCATAGAGACTCAAAAATCTGTAATCTGCGTGTTAATTTGATACTGGATAGTGAACTTCAGTGTTCTTTGACAACTGATCCCCTGAAAGGTATATATATATTTTAAATTGCTTAAAAATAATTGGCAATATAAAGCTTGTCTAAAGCTTGTTTGAATGATTGCATAGCAGCTAGTAGGCCTTTGGAGTAGAAGCAGGACTGTGCTCAAATCTTCTACTGTATTAGAACAGTGGTCCCCTTTCAGTACATGCCCAGTAAAATAGCTTATTTTCTGTGGTTCACATGAAATGTCCATTAGGAAGAAATTCTTTACTCTGAGGGTGGTGAGGCACTGGAACAGGTTGCCCAGAGAAGCTATGGATGTCCCATCCCTGGAGCTGTTTAATGGGGCTTTGGGCAGCCTGGTCTGGTGGAAGGTGTCCCTGCCCACGGCACGGGGGTTGGAATTAGATTGTTTTAAGGTCCCTTCCAACCCAAACCATTCTGTGACTCCCATTTTCCTCCTCTACAAGTGTAGAGACAAAAGACACAATCTAACTGTAGCCAGCATCCAGTACAGTTTATTACCTTGAGTGTATTGCAGAAATAAGATGTTCTTAATGGTTCTGATCAGGCACAGCATTACATAGGCGTGTGATGCTACATTTTAAACCAGTGAAGATCACCCATGTGCGTTTGATACTGAAACCACAACTGGGCTATGAAACCTCTTATGTTACTCTTGTTTCGTTTTATTTGCTGTGTGTCAGCATCTGTCCTATCATTTAAACAGTGACGTAGATTGTCACTGTTCTTCTAACATTTAACTGCCATTATTGTCTAGTAGTTACCCTGATTTTAAACTATATTTACGGATATAATCTTCAGTGGCTTTATGCTTTTTTTTAATAGCCTTGTTCAGCCAGAGGGCTCTGTTTTTGCCATATAAATAGTGAAATAAATGAAATGGATTCAACTAATGAAGTCCATGTGGGTTACGTTTTTGTGCATTGGAATTTGTAGGAATGGTTTTCATAAAACTGCCAATTTCTTATATATGTGTGCAACTCTCAAAATAGATGTGTTTTACAGACTGTAGGACATGAAGATGGGGAGGCACTAAATGCTAACAGAAGCATTTGACGTAGTATGGAAGCCAAAATAACTGTGCAGTAGCAATTTGAAGTCTAATATGTGGGACTTGATATTAAATTTTGTATTGATTTTGTAAGTTGAGCAAGTGGGTTAGGATAACCAACACCTGGATTGAAGCTTTGGGATATAAAAAGTGAAGAAAAGGTGAAGAAAACTTCTTTGCTAACGTGTTGCAAATTACTGCACATAAACTTTGCAACTTTTAAACTACTTTCTCTCTGCCTTGTTTCTAGTTTATTAACCTTGCAAGAACTCTTCAGGCACATATGGAAGATATTGAAAGTAGGTGCTTCCCCTCTCCTCCTTATTTCCCCCCCCATTAGATCAAAGTTCAATGAGTACATGAGTACAATCCTCCTTTGCCAAGATGATTCATACTACCAGACTTAATTACTGAAAACTTGACTTTACCCAGTGCTTTTTCCAGCGTCAGTAGAAATATTCTGGGTGGGAGCTGATTTTAATTCTCCATGATGGATTTCCCAATAGCATCGTGACTATGCAAGACTATGCAAGTGTTTCCTGCCAGTGATACCAAGATTCTTTACGAGTTTACCAAGATTCTTTGCGAGTTTATTCTAGTAGTACCTAATTATGGAAATGGTGGTGACTTTTAGGCTGTAGCCTTTTCATGAGTTCTTGTGGAAAAGAAGCATTTCAGGCTAAATTTGACTCTGCTTAAATTACCATACTTCTCTTGCCCTTTTTGTTTGCCTTGTTTTCCCCACTTATTGGATGTACATATTCTTTGATCAGCACTATCCACTTCTGGAATGAATGTAACAGTTCTCAGCTAAGGTAGAGGACTAGCTTACTTTTCACCTAGTTGTTCTTCAGTGCGATGAAGTGAGAAAAATGCGTGCTGACCTGTGGTAAATGTAGCCTGAATCTGAGTCTTATTTCTGGGCATTGTGAATAGGCAGTGGAAAGGTAATTGGTTTATCTTTTTTCTAGTGTGTGTTTGTCTCTCAGCATGCAAATTTTGTATATGTATTGAGCTTTCAGTTAACAGGACATGTTTGGTGTATGATATAAGGAATGCTGGGGGGGGGAATTGTTTAGTTCAAGAAGCAGAGGATTATTTCTGCGTTCAGAGCACTATGTAGGTAATGTTTTCTGTAACAGAGATGGATTGGAATTCAGGATTTATTCTCAAGTTATGTGTATTCTTATTATAGTAGAAATTAATCTTAGTAAGTGGCATTCCACACAGCAATTTAATCTATATTTGAGGTAGACTTTAACTTTTAGGTTAGGAATACTGACTTGAAATTTGGTATTGACACCATTTGAGTTATGTTCCTCTTCTGAGGAATGATTTTGGAAGGCTGGAGAAGTGATGAGAAAGACGTTGCTTCCCTCTTTGCGTTCAGAGATGGAACAAATTACGTGATTCAAATAATTTCAAGACTGCAGAGTTTGCTTAGGAGGACAGATTAATTCCTGTTAGGCACAAGCTAACTTTACAAACCTATTGTAGATGTTTGTACTCAGTTTTTATCACAGTTGACAAGCATGTGTTTGTCCTTTAATTCACCTTTCGATAGCAGAATCCTATGCATATGGGGACTTTACCTTACATAGACTGAAAGAGTGGGGGTGGACACAGTAGCTGCTTCCAAGTAGGACTCACTTAATTGTATTAAGCAACAGATATATATATATATATATATATATATACACATGCACACACACAAAACGTGTGTGTGTGTATATATATATATATTTATATCTATATATGTGAATGTAAATGTCAGAAATTTCTGTTTGCTTAGATTAATGAACTTTTCTTGGTATTTTAGTATAGTTTACGTGTGGGAGTAATTTCTTCCCCCTTGTTGGGTGCAGCTGTCATAGCTTGAACGTATTCTCTCTCTCTCCTCTTACTACAGTTGGAATTAGCCACTGTGAACTTCTATATAAAGCTGAATCTCTGGCATAATCATTTTTTCTTCCTTTTATTTTGAGGAGGAACAGCAGGAGGACACTGCAGTTTGTAATGTGGAATTCAGATTTAAAAATGCTACGTTTTTCAGATGTGAGAAGCATTTAAAAATTAAGCTATGAAAATTACACAAGGTTTGGGCCGGTATTACAGTCAGCTATTTATATTATGAAATCACCTTTATTTCCACTACGCGTTTTAAACTAAAAGTGCTTTAGTTGTAAATTTAACAGACCTTTATGAAGGCTTCTGATTATACTGTGTTGTTCCAACAGCTTCTGATGATGATTCTGAAGACTGATGCTGGTGGAACTGTGTTGCAAGAGACAAAGAGATGTGCTGCAGAAATGCTGAACTGGCAAGAACAACATCAACATGCATTTGTTTTTTGCTCTCCTTAGTAAAAAGTGCATTGAATATTACTGTAGTTTTTGAAGCACTGTTAAATTCAAAATCAACTGCTGCACTGTGGAACTCAGTGGATTTGAGAACTACTCAGCATGTGCAAAGATTAGATATATGTGTGTATATGTATATATAAGGCAACTTCCCTTTTTAAATGATGGGGATGTGCTTCGTTTTGGGAGACATCAGATTTTGAATATTTAAGAAAGCTATATCTGTCTTTATTTCCTTCTTACTGTAGTCACATTTCTGGTTTTGTCTATCCAGTTTTGCTCTCTACTGGCACTAAGTGGTTATTGTGGGTTTTGGGGTAAGGGTGGGCAGGGAGGGAGGGGATGTCCATGTACCTAAATAGCTTTTTTTTTCTTTCTTCTTTTTTTTTTTTTTTTTAATGCCTCTTTTGTGGCCTCATATAGTAACTGATTGCTTCCAGTGTTAATGAACGAGCAGGAGGATGAGCAAGGTACAGTAGAGACTGTTTGGTTTTCAGTTTATTTGAAGAGTATTAACTCAAAAAGCAATAAGAACTTGCAGTGGTCTTCTAATACATAGTGTTAATGATGGCTTTTTTATTTACCGGTTTGGAAGTTGGAGATTATATTTGATATTACGTGGGTATTCCACTAAGGAATATTGCAGGTGTAAATTCTTGCATTTCAGCATTCCTGGCAGATATGCAACTCGATAAAGACCTAAGCTTGTGTTAGTTCAATCAGATTTTTTATGTCCCACCTTCACTGTTCAAAGCACTGGTTATCGATGTGTTTTCTAGTGTTGTCACTTCTTTATAAATAAAGTAAAAATGAGGTATGCATCTTCACTGGTATTGTCCATTTTGTTTATACATGGATATCTACCAGAACATATATTTGAAAACTTGGAAAGATGTTGTCTGTGGTTTATCTTTACTAATGTTTGTAAATTCTTATGCAAATATTTAAGATTGTTTCTCAACATTTTAAACTGAAATGCTTTATATGAATGGTGGTACAATAAATTGTCATACATGTATCAGAATTGTATTTGCTATAAATATTTCTCTTGGCCTTTTAATGACTAGTAAGAATGTATCTGCAGGGAGTTCAGAATGTGGAAATACCGTGAGTTTATGTACAAATGAACTTGTGAGGAAGAAAGAACATACCTTCACGGCAGAAATGAGCTCATGATGGTAGGATTTATCCTAAAACTTAGTTTAGTGTTGTATGAAGTGGCCTGACACCTGTAAGTCTCGAAAGAAACTGGGTATTGAAGAAGCTGAACGTGTCTGTGCTTGTTCTGATAACCTTAAGCCGTTGGTTATTCAGCGACAACGCCTGCAAATATAATTCTGACAATGCGTTGAAACACAGCTCTCCTTCAGCTATTCATTTGAAAGATGGAGGCCGAGGCATACGTGAAATTTTTTCTGAATCGTTTCTGAAGAAATTGAATTCAGGTAAATAGTGACAGGGAAACAAACGTTCGGCCGTTTCTGAGTTGATGTAGCTTTGTAAAAGCATTGGACAGGGAAGTAAGCGGGACTTCTGTGCACTCGGTGCACGCGGAGGCGCAAGCATGGGTGTCGGTAGCCTAGTAACGGGCTGACTGGAAGGGTATTTTTTTTTTTTCCTTCCGTATAACAAACGGCACTCCTGGCAGGTGAGCAATTCAAGCAGCCGCAGCTGCAAGCACCGGCGCGGTTCAGAGGGCAGGGTGCGGGTCCGATGTCCCGCAGAGCCCCAGAGCGCCCGAAGGAAGGACACGGGGGTGCCGGGGGGAGCCGGGGGAAAGCAGAGGGGGCCCGCGCGGGTCGCTTGGCGAGGCGGCGGCCGCGGCGCTCCCCGCGAGCCTTGGCCCTGGCGCCCGGCGGCGCGGCCTCGGCCCGGGCGGGCGGCTGCAGGGCGGGGCCGGGCCGCGGGGCGGGGCCGGCGGAGCTGCCCCTCCTCCGCGCCGGAAAGAAGAGGCGGCGGGAGCGTTGCCGGGGCAGCGCCGGCGGCCCAGCAGCGCCATGACGTCGCTCCGCGCCTTCACCTGCGACGACCTGTTCCGCTTCAACAACATGTGAGGGACACCACCTCCCCCCCGGCCCCGGCCCCGGCCCCGCAGCCCGGCCGGGCCCGCGCTGAGCGCCGCGCTCCCTCCCTCCCTCGCTCTCTCCTCTCTCTCTCTCTCTCTCTCTCCCCCCCCCTCTCTCTCCCCGCAGCAACCTGGACCCGCTGACGGAGACCGTATCCTTCCGCTGCCGCCGGCCGCCTGGCGGGAGGCCTCGAGGGGCGCCGTAGTACGGGATCCCCTTCTACCTGCAGTACCTGGCGCACTGGCCCGAGTACTTCATCGTGGCGGAGGCGCCCGGCGGGGGGCTGATGGGTTACAGTGAGTGCCCCGGCCCCGGCCCCGGCCCCGGCCCCGCCGCTCCGGGGCCGCAGCGCCCGGCGGGGGCTCCGGCTGCTCTCGGGCCGCGGGGCGGGCGCGCTGCGAGCGGCGCTGAGCTCCGGGCGCGGGCTCGGGCTTCCCTTCGCCCGCCGAGAGCCAGCCCTGGGCCGGGGAGCCTTGCCTTGCCTTGCCTTGCCTTGCCTTGCCTTGGTGGCGTTCGCCAGCAGTACCCGCTACTCGGGCTGTCTGCCGGTTCGCCCTCCTCGTTATCGCTGCCCCGGCATCCCGGGAGGCCTTTGCAGAGACTGGGGAAATGGCCCGTTCTATGTGTTGAAGCCTAAAGCGTTGGTGCTGTGAGTGACGGGTGTTTCTGAAGTACTGCGTGCGACAGGAGGTTTGGAGGGTTGTTCACAATCTAACGCTTGTGTGGTGCTATGTAGAAACAAGCTCCAAAGACACCCCCGCTCCCCACCCGACTCTTCCCCCTCCCCCCAAAATAACAAACAAACAGAAAAACCCACCTCTTTTGGCTACATGTAACGTGTTTGCAGGGTCTAAGCTGTCTTTTGCCAGATTAGCAAAGCTGCCCAAGTTCTACCCCCTCAAAACGACCAGAAATTTCCTTTAGTTGCTCAGGTGATGAACTAGTTTTTTGGCTTGTAGCCCTCTGTTCTTCCTTTATTCCAGTCAGACCCCGAATTCTGCTCGTTTAAAGACTCGTGAGAATTGCTTAAGGCTTTTATTTAGAAGGCACTCCTCAAAAAACAAGTTTTGAAAAATGATTTAACTTTTTTAATGCTAGTCGAGAGAATAGTGTAAAATGAGCAGAATGATGTCTGATGCAATGAAGCAGAACTGTACGAGAACCATCTGCATTGTCTGCGGTAGGTGAAGTTGGGTGTCAGAATAGGTTCTGTTAGCGTGCAGTTGGTGAAATCAGGAACTAGCAGCTGGGGGTCTTTCCAGTAGAGTTTGGAATCCAGATGGAAATGTGACCTTCAGGGGCCTTGCCTGCCTCTCTCTGAAGCTCTGATATTTGGCCTGTAACCGTACAGAGTTGCTAAGTCATAGAGCGATAATACAGACATGCCTTGTTCAGCTTTTTGCCACAGTTGTTGCAGCATGTGTTCATATACTCCTCTGTAACGATGTACACCTGGGGTGCGTTGTCCCAGAGGTGCTGCTGTGCTGATACTCTGTCTGTCCGCAGTAATGGGTAAAGCAGAAGGCTCTGTGGCCAGGGAAGAATGGCACGGACATGTTACTGCTCTCTCGGTTGCACCAGAATTTCGACAGCTGGGTTTGGCTGCCAAGTTGATGGAACTATTGGAAGAAATCTCAGAAAAGTATTACCCTTCTCTTTAAGCTGATCTTGTAAAGTATTCTTTCTGTAGACTTTTGTCCCTGGTTTAGGTATTTGTTTTACATGAAACATACCCAGACTCCCGGACTTCTCTATTAAATAGCGCCCCCAACTGACTGAAATTCCCTGTAGTTAGAGAACAAGAGCTAAAAACTTTGCTCGGCATTTTAAAATGTCTTGATTTCTATGAAAGCTCACTTGCCATGATGAATGGGAAGTAGTCTAAATTTCAGCAAAGACACAGTATAAAGTATTCTTTTCTTGATATTTTGTGAAGTTCTTTTCCTACCAACAGTGTTTTCCACAGTGCCCCCAACATACTTGTTTAGCGGCTGTGGGCTTTGTGCGGGTTCCCTTGGACGCAATATTATGCAAATGTAGTGCTGCAGACAGTAACTTAGCCAGCATGAGATGGAAAATAAGCTTACTCTTACCTGCAGAAAATAAACACATTAGGGAAATGTCCCTAGCTCGTGCCGGTAGAGCAACCCTGTTGTGGTTGGTTGAATCCCCAAATTGCTTGATTCTTTGAAGAACTTGCATACTGAGGGCTGTCTCCTGTTAGACAACTGAATTGTGAGACTGGTTTTTCTTCCCCTGTTCATTTTGAAGGGGGCAGTCCCTAAGCTAGTGCAATGTAAATGCATCTAAAATACTGATTATAATTAAAATAATTATATATATATATATATATATATATATACACACATATATATACACACACACATATATATTTATATTCATATAATATTTTTTATATATATAATATATATATAATTATTCATATATATATATATATATATATATATATATATATATATATATATATATATATGAAAATGAGGCTTCTGTGGGTATTTGGCTGGCCCTGTTCTTTTTGTTAATAATTCTGAGTGTACTGGATGGTGTAGAAGATTGTTCATGTGACCAAAAAAAATAACTTCTGCCAATACTGGGCTTGTCCTGTGCTAAAAGGGATGCATCTGTTATTACAGCGTGAAGCATACCTGATTAGTATATTGCCTCATCAGACCTGTTCTTGGTTACATGTTGTGGGTTTTTAATTGGAAATATATTCACCTGCTCGTTCTTACTGTGTTTTGTTTATTTTTTAAAAGAAAGGGCGGATTTTTCGTTGATCTCTTTGTGAGAGTATCAAATCAGGTTGCGGTAAACATGTATAAGCAACTGGGCTACAGTGTGTACCGGACAGTGTTAGAGTACTATTCTGCTAGCAATGGAGAGCCTGACGAGGATGCTTATGGTAAGTACTTGTTCTACCCCCACGTTGAATGGAAAGATCCTCTTGTGTGTCCCAGGGTTGTCCCTGTGTTTTGTGTATAGGGAAAAAGTTAAGGTGGTTGTTGTTTAATGGGATTTTACTTCTTCCTTTAGATAGCTTTTCCTGCTGAGGATTAATATCTGTTAAAAAAATCAACCTTGTGGTTTGCACGTTGCATTGTATCCACGGTAAAATAAAATACCAGATGAGTAAGCTATCCAGTACAAAGACATGTTACTCTGTGAGTAACGATAAATAACATTCGGTTACTTATCTAATGGAAAGAATGCTCCTGGCAGGTGCCTGGACTTCTTCCTGATGCCACTGGGAAGAGGAATGGCTGTGCTTTCCTTCTTCCTTTCTCTTCCCTCCTTTTCTGTGACAGTCCTTCCCCCCCCTCCCCCCCGCTTTTGTTTTGTTGTCCCTTGATTATACGGACTTGAGGAATTGTTTTTCTCAGCCAATTAAAATCTTACAGAGGCTAATGGTCCACAGTGACAGAGAATTGGGTGGCCTTTTCAATTTAAAGGATAAAGGACATGGAAATTTCAAGTACTGTGTTAACAAAACAGGAGTACTAGGTGCTTGTTATTGCAAGGTATTTTTTCCTGTAAGCGTCCTCCACGAAAGCTTCTTTGGGCTTGCTGTGTATCTTTTCTGTTCATCCATTCATCTTTTCAGATTAAAGTAACATACAAAATACAAAGGCTGTGGACAGACAACTACAGTTGTTGCAGATCTTTTTCCTCTTGCTACAGGTATGAGAAAAGCTCTTTCCAGAGATACGGAGAAGAAATCTATTATACCTCTTCCTCATCCTGTGAGACCGGAAGACATTGAGTAACTGTAAACCGTGATTCTCAGGCATCATGCTCAGAATTTTGGATTGCTTTTCTGTCTACCTTACAGATGAGAAAACATAGCCGCAATGTTTTTTTTCTCATGAAATACCAAAAGCAATATTGAGAAGTTTACTTACACCGTCTTTATTGGTAATAGCTGCAGACTTGTGAACTTCCCCTAGTGAATTTTCTTTTTAAATATTGGTAAAGCAGAGACTATTAAATGGAATCACCTGGTGACATGGTGCACGGTGTGTGTTTTTTATTTTTATCAAATCAAAAAAAACTGGCCAGTAATAGTAAAACTCCTAAAAATGCCATTATTCATGACCAGTGAAAATATTATTGTACAATACACAGGAAGAGGGACAAGGGGAGGTACTGTATTAATACTTTCATAGAAAAAACACCTGTTACAGACAATTTGGACATTTTTTTCAAGTTCTGTGGCACAAGAAGGGCCTGAACTCAATTTGGTCCACGCTCAATGGGGAAAATCCAGGCAAATAAAGAACTCAAGGATTCCCATCTACGGAGGACCTGATTCAAGACCAGTTCTTGGTACCATACATAAACTTGGAATGCTGCATCCACTGAAATAAGCCACAGTAAGGGTTTCTTGCGTTCTGAGCCGATACTGCAGGTATTTAACCTCAGGGTGGAGCGCCACCTGCTGGTGCGAAGTAAATACTGCAGGGGGCCGAACGCCACGCATGAGCGGTGGCGCACGGGGGCGCCCACTGCCGCCACCTGCTGTTCGGAAAGGGGTACTGCAGGCGGCCGGTCGCCGCGAACGCGACCTCGGCCGCCACCTGCTGCTGGAAAACGAGTACTGCAGGCGGCCGGGGGGCGCGAATGCACGGTGGCGCCCGCGGGCGCCCCTCTGCCGCCGCCTGCTGGTGGAAAACGAGTACTGCAGGCGGCCGGGGGGAGCTCATGCCCGGTGACGCCCGAGGGCGCCCCTCTGCCGCCACCTGCTGGTGGAAAACGAGTACTGCAGGCGGCCGGGGGGAGCTCATGCCCGGTGACGCCCGAGGGCGCCCCTCTGCCGCCGCCTGCTGGTGGAAAAGAGTACTGCAGGCGGCCAGGGTCCGCGCATGCGCGTTGCTTATTACGTCTTTTTTTTTTTTTGATGTGTAATTTCCTACGCTCCTAGATTTTTCTTCAAATGTAAATGAAAGGTTCTTGCTAATTCCCGTTGAAAATATTTCATTTACTTTCTTGGTTGTATTGTCCTTTCTATGTTCAAAGCTGAGGCAAAAATACGGTAAATTTTGCTTCTAGAAACACCGCAGTTCTTTTGTCTGCACTCCGCATGCTGTAAACTAGGGATAGGTGACAAATAAATAAAAAAATAAATAAAAGAACACAGCTGCTGCTCCTGCTCTCTTTCTTGTTTTTTGCCCCCTTCTCTTTCCCAGGTGATTGGGTTTGGGTGCTGGGCGGGGCCAAATGTTATACGAGCCCTAGGCATTCTATCAGAGAGCTCCTTCTGCGTGGGCTGCTCTTTGGGGTCGGTGCTTTGTTTATTCTTCTGTTAGCTACATGCAGGGTTCTTTTCGTGGGTCAGAGTCTTGTACGATATTTTAGAGGAAACCAATCTAGTAGTACGTGCATTTATTGCATGAAGCTCTTTGGAGGTGATTGTTATAGCACTTTTATGGATAGGAGGTCAATGTTGTTTTGTGTGTTTGCTTTGTTGTTCTAGGTCCCTCATGATTTTTGCAGGGTTATAGGGCAGATGCCACCAGGTCTACCCCTTTTGTTGTTTTTGTTTTGTTTGATTTATTTTTCTTATTTTCTTTTTCGGAAGGGGGTTTGCGATTTGAGCGTCCTATTTTGGGGGGGTTTGGGATTTGAGCATCCTAATTTTGTGGGCTTGGGCGCTGTGAGCGTCTTAAGTGTTTGGGTTAGGGCTTTTAGGCATAGGTCTTCAGGGGTTTAGTGTGGTGGATAGTTTGGGTTAGGTCTGTAGGGGTTTCGAGGATTTTTAGGGTTAGGGCTTGCGGCTTTTTTGTGCAAGGGCGGTAAGGGCTAGGGTTCCAGGGAGTGCTGTTAAATGGAGTTCTCGACGACACGGCCTCTGATTGGCCGTGCCGGCTGTGCAGGGAATGCTGGTAGGTGTAGTTTTCCGGCACAAGGCTTTCCGGTAGGCCGCGTTGAGTGCCCAGAGCATGCCGGGAAATGTAGTTCTGGGACTCCGGACTTCCGGGAGGCCATGCAGAGCGCCCAGAGCATACCGGGAAATGTAGTTCTGGGACTCCGGACTTCCGGGAGGCCATGTTGGGCGCCCAGAGCACACCGGGAAATGTAGTTCTGGGACTCCGAACTTCCGGGAGGCCATGTTGAGCGCCCAGAGCACACCGGGAAATGTAGTTCTGGGACTCCGAACTTCCGGGAGGCCATGTTGGGTGCCCAGAGCACACCGGGAAATGCAGTTCTCGGGGACTAGGGCTGGGGCTAGGGTTAGAGTTTAGGGTGAGGGTTGGGGTTAGGGTTAGGGCTAGTGAATGCTGGTTCTCTGTGTTTGCAGATGACGGTGAGCGTGTTTAAACTAATTCCAGTTGAAGAAGTTTCAGTTACTTGCTTGGTGACATTATCAGTTCAACATTAAAAGCTGCAGCAAAAGCAAAAGGGGAGTTTTGCTTGTAGAAACACCACAGGTCTCTTGTCTGCTCTCGGAATGTTTTTGAGATAAACCAGATTTTAAAAAACAAAGGGAAAAAAAAAAACCACAGCTGCTTCTTTTGCTCTCTTCCTACTTTCTTGTGCTTTGCCCCTCCCCTTTCCCAGGTGATTGGGTTTGGGTGCTGGGCGGGGCCGAATGGTATATGAGCCCCAGGCATGCTATCAGAGAGCTCCTTCTGCTTGGGCTGCTCTTTGGGGTAAGTGCTTTGTTTTTCCTTCAGTCAATTGCAGGGTTCTCTAGGCAGACTGGAGCCTATGGATTTCTGGATTTTAAGTGCTTGGAATTCACTCAGTAGCGGGATGTTTAGTAGGGGCTGCTGGCTCACTGTTTTTTTTGGGATGGTGGGATACTCTTCTGTTTTTGAGCTATATTTTAGTCTCTAGATGTATAAACCCACTTGTGTAACTCTCCAGAGGACTAAAACCAGCTTGATTGAATGCTACATATGGCTTGGCAGCGTAGATGCAGCATTACCAAGAGACTGAGCAGGGTTGTATCAGAGTCACCTCTTTCATCTGCAAAGGGTAAGTTTGATTACCCCTGCCGGGGCTGCTGTGTGTGCATGTCTTTTTGGCATTTGTGGAGCTCAGTTGTTTTTCTTTGTGTGTGTGCATGTTTTTATTTATTTATTTATTTATTTTTATTTTTGAGGGTCAAACAGTGTGTTTGCTGAGCGTGGTTAGAATGAGGAGGTGGGGAGCTGCTCAGGACTGGAAGGTTTGGTTTCTAGGAGTATGCGGCATCCTTCCTGTGCGACGTGACTAATTGTTGGGCTGGAACGTTCCAGCTTTTGTGTGTGTTGGGCAATGTAGCTTGTGTAGTGTGTGTCGTGTGGTCTAGGCAGAGTTTGCTGTGGTGCAGTGGGCGAAGAATCTCAGGTAGAGCTGGTGAGCAGCTGAAGTACCAGAGCTGGGAAGAGAGAGGTCGTGCAGCAGGTACGCTGTGGCTGTGAGGTGCCTCAGACTGTGCTTTTCTGTCTTTTTTTTTGTTTTGTTTTGTTGTTTTTTTGCAGGTGCTTTGTGCGGTCGTGGACAGGAAAGGGAAATCCTCGTGTCGCGGAGCAGTGAGGGAAGGTGGGTGTTGTCAGCCTGGTCATCCCTTATCTGAAGCGAAGGGAAGACGCTCAGGTGTTTCCCTGTGAGGTTCCGAAGTGAGACTGTTTGGGATAGAGGAGCAGTGTGGCAGGTGGGTGCTTGCAAGCACAGTGGTTCTTTTGTCCTTTTGTGTTCCCAGGTGGCGTGGGTGATGCTGGCCGCTCCTTTCAAGCTTGGACCTAATTTGCAGGTCCAGAGGCAAGTGGAGTGCTGTTTTGAAAGGATAAAAGTAAAGCTGGGGTCGCTTATGTTGTTGAGGGATGGGTGCTACTGCTGGCAGCTGAATGTTTATCTTCTGCCTGTGTTTTGCCTTTCATTAGGCTGAAGTGCAGTGCAGGATGTCTCAACCAGCTGCCTCTGCAGTGACTCTGGTGCGTGATGAGCAGAGGTAGCTGTTAATTTTGGGGGTGTGGTTGTCACTGAAGTTATTTTCCTACATCCAATAGAGTAAAATTCCAGTTTGCCTTTTAGAGGTGCTATAAGTGGGTAAAGAGAAGAGATGGAAGCATGTGCCGCGTGGGGCAGGCAAGCGGCTGAGGTACAGGAGGGGATGAGAGTATGTGACTTTTTCCTGGGGGTGGAATGGAATTGATTGTTTTGGTGTATAGTCTGTTTTGCTCCGAGATCTTTCATTCATGGTAAATAAAAGTTTGAGCCAATTCCAGTTGGGAATGTTCCAGTTACGACCCAGCGAGTACTGTCCTTTTAATGTTAAAAAAAAATGCGGCAAAAGCATGGGTGCAGATCTGTTTCAGGTCTTGTGCATCATATTCGGTTCGAGATCGCGTCTGTTTCCATCCTCACTCTTGCAGAAGTCATCTGGGCCGCATCAGGAGCTCTTCCTTAGGAAATCAATTCCCAAGCGTCTTCTTAGGGGGTTTTCAGTCCCCATCCTTCTGGTCTCTTGTCTCGAAGGCAGGCTTTTTAGGCCTCCATCATCCCAGTTCTGGCAGTTGCTTCCAGTCGCGTGTCGTGACATTTGAGTCTCTCCTGGGGTCTGGTGCAGAGCACCTGTTCTGACTTGCTGTTGCTGTAGGGCTTTCTTTTTGGGGGTCACTTTTTCTTGTGCCTTGTGTTGTGTGTTTTGTTTGTAGTGTTTGTGGCGTGCCTGTGTGTGTGTACGTGTTTGGTCTGGAGCTGTCCTGCCTGGCAGTTAGTGATGACAGGTAACGTGGCAGTGCATGGGTGTACTAATACATTGTCTGGACTGTTTTGGTAAAGATATCCAGTCTGCCTCTGGGCACGTACTGAAGGGCAGCTGGCACAGTCATCTCTGTGGTGTTTGGCAGACTGGAGGGGGGAGAGTTGAGCTGCTTGCGAGCAACTGCTCGCATAGCACTTGAACGGTGTGCTTGAGGAGGTCTGTCGAATCTTGAAAGCTTACAGATATGGGGTTTTGAATTTTTTATTTTTATTTCTTTCCTGTCCCCAGTAGAGCGTAAACCTTTGGAGGAACCTGTCACAGGAAAGAGCTCCTTCTGGAACTGTTCAGCACTCGGTAGGCAACTCGGTGACTGGCTTGATCTACTTCTGAGGTGCTGAGGCAAGGGGGCTGCTGTTTTGAAACGATAGTATTGTAAATGGGGTCCCTTTTGTGTTGTTGAGGGATGGGTGCTAATGCTGGCAGCTGAATGATTGATTCTCTTGTGACTGTTTTCATTTGTTAAAGCTGAAACACAGTGTACGACACGGGACTTGACGACCAGAGCTGCTTTTGGCAAGGTGAGTGATGAACAGCTATAGAAGGTACTTTAGGGGTGCAGTTGTCACTGCAGTTACTGAACTACACCAAGTACGGTAAAAACCCTGTTTATATTTCAGGGGTGTTGTAGCTGGCCTAAGAGAGCAGATGGAAGCGTCTGCCTCGAGGGGAGGGGAGGGCACGGAGGTAAGGCAGCAGCTGAGAGTAACTGTCCCAGCTGTGCTGTGGCTTTGGATGCTGCTTCAGCCTATGCTTTTCTTTTTGTTTCACATTTGTCTCACACAGGCTGAGTGGGGCCAAGCTGCACTCTGAAGAGCAGCACGAGAAGGGCAGGCTGGTTGTGAGCTGGATTGGAGCAGAACTGCCAAGTAGCACGAGGTGAGTGCGAAGGGTATCCATCTTGCTTTGCAGGTGCCATGGCAGGCTCTCCACAGAAGCGGTTGAGGATTTGAGAAGAGGTTGCAGATGATCAAGGAGCGACACGTGCAGGGATGGCTTGAAAAGGGTATGTCTGCTTTCTCTTCTGTTTATCAGGTGTCCCAGGCAATGTGGGCTGTGGTGTTAGTCTTTAGAATCGGAACAAAGCAGGTGCTGAAATGCTGTGTCTGTTTTTTTTTGTGTTGGGGTTGCACCTTGGTGAGTGTAGGGATGGGTTTTAAGTGGGTGCAGCGGAGGGCCTGGCCCCAGTGTCCTGTAGTGTGTTTTGACCCATCAGCATAGCCTTTTGGTTCTCAGGTAGCCTACTGAAGTAAGTGATTTTTCCTGCGAGTGGAATGGAATTGATTTTTTTTTTTTTTTGGCGTGCAATCAGTTCTGCTCCTAGATTTTTCTTTTTATGTAAATAAAAGATCGAGCTAATTCCAGATGGAAAAAAAAAAAATCAGTTACTTTCTTGGTCAGTTTGTCCTTTTAATATTCAAAGCTGCAGCAAAAGCATGGGGATTTTTGTTTCTAGAAACACCCTAGCTCTCCTGTCTGCACTCTGCGTGCTGTTGAGCTAAGCCATATAAACGAATAAAGAAACCACAGCTACTGCTCCTTTCTGATTTTTTTTTTTTTTTTTGTGCTTTCCCCCTTGCACTTTCCCAGGTGATTAGCTTCAGGTTCCAGGTGGGACCTAGTGGTAACTGAGTTGCAGGTATTCCATGACAGAGCTCCTTCTGCCTGGGCTGCTTTTTGGGGTAAGCGCTTTGTTTTTCCTTCAGTCAGTTGCAGGGTTCTTTAGGTGGGTCAGAGTCTATGGACTGATGCGTTTTCCAGTAGAAACCGGTACGCATGTCTTTTTGAGTTGGTAACTGGTAGGATCTGTCACTGTAAAGCAATCTAGTAGTAGGTGCCTGTATTGCACGCAGCTCTTCCTCAGGTGAGTAGTTATGGCAGTTTTACGGATGGTATGGTGATGTTACTTTGTGTGTTTGCTTTGTGGTTCTGGGTCCATTCTGATTTTTGCAGAATTACGGGGCTTTTTGTGATTCTTTGCCTGTATGTCAAATATTATCAAAGTTACAACCTTGCTGTCAAAGTGATGGAGCAGGGTTTAGTTGAAATGTATCATGGAAGCTCCCTGTGTGAGCATGTGTCTGAAAATGGCAGCAGTGGGCACGTAAGGGGTAGTCTGTTTCAAGTTTAGGGACAGCTTGTTATATTTCTGGAGCTTTTGCCTGTGTGTTTTCTGTCTGTCGAGTCTTTAGACCATAAAGCCTTCTAGGCTTTATGTCCTTGAATTTACGTATTAGAAGTACGTTTATGAGGGGTTGCCAGGTACGTTGTTTTTGGGAAACTGTGGGGTATGGTTCCTTGAGTGCATAAGTGCAGTAGTGCCAAGAGAGTGAGCAGGGCCACCTTCTTCATCTCTGCAGAATAAGTCTGTTCGGGCACACTTCTCAGGCAAATGTAGTGAGCAGATGAGGGAAAGGAGCTGGGAACAGAGAGGTATTTCACAGTAGCATGTTGCATCAGTAGTAGTCAGCGTTGCGGAGGAGGTGGGTGTCAGGGCTGGCATGCTAGTGAATGCTGGTTCTCTGTTTTTGCAAGTGATGATGAACCTGTTTGACGTAATTCCATTTGAAAAAGTTCCAGTTACTGGCCTGGTCGTGTCGTCCTTTCAATGTTAAAAGCAGCAGCAAAAGCATGGGGATTGTTGCTTCTAGAAACACCACAGGTCACCTGTCTGCTCTCTGCATGTTTTTCAAGTAAAGCAGATCTTTAAAAACAAACAAACAAACAACAAACAAACAAAGAAACAAAAAAAAAAAAAAAAAAAAAAACAATAAAAAACAGCTGCTGCTGCTCCTGCTTTGTTTCTACTTCCTTGTGCTTTGCCCCTCCCCTTTTCCAGGTGATTGGGTTTGGGTGCTGGGCGGGGCCGAATGGTATATGAGCCCCAGGCATGCTATCAGAGAGCTCATTCTGCCTGGGCTGCTCCTTGAGGTAAGTGCTTTGTTTTTCCTTCAGTCAGTTGCAGGGTTCTCTAGGCAGGCCGGAGTTTATAGATTTCTAGAATTTTTAAGTGCTTGGAATTCACTTAGGAGAGGGATGTTTAATAGAGGTTTCTGGCTCACTGTTTTTTGGGATGGTGGGATACTCCTCTGTTTTTGAGCTATATTTTAATCTCTAAATGTATAAACCAGCAGTAGGTAAACATTAGGAGGAACCGGTCAAAGGTAACAGCGCTTTCTGGAACCGTCAAGTTCTTGTTCGGCAACGTAGTGACTGGTTTGATCTACTTCACAGATGGAGAGGCAAGTGGACTGCTCTCTTTGAAATAATAAAATTGAAAACATAAAGTTTGTCAAAGATGGCAGTGCATGTTTGCAGTCTGTTTATTGCTTTTGCCAGTGGTAGATAACATTTATAAGGAATCGGTCAAAGGAAAGAGCGCCTTCTGGAACTGTGAAGCTCTGTGTTGGCAACTCGGTGACTGGCTGGACCTACTGTCCATCTCCAGAGGGAAGCGGACTGCTGTTTTGAAATTAAAAAATACTAATGAAAAAAATAAAAATATGGTGCTGCTCTATGGCGCCCGGAGGACTGCCACTCTGCATGGCAGTTAAAAAGAATGTGGTTTGGAGATGGAGAGCCACAGAGATGAAGCAGCTGGGAAGAGAGACACAAGTATTGCAGTAGGTAGGCTGTGGTTATGAGGTGCCTCAGGATGTGCTTTTTTTCTTGTTTCCGCCCTTCCCTCGTGCAGCCTTGGAGAGATGAAGTCCCCATGGTGTGGAGTGGTGCAAAAAGGTAAGAGGGTTGTCAGCCCGGTCAGTTTTCTTCACCAATGCTAAGGCAAGTCTTTGAAGAGAAACAGCCTGGTTGCTTGTGCTGCACCCTGTTGAACTAAGCCAGACCAAAACCAGGGCTGCCGTTCCTCCTGCTCTCTTTACCTCTTCTCATCTTGCAAAGGAATGGTCCAGCAATTCGGGTTAATAGGGGACAAGAGAACAAAGGGGTTTCAGAATAACTGCTAACTGTTATGACTATTGCATGGGGCACTATGCAAGTCTCTGACATCCAGCCAAGATGGACAAAGGAGAAGGACAAGGGAAAAGCCTGGGAGGAAGACTATGAGCCTTCAGTACAAGAGACCCGCAGAGGGACCACCAGAGACTGATAACACATGCGTCAGTGGGCGGGTTCGGATTCCAGGAACTAGTTATAATAACCCTGCCTTTTCTAGAAGTAGTAATGAATATGTATTAGCCTAGGAGCATAAAAACCAGCCGCCTGCTGTGACTTGTGTGCGTCTCGGTGGAGCAGAGACTCCCGGCGCACCCAGTGCTGTTTGCTTACCTCTATTCATTTAATAAATTGTAAACTTTGATTGTAATCCTATTTGGGACTTAGTCATTTATTACAACAGACAACCTTGTAAAATGCAGACAACCAGAATCCTTACAACAATTAAGTGGAAATCACGGTGTAAGAAACATTACCACCTCAAAGAGTAAAAGCCTCGAAAGAAATGTGACTTGTAACAGGCCAGCAGCTGTGTGTTTTTGGTGAAGCACCAGATAGAGTATGAACCTGGATTGCACAGTTAATGGGGAAACGGGAGGGTCCTGGTCCTTGGGAGGGGAAAAAAAAAAGTATATAAACTGTGTATGGAATCGGTAGGTGCCCTCCTGCTCGCGGGACACCCGCCATTGTAATCTCAAATAAAAATGCTGCTGTACTGAGATCCTCTCCTGAGCCTATGTTATTTCCCAAAGATTGATTCACGGTTTTAAGGTTTCAGGGATAGGGCCCTAGGGTTGGGTTTCAGGGTAAGCGTTCTCAGGGTTTATGTTTAGGATTTTAAGGTTTTTAGTTTTAGGGTTGGAGTTTTAACGGTTAGGATTTTAGGGATTTGAGGGTTAGGGTTTTAAGGGTTTCAGGGTTAGCGTGTTAGGGTTTTAGAGTTTTTTGGGTTGTAGTGTTGATAGTTTTTTTAGGGTTAGGTTCTTAGGGTTTTATTTTTGGACGGTTATTTACGGTTAGGGTTTTAAGATCTTATTATTTATTTTTTCAGGTTAGGTTCTCCTGGGTTAGGGTTTTGAGCGTCTTAATATTTTGGGTTGGGTTTGGGATTTGAGCGTCCTATTTTGGGGGGGTTGGGATTTGAGCGTCTTAATTTTGTGGGCTTGGGCGCTGTGAGCGTCTTAAGTGTTTGGGTTAGGGCTTTTAGGCATAGGTCTTCAGGGGTTTAGTGTGGTGGATAGTTTGGGTTAGGTCTGTAGGGGTTTCGAGGATTTTTAGGGTTAGGGCTTGCGGCTTTTTTGTGTGAGGGCGGTAAGGGCTAGGGTTCCAGGGAGTGCTGTTAAATGTAGTTCTCGACGACTCGGCCTCTGATTGGCCGTGCCGGCTGTGCAGGGAATGCTGGTAGGTGTAGTTTTCCGGCACAAGGCTTTCCGGTAGGCCGCGTTGAGTGCCCAGAGCATGCCGGGAAATGTAGTTCTGGGACTCCGGACTTCCGGGAGGCCATGCAGAGCGCCCAGAGCATACCGGGAAATGCAGTTCTCGGGGACTAGGGCTGGGGTTAGGGTTAGGGCTAGTGAATGCTGGTTCTCTGTGTTTGCAGATGACGGTGAGCGTGTTTAAACTAATTCCAGTTGAAGAAGTGTCAGTTACTTGCTTGGTGACATTATCAGTTCAACATTAAAAGCTGCAGCAAAAGCAAAAGGGGATTTTTGCTTCCAGAAACACCCCAGTTCTCCTGTCTGCACTCTGCATGCTGTTGAGCTAAGCCTTATGAATAAGTAAATAAACCAGAGCTGCTGCTGCTCCTCTTTTTGCTTTTTTGTGCTTTCCCCGCATGCGACCTCTGCCGCCGCCTGCTGGTGGAAAACGAGTACTGCAGGCGGCCGGGGGCCGCGCATGCTCGGTGACGCCCGAGGGCGCCCCTCTGCCGCCACCTGCTGGTGGAAAACGAGTACTGCAGGCGGCCGGGGGGAGCTCATGCCCGGTGACGCCCGAGGGCGCCCCTCTGCCGCCGCCTGCTGGTGGAAAAGAGTACTGCAGGCGGCCAGGGTCCGCGCATGCGCGTTGCTTATTACGTCTTTTTTTTTTTTTGATGTGTAATTTCCTACGCTCCTAGATTTTTCTTCAAATGTAAATGAAAGGTTCTTGCTAATTCCCGTTGAAAATATTTCATTTACTTTCTTGGTTGTATTGTCCTTTCTATGTTCAAAGCTGAGGCAAAAATACGGTAAATTTTGCTTCTAGAAACACCGCAGTTCTTTTGTCTGCACTCCGCATGCTGTAAACTAGGGATAGGTGACAAATAAATAAAAAAATAAATAAAAGAACACAGCTGCTGCTCCTGCTCTCTTTCTTGTTTTTTGCCCCCTTCTCTTTCCCAGGTGATTGGGTTTGGGTGCTGGGCGGGGCCAAATGTTATACGAGCCCTAGGCATTCTATCAGAGAGCTCCTTCTGCGTGGGCTGCTCTTTGGGGTCGGTGCTTTGTTTATTCTTCTGTTAGCTACATGCAGGGTTCTTTTCGTGGGTCAGAGTCTTGTACGATATTTTAGAGGAAACCAATCTAGTAGTACGTGCATTTATTGCATGAAGCTCTTTGGAGGTGATTAATTGTTATAGCACTTTTATGGATAGGAGGTCAATGTTGTTTTGTGTGTTTGCTTTGTTGTTCTAGGTCCCTCATGATTTTTGCAGGGTTATAGGGCAGATGCCACCAGGTCTACCCCTTTTGTTGTTTTTGTTTTGTTTGATTTATTTTTCTTATTTTCTTTTTCGGAAGGGGGTTTGCGATTTGAGCGTCCTATTTTGGGGGGGTTTGGGATTTGAGCATCCTAATTTTGTGGGCTTGGGCGCTGTGAGCGTCTTAAGTGTTTGGGTTAGGGCTTTTAGGCATAGGTCTTCAGGGGTTTAGTGTGGTGGATAGTTTGGGTTAGGTCTGTAGGGGTTTCGAGGATTTTTAGGGTTAGGGCTTGCGGCTTTTTTGTGCAAGGGCGGTAAGGGCTAGGGTTCCAGGGAGTGCTGTTAAATGGAGTTCTCGACGACACGGCCTCTGATTGGCCGTGCCGGCTGTGCAGGGAATGCTGGTAGGTGTAGTTTTCCGGCACAAGGCTTTCCGGTAGGCCGCGTTGAGTGCCCAGAGCATGCCGGGAAATGTAGTTCTGGGACTCCGGACTTCCGGGAGGCCATGCAGAGCGCCCAGAGCATACCGGGAAATGCAGTTCTGGGACTCCGAACTTCCGGGAGGCCATGTTGAGCGCCCAGAGCACACCGGGAAATGTAGTTCTGGGACTCCGAACTTCCGGGAGGCCATGTTGGGTGCCCAGAGCACACCGGGAAATGCAGTTCTCGGGGACTAGGGCTGGGGCTAGGGTTAGAGTTTAGGGTGAGGGTTGGGGTTAGGGTTAGGGCTAGTGAATGCTGGTTCTCTGTGTTTGCAGATGACGGTGAGCGTGTTTAAACTAATTCCAGTTGAAGAAGTTTCAGTTACTTGCTTGGTGACATTATCAGTTCAACATTAAAAGCTGCAGCAAAAGCAAAAGGGGAGTTTTGCTTGTAGAAACACCACAGGTCTCTTGTCTGCTCTCGGAATGTTTTTGAGATAAACCAGATTTTAAAAAACAAAGGGAAAAAAAAAAACCACAGCTGCTTCTTTTGCTCTCTTCCTACTTTCTTGTGCTTTGCCCCTCCCCTTTCCCAGGTGATTGGGTTTGGGTGCTGGGCGGGGCCGAATGGTATATGAGCCCCAGGCATGCTATCAGAGAGCTCCTTCTGCTTGGGCTGCTCTTTGGGGTAAGTGCTTTGTTTTTCCTTCAGTCAATTGCAGGGTTCTCTAGGCAGACTGGAGCCTATGGATTTCTGGATTTTAAGTGCTTGGAATTCACTCAGTAGCGGGATGTTTAGTAGGGGCTGCTGGCTCACTGTTTTTTTTGGGATGGTGGGATACTCTTCTGTTTTTGAGCTATATTTTAGTCTCTAGATGTATAAACCCACTTGTGTAACTCTCCAGAGGACTAAAACCAGCTTGATTGAATGCTACATATGGCTTGGCAGCGTAGATGCAGCATTACCAAGAGACTGAGCAGGGTTGTATCAGAGTCACCTCTTTCATCTGCAAAGGGTAAGTTTGATTACCCCTGCCGGGGCTGCTGTGTGTGCATGTCTTTTTGGCATTTGTGGAGCTCAGTTGTTTTTCTTTGTGTGTGTGCATGTTTTTATTTATTTATTTATTTATTTTTATTTTTGAGGGTCAAACAGTGTGTTTGCTGAGCGTGGTTAGAATGAGGAGGTGGGGAGCTGCTCAGGACTGGAAGGTTTGGTTTCTAGGAGTATGCGGCATCCTTCCTGTGCGACGTGACTAATTGTTGGGCTGGAACGTTCCAGCTTTTGTGTGTGTTGGGCAATGTAGCTTGTGTAGTGTGTGTCGTGTGGTCTAGGCAGAGTTTGCTGTGGTGCAGTGGGCGAAGAATCTCAGGTAGAGCTGGTGAGCAGCTGAAGTACCAGAGCTGGGAAGAGAGAGGTCGTGCAGCAGGTACGCTGTGGCTGTGAGGTGCCTCAGACTGTGCTTTTCTGTCTTTTTTTTTGTTTTGTTTTGTTGTTTTTTTGCAGGTGCTTTGTGCGGTCGTGGACAGGAAAGGGAAATCCTCGTGTCGCGGAGCAGTGAGGGAAGGTGGGTGTTGTCAGCCTGGTCATCCCTTATCTGAAGCGAAGGGAAGACGCTCAGGTGTTTCCCTGTGAGGTTCCGAAGTGAGACTGTTTGGGATAGAGGAGCAGTGTGGCAGGTGGGTGCTTGCAAGCACAGTGGTTCTTTTGTCCTTTTGTGTTCCCAGGTGGCGTGGGTGATGCTGGCCGCTCCTTTCAAGCTTGGACCTAATTTGCAGGTCCAGAGGCAAGTGGAGTGCTGTTTTGAAAGGATAAAAGTGAAGCTGGGGTCGCTTATGTTGTTGAGGGATGGGTGCTACTGCTGGCAGCTGAATGTTTATCTTCTGCCTGTGTTTTGCCTTTCATTAGGCTGAAGTGCAGTGCAGGATGTCTCAACCAGCTGCCTCTGCAGTGACTCTGGTGCGTGATGAGCAGAGGTAGCTGTTAATTTTGGGGGTGTGGTTGTCACTGAAGTTATTTTCCTACATCCAATAGAGTAAAATTCCAGTTTGCCTTTTAGAGGTGCTATAAGTGGGTAAAGAGAAGAGATGGAAGCATGTGCCGCGTGGGGCAGGCAAGCGGCTGAGGTACAGGAGGGGATGAGAGTATGTGACTTTTTCCTGGGGGTGGAATGGAATTGATTGTTTTGGTGTATAGTCTGTTTTGCTCCGAGATCTTTCATTCATGGTAAATAAAAGTTTGAGCCAATTCCAGTTGGGAATGTTCCAGTTACGACCCAGCGAGTACTGTCCTTTTAATGTTAAAAAAAAATGCGGCAAAAGCATGGGTGCAGATCTGTTTCAGGTCTTGTGCATCATATTCGGTTCGAGATCGCGTCTGTTTCCATCCTCACTCTTGCAGAAGTCATCTGGGCCGCATCAGGAGCTCTTCCTTAGGAAATCAATTCCCAAGCGTCTTCTTAGGGGGTTTTCAGTCCCCATCCTTCTGGTCTCTTGTCTCGAAGGCAGGCTTTTTAGGCCTCCATCATCCCAGTTCTGGCAGTTGCTTCCAGTCGCGTGTCGTGACATTTGAGTCTCTCCTGGGGTCTGGTGCAGAGCACCTGTTCTGACTTGCTGTTGCTGTAGGGCTTTCTTTTTGGGGGTCACTTTTTCTTGTGCCTTGTGTTGTGTGTTTTGTTTGTAGTGTTTGTGGCGTGCCTGTGTGTGTGTACGTGTTTGGTCTGGAGCTGTCCTGCCTGGCAGTTAGTGATGACAGGTAACGTGGCAGTGCATGGGTGTACTAATACATTGTCTGGACTGTTTTGGTAAAGATATCCAGTCTGCCTCTGGGCACGTACTGAAGGGCAGCTGGCACAGTCATCTCTGTGGTGTTTGGCAGACTGGAGGGGGGAGAGTTGAGCTGCTTGCGAGCAACTGCTCGCATAGCACTTGAACGGTGTGCTTGAGGAGGTCTGTCGAATCTTGAAAGCTTACAGATATGGGGTTTTGAATTTTTTATTTTTATTTCTTTCCTGTCCCCAGTAGAGCGTAAACCTTTGGAGGAACCTGTCACAGGAAAGAGCTCCTTCTGGAACTGTTCAGCACTCGGTAGGCAACTCGGTGACTGGCTTGATCTACTTCTGAGGTGCTGAGGCAAGGGGGCTGCTGTTTTGAAACGATAGTATTGTAAATGGGGTCCCTTTTGTGTTGTTGAGGGATGGGTGCTAATGCTGGCAGCTGAATGATTGATTCTCTTGTGACTGTTTTCATTTGTTAAAGCTGAAACACAGTGTACGACACGGGACTTGACGACCAGAGCTGCTTTTGGCAAGGTGAGTGATGAACAGCTATAGAAGGTACTTTAGGGGTGCAGTTGTCACTGCAGTTACTGAACTACACCGAGTACGGTAAAAACCCTGTTTATATTTCAGGGGTGTTGTAGCTGGCCTAAGAGAGCAGATGGAAGCGTCTGCCTCGAGGGGAGGGGAGGGCACGGAGGTAAGGCAGCAGCTGAGAGTAACTGTCCCAGCTGTGCTGTGGCTTTGGATGCTGCTTCAGCCTATGCTTTTCTTTTTGTTTCACGTTTGTCTCACACAGGCTGAGTGGGGCCAAGCTGCACTCTGAAGAGCAGCACGAGAAGGGCGGGCTGGTTGTGAGCTGGATTGGAGCAGAACTGCCAAGTAGCACGAGGTGAGTGCGAAGGGTATCCTTCTTGCTTTGCAGGTGCCATGGCAGGCTCTCCACAGAAGCGGTTGAGGATTTGAGAAGAGGTTGCAGATGATCAAGGAGCGACACGTGCAGGGATGGCTTGAAAAGGGTATGGCTGCTTTCTCTTCTGTTTATCAGGTGTCCCAGGCAATGTGGGCTGTGGTGTTAGTCTTTAGAATCGGAACAAAGCAGGTGCTGAAATGCTGTGTCTGTTTTTTTTTGTGTTGGGGTTGCACCTTGGTGAGTGTAGGGATGGGTTTTAAGTGGGTGCAGCGGAGGGCCTGGCCCCAGTGTCCTGTAGTGTGTTTTGACCCATCAGCATAGCCTTTTGGTTCTCAGGTAGCCTACTGAAGTAAGTGATTTTTCCTGCGAGTGGAATGGAATTGATTTTTTTTTTTTTTTGGCGTGCAATCAGTTCTGCTCCTAGATTTTTCTTTTTATGTAAATAAAAGATCGAGCTAATTCCAGATGGAAAAAAAAAAAATCAGTTACTTTCTTGGTCAGTTTGTCCTTTTAATATTCAAAGCTGCAGCAAAAGCATGGGGATTTTTGTTTCTAGAAACACCCTAGCTCTCCTGTCTGCACTCTGCGTGCTGTTGAGCTAAGCCATATAAACGAATAAAGAAACCACAGCTACTGCTCCTTTCTGATTTTTTTTTTTTTTTTTGTGCTTTCCCCCTTGCACTTTCCCAGGTGATTAGCTTCAGGTTCCAGGTGGGACCTAGTGGTAACTGAGTTGCAGGTATTCCATGACAGAGCTCCTTCTGCCTGGGCTGCTTTTTGGGGTAAGCGCTTTGTTTTTCCTTCAGTCAGTTGCAGGGTTCTTTAGGTGGGTCAGAGTCTATGGACTGATGCGTTTTCCAGTAGAAACCGGTACGCATGTCTTTTTGAGTTGGTAACTGGTAGGATCTGTCACTGTAAAGCAATCTAGTAGTAGGTGCCTGTATTGCACGCAGCTCTTCCTCAGGTGAGTAGTTATGGCAGTTTTACGGATGGTATGGTGATGTTACTTTGTGTGTTTGCTTTGTGGTTCTGGGTCCATTCTGATTTTTGCAGAATTACGGGGCTTTTTGTGATTCTTTGCCTGTATGTCAAATATTATCAAAGTTACAACCTTGCTGTCAAAGTGATGGAGCAGGGTTTAGTTGAAATGTATCATGGAAGCTCCCTGTGTGAGCATGTGTCTGAAAATGGCAGCAGTGGGCACGTAAGGGGTAGTCTGTTTCAAGTTTAGGGACAGCTTGTTATATTTCTGGAGCGTTTGCCTGTGTGTTTTCTGTCTGTCGAGTCTTTAGACCATAAAGCCTTCTAGGCTTTATGTCCTTGAATTTACGTATTAGAAGTACGTTTATGAGGGGTTGCCAGGTACGTTGTTTTTGGGAAACTGTGGGGTATGGTTCCTTGAGTGCATAAGTGCAGTAGTGCCAAGAGAGTGAGCAGGGCCACCTTCTTCATCTCTGCAGAATAAGTCTGTTCGGGCACACTTCTCAGGCAAATGTAGTGAGCAGATGAGGGAAAGGAGCTGGGAACAGAGAGGTATTTCACAGTAGCATGTTGCATCAGTAGTAGTCAGCGTTGCGGAGGAGGTGGGTGTCAGGGCTGGCATGCTAGTGAATGCTGGTTCTCTGTTTTTGCAAGTGATGATGAACCTGTTTGACGTAATTCCATTTGAAAAAGTTCCAGTTACTGGCCTGGTCGTGTCGTCCTTTCAATGTTAAAAGCAGCAGCAAAAGCATGGGGATTGTTGCTTCTAGAAACACCACAGGTCACCTGTCTGCTCTCTGCATGTTTTTCAAGTAAAGCAGATCTTTAAAAACAAACAAACAAACAACAAACAAACAAAGAAACAAAAAAAAAAAAAAAAAAAAAAAAAAATAATAAAAAACAGCTGCTGCTGCTCCTGCTTTGTTTCTACTTCCTTGTGCTTTGCCCCTCCCCTTTTCCAGGTGATTGGGTTTGGGTGCTGGGCGGGGCCGAATGGTATATGAGCCCCAGGCATGCTATCAGAGAGCTCATTCTGCCTGGGCTGCTCCTTGAGGTAAGTGCTTTGTTTTTCCTTCAGTCAGTTGCAGGGTTCTCTAGGCAGGCCGGAGTTTATAGATTTCTAGAATTTTTAAGTGCTTGGAATTCACTTAGGAGAGGGATGTTTAATAGAGGTTTCTGGCTCACTGTTTTTTGGGATGGTGGGATACTCCTCTGTTTTTGAGCTATATTTTAATCTCTAAATGTATAAACCAGCAGTAGGTAAACATTAGGAGGAACCGGTCAAAGGTAACAGCGCTTTCTGGAACCGTCAAGTTCTTGTTCGGCAACGTAGTGACTGGTTTGATCTACTTCACAGATGGAGAGGCAAGTGGACTGCTCTCTTTGAAATAATAAAATTGAAAACATAAAGTTTGTCAAAGATGGCAGTGCATGTTTGCAGTCTGTTTATTGCTTTTGCCAGTGGTAGATAACATTTATAAGGAATCGGTCAAAGGAAAGAGCGCCTTCTGGAACTGTGAAGCTCTGTGTTGGCAACTCGGTGACTGGCTGGACCTACTGTCCATCTCCAGAGGGAAGCGGACTGCTGTTTTGAAATTAAAAAATACTAATGAAAAAAATAAAAATATGGTGCTGCTCTATGGCGCCCGGAGGACTGCCACTCTGCATGGCAGTTAAAAAGAATGTGGTTTGGAGATGGAGAGCCAGAGAGATGAAGCAGCTGGGAAGAGAGACACAAGTATTGCAGTAGGTAGGCTGTGGTTATGAGGTGCCTCAGGATGTGCTTTTTTTCTTGTTTCCGCCCTTCCCTCGTGCAGCCTTGGAGAGATGAAGTCCCCATGGTGTGGAGTGGTGCAAAAAGGTAAGAGGGTTGTCAGCCCGGTCAGTTTTCTTCACCAATGCTAAGGCAAGTCTTTGAAGAGAAACAGCCTGGTTGCTTGTGCTGCACCCTGTTGAACTAAGCCAGACCAAAACCAGGGCTGCCGTTCCTCCTGCTCTCTTTACCTCTTCTCATCTTGCAAAGGAATGGTCCAGCAATTCGGGTTAATAGGGGACAAGAGAACAAAGGGGTTTCAGAATAACTGCTAACTGTTATGACTATTGCATGGGGCACTATGCAAGTCTCTGACATCCAGCCAAGATGGACAAAGGAGAAGGACAAGGGAAAAGCCTGGGAGGAAGACTATGAGCCTTCAGTACGAGAGACCCGCAGAGGGACCACCAGAGACTGATAACACATGCGTCAGTGGGCGGGTTCGGATTCCAGGAACTAGTTATAATAACCCTGCCTTTTCTAGAAGTAGTAATGAATATGTATTAGCCTAGGAGCATAAAAACCAGCCGCCTGCTGTGACTTGTGTGCGTCTCGGTGGAGCAGAGACTCCCGGCGCACCCAGTGCTGTTTGCTTACCTCTATTCATTTAATAAATTGTAAACTTTGATTGTAATCCTATTTGGGACTTAGTCATTTATTACAACAGACAACCTTGTAAAATGCAGACAACCAGAATCCTTACAACAATTAAGTGGAAATCACGGTGTAAGAAACATTACCACCTCAAAGAGTAAAAGCCTCGAAAGAAATGTGACTTGTAACAGGCCAGCAGCTGTGTGTTTTTGGTGAAGCACCAGATAGAGTATGAACCTGGATTGCACAGTTAATGGGGAAACGGGAGGGTCCTGGTCCTTGGGAGGGGAAAAAAAAAAGTATATAAACTGTGTATGGAATCGGTAGGTGCCCTCCTGCTCGCGGGACACCCGCCATTGTAATCTCAAATAAAAATGCTGCTGTACTGAGATCCTCTCCTGAGCCTATGTTATTTCCCAAAGATTGATTCACGGTTTTAAGGTTTCAGGGATAGGGCCCTAGGGTTGGGTTTCAGGGTAAGCGTTCTCAGGGTTTATGTTTAGGATTTTAAGGTTTTTAGTTTTAGGGTTGGAGTTTTAACGGTTAGGATTTTAGGGATTTGAGGGTTAGGGTTTTAAGGGTTTCAGGGTTAGCGTGTTAGGGTTTTAGAGTTTTTTGGGTTGTAGTGTTGATAGTTTTTTTAGGGTTAGGTTCTTAGGGTTTTATTTTTGGACGGTTATTTACGGTTAGGGTTTTAAGATCTTATTATTTTTTTTTTTCAGGTTAGGTTCTCCTGGGTTAGGGTTTTGAGCGTCTTAATATTTTGGGTTGGGTTTGGGATTTGAGCGTCCTATTTTGGGGGGGTTTGGGATTTGAGCGTCTTAATTTTGTGGGCTTGGGCACTGTGAGCGTCTTAAGTGTTTGGGTTAGGGCTTTTAGGCATAGGTCTTCAGGGGTTTAGTGTGGTGGATAGTTTGGGTTAGGTCTGTAGGGGTTTCGAGGATTTTTAGGGTTAGGGCTTGCGGCTTTTTTGTGTGAGGGCGGTAAGGGCTAGGGTTCCAGGGAGTGCTGTTAAATGTAGTTCTCGACGACTCGGCCTCTGATTGGCCGTGCCGGCTGTGCAGGGAATGCTGGTAGGTGTAGTTTTCCGGCACAAGGCTTTCCGGTAGGCCGCGTTGAGTGCCCAGAGCATGCCGGGAAATGTAGTTCTGGGACTCCGGACTTCCGGGAGGCCATGCAGAGCGCCCAGAGCATACCGGGAAATGCAGTTCTCGGGGACTAGGGCTGGGGTTAGGGTTAGGGCTAGTGAATGCTGGTTCTCTGTGTTTGCAGATGACGGTGAGCGTGTTTAAACTAATTCCAGTTGAAGAAGTGTCAGTTACTTGCTTGGTGACATTATCAGTTCAACATTAAAAGCTGCAGCAAAAGCAAAAGGGGATTTTTGCTTCCAGAAACACCCCAGTTCTCCTGTCTGCACTCTGCATGCTGTTGAGCTAAGCCTTATGAATAAGTAAATAAACCAGAGCTGCTGCTGCTCCTCTTTTTGCTTTTTTGTGCTTTCCCCGCATGCGACCTCTGCCGCCGCCTGCTGGTGGAAAACGAGTACTGCAGGCGGCCGGGGGCCGCGCATGCCCGGTGCCGCCCGCGGGTGCCCCTCTGCCGGCGCCTGCTGGTGGAAAACGAGTACTGCAGGCGGCCGGTGGCCGCGCATGCTCGGTGACGCCCGAGGGCGCCCCTCTGCCGCCACCTGCTGGTGGAAAACGAGTACTGCAGGCGGCCGGGGGGAGCTCATGCCCGGTGACGCCCGAGGGCGCCCCTCTGCCGCCGCCTGCTGGTGGAAAAGAGTACTGCAGGCGGCCAGGGTCCGCGCATGCGCGTTGCTTATTACGTCTTTTTTTTTTTTTGATGTGTAATTTCCTACGCTCCTAGATTTTTCTTCAAATGTAAATGAAAGGTTCTTGCTAATTCCCGTTGAAAATATTTCATTTACTTTCTTGGTTGTATTGTCCTTTCTATGTTCAAAGCTGAGGCAAAAATACGGTAAATTTTGCTTCTAGAAACACCGCAGTTCTTTTGTCTGCACTCCGCATGCTGTAAACTAGGGATAGGTGACAAATAAATAAAAAAATAAATAAAAGAACACAGCTGCTGCTCCTGCTCTCTTTCTTGTTTTTTGCCCCCTTCTCTTTCCCAGGTGATTGGGTTTGGGTGCTGGGCGGGGCCAAATGTTATACGAGCCCTAGGCATTCTATCAGAGAGCTCCTTCTGCGTGGGCTGCTCTTTGGGGTCGGTGCTTTGTTTATTCTTCTGTTAGCTACATGCAGGGTTCTTTTCGTGGGTCAGAGTCTTGTACGATATTTTAGAGGAAACCAATCTAGTAGTACGTGCATTTATTGCATGAAGCTCTTTGGAGGTGATTAATTGTTATAGCACTTTTATGGATAGGAGGTCAATGTTGTTTTGTGTGTTTGCTTTGTTGTTCTAGGTCCCTCATGATTTTTGCAGGGTTATAGGGCAGATGCCACCAGGTCTACCCCTTTTGTTGTTTTTGTTTTGTTTGATTTATTTTTCTTATTTTCTTTTTCGGAAGGGGGTTTGCGATTTGAGCGTCCTATTTTGGGGGGGTTTGGGATTTGAGCATCCTAATTTTGTGGGCTTGGGCGCTGTGAGCGTCTTAAGTGTTTGGGTTAGGGCTTTTAGGCATAGGTCTTCAGGGGTTTAGTGTGGTGGATAGTTTGGGTTAGGTCTGTAGGGGTTTCGAGGATTTTTAGGGTTAGGGCTTGCGGCTTTTTTGTGCAAGGGCGGTAAGGGCTAGGGTTCCAGGGAGTGCTGTTAAATGGAGTTCTCGACGACACGGCCTCTGATTGGCCGTGCCGGCTGTGCAGGGAATGCTGGTAGGTGTAGTTTTCCGGCACAAGGCTTTCCGGTAGGCCGCGTTGAGTGCCCAGAGCATGCCGGGAAATGTAGTTCTGGGACTCCGGACTTCCGGGAGGCCATGCAGAGCGCCCAGAGCATACCGGGAAATGCAGTTCTGGGACTCCGAACTTCCGGGAGGCCATGTTGAGCGCCCAGAGCACACCGGGAAATGTAGTTCTGGGACTCCGAACTTCCGGGAGGCCATGTTGGGTGCCCAGAGCACACCGGGAAATGCAGTTCTCGGGGACTAGGGCTGGGGCTAGGGTTAGAGTTTAGGGTGAGGGTTGGGGTTAGGGTTAGGGCTAGTGAATGCTGGTTCTCTGTGTTTGCAGATGACGGTGAGCGTGTTTAAACTAATTCCAGTTGAAGAAGTTTCAGTTACTTGCTTGGTGACATTATCAGTTCAACATTAAAAGCTGCAGCAAAAGCAAAAGGGGAGTTTTGCTTGTAGAAACACCACAGGTCTCTTGTCTGCTCTCGGAATGTTTTTGAGATAAACCAGATTTTAAAAAACAAAGGGAAAAAAAAAAACCACAGCTGCTTCTTTTGCTCTCTTCCTACTTTCTTGTGCTTTGCCCCTCCCCTTTCCCAGGTGATTGGGTTTGGGTGCTGGGCGGGGCCGAATGGTATATGAGCCCCAGGCATGCTATCAGAGAGCTCCTTCTGCTTGGGCTGCTCTTTGGGGTAAGTGCTTTGTTTTTCCTTCAGTCAATTGCAGGGTTCTCTAGGCAGACTGGAGCCTATGGATTTCTGGATTTTAAGTGCTTGGAATTCACTCAGTAGCGGGATGTTTAGTAGGGGCTGCTGGCTCACTGTTTTTTTTGGGATGGTGGGATACTCTTCTGTTTTTGAGCTATATTTTAGTCTCTAGATGTATAAACCCACTTGTGTAACTCTCCAGAGGACTAAAACCAGCTTGATTGAATGCTACATATGGCTTGGCAGCGTAGATGCAGCATTACCAAGAGACTGAGCAGGGTTGTATCAGAGTCACCTCTTTCATCTGCAAAGGGTAAGTTTGATTACCCCTGCCGGGCCTGCTGTGTGTGCATGTCTTTTTGGCATTTGTGGAGCTCAGTTGTTTTTCTTTGTGTGTGTGCATGTTTTTATTTATTTATTTATTTATTTTTATTTTTGAGGGTCAAACAGTGTGTTTGCTGAGCGTGGTTAGAATGAGGAGGTGGGGAGCTGCTCAGGACTGGAAGGTTTGGTTTCTAGGAGTATGCGGCATCCTTCCTGTGCGACGTGACTAATTGTTGGGCTGGAACGTTCCAGCTTTTGTGTGTGTCGGGCAATGTAGCTTGTGTAGTGTGTGTCGTGTGGTCTAGGCAGAGTTTGCTGTGGTGCAGTGGGCGAAGAATCTCAGGTAGAGCTGGTGAGCAGCTGAAGTACCAGAGCTGGGAAGAGAGAGGTCGTGCAGCAGGTACGCTGTGGCTGTGAGGTGCCTCAGACTGTGCTTTTCTGTCTTTTTTTTTGTTTTGTTTTGTTGTTTTTTTGCAGGTGCTTTGTGCGGTCGTGGACAGGAAAGGGAAATCCTCGTGTCGCGGAGCAGTGAGGGAAGGTGGGTGTTGTCAGCCTGGTCATCCCTTATCTGAAGCGAAGGGAAGACGCTCAGGTGTTTCCCTGTGAGGTTCCGAAGTGAGACTGTTTGGGATAGAGGAGCAGTGTGGCAGGTGGGTGCTTGCAAGCACAGTGGTTCTTTTGTCCTTTTGTGTTCCCAGGTGGCGTGGGTGATGCTGGCCGCTCCTTTCAAGCTTGGACCTAATTTGCAGGTCCAGAGGCAAGTGGAGTGCTGTTTTGAAAGGATAAAAGTAAAGCTGGGGTCGCTTATGTTGTTGAGGGATGGGTGCTACTGCTGGCAGCTGAATGTTTATCTTCTGCCTGTGTTTTGCCTTTCATTAGGCTGAAGTGCAGTGCAGGATGTCTCAACCAGCTGCCTCTGCAGTGACTCTGGTGCGTGATGAGCAGAGGTAGCTGTTAATTTTGGGGGTGTGGTTGTCACTGAAGTTATTTTCCTACATCCAATAGAGTAAAATTCCAGTTTGCCTTTTAGAGGTGCTATAAGTGGGTAAAGAGAAGAGATGGAAGCATGTGCCGCGTGGGGCAGGCAAGCGGCTGAGGTACAGGAGGGGATGAGAGTATGTGACTTTTTCCTGGGGGTGGAATGGAATTGATTGTTTTGGTGTATAGTCTGTTTTGCTCCGAGATCTTTCATTCATGGTAAATAAAAGTTTGAGCCAATTCCAGTTGGGAATGTTCCAGTTACGACCCAGCGAGTACTGTCCTTTTAATGTTAAAAAAAAATGCGGCAAAAGCATGGGTGCAGATCTGTTTCAGGTCTTGTGCATCATATTCGGTTCGAGATCGCGTCTGTTTCCATCCTCACTCTTGCAGAAGTCATCTGGGCCGCATCAGGAGCTCTTCCTTAGGAAATCAATTCCCAAGCGTCTTCTTAGGGGGTTTTCAGTCCCCATCCTTCTGGTCTCTTGTCTCGAAGGCAGGCTTTTTAGGCCTCCATCATCCCAGTTCTGGCAGTTGCTTCCAGTCGCGTGTCGTGACATTTGAGTCTCTCCTGGGGTCTGGTGCAGAGCACCTGTTCTGACTTGCTGTTGCTGTAGGGCTTTCTTTTTGGGGGTCACTTTTTCTTGTGCCTTGTGTTGTGTGTTTTGTTTGTAGTGTTTGTGGCGTGCCTGTGTGTGTGTACGTGTTTGGTCTGGAGCTGTCCTGCCTGGCAGTTAGTGATGACAGGTAACGTGGCAGTGCATGGGTGTACTAATACATTGTCTGGACTGTTTTGGTAAAGATATCCAGTCTGCCTCTGGGCACGTACTGAAGGGCAGCTGGCACAGTCATCTCTGTGGTGTTTGGCAGACTGGAGGGGGGAGAGTTGAGCTGCTTGCGAGCAACTGCTCGCATAGCACTTGAACGGTGTGCTTGAGGAGGTCTGTCGAATCTTGAAAGCTTACAGATATGGGGTTTTGAATTTTTTATTTTTATTTCTTTCCTGTCCCCAGTAGAGCGTAAACCTTTGGAGGAACCTGTCACAGGAAAGAGCTCCTTCTGGAACTGTTCAGCACTCGGTAGGCAACTCGGTGACTGGCTTGATCTACTTCTGAGGTGCTGAGGCAAGGGGGCTGCTGTTTTGAAACGATAGTATTGTAAATGGGGTCCCTTTTGTGTTGTTGAGGGATGGGTGCTAATGCTGGCAGCTGAATGATTGATTCTCTTGTGACTGTTTTCATTTGTTAAAGCTGAAACACAGTGTACGACACGGGACTTGACGACCAGAGCTGCTTTTGGCAAGGTGAGTGATGAACAGCTATAGAAGGTACTTTAGGGGTGCAGTTGTCACTGCAGTTACTGAACTACACCAAGTACGGTAAAAACCCTGTTTATATTTCAGGGGTGTTGTAGCTGGCCTAAGAGAGCAGATGGAAGCGTCTGCCTCGAGGGGAGGGGAGGGCACGGAGGTAAGGCAGCAGCTGAGAGTAACTGTCCCAGCTGTGCTGTGGCTTTGGATGCTGCTTCAGCCTATGCTTTTCTTTTTGTTTCACATTTGTCTCACACAGGCTGAGTGGGGCCAAGCTGCACTCTGAAGAGCAGCACGAGAAGGGCAGGCTGGTTGTGAGCTGGATTGGAGCAGAACTGCCAAGTAGCACGAGGTGAGTGCGAAGGGTATCCATCTTGCTTTGCAGGTGCCATGGCAGGCTCTCCACAGAAGCGGTTGAGGATTTGAGAAGAGGTTGCAGATGATCAAGGAGCGACACGTGCAGGGATGGCTTGAAAAGGGTATGTCTGCTTTCTCTTCTGTTTATCAGGTGTCCCAGGCAATGTGGGCTGTGGTGTTAGTCTTTAGAATCGGAACAAAGCAGGTGCTGAAATGCTGTGTCTGTTTTTTTTTGTGTTGGGGTTGCACCTTGGTGAGTGTAGGGATGGGTTTTAAGTGGGTGCAGCGGAGGGCCTGGCCCCAGTGTCCTGTAGTGTGTTTTGACCCATCAGCATAGCCTTTTGGTTCTCAGGTAGCCTACTGAAGTAAGTGATTTTTCCTGCGAGTGGAATGGAATTGATTTTTTTTTTTTTTGGCGTGCAATCAGTTCTGCTCCTAGATTTTTCTTTTTATGTAAATAAAAGATCGAGCTAATTCCAGATGGAAAAAAAAAATCAGTTACTTTCTTGGTCAGTTTGTCCTTTTAATATTCAAAGCTGCAGCAAAAGCATGGGGATTTTTGTTTCTAGAAACACCCTAGCTCTCCTGTCTGCACTCTGCGTGCTGTTGAGCTAAGCCATATAAATGAATAAAGAAACCACAGCTACTGCTCCTTTCTGATTTTTTTTTTTTTTTTGTGCTTTCCCCCTTGCACTTTCCCAGGTGATTAGCTTCAGGTTCCAGGTGGGACCTAGTGGTAACTGAGTTGCAGGTATTCCATGACAGAGCTCCTTCTGCCTGGGCTGCTTTTTGGGGTAAGCGCTTTGTTTTTCCTTCAGTCAGTTGCAGGGTTCTTTAGGTGGGTCAGAGTCTATGGACTGATGCGTTTTCCAGTAGAAACCGGTACGCATATCTTTTTGAGTTGGTAACTGGTAGGATCTGTCACTGTAAAGCAATCTAGTAGTAGGTGCCTGTATTGCACGCAGCTCTTCCTCAGGTGAGTAGTTATGGCAGTTTTACGGATGGTATGGTGATGTTACTTTGTGTGTTTGCTTTGTGGTTCTGGGTCCATTCTGATTTTTGCAGAATTACGGGGCTTTTTGTGATTCTTTGCCTGTATGTCAAATATTATCAAAGTTACAACCTTGCTGTCAAAGTGATGGAGCAGGGTTTAGTTGAAATGTATCATGGAAGCTCCCTGTGTGAGCATGTGTCTGAAAATGGCAGCAGTGGGCACGTAAGGGGTAGTCTGTTTCAAGTTTAGGGACAGCTTGTTATATTTCTGGAGCTTTTGCCTGTGTGCTTTCTGTCTGTCGAGTCTTTAGACCATAAAGCCTTCTAGGCTTTATGTCCTTGAATTTACGTATTAGAAGTACGTTTATGAGGGGTTGCCAGGTACGTTGTTTTTGGGAAACTGTGGGGTATGGTTCCTTGAGTGCATAAGTGCAGTAGTGCCAAGAGAGTGAGCAGGGCCACCTTCTTCATCTCTGCAGAATAAGTCTGTTCGGGCACACTTCTCAGGCAAATGTAGTGAGCAGATGAGGGAAAGGAGCTGGGAACAGAGAGGTATTTCACAGTAGCATGTTGCATCAGTAGTAGTCAGCGTTGCGGAGGAGGTGGGTGTCAGGGCTGGCATGCTAGTGAATGCTGGTTCTCTGTTTTTGCAAGTGATGATGAACCTGTTTGACGTAATTCCATTTGAAAAAGTTCCAGTTACTGGCCTGGTCGTGTCGTCCTTTCAATGTTAAAAGCAGCAGCAAAAGCATGGGGATTGTTGCTTCTAGAAACACCACAGGTCACCTGTCTGCTCTCTGCATGTTTTTCAAGTAAAGCAGATCTTTAAAAACAAACAAACAAACAACAAACAAACAAAGAAACAAAAAAAAAAAAAAAAAAAACAAAATAATAAAAAACAGCTGCTGCTGCTCCTGCTTTGTTTCTACTTCCTTGTGCTTTGCCCCTCCCCTTTTCCAGGTGATTGGGTTTGGGTGCTGGGCGGGGCCGAATGGTATATGAGCCCCAGGCATGCTATCAGAGAGCTCATTCTGCCTGGGCTGCTCCTTGAGGTAAGTGCTTTGTTTTTCCTTCAGTCAGTTGCAGGGTTCTCTAGGCAGGCCGGAGTTTATAGATTTCTAGAATTTTTAAGTGCTTGGAATTCACTTAGGAGAGGGATGTTTAATAGAGGTTTCTGGCTCACTGTTTTTTGGGATGGTGGGATACTCCTCTGTTTTTGAGCTATATTTTAATCTCTAAATGTATAAACCAGCAGTAGGTAAACATTAGGAGGAACCGGTCAAAGGTAACAGCGCTTTCTGGAACCGTCAAGTTCTTGTTCGGCAACGTAGTGACTGGTTTGATCTACTTCACAGATGGAGAGGCAAGTGGACTGCTCTCTTTGAAATAATAAAATTGAAAACATAAAGTTTGTCAAAGATGGCAGTGCATGTTTGCAGTCTGTTTATTGCTTTTGCCAGTGGTAGATAACATTTATAAGGAATCGGTCAAAGGAAAGAGCGCCTTCTGGAACTGTGAAGCTCTGTGTTGGCAACTCGGTGACTGGCTGGACCTACTGTCCATCTCCAGAGGGAAGCGGACTGCTGTTTTGAAATTAAAAAATACTAATGAAAAAAATAAAAATATGGTGCTGCTCTATGGCGCCCGGAGGACTGCCACTCTGCATGGCAGTTAAAAAGAATGTGGTTTGGAGATGGAGAGCCAGAGAGATGAAGCAGCTGGGAAGAGAGACACAAGTATTGCAGTAGGTAGGCTGTGGTTATGAGGTGCCTCAGGATGTGCTTTTTTTCTTGTTTCCGCCCTTCCCTCGTGCAGCCTTGGAGAGATGAAGTCCCCATGGTGTGGAGTGGTGCAAAAAGGTAAGAGGGTTGTCAGCCCGGTCAGTTTTCTTCACCAATGCTAAGGCAAGTCTTTGAAGAGAAACAGCCTGGTTGCTTGTGCTGCACCCTGTTGAACTAAGCCAGACCAAAACCAGGGCTGCCGTTCCTCCTGCTCTCTTTACCTCTTCTCATCTTGCAAAGGAATGGTCCAGCAATTCGGGTTAATAGGGGACAAGAGAACAAAGGGGTTTCAGAATAACTGCTAACTGTTATGACTATTGCATGGGGCACTATGCAAGTCTCTGACATCCAGCCAAGATGGACAAAGGAGAAGGACAAGGGAAAAGCCTGGGAGGAAGACTATGAGCCTTCAGTACGAGAGACCCGCAGAGGGACCACCAGAGACTGATAACACATGCGTCAGTGGGCGGGTTCGGATTCCAGGAACTAGTTATAATAACCCTGCCTTTTCTAGAAGTAGTAATGAATATGTATTAGCCTAGGAGCATAAAAACCAGCCGCCTGCTGTGACTTGTGTGCGTCTCGGTGGAGCAGAGACTCCCGGCGCACCCAGTGCTGTTTGCTTACCTCTATTCATTTAATAAATTGTAAACTTTGATTGTAATCCTATTTGGGACTTAGTCATTTATTACAACAGACAACCTTGTAAAATGCAGACAACCAGAATCCTTACAACAATTAAGTGGAAATCACGGTGTAAGAAACATTACCACCTCAAAGAGTAAAAGCCTCGAAAGAAATGTGACTTGTAACAGGCCAGCAGCTGTGTGTTTTTGGTGAAGCACCAGATAGAGTATGAACCTGGATTGCACAGTTAATGGGGAAACGGGAGGGTCCTGGTCCTTGGGAGGGGAAAAAAAAAAGTATATAAACTGTGTATGGAATCGGTAGGTGCCCTCCTGCTCGCGGGACACCCGCCATTGTAATCTCAAATAAAAATGCTGCTGTACTGAGATCCTCTCCTGAGCCTATGTTATTTCCCAAAGATTGATTCACGGTTTTAAGGTTTCAGGGATAGGGCCCTAGGGTTGGGTTTCAGGGTAAGCGTTCTCAGGGTTTATGTTTAGGATTTTAAGGTTTTTAGTTTTAGGGTTGGAGTTTTAACGGTTAGGATTTTAGGGATTTGAGGGTTAGGGTTTTAAGGGTTTCAGGGTTAGCGTGTTAGGGTTTTAGAGTTTTTTGGGTTGTAGTGTTGATAGTTTTTTTAGGGTTAGGTTCTTAGGGTTTTATTTTTGGACGGTTATTTACGGTTAGGGTTTTAAGATCTTATTATTTTTTTTTTTCAGGTTAGGTTCTCCTGGGTTAGGGTTTTGAGCGTCTTAATATTTTGGGTTGGGTTTGGGATTTGAGCGTCCTATTTTGGGGGGGTTTGGGATTTGAGCGTCTTAATTTTGTGGGCTTGGGCACTGTGAGCGTCTTAAGTGTTTGGGTTAGGGCTTTTAGGCATAGGTCTTCAGGGGTTTAGTGTGGTGGATAGTTTGGGTTAGGTCTGTAGGGGTTTCGAGGATTTTTAGGGTTAGGGCTTGCGGCTTTTTTGTGTGAGGGCGGTAAGGGCTAGGGTTCCAGGGAGTGCTGTTAAATGTAGTTCTCGACGACTCGGCCTCTGATTGGCCGTGCCGGCTGTGCAGGGAATGCTGGTAGGTGTAGTTTTCCGGCACAAGGCTTTCCGGTAGGCCGCGTTGAGTGCCCAGAGCATGCCGGGAAATGTAGTTCTGGGACTCCGGACTTCCGGGAGGCCATGCAGAGCGCCCAGAGCATACCGGGAAATGCAGTTCTCGGGGACTAGGGCTGGGGTTAGGGTTAGGGCTAGTGAATGCTGGTTCTCTGTGTTTGCAGATGACGGTGAGCGTGTTTAAACTAATTCCAGTTGAAGAAGTGTCAGTTACTTGCTTGGTGACATTATCAGTTCAACATTAAAAGCTGCAGCAAAAGCAAAAGGGGATTTTTGCTTCCAGAAACACCCCAGTTCTCCTGTCTGCACTCTGCATGCTGTTGAGCTAAGCCTTATGAATAAGTAAATAAACCAGAGCTGCTGCTGCTCCTCTTTTTGCTTTTTTGTGCTTTCCCCGCATGCGACCTCTGCCGCCGCCTGCTGGTGGAAAACGAGTACTGCAGGCGGCCGGGGGCCGCGCATGCCCGGTGCCGCCCGCGGGTGCCCCTCTGCCGGCGCCTGCTGGTGGAAAACGAGTACTGCAGGCGGCCGGGGGCCGCGCATGCTCGGTGACGCCCGAGGGCGCCCCTCTGCCGCCACCTGCTGGTGGAAAACGAGTACTGCAGGCGGCCGGGGGGAGCTCATGCCCGGTGACGCCCGAGGGCGCCCCTCTGCCGCCGCCTGCTGGTGGAAAAGAGTACTGCAGGCGGCCAGGGTCCGCGCATGCGCGTTGCTTATTACGTCTTTTTTTTTTTTTGATGTGTAATTTCCTACGCTCCTAGATTTTTCTTCAAATGTAAATGAAAGGTTCTTGCTAATTCCCGTTGAAAATATTTCATTTACTTTCTTGGTTGTATTGTCCTTTCTATGTTCAAAGCTGAGGCAAAAATACGGTAAATTTTGCTTCTAGAAACACCGCAGTTCTTTTGTCTGCACTCCGCATGCTGTAAACTAGGGATAGGTGACAAATAAATAAAAAAATAAATAAAAGAACACAGCTGCTGCTCCTGCTCTCTTTCTTGTTTTTTGCCCCCTTCTCTTTCCCAGGTGATTGGGTTTGGGTGCTGGGCGGGGCCAAATGTTATACGAGCCCTAGGCATTCTATCAGAGAGCTCCTTCTGCGTGGGCTGCTCTTTGGGGTCGGTGCTTTGTTTATTCTTCTGTTAGCTACATGCAGGGTTCTTTTCGTGGGTCAGAGTCTTGTACGATATTTTAGAGGAAACCAATCTAGTAGTACGTGCATTTATTGCATGAAGCTCTTTGGAGGTGATTAATTGTTATAGCACTTTTATGGATAGGAGGTCAATGTTGTTTTGTGTGTTTGCTTTGTTGTTCTAGGTCCCTCATGATTTTTGCAGGGTTATAGGGCAGATGCCACCAGGTCTACCCCTTTTGTTGTTTTTGTTTTGTTTGATTTATTTTTCTTATTTTCTTTTTCGGAAGGGGGTTTGCGATTTGAGCGTCCTATTTTGGGGGGGTTTGGGATTTGAGCATCCTAATTTTGTGGGCTTGGGCGCTGTGAGCGTCTTAAGTGTTTGGGTTAGGGCTTTTAGGCATAGGTCTTCAGGGGTTTAGTGTGGTGGATAGTTTGGGTTAGGTCTGTAGGGGTTTCGAGGATTTTTAGGGTTAGGGCTTGCGGCTTTTTTGTGCAAGGGCGGTAAGGGCTAGGGTTCCAGGGAGTGCTGTTAAATGGAGTTCTCGACGACACGGCCTCTGATTGGCCGTGCCGGCTGTGCAGGGAATGCTGGTAGGTGTAGTTTTCCGGCACAAGGCTTTCCGGTAGGCCGCGTTGAGTGCCCAGAGCATGCCGGGAAATGTAGTTCTGGGACTCCGGACTTCCGGGAGGCCATGCAGAGCGCCCAGAGCATACCGGGAAATGCAGTTCTGGGACTCCGAACTTCCGGGAGGCCATGTTGAGCGCCCAGAGCACACCGGGAAATGTAGTTCTGGGACTCCGAACTTCCGGGAGGCCATGTTGGGTGCCCAGAGCACACCGGGAAATGCAGTTCTCGGGGACTAGGGCTGGGGCTAGGGTTAGAGTTTAGGGTGAGGGTTGGGGTTAGGGTTAGGGCTAGTGAATGCTGGTTCTCTGTGTTTGCAGATGACGGTGAGCGTGTTTAAACTAATTCCAGTTGAAGAAGTTTCAGTTACTTGCTTGGTGACATTATCAGTTCAACATTAAAAGCTGCAGCAAAAGCAAAAGGGGAGTTTTGCTTGTAGAAACACCACAGGTCTCTTGTCTGCTCTCGGAATGTTTTTGAGATAAACCAGATTTTAAAAAACAAAGGGAAAAAAAAAAACCACAGCTGCTTCTTTTGCTCTCTTCCTACTTTCTTGTGCTTTGCCCCTCCCCTTTCCCAGGTGATTGGGTTTGGGTGCTGGGCGGGGCCGAATGGTATATGAGCCCCAGGCATGCTATCAGAGAGCTCCTTCTGCTTGGGCTGCTCTTTGGGGTAAGTGCTTTGTTTTTCCTTCAGTCAATTGCAGGGTTCTCTAGGCAGACTGGAGCCTATGGATTTCTGGATTTTAAGTGCTTGGAATTCACTCAGTAGCGGGATGTTTAGTAGGGGCTGCTGGCTCACTGTTTTTTTTGGGATGGTGGGATACTCTTCTGTTTTTGAGCTATATTTTAGTCTCTAGATGTATAAACCCACTTGTGTAACTCTCCAGAGGACTAAAACCAGCTTGATTGAATGCTACATATGGCTTGGCAGCGTAGATGCAGCATTACCAAGAGACTGAGCAGGGTTGTATCAGAGTCACCTCTTTCATCTGCAAAGGGTAAGTTTGATTACCCCTGCCGGGCCTGCTGTGTGTGCATGTCTTTTTGGCATTTGTGGAGCTCAGTTGTTTTTCTTTGTGTGTGTGCATGTTTTTATTTATTTATTTATTTATTTTTATTTTTGAGGGTCAAACAGTGTGTTTGCTGAGCGTGGTTAGAATGAGGAGGTGGGGAGCTGCTCAGGACTGGAAGGTTTGGTTTCTAGGAGTATGCGGCATCCTTCCTGTGCGACGTGACTAATTGTTGGGCTGGAACGTTCCAGCTTTTGTGTGTGTCGGGCAATGTAGCTTGTGTAGTGTGTGTCGTGTGGTCTAGGCAGAGTTTGCTGTGGTGCAGTGGGCGAAGAATCTCAGGTAGAGCTGGTGAGCAGCTGAAGTACCAGAGCTGGGAAGAGAGAGGTCGTGCAGCAGGTACGCTGTGGCTGTGAGGTGCCTCAGACTGTGCTTTTCTGTCTTTTTTTTTGTTTTGTTTTGTTGTTTTTTTGCAGGTGCTTTGTGCGGTCGTGGACAGGAAAGGGAAATCCTCGTGTCGCGGAGCAGTGAGGGAAGGTGGGTGTTGTCAGCCTGGTCATCCCTTATCTGAAGCGAAGGGAAGACGCTCAGGTGTTTCCCTGTGAGGTTCCGAAGTGAGACTGTTTGGGATAGAGGAGCAGTGTGGCAGGTGGGTGCTTGCAAGCACAGTGGTTCTTTTGTCCTTTTGTGTTCCCAGGTGGCGTGGGTGATGCTGGCCGCTCCTTTCAAGCTTGGACCTAATTTGCAGGTCCAGAGGCAAGTGGAGTGCTGTTTTGAAAGGATAAAAGTAAAGCTGGGGTCGCTTATGTTGTTGAGGGATGGGTGCTACTGCTGGCAGCTGAATGTTTATCTTCTGCCTGTGTTTTGCCTTTCATTAGGCTGAAGTGCAGTGCAGGATGTCTCAACCAGCTGCCTCTGCAGTGACTCTGGTGCGTGATGAGCAGAGGTAGCTGTTAATTTTGGGGGTGTGGTTGTCACTGAAGTTATTTTCCTACATCCAATAGAGTAAAATTCCAGTTTGCCTTTTAGAGGTGCTATAAGTGGGTAAAGAGAAGAGATGGAAGCATGTGCCGCGTGGGGCAGGCAAGCGGCTGAGGTACAGGAGGGGATGAGAGTATGTGACTTTTTCCTGGGGGTGGAATGGAATTGATTGTTTTGGTGTATAGTCTGTTTTGCTCCGAGATCTTTCATTCATGGTAAATAAAAGTTTGAGCCAATTCCAGTTGGGAATGTTCCAGTTACGACCCAGCGAGTACTGTCCTTTTAATGTTAAAAAAAAATGCGGCAAAAGCATGGGTGCAGATCTGTTTCAGGTCTTGTGCATCATATTCGGTTCGAGATCGCGTCTGTTTCCATCCTCACTCTTGCAGAAGTCATCTGGGCCGCATCAGGAGCTCTTCCTTAGGAAATCAATTCCCAAGCGTCTTCTTAGGGGGTTTTCAGTCCCCATCCTTCTGGTCTCTTGTCTCGAAGGCAGGCTTTTTAGGCCTCCATCATCCCAGTTCTGGCAGTTGCTTCCAGTCGCGTGTCGTGACATTTGAGTCTCTCCTGGGGTCTGGTGCAGAGCACCTGTTCTGACTTGCTGTTGCTGTAGGGCTTTCTTTTTGGGGGTCACTTTTTCTTGTGCCTTGTGTTGTGTGTTTTGTTTGTAGTGTTTGTGGCGTGCCTGTGTGTGTGTACGTGTTTGGTCTGGAGCTGTCCTGCCTGGCAGTTAGTGATGACAGGTAACGTGGCAGTGCATGGGTGTACTAATACATTGTCTGGACTGTTTTGGTAAAGATATCCAGTCTGCCTCTGGGCACGTACTGAAGGGCAGCTGGCACAGTCATCTCTGTGGTGTTTGGCAGACTGGAGGGGGGAGAGTTGAGCTGCTTGCGAGCAACTGCTCGCATAGCACTTGAACGGTGTGCTTGAGGAGGTCTGTCGAATCTTGAAAGCTTACAGATATGGGGTTTTGAATTTTTTATTTTTATTTCTTTCCTGTCCCCAGTAGAGCGTAAACCTTTGGAGGAACCTGTCACAGGAAAGAGCTCCTTCTGGAACTGTTCAGCACTCGGTAGGCAACTCGGTGACTGGCTTGATCTACTTCTGAGGTGCTGAGGCAAGGGGGCTGCTGTTTTGAAACGATAGTATTGTAAATGGGGTCCCTTTTGTGTTGTTGAGGGATGGGTGCTAATGCTGGCAGCTGAATGATTGATTCTCTTGTGACTGTTTTCATTTGTTAAAGCTGAAACACAGTGTACGACACGGGACTTGACGACCAGAGCTGCTTTTGGCAAGGTGAGTGATGAACAGCTATAGAAGGTACTTTAGGGGTGCAGTTGTCACTGCAGTTACTGAACTACACCAAGTACGGTAAAAACCCTGTTTATATTTCAGGGGTGTTGTAGCTGGCCTAAGAGAGCAGATGGAAGCGTCTGCCTCGAGGGGAGGGGAGGGCACGGAGGTAAGGCAGCAGCTGAGAGTAACTGTCCCAGCTGTGCTGTGGCTTTGGATGCTGCTTCAGCCTATGCTTTTCTTTTTGTTTCACATTTGTCTCACACAGGCTGAGTGGGGCCAAGCTGCACTCTGAAGAGCAGCACGAGAAGGGCAGGCTGGTTGTGAGCTGGATTGGAGCAGAACTGCCAAGTAGCACGAGGTGAGTGCGAAGGGTATCCATCTTGCTTTGCAGGTGCCATGGCAGGCTCTCCACAGAAGCGGTTGAGGATTTGAGAAGAGGTTGCAGATGATCAAGGAGCGACACGTGCAGGGATGGCTTGAAAAGGGTATGTCTGCTTTCTCTTCTGTTTATCAGGTGTCCCAGGCAATGTGGGCTGTGGTGTTAGTCTTTAGAATCGGAACAAAGCAGGTGCTGAAATGCTGTGTCTGTTTTTTTTTGTGTTGGGGTTGCACCTTGGTGAGTGTAGGGATGGGTTTTAAGTGGGTGCAGCGGAGGGCCTGGCCCCAGTGTCCTGTAGTGTGTTTTGACCCATCAGCATAGCCTTTTGGTTCTCAGGTAGCCTACTGAAGTAAGTGATTTTTCCTGCGAGTGGAATGGAATTGATTTTTTTTTTTTTTGGCGTGCAATCAGTTCTGCTCCTAGATTTTTCTTTTTATGTAAATAAAAGATCGAGCTAATTCCAGATGGAAAAAAAAAATCAGTTACTTTCTTGGTCAGTTTGTCCTTTTAATATTCAAAGCTGCAGCAAAAGCATGGGGATTTTTGTTTCTAGAAACACCCTAGCTCTCCTGTCTGCACTCTGCGTGCTGTTGAGCTAAGCCATATAAATGAATAAAGAAACCACAGCTACTGCTCCTTTCTGATTTTTTTTTTTTTTTTGTGCTTTCCCCCTTGCACTTTCCCAGGTGATTAGCTTCAGGTTCCAGGTGGGACCTAGTGGTAACTGAGTTGCAGGTATTCCATGACAGAGCTCCTTCTGCCTGGGCTGCTTTTTGGGGTAAGCGCTTTGTTTTTCCTTCAGTCAGTTGCAGGGTTCTTTAGGTGGGTCAGAGTCTATGGACTGATGCGTTTTCCAGTAGAAACCGGTACGCATATCTTTTTGAGTTGGTAACTGGTAGGATCTGTCACTGTAAAGCAATCTAGTAGTAGGTGCCTGTATTGCACGCAGCTCTTCCTCAGGTGAGTAGTTATGGCAGTTTTACGGATGGTATGGTGATGTTACTTTGTGTGTTTGCTTTGTGGTTCTGGGTCCATTCTGATTTTTGCAGAATTACGGGGCTTTTTGTGATTCTTTGCCTGTATGTCAAATATTATCAAAGTTACAACCTTGCTGTCAAAGTGATGGAGCAGGGTTTAGTTGAAATGTATCATGGAAGCTCCCTGTGTGAGCATGTGTCTGAAAATGGCAGCAGTGGGCACGTAAGGGGTAGTCTGTTTCAAGTTTAGGGACAGCTTGTTATATTTCTGGAGCTTTTGCCTGTGTGCTTTCTGTCTGTCGAGTCTTTAGACCATAAAGCCTTCTAGGCTTTATGTCCTTGAATTTACGTATTAGAAGTACGTTTATGAGGGGTTGCCAGGTACGTTGTTTTTGGGAAACTGTGGGGTATGGTTCCTTGAGTGCATAAGTGCAGTAGTGCCAAGAGAGTGAGCAGGGCCACCTTCTTCATCTCTGCAGAATAAGTCTGTTCGGGCACACTTCTCAGGCAAATGTAGTGAGCAGATGAGGGAAAGGAGCTGGGAACAGAGAGGTATTTCACAGTAGCATGTTGCATCAGTAGTAGTCAGCGTTGCGGAGGAGGTGGGTGTCAGGGCTGGCATGCTAGTGAATGCTGGTTCTCTGTTTTTGCAAGTGATGATGAACCTGTTTGACGTAATTCCATTTGAAAAAGTTCCAGTTACTGGCCTGGTCGTGTCGTCCTTTCAATGTTAAAAGCAGCAGCAAAAGCATGGGGATTGTTGCTTCTAGAAACACCACAGGTCACCTGTCTGCTCTCTGCATGTTTTTCAAGTAAAGCAGATCTTTAAAAAACAAACAAACAAACAACAAACAAACAAAGAAAAAAACAAACAACAAAAAAAAACAAAATAATAAAAAACAGCTGCTGCTGCTCCTGCTTTGTTTCTACTTCCTTGTGCTTTGCCCCTCCCCTTTTCCAGGTGATTGGGTTTGGGTGCTGGGCGGGGCCGAATGGTATATGAGCCCCAGGCATGCTATCAGAGAGCTCCTTCTGCCTGGGCTGCTTTTTGGGGTAAGCGCTTTGTTTTTCCTTCAGTCAGTTGCAGGGTTCTCTAGGCAGGCCGGAGTTTATAGATTTCTAGAATTTTTAAGTGCTTGGAATTCACTTAGGAGAGGGATGTTTAATAGAGGTTTCTGGCTCACTGTTTTTTGGGATGGTGGGATACTCCTCTGTTTTTGAGCTATATTTTAATCTCTAAATGTATAAACCAGCAGTAGGTAAACATTAGGAGGAACCGGTCAAAGGTAACAGCGCTTTCTGGAACCGTCAAGTTCTTGTTCGGCAACGTAGTGACTGGTTTGATCTACTTCACAGATGGAGAGGCAAGTGGACTGCTCTCTTTGAAATAATAAAATTGAAAACATAAAGTTTGTCAAAGATGGCAGTGCATGTTTGCAGTCTGTTTATTGCTTTTGCCAGTGGTAGATAACATTTATAAGGAATCGGTCAAAGGAAAGAGCGCCTTCTGGAACTGTGAAGCTCTGTGTTGGCAACTCGGTGACTGGCTGGACCTACTGTCCATCTCCAGAGGGAAGCGGACTGCTGTTTTGAAATTAAAAAATACTAATAAAAAAAATAAAAATATGGTGCTGCTCTATGGCGCCCGGAGGACTGCCACTCTGCATGGCAGTTAAAAAGAATGTGGTTTGGAGATGGAGAGCCAGAGAGATGAAGCAGCTGGGAAGAGAGACACAAGTATTGCAGTAGGTAGGCTGTGGTTATGAGGTGCCTCAGGATGTGCTTTTTTTCTTGTTTCCGCCCTTCCCTCGTGCAGCCTTGGAGAGATGAAGTCCCCATGGTGTGGAGTGGTGCAAAAAGGTAAGAGGGTTGTCAGCCCGGTCAGTTTTCTTCACCAATGCTAAGGCAAGTCTTTGAAGAGAAACAGCCTGGTTGCTTGTGCTGCACCCTGTTGAACTAAGCCAGACCAAAACCAGGGCTGCCGTTCCTCCTGCTCTCTTTACCTCTTCTCATCTTGCAAAGGAATGGTCCAGCAATTCGGGTTAATAGGGGACAAGAGAACAAAGGGGTTTCAGAATAACTGCTAACTGTTATGACTATTGCATGGGGCACTATGCAAGTCTCTGACATCCAGCCAAGATGGACAAAGGAGAAGGACAAGGGAAAAGCCTGGGAGGAAGACTATGAGCCTTCAGTACGAGAGACCCGCAGAGGGACCACCAGAGACTGATAACACATGCGTCAGTGGGCGGGTTCGGATTCCAGGAACTAGTTATAATAACCCTGCCTTTTCTAGAAGTAGTAATGAATATGTATTAGCCTAGGAGCATAAAAACCAGCCGCCTGCTGTGACTTGTGTGCGTCTCGGTGGAGCAGAGACTCCCGGCGCACCCAGTGCTGTTTGCTTACCTCTATTCATTTAATAAATTGTAAACTTTGATTGTAATCCTATTTGGGACTTAGTCATTTATTACAACAGACAACCTTGTAAAATGCAGACAACCAGAATCCTTACAACAATTAAGTGGAAATCACGGTGTAAGAAACATTACCACCTCAAAGAGTAAAAGCCTCGAAAGAAATGTGACTTGTAACAGGCCAGCAGCTGTGTGTTTTTGGTGAAGCACCAGATAGAGTATGAACCTGGATTGCACAGTTAATGGGGAAACGGGAGGGTCCTGGTCCTTGGGAGGGGAAAAAAAAAAGTATATAAACTGTGTATGGAATCGGTAGGTGCCCTCCTGCTCGCGGGACACCCGCCATTGTAATCTCAAATAAAAATGCTGCTGTACTGAGATCCTCTCCTGAGCCTATGTTATTTCCCAAAGATTGATTCACGGTTTTAAGGTTTCAGGGATAGGGCCCTAGGGTTGGGTTTCAGGGTAAGCGTTCTCAGGGTTTATGTTTAGGATTTTAAGGTTTTTAGTTTTAGGGTTGGAGTTTTAACGGTTAGGATTTTAGGGATTTGAGGGTTAGGGTTTTAAGGGTTTCAGGGTTAGCGTGTTAGGGTTTTAGAGTTTTTTGGGTTGTAGTGTTGATAGTTTTTTTAGGGTTAGGTTCTTAGGGTTTTATTTTTGGACGGTTATTTACGGTTAGGGTTTTAAGATCTTATTATTTTTTTTTTTCAGGTTAGGTTCTCCTGGGTTAGGGTTTTGAGCGTCTTAATATTTTGGGTTGGGTTTGGGATTTGAGCGTCCTATTTTGGGGGGGTTTGGGATTTGAGCGTCTTAATTTTGTGGGCTTGGGCGCTGTGAGCGTCTTAAGTGTTTGGGTTAGGGCTTTTAGGCATAGGTCTTCAGGGGTTTAGTGTGGTGGATAGTTTGGGTTAGGTCTGTAGGGGTTTCGAGGATTTTTAGGGTTAGGGCTTGCGGCTTTTTTGTGTGAGGGCGGTAAGGGCTAGGGTTCCAGGGAGTGCTGTTAAATGTAGTTCTCGACGACTCGGCCTCTGATTGGCCGTGCCGGCTGTGCAGGGAATGCTGGTAGGTGTAGTTTTCCGGCACAAGGCTTTCCGGTAGGCCGCGTTGAGTGCCCAGAGCATGCCGGGAAATGTAGTTCTGGGACTCCGGACTTCCGGGAGGCCATGCAGAGCGCCCAGAGCATACCGGGAAATGCAGTTCTCGGGGACTAGGGCTGGGGTTAGGGTTAGGGCTAGTGAATGCTGGTTCTCTGTGTTTGCAGATGACGGTGAGCGTGTTTAAACTAATTCCAGTTGAAGAAGTGTCAGTTACTTGCTTGGTGACATTATCAGTTCAACATTAAAAGCTGCAGCAAAAGCAAAAGGGGATTTTTGCTTCCAGAAACACCCCAGTTCTCCTGTCTGCACTCTGCATGCTGTTGAGCTAAGCCTTATGAATAAGTAAATAAACCAGAGCTGCTGCTGCTCCTCTTTTTGCTTTTTTGTGCTTTCCCCGCATGCGACCTCTGCCGCCGCCTGCTGGTGGAAAACGAGTACTGCAGGCGGCCGGGGGCCGCGCATGCCCGGTGCCGCCCGCGGGTGCCCCTCTGCCGGCGCCTGCTGGTGGAAAACGAGTACTGCAGGCGGCCGGTGGCCGCGCATGCTCGGTGACGCCCGAGGGCGCCCCTCTGCCGCCACCTGCTGGTGGAAAACGAGTACTGCAGGCGGCCGGGGGGAGCTCATGCCCGGTGACGCCCGAGGGCGCCCCTCTGCCGCCGCCTGCTGGTGGAAAAGAGTACTGCAGGCGGCCAGGGTCCGCGCATGCGCGTTGCTTATTACGTCTTTTTTTTTTTTTGATGTGTAATTTCCTACGCTCCTAGATTTTTCTTCAAATGTAAATGAAAGGTTCTTGCTAATTCCCGTTGAAAATATTTCATTTACTTTCTTGGTTGTATTGTCCTTTCTATGTTCAAAGCTGAGGCAAAAATACGGTAAATTTTGCTTCTAGAAACACCGCAGTTCTTTTGTCTGCACTCCGCATGCTGTAAACTAGGGATAGGTGACAAATAAATAAAAAAATAAATAAAAGAACACAGCTGCTGCTCCTGCTCTCTTTCTTGTTTTTTGCCCCCTTCTCTTTCCCAGGTGATTGGGTTTGGGTGCTGGGCGGGGCCAAATGTTATACGAGCCCTAGGCATTCTATCAGAGAGCTCCTTCTGCGTGGGCTGCTCTTTGGGGTCGGTGCTTTGTTTATTCTTCTGTTAGCTACATGCAGGGTTCTTTTCGTGGGTCAGAGTCTTGTACGATATTTTAGAGGAAACCAATCTAGTAGTACGTGCATTTATTGCATGAAGCTCTTTGGAGGTGATTAATTGTTATAGCACTTTTATGGATAGGAGGTCAATGTTGTTTTGTGTGTTTGCTTTGTTGTTCTAGGTCCCTCATGATTTTTGCAGGGTTATAGGGCAGATGCCACCAGGTCTACCCCTTTTGTTGTTTTTGTTTTGTTTGATTTATTTTTCTTATTTTCTTTTTCGGAAGGGGGTTTGCGATTTGAGCGTCCTATTTTGGGGGGGTTTGGGATTTGAGCATCCTAATTTTGTGGGCTTGGGCGCTGTGAGCGTCTTAAGTGTTTGGGTTAGGGCTTTTAGGCATAGGTCTTCAGGGGTTTAGTGTGGTGGATAGTTTGGGTTAGGTCTGTAGGGGTTTCGAGGATTTTTAGGGTTAGGGCTTGCGGCTTTTTTGTGCAAGGGCGGTAAGGGCTAGGGTTCCAGGGAGTGCTGTTAAATGGAGTTCTCGACGACACGGCCTCTGATTGGCCGTGCCGGCTGTGCAGGGAATGCTGGTAGGTGTAGTTTTCCGGCACAAGGCTTTCCGGTAGGCCGCGTGAAGTGCCCAGAGCATGCCGGGAAATGTAGTTCTGGGACTCCGGACTTCCGGGAGGCCATGCAGAGCGCCCAGAGCATACCGGGAAATGTAGTTCTGGGACTCCGGACTTCCGGGAGGCCATGTTGGGTGCCCAGAGCACACCGGGAAATGCAGTTCTCGGGGACTAGGGCTGGGGCTAGGGTTAGAGTTTAGGGTGAGGGTTGGGGTTAGGGTTAGGGCTAGTGAATGCTGGTTCTCTGTGTTTGCAGATGACGGTGAGCGTGTTTAAACTAATTCCAGTTGAAGAAGTTTCAGTTACTTGCTTGGTGACATTATCAGTTCAACATTAAAAGCTGCAGCAAAAGCAAAAGGGGAGTTTTGCTTGTAGAAACACCACAGGTCTCTTGTCTGCTCTCGGAATGTTTTTGAGATAAACCAGATTTTAAAAAACAAAGGGAAAAAAAAAAACCACAGCTGCTTCTTTTGCTCTCTTCCTACTTTCTTGTGCTTTGCCCCTCCCCTTTCCCAGGTGATTGGGTTTGGGTGCTGGGCGGGGCCGAATGGTATATGAGCCCCAGGCATGCTATCAGAGAGCTCCTTCTGCTTGGGCTGCTCTTTGGGGTAAGTGCTTTGTTTTTCCTTCAGTCAGTTGCAGGGTTCTCTAGGCAGACTGGAGCCTATGGATTTCTGGATTTTAAGTGCTTGGAATTCACTCAGTAGCGGGATGTTTAGTAGGGGCTGCTGGCTCACTGTTTTTTTTGGGATGGTGGGATACTCTTCTGTTTTTGAGCTATATTTTAGTCTCTAGATGTATAAACCCACTTGTGTAACTCTCCAGAGGACTAAAACCAGCTTGATTGAATGCTACATATGGCTTGGCAGCGTAGATGCAGCATTACCAAGAGACTGAGCAGGGTTGTATCAGAGTCACCTCTTTCATCTGCAAAGGGTAAGTTTGATTACCCCTGCCGGGGCTGCTGTGTGTGCATGTCTTTTTGGCATTTGTGGAGCTCAGTTGTTTTTCTTTGTGTGTGTGCATGTTTTTATTTATTTATTTATTTATTTTTATTTTTGAGGGTCAAACAGTGTGTTTGCTGAGCGTGGTTAGAATGAGGAGGTGGGGAGCTGCTCAGGACTGGAAGGTTTGGTTTCTAGGAGTATGCGGCATCCTTCCTGTGCGACGTGACTAATTGTTGGGCTGGAACGTTCCAGCTTTTGTGTGTGTTGGGCAATGTAGCTTGTGTAGTGTGTGTCGTGTGGTCTAGGCAGAGTTTGCTGTGGTGCAGTGGGCGAAGAATCTCAGGTAGAGCTGGTGAGCAGCTGAAGTACCAGAGCTGGGAAGAAAGAGGTCGTGCAGCAGGTACGCTGTGGCTGTGAGGTGCCTCAGACTGTGCTTTTCTGTCTTTTTTTTTGTTTTGTTTTGTTGTTTTTTTGCAGGTGCTTTGTGCGGTCGTGGACAGGAAAGGGAAATCCTCGTGTCGCGGAGCAGTGAGGGAAGGTGGGTGTTGTCAGCCTGGTCATCCCTTATCTGAAGCGAAGGGAAGACGCTCAGGTGTTTCCCTGTGAGGTTCCGAAGTGAGACTGTTTGGGATAGAGGAGCAGTGTGGCAGGTGGGTGCTTGCAAGCACAGTGGTTCTTTTGTCCTTTTGTGTTCCCAGGTGGCGTGGGTGATGCTGGCCGCTCCTTTCAAGCTTGGACCTAATTTGCAGGTCCAGAGGCGAGTGGAGTGCTGTTTTGAAAGGATAAAAGTGAAGCTGGGGTCGCTTATGTTGTTGAGGGATGGGTGCTACTGCTGGCAGCTGAATGTTTATCTTCTGCCTGTGTTTTGCCTTTCATTAGGCTGAAGTGCAGTGCAGGATGTCTCAACCAGCTGCCTCTGCAGTGACTCTGGTGCGTGATGAGCAGAGGTAGCTGTTAATTTTGGGGGTGTGGTTGTCACTGAAGTTATTTTCCTACATCCAATAGAGTAAAATTCCAGTTTGCCTTTTAGAGGTGCTATAAGTGGGTAAAGAGAAGAGATGGAAGCATGTGCCGCGTGGGGCAGGCAAGCGGCTGAGGTACAGGAGGGGATGAGAGTATGTGACTTTTTCCTGGGGGTGGAATGGAATTGATTGTTTTGGTGTATAGTCTGTTTTGCTCCGAGATCTTTCATTCATGGTAAATAAAAGTTTGAGCCAATTCCAGTTGGGAATGTTCCAGTTACGACCCAGCGAGTACTGTCCTTTTAATGTTAAAAAAAAATGCGGCAAAAGCATGGGTGCAGATCTGTTTCAGGTCTTGTGCATCATATTCGGTTCGAGATCGCGTCTGTTTCCATCCTCACTCTTGCAGAAGTCATCTGGGCCGCATCAGGAGCTCTTCCTTAGGAAATCAATTCCCAAGCGTCTTCTTAGGGGGTTTTCAGTCCCCATCCTTCTGGTCTCTTGTCTCGAAGGCAGGCTTTTTAGGCCTCCATCATCCCAGTTCTGGCAGTTGCTTCCAGTCGCGTGTCGTGACATTTGAGTCTCTCCTGGGGTCTGGTGCAGAGCACCTGTTCTGACTTGCTGTTGCTGTAGGGCTTTCTTTTTGGGGGTCACTTTTTCTTGTGCCTTGTGTTGTGTGTTTTGTTTGTAGTGTTTGTGGCGTGCCTGTGTGTGTGTACGTGTTTGGTCTGGAGCTGTCCTGCCTGGCAGTTAGTGATGACAGGTAACGTGGCAGTGCATGGGTGTACTAATACATTGTCTGGACTGTTTTGGTAAAGATATCCAGTCTGCCTCTGGGCACGTACTGAAGGGCAGCTGGCACAGTCATCTCTGTGGTGTTTGGCAGACTGGAGGGGGGAGAGTTGAGCTGCTTGCGAGCAACTGCTCGCATAGCACTTGAACGGTGTGCTTGAGGAGGTCTGTCGAATCTTGAAAGCTTACAGATATGGGGTTTTGAATTTTTTATTTTTATTTCTTTCCTGTCCCCAGTAGAGCGTAAACCTTTGGAGGAACCTGTCACAGGAAAGAGCTCCTTCTGGAACTGTTCAGCACTCGGTAGGCAACTCGGTGACTGGCTTGATCTACTTCTGAGGTGCTGAGGCAAGGGGGCTGCTGTTTTGAAACGATAGTATTGTAAATGGGGTCCCTTTTGTGTTGTTGAGGGATGGGTGCTAATGCTGGCAGCTGAATGATTGATTCTCTTGTGACTGTTTTCATTTGTTAAAGCTGAAACACAGTGTACGACACGGGACTTGACGACCAGAGCTGCTTTTGGCAAGGTGAGTGATGAACAGCTATAGAAGGTACTTTAGGGGTGCAGTTGTCACTGCAGTTACTGAACTACACCAAGTACGGTAAAAACCCTGTTTATATTTCAGGGGTGTTGTAGCTGGCCTAAGAGAGCAGATGGAAGCGTCTGCCTCGAGGGGAGGGGAGGGCACGGAGGTAAGGCAGCAGCTGAGAGTAACTGTCCCAGCTGTGCTGTGGCTTTGGATGCTGCTTCAGCCTATGCTTTTCTTTTTGTTTCACATTTGTCTCACACAGGCTGAGTGGGGCCAAGCTGCACTCTGAAGAGCAGCACGAGAAGGGCGGGCTGGTTGTGAGCTGGATTGGAGCAGAACTGCCAAGTAGCACGAGGTGAGTGCGAAGGGTATCCATCTTGCTTTGCAGGTGCCATGGCAGGCTCTCCACAGAAGCGGTTGAGGATTTGAGAAGAGGTTGCAGATGATCAAGGAGCGACACGTGCAGGGATGGCTTGAAAAGGGTATGTCTGCTTTCTCTTCTGTTTATCAGGTGTCCCAGGCAATGTGGGCTGTGGTGTTAGTCTTTAGAATCGGAACAAAGCAGGTGCTGAAATGCTGTGTCTGTTTTTTTTTGTGTTGGGGTTGCACCTTGGTGAGTGTAGGGATGGGTTTTAAGTGGGTGCAGCGGAGGGCCTGGCCCCAGTGTCCTGTAGTGTGTTTTGACCCATCAGCATAGCCTTTTGGTTCTCAGGTAGCCTACTGAAGTAAGTGATTTTTCCTGCGAGTGGAATGGAATTGATTTTTTTTTTTTTTGGCGTGCAATCAGTTCTGCTCCTAGATTTTTCTTTTTATGTAAATAAAAGATCGAGCTAATTCCAGATGGAAAAAAAAAATCAGTTACTTTCTTGGTCAGTTTGTCCTTTTAATATTCAAAGCTGCAGCAAAAGCATGGGGATTTTTGTTTCTAGAAACACCCTAGCTCTCCTGTCTGCACTCTGCGTGCTGTTGAGCTAAGCCATATAAACGAATAAAGAAACCACAGCTACTGCTCCTTTCTGATTTTTTTTTTTTTTTTTTGTGCTTTCCCCCTTGCACTTTCCCAGGTGATTAGCTTCAGGTTCCAGGTGGGACCTAGTGGTAACTGAGTTGCAGGTATTCCATGACAGAGCTCCTTCTGCCTGGGCTGCTTTTTGGGGTAAGCGCTTTGTTTTTCCTTCAGTCAGTTGCAGGGTTCTTTAGGTGGGTCAGAGTCTATGGACTGATGCGTTTTCCAGTAGAAACCGGTACGCATATCTCTTTGAGTTGGTAACTGGTAGGATCTGTCACTGTAAAGCAATCTAGTAGTAGGTGCCTGTATTGCACGCAGCTCTTCCTCAGGTGAGTAGTTATGGCAGTTTTACGGATGGTATGGTGATGTTACTTTGTGTGTTTGCTTTGTGGTTCTGGGTCCATTCTGATTTTTGCAGAATTACGGGGCTTTTTGTGATTCTTTGCCTGTATGTCAAATATTATCAAAGTTACAACCTTGCTGTCAAAGTGATGGAGCAGGGTTTAGTTGAAATGTATCATGGAAGCTCCCTGTGTGAGCATGTGTCTGAAAATGGCAGCAGTGGGCACGTAAGGGGTAGTCTGTTTCAAGTTTAGGGACAGCTTGTTATATTTCTGGAGCTTTTGCCTGTGTGCTTTCTGTCTGTCGAGTCTTTAGACCATAAAGCCTTCTAGGCTTTATGTCCTTGAATTTACGTATTAGAAGTACGTTTATGAGGGGTTGCCAGGTACGTTGTTTTTGGGAAACTGTGGGGTATGGTTCCTTGAGTGCATAAGTGCAGTAGTGCCAAGAGAGTGAGCAGGGCCACCTTCTTCATCTCTGCAGAATAAGTCTGTTCGGGCACACTTCTCAGGCAAATGTAGTGAGCAGATGAGGGAAAGGAGCTGGGAACAGAGAGGTATTTCACAGTAGCATGTTGCATCAGTAGTAGTCAGCGTTGCGGAGGAGGTGGGTGTCAGGGCTGGCATGCTAGTGAATGCTGGTTCTCTGTTTTTGCAAGTGATGATGAACCTGTTTGACGTAATTCCATTTGAAAAAGTTCCAGTTACTGGCCTGGTCGTGTCGTCCTTTCAATGTTAAAAGCAGCAGCAAAAGCATGGGGATTGTTGCTTCTAGAAACACCACAGGTCACCTGTCTGCTCTCTGCATGTTTTTCAAGTAAAGCAGATCTTTAAAAACAAACAAACAACAAACAAACAAAGAAACAACAACAACAACAAAAAAAAAACAAAATAATAAAAAACAGCTGCTGCTGCTCCTGCTTTGTTTCTACTTCCTTGTGCTTTGCCCCTCCCCTTTTCCAGGTGATTGGGTTTGGGTGCTGGGTGGGGCCGAATGGTATATGAGCCCCAGGCATGCTATCAGAGAGCTCATTCTGCCTGGGCTGCTCCTTGAGGTAAGCGCTTTGTTTTTCCTTCAGTCAGTTGCAGGGTTCTCTAGGCAGGCCGGAGTTTATAGATTTCTAGAATTTTTAAGTGCTTGGAATTCACTTAGGAGAGGGATGTTTAATAGAGGTTTCTGGCTCACTGTTTTTTGGGATGGTGGGATACTCCTCTGTTTTTGAGCTATATTTTAATCTCTAAATGTATAAACCAGCAGTAGGTAAACATTAGGAGGAACCGGTCAAAGGTAACAGCGCTTTCTGGAACCGTCAAGTTCTTGTTCGGCAACGTAGTGACTGGTTTGATCTACTTCACAGATGGAGAGGCAAGTGGACTGCTCTCTTTGAAATAATAAAATTGAAAACATAAAGTTTGTCAAAGATGGCAGTGCATGTTTGCAGTCTGTTTATTGCTTTTGCCAGTGGTAGATAACACTTATAAGGAATCGGTCAAAGGAAAGAGCGCCTTCTGGAACTGTGAAGCTCTGTGTTGGCAACTCGGTGACTGGCTGGACCTACTGTCCATCTCCAGAGGGAAGCGGACTGCTGTTTTGAAATTAAAAAATACTAATGAAAAAAATAAAAATATGGTGCTGCTCTATGGCGCCCGGAGGACTGCCACTCTGCATGGCAGTTAAAAAGAATGTGGTTTGGAGATGGAGAGCCAGAGAGATGAAGCAGCTGGGAAGAGAGACACAAGTATTGCAGTAGGTAGGCTGTGGTTATGAGGTGCCTCAGGATGTGCTTTTTTTCTTGTTTCCGCCCTTCCCTCGTGCAGCCTTGGAGAGATGAAGTCCCCATGGTGTGGAGTGGTGCAAAAAGGTAAGAGGGTTGTCAGCCCGGTCAGTTTTCTTCACCAATGCTAAGGCAAGTCTTTGAAGAGAAACAGCCTGGTTGCTTGTGCTGCACCCTGTTGAACTAAGCCAGACCAAAACCAGGGCTGCCGTTCCTCCTGCTCTCTTTACCTCTTCTCATCTTGCAAAGGAATGGTCCAGCAATTCGGGTTAATAGGGGACAAGAGAACAAAGGGGTTTCAGAATAACTGCTAACTGTTATGACTATTGCATGGGGCACTATGCAAGTCTCTGACATCCAGCCAAGATGGACAAAGGAGAAGGACAAGGGAAAAGCCTGGGAGGAAGACTATGAGCCTTCAGTACGAGAGACCCGCAGAGGGACCACCAGAGACTGATAACACATGCGTCAGTGGGCGGGTTCGGATTCCAGGAACTAGTTATAATAACCCTGCCTTTTCTAGAAGTAGTAATGAATATGTATTAGCCTAGGAGCATAAAAACCAGCCGCCTGCTGTGACTTGTGTGCGTCTCGGTGGAGCAGAGACTCCCGGCGCACCCAGTGCTGTTTGCTTACCTCTATTCATTTAATAAATTGTAAACTTTGATTGTAATCCTATTTGGGACTTAGTCATTTATTACAACAGACAACCTTGTAAAATGCAGACAACCAGAATCCTTACAACAATTAAGTGGAAATCACGGTGTAAGAAACATTACCACCTCAAAGAGTAAAAGCCTCGAAAGAAATGTGACTTGTAACAGGCCAGCAGCTGTGTGTTTTCGGTGAAGCACCAGATAGAGTATGAACCTGGATTGCACAGTTAATGGGGAAACGGGAGGGTCCTGGTCCTTGGGAGGGGAAAAAAAAAAGTATATAAACTGTGTATGGAATCGGTAGGTGCCCTCCTGCTCGCGGGACACCCGCCATTGTAATCTCAAATAAAAATGCTGCTGTACTGAGATCCTCTCCTGAGCCTATGTTATTTCCCAAAGATTGATTCACGGTTTTAAGGTTTCAGGGATAGGGCCCTAGGGTTGGGTTTCAGGGTAAGCGTTCTCAGGGTTTATGTTTAGGATTTTAAGGTTTTTAGTTTTAGGGTTGGAGTTTTAACGGTTAGGATTTTAGGGATTTGAGGGTTAGGGTTTTAAGGGTTTCAGGGTTAGCGTGTTAGGGTTTTAGAGTTTTTTGGGTTGTAGTGTTGATAGTTTTTTTAGGGTTAGGTTCTTAGGGTTTTATTTTTGGTCAGTTATTTGCGGTTAGGGTTTTAAGATCTTATTATTTATTTTTTCAGGTTAGGTTCTCCTGGGTTAGGGTTTTGAGCGTCTTAATATTTTGGGTTGGGTTTGGGATTTGAGCGTCCTATTTTGGGGGGGTTTGGGATTTGAGCGTCTTAATTTTGTGGGCTTGGGCGCTGTGAGCGTCTTAAGTGTTTGGGTTAGGGCTTTTAGGCATAGGTCTTCAGGGGTTTAGTGTGGTGGATAGTTTGGGTTAGGTCTGTAGGGGTTTCGAGGATTTTTAGGGTTAGGGCTTGCGGCTTTTTTGTGTGAGGGCGGTAAGGGCTAGGGTTCCAGGGAGTGCTGTTAAATGTAGTTCTCGACGACTCGGCCTCTGATTGGCCGTGCCGGCTGTGCAGGGAATGCTGGTAGGTGTAGTTTTCCGGCACAAGGCTTTCCGGTAGGCCGCGTTGAGTGCCCAGAGCATGCCGGGAAATGTAGTTCTGGGACTCCGGACTTCCGGGAGGCCATGCAGAGCGCCCAGAGCATACCGGGAAATGCAGTTCTCGGGGTCTAGGGCTGGGGTTAGGGTTAGGGCTAGTGAATGCTGGTTCTCTGTGTTTGCAGATGACGGTGAGCGTGTTTAAACTAATTCCAGTTGAAGAAGTTTCAGTTACTTGCTTGGTGACATTATCAGTTCAACATTAAAAGCTGCAGCAAAAGCAAAAGGGGAGTTTTGCTTCCAGAAACACCCCAGTTCTCCTGTCTGCACTCTGCATGCTGTTGAGCTAAGCCTTATGAATAAGTAAATAAACCAGAGCTGCTGCTGCTCCTCTTTTTGCTTTTTTGTGCTTTCCCCGCATGCGACCTCTGCCGCCGCCTGCTGGTGGAAAACGAGTACTGCAGGCGGCCGGGGGGAGCTCATGCCCGGTGACGCCCGAGGGCGCCCCTCTGCCGCCGCCTGCTGGTGGAAAAGAGTACTGCAGGCGGCCAGGGTCCGCGCATGCGCGTTGCTTATTACGTCTTTTTTTTTTTTTGATGTGTAATTTCCTACGCTCCTAGATTTTTCTTCAAATGTAAATGAAAGGTTCTTGCTAATTCCCGTTGAAAATATTTCATTTACTTTCTTGGTTGTATTGTCCTTTCTATGTTCAAAGCTGAGGCAAAAATACGGTAAATTTTGCTTCTAGAAACACCGCAGTTCTTTTGTCTGCACTCCGCATGCTGTAAACTAGGGATAGGTGACAAATAAATAAAAAAATAAATAAAAGAACACAGCTGCTGCTCCTGCTCTCTTTCTTGTTTTTTGCCCCCTTCTCTTTCCCAGGTGATTGGGTTTGGGTGCTGGGCGGGGCCAAATGTTATACGAGCCCTAGGCATTCTATCAGAGAGCTCCTTCTGCGTGGGCTGCTCTTTGGGGTCGGTGCTTTGTTTATTCTTCTGTTAGCTACATGCAGGGTTCTTTTCGTGGGTCAGAGTCTTGTACGATATTTTAGAGGAAACCAATCTAGTAGTACGTGCATTTATTGCATGAAGCTCTTTGGAGGTGATTGTTATAGCACTTTTATGGATAGGAGGTCAATGTTGTTTTGTGTGTTTGCTTTGTTGTTCTAGGTCCCTCATGATTTTTGCAGGGTTATAGGGCAGATGCCACCAGGTCTACCCCTTTTGTTGTTTTTGTTTTGTTTGATTTATTTTTCTTATTTTCTTTTTCGGAAGGGGGTTTGCGATTTGAGCGTCCTATTTTGGGGGGGTTTGGGATTTGAGCATCCTAATTTTGTGGGCTTGGGCGCTGTGAGCGTCTTAAGTGTTTGGGTTAGGGCTTTTAGGCATAGGTCTTCAGGGGTTTAGTGTGGTGGATAGTTTGGGTTAGGTCTGTAGGGGTTTCGAGGATTTTTAGGGTTAGGGCTTGCGGCTTTTTTGTGCAAGGGCGGTAAGGGCTAGGGTTCCAGGGAGTGCTGTTAAATGTAGTTCTCGACGACTCGGCCTCTGATTGGCCGTGCCGGCTGTGCAGGGAATGCTGGTAGGTGTAGTTTTCCGGCACAAGGCTTTCCGGTAGGCCGCGTTGAGTGCCCAGAGCATGCCGGGAAATGTAGTTCTGGGACTCCGGACTTCCGGGAGGCCATGCAGAGCGCCCAGAGCATACCGGGAAATGTAGTTCTGGGACTCCGGACTTCCGGGAGGCCATGTTGGGCGCCCAGAGCACACCGGGAAATGTAGTTCTGGGACTCCGAACTTCCGGGAGGCCATGTTGGGTGCCCAGAGCACACCGGGAAATGCAGTTCTCGGGGACTAGGGCTGGGGCTAGGGTTAGAGTTTAGGGTGAGGGTTGGGGTTAGGGTTAGGGCTAGTGAATGCTGGTTCTCTGTGTTTGCAGATGACGGTGAGCGTGTTTAAACTAATTCCAGTTGAAGAAGTTTCAGTTACTTGCTTGGTGACATTATCAGTTCAACATTAAAAGCTGCAGCAAAAGCAAAAGGGGAGTTTTGCTTGTAGAAACACCACAGGTCTCTTGTCTGCTCTCGGAATGTTTTTGAGATAAACCAGATTTTAAAAAACAAAGGGAAAAAAAAAAACCACAGCTGCTTCTTTTGCTCTCTTCCTACTTTCTTGTGCTTTGCCCCTCCCCTTTCCCAGGTGATTGGGTTTGGGTGCTGGGCGGGGCCGAATGGTATATGAGCCCCAGGCATGCTATCAGAGAGCTCCTTCTGCTTGGGCTGCTCTTTGGGGTAAGTGCTTTGTTTTTCCTTCAGTCAGTTGCAGGGTTCTCTAGGCAGACTGGAGCCTATGGATTTCTGGATTTTAAGTGCTTGGAATTCACTCAGTAGCGGGATGTTTAGTAGGGGCTGCTGGCTCACTGTTTTTTTTGGGATGGTGGGATACTCTTCTGTTTTTGAGCTATATTTTAGTCTCTAGATGTATAAACCCACTTGTGTAACTCTCCAGAGGACTAAAACCAGCTTGATTGAATGCTACATATGGCTTGGCAGCGTAGATGCAGCATTACCAAGAGACTGAGCAGGGTTGTATCAGAGTCACCTCTTTCATCTGCAAAGGGTAAGTTTGATTACCCCTGCCGGGGCTGCTGTGTGTGCATGTCTTTTTGGCATTTGTGGAGCTCAGTTGTTTTTCTTTGTGTGTGTGCATGTTTTTATTTATTTATTTATTTATTTTTATTTTTGAGGGTCAAACAGTGTGTTTGCTGAGCGTGGTTAGAATGAGGAGGTGGGGAGCTGCTCAGGACTGGAAGGTTTGGTTTCTAGGAGTATGCGGCATCCTTCCTGTGCGACGTGACTAATTGTTGGGCTGGAACGTTCCAGCTTTTGTGTGTGTTGGGCAATGTAGCTTGTGTAGTGTGTGTCGTGTGGTCTAGGCAGAGTTTGCTGTGGTGCAGTGGGCGAAGAATCTCAGGTAGAGCTGGTGAGCAGCTGAAGTACCAGAGCTGGGAAGAGAGAGGTCGTGCAGCAGGTACGCTGTGGCTGTGAGGTGCCTCAGACTGTGCTTTTCTGTCTTTTTTTTGTTTTGTTTTGTTGTTTTTTTGCAGGTGCTTTGTGCGGTCGTGGACAGGAAAGGGAAATCCTCGTGTCGCGGAGCAGTGAGGGAAGGTGGGTGTTGTCAGCCTGGTCATCCCTTATCTGAAGCGAAGGGAAGACGCTCAGGTGTTTCCCTGTGAGGTTCCGAAGTGAGACTGTTTGGGATAGAGGAGCAGTGTGGCAGGTGGGTGCTTGCAAGCACAGTGGTTCTTTTGTCCTTTTGTGTTCCCAGGTGGCGTGGGTGATGCTGGCCGCTCCTTTCAAGCTTGGACCTAATTTGCAGGTCCAGAGGCAAGTGGAGTGCTGTTTTGAAAGGATAAAAGTAAAGCTGGGGTCGCTTATGTTGTTGAGGGATGGGTGCTACTGCTGGCAGCTGAATGTTTATCTTCTGCCTGTGTTTTGCCTTTCATTAGGCTGAAGTGCAGTGCAGGATGTCTCAACCAGCTGCCTCTGCAGTGACTCTGGTGCGTGATGAGCAGAGGTAGCTGTTAATTTTGGGGGTGTGGTTGTCACTGAAGTTATTTTCCTACATCCAATAGAGTAAAATTCCAGTTTGCCTTTTAGAGGTGCTATAAGTGGGTAAAGAGAAGAGATGGAAGCATGTGCCGCGTGGGGCAGGCAAGCGGCTGAGGTACAGGAGGGGATGAGAGTATGTGACTTTTTCCTGGGGGTGGAATGGAATTGATTGTTTTGGTGTATAGTCTGTTTTGCTCCGAGATCTTTCATTCATGGTAAATAAAAGTTTGAGCCAATTCCAGTTGGGAATGTTCCAGTTACGACCCAGCGAGTACTGTCCTTTTAATGTTAAAAAAAAATGCGGCAAAAGCATGGGTGCAGATCTGTTTCAGGTCTTGTGCATCATATTCGGTTCGAGATCGCGTCTGTTTCCATCCTCACTCTTGCAGAAGTCATCTGGGCCGCATCAGGAGCTCTTCCTTAGGAAATCAATTCCCAAGCGTCTTCTTAGGGGGTTTTCAGTCCCCATCCTTCTGGTCTCTTGTCTCGAAGGCAGGCTTTTTAGGCCTCCATCATCCCAGTTCTGGCAGTTGCTTCCAGTCGCGTGTCGTGACATTTGAGTCTCTCCTGGGGTCTGGTGCAGAGCACCTGTTCTGACTTGCTGTTGCTGTAGGGCTTTCTTTTTGGGGGTCACTTTTTCTTGTGCCTTGTGTTGTGTGTTTTGTTTGTAGTGTTTGTGGCGTGCCTGTGTGTGTGTACGTGTTTGGTCTGGAGCTGTCCTGCCTGGCAGTTAGTGATGACAGGTAACGTGGCAGTGCATGGGTGTACTAATACATTGTCTGGACTGTTTTGGTAAAGATATCCAGTCTGCCTCTGGGCACGTACTGAAGGGCAGCTGGCACAGTCATCTCTGTGGTGTTTGGCAGACTGGAGGGGGGAGAGTTGAGCTGCTTGCGAGCAACTGCTCGCATAGCACTTGAACGGTGTGCTTGAGGAGGTCTGTCGAATCTTGAAAGCTTACAGATATGGGGTTTTGAATTTTTTATTTTTATTTCTTTCCTGTCCCCAGTAGAGCGTAAACCTTTGGAGGAACCTGTCACAGGAAAGAGCTCCTTCTGGAACTGTTCAGCACTCGGTAGGCAACTCGGTGACTGGCTTGATCTACTTCTGAGGTGCTGAGGCAAGGGGGCTGCTGTTTTGAAACGATAGTATTGTAAATGGGGTCCCTTTTGTGTTGTTGAGGGATGGGTGCTAATGCTGGCAGCTGAATGATTGATTCTCTTGTGACTGTTTTCATTTGTTAAAGCTGAAACACAGTGTACGACACGGGACTTGACGACCAGAGCTGCTTTTGGCAAGGTGAGTGATGAACAGCTATAGAAGGTACTTTAGGGGTGCAGTTGTCACTGCAGTTACTGAACTACACCAAGTACGGTAAAAACCCTGTTTATATTTCAGGGGTGTTGTAGCTGGCCTAAGAGAGCAGATGGAAGCGTCTGCCTCGAGGGGAGGGGAGGGCACGGAGGTAAGGCAGCAGCTGAGAGTAACTGTCCCAGCTGTGCTGTGGCTTTGGATGCTGCTTCAGCCTATGCTTTTCTTTTTGTTTCACATTTGTCTCACACAGGCTGAGTGGGGCCAAGCTGCACTCTGAAGAGCAGCACGAGAAGGGCAGGCTGGTTGTGAGCTGGATTGGAGCAGAACTGCCAAGTAGCACGAGGTGAGTGCGAAGGGTATCCATCTTGCTTTGCAGGTGCCATGGCAGGCTCTCCACAGAAGCGGTTGAGGATTTGAGAAGAGGTTGCAGATGATCAAGGAGCGACACGTGCAGGGATGGCTTGAAAAGGGTATGTCTGCTTTCTCTTCTGTTTATCAGGTGTCCCAGGCAATGTGGGCTGTGGTGTTAGTCTTTAGAATCGGAACAAAGCAGGTGCTGAAATGCTGTGTCTGGTTTTTTTTGTGTTGGGGTTGCACCTTGGTGAGTGTAGGGATGGGTTTTAAGTGGGTGCAGCGGAGGGCCTGGCCCCAGTGTCCTGTAGTGTGTTTTGACCCATCAGCATAGCCTTTTGGTTCTCAGGTAGCCTACTGAAGTAAGTGATTTTTCCTGCGAGTGGAATGGAATTGATTTTTTTTTTTTTTGGCGTGCAATCAGTTCTGCTCCTAGATTTTTCTTTTTATGTAAATAAAAGATCGAGCTAATTCCAGATGGAAAAAAAAAAAATCAGTTACTTTCTTGGTCAGTTTGTCCTTTTAATATTCAAAGCTGCAGCAAAAGCATGGGGATTTTTGTTTCTAGAAACACCCTAGCTCTCCTGTCTGCACTCTGCGTGCTGTTGAGCTAAGCCATATAAACGAATAAAGAAACCACAGCTACTGCTCCTTTCTGATTTTTTTTTTTTTTTTTGTGCTTTCCCCCTTGCACTTTCCCAGGTGATTAGCTTCAGGTTCCAGGTGGGACCTAGTGGTAACTGAGTTGCAGGTATTCCATGACAGAGCTCCTTCTGCCTGGGCTGCTTTTTGGGGTAAGCGCTTTGTTTTTCCTTCAGTCAGTTGCAGGGTTCTTTAGGTGGGTCAGAGTCTATGGACTGATGCGTTTTCCAGTAGAAACCGGTACGCATGTCTTTTTGAGTTGGTAACTGGTAGGATCTGTCACTGTAAAGCAATCTAGTAGTAGGTGCCTGTATTGCACGCAGCTCTTCCTCAGGTGAGTAGTTATGGCAGTTTTACGGATGGTATGGTGATGTTACTTTGTGTGTTTGCTTTGTGGTTCTGGGTCCATTCTGATTTTTGCAGAATTACGGGGCTTTTTGTGATTCTTTGCCTGTATGTCAAATATTATCAAAGTTACAACCTTGCTGTCAAAGTGATGGAGCAGGGTTTAGTTGAAATGTATCATGGAAGCTCCCTGTGTGAGCATGTGTCTGAAAATGGCAGCAGTGGGCACGTAAGGGGTAGTCTGTTTCAAGTTTAGGGACAGCTTGTTATATTTCTGGAGCTTTTGCCTGTGTGCTTTCTGTCTGTCGAGTCTTTAGACCATAAAGCCTTCTAGGCTTTATGTCCTTGAATTTACGTATTAGAAGTACGTTTATGAGGGGTTGCCAGGTACGTTGTTTTTGGGAAACTGTGGGGTATGGTTCCTTGAGTGCATAAGTGCAGTAGTGCCAAGAGAGTGAGCAGGGCCACCTTCTTCATCTCTGCAGAATAAGTCTGTTCGGGCACACTTCTCAGGCAAATGTAGTGAGCAGATGAGGGAAAGGAGCTGGGAACAGAGAGGTATTTCACAGTAGCATGTTGCATCAGTAGTAGTCAGCGTTGCGGAGGAGGTGGGTGTCAGGGCTGGCATGCTAGTGAATGCTGGTTCTCTGTTTTTGCAAGTGATGATGAACCTGTTTGACGTAATTCCATTTGAAAAAGTTCCAGTTACTGGCCTGGTCGTGTCGTCCTTTCAATGTTAAAAGCAGCAGCAAAAGCATGGGGATTGTTGCTTCTAGAAACACCACAGGTCACCTGTCTGCTCTCTGCATGTTTTTCAAGTAAAGCAGATCTTTAAAAACAAACAAACAAACAACAAACAAACAAAGAAACAAAAAAAAAAAAAAAAAAAAAAAAAATAATAATAAAAAACAGCTGCTGCTGCTCCTGCTTTGTTTCTACTTCCTTGTGCTTTGCCCCTCCCCTTTTCCAGGTGATTGGGTTTGGGTGCTGGGCGGGGCCGAATGGTATATGAGCCCCAGGCATGCTATCAGAGAGCTCCTTCTGCCTGGGCTGCTTTTTGGGGTAAGCGCTTTGTTTTTCCTTCAGTCAGTTGCAGGGTTCTCTAGGCAGGCCGGAGTTTATAGATTTCTAGAATTTTTAAGTGCTTGGAATTCACTTAGGAGAGGGATGTTTAATAGAGGTTTCTGGCTCACTGTTTTTTGGGATGGTGGGATACTCCTCTGTTTTTGAGCTATATTTTAATCTCTAAATGTATAAACCAGCAGTAGGTAAACATTAGGAGGAACCGGTCAAAGGTAACAGCGCTTTCTGGAACCGTCAAGTTCTTGTTCGGCAACGTAGTGACTGGTTTGATCTACTTCACAGATGGAGAGGCAAGTGGACTGCTCTCTTTGAAATAATAAAATTGAAAACATAAAGTTTGTCAAAGATGGCAGTGCATGTTTGCAGTCTGTTTATTGCTTTTGCCAGTGGTAGATAACATTTATAAGGAATCGGTCAAAGGAAAGAGCGCCTTCTGGAACTGTGAAGCTCTGTGTTGGCAACTCGGTGACTGGCTGGACCTACTGTCCATCTCCAGAGGGAAGCGGACTGCTGTTTTGAAATTAAAAAATACTAATAAAAAAAATAAAAATATGGTGCTGCTCTATGGCGCCCGGAGGACTGCCACTCTGCATGGCAGTTAAAAAGAATGTGGTTTGGAGATGGAGAGCCAGAGAGATGAAGCAGCTGGGAAGAGAGACACAAGTATTGCAGTAGGTAGGCTGTGGTTATGAGGTGCCTCAGGATGTGCTTTTTTTCTTGTTTCCGCCCTTCCCTCGTGCAGCCTTGGAGAGATGAAGTCCCCATGGTGTGGAGTGGTGCAAAAAGGTAAGAGGGTTGTCAGCCCGGTCAGTTTTCTTCACCAATGCTAAGGCAAGTCTTTGAAGAGAAACAGCCTGGTTGCTTGTGCTGCACCCTGTTGAACTAAGCCAGACCAAAACCAGGGCTGCCGTTCCTCCTGCTCTCTTTACCTCTTCTCATCTTGCAAAGGAATGGTCCAGCAATTCGGGTTAATAGGGGACAAGAGAACAAAGGGGTTTCAGAATAACTGCTAACTGTTATGACTATTGCATGGGGCACTATGCAAGTCTCTGACATCCAGCCAAGATGGACAAAGGAGAAGGACAAGGGAAAAGCCTGGGAGGAAGACTATGAGCCTTCAGTACGAGAGACCCGCAGAGGGACCACCAGAGACTGATAACACATGCGTCAGTGGGCGGGTTCGGATTCCAGGAACTAGTTATAATAACCCTGCCTTTTCTAGAAGTAGTAATGAATATGTATTAGCCTAGGAGCATAAAAACCAGCCGCCTGCTGTGACTTGTGTGCGTCTCGGTGGAGCAGAGACTCCCGGCGCACCCAGTGCTGTTTGCTTACCTCTATTCATTTAATAAATTGTAAACTTTGATTGTAATCCTATTTGGGACTTAGTCATTTATTACAACAGACAACCTTGTAAAATGCAGACAACCAGAATCCTTACAACAATTAAGTGGAAATCACGGTGTAAGAAACATTACCACCTCAAAGAGTAAAAGCCTCGAAAGAAATGTGACTTGTAACAGGCCAGCAGCTGTGTGTTTTTGGTGAAGCACCAGATAGAGTATGAACCTGGATTGCACAGTTAATGGGGAAACGGGAGGGTCCTGGTCCTTGGGAGGGGAAAAAAAAAAGTATATAAACTGTGTATGGAATCGGTAGGTGCCCTCCTGCTCGCGGGACACCCGCCATTGTAATCTCAAATAAAAATGCTGCTGTACTGAGATCCTCTCCTGAGCCTATGTTATTTCCCAAAGATTGATTCACGGTTTTAAGGTTTCAGGGATAGGGCCCTAGGGTTGGGTTTCAGGGTAAGCGTTCTCAGGGTTTATGTTTAGGATTTTAAGGTTTTTAGTTTTAGGGTTGGAGTTTTAACGGTTAGGATTTTAGGGATTTGAGGGTTAGGGTTTTAAGGGTTTCAGGGTTAGCGTGTTAGGGTTTTAGAGTTTTTTGGGTTGTAGTGTTGATAGTTTTTTTAGGGTTAGGTTCTTAGGGTTTTATTTTTGGACGGTTATTTACGGTTAGGGTTTTAAGATCTTATTATTTATTTTTTCAGGTTAGGTTCTCCTGGGTTAGGGTTTTGAGCGTCTTAATATTTTGGGTTGGGTTTGGGATTTGAGCGTCCTATTTTGGGGGGGTTGGGATTTGAGCGTCTTAATTTTGTGGGCTTGGGCGCTGTGAGCGTCTTAAGTGTTTGGGTTAGGGCTTTTAGGCATAGGTCTTCAGGGGTTTAGTGTGGTGGATAGTTTGGGTTAGGTCTGTAGGGGTTTCGAGGATTTTTAGGGTTAGGGCTTGCGGCTTTTTTGTGTGAGGGCGGTAAGGGCTAGGGTTCCAGGGAGTGCTGTTAAATGTAGTTCTCGACGACTCGGCCTCTGATTGGCCGTGCCGGCTGTGCAGGGAATGCTGGTAGGTGTAGTTTTCCGGCACAAGGCTTTCCGGTAGGCCGCGTTGAGTGCCCAGAGCATGCCGGGAAATGTAGTTCTGGGACTCCGGACTTCCGGGAGGCCATGCAGAGCGCCCAGAGCATACCGGGAAATGCAGTTCTCGGGGACTAGGGCTGGGGTTAGGGTTAGGGCTAGTGAATGCTGGTTCTCTGTGTTTGCAGATGACGGTGAGCGTGTTTAAACTAATTCCAGTTGAAGAAGTGTCAGTTACTTGCTTGGTGACATTATCAGTTCAACATTAAAAGCTGCAGCAAAAGCAAAAGGGGATTTTTGCTTCCAGAAACACCCCAGTTCTCCTGTCTGCACTCTGCATGCTGTTGAGCTAAGCCTTATGAATAAGTAAATAAACCAGAGCTGCTGCTGCTCCTCTTTTTGCTTTTTTGTGCTTTCCCCGCATGCGACCTCTGCCGCCGCCTGCTGGTGGAAAACGAGTACTGCAGGCGGCCGGGGGCCGCGCATGCTCGGTGACGCCCGAGGGCGCCCCTCTGCCGCCACCTGCTGGTGGAAAACGAGTACTGCAGGCGGCCGGGGGGAGCTCATGCCCGGTGACGCCCGAGGGCGCCCCTCTGCCGCCGCCTGCTGGTGGAAAAGAGTACTGCAGGCGGCCAGGGTCCGCGCATGCGCGTTGCTTATTACGTCTTTTTTTTTTTTTGATGTGTAATTTCCTACGCTCCTAGATTTTTCTTCAAATGTAAATGAAAGGTTCTTGCTAATTCCCGTTGAAAATATTTCATTTACTTTCTTGGTTGTATTGTCCTTTCTATGTTCAAAGCTGAGGCAAAAATACGGTAAATTTTGCTTCTAGAAACACCGCAGTTCTTTTGTCTGCACTCCGCATGCTGTAAACTAGGGATAGGTGACAAATAAATAAAAAAATAAATAAAAGAACACAGCTGCTGCTCCTGCTCTCTTTCTTGTTTTTTGCCCCCTTCTCTTTCCCAGGTGATTGGGTTTGGGTGCTGGGCGGGGCCAAATGTTATACGAGCCCTAGGCATTCTATCAGAGAGCTCCTTCTGCGTGGGCTGCTCTTTGGGGTCGGTGCTTTGTTTATTCTTCTGTTAGCTACATGCAGGGTTCTTTTCGTGGGTCAGAGTCTTGTACGATATTTTAGAGGAAACCAATCTAGTAGTACGTGCATTTATTGCATGAAGCTCTTTGGAGGTGATTAATTGTTATAGCACTTTTATGGATAGGAGGTCAATGTTGTTTTGTGTGTTTGCTTTGTTGTTCTAGGTCCCTCATGATTTTTGCAGGGTTATAGGGCAGATGCCACCAGGTCTACCCCTTTTGTTGTTTTTGTTTTGTTTGATTTATTTTTCTTATTTTCTTTTTCGGAAGGGGGTTTGCGATTTGAGCGTCCTATTTTGGGGGGGTTTGGGATTTGAGCATCCTAATTTTGTGGGCTTGGGCGCTGTGAGCGTCTTAAGTGTTTGGGTTAGGGCTTTTAGGCATAGGTCTTCAGGGGTTTAGTGTGGTGGATAGTTTGGGTTAGGTCTGTAGGGGTTTCGAGGATTTTTAGGGTTAGGGCTTGCGGCTTTTTTGTGCGAGGGCGGTAAGGGCTAGGGTTCCAGGGAGTGCTGTTAAATGGAGTTCTCGACGACACGGCCTCTGATTGGCCGTGCCGGCTGTGCAGGGAATGCTGGTAGGTGTAGTTTTCCGGCACAAGGCTTTCCGGTAGGCCGCGTTGAGTGCCCAGAGCATGCCGGGAAATGTAGTTCTGGGACTCCGGACTTCCGGGAGGCCATGCAGAGCGCCCAGAGCATACCGGGAAATGTAGTTCTGGGACTCCGGACTTCCGGGAGGCCATGTTGAGCGCCCAGAGCACACCGGGAAATGCAGTTCTGGGACTCCGAACTTCCGGGAGGCCATGTTGGGTGCCCAGAGCACACCGGGAAATGCAGTTCTCGGGGACTAGGGCTGGGGCTAGGGTTAGAGTTTAGGGTGAGGGTTGGGGTTAGGGTTAGGGCTAGTGAATGCTGGTTCTCTGTGTTTGCAGATGACGGTGAGCGTGTTTAAACTAATTCCAGTTGAAGAAGTTTCAGTTACTTGCTTGGTGACATTATCAGTTCAACATTAAAAGCTGCAGCAAAAGCAAAAGGGGAGTTTTGCTTGTAGAAACACCACAGGTCTCTTGTCTGCTCTCGGAATGTTTTTGAGATAAACCAGATTTTAAAAAACAAAGGGAAAAAAAAAAACCACAGCTGCTTCTTTTGCTCTCTTCCTACTTTCTTGTGCTTTGCCCCTCCCCTTTCCCAGGTGATTGGGTTTGGGTGCTGGGCGGGGCCGAATGGTATATGAGCCCCAGGCATGCTATCAGAGAGCTCCTTCTGCTTGGGCTGCTCTTTGGGGTAAGTGCTTTGTTTTTCCTTCAGTCAGTTGCAGGGTTCTCTAGGCAGACTGGAGCCTATGGATTTCTGGATTTTAAGTGCTTGGAATTCACTCAGTAGCGGGATGTTTAGTAGGGGCTGCTGGCTCACTGTTTTTTTTGGGATGGTGGGATACTCTTCTGTTTTTGAGCTATATTTTAGTCTCTAGATGTATAAACCCACTTGTGTAACTCTCCAGAGGACTAAAACCAGCTTGATTGAATGCTACATATGGCTTGGCAGCGTAGATGCAGCATTACCAAGAGACTGAGCAGGGTTGTATCAGAGTCACCTCTTTCATCTGCAAAGGGTAAGTTTGATTACCCCTGCCGGGGCTGCTGTGTGTGCATGTCTTTTTGGCATTTGTGGAGCTCAGTTGTTTTTCTTTGTGTGTGTGCATGTTTTTATTTATTTATTTATTTATTTTTATTTTTGAGGGTCAAACAGTGTGTTTGCTGAGCGTGGTTAGAATGAGGAGGTGGGGAGCTGCTCAGGACTGGAAGGTTTGGTTTCTAGGAGTATGCGGCATCCTTCCTGTGCGACGTGACTAATTGTTGGGCTGGAACGTTCCAGCTTTTGTGTGTGTTGGGCAATGTAGCTTGTGTAGTGTGTGTCGTGTGGTCTAGGCAGAGTTTGCTGTGGTGCAGTGGGCGAAGAATCTCAGGTAGAGCTGGTGAGCAGCTGAAGTACCAGAGCTGGGAAGAGAGAGGTCGTGCAGCAGGTACGCTGTGGCTGTGAGGTGCCTCAGACTGTGCTTTTCTGTCTTTTTTTTTGTTTTGTTTTGTTGTTTTTTTGCAGGTGCTTTGTGCGGTCGTGGACAGGAAAGGGAAATCCTCGTGTCGCGGAGCAGTGAGGGAAGGTGGGTGTTGTCAGCCTGGTCATCCCTTATCTGAAGCGAAGGGAAGACGCTCAGGTGTTTCCCTGTGAGGTTCCGAAGTGAGACTGTTTGGGATAGAGGAGCAGTGTGGCAGGTGGGTGCTTGCAAGCACAGTGGTTCTTTTGTCCTTTTGTGTTCCCAGGTGGCGTGGGTGATGCTGGCCGCTCCTTTCAAGCTTGGACCTAATTTGCAGGTCCAGAGGCAAGTGGAGTGCTGTTTTGAAAGGATAAAAGTAAAGCTGGGGTCGCTTATGTTGTTGAGGGATGGGTGCTACTGCTGGCAGCTGAATGTTTATCTTCTGCCTGTGTTTTGCCTTTCATTAGGCTGAAGTGCAGTGCAGGATGTCTCAACCAGCTGCCTCTGCAGTGACTCTGGTGCGTGATGAGCAGAGGTAGCTGTTAATTTTGGGGGTGTGGTTGTCACTGAAGTTATTTTCCTACATCCAATAGAGTAAAATTCCAGTTTGCCTTTTAGAGGTGCTATAAGTGGGTAAAGAGAAGAGATGGAAGCATGTGCCGCGTGGGGCAGGCAAGCGGCTGAGGTACAGGAGGGGATGAGAGTATGTGACTTTTTCCTGGGGGTGGAATGGAATTGATTGTTTTGGTGTATAGTCTGTTTTGCTCCGAGATCTTTCATTCATGGTAAATAAAAGTTTGAGCCAATTCCAGTTGGGAATGTTCCAGTTACGACCCAGCGAGTACTGTCCTTTTAATGTTAAAAAAAAATGCGGCAAAAGCATGGGTGCAGATCTGTTTCAGGTCTTGTGCATCATATTCGGTTCGAGATCGCGTCTGTTTCCATCCTCACTCTTGCAGAAGTCATCTGGGCCGCATCAGGAGCTCTTCCTTAGGAAATCAATTCCCAAGCGTCTTCTTAGGGGGTTTTCAGTCCCCATCCTTCTGGTCTCTTGTCTCGAAGGCAGGCTTTTTAGGCCTCCATCATCCCAGTTCTGGCAGTTGCTTCCAGTCGCGTGTCGTGACATTTGAGTCTCTCCTGGGGTCTGGTGCAGAGCACCTGTTCTGACTTGCTGTTGCTGTAGGGCTTTCTTTTTGGGGGTCACTTTTTCTTGTGCCTTGTGTTGTGTGTTTTGTTTGTAGTGTTTGTGGCGTGCCTGTGTGTGTGTACGTGTTTGGTCTGGAGCTGTCCTGCCTGGCAGTTAGTGATGACAGGTAACGTGGCAGTGCATGGGTGTACTAATACATTGTCTGGACTGTTTTGGTAAAGATATCCAGTCTGCCTCTGGGCACGTACTGAAGGGCAGCTGGCACAGTCATCTCTGTGGTGTTTGGCAGACTGGAGGGGGGAGAGTTGAGCTGCTTGCGAGCAACTGCTCGCATAGCACTTGAACGGTGTGCTTGAGGAGGTCTGTCGAATCTTGAAAGCTTACAGATATGGGGTTTTGAATTTTTTATTTTTATTTCTTTCCTGTCCCCAGTAGAGCGTAAACCTTTGGAGGAACCTGTCACAGGAAAGAGCTCCTTCTGGAACTGTTCAGCACTCGGTAGGCAACTCGGTGACTGGCTTGATCTACTTCTGAGGTGCTGAGGCAAGGGGGCTGCTGTTTTGAAACGATAGTATTGTAAATGGGGTCCCTTTTGTGTTGTTGAGGGATGGGTGCTAATGCTGGCAGCTGAATGATTGATTCTCTTGTGACTGTTTTCATTTGTTAAAGCTGAAACACAGTGTACGACACGGGACTTGACGACCAGAGCTGCTTTTGGCAAGGTGAGTGATGAACAGCTATAGAAGGTACTTTAGGGGTGCAGTTGTCACTGCAGTTACTGAACTACACCAAGTACGGTAAAAACCCTGTTTATATTTCAGGGGTGTTGTAGCTGGCCTAAGAGAGCAGATGGAAGCGTCTGCCTCGAGGGGAGGGGAGGGCACGGAGGTAAGGCAGCAGCTGAGAGTAACTGTCCCAGCTGTGCTGTGGCTTTGGATGCTGCTTCAGCCTATGCTTTTCTTTTTGTTTCACATTTGTCTCACACAGGCTGAGTGGGGCCAAGCTGCACTCTGAAGAGCAGCACGAGAAGGGCAGGCTGGTTGTGAGCTGGATTGGAGCAGAACTGCCAAGTAGCACGAGGTGAGTGCGAAGGGTATCCATCTTGCTTTGCAGGTGCCATGGCAGGCTCTCCACAGAAGCGGTTGAGGATTTGAGAAGAGGTTGCAGATGATCAAGGAGCGACACGTGCAGGGATGGCTTGAAAAGGGTATGTCTGCTTTCTCTTCTGTTTATCAGGTGTCCCAGGCAATGTGGGCTGTGGTGTTAGTCTTTAGAATCGGAACAAAGCAGGTGCTGAAATGCTGTGTCTGGTTTTTTTTGTGTTGGGGTTGCACCTTGGTGAGTGTAGGGATGGGTTTTAAGTGGGTGCAGCGGAGGGCCTGGCCCCAGTGTCCTGTAGTGTGTTTTGACCCATCAGCATAGCCTTTTGGTTCTCAGGTAGCCTACTGAAGTAAGTGATTTTTCCTGCGAGTGGAATGGAATTGATTTTTTTTTTTTTTGGCGTGCAATCAGTTCTGCTCCTAGATTTTTCTTTTTATGTAAATAAAAGATCGAGCTAATTCCAGATGGAAAAAAAAAAAATCAGTTACTTTCTTGGTCAGTTTGTCCTTTTAATATTCAAAGCTGCAGCAAAAGCATGGGGATTTTTGTTTCTAGAAACACCCTAGCTCTCCTGTCTGCACTCTGCGTGCTGTTGAGCTAAGCCATATAAATGAATAAAGAAACCACAGCTACTGCTCCTTTCTGATTTTTTTTTTTTTTTTTTGTGCTTTCCCCCTTGCACTTTCCCAGGTGATTAGCTTCAGGTTCCAGGTGGGACCTAGTGGTAACTGAGTTGCAGGTATTCCATGACAGAGCTCCTTCTGCCTGGGCTGCTTTTTGGGGTAAGCGCTTTGTTTTTCCTTCAGTCAGTTGCAGGGTTCTTTAGGTGGGTCAGAGTCTATGGACTGATGCGTTTTCCAGTAGAAACCGGTACGCATATCTTTTTGAGTTGGTAACTGGTAGGATCTGTCACTGTAAAGCAATCTAGTAGTAGGTGCCTGTATTGCACGCAGCTCTTCCTCAGGTGAGTAGTTATTATGGCAGTTTTACGGATGGTATGGTGATGTTACTTTGTGTGTTTGCTTTGTGGTTCTGGGTCCATTCTGATTTTTGCAGAATTACGGGGCTTTTTGTGATTCTTTGCCTGTATGTCAAATATTATCAAAGTTACAACCTTGCTGTCAAAGTGATGGAGCAGGGTTTAGTTGAAATGTATCATGGAAGCTCCCTGTGTGAGCATGTGTCTGAAAATGGCAGCAGTGGGCACGTAAGGGGTAGTCTGTTTCAAGTTTAGGGACAGCTTGTTATATTTCTGGAGCTTTTGCCTGTGTGCTTTCTGTCTGTCGAGTCTTTAGACCATAAAGCCTTCTAGGCTTTATGTCCTTGAATTTACGTATTAGAAGTACGTTTATGAGGGGTTGCCAGGTACGTTGTTTTTGGGAAACTGTGGGGTATGGTTCCTTGAGTGCATAAGTGCAGTAGTGCCAAGAGAGTGAGCAGGGCCACCTTCTTCATCTCTGCAGAATAAGTCTGTTCGGGCACACTTCTCAGGCAAATGTAGTGAGCAGATGAGGGAAAGGAGCTGGGAACAGAGAGGTATTTCACAGTAGCATGTTGCATCAGTAGTAGTCAGCGTTGCGGAGGAGGTGGGTGTCAGGGCTGGCATGCTAGTGAATGCTGGTTCTCTGTTTTTGCAAGTGATGATGAACCTGTTTGACGTAATTCCATTTGAAAAAGTTCCAGTTACTGGCCTGGTCGTGTCGTCCTTTCAATGTTAAAAGCAGCAGCAAAAGCATGGGGATTGTTGCTTCTAGAAACACCACAGGTCACCTGTCTGCTCTCTGCATGTTTTTCAAGTAAAGCAGATCTTTAAAAAACAAACAAACAAACAACAAACAAACAAAGAAAAAAACAAACAACAAAAAAAAACAAAATAATAAAAAACAGCTGCTGCTGCTCCTGCTTTGTTTCTACTTCCTTGTGCTTTGCCCCTCCCCTTTTCCAGGTGATTGGGTTTGGGTGCTGGGCGGGGCCGAATGGTATATGAGCCCCAGGCATGCTATCAGAGAGCTCCTTCTGCCTGGGCTGCTTTTTGGGGTAAGCGCTTTGTTTTTCCTTCAGTCAGTTGCAGGGTTCTCTAGGCAGGCCGGAGTTTATAGATTTCTAGAATTTTTAAGTGCTTGGAATTCACTTAGGAGAGGGATGTTTAATAGAGGTTTCTGGCTCACTGTTTTTTGGGATGGTGGGATACTCCTCTGTTTTTGAGCTATATTTTAATCTCTAAATGTATAAACCAGCAGTAGGTAAACATTAGGAGGAACCGGTCAAAGGTAACAGCGCTTTCTGGAACCGTCAAGTTCTTGTTCGGCAACGTAGTGACTGGTTTGATCTACTTCACAGATGGAGAGGCAAGTGGACTGCTCTCTTTGAAATAATAAAATTGAAAACATAAAGTTTGTCAAAGATGGCAGTGCATGTTTGCAGTCTGTTTATTGCTTTTGCCAGTGGTAGATAACATTTATAAGGAATCGGTCAAAGGAAAGAGCGCCTTCTGGAACTGTGAAGCTCTGTGTTGGCAACTCGGTGACTGGCTGGACCTACTGTCCATCTCCAGAGGGAAGCGGACTGCTGTTTTGAAATTAAAAAATACTAATAAAAAAAATAAAAATATGGTGCTGCTCTATGGCGCCCGGAGGACTGCCACTCTGCATGGCAGTTAAAAAGAATGTGGTTTGGAGATGGAGAGCCAGAGAGATGAAGCAGCTGGGAAGAGAGACACAAGTATTGCAGTAGGTAGGCTGTGGTTATGAGGTGCCTCAGGATGTGCTTTTTTTCTTGTTTCCGCCCTTCCCTCGTGCAGCCTTGGAGAGATGAAGTCCCCATGGTGTGGAGTGGTGCAAAAAGGTAAGAGGGTTGTCAGCCCGGTCAGTTTTCTTCACCAATGCTAAGGCAAGTCTTTGAAGAGAAACAGCCTGGTTGCTTGTGCTGCACCCTGTTGAACTAAGCCAGACCAAAACCAGGGCTGCCGTTCCTCCTGCTCTCTTTACCTCTTCTCATCTTGCAAAGGAATGGTCCAGCAATTCGGGTTAATAGGGGACAAGAGAACAAAGGGGTTTCAGAATAACTGCTAACTGTTATGACTATTGCATGGGGCACTATGCAAGTCTCTGACATCCAGCCAAGATGGACAAAGGAGAAGGACAAGGGAAAAGCCTGGGAGGAAGACTATGAGCCTTCAGTACGAGAGACCCGCAGAGGGACCACCAGAGACTGATAACACATGCGTCAGTGGGCGGGTTCGGATTCCAGGAACTAGTTATAATAACCCTGCCTTTTCTAGAAGTAGTAATGAATATGTATTAGCCTAGGAGCATAAAAACCAGCCGCCTGCTGTGACTTGTGTGCGTCTCGGTGGAGCAGAGACTCCCGGCGCACCCAGTGCTGTTTGCTTACCTCTATTCATTTAATAAATTGTAAACTTTGATTGTAATCCTATTTGGGACTTAGTCATTTATTACAACAGACAACCTTGTAAAATGCAGACAACCAGAATCCTTACAACAATTAAGTGGAAATCACGGTGTAAGAAACATTACCACCTCAAAGAGTAAAAGCCTCGAAAGAAATGTGACTTGTAACAGGCCAGCAGCTGTGTGTTTTTGGTGAAGCACCAGATAGAGTATGAACCTGGATTGCACAGTTAATGGGGAAACGGGAGGGTCCTGGTCCTTGGGAGGGGAAAAAAAAAAGTATATAAACTGTGTATGGAATCGGTAGGTGCCCTCCTGCTCGCGGGACACCCGCCATTGTAATCTCAAATAAAAATGCTGCTGTACTGAGATCCTCTCCTGAGCCTATGTTATTTCCCAAAGATTGATTCACGGTTTTAAGGTTTCAGGGATAGGGCCCTAGGGTTGGGTTTCAGGGTAAGCGTTCTCAGGGTTTATGTTTAGGATTTTAAGGTTTTTAGTTTTAGGGTTGGAGTTTTAACGGTTAGGATTTTAGGGATTTGAGGGTTAGGGTTTTAAGGGTTTCAGGGTTAGCGTGTTAGGGTTTTAGAGTTTTTTGGGTTGTAGTGTTGATAGTTTTTTTAGGGTTAGGTTCTTAGGGTTTTATTTTTGGACGGTTATTTACGGTTAGGGTTTTAAGATCTTATTATTTTTTTTTTTCAGGTTAGGTTCTCCTGGGTTAGGGTTTTGAGCGTCTTAATATTTTGGGTTGGGTTTGGGATTTGAGCGTCCTATTTTGGGGGGGTTTGGGATTTGAGCGTCTTAATTTTGTGGGCTTGGGCGCTGTGAGCGTCTTAAGTGTTTGGGTTAGGGCTTTTAGGCATAGGTCTTCAGGGGTTTAGTGTGGTGGATAGTTTGGGTTAGGTCTGTAGGGGTTTCGAGGATTTTTAGGGTTAGGGCTTGCGGCTTTTTTGTGTGAGGGCGGTAAGGGCTAGGGTTCCAGGGAGTGCTGTTAAATGTAGTTCTCGACGACTCGGCCTCTGATTGGCCGTGCCGGCTGTGCAGGGAATGCTGGTAGGTGTAGTTTTCCGGCACAAGGCTTTCCGGTAGGCCGCGTTGAGTGCCCAGAGCATGCCGGGAAATGTAGTTCTGGGACTCCGGACTTCCGGGAGGCCATGTTGGGTGCCCAGAGCACACCGGGAAATGCAGTTCTCGGGGACTAGGGCTGGGGCTAGGGTTAGAGTTTAGGGTGAGGGTTGGGGTTAGGGTTAGGGCTAGTGAATGCTGGTTCTCTGTGTTTGCAGATGACGGTGAGCGTGTTTAAACTAATTCCAGTTGAAGAAGTTTCAGTTACTTGCTTGGTGACATTATCAGTTCAACATTAAAAGCTGCAGCAAAAGCAAAAGGGGAGTTTTGCTTGTAGAAACACCACAGGTCTCTTGTCTGCTCTCGGAATGTTTTTGAGATAAACCAGATTTTAAAAAACAAAGGGAAAAAAAAAAACCACAGCTGCTTCTTTTGCTCTCTTCCTACTTTCTTGTGCTTTGCCCCTCCCCTTTCCCAGGTGATTGGGTTTGGGTGCTGGGCGGGGCCGAATGGTATATGAGCCCCAGGCATGCTATCAGAGAGCTCCTTCTGCTTGGGCTGCTCTTTGGGGTAAGTGCTTTGTTTTTCCTTCAGTCAGTTGCAGGGTTCTCTAGGCAGACTGGAGCCTATGGATTTCTGGATTTTAAGTGCTTGGAATTCACTCAGTAGCGGGATGTTTAGTAGGGGCTGCTGGCTCACTGTTTTTTTGGGATGGTGGGATACTCTTCTGTTTTTGAGCTATATTTTAGTCTCTAGATGTATAAACCCACTTGTGTAACTCTCCAGAGGACTAAAACCAGCTTGATTGAATGCTACATATGGCTTGGCAGCGTAGATGCAGCATTACCAAGAGACTGAGCAGGGTTGTATCAGAGTCACCTCTTTCATCTGCAAAGGGTAAGTTTGATTACCCCTGCCGGGGCTGCTGTGTGTGCATGTCTTTTTGGCATTTGTGGAGCTCAGTTGTTTTTCTTTGTGTGTGTGCATGTTTTTATTTATTTATTTATTTATTTTTATTTTTGAGGGTCAAACAGTGTGTTTGCTGAGCGTGGTTAGAATGAGGAGGTGGGGAGCTGCTCAGGACTGGAAGGTTTGGTTTCTAGGAGTATGCGGCATCCTTCCTGTGCGACGTGACTAATTGTTGGGCTGGAACGTTCCAGCTTTTGTGTGTGTTGGGCAATGTAGCTTGTGTAGTGTGTGTCGTGTGGTCTAGGCAGAGTTTGCTGTGGTGCAGTGGGCGAAGAATCTCAGGTAGAGCTGGTGAGCAGCTGAAGTACCAGAGCTGGGAAGAGAGAGGTCGTGCAGCAGGTACGCTGTGGCTGTGAGGTGCCTCAGACTGTGCTTTTCTGTCTTTTTTTTTGTTTTGTTTTGTTGTTTTTTTGCAGGTGCTTTGTGCGGTCGTGGACAGGAAAGGGAAATCCTCGTGTCGCGGAGCAGTGAGGGAAGGTGGGTGTTGTCAGCCTGGTCATCCCTTATCTGAAGCGAAGGGAAGACGCTCAGGTGTTTCCCTGTGAGGTTCCGAAGTGAGACTGTTTGGGATAGAGGAGCAGTGTGGCAGGTGGGTGCTTGCAAGCACAGTGGTTCTTTTGTCCTTTTGTGTTCCCAGGTGGCGTGGGTGATGCTGGCCGCTCCTTTCAAGCTTGGACCTAATTTGCAGGTCCAGAGGCAAGTGGAGTGCTGTTTTGAAAGGATAAAAGTAAAGCTGGGGTCGCTTATGTTGTTGAGGGATGGGTGCTACTGCTGGCAGCTGAATGTTTATCTTCTGCCTGTGTTTTGCCTTTCATTAGGCTGAAGTGCAGTGCAGGATGTCTCAACCAGCTGCCTCTGCAGTGACTCTGGTGCGTGATGAGCAGAGGTAGCTGTTAATTTTGGGGGTGTGGTTGTCACTGAAGTTATTTTCCTACATCCAATAGAGTAAAATTCCAGTTTGCCTTTTAGAGGTGCTATAAGTGGGTAAAGAGAAGAGATGGAAGCATGTGCCGCGTGGGGCAGGCAAGCGGCTGAGGTACAGGAGGGGATGAGAGTATGTGACTTTTTCCTGGGGGTGGAATGGAATTGATTGTTTTGGTGTATAGTCTGTTTTGCTCCGAGATCTTTCATTCATGGTAAATAAAAGTTTGAGCCAATTCCAGTTGGGAATGTTCCAGTTACGACCCAGCGAGTACTGTCCTTTTAATGTTAAAAAAAAATGCGGCAAAAGCATGGGTGCAGATCTGTTTCAGGTCTTGTGCATCATATTCGGTTCGAGATCGCGTCTGTTTCCATCCTCACTCTTGCAGAAGTCATCTGGGCCGCATCAGGAGCTCTTCCTTAGGAAATCAATTCCCAAGCGTCTTCTTAGGGGGTTTTCAGTCCCCATCCTTCTGGTCTCTTGTCTCGAAGGCAGGCTTTTTAGGCCTCCATCATCCCAGTTCTGGCAGTTGCTTCCAGTCGCGTGTCGTGACATTTGAGTCTCTCCTGGGGTCTGGTGCAGAGCACCTGTTCTGACTTGCTGTTGCTGTAGGGCTTTCTTTTTGGGGGTCACTTTTTCTTGTGCCTTGTGTTGTGTGTTTTGTTTGTAGTGTTTGTGGCGTGCCTGTGTGTGTGTACGTGTTTGGTCTGGAGCTGTCCTGCCTGGCAGTTAGTGATGACAGGTAACGTGGCAGTGCATGGGTGTACTAATACATTGTCTGGACTGTTTTGGTAAAGATATCCAGTCTGCCTCTGGGCACGTACTGAAGGGCAGCTGGCACAGTCATCTCTGTGGTGTTTGGCAGACTGGAGGGGGGAGAGTTGAGCTGCTTGCGAGCAACTGCTCGCATAGCACTTGAACGGTGTGCTTGAGGAGGTCTGTCGAATCTTGAAAGCTTACAGATATGGGGTTTTGAATTTTTTATTTTTATTTCTTTCCTGTCCCCAGTAGAGCGTAAACCTTTGGAGGAACCTGTCACAGGAAAGAGCTCCTTCTGGAACTGTTCAGCACTCGGTAGGCAACTCGGTGACTGGCTTGATCTACTTCTGAGGTGCTGAGGCAAGGGGGCTGCTGTTTTGAAACGATAGTATTGTAAATGGGGTCCCTTTTGTGTTGTTGAGGGATGGGTGCTAATGCTGGCAGCTGAATGATTGATTCTCTTGTGACTGTTTTCATTTGTTAAAGCTGAAACACAGTGTACGACACGGGACTTGACGACCAGAGCTGCTTTTGGCAAGGTGAGTGATGAACAGCTATAGAAGGTACTTTAGGGGTGCAGTTGTCACTGCAGTTACTGAACTACACCAAGTACGGTAAAAACCCTGTTTATATTTCAGGGGTGTTGTAGCTGGCCTAAGAGAGCAGATGGAAGCGTCTGCCTCGAGGGGAGGGGAGGGCACGGAGGTAAGGCAGCAGCTGAGAGTAACTGTCCCAGCTGTGCTGTGGCTTTGGATGCTGCTTCAGCCTATGCTTTTCTTTTTGTTTCACATTTGTCTCACACAGGCTGAGTGGGGCCAAGCTGCACTCTGAAGAGCAGCACGAGAAGGGCAGGCTGGTTGTGAGCTGGATTGGAGCAGAACTGCCAAGTAGCACGAGGTGAGTGCGAAGGGTATCCATCTTGCTTTGCAGGTGCCATGGCAGGCTCTCCACAGAAGCGGTTGAGGATTTGAGAAGAGGTTGCAGATGATCAAGGAGCGACACGTGCAGGGATGGCTTGAAAAGGGTATGTCTGCTTTCTCTTCTGTTTATCAGGTGTCCCAGGCAATGTGGGCTGTGGTGTTAGTCTTTAGAATCGGAACAAAGCAGGTGCTGAAATGCTGTGTCTGTTTTTTTTTGTGTTGGGGTTGCACCTTGGTGAGTGTAGGGATGGGTTTTAAGTGGGTGCAGCGGAGGGCCTGGCCCCAGTGTCCTGTAGTGTGTTTTGACCCATCAGCATAGCCTTTTGGTTCTCAGGTAGCCTACTGAAGTAAGTGATTTTTCCTGCGAGTGGAATGGAATTGATTTTTTTTTTTTTTGGCGTGCAATCAGTTCTGCTCCTAGATTTTTCTTTTTATGTAAATAAAAGATCGAGCTAATTCCAGATGGAAAAAAAAAAAATCAGTTACTTTCTTGGTCAGTTTGTCCTTTTAATATTCAAAGCTGCAGCAAAAGCATGGGGATTTTTGTTTCTAGAAACACCCTAGCTCTCCTGTCTGCACTCTGCGTGCTGTTGAGCTAAGCCATATAAATGAATAAAGAAACCACAGCTACTGCTCCTTTCTGATTTTTTTTTTTTTTTTTGTGCTTTCCCCCTTGCACTTTCCCAGGTGATTAGCTTCAGGTTCCAGGTGGGACCTAGTGGTAACTGAGTTGCAGGTATTCCATGACAGAGCTCCTTCTGCCTGGGCTGCTTTTTGGGGTAAGCGCTTTGTTTTTCCTTCAGTCAGTTGCAGGGTTCTTTAGGTGGGTCAGAGTCTATGGACTGATGCGTTTTCCAGTAGAAACCGGTACGCATATCTTTTTGAGTTGGTAACTGGTAGGATCTGTCACTGTAAAGCAATCTAGTAGTAGGTGCCTGTATTGCACGCAGCTCTTCCTCAGGTGAGTAGTTATGGCAGTTTTACGGATGGTATGGTGATGTTACTTTGTGTGTTTGCTTTGTGGTTCTGGGTCCATTCTGATTTTTGCAGAATTACGGGGCTTTTTGTGATTCTTTGCCTGTATGTCAAATATTATCAAAGTTACAACCTTGCTGTCAAAGTGATGGAGCAGGGTTTAGTTGAAATGTATCATGGAAGCTCCCTGTGTGAGCATGTGTCTGAAAATGGCAGCAGTGGGCACGTAAGGGGTAGTCTGTTTCAAGTTTAGGGACAGCTTGTTATATTTCTGGAGCTTTTGCCTGTGTGTTTTCTGTCTGTCGAGTCTTTAGACCATAAAGCCTTCTAGGCTTTATGTCCTTGAATTTACGTATTAGAAGTACGTTTATGAGGGGTTGCCAGGTACGTTGTTTTTGGGAAACTGTGGGGTATGGTTCCTTGAGTGCATAAGTGCAGTAGTGCCAAGAGAGTGAGCAGGGCCACCTTCTTCATCTCTGCAGAATAAGTCTGTTCGGGCACACTTCTCAGGCAAATGTAGTGAGCAGATGAGGGAAAGGAGCTGGGAACAGAGAGGTATTTCACAGTAGCATGTTGCATCAGTAGTAGTCAGCGTTGCGGAGGAGGTGGGTGTCAGGGCTGGCATGCTAGTGAATGCTGGTTCTCTGTTTTTGCAAGTGATGATGAACCTGTTTGACGTAATTCCATTTGAAAAAGTTCCAGTTACTGGCCTGGTCGTGTCGTCCTTTCAATGTTAAAAGCAGCAGCAAAAGCATGGGGATTGTTGCTTCTAGAAACACCACAGGTCACCTGTCTGCTCTCTGCATGTTTTTCAAGTAAAGCAGATCTTTAAAAAACAAACAAACAAACAACAAACAAACAAAGAAAAAAACAAACAACAAAAAAAAACAAAATAATAAAAAACAGCTGCTGCTGCTCCTGCTTTGTTTCTACTTCCTTGTGCTTTGCCCCTCCCCTTTTCCAGGTGATTGGGTTTGGGTGCTGGGCGGGGCCGAATGGTATATGAGCCCCAGGCATGCTATCAGAGAGCTCCTTCTGCCTGGGCTGCTTTTTGGGGTAAGCGCTTTGTTTTTCCTTCAGTCAGTTGCAGGGTTCTCTAGGCAGGCCGGAGTTTATAGATTTCTAGAATTTTTAAGTGCTTGGAATTCACTTAGGAGAGGGATGTTTAATAGAGGTTTCTGGCTCACTGTTTTTTGGGATGGTGGGATACTCCTCTGTTTTTGAGCTATATTTTAATCTCTAAATGTATAAACCAGCAGTAGGTAAACATTAGGAGGAACCGGTCAAAGGTAACAGCGCTTTCTGGAACCGTCAAGTTCTTGTTCGGCAACGTAGTGACTGGTTTGATCTACTTCACAGATGGAGAGGCAAGTGGACTGCTCTCTTTGAAATAATAAAATTGAAAACATAAAGTTTGTCAAAGATGGCAGTGCATGTTTGCAGTCTGTTTATTGCTTTTGCCAGTGGTAGATAACATTTATAAGGAATCGGTCAAAGGAAAGAGCGCCTTCTGGAACTGTGAAGCTCTGTGTTGGCAACTCGGTGACTGGCTGGACCTACTGTCCATCTCCAGAGGGAAGCGGACTGCTGTTTTGAAATTAAAAAATACTAATAAAAAAAATAAAAATATGGTGCTGCTCTATGGCGCCCGGAGGACTGCCACTCTGCATGGCAGTTAAAAAGAATGTGGTTTGGAGATGGAGAGCCAGAGAGATGAAGCAGCTGGGAAGAGAGACACAAGTATTGCAGTAGGTAGGCTGTGGTTATGAGGTGCCTCAGGATGTGCTTTTTTTCTTGTTTCCGCCCTTCCCTCGTGCAGCCTTGGAGAGATGAAGTCCCCATGGTGTGGAGTGGTGCAAAAAGGTAAGAGGGTTGTCAGCCCGGTCAGTTTTCTTCACCAATGCTAAGGCAAGTCTTTGAAGAGAAACAGCCTGGTTGCTTGTGCTGCACCCTGTTGAACTAAGCCAGACCAAAACCAGGGCTGCCGTTCCTCCTGCTCTCTTTACCTCTTCTCATCTTGCAAAGGAATGGTCCAGCAATTCGGGTTAATAGGGGACAAGAGAACAAAGGGGTTTCAGAATAACTGCTAACTGTTATGACTATTGCATGGGGCACTATGCAAGTCTCTGACATCCAGCCAAGATGGACAAAGGAGAAGGACAAGGGAAAAGCCTGGGAGGAAGACTATGAGCCTTCAGTACGAGAGACCCGCAGAGGGACCACCAGAGACTGATAACACATGCGTCAGTGGGCGGGTTCGGATTCCAGGAACTAGTTATAATAACCCTGCCTTTTCTAGAAGTAGTAATGAATATGTATTAGCCTAGGAGCATAAAAACCAGCCGCCTGCTGTGACTTGTGTGCGTCTCGGTGGAGCAGAGACTCCCGGCGCACCCAGTGCTGTTTGCTTACCTCTATTCATTTAATAAATTGTAAACTTTGATTGTAATCCTATTTGGGACTTAGTCATTTATTACAACAGACAACCTTGTAAAATGCAGACAACCAGAATCCTTACAACAATTAAGTGGAAATCACGGTGTAAGAAACATTACCACCTCAAAGAGTAAAAGCCTCGAAAGAAATGTGACTTGTAACAGGCCAGCAGCTGTGTGTTTTTGGTGAAGCACCAGATAGAGTATGAACCTGGATTGCACAGTTAATGGGGAAACGGGAGGGTCCTGGTCCTTGGGAGGGGAAAAAAAAAAGTATATAAACTGTGTATGGAATCGGTAGGTGCCCTCCTGCTCGCGGGACACCCGCCATTGTAATCTCAAATAAAAATGCTGCTGTACTGAGATCCTCTCCTGAGCCTATGTTATTTCCCAAAGATTGATTCACGGTTTTAAGGTTTCAGGGATAGGGCCCTAGGGTTGGGTTTCAGGGTAAGCGTTCTCAGGGTTTATGTTTAGGATTTTAAGGTTTTTAGTTTTAGGGTTGGAGTTTTAACGGTTAGGATTTTAGGGATTTGAGGGTTAGGGTTTTAAGGGTTTCAGGGTTAGCGTGTTAGGGTTTTAGAGTTTTTTGGGTTGTAGTGTTGATAGTTTTTTTAGGGTTAGGTTCTTAGGGTTTTATTTTTGGACGGTTATTTACGGTTAGGGTTTTAAGATCTTATTATTTTTTTTTTTCAGGTTAGGTTCTCCTGGGTTAGGGTTTTGAGCGTCTTAATATTTTGGGTTGGGTTTGGGATTTGAGCGTCCTATTTTGGGGGGGTTTGGGATTTGAGCGTCTTAATTTTGTGGGCTTGGGCGCTGTGAGCGTCTTAAGTGTTTGGGTTAGGGCTTTTAGGCATAGGTCTTCAGGGGTTTAGTGTGGTGGATAGTTTGGGTTAGGTCTGTAGGGGTTTCGAGGATTTTTAGGGTTAGGGCTTGCGGCTTTTTTGTGTGAGGGCGGTAAGGGCTAGGGTTCCAGGGAGTGCTGTTAAATGTAGTTCTCGACGACTCGGCCTCTGATTGGCCGTGCCGGCTGTGCAGGGAATGCTGGTAGGTGTAGTTTTCCGGCACAAGGCTTTCCGGTAGGCCGCGTTGAGTGCCCAGAGCATGCCGGGAAATGTAGTTCTGGGACTCCGGACTTCCGGGAGGCCATGTTGGGTGCCCAGAGCACACCGGGAAATGCAGTTCTCGGGGACTAGGGCTGGGGCTAGGGTTAGAGTTTAGGGTGAGGGTTGGGGTTAGGGTTAGGGCTAGTGAATGCTGGTTCTCTGTGTTTGCAGATGACGGTGAGCGTGTTTAAACTAATTCCAGTTGAAGAAGTTTCAGTTACTTGCTTGGTGACATTATCAGTTCAACATTAAAAGCTGCAGCAAAAGCAAAAGGGGAGTTTTGCTTGTAGAAACACCACAGGTCTCTTGTCTGCTCTCGGAATGTTTTTGAGATAAACCAGATTTTAAAAAACAAAGGGAAAAAAAAAAACCACAGCTGCTTCTTTTGCTCTCTTCCTACTTTCTTGTGCTTTGCCCCTCCCCTTTCCCAGGTGATTGGGTTTGGGTGCTGGGCGGGGCCGAATGGTATATGAGCCCCAGGCATGCTATCAGAGAGCTCCTTCTGCTTGGGCTGCTCTTTGGGGTAAGTGCTTTGTTTTTCCTTCAGTCAGTTGCAGGGTTCTCTAGGCAGACTGGAGCCTATGGATTTCTGGATTTTAAGTGCTTGGAATTCACTCAGTAGCGGGATGTTTAGTAGGGGCTGCTGGCTCACTGTTTTTTTGGGATGGTGGGATACTCTTCTGTTTTTGAGCTATATTTTAGTCTCTAGATGTATAAACCCACTTGTGTAACTCTCCAGAGGACTAAAACCAGCTTGATTGAATGCTACATATGGCTTGGCAGCGTAGATGCAGCATTACCAAGAGACTGAGCAGGGTTGTATCAGAGTCACCTCTTTCATCTGCAAAGGGTAAGTTTGATTACCCCTGCCGGGGCTGCTGTGTGTGCATGTCTTTTTGGCATTTGTGGAGCTCAGTTGTTTTTCTTTGTGTGTGTGCATGTTTTTATTTATTTATTTATTTATTTTTATTTTTGAGGGTCAAACAGTGTGTTTGCTGAGCGTGGTTAGAATGAGGAGGTGGGGAGCTGCTCAGGACTGGAAGGTTTGGTTTCTAGGAGTATGCGGCATCCTTCCTGTGCGACGTGACTAATTGTTGGGCTGGAACGTTCCAGCTTTTGTGTGTGTTGGGCAATGTAGCTTGTGTAGTGTGTGTCGTGTGGTCTAGGCAGAGTTTGCTGTGGTGCAGTGGGCGAAGAATCTCAGGTAGAGCTGGTGAGCAGCTGAAGTACCAGAGCTGGGAAGAGAGAGGTCGTGCAGCAGGTACGCTGTGGCTGTGAGGTGCCTCAGACTGTGCTTTTCTGTCTTTTTTTTTGTTTTGTTTTGTTGTTTTTTTGCAGGTGCTTTGTGCGGTCGTGGACAGGAAAGGGAAATCCTCGTGTCGCGGAGCAGTGAGGGAAGGTGGGTGTTGTCAGCCTGGTCATCCCTTATCTGAAGCGAAGGGAAGACGCTCAGGTGTTTCCCTGTGAGGTTCCGAAGTGAGACTGTTTGGGATAGAGGAGCAGTGTGGCAGGTGGGTGCTTGCAAGCACAGTGGTTCTTTTGTCCTTTTGTGTTCCCAGGTGGCGTGGGTGATGCTGGCCGCTCCTTTCAAGCTTGGACCTAATTTGCAGGTCCAGAGGCAAGTGGAGTGCTGTTTTGAAAGGATAAAAGTAAAGCTGGGGTCGCTTATGTTGTTGAGGGATGGGTGCTACTGCTGGCAGCTGAATGTTTATCTTCTGCCTGTGTTTTGCCTTTCATTAGGCTGAAGTGCAGTGCAGGATGTCTCAACCAGCTGCCTCTGCAGTGACTCTGGTGCGTGATGAGCAGAGGTAGCTGTTAATTTTGGGGGTGTGGTTGTCACTGAAGTTATTTTCCTACATCCAATAGAGTAAAATTCCAGTTTGCCTTTTAGAGGTGCTATAAGTGGGTAAAGAGAAGAGATGGAAGCATGTGCCGCGTGGGGCAGGCAAGCGGCTGAGGTACAGGAGGGGATGAGAGTATGTGACTTTTTCCTGGGGGTGGAATGGAATTGATTGTTTTGGTGTATAGTCTGTTTTGCTCCGAGATCTTTCATTCATGGTAAATAAAAGTTTGAGCCAATTCCAGTTGGGAATGTTCCAGTTACGACCCAGCGAGTACTGTCCTTTTAATGTTAAAAAAAAATGCGGCAAAAGCATGGGTGCAGATCTGTTTCAGGTCTTGTGCATCATATTCGGTTCGAGATCGCGTCTGTTTCCATCCTCACTCTTGCAGAAGTCATCTGGGCCGCATCAGGAGCTCTTCCTTAGGAAATCAATTCCCAAGCGTCTTCTTAGGGGGTTTTCAGTCCCCATCCTTCTGGTCTCTTGTCTCGAAGGCAGGCTTTTTAGGCCTCCATCATCCCAGTTCTGGCAGTTGCTTCCAGTCGCGTGTCGTGACATTTGAGTCTCTCCTGGGGTCTGGTGCAGAGCACCTGTTCTGACTTGCTGTTGCTGTAGGGCTTTCTTTTTGGGGGTCACTTTTTCTTGTGCCTTGTGTTGTGTGTTTTGTTTGTAGTGTTTGTGGCGTGCCTGTGTGTGTGTACGTGTTTGGTCTGGAGCTGTCCTGCCTGGCAGTTAGTGATGACAGGTAACGTGGCAGTGCATGGGTGTACTAATACATTGTCTGGACTGTTTTGGTAAAGATATCCAGTCTGCCTCTGGGCACGTACTGAAGGGCAGCTGGCACAGTCATCTCTGTGGTGTTTGGCAGACTGGAGGGGGGAGAGTTGAGCTGCTTGCGAGCAACTGCTCGCATAGCACTTGAACGGTGTGCTTGAGGAGGTCTGTCGAATCTTGAAAGCTTACAGATATGGGGTTTTGAATTTTTTATTTTTATTTCTTTCCTGTCCCCAGTAGAGCGTAAACCTTTGGAGGAACCTGTCACAGGAAAGAGCTCCTTCTGGAACTGTTCAGCACTCGGTAGGCAACTCGGTGACTGGCTTGATCTACTTCTGAGGTGCTGAGGCAAGGGGGCTGCTGTTTTGAAACGATAGTATTGTAAATGGGGTCCCTTTTGTGTTGTTGAGGGATGGGTGCTAATGCTGGCAGCTGAATGATTGATTCTCTTGTGACTGTTTTCATTTGTTAAAGCTGAAACACAGTGTACGACACGGGACTTGACGACCAGAGCTGCTTTTGGCAAGGTGAGTGATGAACAGCTATAGAAGGTACTTTAGGGGTGCAGTTGTCACTGCAGTTACTGAACTACACCAAGTACGGTAAAAACCCTGTTTATATTTCAGGGGTGTTGTAGCTGGCCTAAGAGAGCAGATGGAAGCGTCTGCCTCGAGGGGAGGGGAGGGCACGGAGGTAAGGCAGCAGCTGAGAGTAACTGTCCCAGCTGTGCTGTGGCTTTGGATGCTGCTTCAGCCTATGCTTTTCTTTTTGTTTCACATTTGTCTCACACAGGCTGAGTGGGGCCAAGCTGCACTCTGAAGAGCAGCACGAGAAGGGCAGGCTGGTTGTGAGCTGGATTGGAGCAGAACTGCCAAGTAGCACGAGGTGAGTGCGAAGGGTATCCATCTTGCTTTGCAGGTGCCATGGCAGGCTCTCCACAGAAGCGGTTGAGGATTTGAGAAGAGGTTGCAGATGATCAAGGAGCGACACGTGCAGGGATGGCTTGAAAAGGGTATGTCTGCTTTCTCTTCTGTTTATCAGGTGTCCCAGGCAATGTGGGCTGTGGTGTTAGTCTTTAGAATCGGAACAAAGCAGGTGCTGAAATGCTGTGTCTGGTTTTTTTTGTGTTGGGGTTGCACCTTGGTGAGTGTAGGGATGGGTTTTAAGTGGGTGCAGCGGAGGGCCTGGCCCCAGTGTCCTGTAGTGTGTTTTGACCCATCAGCATAGCCTTTTGGTTCTCAGGTAGCCTACTGAAGTAAGTGATTTTTCCTGCGAGTGGAATGGAATTGATTTTTTTTTTTTTTGGCGTGCAATCAGTTCTGCTCCTAGATTTTTCTTTTTATGTAAATAAAAGATCGAGCTAATTCCAGATGGAAAAAAAAAAAATCAGTTACTTTCTTGGTCAGTTTGTCCTTTTAATATTCAAAGCTGCAGCAAAAGCATGGGGATTTTTGTTTCTAGAAACACCCTAGCTCTCCTGTCTGCACTCTGCGTGCTGTTGAGCTAAGCCATATAAATGAATAAAGAAACCACAGCTACTGCTCCTTTCTGATTTTTTTTTTTTTTTTTGTGCTTTCCCCCTTGCACTTTCCCAGGTGATTAGCTTCAGGTTCCAGGTGGGACCTAGTGGTAACTGAGTTGCAGGTATTCCATGACAGAGCTCCTTCTGCCTGGGCTGCTTTTTGGGGTAAGCGCTTTGTTTTTCCTTCAGTCAGTTGCAGGGTTCTTTAGGTGGGTCAGAGTCTATGGACTGATGCGTTTTCCAGTAGAAACCGGTACGCATATCTTTTTGAGTTGGTAACTGGTAGGATCTGTCACTGTAAAGCAATCTAGTAGTAGGTGCCTGTATTGCACGCAGCTCTTCCTCAGGTGAGTAGTTATTATGGCAGTTTTACGGATGGTATGGTGATGTTACTTTGTGTGTTTGCTTTGTGGTTCTGGGTCCATTCTGATTTTTGCAGAATTACGGGGCTTTTTGTGATTCTTTGCCTGTATGTCAAATATTATCAAAGTTACAACCTTGCTGTCAAAGTGATGGAGCAGGGTTTAGTTGAAATGTATCATGGAAGCTCCCTGTGTGAGCATGTGTCTGAAAATGGCAGCAGTGGGCACGTAAGGGGTAGTCTGTTTCAAGTTTAGGGACAGCTTGTTATATTTCTGGAGCTTTTGCCTGTGTGCTTTCTGTCTGTCGAGTCTTTAGACCATAAAGCCTTCTAGGCTTTATGTCCTTGAATTTACGTATTAGAAGTACGTTTATGAGGGGTTGCCAGGTACGTTGTTTTTGGGAAACTGTGGGGTATGGTTCCTTGAGTGCATAAGTGCAGTAGTGCCAAGAGAGTGAGCAGGGCCACCTTCTTCATCTCTGCAGAATAAGTCTGTTCGGGCACACTTCTCAGGCAAATGTAGTGAGCAGATGAGGGAAAGGAGCTGGGAACAGAGAGGTATTTCACAGTAGCATGTTGCATCAGTAGTAGTCAGCGTTGCGGAGGAGGTGGGTGTCAGGGCTGGCATGCTAGTGAATGCTGGTTCTCTGTTTTTGCAAGTGATGATGAACCTGTTTGACGTAATTCCATTTGAAAAAGTTCCAGTTACTGGCCTGGTCGTGTCGTCCTTTCAATGTTAAAAGCAGCAGCAAAAGCATGGGGATTGTTGCTTCTAGAAACACCACAGGTCACCTGTCTGCTCTCTGCATGTTTTTCAAGTAAAGCAGATCTTTAAAAAACAAACAAACAAACAACAAACAAACAAAGAAAAAAACAAACAACAAAAAAAAACAAAATAATAAAAAACAGCTGCTGCTGCTCCTGCTTTGTTTCTACTTCCTTGTGCTTTGCCCCTCCCCTTTTCCAGGTGATTGGGTTTGGGTGCTGGGCGGGGCCGAATGGTATATGAGCCCCAGGCATGCTATCAGAGAGCTCCTTCTGCCTGGGCTGCTTTTTGGGGTAAGCGCTTTGTTTTTCCTTCAGTCAGTTGCAGGGTTCTCTAGGCAGGCCGGAGTTTATAGATTTCTAGAATTTTTAAGTGCTTGGAATTCACTTAGGAGAGGGATGTTTAATAGAGGTTTCTGGCTCACTGTTTTTTGGGATGGTGGGATACTCCTCTGTTTTTGAGCTATATTTTAATCTCTAAATGTATAAACCAGCAGTAGGTAAACATTAGGAGGAACCGGTCAAAGGTAACAGCGCTTTCTGGAACCGTCAAGTTCTTGTTCGGCAACGTAGTGACTGGTTTGATCTACTTCACAGATGGAGAGGCAAGTGGACTGCTCTCTTTGAAATAATAAAATTGAAAACATAAAGTTTGTCAAAGATGGCAGTGCATGTTTGCAGTCTGTTTATTGCTTTTGCCAGTGGTAGATAACATTTATAAGGAATCGGTCAAAGGAAAGAGCGCCTTCTGGAACTGTGAAGCTCTGTGTTGGCAACTCGGTGACTGGCTGGACCTACTGTCCATCTCCAGAGGGAAGCGGACTGCTGTTTTGAAATTAAAAAATACTAATAAAAAAAATAAAAATATGGTGCTGCTCTATGGCGCCCGGAGGACTGCCACTCTGCATGGCAGTTAAAAAGAATGTGGTTTGGAGATGGAGAGCCAGAGAGATGAAGCAGCTGGGAAGAGAGACACAAGTATTGCAGTAGGTAGGCTGTGGTTATGAGGTGCCTCAGGATGTGCTTTTTTTCTTGTTTCCGCCCTTCCCTCGTGCAGCCTTGGAGAGATGAAGTCCCCATGGTGTGGAGTGGTGCAAAAAGGTAAGAGGGTTGTCAGCCCGGTCAGTTTTCTTCACCAATGCTAAGGCAAGTCTTTGAAGAGAAACAGCCTGGTTGCTTGTGCTGCACCCTGTTGAACTAAGCCAGACCAAAACCAGGGCTGCCGTTCCTCCTGCTCTCTTTACCTCTTCTCATCTTGCAAAGGAATGGTCCAGCAATTCGGGTTAATAGGGGACAAGAGAACAAAGGGGTTTCAGAATAACTGCTAACTGTTATGACTATTGCATGGGGCACTATGCAAGTCTCTGACATCCAGCCAAGATGGACAAAGGAGAAGGACAAGGGAAAAGCCTGGGAGGAAGACTATGAGCCTTCAGTACGAGAGACCCGCAGAGGGACCACCAGAGACTGATAACACATGCGTCAGTGGGCGGGTTCGGATTCCAGGAACTAGTTATAATAACCCTGCCTTTTCTAGAAGTAGTAATGAATATGTATTAGCCTAGGAGCATAAAAACCAGCCGCCTGCTGTGACTTGTGTGCGTCTCGGTGGAGCAGAGACTCCCGGCGCACCCAGTGCTGTTTGCTTACCTCTATTCATTTAATAAATTGTAAACTTTGATTGTAATCCTATTTGGGACTTAGTCATTTATTACAACAGACAACCTTGTAAAATGCAGACAACCAGAATCCTTACAACAATTAAGTGGAAATCACGGTGTAAGAAACATTACCACCTCAAAGAGTAAAAGCCTCGAAAGAAATGTGACTTGTAACAGGCCAGCAGCTGTGTGTTTTTGGTGAAGCACCAGATAGAGTATGAACCTGGATTGCACAGTTAATGGGGAAACGGGAGGGTCCTGGTCCTTGGGAGGGGAAAAAAAAAAGTATATAAACTGTGTATGGAATCGGTAGGTGCCCTCCTGCTCGCGGGACACCCGCCATTGTAATCTCAAATAAAAATGCTGCTGTACTGAGATCCTCTCCTGAGCCTATGTTATTTCCCAAAGATTGATTCACGGTTTTAAGGTTTCAGGGATAGGGCCCTAGGGTTGGGTTTCAGGGTAAGCGTTCTCAGGGTTTATGTTTAGGATTTTAAGGTTTTTAGTTTTAGGGTTGGAGTTTTAACGGTTAGGATTTTAGGGATTTGAGGGTTAGGGTTTTAAGGGTTTCAGGGTTAGCGTGTTAGGGTTTTAGAGTTTTTTGGGTTGTAGTGTTGATAGTTTTTTTAGGGTTAGGTTCTTAGGGTTTTATTTTTGGACGGTTATTTACGGTTAGGGTTTTAAGATCTTATTATTTTTTTTTTTCAGGTTAGGTTCTCCTGGGTTAGGGTTTTGAGCGTCTTAATATTTTGGGTTGGGTTTGGGATTTGAGCGTCCTATTTTGGGGGGGTTTGGGATTTGAGCGTCTTAATTTTGTGGGCTTGGGCGCTGTGAGCGTCTTAAGTGTTTGGGTTAGGGCTTTTAGGCATAGGTCTTCAGGGGTTTAGTGTGGTGGATAGTTTGGGTTAGGTCTGTAGGGGTTTCGAGGATTTTTAGGGTTAGGGCTTGCGGCTTTTTTGTGTGAGGGCGGTAAGGGCTAGGGTTCCAGGGAGTGCTGTTAAATGTAGTTCTCGACGACTCGGCCTCTGATTGGCCGTGCCGGCTGTGCAGGGAATGCTGGTAGGTGTAGTTTTCCGGCACAAGGCTTTCCGGTAGGCCGCGTTGAGTGCCCAGAGCATGCCGGGAAATGTAGTTCTGGGACTCCGGACTTCCGGGAGGCCATGTTGGGTGCCCAGAGCACACCGGGAAATGCAGTTCTCGGGGACTAGGGCTGGGGCTAGGGTTAGAGTTTAGGGTGAGGGTTGGGGTTAGGGTTAGGGCTAGTGAATGCTGGTTCTCTGTGTTTGCAGATGACGGTGAGCGTGTTTAAACTAATTCCAGTTGAAGAAGTTTCAGTTACTTGCTTGGTGACATTATCAGTTCAACATTAAAAGCTGCAGCAAAAGCAAAAGGGGAGTTTTGCTTGTAGAAACACCACAGGTCTCTTGTCTGCTCTCGGAATGTTTTTGAGATAAACCAGATTTTAAAAAACAAAGGGAAAAAAAAAAACCACAGCTGCTTCTTTTGCTCTCTTCCTACTTTCTTGTGCTTTGCCCCTCCCCTTTCCCAGGTGATTGGGTTTGGGTGCTGGGCGGGGCCGAATGGTATATGAGCCCCAGGCATGCTATCAGAGAGCTCCTTCTGCTTGGGCTGCTCTTTGGGGTAAGTGCTTTGTTTTTCCTTCAGTCAGTTGCAGGGTTCTCTAGGCAGACTGGAGCCTATGGATTTCTGGATTTTAAGTGCTTGGAATTCACTCAGTAGCGGGATGTTTAGTAGGGGCTGCTGGCTCACTGTTTTTTTGGGATGGTGGGATACTCTTCTGTTTTTGAGCTATATTTTAGTCTCTAGATGTATAAACCCACTTGTGTAACTCTCCAGAGGACTAAAACCAGCTTGATTGAATGCTACATATGGCTTGGCAGCGTAGATGCAGCATTACCAAGAGACTGAGCAGGGTTGTATCAGAGTCACCTCTTTCATCTGCAAAGGGTAAGTTTGATTACCCCTGCCGGGGCTGCTGTGTGTGCATGTCTTTTTGGCATTTGTGGAGCTCAGTTGTTTTTCTTTGTGTGTGTGCATGTTTTTATTTATTTATTTATTTATTTTTATTTTTGAGGGTCAAACAGTGTGTTTGCTGAGCGTGGTTAGAATGAGGAGGTGGGGAGCTGCTCAGGACTGGAAGGTTTGGTTTCTAGGAGTATGCGGCATCCTTCCTGTGCGACGTGACTAATTGTTGGGCTGGAACGTTCCAGCTTTTGTGTGTGTTGGGCAATGTAGCTTGTGTAGTGTGTGTCGTGTGGTCTAGGCAGAGTTTGCTGTGGTGCAGTGGGCGAAGAATCTCAGGTAGAGCTGGTGAGCAGCTGAAGTACCAGAGCTGGGAAGAGAGAGGTCGTGCAGCAGGTACGCTGTGGCTGTGAGGTGCCTCAGACTGTGCTTTTCTGTCTTTTTTTTTGTTTTGTTTTGTTGTTTTTTTGCAGGTGCTTTGTGCGGTCGTGGACAGGAAAGGGAAATCCTCGTGTCGCGGAGCAGTGAGGGAAGGTGGGTGTTGTCAGCCTGGTCATCCCTTATCTGAAGCGAAGGGAAGACGCTCAGGTGTTTCCCTGTGAGGTTCCGAAGTGAGACTGTTTGGGATAGAGGAGCAGTGTGGCAGGTGGGTGCTTGCAAGCACAGTGGTTCTTTTGTCCTTTTGTGTTCCCAGGTGGCGTGGGTGATGCTGGCCGCTCCTTTCAAGCTTGGACCTAATTTGCAGGTCCAGAGGCAAGTGGAGTGCTGTTTTGAAAGGATAAAAGTAAAGCTGGGGTCGCTTATGTTGTTGAGGGATGGGTGCTACTGCTGGCAGCTGAATGTTTATCTTCTGCCTGTGTTTTGCCTTTCATTAGGCTGAAGTGCAGTGCAGGATGTCTCAACCAGCTGCCTCTGCAGTGACTCTGGTGCGTGATGAGCAGAGGTAGCTGTTAATTTTGGGGGTGTGGTTGTCACTGAAGTTATTTTCCTACATCCAATAGAGTAAAATTCCAGTTTGCCTTTTAGAGGTGCTATAAGTGGGTAAAGAGAAGAGATGGAAGCATGTGCCGCGTGGGGCAGGCAAGCGGCTGAGGTACAGGAGGGGATGAGAGTATGTGACTTTTTCCTGGGGGTGGAATGGAATTGATTGTTTTGGTGTATAGTCTGTTTTGCTCCGAGATCTTTCATTCATGGTAAATAAAAGTTTGAGCCAATTCCAGTTGGGAATGTTCCAGTTACGACCCAGCGAGTACTGTCCTTTTAATGTTAAAAAAAAATGCGGCAAAAGCATGGGTGCAGATCTGTTTCAGGTCTTGTGCATCATATTCGGTTCGAGATCGCGTCTGTTTCCATCCTCACTCTTGCAGAAGTCATCTGGGCCGCATCAGGAGCTCTTCCTTAGGAAATCAATTCCCAAGCGTCTTCTTAGGGGGTTTTCAGTCCCCATCCTTCTGGTCTCTTGTCTCGAAGGCAGGCTTTTTAGGCCTCCATCATCCCAGTTCTGGCAGTTGCTTCCAGTCGCGTGTCGTGACATTTGAGTCTCTCCTGGGGTCTGGTGCAGAGCACCTGTTCTGACTTGCTGTTGCTGTAGGGCTTTCTTTTTGGGGGTCACTTTTTCTTGTGCCTTGTGTTGTGTGTTTTGTTTGTAGTGTTTGTGGCGTGCCTGTGTGTGTGTACGTGTTTGGTCTGGAGCTGTCCTGCCTGGCAGTTAGTGATGACAGGTAACGTGGCAGTGCATGGGTGTACTAATACATTGTCTGGACTGTTTTGGTAAAGATATCCAGTCTGCCTCTGGGCACGTACTGAAGGGCAGCTGGCACAGTCATCTCTGTGGTGTTTGGCAGACTGGAGGGGGGAGAGTTGAGCTGCTTGCGAGCAACTGCTCGCATAGCACTTGAACGGTGTGCTTGAGGAGGTCTGTCGAATCTTGAAAGCTTACAGATATGGGGTTTTGAATTTTTTATTTTTATTTCTTTCCTGTCCCCAGTAGAGCGTAAACCTTTGGAGGAACCTGTCACAGGAAAGAGCTCCTTCTGGAACTGTTCAGCACTCGGTAGGCAACTCGGTGACTGGCTTGATCTACTTCTGAGGTGCTGAGGCAAGGGGGCTGCTGTTTTGAAACGATAGTATTGTAAATGGGGTCCCTTTTGTGTTGTTGAGGGATGGGTGCTAATGCTGGCAGCTGAATGATTGATTCTCTTGTGACTGTTTTCATTTGTTAAAGCTGAAACACAGTGTACGACACGGGACTTGACGACCAGAGCTGCTTTTGGCAAGGTGAGTGATGAACAGCTATAGAAGGTACTTTAGGGGTGCAGTTGTCACTGCAGTTACTGAACTACACCAAGTACGGTAAAAACCCTGTTTATATTTCAGGGGTGTTGTAGCTGGCCTAAGAGAGCAGATGGAAGCGTCTGCCTCGAGGGGAGGGGAGGGCACGGAGGTAAGGCAGCAGCTGAGAGTAACTGTCCCAGCTGTGCTGTGGCTTTGGATGCTGCTTCAGCCTATGCTTTTCTTTTTGTTTCACATTTGTCTCACACAGGCTGAGTGGGGCCAAGCTGCACTCTGAAGAGCAGCACGAGAAGGGCAGGCTGGTTGTGAGCTGGATTGGAGCAGAACTGCCAAGTAGCACGAGGTGAGTGCGAAGGGTATCCATCTTGCTTTGCAGGTGCCATGGCAGGCTCTCCACAGAAGCGGTTGAGGATTTGAGAAGAGGTTGCAGATGATCAAGGAGCGACACGTGCAGGGATGGCTTGAAAAGGGTATGTCTGCTTTCTCTTCTGTTTATCAGGTGTCCCAGGCAATGTGGGCTGTGGTGTTAGTCTTTAGAATCGGAACAAAGCAGGTGCTGAAATGCTGTGTCTGGTTTTTTTTGTGTTGGGGTTGCACCTTGGTGAGTGTAGGGATGGGTTTTAAGTGGGTGCAGCGGAGGGCCTGGCCCCAGTGTCCTGTAGTGTGTTTTGACCCATCAGCATAGCCTTTTGGTTCTCAGGTAGCCTACTGAAGTAAGTGATTTTTCCTGCGAGTGGAATGGAATTGATTTTTTTTTTTTTTGGCGTGCAATCAGTTCTGCTCCTAGATTTTTCTTTTTATGTAAATAAAAGATCGAGCTAATTCCAGATGGAAAAAAAAAAAATCAGTTACTTTCTTGGTCAGTTTGTCCTTTTAATATTCAAAGCTGCAGCAAAAGCATGGGGATTTTTGTTTCTAGAAACACCCTAGCTCTCCTGTCTGCACTCTGCGTGCTGTTGAGCTAAGCCATATAAACGAATAAAGAAACCACAGCTACTGCTCCTTTCTGATTTTTTTTTTTTTTTTTGTGCTTTCCCCCTTGCACTTTCCCAGGTGATTAGCTTCAGGTTCCAGGTGGGACCTAGTGGTAACTGAGTTGCAGGTATTCCATGACAGAGCTCCTTCTGCCTGGGCTGCTTTTTGGGGTAAGCGCTTTGTTTTTCCTTCAGTCAGTTGCAGGGTTCTTTAGGTGGGTCAGAGTCTATGGACTGATGCGTTTTCCAGTAGAAACCGGTACGCATGTCTTTTTGAGTTGGTAACTGGTAGGATCTGTCACTGTAAAGCAATCTAGTAGTAGGTGCCTGTATTGCACGCAGCTCTTCCTCAGGTGAGTAGTTATGGCAGTTTTACGGATGGTATGGTGATGTTACTTTGTGTGTTTGCTTTGTGGTTCTGGGTCCATTCTGATTTTTGCAGAATTACGGGGCTTTTTGTGATTCTTTGCCTGTATGTCAAATATTATCAAAGTTACAACCTTGCTGTCAAAGTGATGGAGCAGGGTTTAGTTGAAATGTATCATGGAAGCTCCCTGTGTGAGCATGTGTCTGAAAATGGCAGCAGTGGGCACGTAAGGGGTAGTCTGTTTCAAGTTTAGGGACAGCTTGTTATATTTCTGGAGCTTTTGCCTGTGTGTTTTCTGTCTGTCGAGTCTTTAGACCATAAAGCCTTCTAGGCTTTATGTCCTTGAATTTACGTATTAGAAGTACGTTTATGAGGGGTTGCCAGGTACGTTGTTTTTGGGAAACTGTGGGGTATGGTTCCTTGAGTGCATAAGTGCAGTAGTGCCAAGAGAGTGAGCAGGGCCACCTTCTTCATCTCTGCAGAATAAGTCTGTTCGGGCACACTTCTCAGGCAAATGTAGTGAGCAGATGAGGGAAAGGAGCTGGGAACAGAGAGGTATTTCACAGTAGCATGTTGCATCAGTAGTAGTCAGCGTTGCGGAGGAGGTGGGTGTCAGGGCTGGCATGCTAGTGAATGCTGGTTCTCTGTTTTTGCAAGTGATGATGAACCTGTTTGACGTAATTCCATTTGAAAAAGTTCCAGTTACTGGCCTGGTCGTGTCGTCCTTTCAATGTTAAAAGCAGCAGCAAAAGCATGGGGATTGTTGCTTCTAGAAACACCACAGGTCACCTGTCTGCTCTCTGCATGTTTTTCAAGTAAAGCAGATCTTTAAAAAACAAACAAACAAACAACAAACAAACAAAGAAAAAAACAAACAACAAAAAAAAACAAAATAATAAAAAACAGCTGCTGCTGCTCCTGCTTTGTTTCTACTTCCTTGTGCTTTGCCCCTCCCCTTTTCCAGGTGATTGGGTTTGGGTGCTGGGCGGGGCCGAATGGTATATGAGCCCCAGGCATGCTATCAGAGAGCTCCTTCTGCCTGGGCTGCTTTTTGGGGTAAGCGCTTTGTTTTTCCTTCAGTCAGTTGCAGGGTTCTCTAGGCAGGCCGGAGTTTATAGATTTCTAGAATTTTTAAGTGCTTGGAATTCACTTAGGAGAGGGATGTTTAATAGAGGTTTCTGGCTCACTGTTTTTTGGGATGGTGGGATACTCCTCTGTTTTTGAGCTATATTTTAATCTCTAAATGTATAAACCAGCAGTAGGTAAACATTAGGAGGAACCGGTCAAAGGTAACAGCGCTTTCTGGAACCGTCAAGTTCTTGTTCGGCAACGTAGTGACTGGTTTGATCTACTTCACAGATGGAGAGGCAAGTGGACTGCTCTCTTTGAAATAATAAAATTGAAAACATAAAGTTTGTCAAAGATGGCAGTGCATGTTTGCAGTCTGTTTATTGCTTTTGCCAGTGGTAGATAACATTTATAAGGAATCGGTCAAAGGAAAGAGCGCCTTCTGGAACTGTGAAGCTCTGTGTTGGCAACTCGGTGACTGGCTGGACCTACTGTCCATCTCCAGAGGGAAGCGGACTGCTGTTTTGAAATTAAAAAATACTAATAAAAAAAATAAAAATATGGTGCTGCTCTATGGCGCCCGGAGGACTGCCACTCTGCATGGCAGTTAAAAAGAATGTGGTTTGGAGATGGAGAGCCACAGAGATGAAGCAGCTGGGAAGAGAGACACAAGTATTGCAGTAGGTAGGCTGTGGTTATGAGGTGCCTCAGGATGTGCTTTTTTTCTTGTTTCCGCCCTTCCCTCGTGCAGCCTTGGAGAGATGAAGTCCCCATGGTGTGGAGTGGTGCAAAAAGGTAAGAGGGTTGTCAGCCCGGTCAGTTTTCTTCACCAATGCTAAGGCAAGTCTTTGAAGAGAAACAGCCTGGTTGCTTGTGCTGCACCCTGTTGAACTAAGCCAGACCAAAACCAGGGCTGCCGTTCCTCCTGCTCTCTTTACCTCTTCTCATCTTGCAAAGGAATGGTCCAGCAATTCGGGTTAATAGGGGACAAGAGAACAAAGGGGTTTCAGAATAACTGCTAACTGTTATGACTATTGCATGGGGCACTATGCAAGTCTCTGACATCCAGCCAAGATGGACAAAGGAGAAGGACAAGGGAAAAGCCTGGGAGGAAGACTATGAGCCTTCAGTACGAGAGACCCGCAGAGGGACCACCAGAGACTGATAACACATGCGTCAGTGGGCGGGTTCGGATTCCAGGAACTAGTTATAATAACCCTGCCTTTTCTAGAAGTAGTAATGAATATGTATTAGCCTAGGAGCATAAAAACCAGCCGCCTGCTGTGACTTGTGTGCGTCTCGGTGGAGCAGAGACTCCCGGCGCACCCAGTGCTGTTTGCTTACCTCTATTCATTTAATAAATTGTAAACTTTGATTGTAATCCTATTTGGGACTTAGTCATTTATTACAACAGACAACCTTGTAAAATGCAGACAACCAGAATCCTTACAACAATTAAGTGGAAATCACGGTGTAAGAAACATTACCACCTCAAAGAGTAAAAGCCTCGAAAGAAATGTGACTTGTAACAGGCCAGCAGCTGTGTGTTTTTGGTGAAGCACCAGATAGAGTATGAACCTGGATTGCACAGTTAATGGGGAAACGGGAGGGTCCTGGTCCTTGGGAGGGGAAAAAAAAAAGTATATAAACTGTGTATGGAATCGGTAGGTGCCCTCCTGCTCGCGGGACACCCGCCATTGTAATCTCAAATAAAAATGCTGCTGTACTGAGATCCTCTCCTGAGCCTATGTTATTTCCCAAAGATTGATTCACGGTTTTAAGGTTTCAGGGATAGGGCCCTAGGGTTGGGTTTCAGGGTAAGCGTTCTCAGGGTTTATGTTTAGGATTTTAAGGTTTTTAGTTTTAGGGTTGGAGTTTTAACGGTTAGGATTTTAGGGATTTGAGGGTTAGGGTTTTAAGGGTTTCAGGGTTAGCGTGTTAGGGTTTTAGAGTTTTTTGGGTTGTAGTGTTGATAGTTTTTTTAGGGTTAGGTTCTTAGGGTTTTATTTTTGGACGGTTATTTACGGTTAGGGTTTTAAGATCTTATTATTTTTTTTTTTCAGGTTAGGTTCTCCTGGGTTAGGGTTTTGAGCGTCTTAATATTTTGGGTTGGGTTTGGGATTTGAGCGTCCTATTTTGGGGGGGTTTGGGATTTGAGCGTCTTAATTTTGTGGGCTTGGGCGCTGTGAGCGTCTTAAGTGTTTGGGTTAGGGCTTTTAGGCATAGGTCTTCAGGGGTTTAGTGTGGTGGATAGTTTGGGTTAGGTCTGTAGGGGTTTCGAGGATTTTTAGGGTTAGGGCTTGCGGCTTTTTTGTGTGAGGGCGGTAAGGGCTAGGGTTCCAGGGAGTGCTGTTAAATGGAGTTCTCGACGACTCGGCCTCTGATTGGCCGTGCCGGCTGTGCAGGGAATGCTGGTAGGTGTAGTTTTCCGGCACAAGGCTTTCCGGTAGGCCGCGTTGAGTGCCCAGAGCATGCCGGGAAATGTAGTTCTGGGACTCCGGACTTCCGGGAGGCCATGCAGAGCGCCCAGAGCATACCGGGAAATGCAGTTCTCGGGGACTAGGGCTGGGGTTAGGGTTAGGGCTAGTGAATGCTGGTTCTCTGTGTTTGCAGATGACGGTGAGCGTGTTTAAACTAATTCCAGTTGAAGAAGTGTCAGTTACTTGCTTGGTGACATTATCAGTTCAACATTAAAAGCTGCAGCAAAAGCAAAAGGGGATTTTTGCTTCCAGAAACACCCCAGTTCTCCTGTCTGCACTCTGCATGCTGTTGAGCTAAGCCTTATGAATAAGTAAATAAACCAGAGCTGCTGCTGCTCCTCTTTTTGCTTTTTTGTGCTTTCCCCGCATGCGACCTCTGCCGCCGCCTGCTGGTGGAAAACGAGTACTGCAGGCGGCCGGTGGCCGCGCATGCTCGGTGACGCCCGAGGGCGCCCCTCTGCCGCCACCTGCTGGTGGAAAACGAGTACTGCAGGCGGCCGGGGGGAGCTCATGCCCGGTGACGCCCGAGGGCGCCCCTCTGCCGCCGCCTGCTGGTGGAAAAGAGTACTGCAGGCGGCCAGGGTCCGCGCATGCGCGTTGCTTATTACGTCTTTTTTTTTTTTTGATGTGTAATTTCCTACGCTCCTAGATTTTTCTTCAAATGTAAATGAAAGGTTCTTGCTAATTCCCGTTGAAAATATTTCATTTACTTTCTTGGTTGTATTGTCCTTTCTATGTTCAAAGCTGAGGCAAAAATACGGTAAATTTTGCTTCTAGAAACACCGCAGTTCTTTTGTCTGCACTCCGCATGCTGTAAACTAGGGATAGGTGACAAATAAATAAAAAAATAAATAAAAGAACACAGCTGCTGCTCCTGCTCTCTTTCTTGTTTTTTGCCCCCTTCTCTTTCCCAGGTGATTGGGTTTGGGTGCTGGGCGGGGCCAAATGTTATACGAGCCCTAGGCATTCTATCAGAGAGCTCCTTCTGCGTGGGCTGCTCTTTGGGGTCGGTGCTTTGTTTATTCTTCTGTTAGCTACATGCAGGGTTCTTTTCGTGGGTCAGAGTCTTGTACGATATTTTAGAGGAAACCAATCTAGTAGTACGTGCATTTATTGCATGAAGCTCTTTGGAGGTGATTAATTGTTATAGCACTTTTATGGATAGGAGGTCAATGTTGTTTTGTGTGTTTGCTTTGTTGTTCTAGGTCCCTCATGATTTTTGCAGGGTTATAGGGCAGATGCCACCAGGTCTACCCCTTTTGTTGTTTTTGTTTTGTTTGATTTATTTTTCTTATTTTCTTTTTCGGAAGGGGGTTTGCGATTTGAGCGTCCTATTTTGGGGGGGTTTGGGATTTGAGCATCCTAATTTTGTGGGCTTGGGCGCTGTGAGCGTCTTAAGTGTTTGGGTTAGGGCTTTTAGGCATAGGTCTTCAGGGGTTTAGTGTGGTGGATAGTTTGGGTTAGGTCTGTAGGGGTTTCGAGGATTTTTAGGGTTAGGGCTTGCGGCTTTTTTGTGCAAGGGCGGTAAGGGCTAGGGTTCCAGGGAGTGCTGTTAAATGGAGTTCTCGACGACACGGCCTCTGATTGGCCGTGCCGGCTGTGCAGGGAATGCTGGTAGGTGTAGTTTTCCGGCACAAGGCTTTCCGGTAGGCCGCGTTGAGTGCCCAGAGCATGCCGGGAAATGTAGTTCTGGGACTCCGGACTTCCGGGAGGCCATGCAGAGCGCCCAGAGCATACCGGGAAATGCAGTTCTGGGACTCCGAACTTCCGGGAGGCCATGTTGAGCGCCCAGAGCACACCGGGAAATGTAGTTCTGGGACTCCGAACTTCCGGGAGGCCATGTTGGGTGCCCAGAGCACACCGGGAAATGCAGTTCTCGGGGACTAGGGCTGGGGCTAGGGTTAGAGTTTAGGGTGAGGGTTGGGGTTAGGGTTAGGGCTAGTGAATGCTGGTTCTCTGTGTTTGCAGATGACGGTGAGCGTGTTTAAACTAATTCCAGTTGAAGAAGTTTCAGTTACTTGCTTGGTGACATTATCAGTTCAACATTAAAAGCTGCAGCAAAAGCAAAAGGGGAGTTTTGCTTGTAGAAACACCACAGGTCTCTTGTCTGCTCTCGGAATGTTTTTGAGATAAACCAGATTTTAAAAAACAAAGGGAAAAAAAAAAACCACAGCTGCTTCTTTTGCTCTCTTCCTACTTTCTTGTGCTTTGCCCCTCCCCTTTCCCAGGTGATTGGGTTTGGGTGCTGGGCGGGGCCGAATGGTATATGAGCCCCAGGCATGCTATCAGAGAGCTCCTTCTGCTTGGGCTGCTCTTTGGGGTAAGTGCTTTGTTTTTCCTTCAGTCAGTTGCAGGGTTCTCTAGGCAGACTGGAGCCTATGGATTTCTGGATTTTAAGTGCTTGGAATTCACTCAGTAGCGGGATGTTTAGTAGGGGCTGCTGGCTCACTGTTTTTTTTGGGATGGTGGGATACTCTTCTGTTTTTGAGCTATATTTTAGTCTCTAGATGTATAAACCCACTTGTGTAACTCTCCAGAGGACTAAAACCAGCTTGATTGAATGCTACATATGGCTTGGCAGCGTAGATGCAGCATTACCAAGAGACTGAGCAGGGTTGTATCAGAGTCACCTCTTTCATCTGCAAAGGGTAAGTTTGATTACCCCTGCCGGGGCTGCTGTGTGTGCATGTCTTTTTGGCATTTGTGGAGCTCAGTTGTTTTTCTTTGTGTGTGTGCATGTTTTTATTTATTTATTTATTTATTTTTATTTTTGAGGGTCAAACAGTGTGTTTGCTGAGCGTGGTTAGAATGAGGAGGTGGGGAGCTGCTCAGGACTGGAAGGTTTGGTTTCTAGGAGTATGCGGCATCCTTCCTGTGCGACGTGACTAATTGTTGGGCTGGAACGTTCCAGCTTTTGTGTGTGTTGGGCAATGTAGCTTGTGTAGTGTGTGTCGTGTGGTCTAGGCAGAGTTTGCTGTGGTGCAGTGGGCGAAGAATCTCAGGTAGAGCTGGTGAGCAGCTGAAGTACCAGAGCTGGGAAGAGAGAGGTCGTGCAGCAGGTACGCTGTGGCTGTGAGGTGCCTCAGACTGTGCTTTTCTGTCTTTTTTTTTGTTTTGTTTTGTTGTTTTTTTGCAGGTGCTTTGTGCGGTCGTGGACAGGAAAGGGAAATCCTCGTGTCGCGGAGCAGTGAGGGAAGGTGGGTGTTGTCAGCCTGGTCATCCCTTATCTGAAGCGAAGGGAAGACGCTCAGGTGTTTCCCTGTGAGGTTCCGAAGTGAGACTGTTTGGGATAGAGGAGCAGTGTGGCAGGTGGGTGCTTGCAAGCACAGTGGTTCTTTTGTCCTTTTGTGTTCCCAGGTGGCGTGGGTGATGCTGGCCGCTCCTTTCAAGCTTGGACCTAATTTGCAGGTCCAGAGGCAAGTGGAGTGCTGTTTTGAAAGGATAAAAGTAAAGCTGGGGTCGCTTATGTTGTTGAGGGATGGGTGCTACTGCTGGCAGCTGAATGTTTATCTTCTGCCTGTGTTTTGCCTTTCATTAGGCTGAAGTGCAGTGCAGGATGTCTCAACCAGCTGCCTCTGCAGTGACTCTGGTGCGTGATGAGCAGAGGTAGCTGTTAATTTTGGGGGTGTGGTTGTCACTGAAGTTATTTTCCTACATCCAATAGAGTAAAATTCCAGTTTGCCTTTTAGAGGTGCTATAAGTGGGTAAAGAGAAGAGATGGAAGCATGTGCCGCGTGGGGCAGGCAAGCGGCTGAGGTACAGGAGGGGATGAGAGTATGTGACTTTTTCCTGGGGGTGGAATGGAATTGATTGTTTTGGTGTATAGTCTGTTTTGCTCCGAGATCTTTCATTCATGGTAAATAAAAGTTTGAGCCAATTCCAGTTGGGAATGTTCCAGTTACGACCCAGCGAGTACTGTCCTTTTAATGTTAAAAAAAAATGCGGCAAAAGCATGGGTGCAGATCTGTTTCAGGTCTTGTGCATCATATTCGGTTCGAGATCGCGTCTGTTTCCATCCTCACTCTTGCAGAAGTCATCTGGGCCGCATCAGGAGCTCTTCCTTAGGAAATCAATTCCCAAGCGTCTTCTTAGGGGGTTTTCAGTCCCCATCCTTCTGGTCTCTTGTCTCGAAGGCAGGCTTTTTAGGCCTCCATCATCCCAGTTCTGGCAGTTGCTTCCAGTCGCGTGTCGTGACATTTGAGTCTCTCCTGGGGTCTGGTGCAGAGCACCTGTTCTGACTTGCTGTTGCTGTAGGGCTTTCTTTTTGGGGGTCACTTTTTCTTGTGCCTTGTGTTGTGTGTTTTGTTTGTAGTGTTTGTGGCGTGCCTGTGTGTGTGTACGTGTTTGGTCTGGAGCTGTCCTGCCTGGCAGTTAGTGATGACAGGTAACGTGGCAGTGCATGGGTGTACTAATACATTGTCTGGACTGTTTTGGTAAAGATATCCAGTCTGCCTCTGGGCACGTACTGAAGGGCAGCTGGCACAGTCATCTCTGTGGTGTTTGGCAGACTGGAGGGGGGAGAGTTGAGCTGCTTGCGAGCAACTGCTCGCATAGCACTTGAACGGTGTGCTTGAGGAGGTCTGTCGAATCTTGAAAGCTTACAGATATGGGGTTTTGAATTTTTTATTTTTATTTCTTTCCTGTCCCCAGTAGAGCGTAAACCTTTGGAGGAACCTGTCACAGGAAAGAGCTCCTTCTGGAACTGTTCAGCACTCGGTAGGCAACTCGGTGACTGGCTTGATCTACTTCTGAGGTGCTGAGGCAAGGGGGCTGCTGTTTTGAAACGATAGTATTGTAAATGGGGTCCCTTTTGTGTTGTTGAGGGATGGGTGCTAATGCTGGCAGCTGAATGATTGATTCTCTTGTGACTGTTTTCATTTGTTAAAGCTGAAACACAGTGTACGACACGGGACTTGACGACCAGAGCTGCTTTTGGCAAGGTGAGTGATGAACAGCTATAGAAGGTACTTTAGGGGTGCAGTTGTCACTGCAGTTACTGAACTACACCAAGTACGGTAAAAACCCTGTTTATATTTCAGGGGTGTTGTAGCTGGCCTAAGAGAGCAGATGGAAGCGTCTGCCTCGAGGGGAGGGGAGGGCACGGAGGTAAGGCAGCAGCTGAGAGTAACTGTCCCAGCTGTGCTGTGGCTTTGGATGCTGCTTCAGCCTATGCTTTTCTTTTTGTTTCACATTTGTCTCACACAGGCTGAGTGGGGCCAAGCTGCACTCTGAAGAGCAGCACGAGAAGGGCAGGCTGGTTGTGAGCTGGATTGGAGCAGAACTGCCAAGTAGCACGAGGTGAGTGCGAAGGGTATCCATCTTGCTTTGCAGGTGCCATGGCAGGCTCTCCACAGAAGCGGTTGAGGATTTGAGAAGAGGTTGCAGATGATCAAGGAGCGACACGTGCAGGGATGGCTTGAAAAGGGTATGTCTGCTTTCTCTTCTGTTTATCAGGTGTCCCAGGCAATGTGGGCTGTGGTGTTAGTCTTTAGAATCGGAACAAAGCAGGTGCTGAAATGCTGTGTCTGTTTTTTTTTGTGTTGGGGTTGCACCTTGGTGAGTGTAGGGATGGGTTTTAAGTGGGTGCAGCGGAGGGCCTGGCCCCAGTGTCCTGTAGTGTGTTTTGACCCATCAGCATAGCCTTTTGGTTCTCAGGTAGCCTACTGAAGTAAGTGATTTTTCCTGCGAGTGGAATGGAATTGATTTTTTTTTTTTTTGGCGTGCAATCAGTTCTGCTCCTAGATTTTTCTTTTTATGTAAATAAAAGATCGAGCTAATTCCAGATGGAAAAAAAAAAAATCAGTTACTTTCTTGGTCAGTTTGTCCTTTTAATATTCAAAGCTGCAGCAAAAGCATGGGGATTTTTGTTTCTAGAAACACCCTAGCTCTCCTGTCTGCACTCTGCGTGCTGTTGAGCTAAGCCATATAAATGAATAAAGAAACCACAGCTACTGCTCCTTTCTGATTTTTTTTTTTTTTTTTTGTGCTTTCCCCCTTGCACTTTCCCAGGTGATTAGCTTCAGGTTCCAGGTGGGACCTAGTGGTAACTGAGTTGCAGGTATTCCATGACAGAGCTCCTTCTGCCTGGGCTGCTTTTTGGGGTAAGCGCTTTGTTTTTCCTTCAGTCAGTTGCAGGGTTCTTTAGGTGGGTCAGAGTCTATGGACTGATGCGTTTTCCAGTAGAAACCGGTACGCATATCTTTTTGAGTTGGTAACTGGTAGGATCTGTCACTGTAAAGCAATCTAGTAGTAGGTGCCTGTATTGCACGCAGCTCTTCCTCAGGTGAGTAGTTATGGCAGTTTTACGGATGGTATGGTGATGTTACTTTGTGTGTTTGCTTTGTGGTTCTGGGTCCATTCTGATTTTTGCAGAATTACGGGGCTTTTTGTGATTCTTTGCCTGTATGTCAAATATTATCAAAGTTACAACCTTGCTGTCAAAGTGATGGAGCAGGGTTTAGTTGAAATGTATCATGGAAGCTCCCTGTGTGAGCATGTGTCTGAAAATGGCAGCAGTGGGCACGTAAGGGGTAGTCTGTTTCAAGTTTAGGGACAGCTTGTTATATTTCTGGAGCTTTTGCCTGTGTGTTTTCTGTCTGTCGAGTCTTTAGACCATAAAGCCTTCTAGGCTTTATGTCCTTGAATTTACGTATTAGAAGTACGTTTATGAGGGGTTGCCAGGTACGTTGTTTTTGGGAAACTGTGGGGTATGGTTCCTTGAGTGCATAAGTGCAGTAGTGCCAAGAGAGTGAGCAGGGCCACCTTCTTCATCTCTGCAGAATAAGTCTGTTCGGGCACACTTCTCAGGCAAATGTAGTGAGCAGATGAGGGAAAGGAGCTGGGAACAGAGAGGTATTTCACAGTAGCATGTTGCATCAGTAGTAGTCAGCGTTGCGGAGGAGGTGGGTGTCAGGGCTGGCATGCTAGTGAATGCTGGTTCTCTGTTTTTGCAAGTGATGATGAACCTGTTTGACGTAATTCCATTTGAAAAAGTTCCAGTTACTGGCCTGGTCGTGTCGTCCTTTCAATGTTAAAAGCAGCAGCAAAAGCATGGGGATTGTTGCTTCTAGAAACACCACAGGTCACCTGTCTGCTCTCTGCATGTTTTTCAAGTAAAGCAGATCTTTAAAAAACAAACAAACAAACAACAAACAAACAAAGAAAAAAACAAACAACAAAAAAAACAAAATAATAAAAAACAGCTGCTGCTGCTCCTGCTTTGTTTCTACTTCCTTGTGCTTTGCCCCTCCCCTTTTCCAGGTGATTGGGTTTGGGTGCTGGGCGGGGCCGAATGGTATATGAGCCCCAGGCATGCTATCAGAGAGCTCCTTCTGCCTGGGCTGCTTTTTGGGGTAAGCGCTTTGTTTTTCCTTCAGTCAGTTGCAGGGTTCTCTAGGCAGGCCGGAGTTTATAGATTTCTAGAATTTTTAAGTGCTTGGAATTCACTTAGGAGAGGGATGTTTAATAGAGGTTTCTGGCTCACTGTTTTTTGGGATGGTGGGATACTCCTCTGTTTTTGAGCTATATTTTAATCTCTAAATGTATAAACCAGCAGTAGGTAAACATTAGGAGGAACCGGTCAAAGGTAACAGCGCTTTCTGGAACCGTCAAGTTCTTGTTCGGCAACGTAGTGACTGGTTTGATCTACTTCACAGATGGAGAGGCAAGTGGACTGCTCTCTTTGAAATAATAAAATTGAAAACATAAAGTTTGTCAAAGATGGCAGTGCATGTTTGCAGTCTGTTTATTGCTTTTGCCAGTGGTAGATAACATTTATAAGGAATCGGTCAAAGGAAAGAGCGCCTTCTGGAACTGTGAAGCTCTGTGTTGGCAACTCGGTGACTGGCTGGACCTACTGTCCATCTCCAGAGGGAAGCGGACTGCTGTTTTGAAATTAAAAAATACTAATGAAAAAAATAAAAATATGGTGCTGCTCTATGGCGCCCGGAGGACTGCCACTCTGCATGGCAGTTAAAAAGAATGTGGTTTGGAGATGGAGAGCCAGAGAGATGAAGCAGCTGGGAAGAGAGACACAAGTATTGCAGTAGGTAGGCTGTGGTTATGAGGTGCCTCAGGATGTGCTTTTTTTCTTGTTTCCGCCCTTCCCTCGTGCAGCCTTGGAGAGATGAAGTCCCCATGGTGTGGAGTGGTGCAAAAAGGTAAGAGGGTTGTCAGCCCGGTCAGTTTTCTTCACCAATGCTAAGGCAAGTCTTTGAAGAGAAACAGCCTGGTTGCTTGTGCTGCACCCTGTTGAACTAAGCCAGACCAAAACCAGGGCTGCCGTTCCTCCTGCTCTCTTTACCTCTTCTCATCTTGCAAAGGAATGGTCCAGCAATTCGGGTTAATAGGGGACAAGAGAACAAAGGGGTTTCAGAATAACTGCTAACTGTTATGACTATTGCATGGGGCACTATGCAAGTCTCTGACATCCAGCCAAGATGGACAAAGGAGAAGGACAAGGGAAAAGCCTGGGAGGAAGACTATGAGCCTTCAGTACGAGAGACCCGCAGAGGGACCACCAGAGACTGATAACACATGCGTCAGTGGGCGGGTTCGGATTCCAGGAACTAGTTATAATAACCCTGCCTTTTCTAGAAGTAGTAATGAATATGTATTAGCCTAGGAGCATAAAAACCAGCCGCCTGCTGTGACTTGTGTGCGTCTCGGTGGAGCAGAGACTCCCGGCGCACCCAGTGCTGTTTGCTTACCTCTATTCATTTAATAAATTGTAAACTTTGATTGTAATCCTATTTGGGACTTAGTCATTTATTACAACAGACAACCTTGTAAAATGCAGACAACCAGAATCCTTACAACAATTAAGTGGAAATCACGGTGTAAGAAACATTACCACCTCAAAGAGTAAAAGCCTCGAAAGAAATGTGACTTGTAACAGGCCAGCAGCTGTGTGTTTTTGGTGAAGCACCAGATAGAGTATGAACCTGGATTGCACAGTTAATGGGGAAACGGGAGGGTCCTGGTCCTTGGGAGGGGAAAAAAAAAAGTATATAAACTGTGTATGGAATCGGTAGGTGCCCTCCTGCTCGCGGGACACCCGCCATTGTAATCTCAAATAAAAATGCTGCTGTACTGAGATCCTCTCCTGAGCCTATGTTATTTCCCAAAGATTGATTCACGGTTTTAAGGTTTCAGGGATAGGGCCCTAGGGTTGGGTTTCAGGGTAAGCGTTCTCAGGGTTTATGTTTAGGATTTTAAGGTTTTTAGTTTTAGGGTTGGAGTTTTAACGGTTAGGATTTTAGGGATTTGAGGGTTAGGGTTTTAAGGGTTTCAGGGTTAGCGTGTTAGGGTTTTAGAGTTTTTTGGGTTGTAGTGTTGATAGTTTTTTTAGGGTTAGGTTCTTAGGGTTTTATTTTTGGACGGTTATTTACGGTTAGGGTTTTAAGATCTTATTATTTTTTTTTTTCAGGTTAGGTTCTCCTGGGTTAGGGTTTTGAGCGTCTTAATATTTTGGGTTGGGTTTGGGATTTGAGCGTCCTATTTTGGGGGGGTTTGGGATTTGAGCGTCTTAATTTTGTGGGCTTGGGCGCTGTGAGCGTCTTAAGTGTTTGGGTTAGGGCTTTTAGGCATAGGTCTTCAGGGGTTTAGTGTGGTGGATAGTTTGGGTTAGGTCTGTAGGGGTTTCGAGGATTTTTAGGGTTAGGGCTTGCGGCTTTTTTGTGTGAGGGCGGTAAGGGCTAGGGTTCCAGGGAGTGCTGTTAAATGTAGTTCTCGACGACTCGGCCTCTGATTGGCCGTGCCGGCTGTGCAGGGAATGCTGGTAGGTGTAGTTTTCCGGCACAAGGCTTTCCGGTAGGCCGCGTTGAGTGCCCAGAGCATGCCGGGAAATGTAGTTCTGGGACTCCGGACTTCCGGGAGGCCATGTTGGGTGCCCAGAGCACACCGGGAAATGCAGTTCTCGGGGACTAGGGCTGGGGCTAGGGTTAGAGTTTAGGGTGAGGGTTGGGGTTAGGGTTAGGGCTAGTGAATGCTGGTTCTCTGTGTTTGCAGATGACGGTGAGCGTGTTTAAACTAATTCCAGTTGAAGAAGTTTCAGTTACTTGCTTGGTGACATTATCAGTTCAACATTAAAAGCTGCAGCAAAAGCAAAAGGGGAGTTTTGCTTGTAGAAACACCACAGGTCTCTTGTCTGCTCTCGGAATGTTTTTGAGATAAACCAGATTTTAAAAAACAAAGGGAAAAAAAAAAACCACAGCTGCTTCTTTTGCTCTCTTCCTACTTTCTTGTGCTTTGCCCCTCCCCTTTCCCAGGTGATTGGGTTTGGGTGCTGGGCGGGGCCGAATGGTATATGAGCCCCAGGCATGCTATCAGAGAGCTCCTTCTGCTTGGGCTGCTCTTTGGGGTAAGTGCTTTGTTTTTCCTTCAGTCAGTTGCAGGGTTCTCTAGGCAGACTGGAGCCTATGGATTTCTGGATTTTAAGTGCTTGGAATTCACTCAGTAGCGGGATGTTTAGTAGGGGCTGCTGGCTCACTGTTTTTTTTGGGATGGTGGGATACTCTTCTGTTTTTGAGCTATATTTTAGTCTCTAGATGTATAAACCCACTTGTGTAACTCTCCAGAGGACTAAAACCAGCTTGATTGAATGCTACATATGGCTTGGCAGCGTAGATGCAGCATTACCAAGAGACTGAGCAGGGTTGTATCAGAGTCACCTCTTTCATCTGCAAAGGGTAAGTTTGATTACCCCTGCCGGGGCTGCTGTGTGTGCATGTCTTTTTGGCATTTGTGGAGCTCAGTTGTTTTTCTTTGTGTGTGTGCATGTTTTTATTTATTTATTTATTTATTTTTATTTTTGAGGGTCAAACAGTGTGTTTGCTGAGCGTGGTTAGAATGAGGAGGTGGGGAGCTGCTCAGGACTGGAAGGTTTGGTTTCTAGGAGTATGCGGCATCCTTCCTGTGCGACGTGACTAATTGTTGGGCTGGAACGTTCCAGCTTTTGTGTGTGTTGGGCAATGTAGCTTGTGTAGTGTGTGTCGTGTGGTCTAGGCAGAGTTTGCTGTGGTGCAGTGGGCGAAGAATCTCAGGTAGAGCTGGTGAGCAGCTGAAGTACCAGAGCTGGGAAGAGAGAGGTCGTGCAGCAGGTACGCTGTGGCTGTGAGGTGCCTCAGACTGTGCTTTTCTGTCTTTTTTTTTGTTTTGTTTTGTTGTTTTTTTGCAGGTGCTTTGTGCGGTCGTGGACAGGAAAGGGAAATCCTCGTGTCGCGGAGCAGTGAGGGAAGGTGGGTGTTGTCAGCCTGGTCATCCCTTATCTGAAGCGAAGGGAAGACGCTCAGGTGTTTCCCTGTGAGGTTCCGAAGTGAGACTGTTTGGGATAGAGGAGCAGTGTGGCAGGTGGGTGCTTGCAAGCACAGTGGTTCTTTTGTCCTTTTGTGTTCCCAGGTGGCGTGGGTGATGCTGGCCGCTCCTTTCAAGCTTGGACCTAATTTGCAGGTCCAGAGGCAAGTGGAGTGCTGTTTTGAAAGGATAAAAGTAAAGCTGGGGTCGCTTATGTTGTTGAGGGATGGGTGCTACTGCTGGCAGCTGAATGTTTATCTTCTGCCTGTGTTTTGCCTTTCATTAGGCTGAAGTGCAGTGCAGGATGTCTCAACCAGCTGCCTCTGCAGTGACTCTGGTGCGTGATGAGCAGAGGTAGCTGTTAATTTTGGGGGTGTGGTTGTCACTGAAGTTATTTTCCTACATCCAATAGAGTAAAATTCCAGTTTGCCTTTTAGAGGTGCTATAAGTGGGTAAAGAGAAGAGATGGAAGCATGTGCCGCGTGGGGCAGGCAAGCGGCTGAGGTACAGGAGGGGATGAGAGTATGTGACTTTTTCCTGGGGGTGGAATGGAATTGATTGTTTTGGTGTATAGTCTGTTTTGCTCCGAGATCTTTCATTCATGGTAAATAAAAGTTTGAGCCAATTCCAGTTGGGAATGTTCCAGTTACGACCCAGCGAGTACTGTCCTTTTAATGTTAAAAAAAAATGCGGCAAAAGCATGGGTGCAGATCTGTTTCAGGTCTTGTGCATCATATTCGGTTCGAGATCGCGTCTGTTTCCATCCTCACTCTTGCAGAAGTCATCTGGGCCGCATCAGGAGCTCTTCCTTAGGAAATCAATTCCCAAGCGTCTTCTTAGGGGGTTTTCAGTCCCCATCCTTCTGGTCTCTTGTCTCGAAGGCAGGCTTTTTAGGCCTCCATCATCCCAGTTCTGGCAGTTGCTTCCAGTCGCGTGTCGTGACATTTGAGTCTCTCCTGGGGTCTGGTGCAGAGCACCTGTTCTGACTTGCTGTTGCTGTAGGGCTTTCTTTTTGGGGGTCACTTTTTCTTGTGCCTTGTGTTGTGTGTTTTGTTTGTAGTGTTTGTGGCGTGCCTGTGTGTGTGTACGTGTTTGGTCTGGAGCTGTCCTGCCTGGCAGTTAGTGATGACAGGTAACGTGGCAGTGCATGGGTGTACTAATACATTGTCTGGACTGTTTTGGTAAAGATATCCAGTCTGCCTCTGGGCACGTACTGAAGGGCAGCTGGCACAGTCATCTCTGTGGTGTTTGGCAGACTGGAGGGGGGAGAGTTGAGCTGCTTGCGAGCAACTGCTCGCATAGCACTTGAACGGTGTGCTTGAGGAGGTCTGTCGAATCTTGAAAGCTTACAGATATGGGGTTTTGAATTTTTTATTTTTATTTCTTTCCTGTCCCCAGTAGAGCGTAAACCTTTGGAGGAACCTGTCACAGGAAAGAGCTCCTTCTGGAACTGTTCAGCACTCGGTAGGCAACTCGGTGACTGGCTTGATCTACTTCTGAGGTGCTGAGGCAAGGGGGCTGCTGTTTTGAAACGATAGTATTGTAAATGGGGTCCCTTTTGTGTTGTTGAGGGATGGGTGCTAATGCTGGCAGCTGAATGATTGATTCTCTTGTGACTGTTTTCATTTGTTAAAGCTGAAACACAGTGTACGACACGGGACTTGACGACCAGAGCTGCTTTTGGCAAGGTGAGTGATGAACAGCTATAGAAGGTACTTTAGGGGTGCAGTTGTCACTGCAGTTACTGAACTACACCAAGTACGGTAAAAACCCTGTTTATATTTCAGGGGTGTTGTAGCTGGCCTAAGAGAGCAGATGGAAGCGTCTGCCTCGAGGGGAGGGGAGGGCACGGAGGTAAGGCAGCAGCTGAGAGTAACTGTCCCAGCTGTGCTGTGGCTTTGGATGCTGCTTCAGCCTATGCTTTTCTTTTTGTTTCACATTTGTCTCACACAGGCTGAGTGGGGCCAAGCTGCACTCTGAAGAGCAGCACGAGAAGGGCAGGCTGGTTGTGAGCTGGATTGGAGCAGAACTGCCAAGTAGCACGAGGTGAGTGCGAAGGGTATCCATCTTGCTTTGCAGGTGCCATGGCAGGCTCTCCACAGAAGCGGTTGAGGATTTGAGAAGAGGTTGCAGATGATCAAGGAGCGACACGTGCAGGGATGGCTTGAAAAGGGTATGTCTGCTTTCTCTTCTGTTTATCAGGTGTCCCAGGCAATGTGGGCTGTGGTGTTAGTCTTTAGAATCGGAACAAAGCAGGTGCTGAAATGCTGTGTCTGGTTTTTTTTGTGTTGGGGTTGCACCTTGGTGAGTGTAGGGATGGGTTTTAAGTGGGTGCAGCGGAGGGCCTGGCCCCAGTGTCCTGTAGTGTGTTTTGACCCATCAGCATAGCCTTTTGGTTCTCAGGTAGCCTACTGAAGTAAGTGATTTTTCCTGCGAGTGGAATGGAATTGATTTTTTTTTTTTTTGGCGTGCAATCAGTTCTGCTCCTAGATTTTTCTTTTTATGTAAATAAAAGATCGAGCTAATTCCAGATGGAAAAAAAAAAAATCAGTTACTTTCTTGGTCAGTTTGTCCTTTTAATATTCAAAGCTGCAGCAAAAGCATGGGGATTTTTGTTTCTAGAAACACCCTAGCTCTCCTGTCTGCACTCTGCGTGCTGTTGAGCTAAGCCATATAAATGAATAAAGAAACCACAGCTACTGCTCCTTTCTGATTTTTTTTTTTTTTTTTTGTGCTTTCCCCCTTGCACTTTCCCAGGTGATTAGCTTCAGGTTCCAGGTGGGACCTAGTGGTAACTGAGTTGCAGGTATTCCATGACAGAGCTCCTTCTGCCTGGGCTGCTTTTTGGGGTAAGCGCTTTGTTTTTCCTTCAGTCAGTTGCAGGGTTCTTTAGGTGGGTCAGAGTCTATGGACTGATGCGTTTTCCAGTAGAAACCGGTACGCATATCTTTTTGAGTTGGTAACTGGTAGGATCTGTCACTGTAAAGCAATCTAGTAGTAGGTGCCTGTATTGCACGCAGCTCTTCCTCAGGTGAGTAGTTATGGCAGTTTTACGGATGGTATGGTGATGTTACTTTGTGTGTTTGCTTTGTGGTTCTGGGTCCATTCTGATTTTTGCAGAATTACGGGGCTTTTTGTGATTCTTTGCCTGTATGTCAAATATTATCAAAGTTACAACCTTGCTGTCAAAGTGATGGAGCAGGGTTTAGTTGAAATGTATCATGGAAGCTCCCTGTGTGAGCATGTGTCTGAAAATGGCAGCAGTGGGCACGTAAGGGGTAGTCTGTTTCAAGTTTAGGGACAGCTTGTTATATTTCTGGAGCTTTTGCCTGTGTGTTTTCTGTCTGTCGAGTCTTTAGACCATAAAGCCTTCTAGGCTTTATGTCCTTGAATTTACGTATTAGAAGTACGTTTATGAGGGGTTGCCAGGTACGTTGTTTTTGGGAAACTGTGGGGTATGGTTCCTTGAGTGCATAAGTGCAGTAGTGCCAAGAGAGTGAGCAGGGCCACCTTCTTCATCTCTGCAGAATAAGTCTGTTCGGGCACACTTCTCAGGCAAATGTAGTGAGCAGATGAGGGAAAGGAGCTGGGAACAGAGAGGTATTTCACAGTAGCATGTTGCATCAGTAGTAGTCAGCGTTGCGGAGGAGGTGGGTGTCAGGGCTGGCATGCTAGTGAATGCTGGTTCTCTGTTTTTGCAAGTGATGATGAACCTGTTTGACGTAATTCCATTTGAAAAAGTTCCAGTTACTGGCCTGGTCGTGTCGTCCTTTCAATGTTAAAAGCAGCAGCAAAAGCATGGGGATTGTTGCTTCTAGAAACACCACAGGTCACCTGTCTGCTCTCTGCATGTTTTTCAAGTAAAGCAGATCTTTAAAAAACAAACAAACAAACAACAAACAAACAAAGAAAAAAACAAACAACAAAAAAAAACAAAATAATAAAAAACAGCTGCTGCTGCTCCTGCTTTGTTTCTACTTCCTTGTGCTTTGCCCCTCCCCTTTTCCAGGTGATTGGGTTTGGGTGCTGGGCGGGGCCGAATGGTATATGAGCCCCAGGCATGCTATCAGAGAGCTCCTTCTGCCTGGGCTGCTTTTTGGGGTAAGCGCTTTGTTTTTCCTTCAGTCAGTTGCAGGGTTCTCTAGGCAGGCCGGAGTTTATAGATTTCTAGAATTTTTAAGTGCTTGGAATTCACTTAGGAGAGGGATGTTTAATAGAGGTTTCTGGCTCACTGTTTTTTGGGATGGTGGGATACTCCTCTGTTTTTGAGCTATATTTTAATCTCTAAATGTATAAACCAGCAGTAGGTAAACATTAGGAGGAACCGGTCAAAGGTAACAGCGCTTTCTGGAACCGTCAAGTTCTTGTTCGGCAACGTAGTGACTGGTTTGATCTACTTCACAGATGGAGAGGCAAGTGGACTGCTCTCTTTGAAATAATAAAATTGAAAACATAAAGTTTGTCAAAGATGGCAGTGCATGTTTGCAGTCTGTTTATTGCTTTTGCCAGTGGTAGATAACATTTATAAGGAATCGGTCAAAGGAAAGAGCGCCTTCTGGAACTGTGAAGCTCTGTGTTGGCAACTCGGTGACTGGCTGGACCTACTGTCCATCTCCAGAGGGAAGCGGACTGCTGTTTTGAAATTAAAAAATACTAATAAAAAAAATAAAAATATGGTGCTGCTCTATGGCGCCCGGAGGACTGCCACTCTGCATGGCAGTTAAAAAGAATGTGGTTTGGAGATGGAGAGCCAGAGAGATGAAGCAGCTGGGAAGAGAGACACAAGTATTGCAGTAGGTAGGCTGTGGTTATGAGGTGCCTCAGGATGTGCTTTTTTTCTTGTTTCCGCCCTTCCCTCGTGCAGCCTTGGAGAGATGAAGTCCCCATGGTGTGGAGTGGTGCAAAAAGGTAAGAGGGTTGTCAGCCCGGTCAGTTTTCTTCACCAATGCTAAGGCAAGTCTTTGAAGAGAAACAGCCTGGTTGCTTGTGCTGCACCCTGTTGAACTAAGCCAGACCAAAACCAGGGCTGCCGTTCCTCCTGCTCTCTTTACCTCTTCTCATCTTGCAAAGGAATGGTCCAGCAATTCGGGTTAATAGGGGACAAGAGAACAAAGGGGTTTCAGAATAACTGCTAACTGTTATGACTATTGCATGGGGCACTATGCAAGTCTCTGACATCCAGCCAAGATGGACAAAGGAGAAGGACAAGGGAAAAGCCTGGGAGGAAGACTATGAGCCTTCAGTACGAGAGACCCGCAGAGGGACCACCAGAGACTGATAACACATGCGTCAGTGGGCGGGTTCGGATTCCAGGAACTAGTTATAATAACCCTGCCTTTTCTAGAAGTAGTAATGAATATGTATTAGCCTAGGAGCATAAAAACCAGCCGCCTGCTGTGACTTGTGTGCGTCTCGGTGGAGCAGAGACTCCCGGCGCACCCAGTGCTGTTTGCTTACCTCTATTCATTTAATAAATTGTAAACTTTGATTGTAATCCTATTTGGGACTTAGTCATTTATTACAACAGACAACCTTGTAAAATGCAGACAACCAGAATCCTTACAACAATTAAGTGGAAATCACGGTGTAAGAAACATTACCACCTCAAAGAGTAAAAGCCTCGAAAGAAATGTGACTTGTAACAGGCCAGCAGCTGTGTGTTTTCGGTGAAGCACCAGATAGAGTATGAACCTGGATTGCACAGTTAATGGGGAAACGGGAGGGTCCTGGTCCTTGGGAGGGGAAAAAAAAAAGTATATAAACTGTGTATGGAATCGGTAGGTGCCCTCCTGCTCGCGGGACACCCGCCATTGTAATCTCAAATAAAAATGCTGCTGTACTGAGATCCTCTCCTGAGCCTATGTTATTTCCCAAAGATTGATTCACGGTTTTAAGGTTTCAGGGATAGGGCCCTAGGGTTGGGTTTCAGGGTAAGCGTTCTCAGGGTTTATGTTTAGGATTTTAAGGTTTTTAGTTTTAGGGTTGGAGTTTTAACGGTTAGGATTTTAGGGATTTGAGGGTTAGGGTTTTAAGGGTTTCAGGGTTAGCGTGTTAGGGTTTTAGAGTTTTTTGGGTTGTAGTGTTGATAGTTTTTTTAGGGTTAGGTTCTTAGGGTTTTATTTTTGGACGGTTATTTACGGTTAGGGTTTTAAGATCTTATTATTTATTTTTTCAGGTTAGGTTCTCCTGGGTTAGGGTTTTGAGCGTCTTAATATTTTGGGTTGGGTTTGGGATTTGAGCGTCCTATTTTGGGGGGGTTGGGATTTGAGCGTCTTAATTTTGTGGGCTTGGGCGCTGTGAGCGTCTTAAGTGTTTGGGTTAGGGCTTTTAGGCATAGGTCTTCAGGGGTTTAGTGTGGTGGATAGTTTGGGTTAGGTCTGTAGGGGTTTCGAGGATTTTTAGGGTTAGGGCTTGCGGCTTTTTTGTGTGAGGGCGGTAAGGGCTAGGGTTCCAGGGAGTGCTGTTAAATGTAGTTCTCGACGACTCGGCCTCTGATTGGCCGTGCCGGCTGTGCAGGGAATGCTGGTAGGTGTAGTTTTCCGGCACAAGGCTTTCCGGTAGGCCGCGTTGAGTGCCCAGAGCATGCCGGGAAATGTAGTTCTGGGACTCCGGACTTCCGGGAGGCCATGCAGAGCGCCCAGAGCATACCGGGAAATGCAGTTCTCGGGGACTAGGGCTGGGGTTAGGGTTAGGGCTAGTGAATGCTGGTTCTCTGTGTTTGCAGATGACGGTGAGCGTGTTTAAACTAATTCCAGTTGAAGAAGTTTCAGTTACTTGCTTGGTGACATTATCAGTTCAACATTAAAAGCTGCAGCAAAAGCAAAAGGGGATTTTTGCTTCCAGAAACACCCCAGTTCTCCTGTCTGCACTCTGCATGCTGTTGAGCTAAGCCTTATGAATAAGTAAATAAACCAGAGCTGCTGCTGCTCCTCTTTTTGCTTTTTTGTGCTTTCCCCGCATGCGACCTCTGCCGCCGCCTGCTGGTGGAAAACGAGTACTGCAGGCGGCCGGGGGGAGCTCATGCCCGGTGACGCCCGAGGGCGCCCCTCTGCCGCCGCCTGCTGGTGGAAAAGAGTACTGCAGGCGGCCAGGGTCCGCGCATGCGCGTTGCTTATTACGTCTTTTTTTTTTTTTGATGTGTAATTTCCTACGCTCCTAGATTTTTCTTCAAATGTAAATGAAAGGTTCTTGCTAATTCCCGTTGAAAATATTTCATTTACTTTCTTGGTTGTATTGTCCTTTCTATGTTCAAAGCTGAGGCAAAAATACGGTAAATTTTGCTTCTAGAAACACCGCAGTTCTTTTGTCTGCACTCCGCATGCTGTAAACTAGGGATAGGTGACAAATAAATAAAAAAATAAATAAAAGAACACAGCTGCTGCTCCTGCTCTCTTTCTTGTTTTTTGCCCCCTTCTCTTTCCCAGGTGATTGGGTTTGGGTGCTGGGCGGGGCCAAATGTTATACGAGCCCTAGGCATTCTATCAGAGAGCTCCTTCTGCGTGGGCTGCTCTTTGGGGTCGGTGCTTTGTTTATTCTTCTGTTAGCTACATGCAGGGTTCTTTTCGTGGGTCAGAGTCTTGTACGATATTTTAGAGGAAACCAATCTAGTAGTACGTGCATTTATTGCATGAAGCTCTTTGGAGGTGATTAATTGTTATAGCACTTTTATGGATAGGAGGTCAATGTTGTTTTGTGTGTTTGCTTTGTTGTTCTAGGTCCCTCATGATTTTTGCAGGGTTATAGGGCAGATGCCACCAGGTCTACCCCTTTTGTTGTTTTTGTTTTGTTTGATTTATTTTTCTTATTTTCTTTTTCGGAAGGGGGTTTGCGATTTGAGCGTCCTATTTTGGGGGGGTTTGGGATTTGAGCATCCTAATTTTGTGGGCTTGGGCGCTGTGAGCGTCTTAAGTGTTTGGGTTAGGGCTTTTAGGCATAGGTCTTCAGGGGTTTAGTGTGGTGGATAGTTTGGGTTAGGTCTGTAGGGGTTTCGAGGATTTTTAGGGTTAGGGCTTGCGGCTTTTTTGTGCAAGGGCGGTAAGGGCTAGGGTTCCAGGGAGTGCTGTTAAATGGAGTTCTCGACGACACGGCCTCTGATTGGCCGTGCCGGCTGTGCAGGGAATGCTGGTAGGTGTAGTTTTCCGGCACAAGGCTTTCCGGTAGGCCGCGTTGAGTGCCCAGAGCATGCCGGGAAATGTAGTTCTGGGACTCCGGACTTCCGGGAGGCCATGCAGAGCGCCCAGAGCATACCGGGAAATGCAGTTCTGGGACTCCGAACTTCCGGGAGGCCATGTTGAGCGCCCAGAGCACACCGGGAAATGTAGTTCTGGGACTCCGAACTTCCGGGAGGCCATGTTGGGTGCCCAGAGCACACCGGGAAATGCAGTTCTCGGGGACTAGGGCTGGGGCTAGGGTTAGAGTTTAGGGTGAGGGTTGGGGTTAGGGTTAGGGCTAGTGAATGCTGGTTCTCTGTGTTTGCAGATGACGGTGAGCGTGTTTAAACTAATTCCAGTTGAAGAAGTTTCAGTTACTTGCTTGGTGACATTATCAGTTCAACATTAAAAGCTGCAGCAAAAGCAAAAGGGGAGTTTTGCTTGTAGAAACACCACAGGTCTCTTGTCTGCTCTCGGAATGTTTTTGAGATAAACCAGATTTTAAAAAACAAAGGGAAAAAAAAAAACCACAGCTGCTTCTTTTGCTCTCTTCCTACTTTCTTGTGCTTTGCCCCTCCCCTTTCCCAGGTGATTGGGTTTGGGTGCTGGGCGGGGCCGAATGGTATATGAGCCCCAGGCATGCTATCAGAGAGCTCCTTCTGCTTGGGCTGCTCTTTGGGGTAAGTGCTTTGTTTTTCCTTCAGTCAGTTGCAGGGTTCTCTAGGCAGACTGGAGCCTATGGATTTCTGGATTTTAAGTGCTTGGAATTCACTCAGTAGCGGGATGTTTAGTAGGGGCTGCTGGCTCACTGTTTTTTTTGGGATGGTGGGATACTCTTCTGTTTTTGAGCTATATTTTAGTCTCTAGATGTATAAACCCACTTGTGTAACTCTCCAGAGGACTAAAACCAGCTTGATTGAATGCTACATATGGCTTGGCAGCGTAGATGCAGCATTACCAAGAGACTGAGCAGGGTTGTATCAGAGTCACCTCTTTCATCTGCAAAGGGTAAGTTTGATTACCCCTGCCGGGGCTGCTGTGTGTGCATGTCTTTTTGGCATTTGTGGAGCTCAGTTGTTTTTCTTTGTGTGTGTGCATGTTTTTATTTATTTATTTATTTATTTTTATTTTTGAGGGTCAAACAGTGTGTTTGCTGAGCGTGGTTAGAATGAGGAGGTGGGGAGCTGCTCAGGACTGGAAGGTTTGGTTTCTAGGAGTATGCGGCATCCTTCCTGTGCGACGTGACTAATTGTTGGGCTGGAACGTTCCAGCTTTTGTGTGTGTTGGGCAATGTAGCTTGTGTAGTGTGTGTCGTGTGGTCTAGGCAGAGTTTGCTGTGGTGCAGTGGGCGAAGAATCTCAGGTAGAGCTGGTGAGCAGCTGAAGTACCAGAGCTGGGAAGAGAGAGGTCGTGCAGCAGGTACGCTGTGGCTGTGAGGTGCCTCAGACTGTGCTTTTCTGTCTTTTTTTTTGTTTTGTTTTGTTGTTTTTTTGCAGGTGCTTTGTGCGGTCGTGGACAGGAAAGGGAAATCCTCGTGTCGCGGAGCAGTGAGGGAAGGTGGGTGTTGTCAGCCTGGTCATCCCTTATCTGAAGCGAAGGGAAGACGCTCAGGTGTTTCCCTGTGAGGTTCCGAAGTGAGACTGTTTGGGATAGAGGAGCAGTGTGGCAGGTGGGTGCTTGCAAGCACAGTGGTTCTTTTGTCCTTTTGTGTTCCCAGGTGGCGTGGGTGATGCTGGCCGCTCCTTTCAAGCTTGGACCTAATTTGCAGGTCCAGAGGCAAGTGGAGTGCTGTTTTGAAAGGATAAAAGTAAAGCTGGGGTCGCTTATGTTGTTGAGGGATGGGTGCTACTGCTGGCAGCTGAATGTTTATCTTCTGCCTGTGTTTTGCCTTTCATTAGGCTGAAGTGCAGTGCAGGATGTCTCAACCAGCTGCCTCTGCAGTGACTCTGGTGCGTGATGAGCAGAGGTAGCTGTTAATTTTGGGGGTGTGGTTGTCACTGAAGTTATTTTCCTACATCCAATAGAGTAAAATTCCAGTTTGCCTTTTAGAGGTGCTATAAGTGGGTAAAGAGAAGAGATGGAAGCATGTGCCGCGTGGGGCAGGCAAGCGGCTGAGGTACAGGAGGGGATGAGAGTATGTGACTTTTTCCTGGGGGTGGAATGGAATTGATTGTTTTGGTGTATAGTCTGTTTTGCTCCGAGATCTTTCATTCATGGTAAATAAAAGTTTGAGCCAATTCCAGTTGGGAATGTTCCAGTTACGACCCAGCGAGTACTGTCCTTTTAATGTTAAAAAAAAATGCGGCAAAAGCATGGGTGCAGATCTGTTTCAGGTCTTGTGCATCATATTCGGTTCGAGATCGCGTCTGTTTCCATCCTCACTCTTGCAGAAGTCATCTGGGCCGCATCAGGAGCTCTTCCTTAGGAAATCAATTCCCAAGCGTCTTCTTAGGGGGTTTTCAGTCCCCATCCTTCTGGTCTCTTGTCTCGAAGGCAGGCTTTTTAGGCCTCCATCATCCCAGTTCTGGCAGTTGCTTCCAGTCGCGTGTCGTGACATTTGAGTCTCTCCTGGGGTCTGGTGCAGAGCACCTGTTCTGACTTGCTGTTGCTGTAGGGCTTTCTTTTTGGGGGTCACTTTTTCTTGTGCCTTGTGTTGTGTGTTTTGTTTGTAGTGTTTGTGGCGTGCCTGTGTGTGTGTACGTGTTTGGTCTGGAGCTGTCCTGCCTGGCAGTTAGTGATGACAGGTAACGTGGCAGTGCATGGGTGTACTAATACATTGTCTGGACTGTTTTGGTAAAGATATCCAGTCTGCCTCTGGGCACGTACTGAAGGGCAGCTGGCACAGTCATCTCTGTGGTGTTTGGCAGACTGGAGGGGGGAGAGTTGAGCTGCTTGCGAGCAACTGCTCGCATAGCACTTGAACGGTGTGCTTGAGGAGGTCTGTCGAATCTTGAAAGCTTACAGATATGGGGTTTTGAATTTTTTATTTTTATTTCTTTCCTGTCCCCAGTAGAGCGTAAACCTTTGGAGGAACCTGTCACAGGAAAGAGCTCCTTCTGGAACTGTTCAGCACTCGGTAGGCAACTCGGTGACTGGCTTGATCTACTTCTGAGGTGCTGAGGCAAGGGGGCTGCTGTTTTGAAACGATAGTATTGTAAATGGGGTCCCTTTTGTGTTGTTGAGGGATGGGTGCTAATGCTGGCAGCTGAATGATTGATTCTCTTGTGACTGTTTTCATTTGTTAAAGCTGAAACACAGTGTACGACACGGGACTTGACGACCAGAGCTGCTTTTGGCAAGGTGAGTGATGAACAGCTATAGAAGGTACTTTAGGGGTGCAGTTGTCACTGCAGTTACTGAACTACACCAAGTACGGTAAAAACCCTGTTTATATTTCAGGGGTGTTGTAGCTGGCCTAAGAGAGCAGATGGAAGCGTCTGCCTCGAGGGGAGGGGAGGGCACGGAGGTAAGGCAGCAGCTGAGAGTAACTGTCCCAGCTGTGCTGTGGCTTTGGATGCTGCTTCAGCCTATGCTTTTCTTTTTGTTTCACATTTGTCTCACACAGGCTGAGTGGGGCCAAGCTGCACTCTGAAGAGCAGCACGAGAAGGGCAGGCTGGTTGTGAGCTGGATTGGAGCAGAACTGCCAAGTAGCACGAGGTGAGTGCGAAGGGTATCCATCTTGCTTTGCAGGTGCCATGGCAGGCTCTCCACAGAAGCGGTTGAGGATTTGAGAAGAGGTTGCAGATGATCAAGGAGCGACACGTGCAGGGATGGCTTGAAAAGGGTATGTCTGCTTTCTCTTCTGTTTATCAGGTGTCCCAGGCAATGTGGGCTGTGGTGTTAGTCTTTAGAATCGGAACAAAGCAGGTGCTGAAATGCTGTGTCTGTTTTTTTTTGTGTTGGGGTTGCACCTTGGTGAGTGTAGGGATGGGTTTTAAGTGGGTGCAGCGGAGGGCCTGGCCCCAGTGTCCTGTAGTGTGTTTTGACCCATCAGCATAGCCTTTTGGTTCTCAGGTAGCCTACTGAAGTAAGTGATTTTTCCTGCGAGTGGAATGGAATTGATTTTTTTTTTTTTTGGCGTGCAATCAGTTCTGCTCCTAGATTTTTCTTTTTATGTAAATAAAAGATCGAGCTAATTCCAGATGGAAAAAAAAAAAATCAGTTACTTTCTTGGTCAGTTTGTCCTTTTAATATTCAAAGCTGCAGCAAAAGCATGGGGATTTTTGTTTCTAGAAACACCCTAGCTCTCCTGTCTGCACTCTGCGTGCTGTTGAGCTAAGCCATATAAATGAATAAAGAAACCACAGCTACTGCTCCTTTCTGATTTTTTTTTTTTTTTTGTGCTTTCCCCCTTGCACTTTCCCAGGTGATTAGCTTCAGGTTCCAGGTGGGACCTAGTGGTAACTGAGTTGCAGGTATTCCATGACAGAGCTCCTTCTGCCTGGGCTGCTTTTTGGGGTAAGCGCTTTGTTTTTCCTTCAGTCAGTTGCAGGGTTCTTTAGGTGGGTCAGAGTCTATGGACTGATGCGTTTTCCAGTAGAAACCGGTACGCATATCTTTTTGAGTTGGTAACTGGTAGGATCTGTCACTGTAAAGCAATCTAGTAGTAGGTGCCTGTATTGCACGCAGCTCTTCCTCAGGTGAGTAGTTATGGCAGTTTTACGGATGGTATGGTGATGTTACTTTGTGTGTTTGCTTTGTGGTTCTGGGTCCATTCTGATTTTTGCAGAATTACGGGGCTTTTTGTGATTCTTTGCCTGTATGTCAAATATTATCAAAGTTACAACCTTGCTGTCAAAGTGATGGAGCAGGGTTTAGTTGAAATGTATCATGGAAGCTCCCTGTGTGAGCATGTGTCTGAAAATGGCAGCAGTGGGCACGTAAGGGGTAGTCTGTTTCAAGTTTAGGGACAGCTTGTTATATTTCTGGAGCTTTTGCCTGTGTGTTTTCTGTCTGTCGAGTCTTTAGACCATAAAGCCTTCTAGGCTTTATGTCCTTGAATTTACGTATTAGAAGTACGTTTATGAGGGGTTGCCAGGTACGTTGTTTTTGGGAAACTGTGGGGTATGGTTCCTTGAGTGCATAAGTGCAGTAGTGCCAAGAGAGTGAGCAGGGCCACCTTCTTCATCTCTGCAGAATAAGTCTGTTCGGGCACACTTCTCAGGCAAATGTAGTGAGCAGATGAGGGAAAGGAGCTGGGAACAGAGAGGTATTTCACAGTAGCATGTTGCATCAGTAGTAGTCAGCGTTGCGGAGGAGGTGGGTGTCAGGGCTGGCATGCTAGTGAATGCTGGTTCTCTGTTTTTGCAAGTGATGATGAACCTGTTTGACGTAATTCCATTTGAAAAAGTTCCAGTTACTGGCCTGGTCGTGTCGTCCTTTCAATGTTAAAAGCAGCAGCAAAAGCATGGGGATTGTTGCTTCTAGAAACACCACAGGTCACCTGTCTGCTCTCTGCATGTTTTTCAAGTAAAGCAGATCTTTAAAAAACAAACAAACAAACAACAAACAAACAAAGAAAAAAACAAACAACAAAAAAAAACAAAATAATAAAAAACAGCTGCTGCTGCTCCTGCTTTGTTTCTACTTCCTTGTGCTTTGCCCCTCCCCTTTTCCAGGTGATTGGGTTTGGGTGCTGGGCGGGGCCGAATGGTATATGAGCCCCAGGCATGCTATCAGAGAGCTCCTTCTGCCTGGGCTGCTCCTTGAGGTAAGCGCTTTGTTTTTCCTTCAGTCAGTTGCAGGGTTCTCTAGGCAGGCCGGAGTTTATAGATTTCTAGAATTTTTAAGTGCTTGGAATTCACTTAGGAGAGGGATGTTTAATAGAGGTTTCTGGCTCACTGTTTTTTGGGATGGTGGGATACTCCTCTGTTTTTGAGCTATATTTTAATCTCTAAATGTATAAACCAGCAGTAGGTAAACATTAGGAGGAACCGGTCAAAGGTAACAGCGCTTTCTGGAACCGTCAAGTTCTTGTTCGGCAACGTAGTGACTGGTTTGATCTACTTCACAGATGGAGAGGCAAGTGGACTGCTCTCTTTGAAATAATAAAATTGAAAACATAAAGTTTGTCAAAGATGGCAGTGCATGTTTGCAGTCTGTTTATTGCTTTTGCCAGTGGTAGATAACATTTATAAGGAATCGGTCAAAGGAAAGAGCGCCTTCTGGAACTGTGAAGCTCTGTGTTGGCAACTCGGTGACTGGCTGGACCTACTGTCCATCTCCAGAGGGAAGCGGACTGCTGTTTTGAAATTAAAAAATACTAATAAAAAAAATAAAAATATGGTGCTGCTCTATGGCGCCCGGAGGACTGCCACTCTGCATGGCAGTTAAAAAGAATGTGGTTTGGAGATGGAGAGCCAGAGAGATGAAGCAGCTGGGAAGAGAGACACAAGTATTGCAGTAGGTAGGCTGTGGTTATGAGGTGCCTCAGGATGTGCTTTTTTTCTTGTTTCCGCCCTTCCCTCGTGCAGCCTTGGAGAGATGAAGTCCCCATGGTGTGGAGTGGTGCAAAAAGGTAAGAGGGTTGTCAGCCCGGTCAGTTTTCTTCACCAATGCTAAGGCAAGTCTTTGAAGAGAAACAGCCTGGTTGCTTGTGCTGCACCCTGTTGAACTAAGCCAGACCAAAACCAGGGCTGCCGTTCCTCCTGCTCTCTTTACCTCTTCTCATCTTGCAAAGGAATGGTCCAGCAATTCGGGTTAATAGGGGACAAGAGAACAAAGGGGTTTCAGAATAACTGCTAACTGTTATGACTATTGCATGGGGCACTATGCAAGTCTCTGACATCCAGCCAAGATGGACAAAGGAGAAGGACAAGGGAAAAGCCTGGGAGGAAGACTATGAGCCTTCAGTACGAGAGACCCGCAGAGGGACCACCAGAGACTGATAACACATGCGTCAGTGGGCGGGTTCGGATTCCAGGAACTAGTTATAATAACCCTGCCTTTTCTAGAAGTAGTAATGAATATGTATTAGCCTAGGAGCATAAAAACCAGCCGCCTGCTGTGACTTGTGTGCGTCTCGGTGGAGCAGAGACTCCCGGCGCACCCAGTGCTGTTTGCTTACCTCTATTCATTTAATAAATTGTAAACTTTGATTGTAATCCTATTTGGGACTTAGTCATTTATTACAACAGACAACCTTGTAAAATGCAGACAACCAGAATCCTTACAACAATTAAGTGGAAATCACGGTGTAAGAAACATTACCACCTCAAAGAGTAAAAGCCTCGAAAGAAATGTGACTTGTAACAGGCCAGCAGCTGTGTGTTTTTGGTGAAGCACCAGATAGAGTATGAACCTGGATTGCACAGTTAATGGGGAAACGGGAGGGTCCTGGTCCTTGGGAGGGGAAAAAAAAAAGTATATAAACTGTGTATGGAATCGGTAGGTGCCCTCCTGCTCGCGGGACACCCGCCATTGTAATCTCAAATAAAAATGCTGCTGTACTGAGATCCTCTCCTGAGCCTATGTTATTTCCCAAAGATTGATTCACGGTTTTAAGGTTTCAGGGATAGGGCCCTAGGGTTGGGTTTCAGGGTAAGCGTTCTCAGGGTTTATGTTTAGGATTTTAAGGTTTTTAGTTTTAGGGTTGGAGTTTTAACGGTTAGGATTTTAGGGATTTGAGGGTTAGGGTTTTAAGGGTTTCAGGGTTAGCGTGTTAGGGTTTTAGAGTTTTTTGGGTTGTAGTGTTGATAGTTTTTTTAGGGTTAGGTTCTTAGGGTTTTATTTTTGGACGGTTATTTACGGTTAGGGTTTTAAGATCTTATTATTTTTTTTTTTCAGGTTAGGTTCTCCTGGGTTAGGGTTTTGAGCGTCTTAATATTTTGGGTTGGGTTTGGGATTTGAGCGTCCTATTTTGGGGGGGTTTGGGATTTGAGCGTCTTAATTTTGTGGGCTTGGGCGCTGTGAGCGTCTTAAGTGTTTGGGTTAGGGCTTTTAGGCATAGGTCTTCAGGGGTTTAGTGTGGTGGATAGTTTGGGTTAGGTCTGTAGGGGTTTCGAGGATTTTTAGGGTTAGGGCTTGCGGCTTTTTTGTGTGAGGGCGGTAAGGGCTAGGGTTCCAGGGAGTGCTGTTAAATGGAGTTCTCGACGACTCGGCCTCTGATTGGCCGTGCCGGCTGTGCAGGGAATGCTGGTAGGTGTAGTTTTCCGGCACAAGGCTTTCCGGTAGGCCGCGTTGGGTGCCCAGAGCATGCCGGGAAATGTAGTTCTGGGACTCCGGACTTCCGGGAGGCCATGTTGGGTGCCCAGAGCACACCGGGAAATGCAGTTCTCGGGGACTAGGGCTGGGGCTAGGGTTAGAGTTTAGGGTGAGGGTTGGGGTTAGGGTTAGGGCTAGTGAATGCTGGTTCTCTGTGTTTGCAGATGACGGTGAGCGTGTTTAAACTAATTCCAGTTGAAGAAGTTTCAGTTACTTGCTTGGTGACATTATCAGTTCAACATTAAAAGCTGCAGCAAAAGCAAAAGGGGAGTTTTGCTTGTAGAAACACCACAGGTCTCTTGTCTGCTCTCGGAATGTTTTTGAGATAAACCAGATTTTAAAAAACAAAGGGAAAAAAAAAAACCACAGCTGCTTCTTTTGCTCTCTTCCTACTTTCTTGTGCTTTGCCCCTCCCCTTTCCCAGGTGATTGGGTTTGGGTGCTGGGCGGGGCCGAATGGTATATGAGCCCCAGGCATGCTATCAGAGAGCTCCTTCTGCTTGGGCTGCTCTTTGGGGTAAGTGCTTTGTTTTTCCTTCAGTCAGTTGCAGGGTTCTCTAGGCAGACTGGAGCCTATGGATTTCTGGATTTTAAGTGCTTGGAATTCACTCAGTAGCGGGATGTTTAGTAGGGGCTGCTGGCTCACTGTTTTTTTGGGATGGTGGGATACTCTTCTGTTTTTGAGCTATATTTTAGTCTCTAGATGTATAAACCCACTTGTGTAACTCTCCAGAGGACTAAAACCAGCTTGATTGAATGCTACATATGGCTTGGCAGCGTAGATGCAGCATTACCAAGAGACTGAGCAGGGTTGTATCAGAGTCACCTCTTTCATCTGCAAAGGGTAAGTTTGATTACCCCTGCCGGGGCTGCTGTGTGTGCATGTCTTTTTGGCATTTGTGGAGCTCAGTTGTTTTTCTTTGTGTGTGTGCATGTTTTTATTTATTTATTTATTTATTTTTATTTTTGAGGGTCAAACAGTGTGTTTGCTGAGCGTGGTTAGAATGAGGAGGTGGGGAGCTGCTCAGGACTGGAAGGTTTGGTTTCTAGGAGTATGCGGCATCCTTCCTGTGCGACGTGACTAATTGTTGGGCTGGAACGTTCCAGCTTTTGTGTGTGTTGGGCAATGTAGCTTGTGTAGTGTGTGTCGTGTGGTCTAGGCAGAGTTTGCTGTGGTGCAGTGGGCGAAGAATCTCAGGTAGAGCTGGTGAGCAGCTGAAGTACCAGAGCTGGGAAGAGAGAGGTCGTGCAGCAGGTACGCTGTGGCTGTGAGGTGCCTCAGACTGTGCTTTTCTGTCTTTTTTTTTGTTTTGTTTTGTTGTTTTTTTGCAGGTGCTTTGTGCGGTCGTGGACAGGAAAGGGAAATCCTCGTGTCGCGGAGCAGTGAGGGAAGGTGGGTGTTGTCAGCCTGGTCATCCCTTATCTGAAGCGAAGGGAAGACGCTCAGGTGTTTCCCTGTGAGGTTCCGAAGTGAGACTGTTTGGGATAGAGGAGCAGTGTGGCAGGTGGGTGCTTGCAAGCACAGTGGTTCTTTTGTCCTTTTGTGTTCCCAGGTGGCGTGGGTGATGCTGGCCGCTCCTTTCAAGCTTGGACCTAATTTGCAGGTCCAGAGGCAAGTGGAGTGCTGTTTTGAAAGGATAAAAGTAAAGCTGGGGTCGCTTATGTTGTTGAGGGATGGGTGCTACTGCTGGCAGCTGAATGTTTATCTTCTGCCTGTGTTTTGCCTTTCATTAGGCTGAAGTGCAGTGCAGGATGTCTCAACCAGCTGCCTCTGCAGTGACTCTGGTGCGTGATGAGCAGAGGTAGCTGTTAATTTTGGGGGTGTGGTTGTCACTGAAGTTATTTTCCTACATCCAATAGAGTAAAATTCCAGTTTGCCTTTTAGAGGTGCTATAAGTGGGTAAAGAGAAGAGATGGAAGCATGTGCCGCGTGGGGCAGGCAAGCGGCTGAGGTACAGGAGGGGATGAGAGTATGTGACTTTTTCCTGGGGGTGGAATGGAATTGATTGTTTTGGTGTATAGTCTGTTTTGCTCCGAGATCTTTCATTCATGGTAAATAAAAGTTTGAGCCAATTCCAGTTGGGAATGTTCCAGTTACGACCCAGCGAGTACTGTCCTTTTAATGTTAAAAAAAAATGCGGCAAAAGCATGGGTGCAGATCTGTTTCAGGTCTTGTGCATCATATTCGGTTCGAGATCGCGTCTGTTTCCATCCTCACTCTTGCAGAAGTCATCTGGGCCGCATCAGGAGCTCTTCCTTAGGAAATCAATTCCCAAGCGTCTTCTTAGGGGGTTTTCAGTCCCCATCCTTCTGGTCTCTTGTCTCGAAGGCAGGCTTTTTAGGCCTCCATCATCCCAGTTCTGGCAGTTGCTTCCAGTCGCGTGTCGTGACATTTGAGTCTCTCCTGGGGTCTGGTGCAGAGCACCTGTTCTGACTTGCTGTTGCTGTAGGGCTTTCTTTTTGGGGGTCACTTTTTCTTGTGCCTTGTGTTGTGTGTTTTGTTTGTAGTGTTTGTGGCGTGCCTGTGTGTGTGTACGTGTTTGGTCTGGAGCTGTCCTGCCTGGCAGTTAGTGATGACAGGTAACGTGGCAGTGCATGGGTGTACTAATACATTGTCTGGACTGTTTTGGTAAAGATATCCAGTCTGCCTCTGGGCACGTACTGAAGGGCAGCTGGCACAGTCATCTCTGTGGTGTTTGGCAGACTGGAGGGGGGAGAGTTGAGCTGCTTGCGAGCAACTGCTCGCATAGCACTTGAACGGTGTGCTTGAGGAGGTCTGTCGAATCTTGAAAGCTTACAGATATGGGGTTTTGAATTTTTTATTTTTATTTCTTTCCTGTCCCCAGTAGAGCGTAAACCTTTGGAGGAACCTGTCACAGGAAAGAGCTCCTTCTGGAACTGTTCAGCACTCGGTAGGCAACTCGGTGACTGGCTTGATCTACTTCTGAGGTGCTGAGGCAAGGGGGCTGCTGTTTTGAAACGATAGTATTGTAAATGGGGTCCCTTTTGTGTTGTTGAGGGATGGGTGCTAATGCTGGCAGCTGAATGATTGATTCTCTTGTGACTGTTTTCATTTGTTAAAGCTGAAACACAGTGTACGACACGGGACTTGACGACCAGAGCTGCTTTTGGCAAGGTGAGTGATGAACAGCTATAGAAGGTACTTTAGGGGTGCAGTTGTCACTGCAGTTACTGAACTACACCAAGTACGGTAAAAACCCTGTTTATATTTCAGGGGTGTTGTAGCTGGCCTAAGAGAGCAGATGGAAGCGTCTGCCTCGAGGGGAGGGGAGGGCACGGAGGTAAGGCAGCAGCTGAGAGTAACTGTCCCAGCTGTGCTGTGGCTTTGGATGCTGCTTCAGCCTATGCTTTTCTTTTTGTTTCACATTTGTCTCACACAGGCTGAGTGGGGCCAAGCTGCACTCTGAAGAGCAGCACGAGAAGGGCAGGCTGGTTGTGAGCTGGATTGGAGCAGAACTGCCAAGTAGCACGAGGTGAGTGCGAAGGGTATCCATCTTGCTTTGCAGGTGCCATGGCAGGCTCTCCACAGAAGCGGTTGAGGATTTGAGAAGAGGTTGCAGATGATCAAGGAGCGACACGTGCAGGGATGGCTTGAAAAGGGTATGTCTGCTTTCTCTTCTGTTTATCAGGTGTCCCAGGCAATGTGGGCTGTGGTGTTAGTCTTTAGAATCGGAACAAAGCAGGTGCTGAAATGCTGTGTCTGTTTTTTTTTGTGTTGGGGTTGCACCTTGGTGAGTGTAGGGATGGGTTTTAAGTGGGTGCAGCGGAGGGCCTGGCCCCAGTGTCCTGTAGTGTGTTTTGACCCATCAGCATAGCCTTTTGGTTCTCAGGTAGCCTACTGAAGTAAGTGATTTTTCCTGCGAGTGGAATGGAATTGATTTTTTTTTTTTTTGGCGTGCAATCAGTTCTGCTCCTAGATTTTTCTTTTTATGTAAATAAAAGATCGAGCTAATTCCAGATGGAAAAAAAAAAAATCAGTTACTTTCTTGGTCAGTTTGTCCTTTTAATATTCAAAGCTGCAGCAAAAGCATGGGGATTTTTGTTTCTAGAAACACCCTAGCTCTCCTGTCTGCACTCTGCGTGCTGTTGAGCTAAGCCATATAAATGAATAAAGAAACCACAGCTACTGCTCCTTTCTGATTTTTTTTTTTTTTTTTTGTGCTTTCCCCCTTGCACTTTCCCAGGTGATTAGCTTCAGGTTCCAGGTGGGACCTAGTGGTAACTGAGTTGCAGGTATTCCATGACAGAGCTCCTTCTGCCTGGGCTGCTTTTTGGGGTAAGCGCTTTGTTTTTCCTTCAGTCAGTTGCAGGGTTCTTTAGGTGGGTCAGAGTCTATGGACTGATGCGTTTTCCAGTAGAAACCGGTACGCATATCTTTTTGAGTTGGTAACTGGTAGGATCTGTCACTGTAAAGCAATCTAGTAGTAGGTGCCTGTATTGCACGCAGCTCTTCCTCAGGTGAGTAGTTATGGCAGTTTTACGGATGGTATGGTGATGTTACTTTGTGTGTTTGCTTTGTGGTTCTGGGTCCATTCTGATTTTTGCAGAATTACGGGGCTTTTTGTGATTCTTTGCCTGTATGTCAAATATTATCAAAGTTACAACCTTGCTGTCAAAGTGATGGAGCAGGGTTTAGTTGAAATGTATCATGGAAGCTCCCTGTGTGAGCATGTGTCTGAAAATGGCAGCAGTGGGCACGTAAGGGGTAGTCTGTTTCAAGTTTAGGGACAGCTTGTTATATTTCTGGAGCTTTTGCCTGTGTGTTTTCTGTCTGTCGAGTCTTTAGACCATAAAGCCTTCTAGGCTTTATGTCCTTGAATTTACGTATTAGAAGTACGTTTATGAGGGGTTGCCAGGTACGTTGTTTTTGGGAAACTGTGGGGTATGGTTCCTTGAGTGCATAAGTGCAGTAGTGCCAAGAGAGTGAGCAGGGCCACCTTCTTCATCTCTGCAGAATAAGTCTGTTCGGGCACACTTCTCAGGCAAATGTAGTGAGCAGATGAGGGAAAGGAGCTGGGAACAGAGAGGTATTTCACAGTAGCATGTTGCATCAGTAGTAGTCAGCGTTGCGGAGGAGGTGGGTGTCAGGGCTGGCATGCTAGTGAATGCTGGTTCTCTGTTTTTGCAAGTGATGATGAACCTGTTTGACGTAATTCCATTTGAAAAAGTTCCAGTTACTGGCCTGGTCGTGTCGTCCTTTCAATGTTAAAAGCAGCAGCAAAAGCATGGGGATTGTTGCTTCTAGAAACACCACAGGTCACCTGTCTGCTCTCTGCATGTTTTTCAAGTAAAGCAGATCTTTAAAAACAAACAAACAAACAACAAACAAACAAAGAAACAAAAAAAAAAAAAAAAAAAAAAACAAAATAATAAAAAACAGCTGCTGCTGCTCCTGCTTTGTTTCTACTTCCTTGTGCTTTGCCCCTCCCCTTTTCCAGGTGATTGGGTTTGGGTGCTGGGCGGGGCCGAATGGTATATGAGCCCCAGGCATGCTATCAGAGAGCTCCTTCTGCCTGGGCTGCTCCTTGAGGTAAGCGCTTTGTTTTTCCTTCAGTCAGTTGCAGGGTTCTCTAGGCAGGCCGGAGTTTATAGATTTCTAGAATTTTTAAGTGCTTGGAATTCACTTAGGAGAGGGATGTTTAATAGAGGTTTCTGGCTCACTGTTTTTTGGGATGGTGGGATACTCCTCTGTTTTTGAGCTATATTTTAATCTCTAAATGTATAAACCAGCAGTAGGTAAACATTAGGAGGAACCGGTCAAAGGTAACAGCGCTTTCTGGAACCGTCAAGTTCTTGTTCGGCAACGTAGTGACTGGTTTGATCTACTTCACAGATGGAGAGGCAAGTGGACTGCTCTCTTTGAAATAATAAAATTGAAAACATAAAGTTTGTCAAAGATGGCAGTGCGTGTTTGCAGTCTGTTTATTGCTTTTGCCAGTGGTAGATAACATTTATAAGGAATCGGTCAAAGGAAAGAGCGCCTTCTGGAACTGTGAAGCTCTGTGTTGGCAACTCGGTGACTGGCTGGACCTACTGTCCATCTCCAGAGGGAAGCGGACTGCTGTTTTGAAATTAAAAAATACTAATAAAAAAAATAAAAATATGGTGCTGCTCTATGGCGCCCGGAGGACTGCCACTCTGCATGGCAGTTAAAAAGAATGTGGTTTGGAGATGGAGAGCCAGAGAGATGAAGCAGCTGGGAAGAGAGACACAAGTATTGCAGTAGGTAGGCTGTGGTTATGAGGTGCCTCAGGATGTGCTTTTTTTCTTGTTTCCGCCCTTCCCTCGTGCAGCCTTGGAGAGATGAAGTCCCCATGGTGTGGAGTGGTGCAAAAAGGTAAGAGGGTTGTCAGCCCGGTCAGTTTTCTTCACCAATGCTAAGGCAAGTCTTTGAAGAGAAACAGCCTGGTTGCTTGTGCTGCACCCTGTTGAACTAAGCCAGACCAAAACCAGGGCTGCCGTTCCTCCTGCTCTCTTTACCTCTTCTCATCTTGCAAAGGAATGGTCCAGCAATTCGGGTTAATAGGGGACAAGAGAACAAAGGGGTTTCAGAATAACTGCTAACTGTTATGACTATTGCATGGGGCACTATGCAAGTCTCTGACATCCAGCCAAGATGGACAAAGGAGAAGGACAAGGGAAAAGCCTGGGAGGAAGACTATGAGCCTTCAGTACGAGAGACCCGCAGAGGGACCACCAGAGACTGATAACACATGCGTCAGTGGGCGGGTTCGGATTCCAGGAACTAGTTATAATAACCCTGCCTTTTCTAGAAGTAGTAATGAATATGTATTAGCCTAGGAGCATAAAAACCAGCCGCCTGCTGTGACTTGTGTGCGTCTCGGTGGAGCAGAGACTCCCGGCGCACCCAGTGCTGTTTGCTTACCTCTATTCATTTAATAAATTGTAAACTTTGATTGTAATCCTATTTGGGACTTAGTCATTTATTACAACAGACAACCTTGTAAAATGCAGACAACCAGAATCCTTACAACAATTAAGTGGAAATCACGGTGTAAGAAACATTACCACCTCAAAGAGTAAAAGCCTCGAAAGAAATGTGACTTGTAACAGGCCAGCAGCTGTGTGTTTTCGGTGAAGCACCAGATAGAGTATGAACCTGGATTGCACAGTTAATGGGGAAACGGGAGGGTCCTGGTCCTTGGGAGGGGAAAAAAAAAAGTATATAAACTGTGTATGGAATCGGTAGGTGCCCTCCTGCTCGCGGGACACCCGCCATTGTAATCTCAAATAAAAATGCTGCTGTACTGAGATCCTCTCCTGAGCCTATGTTATTTCCCAAAGATTGATTCACGGTTTTAAGGTTTCAGGGATAGGGCCCTAGGGTTGGGTTTCAGGGTAAGCGTTCTCAGGGTTTATGTTTAGGATTTTAAGGTTTTTAGTTTTAGGGTTGGAGTTTTAACGGTTAGGATTTTAGGGATTTGAGGGTTAGGGTTTTAAGGGTTTCAGGGTTAGCGTGTTAGGGTTTTAGAGTTTTTTGGGTTGTAGTGTTGATAGTTTTTTTAGGGTTAGGTTCTTAGGGTTTTATTTTTGGACGGTTATTTACGGTTAGGGTTTTAAGATCTTATTATTTATTTTTTCAGGTTAGGTTCTCCTGGGTTAGGGTTTTGAGCGTCTTAATATTTTGGGTTGGGTTTGGGATTTGAGCGTCCTATTTTGGGGGGGTTTGGGATTTGAGCGTCTTAATTTTGTGGGCTTGGGCGCTGTGAGCGTCTTAAGTGTTTGGGTTAGGGCTTTTAGGCATAGGTCTTCAGGGGTTTAGTGTGGTGGATAGTTTGGGTTAGGTCTGTAGGGGTTTCGAGGATTTTTAGGGTTAGGGCTTGCGGCTTTTTTGTGTGAGGGCGGTAAGGGCTAGGGTTCCAGGGAGTGCTGTTAAATGTAGTTCTCGACGACTCGGCCTCTGATTGGCCGTGCCGGCTGTGCAGGGAATGCTGGTAGGTGTAGTTTTCCGGCACAAGGCTTTCCGGTAGGCCGCGTTGAGTGCCCAGAGCATGCCGGGAAATGTAGTTCTGGGACTCCGGACTTCCGGGAGGCCATGCAGAGCGCCCAGAGCATACCGGGAAATGCAGTTCTCGGGGACTAGGGCTGGGGTTAGGGTTAGGGCTAGTGAATGCTGGTTCTCTGTGTTTGCAGATGACGGTGAGCGTGTTTAAACTAATTCCAGTTGAAGAAGTGTCAGTTACTTGCTTGGTGACATTATCAGTTCAACATTAAAAGCTGCAGCAAAAGCAAAAGGGGATTTTTGCTTCCAGAAACACCCCAGTTCTCCTGTCTGCACTCTGCATGCTGTTGAGCTAAGCCTTATGAATAAGTAAATAAACCAGAGCTGCTGCTGCTCCTCTTTTTGCTTTTTTGTGCTTTCCCCGCATGCGACCTCTGCCGCCGCCTGCTGGTGGAAAACGAGTACTGCAGGCGGCCGGGGGCCGCGCATGCCCGGTGCCGCCCGCGGGTGCCCCTCTGCCGGCGCCTGCTGGTGGAAAACGAGTACTGCAGGCGGCCGGTGGCCGCGCATGCTCGGTGACGCCCGAGGGCGCCCCTCTGCCGCCACCTGCTGGTGGAAAACGAGTACTGCAGGCGGCCGGGGGGAGCTCATGCCCGGTGACGCCCGAGGGCGCCCCTCTGCCGCCGCCTGCTGGTGGAAAAGAGTACTGCAGGCGGCCAGGGTCCGCGCATGCGCGTTGCTTATTACGTCTTTTTTTTTTTTTGATGTGTAATTTCCTACGCTCCTAGATTTTTCTTCAAATGTAAATGAAAGGTTCTTGCTAATTCCCGTTGAAAATATTTCATTTACTTTCTTGGTTGTATTGTCCTTTCTATGTTCAAAGCTGAGGCAAAAATACGGTAAATTTTGCTTCTAGAAACACCGCAGTTCTTTTGTCTGCACTCCGCATGCTGTAAACTAGGGATAGGTGACAAATAAATAAAAAAATAAATAAAAGAACACAGCTGCTGCTCCTGCTCTCTTTCTTGTTTTTTGCCCCCTTCTCTTTCCCAGGTGATTGGGTTTGGGTGCTGGGCGGGGCCAAATGTTATACGAGCCCTAGGCATTCTATCAGAGAGCTCCTTCTGCGTGGGCTGCTCTTTGGGGTCGGTGCTTTGTTTATTCTTCTGTTAGCTACATGCAGGGTTCTTTTCGTGGGTCAGAGTCTTGTACGATATTTTAGAGGAAACCAATCTAGTAGTACGTGCATTTATTGCATGAAGCTCTTTGGAGGTGATTAATTGTTATAGCACTTTTATGGATAGGAGGTCAATGTTGTTTTGTGTGTTTGCTTTGTTGTTCTAGGTCCCTCATGATTTTTGCAGGGTTATAGGGCAGATGCCACCAGGTCTACCCCTTTTGTTGTTTTTGTTTTGTTTGATTTATTTTTCTTATTTTCTTTTTCGGAAGGGGGTTTGCGATTTGAGCGTCCTATTTTGGGGGGGTTTGGGATTTGAGCATCCTAATTTTGTGGGCTTGGGCGCTGTGAGCGTCTTAAGTGTTTGGGTTAGGGCTTTTAGGCATAGGTCTTCAGGGGTTTAGTGTGGTGGATAGTTTGGGTTAGGTCTGTAGGGGTTTCGAGGATTTTTAGGGTTAGGGCTTGCGGCTTTTTTGTGCAAGGGCGGTAAGGGCTAGGGTTCCAGGGAGTGCTGTTAAATGGAGTTCTCGACGACTCGGCCTCTGATTGGCCGTGCCGGCTGTGCAGGGAATGCTGGTAGGTGTAGTTTTCCGGCACAAGGCTTTCCGGTAGGCCGCGTTGAGTGCCCAGAGCATGCCGGGAAATGTAGTTCTGGGACTCCGGACTTCCGGGAGGCCATGCAGAGCGCCCAGAGCATACCGGGAAATGCAGTTCTGGGACTCCGAACTTCCGGGAGGCCATGTTGAGCGCCCAGAGCACACCGGGAAATGTAGTTCTGGGACTCCGAACTTCCGGGAGGCCATGTTGGGTGCCCAGAGCACACCGGGAAATGCAGTTCTCGGGGACTAGGGCTGGGGCTAGGGTTAGAGTTTAGGGTGAGGGTTGGGGTTAGGGTTAGGGCTAGTGAATGCTGGTTCTCTGTGTTTGCAGATGACGGTGAGCGTGTTTAAACTAATTCCAGTTGAAGAAGTTTCAGTTACTTGCTTGGTGACATTATCAGTTCAACATTAAAAGCTGCAGCAAAAGCAAAAGGGGAGTTTTGCTTGTAGAAACACCACAGGTCTCTTGTCTGCTCTCGGAATGTTTTTGAGATAAACCAGATTTTAAAAAACAAAGGGAAAAAAAAAAACCACAGCTGCTTCTTTTGCTCTCTTCCTACTTTCTTGTGCTTTGCCCCTCCCCTTTCCCAGGTGATTGGGTTTGGGTGCTGGGCGGGGCCGAATGGTATATGAGCCCCAGGCATGCTATCAGAGAGCTCCTTCTGCTTGGGCTGCTCTTTGGGGTAAGTGCTTTGTTTTTCCTTCAGTCAGTTGCAGGGTTCTCTAGGCAGACTGGAGCCTATGGATTTCTGGATTTTAAGTGCTTGGAATTCACTCAGTAGCGGGATGTTTAGTAGGGGCTGCTGGCTCACTGTTTTTTTTGGGATGGTGGGATACTCTTCTGTTTTTGAGCTATATTTTAGTCTCTAGATGTATAAACCCACTTGTGTAACTCTCCAGAGGACTAAAACCAGCTTGATTGAATGCTACATATGGCTTGGCAGCGTAGATGCAGCATTACCAAGAGACTGAGCAGGGTTGTATCAGAGTCACCTCTTTCATCTGCAAAGGGTAAGTTTGATTACCCCTGCCGGGGCTGCTGTGTGTGCATGTCTTTTTGGCATTTGTGGAGCTCAGTTGTTTTTCTTTGTGTGTGTGCATGTTTTTATTTATTTATTTATTTATTTTTATTTTTGAGGGTCAAACAGTGTGTTTGCTGAGCGTGGTTAGAATGAGGAGGTGGGGAGCTGCTCAGGACTGGAAGGTTTGGTTTCTAGGAGTATGCGGCATCCTTCCTGTGCGACGTGACTAATTGTTGGGCTGGAACGTTCCAGCTTTTGTGTGTGTTGGGCAATGTAGCTTGTGTAGTGTGTGTCGTGTGGTCTAGGCAGAGTTTGCTGTGGTGCAGTGGGCGAAGAATCTCAGGTAGAGCTGGTGAGCAGCTGAAGTACCAGAGCTGGGAAGAGAGAGGTCGTGCAGCAGGTACGCTGTGGCTGTGAGGTGCCTCAGACTGTGCTTTTCTGTCTTTTTTTTTGTTTTGTTTTGTTGTTTTTTTGCAGGTGCTTTGTGCGGTCGTGGACAGGAAAGGGAAATCCTCGTGTCGCGGAGCAGTGAGGGAAGGTGGGTGTTGTCAGCCTGGTCATCCCTTATCTGAAGCGAAGGGAAGACGCTCAGGTGTTTCCCTGTGAGGTTCCGAAGTGAGACTGTTTGGGATAGAGGAGCAGTGTGGCAGGTGGGTGCTTGCAAGCACAGTGGTTCTTTTGTCCTTTTGTGTTCCCAGGTGGCGTGGGTGATGCTGGCCGCTCCTTTCAAGCTTGGACCTAATTTGCAGGTCCAGAGGCAAGTGGAGTGCTGTTTTGAAAGGATAAAAGTAAAGCTGGGGTCGCTTATGTTGTTGAGGGATGGGTGCTACTGCTGGCAGCTGAATGTTTATCTTCTGCCTGTGTTTTGCCTTTCATTAGGCTGAAGTGCAGTGCAGGATGTCTCAACCAGCTGCCTCTGCAGTGACTCTGGTGCGTGATGAGCAGAGGTAGCTGTTAATTTTGGGGGTGTGGTTGTCACTGAAGTTATTTTCCTACATCCAATAGAGTAAAATTCCAGTTTGCCTTTTAGAGGTGCTATAAGTGGGTAAAGAGAAGAGATGGAAGCATGTGCCGCGTGGGGCAGGCAAGCGGCTGAGGTACAGGAGGGGATGAGAGTATGTGACTTTTTCCTGGGGGTGGAATGGAATTGATTGTTTTGGTGTATAGTCTGTTTTGCTCCGAGATCTTTCATTCATGGTAAATAAAAGTTTGAGCCAATTCCAGTTGGGAATGTTCCAGTTACGACCCAGCGAGTACTGTCCTTTTAATGTTAAAAAAAAATGCGGCAAAAGCATGGGTGCAGATCTGTTTCAGGTCTTGTGCATCATATTCGGTTCGAGATCGCGTCTGTTTCCATCCTCACTCTTGCAGAAGTCATCTGGGCCGCATCAGGAGCTCTTCCTTAGGAAATCAATTCCCAAGCGTCTTCTTAGGGGGTTTTCAGTCCCCATCCTTCTGGTCTCTTGTCTCGAAGGCAGGCTTTTTAGGCCTCCATCATCCCAGTTCTGGCAGTTGCTTCCAGTCGCGTGTCGTGACATTTGAGTCTCTCCTGGGGTCTGGTGCAGAGCACCTGTTCTGACTTGCTGTTGCTGTAGGGCTTTCTTTTTGGGGGTCACTTTTTCTTGTGCCTTGTGTTGTGTGTTTTGTTTGTAGTGTTTGTGGCGTGCCTGTGTGTGTGTACGTGTTTGGTCTGGAGCTGTCCTGCCTGGCAGTTAGTGATGACAGGTAACGTGGCAGTGCATGGGTGTACTAATACATTGTCTGGACTGTTTTGGTAAAGATATCCAGTCTGCCTCTGGGCACGTACTGAAGGGCAGCTGGCACAGTCATCTCTGTGGTGTTTGGCAGACTGGAGGGGGGAGAGTTGAGCTGCTTGCGAGCAACTGCTCGCATAGCACTTGAACGGTGTGCTTGAGGAGGTCTGTCGAATCTTGAAAGCTTACAGATATGGGGTTTTGAATTTTTTATTTTTATTTCTTTCCTGTCCCCAGTAGAGCGTAAACCTTTGGAGGAACCTGTCACAGGAAAGAGCTCCTTCTGGAACTGTTCAGCACTCGGTAGGCAACTCGGTGACTGGCTTGATCTACTTCTGAGGTGCTGAGGCAAGGGGGCTGCTGTTTTGAAACGATAGTATTGTAAATGGGGTCCCTTTTGTGTTGTTGAGGGATGGGTGCTAATGCTGGCAGCTGAATGATTGATTCTCTTGTGACTGTTTTCATTTGTTAAAGCTGAAACACAGTGTACGACACGGGACTTGACGACCAGAGCTGCTTTTGGCAAGGTGAGTGATGAACAGCTATAGAAGGTACTTTAGGGGTGCAGTTGTCACTGCAGTTACTGAACTACACCAAGTACGGTAAAAACCCTGTTTATATTTCAGGGGTGTTGTAGCTGGCCTAAGAGAGCAGATGGAAGCGTCTGCCTCGAGGGGAGGGGAGGGCACGGAGGTAAGGCAGCAGCTGAGAGTAACTGTCCCAGCTGTGCTGTGGCTTTGGATGCTGCTTCAGCCTATGCTTTTCTTTTTGTTTCACATTTGTCTCACACAGGCTGAGTGGGGCCAAGCTGCACTCTGAAGAGCAGCACGAGAAGGGCAGGCTGGTTGTGAGCTGGATTGGAGCAGAACTGCCAAGTAGCACGAGGTGAGTGCGAAGGGTATCCATCTTGCTTTGCAGGTGCCATGGCAGGCTCTCCACAGAAGCGGTTGAGGATTTGAGAAGAGGTTGCAGATGATCAAGGAGCGACACGTGCAGGGATGGCTTGAAAAGGGTATGTCTGCTTTCTCTTCTGTTTATCAGGTGTCCCAGGCAATGTGGGCTGTGGTGTTAGTCTTTAGAATCGGAACAAAGCAGGTGCTGAAATGCTGTGTCTGTTTTTTTTTGTGTTGGGGTTGCACCTTGGTGAGTGTAGGGATGGGTTTTAAGTGGGTGCAGCGGAGGGCCTGGCCCCAGTGTCCTGTAGTGTGTTTTGACCCATCAGCATAGCCTTTTGGTTCTCAGGTAGCCTACTGAAGTAAGTGATTTTTCCTGCGAGTGGAATGGAATTGATTTTTTTTTTTTTTGGCGTGCAATCAGTTCTGCTCCTAGATTTTTCTTTTTATGTAAATAAAAGATCGAGCTAATTCCAGATGGAAAAAAAAAAAAATCAGTTACTTTCTTGGTCAGTTTGTCCTTTTAATATTCAAAGCTGCAGCAAAAGCATGGGGATTTTTGTTTCTAGAAACACCCTAGCTCTCCTGTCTGCACTCTGCGTGCTGTTGAGCTAAGCCATATAAATGAATAAAGAAACCACAGCTACTGCTCCTTTCTGATTTTTTTTTTTTTTTTTTGTGCTTTCCCCCTTGCACTTTCCCAGGTGATTAGCTTCAGGTTCCAGGTGGGACCTAGTGGTAACTGAGTTGCAGGTATTCCATGACAGAGCTCCTTCTGCCTGGGCTGCTTTTTGGGGTAAGCGCTTTGTTTTTCCTTCAGTCAGTTGCAGGGTTCTTTAGGTGGGTCAGAGTCTATGGACTGATGCGTTTTCCAGTAGAAACCGGTACGCATATCTTTTTGAGTTGGTAACTGGTAGGATCTGTCACTGTAAAGCAATCTAGTAGTAGGTGCCTGTATTGCACGCAGCTCTTCCTCAGGTGAGTAGTTATGGCAGTTTTACGGATGGTATGGTGATGTTACTTTGTGTGTTTGCTTTGTGGTTCTGGGTCCATTCTGATTTTTGCAGAATTACGGGGCTTTTTGTGATTCTTTGCCTGTATGTCAAATATTATCAAAGTTACAACCTTGCTGTCAAAGTGATGGAGCAGGGTTTAGTTGAAATGTATCATGGAAGCTCCCTGTGTGAGCATGTGTCTGAAAATGGCAGCAGTGGGCACGTAAGGGGTAGTCTGTTTCAAGTTTAGGGACAGCTTGTTATATTTCTGGAGCTTTTGCCTGTGTGTTTTCTGTCTGTCGAGTCTTTAGACCATAAAGCCTTCTAGGCTTTATGTCCTTGAATTTACGTATTAGAAGTACGTTTATGAGGGGTTGCCAGGTACGTTGTTTTTGGGAAACTGTGGGGTATGGTTCCTTGAGTGCATAAGTGCAGTAGTGCCAAGAGAGTGAGCAGGGCCACCTTCTTCATCTCTGCAGAATAAGTCTGTTCGGGCACACTTCTCAGGCAAATGTAGTGAGCAGATGAGGGAAAGGAGCTGGGAACAGAGAGGTATTTCACAGTAGCATGTTGCATCAGTAGTAGTCAGCGTTGCGGAGGAGGTGGGTGTCAGGGCTGGCATGCTAGTGAATGCTGGTTCTCTGTTTTTGCAAGTGATGATGAACCTGTTTGACGTAATTCCATTTGAAAAAGTTCCAGTTACTGGCCTGGTCGTGTCGTCCTTTCAATGTTAAAAGCAGCAGCAAAAGCATGGGGATTGTTGCTTCTAGAAACACCACAGGTCACCTGTCTGCTCTCTGCATGTTTTTCAAGTAAAGCAGATCTTTAAAAACAAACAAACAAACAACAAACAAACAAAGAAACAAAAAAAAAAAAAAAAAAAAAAACAAAATAATAAAAAACAGCTGCTGCTGCTCCTGCTTTGTTTCTACTTCCTTGTGCTTTGCCCCTCCCCTTTTCCAGGTGATTGGGTTTGGGTGCTGGGCGGGGCCGAATGGTATATGAGCCCCAGGCATGCTATCAGAGAGCTCCTTCTGCCTGGGCTGCTCCTTGAGGTAAGCGCTTTGTTTTTCCTTCAGTCAGTTGCAGGGTTCTCTAGGCAGGCCGGAGTTTATAGATTTCTAGAATTTTTAAGTGCTTGGAATTCACTTAGGAGAGGGATGTTTAATAGAGGTTTCTGGCTCACTGTTTTTTGGGATGGTGGGATACTCCTCTGTTTTTGAGCTATATTTTAATCTCTAAATGTATAAACCAGCAGTAGGTAAACATTAGGAGGAACCGGTCAAAGGTAACAGCGCTTTCTGGAACCGTCAAGTTCTTGTTCGGCAACGTAGTGACTGGTTTGATCTACTTCACAGATGGAGAGGCAAGTGGACTGCTCTCTTTGAAATAATAAAATTGAAAACATAAAGTTTGTCAAAGATGGCAGTGCGTGTTTGCAGTCTGTTTATTGCTTTTGCCAGTGGTAGATAACATTTATAAGGAATCGGTCAAAGGAAAGAGCGCCTTCTGGAACTGTGAAGCTCTGTGTTGGCAACTCGGTGACTGGCTGGACCTACTGTCCATCTCCAGAGGGAAGCGGACTGCTGTTTTGAAATTAAAAAATACTAATAAAAAAAATAAAAATATGGTGCTGCTCTATGGCGCCCGGAGGACTGCCACTCTGCATGGCAGTTAAAAAGAATGTGGTTTGGAGATGGAGAGCCAGAGAGATGAAGCAGCTGGGAAGAGAGACACAAGTATTGCAGTAGGTAGGCTGTGGTTATGAGGTGCCTCAGGATGTGCTTTTTTTCTTGTTTCCGCCCTTCCCTCGTGCAGCCTTGGAGAGATGAAGTCCCCATGGTGTGGAGTGGTGCAAAAAGGTAAGAGGGTTGTCAGCCCGGTCAGTTTTCTTCACCAATGCTAAGGCAAGTCTTTGAAGAGAAACAGCCTGGTTGCTTGTGCTGCACCCTGTTGAACTAAGCCAGACCAAAACCAGGACTGCCGTTCCTCCTGCTCTCTTTACCTCTTCTCATCTTGCAAAGGAATGGTCCAGCAATTCGGGTTAATAGGGGACAAGAGAACAAAGGGGTTTCAGAATAACTGCTAACTGTTATGACTATTGCATGGGGCACTATGCAAGTCTCTGACATCCAGCCAAGATGGACAAAGGAGAAGGACAAGGGAAAAGCCTGGGAGGAAGACTATGAGCCTTCAGTACGAGAGACCCGCAGAGGGACCACCAGAGACTGATAACACATGCGTCAGTGGGCGGGTTCGGATTCCAGGAACTAGTTATAATAACCCTGCCTTTTCTAGAAGTAGTAATGAATATGTATTAGCCTAGGAGCATAAAAACCAGCCGCCTGCTGTGACTTGTGTGCGTCTCGGTGGAGCAGAGACTCCCGGCGCACCCAGTGCTGTTTGCTTACCTCTATTCATTTAATAAATTGTAAACTTTGATTGTAATCCTATTTGGGACTTAGTCATTTATTACAACAGACAACCTTGTAAAATGCAGACAACCAGAATCCTTACAACAATTAAGTGGAAATCACGGTGTAAGAAACATTACCACCTCAAAGAGTAAAAGCCTCGAAAGAAATGTGACTTGTAACAGGCCAGCAGCTGTGTGTTTTCGGTGAAGCACCAGATAGAGTATGAACCTGGATTGCACAGTTAATGGGGAAACGGGAGGGTCCTGGTCCTTGGGAGGGGAAAAAAAAAAGTATATAAACTGTGTATGGAATCGGTAGGTGCCCTCCTGCTCGCGGGACACCCGCCATTGTAATCTCAAATAAAAATGCTGCTGTACTGAGATCCTCTCCTGAGCCTATGTTATTTCCCAAAGATTGATTCACGGTTTTAAGGTTTCAGGGATAGGGCCCTAGGGTTGGGTTTCAGGGTAAGCGTTCTCAGGGTTTATGTTTAGGATTTTAAGGTTTTTAGTTTTAGGGTTGGAGTTTTAACGGTTAGGATTTTAGGGATTTGAGGGTTAGGGTTTTAAGGGTTTCAGGGTTAGCGTGTTAGGGTTTTAGAGTTTTTTGGGTTGTAGTGTTGATAGTTTTTTTAGGGTTAGGTTCTTAGGGTTTTATTTTTGGACGGTTATTTACGGTTAGGGTTTTAAGATCTTATTATTTATTTTTTCAGGTTAGGTTCTCCTGGGTTAGGGTTTTGAGCGTCTTAATATTTTGGGTTGGGTTTGGGATTTGAGCGTCCTATTTTGGGGGGGTTGGGATTTGAGCGTCTTAATTTTGTGGGCTTGGGCGCTGTGAGCGTCTTAAGTGTTTGGGTTAGGGCTTTTAGGCATAGGTCTTCAGGGGTTTAGTGTGGTGGATAGTTTGGGTTAGGTCTGTAGGGGTTTCGAGGATTTTTAGGGTTAGGGCTTGCGGCTTTTTTGTGTGAGGGCGGTAAGGGCTAGGGTTCCAGGGAGTGCTGTTAAATGTAGTTCTCGACGACTCGGCCTCTGATTGGCCGTGCCGGCTGTGCAGGGAATGCTGGTAGGTGTAGTTTTCCGGCACAAGGCTTTCCGGTAGGCCGCGTTGAGTGCCCAGAGCATGCCGGGAAATGTAGTTCTGGGACTCCGGACTTCCGGGAGGCCATGCAGAGCGCCCAGAGCATACCGGGAAATGCAGTTCTCGGGGACTAGGGCTGGGGTTAGGGTTAGGGCTAGTGAATGCTGGTTCTCTGTGTTTGCAGATGACGGTGAGCGTGTTTAAACTAATTCCAGTTGAAGAAGTGTCAGTTACTTGCTTGGTGACATTATCAGTTCAACATTAAAAGCTGCAGCAAAAGCAAAAGGGGATTTTTGCTTCCAGAAACACCCCAGTTCTCCTGTCTGCACTCTGCATGCTGTTGAGCTAAGCCTTATGAATAAGTAAATAAACCAGAGCTGCTGCTGCTCCTCTTTTTGCTTTTTTGTGCTTTCCCCGCATGCGACCTCTGCCGCCGCCTGCTGGTGGAAAACGAGTACTGCAGGCGGCCGGGGGCCGCGCATGCTCGGTGACGCCCGAGGGCGCCCCTCTGCCGCCACCTGCTGGTGGAAAACGAGTACTGCAGGCGGCCGGGGGGAGCTCATGCCCGGTGACGCCCGAGGGCGCCCCTCTGCCGCCGCCTGCTGGTGGAAAAGAGTACTGCAGGCGGCCAGGGTCCGCGCATGCGCGTTGCTTATTACGTCTTTTTTTTTTTTTGATGTGTAATTTCCTACGCTCCTAGATTTTTCTTCAAATGTAAATGAAAGGTTCTTGCTAATTCCCGTTGAAAATATTTCATTTACTTTCTTGGTTGTATTGTCCTTTCTATGTTCAAAGCTGAGGCAAAAATACGGTAAATTTTGCTCCTAGAAACACCGCAGTTCTTTTGTCTGCACTCCGCATGCTGTAAACTAGGGATAGGTGACAAATAAATAAAAAAATAAATAAAAGAACACAGCTGCTGCTCCTGCTCTCTTTCTTGTTTTTTGCCCCCTTCTCTTTCCCAGGTGATTGGGTTTGGGTGCTGGGCGGGGCCAAATGTTATACGAGCCCTAGGCATTCTATCAGAGAGCTCCTTCTGCGTGGGCTGCTCTTTGGGGTCGGTGCTTTGTTTATTCTTCTGTTAGCTACATGCAGGGTTCTTTTCGTGGGTCAGAGTCTTGTACGATATTTTAGAGGAAACCAATCTAGTAGTACGTGCATTTATTGCATGAAGCTCTTTGGAGGTGATTAATTGTTATAGCACTTTTATGGATAGGAGGTCAATGTTGTTTTGTGTGTTTGCTTTGTTGTTCTAGGTCCCTCATGATTTTTGCAGGGTTATAGGGCAGATGCCACCAGGTCTACCCCTTTTGTTGTTTTTGTTTTGTTTGATTTATTTTTCTTATTTTCTTTTTCGGAAGGGGGTTTGCGATTTGAGCGTCCTATTTTGGGGGGGTTTGGGATTTGAGCATCCTAATTTTGTGGGCTTGGGCGCTGTGAGCGTCTTAAGTGTTTGGGTTAGGGCTTTTAGGCATAGGTCTTCAGGGGTTTAGTGTGGTGGATAGTTTGGGTTAGGTCTGTAGGGGTTTCGAGGATTTTTAGGGTTAGGGCTTGCGGCTTTTTTGTGCAAGGGCGGTAAGGGCTAGGGTTCCAGGGAGTGCTGTTAAATGGAGTTCTCGACGACACGGCCTCTGATTGGCCGTGCCGGCTGTGCAGGGAATGCTGGTAGGTGTAGTTTTCCGGCACAAGGCTTTCCGGTAGGCCGCGTTGAGTGCCCAGAGCATGCCGGGAAATGTAGTTCTGGGACTCCGGACTTCCGGGAGGCCATGCAGAGCGCCCAGAGCATACCGGGAAATGCAGTTCTGGGACTCCGAACTTCCGGGAGGCCATGTTGAGCGCCCAGAGCACACCGGGAAATGTAGTTCTGGGACTCCGAACTTCCGGGAGGCCATGTTGGGTGCCCAGAGCACACCGGGAAATGCAGTTCTCGGGGACTAGGGCTGGGGCTAGGGTTAGAGTTTAGGGTGAGGGTTGGGGTTAGGGTTAGGGCTAGTGAATGCTGGTTCTCTGTGTTTGCAGATGACGGTGAGCGTGTTTAAACTAATTCCAGTTGAAGAAGTTTCAGTTACTTGCTTGGTGACATTATCAGTTCAACATTAAAAGCTGCAGCAAAAGCAAAAGGGGAGTTTTGCTTGTAGAAACACCACAGGTCTCTTGTCTGCTCTCGGAATGTTTTTGAGATAAACCAGATTTTAAAAAACAAAGGGAAAAAAAAAAACCACAGCTGCTTCTTTTGCTCTCTTCCTACTTTCTTGTGCTTTGCCCCTCCCCTTTCCCAGGTGATTGGGTTTGGGTGCTGGGCGGGGCCGAATGGTATATGAGCCCCAGGCATGCTATCAGAGAGCTCCTTCTGCTTGGGCTGCTCTTTGGGGTAAGTGCTTTGTTTTTCCTTCAGTCAGTTGCAGGGTTCTCTAGGCAGACTGGAGCCTATGGATTTCTGGATTTTAAGTGCTTGGAATTCACTCAGTAGCGGGATGTTTAGTAGGGGCTGCTGGCTCACTGTTTTTTTTGGGATGGTGGGATACTCTTCTGTTTTTGAGCTATATTTTAGTCTCTAGATGTATAAACCCACTTGTGTAACTCTCCAGAGGACTAAAACCAGCTTGATTGAATGCTACATATGGCTTGGCAGCGTAGATGCAGCATTACCAAGAGACTGAGCAGGGTTGTATCAGAGTCACCTCTTTCATCTGCAAAGGGTAAGTTTGATTACCCCTGCCGGGGCTGCTGTGTGTGCATGTCTTTTTGGCATTTGTGGAGCTCAGTTGTTTTTCTTTGTGTGTGTGCATGTTTTTATTTATTTATTTATTTATTTTTATTTTTGAGGGTCAAACAGTGTGTTTGCTGAGCGTGGTTAGAATGAGGAGGTGGGGAGCTGCTCAGGACTGGAAGGTTTGGTTTCTAGGAGTATGCGGCATCCTTCCTGTGCGACGTGACTAATTGTTGGGCTGGAACGTTCCAGCTTTTGTGTGTGTTGGGCAATGTAGCTTGTGTAGTGTGTGTCGTGTGGTCTAGGCAGAGTTTGCTGTGGTGCAGTGGGCGAAGAATCTCAGGTAGAGCTGGTGAGCAGCTGAAGTACCAGAGCTGGGAAGAGAGAGGTCGTGCAGCAGGTACGCTGTGGCTGTGAGGTGCCTCAGACTGTGCTTTTCTGTCTTTTTTTTTGTTTTGTTTTGTTGTTTTTTTGCAGGTGCTTTGTGCGGTCGTGGACAGGAAAGGGAAATCCTCGTGTCGCGGAGCAGTGAGGGAAGGTGGGTGTTGTCAGCCTGGTCATCCCTTATCTGAAGCGAAGGGAAGACGCTCAGGTGTTTCCCTGTGAGGTTCCGAAGTGAGACTGTTTGGGATAGAGGAGCAGTGTGGCAGGTGGGTGCTTGCAAGCACAGTGGTTCTTTTGTCCTTTTGTGTTCCCAGGTGGCGTGGGTGATGCTGGCCGCTCCTTTCAAGCTTGGACCTAATTTGCAGGTCCAGAGGCAAGTGGAGTGCTGTTTTGAAAGGATAAAAGTAAAGCTGGGGTCGCTTATGTTGTTGAGGGATGGGTGCTACTGCTGGCAGCTGAATGTTTATCTTCTGCCTGTGTTTTGCCTTTCATTAGGCTGAAGTGCAGTGCAGGATGTCTCAACCAGCTGCCTCTGCAGTGACTCTGGTGCGTGATGAGCAGAGGTAGCTGTTAATTTTGGGGGTGTGGTTGTCACTGAAGTTATTTTCCTACATCCAATAGAGTAAAATTCCAGTTTGCCTTTTAGAGGTGCTATAAGTGGGTAAAGAGAAGAGATGGAAGCATGTGCCGCGTGGGGCAGGCAAGCGGCTGAGGTACAGGAGGGGATGAGAGTATGTGACTTTTTCCTGGGGGTGGAATGGAATTGATTGTTTTGGTGTATAGTCTGTTTTGCTCCGAGATCTTTCATTCATGGTAAATAAAAGTTTGAGCCAATTCCAGTTGGGAATGTTCCAGTTACGACCCAGCGAGTACTGTCCTTTTAATGTTAAAAAAAAATGCGGCAAAAGCATGGGTGCAGATCTGTTTCAGGTCTTGTGCATCATATTCGGTTCGAGATCGCGTCTGTTTCCATCCTCACTCTTGCAGAAGTCATCTGGGCCGCATCAGGAGCTCTTCCTTAGGAAATCAATTCCCAAGCGTCTTCTTAGGGGGTTTTCAGTCCCCATCCTTCTGGTCTCTTGTCTCGAAGGCAGGCTTTTTAGGCCTCCATCATCCCAGTTCTGGCAGTTGCTTCCAGTCGCGTGTCGTGACATTTGAGTCTCTCCTGGGGTCTGGTGCAGAGCACCTGTTCTGACTTGCTGTTGCTGTAGGGCTTTCTTTTTGGGGGTCACTTTTTCTTGTGCCTTGTGTTGTGTGTTTTGTTTGTAGTGTTTGTGGCGTGCCTGTGTGTGTGTACGTGTTTGGTCTGGAGCTGTCCTGCCTGGCAGTTAGTGATGACAGGTAACGTGGCAGTGCATGGGTGTACTAATACATTGTCTGGACTGTTTTGGTAAAGATATCCAGTCTGCCTCTGGGCACGTACTGAAGGGCAGCTGGCACAGTCATCTCTGTGGTGTTTGGCAGACTGGAGGGGGGAGAGTTGAGCTGCTTGCGAGCAACTGCTCGCATAGCACTTGAACGGTGTGCTTGAGGAGGTCTGTCGAATCTTGAAAGCTTACAGATATGGGGTTTTGAATTTTTTATTTTTATTTCTTTCCTGTCCCCAGTAGAGCGTAAACCTTTGGAGGAACCTGTCACAGGAAAGAGCTCCTTCTGGAACTGTTCAGCACTCGGTAGGCAACTCGGTGACTGGCTTGATCTACTTCTGAGGTGCTGAGGCAAGGGGGCTGCTGTTTTGAAACGATAGTATTGTAAATGGGGTCCCTTTTGTGTTGTTGAGGGATGGGTGCTAATGCTGGCAGCTGAATGATTGATTCTCTTGTGACTGTTTTCATTTGTTAAAGCTGAAACACAGTGTATGACACGGGACTTGACGACCAGAGCTGCTTTTGGCAAGGTGAGTGATGAACAGCTATAGAAGGTACTTTAGGGGTGCAGTTGTCACTGCAGTTACTGAACTACACCAAGTACGGTAAAAACCCTGTTTATATTTCAGGGGTGTTGTAGCTGGCCTAAGAGAGCAGATGGAAGCGTCTGCCTCGAGGGGAGGGGAGGGCACGGAGGTAAGGCAGCAGCTGAGAGTAACTGTCCCAGCTGTGCTGTGGCTTTGGATGCTGCTTCAGCCTATGCTTTTCTTTTTGTTTCACATTTGTCTCACACAGGCTGAGTGGGGCCAAGCTGCACTCTGAAGAGCAGCACGAGAAGGGCAGGCTGGTTGTGAGCTGGATTGGAGCAGAACTGCCAAGTAGCACGAGGTGAGTGCGAAGGGTATCCATCTTGCTTTGCAGGTGCCATGGCAGGCTCTCCACAGAAGCGGTTGAGGATTTGAGAAGAGGTTGCAGATGATCAAGGAGCGACACGTGCAGGGATGGCTTGAAAAGGGTATGTCTGCTTTCTCTTCTGTTTATCAGGTGTCCCAGGCAATGTGGGCTGTGGTGTTAGTCTTTAGAATCGGAACAAAGCAGGTGCTGAAATGCTGTGTCTGTTTTTTTTTGTGTTGGGGTTGCACCTTGGTGAGTGTAGGGATGGGTTTTAAGTGGGTGCAGCGGAGGGCCTGGCCCCAGTGTCCTGTAGTGTGTTTTGACCCATCAGCATAGCCTTTTGGTTCTCAGGTAGCCTACTGAAGTAAGTGATTTTTCCTGCGAGTGGAATGGAATTGATTTTTTTTTTTTTTGGCGTGCAATCAGTTCTGCTCCTAGATTTTTCTTTTTATGTAAATAAAAGATCGAGCTAATTCCAGATGGAAAAAAAAAAAATCAGTTACTTTCTTGGTCAGTTTGTCCTTTTAATATTCAAAGCTGCAGCAAAAGCATGGGGATTTTTGTTTCTAGAAACACCCTAGCTCTCCTGTCTGCACTCTGCGTGCTGTTGAGCTAAGCCATATAAATGAATAAAGAAACCACAGCTACTGCTCCTTTCTGATTTTTTTTTTTTTTTTTTGTGCTTTCCCCCTTGCACTTTCCCAGGTGATTAGCTTCAGGTTCCAGGTGGGACCTAGTGGTAACTGAGTTGCAGGTATTCCATGACAGAGCTCCTTCTGCCTGGGCTGCTTTTTGGGGTAAGCGCTTTGTTTTTCCTTCAGTCAGTTGCAGGGTTCTTTAGGTGGGTCAGAGTCTATGGACTGATGCGTTTTCCAGTAGAAACCGGTACGCATATCTTTTTGAGTTGGTAACTGGTAGGATCTGTCACTGTAAAGCAATCTAGTAGTAGGTGCCTGTATTGCACGCAGCTCTTCCTCAGGTGAGTAGTTATGGCAGTTTTACGGATGGTATGGTGATGTTACTTTGTGTGTTTGCTTTGTGGTTCTGGGTCCATTCTGATTTTTGCAGAATTACGGGGCTTTTTGTGATTCTTTGCCTGTATGTCAAATATTATCAAAGTTACAACCTTGCTGTCAAAGTGATGGAGCAGGGTTTAGTTGAAATGTATCATGGAAGCTCCCTGTGTGAGCATGTGTCTGAAAATGGCAGCAGTGGGCACGTAAGGGGTAGTCTGTTTCAAGTTTAGGGACAGCTTGTTATATTTCTGGAGCTTTTGCCTGTGTGTTTTCTGTCTGTCGAGTCTTTAGACCATAAAGCCTTCTAGGCTTTATGTCCTTGAATTTACGTATTAGAAGTACGTTTATGAGGGGTTGCCAGGTACGTTGTTTTTGGGAAACTGTGGGGTATGGTTCCTTGAGTGCATAAGTGCAGTAGTGCCAAGAGAGTGAGCAGGGCCACCTTCTTCATCTCTGCAGAATAAGTCTGTTCGGGCACACTTCTCAGGCAAATGTAGTGAGCAGATGAGGGAAAGGAGCTGGGAACAGAGAGGTATTTCACAGTAGCATGTTGCATCAGTAGTAGTCAGCGTTGCGGAGGAGGTGGGTGTCAGGGCTGGCATGCTAGTGAATGCTGGTTCTCTGTTTTTGCAAGTGATGATGAACCTGTTTGACGTAATTCCATTTGAAAAAGTTCCAGTTACTGGCCTGGTCGTGTCGTCCTTTCAATGTTAAAAGCAGCAGCAAAAGCATGGGGATTGTTGCTTCTAGAAACACCACAGGTCACCTGTCTGCTCTCTGCATGTTTTTCAAGTAAAGCAGATCTTTAAAAACAAACAAACAACAAACAAACAAAGAAACAACAACAACAACAACAAAAAAACAAAATAATAAAAAACAGCTGCTGCTGCTCCTGCTTTGTTTCTACTTCCTTGTGCTTTGCCCCTCCCCTTTTCCAGGTGATTGGGTTTGGGTGCTGGGCGGGGCCGAATGGTATATGAGCCCCAGGCATGCTATCAGAGAGCTCCTTCTGCCTGGGCTGCTCCTTGAGGTAAGTGCTTTGTTTTTCCTTCAGTCAGTTGCAGGGTTCTCTAGGCAGGCCGGAGTTTATAGATTTCTAGAATTTTTAAGTGCTTGGAATTCACTTAGGAGAGGGATGTTTAATAGAGGTTTCTGGCTCACTGTTTTTTGGGATGGTGGGATACTCCTCTGTTTTTGAGCTATATTTTAATCTCTAAATGTATAAACCAGCAGTAGGTAAACATTAGGAGGAACCGGTCAAAGGTAACAGCGCTTTCTGGAACCGTCAAGTTCTTGTTCGGCAACGTAGTGACTGGTTTGATCTACTTCACAGATGGAGAGGCAAGTGGACTGCTCTCTTTGAAATAATAAAATTGAAAACATAAAGTTTGTCAAAGATGGCAGTGCGTGTTTGCAGTCTGTTTATTGCTTTTGCCAGTGGTAGATAACATTTATAAGGAATCGGTCAAAGGAAAGAGCGCCTTCTGGAACTGTGAAGCTCTGTGTTGGCAACTCGGTGACTGGCTGGACCTACTGTCCATCTCCAGAGGGAAGCGGACTGCTGTTTTGAAATTAAAAAATACTAATAAAAAAAATAAAAATATGGTGCTGCTCTATGGCGCCCGGAGGACTGCCACTCTGCATGGCAGTTAAAAAGAATGTGGTTTGGAGATGGAGAGCCAGAGAGATGAAGCAGCTGGGAAGAGAGACACAAGTATTGCAGTAGGTAGGCTGTGGTTATGAGGTGCCTCAGGATGTGCTTTTTTTCTTGTTTCCGCCCTTCCCTCGTGCAGCCTTGGAGAGATGAAGTCCCCATGGTGTGGAGTGGTGCAAAAAGGTAAGAGGGTTGTCAGCCCGGTCAGTTTTCTTCACCAATGCTAAGGCAAGTCTTTGAAGAGAAACAGCCTGGTTGCTTGTGCTGCACCCTGTTGAACTAAGCCAGACCAAAACCAGGGCTGCCGTTCCTCCTGCTCTCTTTACCTCTTCTCATCTTGCAAAGGAATGGTCCAGCAATTCGGGTTAATAGGGGACAAGAGAACAAAGGGGTTTCAGAATAACTGCTAACTGTTATGACTATTGCATGGGGCACTATGCAAGTCTCTGACATCCAGCCAAGATGGACAAAGGAGAAGGACAAGGGAAAAGCCTGGGAGGAAGACTATGAGCCTTCAGTACGAGAGACCCGCAGAGGGACCACCAGAGACTGATAACACATGCGTCAGTGGGCGGGTTCGGATTCCAGGAACTAGTTATAATAACCCTGCCTTTTCTAGAAGTAGTAATGAATATGTATTAGCCTAGGAGCATAAAAACCAGCCGCCTGCTGTGACTTGTGTGCGTCTCGGTGGAGCAGAGACTCCCGGCGCACCCAGTGCTGTTTGCTTACCTCTATTCATTTAATAAATTGTAAACTTTGATTGTAATCCTATTTGGGACTTAGTCATTTATTACAACAGACAACCTTGTAAAATGCAGACAACCAGAATCCTTACAACAATTAAGTGGAAATCACGGTGTAAGAAACATTACCACCTCAAAGAGTAAAAGCCTCGAAAGAAATGTGACTTGTAACAGGCCAGCAGCTGTGTGTTTTCGGTGAAGCACCAGATAGAGTATGAACCTGGATTGCACAGTTAATGGGGAAACGGGAGGGTCCTGGTCCTTGGGAGGGGAAAAAAAAAAGTATATAAACTGTGTATGGAATCGGTAGGTGCCCTCCTGCTCGCGGGACACCCGCCATTGTAATCTCAAATAAAAATGCTGCTGTACTGAGATCCTCTCCTGAGCCTATGTTATTTCCCAAAGATTGATTCACGGTTTTAAGGTTTCAGGGATAGGGCCCTAGGGTTGGGTTTCAGGGTAAGCGTTCTCAGGGTTTATGTTTAGGATTTTAAGGTTTTTAGTTTTAGGGTTGGAGTTTTAACGGTTAGGATTTTAGGGATTTGAGGGTTAGGGTTTTAAGGGTTTCAGGGTTAGCGTGTTAGGGTTTTAGAGTTTTTTGGGTTGTAGTGTTGATAGTTTTTTTAGGGTTAGGTTCTTAGGGTTTTATTTTTGGACGGTTATTTACGGTTAGGGTTTTAAGATCTTATTATTTATTTTTTCAGGTTAGGTTCTCCTGGGTTAGGGTTTTGAGCGTCTTAATATTTTGGGTTGGGTTTGGGATTTGAGCGTCCTATTTTGGGGGGGTTGGGATTTGAGCGTCTTAATTTTGTGGGCTTGGGCGCTGTGAGCGTCTTAAGTGTTTGGGTTAGGGCTTTTAGGCATAGGTCTTCAGGGGTTTAGTGTGGTGGATAGTTTGGGTTAGGTCTGTAGGGGTTTCGAGGATTTTTAGGGTTAGGGCTTGCGGCTTTTTTGTGTGAGGGCGGTAAGGGCTAGGGTTCCAGGGAGTGCTGTTAAATGTAGTTCTCGACGACTCGGCCTCTGATTGGCCGTGCCGGCTGTGCAGGGAATGCTGGTAGGTGTAGTTTTCCGGCACAAGGCTTTCCGGTAGGCCGCGTTGAGTGCCCAGAGCATGCCGGGAAATGTAGTTCTGGGACTCCGGACTTCCGGGAGGCCATGCAGAGCGCCCAGAGCATACCGGGAAATGCAGTTCTCGGGGACTAGGGCTGGGGTTAGGGTTAGGGCTAGTGAATGCTGGTTCTCTGTGTTTGCAGATGACGGTGAGCGTGTTTAAACTAATTCCAGTTGAAGAAGTGTCAGTTACTTGCTTGGTGACATTATCAGTTCAACATTAAAAGCTGCAGCAAAAGCAAAAGGGGATTTTTGCTTCCAGAAACACCCCAGTTCTCCTGTCTGCACTCTGCATGCTGTTGAGCTAAGCCTTATGAATAAGTAAATAAACCAGAGCTGCTGCTGCTCCTCTTTTTGCTTTTTTGTGCTTTCCCCGCATGCGACCTCTGCCGCCGCCTGCTGGTGGAAAACGAGTACTGCAGGCGGCCGGGGGCCGCGCATGCCCGGTGCCGCCCGCGGGTGCCCCTCTGCCGGCGCCTGCTGGTGGAAAACGAGTACTGCAGGCGGCCGGTGGCCGCGCATGCTCGGTGACGCCCGAGGGCGCCCCTCTGCCGCCACCTGCTGGTGGAAAACGAGTACTGCAGGCGGCCGGGGGGAGCTCATGCCCGGTGACGCCCGAGGGCGCCCCTCTGCCGCCGCCTGCTGGTGGAAAAGAGTACTGCAGGCGGCCAGGGTCCGCGCATGCGCGTTGCTTATTACGTCTTTTTTTTTTTTTGATGTGTAATTTCCTACGCTCCTAGATTTTTCTTCAAATGTAAATGAAAGGTTCTTGCTAATTCCCGTTGAAAATATTTCATTTACTTTCTTGGTTGTATTGTCCTTTCTATGTTCAAAGCTGAGGCAAAAATACGGTAAATTTTGCTCCTAGAAACACCGCAGTTCTTTTGTCTGCACTCCGCATGCTGTAAACTAGGGATAGGTGACAAATAAATAAAAAAATAAATAAAAGAACACAGCTGCTGCTCCTGCTCTCTTTCTTGTTTTTTGCCCCCTTCTCTTTCCCAGGTGATTGGGTTTGGGTGCTGGGCGGGGCCAAATGTTATACGAGCCCTAGGCATTCTATCAGAGAGCTCCTTCTGCGTGGGCTGCTCTTTGGGGTCGGTGCTTTGTTTATTCTTCTGTTAGCTACATGCAGGGTTCTTTTCGTGGGTCAGAGTCTTGTACGATATTTTAGAGGAAACCAATCTAGTAGTACGTGCATTTATTGCATGAAGCTCTTTGGAGGTGATTAATTGTTATAGCACTTTTATGGATAGGAGGTCAATGTTGTTTTGTGTGTTTGCTTTGTTGTTCTAGGTCCCTCATGATTTTTGCAGGGTTATAGGGCAGATGCCACCAGGTCTACCCCTTTTGTTGTTTTTGTTTTGTTTGATTTATTTTTCTTATTTTCTTTTTCGGAAGGGGGTTTGCGATTTGAGCGTCCTATTTTGGGGGGGTTTGGGATTTGAGCATCCTAATTTTGTGGGCTTGGGCGCTGTGAGCGTCTTAAGTGTTTGGGTTAGGGCTTTTAGGCATAGGTCTTCAGGGGTTTAGTGTGGTGGATAGTTTGGGTTAGGTCTGTAGGGGTTTCGAGGATTTTTAGGGTTAGGGCTTGCGGCTTTTTTGTGCAAGGGCGGTAAGGGCTAGGGTTCCAGGGAGTGCTGTTAAATGGAGTTCTCGACGACACGGCCTCTGATTGGCCGTGCCGGCTGTGCAGGGAATGCTGGTAGGTGTAGTTTTCCGGCACAAGGCTTTCCGGTAGGCCGCGTTGAGTGCCCAGAGCATGCCGGGAAATGTAGTTCTGGGACTCCGGACTTCCGGGAGGCCATGCAGAGCGCCCAGAGCATACCGGGAAATGTAGTTCTGGGACTCCGAACTTCCGGGAGGCCATGTTGAGCGCCCAGAGCACACCGGGAAATGCAGTTCTGGGACTCCGAACTTCCGGGAGGCCATGTTGGGTGCCCAGAGCACACCGGGAAATGCAGTTCTCGGGGACTAGGGCTGGGGCTAGGGTTAGAGTTTAGGGTGAGGGTTGGGGTTAGGGTTAGGGCTAGTGAATGCTGGTTCTCTGTGTTTGCAGATGACGGTGAGCGTGTTTAAACTAATTCCAGTTGAAGAAGTTTCAGTTACTTGCTTGGTGACATTATCAGTTCAACATTAAAAGCTGCAGCAAAAGCAAAAGGGGAGTTTTGCTTGTAGAAACACCACAGGTCTCTTGTCTGCTCTCGGAATGTTTTTGAGATAAACCAGATTTTAAAAAACAAAGGGAAAAAAAAAAACCACAGCTGCTTCTTTTGCTCTCTTCCTACTTTCTTGTGCTTTGCCCCTCCCCTTTCCCAGGTGATTGGGTTTGGGTGCTGGGCGGGGCCGAATGGTATATGAGCCCCAGGCATGCTATCAGAGAGCTCCTTCTGCTTGGGCTGCTCTTTGGGGTAAGTGCTTTGTTTTTCCTTCAGTCAGTTGCAGGGTTCTCTAGGCAGACTGGAGCCTATGGATTTCTGGATTTTAAGTGCTTGGAATTCACTCAGTAGCGGGATGTTTAGTAGGGGCTGCTGGCTCACTGTTTTTTTTGGGATGGTGGGATACTCTTCTGTTTTTGAGCTATATTTTAGTCTCTAGATGTATAAACCCACTTGTGTAACTCTCCAGAGGACTAAAACCAGCTTGATTGAATGCTACATATGGCTTGGCAGCGTAGATGCAGCATTACCAAGAGACTGAGCAGGGTTGTATCAGAGTCACCTCTTTCATCTGCAAAGGGTAAGTTTGATTACCCCTGCCGGGGCTGCTGTGTGTGCATGTCTTTTTGGCATTTGTGGAGCTCAGTTGTTTTTCTTTGTGTGTGTGCATGTTTTTATTTATTTATTTATTTATTTTTATTTTTGAGGGTCAAACAGTGTGTTTGCTGAGCGTGGTTAGAATGAGGAGGTGGGGAGCTGCTCAGGACTGGAAGGTTTGGTTTCTAGGAGTATGCGGCATCCTTCCTGTGCGACGTGACTAATTGTTGGGCTGGAACGTTCCAGCTTTTGTGTGTGTTGGGCAATGTAGCTTGTGTAGTGTGTGTCGTGTGGTCTAGGCAGAGTTTGCTGTGGTGCAGTGGGCGAAGAATCTCAGGTAGAGCTGGTGAGCAGCTGAAGTACCAGAGCTGGGAAGAGAGAGGTCGTGCAGCAGGTACGCTGTGGCTGTGAGGTGCCTCAGACTGTGCTTTTCTGTCTTTTTTTTTGTTTTGTTTTGTTGTTTTTTTGCAGGTGCTTTGTGCGGTCGTGGACAGGAAAGGGAAATCCTCGTGTCGCGGAGCAGTGAGGGAAGGTGGGTGTTGTCAGCCTGGTCATCCCTTATCTGAAGCGAAGGGAAGACGCTCAGGTGTTTCCCTGTGAGGTTCCGAAGTGAGACTGTTTGGGATAGAGGAGCAGTGTGGCAGGTGGGTGCTTGCAAGCACAGTGGTTCTTTTGTCCTTTTGTGTTCCCAGGTGGCGTGGGTGATGCTGGCCGCTCCTTTCAAGCTTGGACCTAATTTGCAGGTCCAGAGGCAAGTGGAGTGCTGTTTTGAAAGGATAAAAGTAAAGCTGGGGTCGCTTATGTTGTTGAGGGATGGGTGCTACTGCTGGCAGCTGAATGTTTATCTTCTGCCTGTGTTTTGCCTTTCATTAGGCTGAAGTGCAGTGCAGGATGTCTCAACCAGCTGCCTCTGCAGTGACTCTGGTGCGTGATGAGCAGAGGTAGCTGTTAATTTTGGGGGTGTGGTTGTCACTGAAGTTATTTTCCTACATCCAATAGAGTAAAATTCCAGTTTGCCTTTTAGAGGTGCTATAAGTGGGTAAAGAGAAGAGATGGAAGCATGTGCCGCGTGGGGCAGGCAAGCGGCTGAGGTACAGGAGGGGATGAGAGTATGTGACTTTTTCCTGGGGGTGGAATGGAATTGATTGTTTTGGTGTATAGTCTGTTTTGCTCCGAGATCTTTCATTCATGGTAAATAAAAGTTTGAGCCAATTCCAGTTGGGAATGTTCCAGTTACGACCCAGCGAGTACTGTCCTTTTAATGTTAAAAAAAAATGCGGCAAAAGCATGGGTGCAGATCTGTTTCAGGTCTTGTGCATCATATTCGGTTCGAGATCGCGTCTGTTTCCATCCTCACTCTTGCAGAAGTCATCTGGGCCGCATCAGGAGCTCTTCCTTAGGAAATCAATTCCCAAGCGTCTTCTTAGGGGGTTTTCAGTCCCCATCCTTCTGGTCTCTTGTCTCGAAGGCAGGCTTTTTAGGCCTCCATCATCCCAGTTCTGGCAGTTGCTTCCAGTCGCGTGTCGTGACATTTGAGTCTCTCCTGGGGTCTGGTGCAGAGCACCTGTTCTGACTTGCTGTTGCTGTAGGGCTTTCTTTTTGGGGGTCACTTTTTCTTGTGCCTTGTGTTGTGTGTTTTGTTTGTAGTGTTTGTGGCGTGCCTGTGTGTGTGTACGTGTTTGGTCTGGAGCTGTCCTGCCTGGCAGTTAGTGATGACAGGTAACGTGGCAGTGCATGGGTGTACTAATACATTGTCTGGACTGTTTTGGTAAAGATATCCAGTCTGCCTCTGGGCACGTACTGAAGGGCAGCTGGCACAGTCATCTCTGTGGTGTTTGGCAGACTGGAGGGGGGAGAGTTGAGCTGCTTGCGAGCAACTGCTCGCATAGCACTTGAACGGTGTGCTTGAGGAGGTCTGTCGAATCTTGAAAGCTTACAGATATGGGGTTTTGAATTTTTTATTTTTATTTCTTTCCTGTCCCCAGTAGAGCGTAAACCTTTGGAGGAACCTGTCACAGGAAAGAGCTCCTTCTGGAACTGTTCAGCACTCGGTAGGCAACTCGGTGACTGGCTTGATCTACTTCTGAGGTGCTGAGGCAAGGGGGCTGCTGTTTTGAAACGATAGTATTGTAAATGGGGTCCCTTTTGTGTTGTTGAGGGATGGGTGCTAATGCTGGCAGCTGAATGATTGATTCTCTTGTGACTGTTTTCATTTGTTAAAGCTGAAACACAGTGTACGACACGGGACTTGACGACCAGAGCTGCTTTTGGCAAGGTGAGTGATGAACAGCTATAGAAGGTACTTTAGGGGTGCAGTTGTCACTGCAGTTACTGAACTACACCAAGTACGGTAAAAACCCTGTTTATATTTCAGGGGTGTTGTAGCTGGCCTAAGAGAGCAGATGGAAGCGTCTGCCTCGAGGGGAGGGGAGGGCACGGAGGTAAGGCAGCAGCTGAGAGTAACTGTCCCAGCTGTGCTGTGGCTTTGGATGCTGCTTCAGCCTATGCTTTTCTTTTTGTTTCACATTTGTCTCACACAGGCTGAGTGGGGCCAAGCTGCACTCTGAAGAGCAGCACGAGAAGGGCAGGCTGGTTGTGAGCTGGATTGGAGCAGAACTGCCAAGTAGCACGAGGTGAGTGCGAAGGGTATCCATCTTGCTTTGCAGGTGCCATGGCAGGCTCTCCACAGAAGCGGTTGAGGATTTGAGAAGAGGTTGCAGATGATCAAGGAGCGACACGTGCAGGGATGGCTTGAAAAGGGTATGTCTGCTTTCTCTTCTGTTTATCAGGTGTCCCAGGCAATGTGGGCTGTGGTGTTAGTCTTTAGAATCGGAACAAAGCAGGTGCTGAAATGCTGTGTCTGTTTTTTTTTGTGTTGGGGTTGCACCTTGGTGAGTGTAGGGATGGGTTTTAAGTGGGTGCAGCGGAGGGCCTGGCCCCAGTGTCCTGTAGTGTGTTTTGACCCATCAGCATAGCCTTTTGGTTCTCAGGTAGCCTACTGAAGTAAGTGATTTTTCCTGCGAGTGGAATGGAATTGATTTTTTTTTTTTTTGGCGTGCAATCAGTTCTGCTCCTAGATTTTTCTTTTTATGTAAATAAAAGATCGAGCTAATTCCAGATGGAAAAAAAAAAAATCAGTTACTTTCTTGGTCAGTTTGTCCTTTTAATATTCAAAGCTGCAGCAAAAGCATGGGGATTTTTGTTTCTAGAAACACCCTAGCTCTCCTGTCTGCACTCTGCGTGCTGTTGAGCTAAGCCATATAAACGAATAAAGAAACCACAGCTACTGCTCCTTTCTGATTTTTTTTTTTTTTTTTTGTGCTTTCCCCCTTGCACTTTCCCAGGTGATTAGCTTCAGGTTCCAGGTGGGACCTAGTGGTAACTGAGTTGCAGGTATTCCATGACAGAGCTCCTTCTGCCTGGGCTGCTTTTTGGGGTAAGCGCTTTGTTTTTCCTTCAGTCAGTTGCAGGGTTCTTTAGGTGGGTCAGAGTCTATGGACTGATGCGTTTTCCAGTAGAAACCGGTACGCATATCTTTTTGAGTTGGTAACTGGTAGGATCTGTCACTGTAAAGCAATCTAGTAGTAGGTGCCTGTATTGCACGCAGCTCTTCCTCAGGTGAGTAGTTATGGCAGTTTTACGGATGGTATGGTGATGTTACTTTGTGTGTTTGCTTTGTGGTTCTGGGTCCATTCTGATTTTTGCAGAATTACGGGGCTTTTTGTGATTCTTTGCCTGTATGTCAAATATTATCAAAGTTACAACCTTGCTGTCAAAGTGATGGAGCAGGGTTTAGTTGAAATGTATCATGGAAGCTCCCTGTGTGAGCATGTGTCTGAAAATGGCAGCAGTGGGCACGTAAGGGGTAGTCTGTTTCAAGTTTAGGGACAGCTTGTTATATTTCTGGAGCTTTTGCCTGTGTGTTTTCTGTCTGTCGAGTCTTTAGACCATAAAGCCTTCTAGGCTTTATGTCCTTGAATTTACGTATTAGAAGTACGTTTATGAGGGGTTGCCAGGTACGTTGTTTTTGGGAAACTGTGGGGTATGGTTCCTTGAGTGCATAAGTGCAGTAGTGCCAAGAGAGTGAGCAGGGCCACCTTCTTCATCTCTGCAGAATAAGTCTGTTCGGGCACACTTCTCAGGCAAATGTAGTGAGCAGATGAGGGAAAGGAGCTGGGAACAGAGAGGTATTTCACAGTAGCATGTTGCATCAGTAGTAGTCAGCGTTGCGGAGGAGGTGGGTGTCAGGGCTGGCATGCTAGTGAATGCTGGTTCTCTGTTTTTGCAAGTGATGATGAACCTGTTTGACGTAATTCCATTTGAAAAAGTTCCAGTTACTGGCCTGGTCGTGTCGTCCTTTCAATGTTAAAAGCAGCAGCAAAAGCATGGGGATTGTTGCTTCTAGAAACACCACAGGTCACCTGTCTGCTCTCTGCATGTTTTTCAAGTAAAGCAGATCTTTAAAAACAAACAAACAACAAACAAACAAAGAAACAACAACAACAACAACAAAAAAACAAAATAATAAAAAACAGCTGCTGCTGCTCCTGCTTTGTTTCTACTTCCTTGTGCTTTGCCCCTCCCCTTTTCCAGGTGATTGGGTTTGGGTGCTGGGCGGGGCCGAATGGTATATGAGCCCCAGGCATGCTATCAGAGAGCTCCTTCTGCCTGGGCTGCTCCTTGAGGTAAGTGCTTTGTTTTTCCTTCAGTCAGTTGCAGGGTTCTCTAGGCAGGCCGGAGTTTATAGATTTCTAGAATTTTTAAGTGCTTGGAATTCACTTAGGAGAGGGATGTTTAATAGAGGTTTCTGGCTCACTGTTTTTTGGGATGGTGGGATACTCCTCTGTTTTTGAGCTATATTTTAATCTCTAAATGTATAAACCAGCAGTAGGTAAACATTAGGAGGAACCGGTCAAAGGTAACAGCGCTTTCTGGAACCGTCAAGTTCTTGTTCGGCAACGTAGTGACTGGTTTGATCTACTTCACAGATGGAGAGGCAAGTGGACTGCTCTCTTTGAAATAATAAAATTGAAAACATAAAGTTTGTCAAAGATGGCAGTGCGTGTTTGCAGTCTGTTTATTGCTTTTGCCAGTGGTAGATAACATTTATAAGGAATCGGTCAAAGGAAAGAGCGCCTTCTGGAACTGTGAAGCTCTGTGTTGGCAACTCGGTGACTGGCTGGACCTACTGTCCATCTCCAGAGGGAAGCGGACTGCTGTTTTGAAATTAAAAAATACTAATAAAAAAAATAAAAATATGGTGCTGCTCTATGGCGCCCGGAGGACTGCCACTCTGCATGGCAGTTAAAAAGAATGTGGTTTGGAGATGGAGAGCCAGAGAGATGAAGCAGCTGGGAAGAGAGACACAAGTATTGCAGTAGGTAGGCTGTGGTTATGAGGTGCCTCAGGATGTGCTTTTTTTCTTGTTTCCGCCCTTCCCTCGTGCAGCCTTGGAGAGATGAAGTCCCCATGGTGTGGAGTGGTGCAAAAAGGTAAGAGGGTTGTCAGCCCGGTCAGTTTTCTTCACCAATGCTAAGGCAAGTCTTTGAAGAGAAACAGCCTGGTTGCTTGTGCTGCACCCTGTTGAACTAAGCCAGACCAAAACCAGGGCTGCCGTTCCTCCTGCTCTCTTTACCTCTTCTCATCTTGCAAAGGAATGGTCCAGCAATTCGGGTTAATAGGGGACAAGAGAACAAAGGGGTTTCAGAATAACTGCTAACTGTTATGACTATTGCATGGGGCACTATGCAAGTCTCTGACATCCAGCCAAGATGGACAAAGGAGAAGGACAAGGGAAAAGCCTGGGAGGAAGACTATGAGCCTTCAGTACGAGAGACCCGCAGAGGGACCACCAGAGACTGATAACACATGCGTCAGTGGGCGGGTTCGGATTCCAGGAACTAGTTATAATAACCCTGCCTTTTCTAGAAGTAGTAATGAATATGTATTAGCCTAGGAGCATAAAAACCAGCCGCCTGCTGTGACTTGTGTGCGTCTCGGTGGAGCAGAGACTCCCGGCGCACCCAGTGCTGTTTGCTTACCTCTATTCATTTAATAAATTGTAAACTTTGATTGTAATCCTATTTGGGACTTAGTCATTTATTACAACAGACAACCTTGTAAAATGCAGACAACCAGAATCCTTACAACAATTAAGTGGAAATCACGGTGTAAGAAACATTACCACCTCAAAGAGTAAAAGCCTCGAAAGAAATGTGACTTGTAACAGGCCAGCAGCTGTGTGTTTTTGGTGAAGCACCAGATAGAGTATGAACCTGGATTGCACAGTTAATGGGGAAACGGGAGGGTCCTGGTCCTTGGGAGGGGAAAAAAAAAAGTATATAAACTGTGTATGGAATCGGTAGGTGCCCTCCTGCTCGCGGGACACCCGCCATTGTAATCTCAAATAAAAATGCTGCTGTACTGAGATCCTCTCCTGAGCCTATGTTATTTCCCAAAGATTGATTCACGGTTTTAAGGTTTCAGGGATAGGGCCCTAGGGTTGGGTTTCAGGGTAAGCGTTCTCAGGGTTTATGTTTAGGATTTTAAGGTTTTTAGTTTTAGGGTTGGAGTTTTAACGGTTAGGATTTTAGGGATTTGAGGGTTAGGGTTTTAAGGGTTTCAGGGTTAGCGTGTTAGGGTTTTAGAGTTTTTTGGGTTGTAGTGTTGATAGTTTTTTTAGGGTTAGGTTCTTAGGGTTTTATTTTTGGACGGTTATTTACGGTTAGGGTTTTAAGATCTTATTATTTATTTTTTCAGGTTAGGTTCTCCTGGGTTAGGGTTTTGAGCGTCTTAATATTTTGGGTTGGGTTTGGGATTTGAGCGTCCTATTTTGGGGGGGTTGGGATTTGAGCGTCTTAATTTTGTGGGCTTGGGCGCTGTGAGCGTCTTAAGTGTTTGGGTTAGGGCTTTTAGGCATAGGTCTTCAGGGGTTTAGTGTGGTGGATAGTTTGGGTTAGGTCTGTAGGGGTTTCGAGGATTTTTAGGGTTAGGGCTTGCGGCTTTTTTGTGTGAGGGCGGTAAGGGCTAGGGTTCCAGGGAGTGCTGTTAAATGTAGTTCTCGACGACTCGGCCTCTGATTGGCCGTGCCGGCTGTGCAGGGAATGCTGGTAGGTGTAGTTTTCCGGCACAAGGCTTTCCGGTAGGCCGCGTTGAGTGCCCAGAGCATGCCGGGAAATGTAGTTCTGGGACTCCGGACTTCCGGGAGGCCATGCAGAGCGCCCAGAGCATACCGGGAAATGCAGTTCTCGGGGACTAGGGCTGGGGTTAGGGTTAGGGCTAGTGAATGCTGGTTCTCTGTGTTTGCAGATGACGGTGAGCGTGTTTAAACTAATTCCAGTTGAAGAAGTGTCAGTTACTTGCTTGGTGACATTATCAGTTCAACATTAAAAGCTGCAGCAAAAGCAAAAGGGGATTTTTGCTTCCAGAAACACCCCAGTTCTCCTGTCTGCACTCTGCATGCTGTTGAGCTAAGCCTTATGAATAAGTAAATAAACCAGAGCTGCTGCTGCTCCTCTTTTTGCTTTTTTGTGCTTTCCCCGCATGCGACCTCTGCCGCCGCCTGCTGGTGGAAAACGAGTACTGCAGGCGGCCGGGGGCCGCGCATGCCCGGTGCCGCCCGCGGGTGCCCCTCTGCCGGCGCCTGCTGGTGGAAAACGAGTACTGCAGGCGGCCGGTGGCCGCGCATGCTCGGTGACGCCCGAGGGCGCCCCTCTGCCGCCACCTGCTGGTGGAAAACGAGTACTGCAGGCGGCCGGGGGGAGCTCATGCCCGGTGACGCCCGAGGGCGCCCCTCTGCCGCCGCCTGCTGGTGGAAAAGAGTACTGCAGGCGGCCAGGGTCCGCGCATGCGCGTTGCTTATTACGTCTTTTTTTTTTTTTGATGTGTAATTTCCTACGCTCCTAGATTTTTCTTCAAATGTAAATGAAAGGTTCTTGCTAATTCCCGTTGAAAATATTTCATTTACTTTCTTGGTTGTATTGTCCTTTCTATGTTCAAAGCTGAGGCAAAAATACGGTAAATTTTGCTTCTAGAAACACCGCAGTTCTTTTGTCTGCACTCCGCATGCTGTAAACTAGGGATAGGTGACAAATAAATAAAAAAATAAATAAAAGAACACAGCTGCTGCTCCTGCTCTCTTTCTTGTTTTTTGCCCCCTTCTCTTTCCCAGGTGATTGGGTTTGGGTGCTGGGCGGGGCCAAATGTTATACGAGCCCTAGGCATTCTATCAGAGAGCTCCTTCTGCGTGGGCTGCTCTTTGGGGTCGGTGCTTTGTTTATTCTTCTGTTAGCTACATGCAGGGTTCTTTTCGTGGGTCAGAGTCTTGTACGATATTTTAGAGGAAACCAATCTAGTAGTACGTGCATTTATTGCATGAAGCTCTTTGGAGGTGATTAATTGTTATAGCACTTTTATGGATAGGAGGTCAATGTTGTTTTGTGTGTTTGCTTTGTTGTTCTAGGTCCCTCATGATTTTTGCAGGGTTATAGGGCAGATGCCACCAGGTCTACCCCTTTTGTTGTTTTTGTTTTGTTTGATTTATTTTTCTTATTTTCTTTTTCGGAAGGGGGTTTGCGATTTGAGCGTCCTATTTTGGGGGGGTTTGGGATTTGAGCATCCTAATTTTGTGGGCTTGGGCGCTGTGAGCGTCTTAAGTGTTTGGGTTAGGGCTTTTAGGCATAGGTCTTCAGGGGTTTAGTGTGGTGGATAGTTTGGGTTAGGTCTGTAGGGGTTTCGAGGATTTTTAGGGTTAGGGCTTGCGGCTTTTTTGTGCAAGGGCGGTAAGGGCTAGGGTTCCAGGGAGTGCTGTTAAATGGAGTTCTCGACGACTCGGCCTCTGATTGGCCGTGCCGGCTGTGCAGGGAATGCTGGTAGGTGTAGTTTTCCGGCACAAGGCTTTCCGGTAGGCCGCGTTGAGTGCCCAGAGCATGCCGGGAAATGTAGTTCTGGGACTCCGGACTTCCGGGAGGCCATGCAGAGCGCCCAGAGCATACCGGGAAATGCAGTTCTGGGACTCCGAACTTCCGGGAGGCCATGTTGAGCGCCCAGAGCACACCGGGAAATGTAGTTCTGGGACTCCGAACTTCCGGGAGGCCATGTTGGGTGCCCAGAGCACACCGGGAAATGCAGTTCTCGGGGACTAGGGCTGGGGCTAGGGTTAGAGTTTAGGGTGAGGGTTGGGGTTAGGGTTAGGGCTAGTGAATGCTGGTTCTCTGTGTTTGCAGATGACGGTGAGCGTGTTTAAACTAATTCCAGTTGAAGAAGTTTCAGTTACTTGCTTGGTGACATTATCAGTTCAACATTAAAAGCTGCAGCAAAAGCAAAAGGGGAGTTTTGCTTGTAGAAACACCACAGGTCTCTTGTCTGCTCTCGGAATGTTTTTGAGATAAACCAGATTTTAAAAAACAAAGGGAAAAAAAAAAACCACAGCTGCTTCTTTTGCTCTCTTCCTACTTTCTTGTGCTTTGCCCCTCCCCTTTCCCAGGTGATTGGGTTTGGGTGCTGGGCGGGGCCGAATGGTATATGAGCCCCAGGCATGCTATCAGAGAGCTCCTTCTGCTTGGGCTGCTCTTTGGGGTAAGTGCTTTGTTTTTCCTTCAGTCAGTTGCAGGGTTCTCTAGGCAGACTGGAGCCTATGGATTTCTGGATTTTAAGTGCTTGGAATTCACTCAGTAGCGGGATGTTTAGTAGGGGCTGCTGGCTCACTGTTTTTTTTGGGATGGTGGGATACTCTTCTGTTTTTGAGCTATATTTTAGTCTCTAGATGTATAAACCCACTTGTGTAACTCTCCAGAGGACTAAAACCAGCTTGATTGAATGCTACATATGGCTTGGCAGCGTAGATGCAGCATTACCAAGAGACTGAGCAGGGTTGTATCAGAGTCACCTCTTTCATCTGCAAAGGGTAAGTTTGATTACCCCTGCCGGGGCTGCTGTGTGTGCATGTCTTTTTGGCATTTGTGGAGCTCAGTTGTTTTTCTTTGTGTGTGTGCATGTTTTTATTTATTTATTTATTTATTTTTATTTTTGAGGGTCAAACAGTGTGTTTGCTGAGCGTGGTTAGAATGAGGAGGTGGGGAGCTGCTCAGGACTGGAAGGTTTGGTTTCTAGGAGTATGCGGCATCCTTCCTGTGCGACGTGACTAATTGTTGGGCTGGAACGTTCCAGCTTTTGTGTGTGTTGGGCAATGTAGCTTGTGTAGTGTGTGTCGTGTGGTCTAGGCAGAGTTTGCTGTGGTGCAGTGGGCGAAGAATCTCAGGTAGAGCTGGTGAGCAGCTGAAGTACCAGAGCTGGGAAGAGAGAGGTCGTGCAGCAGGTACGCTGTGGCTGTGAGGTGCCTCAGACTGTGCTTTTCTGTCTTTTTTTTTGTTTTGTTTTGTTGTTTTTTTGCAGGTGCTTTGTGCGGTCGTGGACAGGAAAGGGAAATCCTCGTGTCGCGGAGCAGTGAGGGAAGGTGGGTGTTGTCAGCCTGGTCATCCCTTATCTGAAGCGAAGGGAAGACGCTCAGGTGTTTCCCTGTGAGGTTCCGAAGTGAGACTGTTTGGGATAGAGGAGCAGTGTGGCAGGTGGGTGCTTGCAAGCACAGTGGTTCTTTTGTCCTTTTGTGTTCCCAGGTGGCGTGGGTGATGCTGGCCGCTCCTTTCAAGCTTGGACCTAATTTGCAGGTCCAGAGGCAAGTGGAGTGCTGTTTTGAAAGGATAAAAGTAAAGCTGGGGTCGCTTATGTTGTTGAGGGATGGGTGCTACTGCTGGCAGCTGAATGTTTATCTTCTGCCTGTGTTTTGCCTTTCATTAGGCTGAAGTGCAGTGCAGGATGTCTCAACCAGCTGCCTCTGCAGTGACTCTGGTGCGTGATGAGCAGAGGTAGCTGTTAATTTTGGGGGTGTGGTTGTCACTGAAGTTATTTTCCTACATCCAATAGAGTAAAATTCCAGTTTGCCTTTTAGAGGTGCTATAAGTGGGTAAAGAGAAGAGATGGAAGCATGTGCCGCGTGGGGCAGGCAAGCGGCTGAGGTACAGGAGGGGATGAGAGTATGTGACTTTTTCCTGGGGGTGGAATGGAATTGATTGTTTTGGTGTATAGTCTGTTTTGCTCCGAGATCTTTCATTCATGGTAAATAAAAGTTTGAGCCAATTCCAGTTGGGAATGTTCCAGTTACGACCCAGCGAGTACTGTCCTTTTAATGTTAAAAAAAAATGCGGCAAAAGCATGGGTGCAGATCTGTTTCAGGTCTTGTGCATCATATTCGGTTCGAGATCGCGTCTGTTTCCATCCTCACTCTTGCAGAAGTCATCTGGGCCGCATCAGGAGCTCTTCCTTAGGAAATCAATTCCCAAGCGTCTTCTTAGGGGGTTTTCAGTCCCCATCCTTCTGGTCTCTTGTCTCGAAGGCAGGCTTTTTAGGCCTCCATCATCCCAGTTCTGGCAGTTGCTTCCAGTCGCGTGTCGTGACATTTGAGTCTCTCCTGGGGTCTGGTGCAGAGCACCTGTTCTGACTTGCTGTTGCTGTAGGGCTTTCTTTTTGGGGGTCACTTTTTCTTGTGCCTTGTGTTGTGTGTTTTGTTTGTAGTGTTTGTGGCGTGCCTGTGTGTGTGTACGTGTTTGGTCTGGAGCTGTCCTGCCTGGCAGTTAGTGATGACAGGTAACGTGGCAGTGCATGGGTGTACTAATACATTGTCTGGACTGTTTTGGTAAAGATATCCAGTCTGCCTCTGGGCACGTACTGAAGGGCAGCTGGCACAGTCATCTCTGTGGTGTTTGGCAGACTGGAGGGGGGAGAGTTGAGCTGCTTGCGAGCAACTGCTCGCATAGCACTTGAACGGTGTGCTTGAGGAGGTCTGTCGAATCTTGAAAGCTTACAGATATGGGGTTTTGAATTTTTTATTTTTATTTCTTTCCTGTCCCCAGTAGAGCGTAAACCTTTGGAGGAACCTGTCACAGGAAAGAGCTCCTTCTGGAACTGTTCAGCACTCGGTAGGCAACTCGGTGACTGGCTTGATCTACTTCTGAGGTGCTGAGGCAAGGGGGCTGCTGTTTTGAAACGATAGTATTGTAAATGGGGTCCCTTTTGTGTTGTTGAGGGATGGGTGCTAATGCTGGCAGCTGAATGATTGATTCTCTTGTGACTGTTTTCATTTGTTAAAGCTGAAACACAGTGTACGACACGGGACTTGACGACCAGAGCTGCTTTTGGCAAGGTGAGTGATGAACAGCTATAGAAGGTACTTTAGGGGTGCAGTTGTCACTGCAGTTACTGAACTACACCAAGTACGGTAAAAACCCTGTTTATATTTCAGGGGTGTTGTAGCTGGCCTAAGAGAGCAGATGGAAGCGTCTGCCTCGAGGGGAGGGGAGGGCACGGAGGTAAGGCAGCAGCTGAGAGTAACTGTCCCAGCTGTGCTGTGGCTTTGGATGCTGCTTCAGCCTATGCTTTTCTTTTTGTTTCACATTTGTCTCACACAGGCTGAGTGGGGCCAAGCTGCACTCTGAAGAGCAGCACGAGAAGGGCAGGCTGGTTGTGAGCTGGATTGGAGCAGAACTGCCAAGTAGCACGAGGTGAGTGCGAAGGGTATCCATCTTGCTTTGCAGGTGCCATGGCAGGCTCTCCACAGAAGCGGTTGAGGATTTGAGAAGAGGTTGCAGATGATCAAGGAGCGACACGTGCAGGGATGGCTTGAAAAGGGTATGTCTGCTTTCTCTTCTGTTTATCAGGTGTCCCAGGCAATGTGGGCTGTGGTGTTAGTCTTTAGAATCGGAACAAAGCAGGTGCTGAAATGCTGTGTCTGTTTTTTTTTGTGTTGGGGTTGCACCTTGGTGAGTGTAGGGATGGGTTTTAAGTGGGTGCAGCGGAGGGCCTGGCCCCAGTGTCCTGTAGTGTGTTTTGACCCATCAGCATAGCCTTTTGGTTCTCAGGTAGCCTACTGAAGTAAGTGATTTTTCCTGCGAGTGGAATGGAATTGATTTTTTTTTTTTTTGGCGTGCAATCAGTTCTGCTCCTAGATTTTTCTTTTTATGTAAATAAAAGATCGAGCTAATTCCAGATGGAAAAAAAAAAAATCAGTTACTTTCTTGGTCAGTTTGTCCTTTTAATATTCAAAGCTGCAGCAAAAGCATGGGGATTTTTGTTTCTAGAAACACCCTAGCTCTCCTGTCTGCACTCTGCGTGCTGTTGAGCTAAGCCATATAAATGAATAAAGAAACCACAGCTACTGCTCCTTTCTGATTTTTTTTTTTTTTTTTTGTGCTTTCCCCCTTGCACTTTCCCAGGTGATTAGCTTCAGGTTCCAGGTGGGACCTAGTGGTAACTGAGTTGCAGGTATTCCATGACAGAGCTCCTTCTGCCTGGGCTGCTTTTTGGGGTAAGCGCTTTGTTTTTCCTTCAGTCAGTTGCAGGGTTCTTTAGGTGGGTCAGAGTCTATGGACTGATGCGTTTTCCAGTAGAAACCGGTACGCATATCTTTTTGAGTTGGTAACTGGTAGGATCTGTCACTGTAAAGCAATCTAGTAGTAGGTGCCTGTATTGCACGCAGCTCTTCCTCAGGTGAGTAGTTATGGCAGTTTTACGGATGGTATGGTGATGTTACTTTGTGTGTTTGCTTTGTGGTTCTGGGTCCATTCTGATTTTTGCAGAATTACGGGGCTTTTTGTGATTCTTTGCCTGTATGTCAAATATTATCAAAGTTACAACCTTGCTGTCAAAGTGATGGAGCAGGGTTTAGTTGAAATGTATCATGGAAGCTCCCTGTGTGAGCATGTGTCTGAAAATGGCAGCAGTGGGCACGTAAGGGGTAGTCTGTTTCAAGTTTAGGGACAGCTTGTTATATTTCTGGAGCTTTTGCCTGTGTGTTTTCTGTCTGTCGAGTCTTTAGACCATAAAGCCTTCTAGGCTTTATGTCCTTGAATTTACGTATTAGAAGTACGTTTATGAGGGGTTGCCAGGTACGTTGTTTTTGGGAAACTGTGGGGTATGGTTCCTTGAGTGCATAAGTGCAGTAGTGCCAAGAGAGTGAGCAGGGCCACCTTCTTCATCTCTGCAGAATAAGTCTGTTCGGGCACACTTCTCAGGCAAATGTAGTGAGCAGATGAGGGAAAGGAGCTGGGAACAGAGAGGTATTTCACAGTAGCATGTTGCATCAGTAGTAGTCAGCGTTGCGGAGGAGGTGGGTGTCAGGGCTGGCATGCTAGTGAATGCTGGTTCTCTGTTTTTGCAAGTGATGATGAACCTGTTTGACGTAATTCCATTTGAAAAAGTTCCAGTTACTGGCCTGGTCGTGTCGTCCTTTCAATGTTAAAAGCAGCAGCAAAAGCATGGGGATTGTTGCTTCTAGAAACACCACAGGTCACCTGTCTGCTCTCTGCATGTTTTTCAAGTAAAGCAGATCTTTAAAAAACAAACAAACAAACAACAAACAAACAAAGAAAAAAACAAACAACAAAAAAAACAAAATAATAAAAAACAGCTGCTGCTGCTCCTGCTTTGTTTCTACTTCCTTGTGCTTTGCCCCTCCCCTTTTCCAGGTGATTGGGTTTGGGTGCTGGGCGGGGCCGAATGGTATATGAGCCCCAGGCATGCTATCAGAGAGCTCCTTCTGCCTGGGCTGCTTTTTGGGGTAAGCGCTTTGTTTTTCCTTCAGTCAGTTGCAGGGTTCTCTAGGCAGGCCGGAGTTTATAGATTTCTAGAATTTTTAAGTGCTTGGAATTCACTTAGGAGAGGGATGTTTAATAGAGGTTTCTGGCTCACTGTTTTTTGGGATGGTGGGATACTCCTCTGTTTTTGAGCTATATTTTAATCTCTAAATGTATAAACCAGCAGTAGGTAAACATTAGGAGGAACCGGTCAAAGGTAACAGCGCTTTCTGGAACCGTCAAGTTCTTGTTCGGCAACGTAGTGACTGGTTTGATCTACTTCACAGATGGAGAGGCAAGTGGACTGCTCTCTTTGAAATAATAAAATTGAAAACATAAAGTTTGTCAAAGATGGCAGTGCATGTTTGCAGTCTGTTTATTGCTTTTGCCAGTGGTAGATAACATTTATAAGGAATCGGTCAAAGGAAAGAGCGCCTTCTGGAACTGTGAAGCTCTGTGTTGGCAACTCGGTGACTGGCTGGACCTACTGTCCATCTCCAGAGGGAAGCGGACTGCTGTTTTGAAATTAAAAAATACTAATGAAAAAAATAAAAATATGGTGCTGCTCTATGGCGCCCGGAGGACTGCCACTCTGCATGGCAGTTAAAAAGAATGTGGTTTGGAGATGGAGAGCCACAGAGATGAAGCAGCTGGGAAGAGAGACACAAGTATTGCAGTAGGTAGGCTGTGGTTATGAGGTGCCTCAGGATGTGCTTTTTTTCTTGTTTCCGCCCTTCCCTCGTGCAGCCTTGGAGAGATGAAGTCCCCATGGTGTGGAGTGGTGCAAAAAGGTAAGAGGGTTGTCAGCCCGGTCAGTTTTCTTCACCAATGCTAAGGCAAGTCTTTGAAGAGAAACAGCCTGGTTGCTTGTGCTGCACCCTGTTGAACTAAGCCAGACCAAAACCAGGGCTGCCGTTCCTCCTGCTCTCTTTACCTCTTCTCATCTTGCAAAGGAATGGTCCAGCAATTCGGGTTAATAGGGGACAAGAGAACAAAGGGGTTTCAGAATAACTGCTAACTGTTATGACTATTGCATGGGGCACTATGCAAGTCTCTGACATCCAGCCAAGATGGACAAAGGAGAAGGACAAGGGAAAAGCCTGGGAGGAAGACTATGAGCCTTCAGTACGAGAGACCCGCAGAGGGACCACCAGAGACTGATAACACATGCGTCAGTGGGCGGGTTCGGATTCCAGGAACTAGTTATAATAACCCTGCCTTTTCTAGAAGTAGTAATGAATATGTATTAGCCTAGGAGCATAAAAACCAGCCGCCTGCTGTGACTTGTGTGCGTCTCGGTGGAGCAGAGACTCCCGGCGCACCCAGTGCTGTTTGCTTACCTCTATTCATTTAATAAATTGTAAACTTTGATTGTAATCCTATTTGGGACTTAGTCATTTATTACAACAGACAACCTTGTAAAATGCAGACAACCAGAATCCTTACAACAATTAAGTGGAAATCACGGTGTAAGAAACATTACCACCTCAAAGAGTAAAAGCCTCGAAAGAAATGTGACTTGTAACAGGCCAGCAGCTGTGTGTTTTTGGTGAAGCACCAGATAGAGTATGAACCTGGATTGCACAGTTAATGGGGAAACGGGAGGGTCCTGGTCCTTGGGAGGGGAAAAAAAAAAGTATATAAACTGTGTATGGAATCGGTAGGTGCCCTCCTGCTCGCGGGACACCCGCCATTGTAATCTCAAATAAAAATGCTGCTGTACTGAGATCCTCTCCTGAGCCTATGTTATTTCCCAAAGATTGATTCACGGTTTTAAGGTTTCAGGGATAGGGCCCTAGGGTTGGGTTTCAGGGTAAGCGTTCTCAGGGTTTATGTTTAGGATTTTAAGGTTTTTAGTTTTAGGGTTGGAGTTTTAACGGTTAGGATTTTAGGGATTTGAGGGTTAGGGTTTTAAGGGTTTCAGGGTTAGCGTGTTAGGGTTTTAGAGTTTTTTGGGTTGTAGTGTTGATAGTTTTTTTAGGGTTAGGTTCTTAGGGTTTTATTTTTGGACGGTTATTTACGGTTAGGGTTTTAAGATCTTATTATTTTTTTTTTTCAGGTTAGGTTCTCCTGGGTTAGGGTTTTGAGCGTCTTAATATTTTGGGTTGGGTTTGGGATTTGAGCGTCCTATTTTGGGGGGGTTTGGGATTTGAGCGTCTTAATTTTGTGGGCTTGGGCGCTGTGAGCGTCTTAAGTGTTTGGGTTAGGGCTTTTAGGCATAGGTCTTCAGGGGTTTAGTGTGGTGGATAGTTTGGGTTAGGTCTGTAGGGGTTTCGAGGATTTTTAGGGTTAGGGCTTGCGGCTTTTTTGTGTGAGGGCGGTAAGGGCTAGGGTTCCAGGGAGTGCTGTTAAATGGAGTTCTCGACGACTCGGCCTCTGATTGGCCGTGCCGGCTGTGCAGGGAATGCTGGTAGGTGTAGTTTTCCGGCACAAGGCTTTCCGGTAGGCCGCGTTGAGTGCCCAGAGCATGCCGGGAAATGTAGTTCTGGGACTCCGGACTTCCGGGAGGCCATGTTGGGTGCCCAGAGCACACCGGGAAATGCAGTTCTCGGGGACTAGGGCTGGGGCTAGGGTTAGAGTTTAGGGTGAGGGTTGGGGTTAGGGTTAGGGCTAGTGAATGCTGGTTCTCTGTGTTTGCAGATGACGGTGAGCGTGTTTAAACTAATTCCAGTTGAAGAAGTTTCAGTTACTTGCTTGGTGACATTATCAGTTCAACATTAAAAGCTGCAGCAAAAGCAAAAGGGGAGTTTTGCTTGTAGAAACACCACAGGTCTCTTGTCTGCTCTCGGAATGTTTTTGAGATAAACCAGATTTTAAAAAACAAAGGGAAAAAAAAAAACCACAGCTGCTTCTTTTGCTCTCTTCCTACTTTCTTGTGCTTTGCCCCTCCCCTTTCCCAGGTGATTGGGTTTGGGTGCTGGGCGGGGCCGAATGGTATATGAGCCCCAGGCATGCTATCAGAGAGCTCCTTCTGCTTGGGCTGCTCTTTGGGGTAAGTGCTTTGTTTTTCCTTCAGTCAGTTGCAGGGTTCTCTAGGCAGACTGGAGCCTATGGATTTCTGGATTTTAAGTGCTTGGAATTCACTCAGTAGCGGGATGTTTAGTAGGGGCTGCTGGCTCACTGTTTTTTTTGGGATGGTGGGATACTCTTCTGTTTTTGAGCTATATTTTAGTCTCTAGATGTATAAACCCACTTGTGTAACTCTCCAGAGGACTAAAACCAGCTTGATTGAATGCTACATATGGCTTGGCAGCGTAGATGCAGCATTACCAAGAGACTGAGCAGGGTTGTATCAGAGTCACCTCTTTCATCTGCAAAGGGTAAGTTTGATTACCCCTGCCGGGGCTGCTGTGTGTGCATGTCTTTTTGGCATTTGTGGAGCTCAGTTGTTTTTCTTTGTGTGTGTGCATGTTTTTATTTATTTATTTATTTATTTTTATTTTTGAGGGTCAAACAGTGTGTTTGCTGAGCGTGGTTAGAATGAGGAGGTGGGGAGCTGCTCAGGACTGGAAGGTTTGGTTTCTAGGAGTATGCGGCATCCTTCCTGTGCGACGTGACTAATTGTTGGGCTGGAACGTTCCAGCTTTTGTGTGTGTTGGGCAATGTAGCTTGTGTAGTGTGTGTCGTGTGGTCTAGGCAGAGTTTGCTGTGGTGCAGTGGGCGAAGAATCTCAGGTAGAGCTGGTGAGCAGCTGAAGTACCAGAGCTGGGAAGAGAGAGGTCGTGCAGCAGGTACGCTGTGGCTGTGAGGTGCCTCAGACTGTGCTTTTCTGTCTTTTTTTTTGTTTTGTTTTGTTGTTTTTTTGCAGGTGCTTTGTGCGGTCGTGGACAGGAAAGGGAAATCCTCGTGTCGCGGAGCAGTGAGGGAAGGTGGGTGTTGTCAGCCTGGTCATCCCTTATCTGAAGCGAAGGGAAGACGCTCAGGTGTTTCCCTGTGAGGTTCCGAAGTGAGACTGTTTGGGATAGAGGAGCAGTGTGGCAGGTGGGTGCTTGCAAGCACAGTGGTTCTTTTGTCCTTTTGTGTTCCCAGGTGGCGTGGGTGATGCTGGCCGCTCCTTTCAAGCTTGGACCTAATTTGCAGGTCCAGAGGCAAGTGGAGTGCTGTTTTGAAAGGATAAAAGTAAAGCTGGGGTCGCTTATGTTGTTGAGGGATGGGTGCTACTGCTGGCAGCTGAATGTTTATCTTCTGCCTGTGTTTTGCCTTTCATTAGGCTGAAGTGCAGTGCAGGATGTCTCAACCAGCTGCCTCTGCAGTGACTCTGGTGCGTGATGAGCAGAGGTAGCTGTTAATTTTGGGGGTGTGGTTGTCACTGAAGTTATTTTCCTACATCCAATAGAGTAAAATTCCAGTTTGCCTTTTAGAGGTGCTATAAGTGGGTAAAGAGAAGAGATGGAAGCATGTGCCGCGTGGGGCAGGCAAGCGGCTGAGGTACAGGAGGGGATGAGAGTATGTGACTTTTTCCTGGGGGTGGAATGGAATTGATTGTTTTGGTGTATAGTCTGTTTTGCTCCGAGATCTTTCATTCATGGTAAATAAAAGTTTGAGCCAATTCCAGTTGGGAATGTTCCAGTTACGACCCAGCGAGTACTGTCCTTTTAATGTTAAAAAAAAATGCGGCAAAAGCATGGGTGCAGATCTGTTTCAGGTCTTGTGCATCATATTCGGTTCGAGATCGCGTCTGTTTCCATCCTCACTCTTGCAGAAGTCATCTGGGCCGCATCAGGAGCTCTTCCTTAGGAAATCAATTCCCAAGCGTCTTCTTAGGGGGTTTTCAGTCCCCATCCTTCTGGTCTCTTGTCTCGAAGGCAGGCTTTTTAGGCCTCCATCATCCCAGTTCTGGCAGTTGCTTCCAGTCGCGTGTCGTGACATTTGAGTCTCTCCTGGGGTCTGGTGCAGAGCACCTGTTCTGACTTGCTGTTGCTGTAGGGCTTTCTTTTTGGGGGTCACTTTTTCTTGTGCCTTGTGTTGTGTGTTTTGTTTGTAGTGTTTGTGGCGTGCCTGTGTGTGTGTACGTGTTTGGTCTGGAGCTGTCCTGCCTGGCAGTTAGTGATGACAGGTAACGTGGCAGTGCATGGGTGTACTAATACATTGTCTGGACTGTTTTGGTAAAGATATCCAGTCTGCCTCTGGGCACGTACTGAAGGGCAGCTGGCACAGTCATCTCTGTGGTGTTTGGCAGACTGGAGGGGGGAGAGTTGAGCTGCTTGCGAGCAACTGCTCGCATAGCACTTGAACGGTGTGCTTGAGGAGGTCTGTCGAATCTTGAAAGCTTACAGATATGGGGTTTTGAATTTTTTATTTTTATTTCTTTCCTGTCCCCAGTAGAGCGTAAACCTTTGGAGGAACCTGTCACAGGAAAGAGCTCCTTCTGGAACTGTTCAGCACTCGGTAGGCAACTCGGTGACTGGCTTGATCTACTTCTGAGGTGCTGAGGCAAGGGGGCTGCTGTTTTGAAACGATAGTATTGTAAATGGGGTCCCTTTTGTGTTGTTGAGGGATGGGTGCTAATGCTGGCAGCTGAATGATTGATTCTCTTGTGACTGTTTTCATTTGTTAAAGCTGAAACACAGTGTACGACACGGGACTTGACGACCAGAGCTGCTTTTGGCAAGGTGAGTGATGAACAGCTATAGAAGGTACTTTAGGGGTGCAGTTGTCACTGCAGTTACTGAACTACACCAAGTACGGTAAAAACCCTGTTTATATTTCAGGGGTGTTGTAGCTGGCCTAAGAGAGCAGATGGAAGCGTCTGCCTCGAGGGGAGGGGAGGGCACGGAGGTAAGGCAGCAGCTGAGAGTAACTGTCCCAGCTGTGCTGTGGCTTTGGATGCTGCTTCAGCCTATGCTTTTCTTTTTGTTTCACATTTGTCTCACACAGGCTGAGTGGGGCCAAGCTGCACTCTGAAGAGCAGCACGAGAAGGGCAGGCTGGTTGTGAGCTGGATTGGAGCAGAACTGCCAAGTAGCACGAGGTGAGTGCGAAGGGTATCCATCTTGCTTTGCAGGTGCCATGGCAGGCTCTCCACAGAAGCGGTTGAGGATTTGAGAAGAGGTTGCAGATGATCAAGGAGCGACACGTGCAGGGATGGCTTGAAAAGGGTATGTCTGCTTTCTCTTCTGTTTATCAGGTGTCCCAGGCAATGTGGGCTGTGGTGTTAGTCTTTAGAATCGGAACAAAGCAGGTGCTGAAATGCTGTGTCTGTTTTTTTTTGTGTTGGGGTTGCACCTTGGTGAGTGTAGGGATGGGTTTTAAGTGGGTGCAGCGGAGGGCCTGGCCCCAGTGTCCTGTAGTGTGTTTTGACCCATCAGCATAGCCTTTTGGTTCTCAGGTAGCCTACTGAAGTAAGTGATTTTTCCTGCGAGTGGAATGGAATTGATTTTTTTTTTTTTTTGGCGTGCAATCAGTTCTGCTCCTAGATTTTTCTTTTTATGTAAATAAAAGATCGAGCTAATTCCAGATGGAAAAAAAAAAAATCAGTTACTTTCTTGGTCAGTTTGTCCTTTTAATATTCAAAGCTGCAGCAAAAGCATGGGGATTTTTGTTTCTAGAAACACCCTAGCTCTCCTGTCTGCACTCTGCGTGCTGTTGAGCTAAGCCATATAAATGAATAAAGAAACCACAGCTACTGCTCCTTTCTGATTTTTTTTTTTTTTTTTTGTGCTTTCCCCCTTGCACTTTCCCAGGTGATTAGCTTCAGGTTCCAGGTGGGACCTAGTGGTAACTGAGTTGCAGGTATTCCATGACAGAGCTCCTTCTGCCTGGGCTGCTTTTTGGGGTAAGCGCTTTGTTTTTCCTTCAGTCAGTTGCAGGGTTCTTTAGGTGGGTCAGAGTCTATGGACTGATGCGTTTTCCAGTAGAAACCGGTACGCATATCTTTTTGAGTTGGTAACTGGTAGGATCTGTCACTGTAAAGCAATCTAGTAGTAGGTGCCTGTATTGCACGCAGCTCTTCCTCAGGTGAGTAGTTATGGCAGTTTTACGGATGGTATGGTGATGTTACTTTGTGTGTTTGCTTTGTGGTTCTGGGTCCATTCTGATTTTTGCAGAATTACGGGGCTTTTTGTGATTCTTTGCCTGTATGTCAAATATTATCAAAGTTACAACCTTGCTGTCAAAGTGATGGAGCAGGGTTTAGTTGAAATGTATCATGGAAGCTCCCTGTGTGAGCATGTGTCTGAAAATGGCAGCAGTGGGCACGTAAGGGGTAGTCTGTTTCAAGTTTAGGGACAGCTTGTTATATTTCTGGAGCTTTTGCCTGTGTGTTTTCTGTCTGTCGAGTCTTTAGACCATAAAGCCTTCTAGGCTTTATGTCCTTGAATTTACGTATTAGAAGTACGTTTATGAGGGGTTGCCAGGTACGTTGTTTTTGGGAAACTGTGGGGTATGGTTCCTTGAGTGCATAAGTGCAGTAGTGCCAAGAGAGTGAGCAGGGCCACCTTCTTCATCTCTGCAGAATAAGTCTGTTCGGGCACACTTCTCAGGCAAATGTAGTGAGCAGATGAGGGAAAGGAGCTGGGAACAGAGAGGTATTTCACAGTAGCATGTTGCATCAGTAGTAGTCAGCGTTGCGGAGGAGGTGGGTGTCAGGGCTGGCATGCTAGTGAATGCTGGTTCTCTGTTTTTGCAAGTGATGATGAACCTGTTTGACGTAATTCCATTTGAAAAAGTTCCAGTTACTGGCCTGGTCGTGTCGTCCTTTCAATGTTAAAAGCAGCAGCAAAAGCATGGGGATTGTTGCTTCTAGAAACACCACAGGTCACCTGTCTGCTCTCTGCATGTTTTTCAAGTAAAGCAGATCTTTAAAAAACAAACAAACAAACAACAAACAAACAAAGAAAAAAACAAACAACAAAAAAAAACAAAATAATAAAAAACAGCTGCTGCTGCTCCTGCTTTGTTTCTACTTCCTTGTGCTTTGCCCCTCCCCTTTTCCAGGTGATTGGGTTTGGGTGCTGGGCGGGGCCGAATGGTATATGAGCCCCAGGCATGCTATCAGAGAGCTCCTTCTGCCTGGGCTGCTTTTTGGGGTAAGCGCTTTGTTTTTCCTTCAGTCAGTTGCAGGGTTCTCTAGGCAGGCCGGAGTTTATAGATTTCTAGAATTTTTAAGTGCTTGGAATTCACTTAGGAGAGGGATGTTTAATAGAGGTTTCTGGCTCACTGTTTTTTGGGATGGTGGGATACTCCTCTGTTTTTGAGCTATATTTTAATCTCTAAATGTATAAACCAGCAGTAGGTAAACATTAGGAGGAACCGGTCAAAGGTAACAGCGCTTTCTGGAACCGTCAAGTTCTTGTTCGGCAACGTAGTGACTGGTTTGATCTACTTCACAGATGGAGAGGCAAGTGGACTGCTCTCTTTGAAATAATAAAATTGAAAACATAAAGTTTGTCAAAGATGGCAGTGCATGTTTGCAGTCTGTTTATTGCTTTTGCCAGTGGTAGATAACATTTATAAGGAATCGGTCAAAGGAAAGAGCGCCTTCTGGAACTGTGAAGCTCTGTGTTGGCAACTCGGTGACTGGCTGGACCTACTGTCCATCTCCAGAGGGAAGCGGACTGCTGTTTTGAAATTAAAAAATACTAATAAAAAAAATAAAAATATGGTGCTGCTCTATGGCGCCCGGAGGACTGCCACTCTGCATGGCAGTTAAAAAGAATGTGGTTTGGAGATGGAGAGCCAGAGAGATGAAGCAGCTGGGAAGAGAGACACAAGTATTGCAGTAGGTAGGCTGTGGTTATGAGGTGCCTCAGGATGTGCTTTTTTTCTTGTTTCCGCCCTTCCCTCGTGCAGCCTTGGAGAGATGAAGTCCCCATGGTGTGGAGTGGTGCAAAAAGGTAAGAGGGTTGTCAGCCCGGTCAGTTTTCTTCACCAATGCTAAGGCAAGTCTTTGAAGAGAAACAGCCTGGTTGCTTGTGCTGCACCCTGTTGAACTAAGCCAGACCAAAACCAGGGCTGCCGTTCCTCCTGCTCTCTTTACCTCTTCTCATCTTGCAAAGGAATGGTCCAGCAATTCGGGTTAATAGGGGACAAGAGAACAAAGGGGTTTCAGAATAACTGCTAACTGTTATGACTATTGCATGGGGCACTATGCAAGTCTCTGACATCCAGCCAAGATGGACAAAGGAGAAGGACAAGGGAAAAGCCTGGGAGGAAGACTATGAGCCTTCAGTACGAGAGACCCGCAGAGGGACCACCAGAGACTGATAACACATGCGTCAGTGGGCGGGTTCGGATTCCAGGAACTAGTTATAATAACCCTGCCTTTTCTAGAAGTAGTAATGAATATGTATTAGCCTAGGAGCATAAAAACCAGCCGCCTGCTGTGACTTGTGTGCGTCTCGGTGGAGCAGAGACTCCCGGCGCACCCAGTGCTGTTTGCTTACCTCTATTCATTTAATAAATTGTAAACTTTGATTGTAATCCTATTTGGGACTTAGTCATTTATTACAACAGACAACCTTGTAAAATGCAGACAACCAGAATCCTTACAACAATTAAGTGGAAATCACGGTGTAAGAAACATTACCACCTCAAAGAGTAAAAGCCTCGAAAGAAATGTGACTTGTAACAGGCCAGCAGCTGTGTGTTTTCGGTGAAGCACCAGATAGAGTATGAACCTGGATTGCACAGTTAATGGGGAAACGGGAGGGTCCTGGTCCTTGGGAGGGGAAAAAAAAAAGTATATAAACTGTGTATGGAATCGGTAGGTGCCCTCCTGCTCGCGGGACACCCGCCATTGTAATCTCAAATAAAAATGCTGCTGTACTGAGATCCTCTCCTGAGCCTATGTTATTTCCCAAAGATTGATTCACGGTTTTAAGGTTTCAGGGATAGGGCCCTAGGGTTGGGTTTCAGGGTAAGCGTTCTCAGGGTTTATGTTTAGGATTTTAAGGTTTTTAGTTTTAGGGTTGGAGTTTTAACGGTTAGGATTTTAGGGATTTGAGGGTTAGGGTTTTAAGGGTTTCAGGGTTAGCGTGTTAGGGTTTTAGAGTTTTTTGGGTTGTAGTGTTGATAGTTTTTTTAGGGTTAGGTTCTTAGGGTTTTATTTTTGGACGGTTATTTACGGTTAGGGTTTTAAGATCTTATTATTTATTTTTTCAGGTTAGGTTCTCCTGGGTTAGGGTTTTGAGCGTCTTAATATTTTGGGTTGGGTTTGGGATTTGAGCGTCCTATTTTGGGGGGGTTGGGATTTGAGCGTCTTAATTTTGTGGGCTTGGGCGCTGTGAGCGTCTTAAGTGTTTGGGTTAGGGCTTTTAGGCATAGGTCTTCAGGGGTTTAGTGTGGTGGATAGTTTGGGTTAGGTCTGTAGGGGTTTCGAGGATTTTTAGGGTTAGGGCTTGCGGCTTTTTTGTGTGAGGGCGGTAAGGGCTAGGGTTCCAGGGAGTGCTGTTAAATGTAGTTCTCGACGACTCGGCCTCTGATTGGCCGTGCCGGCTGTGCAGGGAATGCTGGTAGGTGTAGTTTTCCGGCACAAGGCTTTCCGGTAGGCCGCGTTGAGTGCCCAGAGCATGCCGGGAAATGTAGTTCTGGGACTCCGGACTTCCGGGAGGCCATGTTGGGTGCCCAGAGCACACCGGGAAATGCAGTTCTCGGGGACTAGGGCTGGGGCTAGGGTTAGAGTTTAGGGTGAGGGTTGGGGTTAGGGTTAGGGCTAGTGAATGCTGGTTCTCTGTGTTTGCAGATGACGGTGAGCGTGTTTAAACTAATTCCAGTTGAAGAAGTTTCAGTTACTTGCTTGGTGACATTATCAGTTCAACATTAAAAGCTGCAGCAAAAGCAAAAGGGGAGTTTTGCTTGTAGAAACACCACAGGTCTCTTGTCTGCTCTCGGAATGTTTTTGAGATAAACCAGATTTTAAAAAACAAAGGGAAAAAAAAAAACCACAGCTGCTTCTTTTGCTCTCTTCCTACTTTCTTGTGCTTTGCCCCTCCCCTTTCCCAGGTGATTGGGTTTGGGTGCTGGGCGGGGCCGAATGGTATATGAGCCCCAGGCATGCTATCAGAGAGCTCCTTCTGCTTGGGCTGCTCTTTGGGGTAAGTGCTTTGTTTTTCCTTCAGTCAGTTGCAGGGTTCTCTAGGCAGACTGGAGCCTATGGATTTCTGGATTTTAAGTGCTTGGAATTCACTCAGTAGCGGGATGTTTAGTAGGGGCTGCTGGCTCACTGTTTTTTTGGGATGGTGGGATACTCTTCTGTTTTTGAGCTATATTTTAGTCTCTAGATGTATAAACCCACTTGTGTAACTCTCCAGAGGACTAAAACCAGCTTGATTGAATGCTACATATGGCTTGGCAGCGTAGATGCAGCATTACCAAGAGACTGAGCAGGGTTGTATCAGAGTCACCTCTTTCATCTGCAAAGGGTAAGTTTGATTACCCCTGCCGGGGCTGCTGTGTGTGCATGTCTTTTTGGCATTTGTGGAGCTCAGTTGTTTTTCTTTGTGTGTGTGCATGTTTTTATTTATTTATTTATTTATTTTTATTTTTGAGGGTCAAACAGTGTGTTTGCTGAGCGTGGTTAGAATGAGGAGGTGGGGAGCTGCTCAGGACTGGAAGGTTTGGTTTCTAGGAGTATGCGGCATCCTTCCTGTGCGACGTGACTAATTGTTGGGCTGGAACGTTCCAGCTTTTGTGTGTGTTGGGCAATGTAGCTTGTGTAGTGTGTGTCGTGTGGTCTAGGCAGAGTTTGCTGTGGTGCAGTGGGCGAAGAATCTCAGGTAGAGCTGGTGAGCAGCTGAAGTACCAGAGCTGGGAAGAGAGAGGTCGTGCAGCAGGTACGCTGTGGCTGTGAGGTGCCTCAGACTGTGCTTTTCTGTCTTTTTTTTTGTTTTGTTTTGTTGTTTTTTTGCAGGTGCTTTGTGCGGTCGTGGACAGGAAAGGGAAATCCTCGTGTCGCGGAGCAGTGAGGGAAGGTGGGTGTTGTCAGCCTGGTCATCCCTTATCTGAAGCGAAGGGAAGACGCTCAGGTGTTTCCCTGTGAGGTTCCGAAGTGAGACTGTTTGGGATAGAGGAGCAGTGTGGCAGGTGGGTGCTTGCAAGCACAGTGGTTCTTTTGTCCTTTTGTGTTCCCAGGTGGCGTGGGTGATGCTGGCCGCTCCTTTCAAGCTTGGACCTAATTTGCAGGTCCAGAGGCAAGTGGAGTGCTGTTTTGAAAGGATAAAAGTAAAGCTGGGGTCGCTTATGTTGTTGAGGGATGGGTGCTACTGCTGGCAGCTGAATGTTTATCTTCTGCCTGTGTTTTGCCTTTCATTAGGCTGAAGTGCAGTGCAGGATGTCTCAACCAGCTGCCTCTGCAGTGACTCTGGTGCGTGATGAGCAGAGGTAGCTGTTAATTTTGGGGGTGTGGTTGTCACTGAAGTTATTTTCCTACATCCAATAGAGTAAAATTCCAGTTTGCCTTTTAGAGGTGCTATAAGTGGGTAAAGAGAAGAGATGGAAGCATGTGCCGCGTGGGGCAGGCAAGCGGCTGAGGTACAGGAGGGGATGAGAGTATGTGACTTTTTCCTGGGGGTGGAATGGAATTGATTGTTTTGGTGTATAGTCTGTTTTGCTCCGAGATCTTTCATTCATGGTAAATAAAAGTTTGAGCCAATTCCAGTTGGGAATGTTCCAGTTACGACCCAGCGAGTACTGTCCTTTTAATGTTAAAAAAAAATGCGGCAAAAGCATGGGTGCAGATCTGTTTCAGGTCTTGTGCATCATATTCGGTTCGAGATCGCGTCTGTTTCCATCCTCACTCTTGCAGAAGTCATCTGGGCCGCATCAGGAGCTCTTCCTTAGGAAATCAATTCCCAAGCGTCTTCTTAGGGGGTTTTCAGTCCCCATCCTTCTGGTCTCTTGTCTCGAAGGCAGGCTTTTTAGGCCTCCATCATCCCAGTTCTGGCAGTTGCTTCCAGTCGCGTGTCGTGACATTTGAGTCTCTCCTGGGGTCTGGTGCAGAGCACCTGTTCTGACTTGCTGTTGCTGTAGGGCTTTCTTTTTGGGGGTCACTTTTTCTTGTGCCTTGTGTTGTGTGTTTTGTTTGTAGTGTTTGTGGCGTGCCTGTGTGTGTGTACGTGTTTGGTCTGGAGCTGTCCTGCCTGGCAGTTAGTGATGACAGGTAACGTGGCAGTGCATGGGTGTACTAATACATTGTCTGGACTGTTTTGGTAAAGATATCCAGTCTGCCTCTGGGCACGTACTGAAGGGCAGCTGGCACAGTCATCTCTGTGGTGTTTGGCAGACTGGAGGGGGGAGAGTTGAGCTGCTTGCGAGCAACTGCTCGCATAGCACTTGAACGGTGTGCTTGAGGAGGTCTGTCGAATCTTGAAAGCTTACAGATATGGGGTTTTGAATTTTTTATTTTTATTTCTTTCCTGTCCCCAGTAGAGCGTAAACCTTTGGAGGAACCTGTCACAGGAAAGAGCTCCTTCTGGAACTGTTCAGCACTCGGTAGGCAACTCGGTGACTGGCTTGATCTACTTCTGAGGTGCTGAGGCAAGGGGGCTGCTGTTTTGAAACGATAGTATTGTAAATGGGGTCCCTTTTGTGTTGTTGAGGGATGGGTGCTAATGCTGGCAGCTGAATGATTGATTCTCTTGTGACTGTTTTCATTTGTTAAAGCTGAAACACAGTGTACGACACGGGACTTGACGACCAGAGCTGCTTTTGGCAAGGTGAGTGATGAACAGCTATAGAAGGTACTTTAGGGGTGCAGTTGTCACTGCAGTTACTGAACTACACCAAGTACGGTAAAAACCCTGTTTATATTTCAGGGGTGTTGTAGCTGGCCTAAGAGAGCAGATGGAAGCGTCTGCCTCGAGGGGAGGGGAGGGCACGGAGGTAAGGCAGCAGCTGAGAGTAACTGTCCCAGCTGTGCTGTGGCTTTGGATGCTGCTTCAGCCTATGCTTTTCTTTTTGTTTCACATTTGTCTCACACAGGCTGAGTGGGGCCAAGCTGCACTCTGAAGAGCAGCACGAGAAGGGCAGGCTGGTTGTGAGCTGGATTGGAGCAGAACTGCCAAGTAGCACGAGGTGAGTGCGAAGGGTATCCATCTTGCTTTGCAGGTGCCATGGCAGGCTCTCCACAGAAGCGGTTGAGGATTTGAGAAGAGGTTGCAGATGATCAAGGAGCGACACGTGCAGGGATGGCTTGAAAAGGGTATGTCTGCTTTCTCTTCTGTTTATCAGGTGTCCCAGGCAATGTGGGCTGTGGTGTTAGTCTTTAGAATCGGAACAAAGCAGGTGCTGAAATGCTGTGTCTGGTTTTTTTTGTGTTGGGGTTGCACCTTGGTGAGTGTAGGGATGGGTTTTAAGTGGGTGCAGCGGAGGGCCTGGCCCCAGTGTCCTGTAGTGTGTTTTGACCCATCAGCATAGCCTTTTGGTTCTCAGGTAGCCTACTGAAGTAAGTGATTTTTCCTGCGAGTGGAATGGAATTGATTTTTTTTTTTTTTGGCGTGCAATCAGTTCTGCTCCTAGATTTTTCTTTTTATGTAAATAAAAGATCGAGCTAATTCCAGATGGAAAAAAAAAAAATCAGTTACTTTCTTGGTCAGTTTGTCCTTTTAATATTCAAAGCTGCAGCAAAAGCATGGGGATTTTTGTTTCTAGAAACACCCTAGCTCTCCTGTCTGCACTCTGCGTGCTGTTGAGCTAAGCCATATAAATGAATAAAGAAACCACAGCTACTGCTCCTTTCTGATTTTTTTTTTTTTTTTTTGTGCTTTCCCCCTTGCACTTTCCCAGGTGATTAGCTTCAGGTTCCAGGTGGGACCTAGTGGTAACTGAGTTGCAGGTATTCCATGACAGAGCTCCTTCTGCCTGGGCTGCTTTTTGGGGTAAGCGCTTTGTTTTTCCTTCAGTCAGTTGCAGGGTTCTTTAGGTGGGTCAGAGTCTATGGACTGATGCGTTTTCCAGTAGAAACCGGTACGCATATCTTTTTGAGTTGGTAACTGGTAGGATCTGTCACTGTAAAGCAATCTAGTAGTAGGTGCCTGTATTGCACGCAGCTCTTCCTCAGGTGAGTAGTTATGGCAGTTTTACGGATGGTATGGTGATGTTACTTTGTGTGTTTGCTTTGTGGTTCTGGGTCCATTCTGATTTTTGCAGAATTACGGGGCTTTTTGTGATTCTTTGCCTGTATGTCAAATATTATCAAAGTTACAACCTTGCTGTCAAAGTGATGGAGCAGGGTTTAGTTGAAATGTATCATGGAAGCTCCCTGTGTGAGCATGTGTCTGAAAATGGCAGCAGTGGGCACGTAAGGGGTAGTCTGTTTCAAGTTTAGGGACAGCTTGTTATATTTCTGGAGCTTTTGCCTGTGTGTTTTCTGTCTGTCGAGTCTTTAGACCATAAAGCCTTCTAGGCTTTATGTCCTTGAATTTACGTATTAGAAGTACGTTTATGAGGGGTTGCCAGGTACGTTGTTTTTGGGAAACTGTGGGGTATGGTTCCTTGAGTGCATAAGTGCAGTAGTGCCAAGAGAGTGAGCAGGGCCACCTTCTTCATCTCTGCAGAATAAGTCTGTTCGGGCACACTTCTCAGGCAAATGTAGTGAGCAGATGAGGGAAAGGAGCTGGGAACAGAGAGGTATTTCACAGTAGCATGTTGCATCAGTAGTAGTCAGCGTTGCGGAGGAGGTGGGTGTCAGGGCTGGCATGCTAGTGAATGCTGGTTCTCTGTTTTTGCAAGTGATGATGAACCTGTTTGACGTAATTCCATTTGAAAAAGTTCCAGTTACTGGCCTGGTCGTGTCGTCCTTTCAATGTTAAAAGCAGCAGCAAAAGCATGGGGATTGTTGCTTCTAGAAACACCACAGGTCACCTGTCTGCTCTCTGCATGTTTTTCAAGTAAAGCAGATCTTTAAAAAACAAACAAACAAACAACAAACAAACAAAGAAAAAAACAAACAACAAAAAAAAACAAAATAATAAAAAACAGCTGCTGCTGCTCCTGCTTTGTTTCTACTTCCTTGTGCTTTGCCCCTCCCCTTTTCCAGGTGATTGGGTTTGGGTGCTGGGCGGGGCCGAATGGTATATGAGCCCCAGGCATGCTATCAGAGAGCTCCTTCTGCCTGGGCTGCTTTTTGGGGTAAGCGCTTTGTTTTTCCTTCAGTCAGTTGCAGGGTTCTCTAGGCAGGCCGGAGTTTATAGATTTCTAGAATTTTTAAGTGCTTGGAATTCACTTAGGAGAGGGATGTTTAATAGAGGTTTCTGGCTCACTGTTTTTTGGGATGGTGGGATACTCCTCTGTTTTTGAGCTATATTTTAATCTCTAAATGTATAAACCAGCAGTAGGTAAACATTAGGAGGAACCGGTCAAAGGTAACAGCGCTTTCTGGAACCGTCAAGTTCTTGTTCGGCAACGTAGTGACTGGTTTGATCTACTTCACAGATGGAGAGGCAAGTGGACTGCTCTCTTTGAAATAATAAAATTGAAAACATAAAGTTTGTCAAAGATGGCAGTGCATGTTTGCAGTCTGTTTATTGCTTTTGCCAGTGGTAGATAACATTTATAAGGAATCGGTCAAAGGAAAGAGCGCCTTCTGGAACTGTGAAGCTCTGTGTTGGCAACTCGGTGACTGGCTGGACCTACTGTCCATCTCCAGAGGGAAGCGGACTGCTGTTTTGAAATTAAAAAATACTAATAAAAAAAATAAAAATATGGTGCTGCTCTATGGCGCCCGGAGGACTGCCACTCTGCATGGCAGTTAAAAAGAATGTGGTTTGGAGATGGAGAGCCAGAGAGATGAAGCAGCTGGGAAGAGAGACACAAGTATTGCAGTAGGTAGGCTGTGGTTATGAGGTGCCTCAGGATGTGCTTTTTTTCTTGTTTCCGCCCTTCCCTCGTGCAGCCTTGGAGAGATGAAGTCCCCATGGTGTGGAGTGGTGCAAAAAGGTAAGAGGGTTGTCAGCCCGGTCAGTTTTCTTCACCAATGCTAAGGCAAGTCTTTGAAGAGAAACAGCCTGGTTGCTTGTGCTGCACCCTGTTGAACTAAGCCAGACCAAAACCAGGGCTGCCGTTCCTCCTGCTCTCTTTACCTCTTCTCATCTTGCAAAGGAATGGTCCAGCAATTCGGGTTAATAGGGGACAAGAGAACAAAGGGGTTTCAGAATAACTGCTAACTGTTATGACTATTGCATGGGGCACTATGCAAGTCTCTGACATCCAGCCAAGATGGACAAAGGAGAAGGACAAGGGAAAAGCCTGGGAGGAAGACTATGAGCCTTCAGTACGAGAGACCCGCAGAGGGACCACCAGAGACTGATAACACATGCGTCAGTGGGCGGGTTCGGATTCCAGGAACTAGTTATAATAACCCTGCCTTTTCTAGAAGTAGTAATGAATATGTATTAGCCTAGGAGCATAAAAACCAGCCGCCTGCTGTGACTTGTGTGCGTCTCGGTGGAGCAGAGACTCCCGGCGCACCCAGTGCTGTTTGCTTACCTCTATTCATTTAATAAATTGTAAACTTTGATTGTAATCCTATTTGGGACTTAGTCATTTATTACAACAGACAACCTTGTAAAATGCAGACAACCAGAATCCTTACAACAATTAAGTGGAAATCACGGTGTAAGAAACATTACCACCTCAAAGAGTAAAAGCCTCGAAAGAAATGTGACTTGTAACAGGCCAGCAGCTGTGTGTTTTTGGTGAAGCACCAGATAGAGTATGAACCTGGATTGCACAGTTAATGGGGAAACGGGAGGGTCCTGGTCCTTGGGAGGGGAAAAAAAAAAGTATATAAACTGTGTATGGAATCGGTAGGTGCCCTCCTGCTCGCGGGACACCCGCCATTGTAATCTCAAATAAAAATGCTGCTGTACTGAGATCCTCTCCTGAGCCTATGTTATTTCCCAAAGATTGATTCACGGTTTTAAGGTTTCAGGGATAGGGCCCTAGGGTTGGGTTTCAGGGTAAGCGTTCTCAGGGTTTATGTTTAGGATTTTAAGGTTTTTAGTTTTAGGGTTGGAGTTTTAACGGTTAGGATTTTAGGGATTTGAGGGTTAGGGTTTTAAGGGTTTCAGGGTTAGCGTGTTAGGGTTTTAGAGTTTTTTGGGTTGTAGTGTTGATAGTTTTTTTAGGGTTAGGTTCTTAGGGTTTTATTTTTGGACGGTTATTTACGGTTAGGGTTTTAAGATCTTATTATTTTTTTTTTTCAGGTTAGGTTCTCCTGGGTTAGGGTTTTGAGCGTCTTAATATTTTGGGTTGGGTTTGGGATTTGAGCGTCCTATTTTGGGGGGGTTTGGGATTTGAGCGTCTTAATTTTGTGGGCTTGGGCGCTGTGAGCGTCTTAAGTGTTTGGGTTAGGGCTTTTAGGCATAGGTCTTCAGGGGTTTAGTGTGGTGGATAGTTTGGGTTAGGTCTGTAGGGGTTTCGAGGATTTTTAGGGTTAGGGCTTGCGGCTTTTTTGTGTGAGGGCGGTAAGGGCTAGGGTTCCAGGGAGTGCTGTTAAATGTAGTTCTCGACGACTCGGCCTCTGATTGGCCGTGCCGGCTGTGCAGGGAATGCTGGTAGGTGTAGTTTTCCGGCACAAGGCTTTCCGGTAGGCCGCGTTGAGTGCCCAGAGCATGCCGGGAAATGTAGTTCTGGGACTCCGGACTTCCGGGAGGCCATGTTGGGTGCCCAGAGCACACCGGGAAATGCAGTTCTCGGGGACTAGGGCTGGGGCTAGGGTTAGAGTTTAGGGTGAGGGTTGGGGTTAGGGTTAGGGCTAGTGAATGCTGGTTCTCTGTGTTTGCAGATGACGGTGAGCGTGTTTAAACTAATTCCAGTTGAAGAAGTTTCAGTTACTTGCTTGGTGACATTATCAGTTCAACATTAAAAGCTGCAGCAAAAGCAAAAGGGGAGTTTTGCTTGTAGAAACACCACAGGTCTCTTGTCTGCTCTCGGAATGTTTTTGAGATAAACCAGATTTTAAAAAACAAAGGGAAAAAAAAAAACCACAGCTGCTTCTTTTGCTCTCTTCCTACTTTCTTGTGCTTTGCCCCTCCCCTTTCCCAGGTGATTGGGTTTGGGTGCTGGGCGGGGCCGAATGGTATATGAGCCCCAGGCATGCTATCAGAGAGCTCCTTCTGCTTGGGCTGCTCTTTGGGGTAAGTGCTTTGTTTTTCCTTCAGTCAGTTGCAGGGTTCTCTAGGCAGACTGGAGCCTATGGATTTCTGGATTTTAAGTGCTTGGAATTCACTCAGTAGCGGGATGTTTAGTAGGGGCTGCTGGCTCACTGTTTTTTTGGGATGGTGGGATACTCTTCTGTTTTTGAGCTATATTTTAGTCTCTAGATGTATAAACCCACTTGTGTAACTCTCCAGAGGACTAAAACCAGCTTGATTGAATGCTACATATGGCTTGGCAGCGTAGATGCAGCATTACCAAGAGACTGAGCAGGGTTGTATCAGAGTCACCTCTTTCATCTGCAAAGGGTAAGTTTGATTACCCCTGCCGGGGCTGCTGTGTGTGCATGTCTTTTTGGCATTTGTGGAGCTCAGTTGTTTTTCTTTGTGTGTGTGCATGTTTTTATTTATTTATTTATTTATTTTTATTTTTGAGGGTCAAACAGTGTGTTTGCTGAGCGTGGTTAGAATGAGGAGGTGGGGAGCTGCTCAGGACTGGAAGGTTTGGTTTCTAGGAGTATGCGGCATCCTTCCTGTGCGACGTGACTAATTGTTGGGCTGGAACGTTCCAGCTTTTGTGTGTGTTGGGCAATGTAGCTTGTGTAGTGTGTGTCGTGTGGTCTAGGCAGAGTTTGCTGTGGTGCAGTGGGCGAAGAATCTCAGGTAGAGCTGGTGAGCAGCTGAAGTACCAGAGCTGGGAAGAGAGAGGTCGTGCAGCAGGTACGCTGTGGCTGTGAGGTGCCTCAGACTGTGCTTTTCTGTCTTTTTTTTTGTTTTGTTTTGTTGTTTTTTTGCAGGTGCTTTGTGCGGTCGTGGACAGGAAAGGGAAATCCTCGTGTCGCGGAGCAGTGAGGGAAGGTGGGTGTTGTCAGCCTGGTCATCCCTTATCTGAAGCGAAGGGAAGACGCTCAGGTGTTTCCCTGTGAGGTTCCGAAGTGAGACTGTTTGGGATAGAGGAGCAGTGTGGCAGGTGGGTGCTTGCAAGCACAGTGGTTCTTTTGTCCTTTTGTGTTCCCAGGTGGCGTGGGTGATGCTGGCCGCTCCTTTCAAGCTTGGACCTAATTTGCAGGTCCAGAGGCAAGTGGAGTGCTGTTTTGAAAGGATAAAAGTAAAGCTGGGGTCGCTTATGTTGTTGAGGGATGGGTGCTACTGCTGGCAGCTGAATGTTTATCTTCTGCCTGTGTTTTGCCTTTCATTAGGCTGAAGTGCAGTGCAGGATGTCTCAACCAGCTGCCTCTGCAGTGACTCTGGTGCGTGATGAGCAGAGGTAGCTGTTAATTTTGGGGGTGTGGTTGTCACTGAAGTTATTTTCCTACATCCAATAGAGTAAAATTCCAGTTTGCCTTTTAGAGGTGCTATAAGTGGGTAAAGAGAAGAGATGGAAGCATGTGCCGCGTGGGGCAGGCAAGCGGCTGAGGTACAGGAGGGGATGAGAGTATGTGACTTTTTCCTGGGGGTGGAATGGAATTGATTGTTTTGGTGTATAGTCTGTTTTGCTCCGAGATCTTTCATTCATGGTAAATAAAAGTTTGAGCCAATTCCAGTTGGGAATGTTCCAGTTACGACCCAGCGAGTACTGTCCTTTTAATGTTAAAAAAAAATGCGGCAAAAGCATGGGTGCAGATCTGTTTCAGGTCTTGTGCATCATATTCGGTTCGAGATCGCGTCTGTTTCCATCCTCACTCTTGCAGAAGTCATCTGGGCCGCATCAGGAGCTCTTCCTTAGGAAATCAATTCCCAAGCGTCTTCTTAGGGGGTTTTCAGTCCCCATCCTTCTGGTCTCTTGTCTCGAAGGCAGGCTTTTTAGGCCTCCATCATCCCAGTTCTGGCAGTTGCTTCCAGTCGCGTGTCGTGACATTTGAGTCTCTCCTGGGGTCTGGTGCAGAGCACCTGTTCTGACTTGCTGTTGCTGTAGGGCTTTCTTTTTGGGGGTCACTTTTTCTTGTGCCTTGTGTTGTGTGTTTTGTTTGTAGTGTTTGTGGCGTGCCTGTGTGTGTGTACGTGTTTGGTCTGGAGCTGTCCTGCCTGGCAGTTAGTGATGACAGGTAACGTGGCAGTGCATGGGTGTACTAATACATTGTCTGGACTGTTTTGGTAAAGATATCCAGTCTGCCTCTGGGCACGTACTGAAGGGCAGCTGGCACAGTCATCTCTGTGGTGTTTGGCAGACTGGAGGGGGGAGAGTTGAGCTGCTTGCGAGCAACTGCTCGCATAGCACTTGAACGGTGTGCTTGAGGAGGTCTGTCGAATCTTGAAAGCTTACAGATATGGGGTTTTGAATTTTTTATTTTTATTTCTTTCCTGTCCCCAGTAGAGCGTAAACCTTTGGAGGAACCTGTCACAGGAAAGAGCTCCTTCTGGAACTGTTCAGCACTCGGTAGGCAACTCGGTGACTGGCTTGATCTACTTCTGAGGTGCTGAGGCAAGGGGGCTGCTGTTTTGAAACGATAGTATTGTAAATGGGGTCCCTTTTGTGTTGTTGAGGGATGGGTGCTAATGCTGGCAGCTGAATGATTGATTCTCTTGTGACTGTTTTCATTTGTTAAAGCTGAAACACAGTGTACGACACGGGACTTGACGACCAGAGCTGCTTTTGGCAAGGTGAGTGATGAACAGCTATAGAAGGTACTTTAGGGGTGCAGTTGTCACTGCAGTTACTGAACTACACCAAGTACGGTAAAAACCCTGTTTATATTTCAGGGGTGTTGTAGCTGGCCTAAGAGAGCAGATGGAAGCGTCTGCCTCGAGGGGAGGGGAGGGCACGGAGGTAAGGCAGCAGCTGAGAGTAACTGTCCCAGCTGTGCTGTGGCTTTGGATGCTGCTTCAGCCTATGCTTTTCTTTTTGTTTCACATTTGTCTCACACAGGCTGAGTGGGGCCAAGCTGCACTCTGAAGAGCAGCACGAGAAGGGCGGGCTGGTTGTGAGCTGGATTGGAGCAGAACTGCCAAGTAGCACGAGGTGAGTGCGAAGGGTATCCATCTTGCTTTGCAGGTGCCATGGCAGGCTCTCCACAGAAGCGGTTGAGGATTTGAGAAGAGGTTGCAGATGATCAAGGAGCGACACGTGCAGGGATGGCTTGAAAAGGGTATGTCTGCTTTCTCTTCTGTTTATCAGGTGTCCCAGGCAATGTGGGCTGTGGTGTTAGTCTTTAGAATCGGAACAAAGCAGGTGCTGAAATGCTGTGTCTGTTTTTTTTTGTGTTGGGGTTGCACCTTGGTGAGTGTAGGGATGGGTTTTAAGTGGGTGCAGCGGAGGGCCTGGCCCCAGTGTCCTGTAGTGTGTTTTGACCCATCAGCATAGCCTTTTGGTTCTCAGGTAGCCTACTGAAGTAAGTGATTTTTCCTGCGAGTGGAATGGAATTGATTTTTTTTTTTTTTGGCGTGCAATCAGTTCTGCTCCTAGATTTTTCTTTTTATGTAAATAAAAGATCGAGCTAATTCCAGATGGAAAAAAAAAAATCAGTTACTTTCTTGGTCAGTTTGTCCTTTTAATATTCAAAGCTGCAGCAAAAGCATGGGGATTTTTGTTTCTAGAAACACCCTAGCTCTCCTGTCTGCACTCTGCGTGCTGTTGAGCTAAGCCATATAAATGAATAAAGAAACCACAGCTACTGCTCCTTTCTGATTTTTTTTTTTTTTTTTGTGCTTTCCCCCTTGCACTTTCCCAGGTGATTAGCTTCAGGTTCCAGGTGGGACCTAGTGGTAACTGAGTTGCAGGTATTCCATGACAGAGCTCCTTCTGCCTGGGCTGCTTTTTGGGGTAAGCGCTTTGTTTTTCCTTCAGTCAGTTGCAGGGTTCTTTAGGTGGGTCAGAGTCTATGGACTGATGCGTTTTCCAGTAGAAACCGGTACGCATATCTTTTTGAGTTGGTAACTGGTAGGATCTGTCACTGTAAAGCAATCTAGTAGTAGGTGCCTGTATTGCACGCAGCTCTTCCTCAGGTGAGTAGTTATGGCAGTTTTACGGATGGTATGGTGATGTTACTTTGTGTGTTTGCTTTGTGGTTCTGGGTCCATTCTGATTTTTGCAGAATTACGGGGCTTTTTGTGATTCTTTGCCTGTATGTCAAATATTATCAAAGTTACAACCTTGCTGTCAAAGTGATGGAGCAGGGTTTAGTTGAAATGTATCATGGAAGCTCCCTGTGTGAGCATGTGTCTGAAAATGGCAGCAGTGGGCACGTAAGGGGTAGTCTGTTTCAAGTTTAGGGACAGCTTGTTATATTTCTGGAGCTTTTGCCTGTGTGTTTTCTGTCTGTCGAGTCTTTAGACCATAAAGCCTTCTAGGCTTTATGTCCTTGAATTTACGTATTAGAAGTACGTTTATGAGGGGTTGCCAGGTACGTTGTTTTTGGGAAACTGTGGGGTATGGTTCCTTGAGTGCATAAGTGCAGTAGTGCCAAGAGAGTGAGCAGGGCCACCTTCTTCATCTCTGCAGAATAAGTCTGTTCGGGCACACTTCTCAGGCAAATGTAGTGAGCAGATGAGGGAAAGGAGCTGGGAACAGAGAGGTATTTCACAGTAGCATGTTGCATCAGTAGTAGTCAGCGTTGCGGAGGAGGTGGGTGTCAGGGCTGGCATGCTAGTGAATGCTGGTTCTCTGTTTTTGCAAGTGATGATGAACCTGTTTGACGTAATTCCATTTGAAAAAGTTCCAGTTACTGGCCTGGTCGTGTCGTCCTTTCAATGTTAAAAGCAGCAGCAAAAGCATGGGGATTGTTGCTTCTAGAAACACCACAGGTCACCTGTCTGCTCTCTGCATGTTTTTCAAGTAAAGCAGATCTTTAAAAAACAAACAAACAAACAACAAACAAACAAAGAAAAAAACAAACAACAAAAAAAAACAAAATAATAAAAAACAGCTGCTGCTGCTCCTGCTTTGTTTCTACTTCCTTGTGCTTTGCCCCTCCCCTTTTCCAGGTGATTGGGTTTGGGTGCTGGGCGGGGCCGAATGGTATATGAGCCCCAGGCATGCTATCAGAGAGCTCCTTCTGCCTGGGCTGCTTTTTGGGGTAAGCGCTTTGTTTTTCCTTCAGTCAGTTGCAGGGTTCTCTAGGCAGGCCGGAGTTTATAGATTTCTAGAATTTTTAAGTGCTTGGAATTCACTTAGGAGAGGGATGTTTAATAGAGGTTTCTGGCTCACTGTTTTTTGGGATGGTGGGATACTCCTCTGTTTTTGAGCTATATTTTAATCTCTAAATGTATAAACCAGCAGTAGGTAAACATTAGGAGGAACCGGTCAAAGGTAACAGCGCTTTCTGGAACCGTCAAGTTCTTGTTCGGCAACGTAGTGACTGGTTTGATCTACTTCACAGATGGAGAGGCAAGTGGACTGCTCTCTTTGAAATAATAAAATTGAAAACATAAAGTTTGTCAAAGATGGCAGTGCATGTTTGCAGTCTGTTTATTGCTTTTGCCAGTGGTAGATAACATTTATAAGGAATCGGTCAAAGGAAAGAGCGCCTTCTGGAACTGTGAAGCTCTGTGTTGGCAACTCGGTGACTGGCTGGACCTACTGTCCATCTCCAGAGGGAAGCGGACTGCTGTTTTGAAATTAAAAAATACTAATAAAAAAAATAAAAATATGGTGCTGCTCTATGGCGCCCGGAGGACTGCCACTCTGCATGGCAGTTAAAAAGAATGTGGTTTGGAGATGGAGAGCCAGAGAGATGAAGCAGCTGGGAAGAGAGACACAAGTATTGCAGTAGGTAGGCTGTGGTTATGAGGTGCCTCAGGATGTGCTTTTTTTCTTGTTTCCGCCCTTCCCTCGTGCAGCCTTGGAGAGATGAAGTCCCCATGGTGTGGAGTGGTGCAAAAAGGTAAGAGGGTTGTCAGCCCGGTCAGTTTTCTTCACCAATGCTAAGGCAAGTCTTTGAAGAGAAACAGCCTGGTTGCTTGTGCTGCACCCTGTTGAACTAAGCCAGACCAAAACCAGGGCTGCCGTTCCTCCTGCTCTCTTTACCTCTTCTCATCTTGCAAAGGAATGGTCCAGCAATTCGGGTTAATAGGGGACAAGAGAACAAAGGGGTTTCAGAATAACTGCTAACTGTTATGACTATTGCATGGGGCACTATGCAAGTCTCTGACATCCAGCCAAGATGGACAAAGGAGAAGGACAAGGGAAAAGCCTGGGAGGAAGACTATGAGCCTTCAGTACGAGAGACCCGCAGAGGGACCACCAGAGACTGATAACACATGCGTCAGTGGGCGGGTTCGGATTCCAGGAACTAGTTATAATAACCCTGCCTTTTCTAGAAGTAGTAATGAATATGTATTAGCCTAGGAGCATAAAAACCAGCCGCCTGCTGTGACTTGTGTGCGTCTCGGTGGAGCAGAGACTCCCGGCGCACCCAGTGCTGTTTGCTTACCTCTATTCATTTAATAAATTGTAAACTTTGATTGTAATCCTATTTGGGACTTAGTCATTTATTACAACAGACAACCTTGTAAAATGCAGACAACCAGAATCCTTACAACAATTAAGTGGAAATCACGGTGTAAGAAACATTACCACCTCAAAGAGTAAAAGCCTCGAAAGAAATGTGACTTGTAACAGGCCAGCAGCTGTGTGTTTTTGGTGAAGCACCAGATAGAGTATGAACCTGGATTGCACAGTTAATGGGGAAACGGGAGGGTCCTGGTCCTTGGGAGGGGAAAAAAAAAAGTATATAAACTGTGTATGGAATCGGTAGGTGCCCTCCTGCTCGCGGGACACCCGCCATTGTAATCTCAAATAAAAATGCTGCTGTACTGAGATCCTCTCCTGAGCCTATGTTATTTCCCAAAGATTGATTCACGGTTTTAAGGTTTCAGGGATAGGGCCCTAGGGTTGGGTTTCAGGGTAAGCGTTCTCAGGGTTTATGTTTAGGATTTTAAGGTTTTTAGTTTTAGGGTTGGAGTTTTAACGGTTAGGATTTTAGGGATTTGAGGGTTAGGGTTTTAAGGGTTTCAGGGTTAGCGTGTTAGGGTTTTAGAGTTTTTTGGGTTGTAGTGTTGATAGTTTTTTTAGGGTTAGGTTCTTAGGGTTTTATTTTTGGACGGTTATTTACGGTTAGGGTTTTAAGATCTTATTATTTTTTTTTTTCAGGTTAGGTTCTCCTGGGTTAGGGTTTTGAGCGTCTTAATATTTTGGGTTGGGTTTGGGATTTGAGCGTCCTATTTTGGGGGGGTTTGGGATTTGAGCGTCTTAATTTTGTGGGCTTGGGCGCTGTGAGCGTCTTAAGTGTTTGGGTTAGGGCTTTTAGGCATAGGTCTTCAGGGGTTTAGTGTGGTGGATAGTTTGGGTTAGGTCTGTAGGGGTTTCGAGGATTTTTAGGGTTAGGGCTTGCGGCTTTTTTGTGTGAGGGCGGTAAGGGCTAGGGTTCCAGGGAGTGCTGTTAAATGTAGTTCTCGACGACTCGGCCTCTGATTGGCCGTGCCGGCTGTGCAGGGAATGCTGGTAGGTGTAGTTTTCCGGCACAAGGCTTTCCGGTAGGCCGCGTTGAGTGCCCAGAGCATGCCGGGAAATGTAGTTCTGGGACTCCGGACTTCCGGGAGGCCATGCAGAGCGCCCAGAGCATACCGGGAAATGTAGTTCTGGGACTCCGAACTTCCGGGAGGCCATGTTGAGCGCCCAGAGCACACCGGGAAATGTAGTTCTGGGACTCCGAACTTCCGGGAGGCCATGTTGGGTGCCCAGAGCACACCGGGAAATGCAGTTCTCGGGGACTAGGGCTGGGGCTAGGGTTAGAGTTTAGGGTGAGGGTTGGGGTTAGGGTTAGGGCTAGTGAATGCTGGTTCTCTGTGTTTGCAGATGACGGTGAGCGTGTTTAAACTAATTCCAGTTGAAGAAGTTTCAGTTACTTGCTTGGTGACATTATCAGTTCAACATTAAAAGCTGCAGCAAAAGCAAAAGGGGAGTTTTGCTTGTAGAAACACCACAGGTCTCTTGTCTGCTCTCGGAATGTTTTTGAGATAAACCAGATTTTAAAAAACAAAGGGAAAAAAAAAAACCACAGCTGCTTCTTTTGCTCTCTTCCTACTTTCTTGTGCTTTGCCCCTCCCCTTTCCCAGGTGATTGGGTTTGGGTGCTGGGCGGGGCCGAATGGTATATGAGCCCCAGGCATGCTATCAGAGAGCTCCTTCTGCTTGGGCTGCTCTTTGGGGTAAGTGCTTTGTTTTTCCTTCAGTCAGTTGCAGGGTTCTCTAGGCAGACTGGAGCCTATGGATTTCTGGATTTTAAGTGCTTGGAATTCACTCAGTAGCGGGATGTTTAGTAGGGGCTGCTGGCTCACTGTTTTTTTGGGATGGTGGGATACTCTTCTGTTTTTGAGCTATATTTTAGTCTCTAGATGTATAAACCCACTTGTGTAACTCTCCAGAGGACTAAAACCAGCTTGATTGAATGCTACATATGGCTTGGCAGCGTAGATGCAGCATTACCAAGAGACTGAGCAGGGTTGTATCAGAGTCACCTCTTTCATCTGCAAAGGGTAAGTTTGATTACCCCTGCCGGGGCTGCTGTGTGTGCATGTCTTTTTGGCATTTGTGGAGCTCAGTTGTTTTTCTTTGTGTGTGTGCATGTTTTTATTTATTTATTTATTTATTTTTATTTTTGAGGGTCAAACAGTGTGTTTGCTGAGCGTGGTTAGAATGAGGAGGTGGGGAGCTGCTCAGGACTGGAAGGTTTGGTTTCTAGGAGTATGCGGCATCCTTCCTGTGCGACGTGACTAATTGTTGGGCTGGAACGTTCCAGCTTTTGTGTGTGTTGGGCAATGTAGCTTGTGTAGTGTGTGTCGTGTGGTCTAGGCAGAGTTTGCTGTGGTGCAGTGGGCGAAGAATCTCAGGTAGAGCTGGTGAGCAGCTGAAGTACCAGAGCTGGGAAGAGAGAGGTCGTGCAGCAGGTACGCTGTGGCTGTGAGGTGCCTCAGACTGTGCTTTTCTGTCTTTTTTTTTGTTTTGTTTTGTTGTTTTTTTGCAGGTGCTTTGTGCGGTCGTGGACAGGAAAGGGAAATCCTCGTGTCGCGGAGCAGTGAGGGAAGGTGGGTGTTGTCAGCCTGGTCATCCCTTATCTGAAGCGAAGGGAAGACGCTCAGGTGTTTCCCTGTGAGGTTCCGAAGTGAGACTGTTTGGGATAGAGGAGCAGTGTGGCAGGTGGGTGCTTGCAAGCACAGTGGTTCTTTTGTCCTTTTGTGTTCCCAGGTGGCGTGGGTGATGCTGGCCGCTCCTTTCAAGCTTGGACCTAATTTGCAGGTCCAGAGGCAAGTGGAGTGCTGTTTTGAAAGGATAAAAGTAAAGCTGGGGTCGCTTATGTTGTTGAGGGATGGGTGCTACTGCTGGCAGCTGAATGTTTATCTTCTGCCTGTGTTTTGCCTTTCATTAGGCTGAAGTGCAGTGCAGGATGTCTCAACCAGCTGCCTCTGCAGTGACTCTGGTGCGTGATGAGCAGAGGTAGCTGTTAATTTTGGGGGTGTGGTTGTCACTGAAGTTATTTTCCTACATCCAATAGAGTAAAATTCCAGTTTGCCTTTTAGAGGTGCTATAAGTGGGTAAAGAGAAGAGATGGAAGCATGTGCCGCGTGGGGCAGGCAAGCGGCTGAGGTACAGGAGGGGATGAGAGTATGTGACTTTTTCCTGGGGGTGGAATGGAATTGATTGTTTTGGTGTATAGTCTGTTTTGCTCCGAGATCTTTCATTCATGGTAAATAAAAGTTTGAGCCAATTCCAGTTGGGAATGTTCCAGTTACGACCCAGCGAGTACTGTCCTTTTAATGTTAAAAAAAAATGCGGCAAAAGCATGGGTGCAGATCTGTTTCAGGTCTTGTGCATCATATTCGGTTCGAGATCGCGTCTGTTTCCATCCTCACTCTTGCAGAAGTCATCTGGGCCGCATCAGGAGCTCTTCCTTAGGAAATCAATTCCCAAGCGTCTTCTTAGGGGGTTTTCAGTCCCCATCCTTCTGGTCTCTTGTCTCGAAGGCAGGCTTTTTAGGCCTCCATCATCCCAGTTCTGGCAGTTGCTTCCAGTCGCGTGTCGTGACATTTGAGTCTCTCCTGGGGTCTGGTGCAGAGCACCTGTTCTGACTTGCTGTTGCTGTAGGGCTTTCTTTTTGGGGGTCACTTTTTCTTGTGCCTTGTGTTGTGTGTTTTGTTTGTAGTGTTTGTGGCGTGCCTGTGTGTGTGTACGTGTTTGGTCTGGAGCTGTCCTGCCTGGCAGTTAGTGATGACAGGTAACGTGGCAGTGCATGGGTGTACTAATACATTGTCTGGACTGTTTTGGTAAAGATATCCAGTCTGCCTCTGGGCACGTACTGAAGGGCAGCTGGCACAGTCATCTCTGTGGTGTTTGGCAGACTGGAGGGGGGAGAGTTGAGCTGCTTGCGAGCAACTGCTCGCATAGCACTTGAACGGTGTGCTTGAGGAGGTCTGTCGAATCTTGAAAGCTTACAGATATGGGGTTTTGAATTTTTTATTTTTATTTCTTTCCTGTCCCCAGTAGAGCGTAAACCTTTGGAGGAACCTGTCACAGGAAAGAGCTCCTTCTGGAACTGTTCAGCACTCGGTAGGCAACTCGGTGACTGGCTTGATCTACTTCTGAGGTGCTGAGGCAAGGGGGCTGCTGTTTTGAAACGATAGTATTGTAAATGGGGTCCCTTTTGTGTTGTTGAGGGATGGGTGCTAATGCTGGCAGCTGAATGATTGATTCTCTTGTGACTGTTTTCATTTGTTAAAGCTGAAACACAGTGTACGACACGGGACTTGACGACCAGAGCTGCTTTTGGCAAGGTGAGTGATGAACAGCTATAGAAGGTACTTTAGGGGTGCAGTTGTCACTGCAGTTACTGAACTACACCAAGTACGGTAAAAACCCTGTTTATATTTCAGGGGTGTTGTAGCTGGCCTAAGAGAGCAGATGGAAGCGTCTGCCTCGAGGGGAGGGGAGGGCACGGAGGTAAGGCAGCAGCTGAGAGTAACTGTCCCAGCTGTGCTGTGGCTTTGGATGCTGCTTCAGCCTATGCTTTTCTTTTTGTTTCACATTTGTCTCACACAGGCTGAGTGGGGCCAAGCTGCACTCTGAAGAGCAGCACGAGAAGGGCAGGCTGGTTGTGAGCTGGATTGGAGCAGAACTGCCAAGTAGCACGAGGTGAGTGCGAAGGGTATCCATCTTGCTTTGCAGGTGCCATGGCAGGCTCTCCACAGAAGCGGTTGAGGATTTGAGAAGAGGTTGCAGATGATCAAGGAGCGACACGTGCAGGGATGGCTTGAAAAGGGTATGTCTGCTTTCTCTTCTGTTTATCAGGTGTCCCAGGCAATGTGGGCTGTGGTGTTAGTCTTTAGAATCGGAACAAAGCAGGTGCTGAAATGCTGTGTCTGTTTTTTTTTGTGTTGGGGTTGCACCTTGGTGAGTGTAGGGATGGGTTTTAAGTGGGTGCAGCGGAGGGCCTGGCCCCAGTGTCCTGTAGTGTGTTTTGACCCATCAGCATAGCCTTTTGGTTCTCAGGTAGCCTACTGAAGTAAGTGATTTTTCCTGCGAGTGGAATGGAATTGATTTTTTTTTTTTTTGGCGTGCAATCAGTTCTGCTCCTAGATTTTTCTTTTTATGTAAATAAAAGATCGAGCTAATTCCAGATGGAAAAAAAAAAAATCAGTTACTTTCTTGGTCAGTTTGTCCTTTTAATATTCAAAGCTGCAGCAAAAGCATGGGGATTTTTGTTTCTAGAAACACCCTAGCTCTCCTGTCTGCACTCTGCGTGCTGTTGAGCTAAGCCATATAAATGAATAAAGAAACCACAGCTACTGCTCCTTTCTGATTTTTTTTTTTTTTTTTTGTGCTTTCCCCCTTGCACTTTCCCAGGTGATTAGCTTCAGGTTCCAGGTGGGACCTAGTGGTAACTGAGTTGCAGGTATTCCATGACAGAGCTCCTTCTGCCTGGGCTGCTTTTTGGGGTAAGCGCTTTGTTTTTCCTTCAGTCAGTTGCAGGGTTCTTTAGGTGGGTCAGAGTCTATGGACTGATGCGTTTTCCAGTAGAAACCGGTACGCATATCTTTTTGAGTTGGTAACTGGTAGGATCTGTCACTGTAAAGCAATCTAGTAGTAGGTGCCTGTATTGCACGCAGCTCTTCCTCAGGTGAGTAGTTATGGCAGTTTTACGGATGGTATGGTGATGTTACTTTGTGTGTTTGCTTTGTGGTTCTGGGTCCATTCTGATTTTTGCAGAATTACGGGGCTTTTTGTGATTCTTTGCCTGTATGTCAAATATTATCAAAGTTACAACCTTGCTGTCAAAGTGATGGAGCAGGGTTTAGTTGAAATGTATCATGGAAGCTCCCTGTGTGAGCATGTGTCTGAAAATGGCAGCAGTGGGCACGTAAGGGGTAGTCTGTTTCAAGTTTAGGGACAGCTTGTTATATTTCTGGAGCTTTTGCCTGTGTGTTTTCTGTCTGTCGAGTCTTTAGACCATAAAGCCTTCTAGGCTTTATGTCCTTGAATTTACGTATTAGAAGTACGTTTATGAGGGGTTGCCAGGTACGTTGTTTTTGGGAAACTGTGGGGTATGGTTCCTTGAGTGCATAAGTGCAGTAGTGCCAAGAGAGTGAGCAGGGCCACCTTCTTCATCTCTGCAGAATAAGTCTGTTCGGGCACACTTCTCAGGCAAATGTAGTGAGCAGATGAGGGAAAGGAGCTGGGAACAGAGAGGTATTTCACAGTAGCATGTTGCATCAGTAGTAGTCAGCGTTGCGGAGGAGGTGGGTGTCAGGGCTGGCATGCTAGTGAATGCTGGTTCTCTGTTTTTGCAAGTGATGATGAACCTGTTTGACGTAATTCCATTTGAAAAAGTTCCAGTTACTGGCCTGGTCGTGTCGTCCTTTCAATGTTAAAAGCAGCAGCAAAAGCATGGGGATTGTTGCTTCTAGAAACACCACAGGTCACCTGTCTGCTCTCTGCATGTTTTTCAAGTAAAGCAGATCTTTAAAAAACAAACAAACAAACAACAAACAAACAAAGAAAAAAACAAACAACAAAAAAAAACAAAATAATAAAAAACAGCTGCTGCTGCTCCTGCTTTGTTTCTACTTCCTTGTGCTTTGCCCCTCCCCTTTTCCAGGTGATTGGGTTTGGGTGCTGGGCGGGGCCGAATGGTATATGAGCCCCAGGCATGCTATCAGAGAGCTCCTTCTGCCTGGGCTGCTTTTTGGGGTAAGCGCTTTGTTTTTCCTTCAGTCAGTTGCAGGGTTCTCTAGGCAGGCCGGAGTTTATAGATTTCTAGAATTTTTAAGTGCTTGGAATTCACTTAGGAGAGGGATGTTTAATAGAGGTTTCTGGCTCACTGTTTTTTGGGATGGTGGGATACTCCTCTGTTTTTGAGCTATATTTTAATCTCTAAATGTATAAACCAGCAGTAGGTAAACATTAGGAGGAACCGGTCAAAGGTAACAGCGCTTTCTGGAACCGTCAAGTTCTTGTTCGGCAACGTAGTGACTGGTTTGATCTACTTCACAGATGGAGAGGCAAGTGGACTGCTCTCTTTGAAATAATAAAATTGAAAACATAAAGTTTGTCAAAGATGGCAGTGCATGTTTGCAGTCTGTTTATTGCTTTTGCCAGTGGTAGATAACATTTATAAGGAATCGGTCAAAGGAAAGAGCGCCTTCTGGAACTGTGAAGCTCTGTGTTGGCAACTCGGTGACTGGCTGGACCTACTGTCCATCTCCAGAGGGAAGCGGACTGCTGTTTTGAAATTAAAAAATACTAATAAAAAAAATAAAAATATGGTGCTGCTCTATGGCGCCCGGAGGACTGCCACTCTGCATGGCAGTTAAAAAGAATGTGGTTTGGAGATGGAGAGCCAGAGAGATGAAGCAGCTGGGAAGAGAGACACAAGTATTGCAGTAGGTAGGCTGTGGTTATGAGGTGCCTCAGGATGTGCTTTTTTTCTTGTTTCCGCCCTTCCCTCGTGCAGCCTTGGAGAGATGAAGTCCCCATGGTGTGGAGTGGTGCAAAAAGGTAAGAGGGTTGTCAGCCCGGTCAGTTTTCTTCACCAATGCTAAGGCAAGTCTTTGAAGAGAAACAGCCTGGTTGCTTGTGCTGCACCCTGTTGAACTAAGCCAGACCAAAACCAGGGCTGCCGTTCCTCCTGCTCTCTTTACCTCTTCTCATCTTGCAAAGGAATGGTCCAGCAATTCGGGTTAATAGGGGACAAGAGAACAAAGGGGTTTCAGAATAACTGCTAACTGTTATGACTATTGCATGGGGCACTATGCAAGTCTCTGACATCCAGCCAAGATGGACAAAGGAGAAGGACAAGGGAAAAGCCTGGGAGGAAGACTATGAGCCTTCAGTACGAGAGACCCGCAGAGGGACCACCAGAGACTGATAACACATGCGTCAGTGGGCGGGTTCGGATTCCAGGAACTAGTTATAATAACCCTGCCTTTTCTAGAAGTAGTAATGAATATGTATTAGCCTAGGAGCATAAAAACCAGCCGCCTGCTGTGACTTGTGTGCGTCTCGGTGGAGCAGAGACTCCCGGCGCACCCAGTGCTGTTTGCTTACCTCTATTCATTTAATAAATTGTAAACTTTGATTGTAATCCTATTTGGGACTTAGTCATTTATTACAACAGACAACCTTGTAAAATGCAGACAACCAGAATCCTTACAACAATTAAGTGGAAATCACGGTGTAAGAAACATTACCACCTCAAAGAGTAAAAGCCTCGAAAGAAATGTGACTTGTAACAGGCCAGCAGCTGTGTGTTTTCGGTGAAGCACCAGATAGAGTATGAACCTGGATTGCACAGTTAATGGGGAAACGGGAGGGTCCTGGTCCTTGGGAGGGGAAAAAAAAAAGTATATAAACTGTGTATGGAATCGGTAGGTGCCCTCCTGCTCGCGGGACACCCGCCATTGTAATCTCAAATAAAAATGCTGCTGTACTGAGATCCTCTCCTGAGCCTATGTTATTTCCCAAAGATTGATTCACGGTTTTAAGGTTTCAGGGATAGGGCCCTAGGGTTGGGTTTCAGGGTAAGCGTTCTCAGGGTTTATGTTTAGGATTTTAAGGTTTTTAGTTTTAGGGTTGGAGTTTTAACGGTTAGGATTTTAGGGATTTGAGGGTTAGGGTTTTAAGGGTTTCAGGGTTAGCGTGTTAGGGTTTTAGAGTTTTTTGGGTTGTAGTGTTGATAGTTTTTTTAGGGTTAGGTTCTTAGGGTTTTATTTTTGGACGGTTATTTACGGTTAGGGTTTTAAGATCTTATTATTTTTTTTTTTCAGGTTAGGTTCTCCTGGGTTAGGGTTTTGAGCGTCTTAATATTTTGGGTTGGGTTTGGGATTTGAGCGTCCTATTTTGGGGGGGTTTGGGATTTGAGCGTCTTAATTTTGTGGGCTTGGGCGCTGTGAGCGTCTTAAGTGTTTGGGTTAGGGCTTTTAGGCATAGGTCTTCAGGGGTTTAGTGTGGTGGATAGTTTGGGTTAGGTCTGTAGGGGTTTCGAGGATTTTTAGGGTTAGGGCTTGCGGCTTTTTTGTGTGAGGGCGGTAAGGGCTAGGGTTCCAGGGAGTGCTGTTAAATGTAGTTCTCGACGACTCGGCCTCTGATTGGCCGTGCCGGCTGTGCAGGGAATGCTGGTAGGTGTAGTTTTCCGGCACAAGGCTTTCCGGTAGGCCGCGTTGAGTGCCCAGAGCATGCCGGGAAATGTAGTTCTGGGACTCCGGACTTCCGGGAGGCCATGTTGGGTGCCCAGAGCACACCGGGAAATGCAGTTCTCGGGGACTAGGGCTGGGGCTAGGGTTAGAGTTTAGGGTGAGGGTTGGGGTTAGGGTTAGGGCTAGTGAATGCTGGTTCTCTGTGTTTGCAGATGACGGTGAGCGTGTTTAAACTAATTCCAGTTGAAGAAGTTTCAGTTACTTGCTTGGTGACATTATCAGTTCAACATTAAAAGCTGCAGCAAAAGCAAAAGGGGAGTTTTGCTTGTAGAAACACCACAGGTCTCTTGTCTGCTCTCGGAATGTTTTTGAGATAAACCAGATTTTAAAAAACAAAGGGAAAAAAAAAAACCACAGCTGCTTCTTTTGCTCTCTTCCTACTTTCTTGTGCTTTGCCCCTCCCCTTTCCCAGGTGATTGGGTTTGGGTGCTGGGCGGGGCCGAATGGTATATGAGCCCCAGGCATGCTATCAGAGAGCTCCTTCTGCTTGGGCTGCTCTTTGGGGTAAGTGCTTTGTTTTTCCTTCAGTCAGTTGCAGGGTTCTCTAGGCAGACTGGAGCCTATGGATTTCTGGATTTTAAGTGCTTGGAATTCACTCAGTAGCGGGATGTTTAGTAGGGGCTGCTGGCTCACTGTTTTTTTGGGATGGTGGGATACTCTTCTGTTTTTGAGCTATATTTTAGTCTCTAGATGTATAAACCCACTTGTGTAACTCTCCAGAGGACTAAAACCAGCTTGATTGAATGCTACATATGGCTTGGCAGCGTAGATGCAGCATTACCAAGAGACTGAGCAGGGTTGTATCAGAGTCACCTCTTTCATCTGCAAAGGGTAAGTTTGATTACCCCTGCCGGGGCTGCTGTGTGTGCATGTCTTTTTGGCATTTGTGGAGCTCAGTTGTTTTTCTTTGTGTGTGTGCATGTTTTTATTTATTTATTTATTTATTTTTATTTTTGAGGGTCAAACAGTGTGTTTGCTGAGCGTGGTTAGAATGAGGAGGTGGGGAGCTGCTCAGGACTGGAAGGTTTGGTTTCTAGGAGTATGCGGCATCCTTCCTGTGCGACGTGACTAATTGTTGGGCTGGAACGTTCCAGCTTTTGTGTGTGTTGGGCAATGTAGCTTGTGTAGTGTGTGTCGTGTGGTCTAGGCAGAGTTTGCTGTGGTGCAGTGGGCGAAGAATCTCAGGTAGAGCTGGTGAGCAGCTGAAGTACCAGAGCTGGGAAGAGAGAGGTCGTGCAGCAGGTACGCTGTGGCTGTGAGGTGCCTCAGACTGTGCTTTTCTGTCTTTTTTTTTGTTTTGTTTTGTTGTTTTTTTGCAGGTGCTTTGTGCGGTCGTGGACAGGAAAGGGAAATCCTCGTGTCGCGGAGCAGTGAGGGAAGGTGGGTGTTGTCAGCCTGGTCATCCCTTATCTGAAGCGAAGGGAAGACGCTCAGGTGTTTCCCTGTGAGGTTCCGAAGTGAGACTGTTTGGGATAGAGGAGCAGTGTGGCAGGTGGGTGCTTGCAAGCACAGTGGTTCTTTTGTCCTTTTGTGTTCCCAGGTGGCGTGGGTGATGCTGGCCGCTCCTTTCAAGCTTGGACCTAATTTGCAGGTCCAGAGGCAAGTGGAGTGCTGTTTTGAAAGGATAAAAGTAAAGCTGGGGTCGCTTATGTTGTTGAGGGATGGGTGCTACTGCTGGCAGCTGAATGTTTATCTTCTGCCTGTGTTTTGCCTTTCATTAGGCTGAAGTGCAGTGCAGGATGTCTCAACCAGCTGCCTCTGCAGTGACTCTGGTGCGTGATGAGCAGAGGTAGCTGTTAATTTTGGGGGTGTGGTTGTCACTGAAGTTATTTTCCTACATCCAATAGAGTAAAATTCCAGTTTGCCTTTTAGAGGTGCTATAAGTGGGTAAAGAGAAGAGATGGAAGCATGTGCCGCGTGGGGCAGGCAAGCGGCTGAGGTACAGGAGGGGATGAGAGTATGTGACTTTTTCCTGGGGGTGGAATGGAATTGATTGTTTTGGTGTATAGTCTGTTTTGCTCCGAGATCTTTCATTCATGGTAAATAAAAGTTTGAGCCAATTCCAGTTGGGAATGTTCCAGTTACGACCCAGCGAGTACTGTCCTTTTAATGTTAAAAAAAAATGCGGCAAAAGCATGGGTGCAGATCTGTTTCAGGTCTTGTGCATCATATTCGGTTCGAGATCGCGTCTGTTTCCATCCTCACTCTTGCAGAAGTCATCTGGGCCGCATCAGGAGCTCTTCCTTAGGAAATCAATTCCCAAGCGTCTTCTTAGGGGGTTTTCAGTCCCCATCCTTCTGGTCTCTTGTCTCGAAGGCAGGCTTTTTAGGCCTCCATCATCCCAGTTCTGGCAGTTGCTTCCAGTCGCGTGTCGTGACATTTGAGTCTCTCCTGGGGTCTGGTGCAGAGCACCTGTTCTGACTTGCTGTTGCTGTAGGGCTTTCTTTTTGGGGGTCACTTTTTCTTGTGCCTTGTGTTGTGTGTTTTGTTTGTAGTGTTTGTGGCGTGCCTGTGTGTGTGTACGTGTTTGGTCTGGAGCTGTCCTGCCTGGCAGTTAGTGATGACAGGTAACGTGGCAGTGCATGGGTGTACTAATACATTGTCTGGACTGTTTTGGTAAAGATATCCAGTCTGCCTCTGGGCACGTACTGAAGGGCAGCTGGCACAGTCATCTCTGTGGTGTTTGGCAGACTGGAGGGGGGAGAGTTGAGCTGCTTGCGAGCAACTGCTCGCATAGCACTTGAACGGTGTGCTTGAGGAGGTCTGTCGAATCTTGAAAGCTTACAGATATGGGGTTTTGAATTTTTTATTTTTATTTCTTTCCTGTCCCCAGTAGAGCGTAAACCTTTGGAGGAACCTGTCACAGGAAAGAGCTCCTTCTGGAACTGTTCAGCACTCGGTAGGCAACTCGGTGACTGGCTTGATCTACTTCTGAGGTGCTGAGGCAAGGGGGCTGCTGTTTTGAAACGATAGTATTGTAAATGGGGTCCCTTTTGTGTTGTTGAGGGATGGGTGCTAATGCTGGCAGCTGAATGATTGATTCTCTTGTGACTGTTTTCATTTGTTAAAGCTGAAACACAGTGTACGACACGGGACTTGACGACCAGAGCTGCTTTTGGCAAGGTGAGTGATGAACAGCTATAGAAGGTACTTTAGGGGTGCAGTTGTCACTGCAGTTACTGAACTACACCAAGTACGGTAAAAACCCTGTTTATATTTCAGGGGTGTTGTAGCTGGCCTAAGAGAGCAGATGGAAGCGTCTGCCTCGAGGGGAGGGGAGGGCACGGAGGTAAGGCAGCAGCTGAGAGTAACTGTCCCAGCTGTGCTGTGGCTTTGGATGCTGCTTCAGCCTATGCTTTTCTTTTTGTTTCACATTTGTCTCACACAGGCTGAGTGGGGCCAAGCTGCACTCTGAAGAGCAGCACGAGAAGGGCGGGCTGGTTGTGAGCTGGATTGGAGCAGAACTGCCAAGTAGCACGAGGTGAGTGCGAAGGGTATCCATCTTGCTTTGCAGGTGCCATGGCAGGCTCTCCACAGAAGCGGTTGAGGATTTGAGAAGAGGTTGCAGATGATCAAGGAGCGACACGTGCAGGGATGGCTTGAAAAGGGTATGTCTGCTTTCTCTTCTGTTTATCAGGTGTCCCAGGCAATGTGGGCTGTGGTGTTAGTCTTTAGAATCGGAACAAAGCAGGTGCTGAAATGCTGTGTCTGTTTTTTTTTGTGTTGGGGTTGCACCTTGGTGAGTGTAGGGATGGGTTTTAAGTGGGTGCAGCGGAGGGCCTGGCCCCAGTGTCCTGTAGTGTGTTTTGACCCATCAGCATAGCCTTTTGGTTCTCAGGTAGCCTACTGAAGTAAGTGATTTTTCCTGCGAGTGGAATGGAATTGATTTTTTTTTTTTTTGGCGTGCAATCAGTTCTGCTCCTAGATTTTTCTTTTTATGTAAATAAAAGATCGAGCTAATTCCAGATGGAAAAAAAAAAATCAGTTACTTTCTTGGTCAGTTTGTCCTTTTAATATTCAAAGCTGCAGCAAAAGCATGGGGATTTTTGTTTCTAGAAACACCCTAGCTCTCCTGTCTGCACTCTGCGTGCTGTTGAGCTAAGCCATATAAATGAATAAAGAAACCACAGCTACTGCTCCTTTCTGATTTTTTTTTTTTTTTTTGTGCTTTCCCCCTTGCACTTTCCCAGGTGATTAGCTTCAGGTTCCAGGTGGGACCTAGTGGTAACTGAGTTGCAGGTATTCCATGACAGAGCTCCTTCTGCCTGGGCTGCTTTTTGGGGTAAGCGCTTTGTTTTTCCTTCAGTCAGTTGCAGGGTTCTTTAGGTGGGTCAGAGTCTATGGACTGATGCGTTTTCCAGTAGAAACCGGTACGCATATCTTTTTGAGTTGGTAACTGGTAGGATCTGTCACTGTAAAGCAATCTAGTAGTAGGTGCCTGTATTGCACGCAGCTCTTCCTCAGGTGAGTAGTTATGGCAGTTTTACGGATGGTATGGTGATGTTACTTTGTGTGTTTGCTTTGTGGTTCTGGGTCCATTCTGATTTTTGCAGAATTACGGGGCTTTTTGTGATTCTTTGCCTGTATGTCAAATATTATCAAAGTTACAACCTTGCTGTCAAAGTGATGGAGCAGGGTTTAGTTGAAATGTATCATGGAAGCTCCCTGTGTGAGCATGTGTCTGAAAATGGCAGCAGTGGGCACGTAAGGGGTAGTCTGTTTCAAGTTTAGGGACAGCTTGTTATATTTCTGGAGCTTTTGCCTGTGTGTTTTCTGTCTGTCGAGTCTTTAGACCATAAAGCCTTCTAGGCTTTATGTCCTTGAATTTACGTATTAGAAGTACGTTTATGAGGGGTTGCCAGGTACGTTGTTTTTGGGAAACTGTGGGGTATGGTTCCTTGAGTGCATAAGTGCAGTAGTGCCAAGAGAGTGAGCAGGGCCACCTTCTTCATCTCTGCAGAATAAGTCTGTTCGGGCACACTTCTCAGGCAAATGTAGTGAGCAGATGAGGGAAAGGAGCTGGGAACAGAGAGGTATTTCACAGTAGCATGTTGCATCAGTAGTAGTCAGCGTTGCGGAGGAGGTGGGTGTCAGGGCTGGCATGCTAGTGAATGCTGGTTCTCTGTTTTTGCAAGTGATGATGAACCTGTTTGACGTAATTCCATTTGAAAAAGTTCCAGTTACTGGCCTGGTCGTGTCGTCCTTTCAATGTTAAAAGCAGCAGCAAAAGCATGGGGATTGTTGCTTCTAGAAACACCACAGGTCACCTGTCTGCTCTCTGCATGTTTTTCAAGTAAAGCAGATCTTTAAAAAACAAACAAACAAACAACAAACAAACAAAGAAAAAAACAAACAACAAAAAAAAACAAAATAATAAAAAACAGCTGCTGCTGCTCCTGCTTTGTTTCTACTTCCTTGTGCTTTGCCCCTCCCCTTTTCCAGGTGATTGGGTTTGGGTGCTGGGCGGGGCCGAATGGTATATGAGCCCCAGGCATGCTATCAGAGAGCTCCTTCTGCCTGGGCTGCTTTTTGGGGTAAGCGCTTTGTTTTTCCTTCAGTCAGTTGCAGGGTTCTCTAGGCAGGCCGGAGTTTATAGATTTCTAGAATTTTTAAGTGCTTGGAATTCACTTAGGAGAGGGATGTTTAATAGAGGTTTCTGGCTCACTGTTTTTTGGGATGGTGGGATACTCCTCTGTTTTTGAGCTATATTTTAATCTCTAAATGTATAAACCAGCAGTAGGTAAACATTAGGAGGAACCGGTCAAAGGTAACAGCGCTTTCTGGAACCGTCAAGTTCTTGTTCGGCAACGTAGTGACTGGTTTGATCTACTTCACAGATGGAGAGGCAAGTGGACTGCTCTCTTTGAAATAATAAAATTGAAAACATAAAGTTTGTCAAAGATGGCAGTGCATGTTTGCAGTCTGTTTATTGCTTTTGCCAGTGGTAGATAACATTTATAAGGAATCGGTCAAAGGAAAGAGCGCCTTCTGGAACTGTGAAGCTCTGTGTTGGCAACTCGGTGACTGGCTGGACCTACTGTCCATCTCCAGAGGGAAGCGGACTGCTGTTTTGAAATTAAAAAATACTAATAAAAAAAATAAAAATATGGTGCTGCTCTATGGCGCCCGGAGGACTGCCACTCTGCATGGCAGTTAAAAAGAATGTGGTTTGGAGATGGAGAGCCAGAGAGATGAAGCAGCTGGGAAGAGAGACACAAGTATTGCAGTAGGTAGGCTGTGGTTATGAGGTGCCTCAGGATGTGCTTTTTTTCTTGTTTCCGCCCTTCCCTCGTGCAGCCTTGGAGAGATGAAGTCCCCATGGTGTGGAGTGGTGCAAAAAGGTAAGAGGGTTGTCAGCCCGGTCAGTTTTCTTCACCAATGCTAAGGCAAGTCTTTGAAGAGAAACAGCCTGGTTGCTTGTGCTGCACCCTGTTGAACTAAGCCAGACCAAAACCAGGGCTGCCGTTCCTCCTGCTCTCTTTACCTCTTCTCATCTTGCAAAGGAATGGTCCAGCAATTCGGGTTAATAGGGGACAAGAGAACAAAGGGGTTTCAGAATAACTGCTAACTGTTATGACTATTGCATGGGGCACTATGCAAGTCTCTGACATCCAGCCAAGATGGACAAAGGAGAAGGACAAGGGAAAAGCCTGGGAGGAAGACTATGAGCCTTCAGTACGAGAGACCCGCAGAGGGACCACCAGAGACTGATAACACATGCGTCAGTGGGCGGGTTCGGATTCCAGGAACTAGTTATAATAACCCTGCCTTTTCTAGAAGTAGTAATGAATATGTATTAGCCTAGGAGCATAAAAACCAGCCGCCTGCTGTGACTTGTGTGCGTCTCGGTGGAGCAGAGACTCCCGGCGCACCCAGTGCTGTTTGCTTACCTCTATTCATTTAATAAATTGTAAACTTTGATTGTAATCCTATTTGGGACTTAGTCATTTATTACAACAGACAACCTTGTAAAATGCAGACAACCAGAATCCTTACAACAATTAAGTGGAAATCACGGTGTAAGAAACATTACCACCTCAAAGAGTAAAAGCCTCGAAAGAAATGTGACTTGTAACAGGCCAGCAGCTGTGTGTTTTTGGTGAAGCACCAGATAGAGTATGAACCTGGATTGCACAGTTAATGGGGAAACGGGAGGGTCCTGGTCCTTGGGAGGGGAAAAAAAAAAGTATATAAACTGTGTATGGAATCGGTAGGTGCCCTCCTGCTCGCGGGACACCCGCCATTGTAATCTCAAATAAAAATGCTGCTGTACTGAGATCCTCTCCTGAGCCTATGTTATTTCCCAAAGATTGATTCACGGTTTTAAGGTTTCAGGGATAGGGCCCTAGGGTTGGGTTTCAGGGTAAGCGTTCTCAGGGTTTATGTTTAGGATTTTAAGGTTTTTAGTTTTAGGGTTGGAGTTTTAACGGTTAGGATTTTAGGGATTTGAGGGTTAGGGTTTTAAGGGTTTCAGGGTTAGCGTGTTAGGGTTTTAGAGTTTTTTGGGTTGTAGTGTTGATAGTTTTTTTAGGGTTAGGTTCTTAGGGTTTTATTTTTGGACGGTTATTTACGGTTAGGGTTTTAAGATCTTATTATTTTTTTTTTTCAGGTTAGGTTCTCCTGGGTTAGGGTTTTGAGCGTCTTAATATTTTGGGTTGGGTTTGGGATTTGAGCGTCCTATTTTGGGGGGGTTTGGGATTTGAGCGTCTTAATTTTGTGGGCTTGGGCGCTGTGAGCGTCTTAAGTGTTTGGGTTAGGGCTTTTAGGCATAGGTCTTCAGGGGTTTAGTGTGGTGGATAGTTTGGGTTAGGTCTGTAGGGGTTTCGAGGATTTTTAGGGTTAGGGCTTGCGGCTTTTTTGTGTGAGGGCGGTAAGGGCTAGGGTTCCAGGGAGTGCTGTTAAATGTAGTTCTCGACGACTCGGCCTCTGATTGGCCGTGCCGGCTGTGCAGGGAATGCTGGTAGGTGTAGTTTTCCGGCACAAGGCTTTCCGGTAGGCCGCGTTGAGTGCCCAGAGCATGCCGGGAAATGTAGTTCTGGGACTCCGGACTTCCGGGAGGCCATGCAGAGCGCCCAGAGCATACCGGGAAATGTAGTTCTGGGACTCCGAACTTCCGGGAGGCCATGTTGAGCGCCCAGAGCACACCGGGAAATGTAGTTCTGGGACTCCGAACTTCCGGGAGGCCATGTTGGGTGCCCAGAGCACACCGGGAAATGCAGTTCTCGGGGACTAGGGCTGGGGCTAGGGTTAGAGTTTAGGGTGAGGGTTGGGGTTAGGGTTAGGGCTAGTGAATGCTGGTTCTCTGTGTTTGCAGATGACGGTGAGCGTGTTTAAACTAATTCCAGTTGAAGAAGTTTCAGTTACTTGCTTGGTGACATTATCAGTTCAACATTAAAAGCTGCAGCAAAAGCAAAAGGGGAGTTTTGCTTGTAGAAACACCACAGGTCTCTTGTCTGCTCTCGGAATGTTTTTGAGATAAACCAGATTTTAAAAAACAAAGGGAAAAAAAAAAACCACAGCTGCTTCTTTTGCTCTCTTCCTACTTTCTTGTGCTTTGCCCCTCCCCTTTCCCAGGTGATTGGGTTTGGGTGCTGGGCGGGGCCGAATGGTATATGAGCCCCAGGCATGCTATCAGAGAGCTCCTTCTGCTTGGGCTGCTCTTTGGGGTAAGTGCTTTGTTTTTCCTTCAGTCAGTTGCAGGGTTCTCTAGGCAGACTGGAGCCTATGGATTTCTGGATTTTAAGTGCTTGGAATTCACTCAGTAGCGGGATGTTTAGTAGGGGCTGCTGGCTCACTGTTTTTTTGGGATGGTGGGATACTCTTCTGTTTTTGAGCTATATTTTAGTCTCTAGATGTATAAACCCACTTGTGTAACTCTCCAGAGGACTAAAACCAGCTTGATTGAATGCTACATATGGCTTGGCAGCGTAGATGCAGCATTACCAAGAGACTGAGCAGGGTTGTATCAGAGTCACCTCTTTCATCTGCAAAGGGTAAGTTTGATTACCCCTGCCGGGGCTGCTGTGTGTGCATGTCTTTTTGGCATTTGTGGAGCTCAGTTGTTTTTCTTTGTGTGTGTGCATGTTTTTATTTATTTATTTATTTATTTTTATTTTTGAGGGTCAAACAGTGTGTTTGCTGAGCGTGGTTAGAATGAGGAGGTGGGGAGCTGCTCAGGACTGGAAGGTTTGGTTTCTAGGAGTATGCGGCATCCTTCCTGTGCGACGTGACTAATTGTTGGGCTGGAACGTTCCAGCTTTTGTGTGTGTTGGGCAATGTAGCTTGTGTAGTGTGTGTCGTGTGGTCTAGGCAGAGTTTGCTGTGGTGCAGTGGGCGAAGAATCTCAGGTAGAGCTGGTGAGCAGCTGAAGTACCAGAGCTGGGAAGAGAGAGGTCGTGCAGCAGGTACGCTGTGGCTGTGAGGTGCCTCAGACTGTGCTTTTCTGTCTTTTTTTTTGTTTTGTTTTGTTGTTTTTTTGCAGGTGCTTTGTGCGGTCGTGGACAGGAAAGGGAAATCCTCGTGTCGCGGAGCAGTGAGGGAAGGTGGGTGTTGTCAGCCTGGTCATCCCTTATCTGAAGCGAAGGGAAGACGCTCAGGTGTTTCCCTGTGAGGTTCCGAAGTGAGACTGTTTGGGATAGAGGAGCAGTGTGGCAGGTGGGTGCTTGCAAGCACAGTGGTTCTTTTGTCCTTTTGTGTTCCCAGGTGGCGTGGGTGATGCTGGCCGCTCCTTTCAAGCTTGGACCTAATTTGCAGGTCCAGAGGCAAGTGGAGTGCTGTTTTGAAAGGATAAAAGTAAAGCTGGGGTCGCTTATGTTGTTGAGGGATGGGTGCTACTGCTGGCAGCTGAATGTTTATCTTCTGCCTGTGTTTTGCCTTTCATTAGGCTGAAGTGCAGTGCAGGATGTCTCAACCAGCTGCCTCTGCAGTGACTCTGGTGCGTGATGAGCAGAGGTAGCTGTTAATTTTGGGGGTGTGGTTGTCACTGAAGTTATTTTCCTACATCCAATAGAGTAAAATTCCAGTTTGCCTTTTAGAGGTGCTATAAGTGGGTAAAGAGAAGAGATGGAAGCATGTGCCGCGTGGGGCAGGCAAGCGGCTGAGGTACAGGAGGGGATGAGAGTATGTGACTTTTTCCTGGGGGTGGAATGGAATTGATTGTTTTGGTGTATAGTCTGTTTTGCTCCGAGATCTTTCATTCATGGTAAATAAAAGTTTGAGCCAATTCCAGTTGGGAATGTTCCAGTTACGACCCAGCGAGTACTGTCCTTTTAATGTTAAAAAAAAATGCGGCAAAAGCATGGGTGCAGATCTGTTTCAGGTCTTGTGCATCATATTCGGTTCGAGATCGCGTCTGTTTCCATCCTCACTCTTGCAGAAGTCATCTGGGCCGCATCAGGAGCTCTTCCTTAGGAAATCAATTCCCAAGCGTCTTCTTAGGGGGTTTTCAGTCCCCATCCTTCTGGTCTCTTGTCTCGAAGGCAGGCTTTTTAGGCCTCCATCATCCCAGTTCTGGCAGTTGCTTCCAGTCGCGTGTCGTGACATTTGAGTCTCTCCTGGGGTCTGGTGCAGAGCACCTGTTCTGACTTGCTGTTGCTGTAGGGCTTTCTTTTTGGGGGTCACTTTTTCTTGTGCCTTGTGTTGTGTGTTTTGTTTGTAGTGTTTGTGGCGTGCCTGTGTGTGTGTACGTGTTTGGTCTGGAGCTGTCCTGCCTGGCAGTTAGTGATGACAGGTAACGTGGCAGTGCATGGGTGTACTAATACATTGTCTGGACTGTTTTGGTAAAGATATCCAGTCTGCCTCTGGGCACGTACTGAAGGGCAGCTGGCACAGTCATCTCTGTGGTGTTTGGCAGACTGGAGGGGGGAGAGTTGAGCTGCTTGCGAGCAACTGCTCGCATAGCACTTGAACGGTGTGCTTGAGGAGGTCTGTCGAATCTTGAAAGCTTACAGATATGGGGTTTTGAATTTTTTATTTTTATTTCTTTCCTGTCCCCAGTAGAGCGTAAACCTTTGGAGGAACCTGTCACAGGAAAGAGCTCCTTCTGGAACTGTTCAGCACTCGGTAGGCAACTCGGTGACTGGCTTGATCTACTTCTGAGGTGCTGAGGCAAGGGGGCTGCTGTTTTGAAACGATAGTATTGTAAATGGGGTCCCTTTTGTGTTGTTGAGGGATGGGTGCTAATGCTGGCAGCTGAATGATTGATTCTCTTGTGACTGTTTTCATTTGTTAAAGCTGAAACACAGTGTACGACACGGGACTTGACGACCAGAGCTGCTTTTGGCAAGGTGAGTGATGAACAGCTATAGAAGGTACTTTAGGGGTGCAGTTGTCACTGCAGTTACTGAACTACACCAAGTACGGTAAAAACCCTGTTTATATTTCAGGGGTGTTGTAGCTGGCCTAAGAGAGCAGATGGAAGCGTCTGCCTCGAGGGGAGGGGAGGGCACGGAGGTAAGGCAGCAGCTGAGAGTAACTGTCCCAGCTGTGCTGTGGCTTTGGATGCTGCTTCAGCCTATGCTTTTCTTTTTGTTTCACATTTGTCTCACACAGGCTGAGTGGGGCCAAGCTGCACTCTGAAGAGCAGCACGAGAAGGGCAGGCTGGTTGTGAGCTGGATTGGAGCAGAACTGCCAAGTAGCACGAGGTGAGTGCGAAGGGTATCCATCTTGCTTTGCAGGTGCCATGGCAGGCTCTCCACAGAAGCGGTTGAGGATTTGAGAAGAGGTTGCAGATGATCAAGGAGCGACACGTGCAGGGATGGCTTGAAAAGGGTATGTCTGCTTTCTCTTCTGTTTATCAGGTGTCCCAGGCAATGTGGGCTGTGGTGTTAGTCTTTAGAATCGGAACAAAGCAGGTGCTGAAATGCTGTGTCTGTTTTTTTTTGTGTTGGGGTTGCACCTTGGTGAGTGTAGGGATGGGTTTTAAGTGGGTGCAGCGGAGGGCCTGGCCCCAGTGTCCTGTAGTGTGTTTTGACCCATCAGCATAGCCTTTTGGTTCTCAGGTAGCCTACTGAAGTAAGTGATTTTTCCTGCGAGTGGAATGGAATTGATTTTTTTTTTTTTTGGCGTGCAATCAGTTCTGCTCCTAGATTTTTCTTTTTATGTAAATAAAAGATCGAGCTAATTCCAGATGGAAAAAAAAAAAATCAGTTACTTTCTTGGTCAGTTTGTCCTTTTAATATTCAAAGCTGCAGCAAAAGCATGGGGATTTTTGTTTCTAGAAACACCCTAGCTCTCCTGTCTGCACTCTGCGTGCTGTTGAGCTAAGCCATATAAACGAATAAAGAAACCACAGCTACTGCTCCTTTCTGATTTTTTTTTTTTTTTTGTGCTTTCCCCCTTGCACTTTCCCAGGTGATTAGCTTCAGGTTCCAGGTGGGACCTAGTGGTAACTGAGTTGCAGGTATTCCATGACAGAGCTCCTTCTGCCTGGGCTGCTTTTTGGGGTAAGCGCTTTGTTTTTCCTTCAGTCAGTTGCAGGGTTCTTTAGGTGGGTCAGAGTCTATGGACTGATGCGTTTTCCAGTAGAAACCGGTACGCATGTCTTTTTGAGTTGGTAACTGGTAGGATCTGTCACTGTAAAGCAATCTAGTAGTAGGTGCCTGTATTGCACGCAGCTCTTCCTCAGGTGAGTAGTTATGGCAGTTTTACGGATGGTATGGTGATGTTACTTTGTGTGTTTGCTTTGTGGTTCTGGGTCCATTCTGATTTTTGCAGAATTACGGGGCTTTTTGTGATTCTTTGCCTGTATGTCAAATATTATCAAAGTTACAACCTTGCTGTCAAAGTGATGGAGCAGGGTTTAGTTGAAATGTATCATGGAAGCTCCCTGTGTGAGCATGTGTCTGAAAATGGCAGCAGTGGGCACGTAAGGGGTAGTCTGTTTCAAGTTTAGGGACAGCTTGTTATATTTCTGGAGCTTTTGCCTGTGTGTTTTCTGTCTGTCGAGTCTTTAGACCATAAAGCCTTCTAGGCTTTATGTCCTTGAATTTACGTATTAGAAGTACGTTTATGAGGGGTTGCCAGGTACGTTGTTTTTGGGAAACTGTGGGGTATGGTTCCTTGAGTGCATAAGTGCAGTAGTGCCAAGAGAGTGAGCAGGGCCACCTTCTTCATCTCTGCAGAATAAGTCTGTTCGGGCACACTTCTCAGGCAAATGTAGTGAGCAGATGAGGGAAAGGAGCTGGGAACAGAGAGGTATTTCACAGTAGCATGTTGCATCAGTAGTAGTCAGCGTTGCGGAGGAGGTGGGTGTCAGGGCTGGCATGCTAGTGAATGCTGGTTCTCTGTTTTTGCAAGTGATGATGAACCTGTTTGACGTAATTCCATTTGAAAAAGTTCCAGTTACTGGCCTGGTCGTGTCGTCCTTTCAATGTTAAAAGCAGCAGCAAAAGCATGGGGATTGTTGCTTCTAGAAACACCACAGGTCACCTGTCTGCTCTCTGCATGTTTTTCAAGTAAAGCAGATCTTTAAAAACAAACAAACAAACAACAAACAAACAAAGAAACAAAAAAAAAAAAAAAAAAAAAAAAACAAAATAATAAAAAACAGCTGCTGCTGCTCCTGCTTTGTTTCTACTTCCTTGTGCTTTGCCCCTCCCCTTTTCCAGGTGATTGGGTTTGGGTGCTGGGCGGGGCCGAATGGTATATGAGCCCCAGGCATGCTATCAGAGAGCTCCTTCTGCCTGGGCTGCTCCTTGAGGTAAGCGCTTTGTTTTTCCTTCAGTCAGTTGCAGGGTTCTCTAGGCAGGCCGGAGTTTATAGATTTCTAGAATTTTTAAGTGCTTGGAATTCACTTAGGAGAGGGATGTTTAATAGAGGTTTCTGGCTCACTGTTTTTTGGGATGGTGGGATACTCCTCTGTTTTTGAGCTATATTTTAATCTCTAAATGTATAAACCAGCAGTAGGTAAACATTAGGAGGAACCGGTCAAAGGTAACAGCGCTTTCTGGAACCGTCAAGTTCTTGTTCGGCAACGTAGTGACTGGTTTGATCTACTTCACAGATGGAGAGGCAAGTGGACTGCTCTCTTTGAAATAATAAAATTGAAAACATAAAGTTTGTCAAAGATGGCAGTGCATGTTTGCAGTCTGTTTATTGCTTTTGCCAGTGGTAGATAACATTTATAAGGAATCGGTCAAAGGAAAGAGCGCCTTCTGGAACTGTGAAGCTCTGTGTTGGCAACTCGGTGACTGGCTGGACCTACTGTCCATCTCCAGAGGGAAGCGGACTGCTGTTTTGAAATTAAAAAATACTAATAAAAAAAATAAAAATATGGTGCTGCTCTATGGCGCCCGGAGGACTGCCACTCTGCATGGCAGTTAAAAAGAATGTGGTTTGGAGATGGAGAGCCAGAGAGATGAAGCAGCTGGGAAGAGAGACACAAGTATTGCAGTAGGTAGGCTGTGGTTATGAGGTGCCTCAGGATGTGCTTTTTTTCTTGTTTCCGCCCTTCCCTCGTGCAGCCTTGGAGAGATGAAGTCCCCATGGTGTGGAGTGGTGCAAAAAGGTAAGAGGGTTGTCAGCCCGGTCAGTTTTCTTCACCAATGCTAAGGCAAGTCTTTGAAGAGAAACAGCCTGGTTGCTTGTGCTGCACCCTGTTGAACTAAGCCAGACCAAAACCAGGGCTGCCGTTCCTCCTGCTCTCTTTACCTCTTCTCATCTTGCAAAGGAATGGTCCAGCAATTCGGGTTAATAGGGGACAAGAGAACAAAGGGGTTTCAGAATAACTGCTAACTGTTATGACTATTGCATGGGGCACTATGCAAGTCTCTGACATCCAGCCAAGATGGACAAAGGAGAAGGACAAGGGAAAAGCCTGGGAGGAAGACTATGAGCCTTCAGTACGAGAGACCCGCAGAGGGACCACCAGAGACTGATAACACATGCGTCAGTGGGCGGGTTCGGATTCCAGGAACTAGTTATAATAACCCTGCCTTTTCTAGAAGTAGTAATGAATATGTATTAGCCTAGGAGCATAAAAACCAGCCGCCTGCTGTGACTTGTGTGCGTCTCGGTGGAGCAGAGACTCCCGGCGCACCCAGTGCTGTTTGCTTACCTCTATTCATTTAATAAATTGTAAACTTTGATTGTAATCCTATTTGGGACTTAGTCATTTATTACAACAGACAACCTTGTAAAATGCAGACAACCAGAATCCTTACAACAATTAAGTGGAAATCACGGTGTAAGAAACATTACCACCTCAAAGAGTAAAAGCCTCGAAAGAAATGTGACTTGTAACAGGCCAGCAGCTGTGTGTTTTTGGTGAAGCACCAGATAGAGTATGAACCTGGATTGCACAGTTAATGGGGAAACGGGAGGGTCCTGGTCCTTGGGAGGGGAAAAAAAAAAGTATATAAACTGTGTATGGAATCGGTAGGTGCCCTCCTGCTCGCGGGACACCCGCCATTGTAATCTCAAATAAAAATGCTGCTGTACTGAGATCCTCTCCTGAGCCTATGTTATTTCCCAAAGATTGATTCACGGTTTTAAGGTTTCAGGGATAGGGCCCTAGGGTTGGGTTTCAGGGTAAGCGTTCTCAGGGTTTATGTTTAGGATTTTAAGGTTTTTAGTTTTAGGGTTGGAGTTTTAACGGTTAGGATTTTAGGGATTTGAGGGTTAGGGTTTTAAGGGTTTCAGGGTTAGCGTGTTAGGGTTTTAGAGTTTTTTGGGTTGTAGTGTTGATAGTTTTTTTAGGGTTAGGTTCTTAGGGTTTTATTTTTGGACGGTTATTTACGGTTAGGGTTTTAAGATCTTATTATTTTTTTTTTTCAGGTTAGGTTCTCCTGGGTTAGGGTTTTGAGCGTCTTAATATTTTGGGTTGGGTTTGGGATTTGAGCGTCCTATTTTGGGGGGGTTTGGGATTTGAGCGTCTTAATTTTGTGGGCTTGGGCGCTGTGAGCGTCTTAAGTGTTTGGGTTAGGGCTTTTAGGCATAGGTCTTCAGGGGTTTAGTGTGGTGGATAGTTTGGGTTAGGTCTGTAGGGGTTTCGAGGATTTTTAGGGTTAGGGCTTGCGGCTTTTTTGTGTGAGGGCGGTAAGGGCTAGGGTTCCAGGGAGTGCTGTTAAATGTAGTTCTCGACGACTCGGCCTCTGATTGGCCGTGCCGGCTGTGCAGGGAATGCTGGTAGGTGTAGTTTTCCGGCACAAGGCTTTCCGGTAGGCCGCGTTGAGTGCCCAGAGCATGCCGGGAAATGTAGTTCTGGGACTCCGGACTTCCGGGAGGCCATGCAGAGCGCCCAGAGCATACCGGGAAATGTAGTTCTGGGACTCCGAACTTCCGGGAGGCCATGTTGAGCGCCCAGAGCACACCGGGAAATGTAGTTCTGGGACTCCGAACTTCCGGGAGGCCATGTTGGGTGCCCAGAGCACACCGGGAAATGCAGTTCTCGGGGACTAGGGCTGGGGCTAGGGTTAGAGTTTAGGGTGAGGGTTGGGGTTAGGGTTAGGGCTAGTGAATGCTGGTTCTCTGTGTTTGCAGATGACGGTGAGCGTGTTTAAACTAATTCCAGTTGAAGAAGTTTCAGTTACTTGCTTGGTGACATTATCAGTTCAACATTAAAAGCTGCAGCAAAAGCAAAAGGGGAGTTTTGCTTGTAGAAACACCACAGGTCTCTTGTCTGCTCTCGGAATGTTTTTGAGATAAACCAGATTTTAAAAAACAAAGGGAAAAAAAAAAACCACAGCTGCTTCTTTTGCTCTCTTCCTACTTTCTTGTGCTTTGCCCCTCCCCTTTCCCAGGTGATTGGGTTTGGGTGCTGGGCGGGGCCGAATGGTATATGAGCCCCAGGCATGCTATCAGAGAGCTCCTTCTGCTTGGGCTGCTCTTTGGGGTAAGTGCTTTGTTTTTCCTTCAGTCAGTTGCAGGGTTCTCTAGGCAGACTGGAGCCTATGGATTTCTGGATTTTAAGTGCTTGGAATTCACTCAGTAGCGGGATGTTTAGTAGGGGCTGCTGGCTCACTGTTTTTTTGGGATGGTGGGATACTCTTCTGTTTTTGAGCTATATTTTAGTCTCTAGATGTATAAACCCACTTGTGTAACTCTCCAGAGGACTAAAACCAGCTTGATTGAATGCTACATATGGCTTGGCAGCGTAGATGCAGCATTACCAAGAGACTGAGCAGGGTTGTATCAGAGTCACCTCTTTCATCTGCAAAGGGTAAGTTTGATTACCCCTGCCGGGGCTGCTGTGTGTGCATGTCTTTTTGGCATTTGTGGAGCTCAGTTGTTTTTCTTTGTGTGTGTGCATGTTTTTATTTATTTATTTATTTATTTTTATTTTTGAGGGTCAAACAGTGTGTTTGCTGAGCGTGGTTAGAATGAGGAGGTGGGGAGCTGCTCAGGACTGGAAGGTTTGGTTTCTAGGAGTATGCGGCATCCTTCCTGTGCGACGTGACTAATTGTTGGGCTGGAACGTTCCAGCTTTTGTGTGTGTTGGGCAATGTAGCTTGTGTAGTGTGTGTCGTGTGGTCTAGGCAGAGTTTGCTGTGGTGCAGTGGGCGAAGAATCTCAGGTAGAGCTGGTGAGCAGCTGAAGTACCAGAGCTGGGAAGAGAGAGGTCGTGCAGCAGGTACGCTGTGGCTGTGAGGTGCCTCAGACTGTGCTTTTCTGTCTTTTTTTTTGTTTTGTTTTGTTGTTTTTTTGCAGGTGCTTTGTGCGGTCGTGGACAGGAAAGGGAAATCCTCGTGTCGCGGAGCAGTGAGGGAAGGTGGGTGTTGTCAGCCTGGTCATCCCTTATCTGAAGCGAAGGGAAGACGCTCAGGTGTTTCCCTGTGAGGTTCCGAAGTGAGACTGTTTGGGATAGAGGAGCAGTGTGGCAGGTGGGTGCTTGCAAGCACAGTGGTTCTTTTGTCCTTTTGTGTTCCCAGGTGGCGTGGGTGATGCTGGCCGCTCCTTTCAAGCTTGGACCTAATTTGCAGGTCCAGAGGCAAGTGGAGTGCTGTTTTGAAAGGATAAAAGTAAAGCTGGGGTCGCTTATGTTGTTGAGGGATGGGTGCTACTGCTGGCAGCTGAATGTTTATCTTCTGCCTGTGTTTTGCCTTTCATTAGGCTGAAGTGCAGTGCAGGATGTCTCAACCAGCTGCCTCTGCAGTGACTCTGGTGCGTGATGAGCAGAGGTAGCTGTTAATTTTGGGGGTGTGGTTGTCACTGAAGTTATTTTCCTACATCCAATAGAGTAAAATTCCAGTTTGCCTTTTAGAGGTGCTATAAGTGGGTAAAGAGAAGAGATGGAAGCATGTGCCGCGTGGGGCAGGCAAGCGGCTGAGGTACAGGAGGGGATGAGAGTATGTGACTTTTTCCTGGGGGTGGAATGGAATTGATTGTTTTGGTGTATAGTCTGTTTTGCTCCGAGATCTTTCATTCATGGTAAATAAAAGTTTGAGCCAATTCCAGTTGGGAATGTTCCAGTTACGACCCAGCGAGTACTGTCCTTTTAATGTTAAAAAAAAATGCGGCAAAAGCATGGGTGCAGATCTGTTTCAGGTCTTGTGCATCATATTCGGTTCGAGATCGCGTCTGTTTCCATCCTCACTCTTGCAGAAGTCATCTGGGCCGCATCAGGAGCTCTTCCTTAGGAAATCAATTCCCAAGCGTCTTCTTAGGGGGTTTTCAGTCCCCATCCTTCTGGTCTCTTGTCTCGAAGGCAGGCTTTTTAGGCCTCCATCATCCCAGTTCTGGCAGTTGCTTCCAGTCGCGTGTCGTGACATTTGAGTCTCTCCTGGGGTCTGGTGCAGAGCACCTGTTCTGACTTGCTGTTGCTGTAGGGCTTTCTTTTTGGGGGTCACTTTTTCTTGTGCCTTGTGTTGTGTGTTTTGTTTGTAGTGTTTGTGGCGTGCCTGTGTGTGTGTACGTGTTTGGTCTGGAGCTGTCCTGCCTGGCAGTTAGTGATGACAGGTAACGTGGCAGTGCATGGGTGTACTAATACATTGTCTGGACTGTTTTGGTAAAGATATCCAGTCTGCCTCTGGGCACGTACTGAAGGGCAGCTGGCACAGTCATCTCTGTGGTGTTTGGCAGACTGGAGGGGGGAGAGTTGAGCTGCTTGCGAGCAACTGCTCGCATAGCACTTGAACGGTGTGCTTGAGGAGGTCTGTCGAATCTTGAAAGCTTACAGATATGGGGTTTTGAATTTTTTATTTTTATTTCTTTCCTGTCCCCAGTAGAGCGTAAACCTTTGGAGGAACCTGTCACAGGAAAGAGCTCCTTCTGGAACTGTTCAGCACTCGGTAGGCAACTCGGTGACTGGCTTGATCTACTTCTGAGGTGCTGAGGCAAGGGGGCTGCTGTTTTGAAACGATAGTATTGTAAATGGGGTCCCTTTTGTGTTGTTGAGGGATGGGTGCTAATGCTGGCAGCTGAATGATTGATTCTCTTGTGACTGTTTTCATTTGTTAAAGCTGAAACACAGTGTACGACACGGGACTTGACGACCAGAGCTGCTTTTGGCAAGGTGAGTGATGAACAGCTATAGAAGGTACTTTAGGGGTGCAGTTGTCACTGCAGTTACTGAACTACACCAAGTACGGTAAAAACCCTGTTTATATTTCAGGGGTGTTGTAGCTGGCCTAAGAGAGCAGATGGAAGCGTCTGCCTCGAGGGGAGGGGAGGGCACGGAGGTAAGGCAGCAGCTGAGAGTAACTGTCCCAGCTGTGCTGTGGCTTTGGATGCTGCTTCAGCCTATGCTTTTCTTTTTGTTTCACATTTGTCTCACACAGGCTGAGTGGGGCCAAGCTGCACTCTGAAGAGCAGCACGAGAAGGGCAGGCTGGTTGTGAGCTGGATTGGAGCAGAACTGCCAAGTAGCACGAGGTGAGTGCGAAGGGTATCCATCTTGCTTTGCAGGTGCCATGGCAGGCTCTCCACAGAAGCGGTTGAGGATTTGAGAAGAGGTTGCAGATGATCAAGGAGCGACACGTGCAGGGATGGCTTGAAAAGGGTATGTCTGCTTTCTCTTCTGTTTATCAGGTGTCCCAGGCAATGTGGGCTGTGGTGTTAGTCTTTAGAATCGGAACAAAGCAGGTGCTGAAATGCTGTGTCTGGTTTTTTTTGTGTTGGGGTTGCACCTTGGTGAGTGTAGGGATGGGTTTTAAGTGGGTGCAGCGGAGGGCCTGGCCCCAGTGTCCTGTAGTGTGTTTTGACCCATCAGCATAGCCTTTTGGTTCTCAGGTAGCCTACTGAAGTAAGTGATTTTTCCTGCGAGTGGAATGGAATTGATTTTTTTTTTTTTTGGCGTGCAATCAGTTCTGCTCCTAGATTTTTCTTTTTATGTAAATAAAAGATCGAGCTAATTCCAGATGGAAAAAAAAAAAATCAGTTACTTTCTTGGTCAGTTTGTCCTTTTAATATTCAAAGCTGCAGCAAAAGCATGGGGATTTTTGTTTCTAGAAACACCCTAGCTCTCCTGTCTGCACTCTGCGTGCTGTTGAGCTAAGCCATATAAATGAATAAAGAAACCACAGCTACTGCTCCTTTCTGATTTTTTTTTTTTTTTTTTGTGCTTTCCCCCTTGCACTTTCCCAGGTGATTAGCTTCAGGTTCCAGGTGGGACCTAGTGGTAACTGAGTTGCAGGTATTCCATGACAGAGCTCCTTCTGCCTGGGCTGCTTTTTGGGGTAAGCGCTTTGTTTTTCCTTCAGTCAGTTGCAGGGTTCTTTAGGTGGGTCAGAGTCTATGGACTGATGCGTTTTCCAGTAGAAACCGGTACGCATATCTTTTTGAGTTGGTAACTGGTAGGATCTGTCACTGTAAAGCAATCTAGTAGTAGGTGCCTGTATTGCACGCAGCTCTTCCTCAGGTGAGTAGTTATGGCAGTTTTACGGATGGTATGGTGATGTTACTTTGTGTGTTTGCTTTGTGGTTCTGGGTCCATTCTGATTTTTGCAGAATTACGGGGCTTTTTGTGATTCTTTGCCTGTATGTCAAATATTATCAAAGTTACAACCTTGCTGTCAAAGTGATGGAGCAGGGTTTAGTTGAAATGTATCATGGAAGCTCCCTGTGTGAGCATGTGTCTGAAAATGGCAGCAGTGGGCACGTAAGGGGTAGTCTGTTTCAAGTTTAGGGACAGCTTGTTATATTTCTGGAGCTTTTGCCTGTGTGTTTTCTGTCTGTCGAGTCTTTAGACCATAAAGCCTTCTAGGCTTTATGTCCTTGAATTTACGTATTAGAAGTACGTTTATGAGGGGTTGCCAGGTACGTTGTTTTTGGGAAACTGTGGGGTATGGTTCCTTGAGTGCATAAGTGCAGTAGTGCCAAGAGAGTGAGCAGGGCCACCTTCTTCATCTCTGCAGAATAAGTCTGTTCGGGCACACTTCTCAGGCAAATGTAGTGAGCAGATGAGGGAAAGGAGCTGGGAACAGAGAGGTATTTCACAGTAGCATGTTGCATCAGTAGTAGTCAGCGTTGCGGAGGAGGTGGGTGTCAGGGCTGGCATGCTAGTGAATGCTGGTTCTCTGTTTTTGCAAGTGATGATGAACCTGTTTGACGTAATTCCATTTGAAAAAGTTCCAGTTACTGGCCTGGTCGTGTCGTCCTTTCAATGTTAAAAGCAGCAGCAAAAGCATGGGGATTGTTGCTTCTAGAAACACCACAGGTCACCTGTCTGCTCTCTGCATGTTTTTCAAGTAAAGCAGATCTTTAAAAAACAAACAAACAAACAACAAACAAACAAAGAAAAAAACAAACAACAAAAAAAAACAAAATAATAAAAAACAGCTGCTGCTGCTCCTGCTTTGTTTCTACTTCCTTGTGCTTTGCCCCTCCCCTTTTCCAGGTGATTGGGTTTGGGTGCTGGGCGGGGCCGAATGGTATATGAGCCCCAGGCATGCTATCAGAGAGCTCCTTCTGCCTGGGCTGCTTTTTGGGGTAAGCGCTTTGTTTTTCCTTCAGTCAGTTGCAGGGTTCTCTAGGCAGGCCGGAGTTTATAGATTTCTAGAATTTTTAAGTGCTTGGAATTCACTTAGGAGAGGGATGTTTAATAGAGGTTTCTGGCTCACTGTTTTTTGGGATGGTGGGATACTCCTCTGTTTTTGAGCTATATTTTAATCTCTAAATGTATAAACCAGCAGTAGGTAAACATTAGGAGGAACCGGTCAAAGGTAACAGCGCTTTCTGGAACCGTCAAGTTCTTGTTCGGCAACGTAGTGACTGGTTTGATCTACTTCACAGATGGAGAGGCAAGTGGACTGCTCTCTTTGAAATAATAAAATTGAAAACATAAAGTTTGTCAAAGATGGCAGTGCATGTTTGCAGTCTGTTTATTGCTTTTGCCAGTGGTAGATAACATTTATAAGGAATCGGTCAAAGGAAAGAGCGCCTTCTGGAACTGTGAAGCTCTGTGTTGGCAACTCGGTGACTGGCTGGACCTACTGTCCATCTCCAGAGGGAAGCGGACTGCTGTTTTGAAATTAAAAAATACTAATAAAAAAAATAAAAATATGGTGCTGCTCTATGGCGCCCGGAGGACTGCCACTCTGCATGGCAGTTAAAAAGAATGTGGTTTGGAGATGGAGAGCCAGAGAGATGAAGCAGCTGGGAAGAGAGACACAAGTATTGCAGTAGGTAGGCTGTGGTTATGAGGTGCCTCAGGATGTGCTTTTTTTCTTGTTTCCGCCCTTCCCTCGTGCAGCCTTGGAGAGATGAAGTCCCCATGGTGTGGAGTGGTGCAAAAAGGTAAGAGGGTTGTCAGCCCGGTCAGTTTTCTTCACCAATGCTAAGGCAAGTCTTTGAAGAGAAACAGCCTGGTTGCTTGTGCTGCACCCTGTTGAACTAAGCCAGACCAAAACCAGGGCTGCCGTTCCTCCTGCTCTCTTTACCTCTTCTCATCTTGCAAAGGAATGGTCCAGCAATTCGGGTTAATAGGGGACAAGAGAACAAAGGGGTTTCAGAATAACTGCTAACTGTTATGACTATTGCATGGGGCACTATGCAAGTCTCTGACATCCAGCCAAGATGGACAAAGGAGAAGGACAAGGGAAAAGCCTGGGAGGAAGACTATGAGCCTTCAGTACGAGAGACCCGCAGAGGGACCACCAGAGACTGATAACACATGCGTCAGTGGGCGGGTTCGGATTCCAGGAACTAGTTATAATAACCCTGCCTTTTCTAGAAGTAGTAATGAATATGTATTAGCCTAGGAGCATAAAAACCAGCCGCCTGCTGTGACTTGTGTGCGTCTCGGTGGAGCAGAGACTCCCGGCGCACCCAGTGCTGTTTGCTTACCTCTATTCATTTAATAAATTGTAAACTTTGATTGTAATCCTATTTGGGACTTAGTCATTTATTACAACAGACAACCTTGTAAAATGCAGACAACCAGAATCCTTACAACAATTAAGTGGAAATCACGGTGTAAGAAACATTACCACCTCAAAGAGTAAAAGCCTCGAAAGAAATGTGACTTGTAACAGGCCAGCAGCTGTGTGTTTTCGGTGAAGCACCAGATAGAGTATGAACCTGGATTGCACAGTTAATGGGGAAACGGGAGGGTCCTGGTCCTTGGGAGGGGAAAAAAAAAAGTATATAAACTGTGTATGGAATCGGTAGGTGCCCTCCTGCTCGCGGGACACCCGCCATTGTAATCTCAAATAAAAATGCTGCTGTACTGAGATCCTCTCCTGAGCCTATGTTATTTCCCAAAGATTGATTCACGGTTTTAAGGTTTCAGGGATAGGGCCCTAGGGTTGGGTTTCAGGGTAAGCGTTCTCAGGGTTTATGTTTAGGATTTTAAGGTTTTTAGTTTTAGGGTTGGAGTTTTAACGGTTAGGATTTTAGGGATTTGAGGGTTAGGGTTTTAAGGGTTTCAGGGTTAGCGTGTTAGGGTTTTAGAGTTTTTTGGGTTGTAGTGTTGATAGTTTTTTTAGGGTTAGGTTCTTAGGGTTTTATTTTTGGACGGTTATTTACGGTTAGGGTTTTAAGATCTTATTATTTTTTTTTTTCAGGTTAGGTTCTCCTGGGTTAGGGTTTTGAGCGTCTTAATATTTTGGGTTGGGTTTGGGATTTGAGCGTCCTATTTTGGGGGGGTTTGGGATTTGAGCGTCTTAATTTTGTGGGCTTGGGCGCTGTGAGCGTCTTAAGTGTTTGGGTTAGGGCTTTTAGGCATAGGTCTTCAGGGGTTTAGTGTGGTGGATAGTTTGGGTTAGGTCTGTAGGGGTTTCGAGGATTTTTAGGGTTAGGGCTTGCGGCTTTTTTGTGTGAGGGCGGTAAGGGCTAGGGTTCCAGGGAGTGCTGTTAAATGGAGTTCTCGACGACTCGGCCTCTGATTGGCCGTGCCGGCTGTGCAGGGAATGCTGGTAGGTGTAGTTTTCCGGCACAAGGCTTTCCGGTAGGCCGCGTTGAGTGCCCAGAGCATGCCGGGAAATGTAGTTCTGGGACTCCGGACTTCCGGGAGGCCATGCAGAGCGCCCAGAGCATACCGGGAAATGTAGTTCTGGGACTCCGAACTTCCGGGAGGCCATGTTGAGCGCCCAGAGCACACCGGGAAATGTAGTTCTGGGACTCCGAACTTCCGGGAGGCCATGTTGGGTGCCCAGAGCACACCGGGAAATGCAGTTCTCGGGGACTAGGGCTGGGGCTAGGGTTAGAGTTTAGGGTGAGGGTTGGGTGTAGAGGAATGGCTTGAGGGCAGAGGTCACCTAAACATTAAGCAATTAGATGAGGACGATCTTGCCAAATACCGCACACCGCTAGTATAAGATTAGACTCACTGTAAAACATAAGGCCTGCAGCTGACAGCTGTAAAAAGGGATAGAAGAACAGTGTCCTTGGAGCAAGGAATACAGCGTCCTTGGGGCTATAGTTAGCTCTAAAATGAGAACTTGTGGTTATAGCTGTCTGCACTAACAGGATATAGCAATAATCAATCATAAGCTTAGCTTTTGTAACATGTATGAGCTAATTATCTTGTACCGTATATATATCGACTGGGCTATCTAGTAAAGTTGAAGCATACTGATCACTCATATTGAGTGCTTGTGTCTTCCTTCCGTCGACAACAAATGGCGCCCGAACAGGGACCCTGCCGGACGGGGACTCAGTACGAGTAAGCCGGAATTATAAGTCGACGGAAAACAAAGGGAAAGCCGGTCCTGACTGAAGAATTTAAGGAGTACTCGGATTTATAAAAGAACTGTGCAGGAGGTGACGAAGAGAGGATCACCCGGGACGAACCCATAGTGGGTCCCGCCGGAACGCCGCAACAGGTCTGCCAGAAGTTTTGCAAAGGAGCAACGGTACTGTGAGTAAAATGGAGAGACAAGCGGCTTATGATTTACTTAAATGCTTTTTAGAAAAGCGTAAAGTGTTAGATATAGATTGTTCAAAAGAATTACCTGGATTGTTAGCATACGGGGTGGCAAAGGGTTGCTTTATCAATCCTGATACAGTGTTTGAACAAGCGGAGTGGCGAAAGTTCGGGGATAAGTTGTTTGAGGATGTGATTAATGAGCAGAAGGCAGCTAAGAAATTAATGAAGCCATGGAGGGCTGTGATAAATGCGTTAGCAGTACATAAAGCAGAACAGAAGGTTGCTGCTGCTGCGGCAGAGCGCTTAGGGGGAACTAACAGTCAGAAAGAACAGGAAATTAATCAGTACCCGCTTCCACCTTCAGTGAGAACATTTACAATAACCCAACAAGGTGGGTCAGTGCCCAGTGCACCTCCACCTCCGCCAGAAGCTCCTGAAGCAGAGGGTTTAGAAAAGAAAACGAGCATGAATCCATTTGTAGACGACGTGCAAGGACGAGGTAGAGAGGGACTATGGGCAAAAATAGCAGAAGAAGCCATGCAGGAGGGTAATTATGAGACAGCGGCACAATTAACTCAGGCGTTCCCTGTAGTCTATTCTCCCCCTGATGCTCAGGGTAATGTAACTGTTAATATGACTAATTTAGACTGGAAAATATTAACCCAATTGCGCTCTACAGTGAGTGATTTTGGAATAAAGGGAGAGCCTACACGACAGATGTTGGACTATATTTGGGGAACGAATATACTGCTGCCAGGAGATATACGTAGCATTATGAAATTAATATTGACACAACATCAGCAGCTATTGTTTAATGCACACTGGCACTCGGTATGCCAGGAGTCTGTCGCTGTGATACGACAACCAGGAGATCCACTACATGGGGTAACCTTAGAAGAGCTTATGGGTCTGGGACCCTACTTTCGTCTTGAGGCGCAGGCTTTGCTGGGCCCCGATAAAGCTAAAGAATCCATGGGGCTAGCAAGGAGGGCCTTGGATCAAATCAAAGAACCAGGGGGAATTCCATCGTACATGGGAATCAAACAAGGTAGGGAGGAGCCTTTTGGGCTGTTTATTGATCGGGTTGCGAATGCCATACAAGCGGCAGGGGTGCCAGACTATCTTAAAGGCACGATTCTTAAACAATGTGCATTGCAAAATTGTAACCCATCTACACGTAGTATACTGGCTACACTGCCAAGTACATGGACAATAGAAGAGGGACTTGAGAGAATGGCACAAGTGCCGGTAGGACCACAAGCTATGTTAATTGAGGCTATTAAACAAGTAGGGGAGAGTATCTCCAAGGGATTGAAACAGAATCAGGAACAGGTTTTCGCTGCCCTTGCTCCCTTGCAAAAACCGATGGGACCTCATGCATCAGGACGCCAAGCATTACGATGCTATAGATGCGGGATTGCGGGACACATGAAACGACAGTGCAAAACGGCAAACGTTTGGTGTCCGTCATGCCGCTCGAATACGCATAATGAATCCGCATGCCGCAAAGGAGGACAGGGAAACGGGAAAGCCAGCGGGAAGAGTCGCCCCGCAACGACACAAAAAGCGGCTTTCCCCACCACGGCAGCGACAACAGCAGCACCAATCGGAGCAACGAACCCTTTTGTCTCCAGCCAGCCACAAGCGGGAGCCTGGGACTGGACTTGGCAACAGCAGTAAATCTTACATTATGGGACTCTAAACCAACAAGAGTTAACTCCGGTGTGATAGGACCCGTGAAAATTAACGGCGAGCCCGTGGGTGCCTTGCTTATCGGAAGATCATCTGCCACTTTAAATGGAATACAAGTGCTAACAGGACTAATCGATAAAGATTATACCGGGGATATACAAATAATTGTTTCGGCTATGTTTCCGCCGGTATTTATTCCAAAGGAGACGCGCATAGCACAGCTAATACCACTACCCCATCTAGCGGCCAGCATTCCACCTGCAAGAGAAGCGCCGCGCAACAAAGGAGCATTTGGATCCACAGGTGGAATGGCCATGCTAACGGTGGGATTACAGCAAAGACCACGAAGGCCTGTCACCCTTAAATACAATGGGGAAACTATAAGAGTCAACGCCCTATTGGATACTGGGGCTGATATATCAATCATCAGCACAGAGAACTGGCCTCAGCACTGGCCAACAGTCGAGACAAGTACAACCATCAGCGGGGTCGGCGGAATGACTTTTGCTCGTCGATCCCCACCCCTACAATGGACATTGGGGGACAAAACAGTGGAATGTACAGTCTCTATATTACCGCTCCCGGATGGAGTGCATGCCCTGGTAGGTCGCGACATCCTAGCACAAATGGGAGTGGTGTTAACCACTGATCACATGAATGCCTACCCTTTATAGATGCGGCCATTGCTTGGACTTTCCCGATCCCTATCAGGTGGAAAACTGAGGAGCCTGTTTGGGTAGAGCAGTGGCCTTTAAAAAGGGAAAGTCTGATACAGGCACATGAACTGATAAAGGAACAGTACCTGCAAGGACACTTACAATTATCTACCAGCCCCTGGAATACTCCGATTTTTGTAATAAAGAAGAAATCCGGAAAGTACAGACTGTTACATGACTTACGTGCAGTTAATAAACAAATGTATAACATGGGAGCACTGCAACCAGGACTACCTAATCCTGCCATGATTCCTGAAGGATGGCAATTGTTAATCATAGATTTGAAGGACTGTTTTTTCACTATTAAACTCCACGAGAGAGACAAGCAGAGATTTGCATTTACACTGCCCGCTATAAATCGAGAAGGGCCGGACCAGCGATTTGAATGGACTGTGTTACCACAAGGGATGCGAAATTCGCCCACGCTGTGTCAGTTATATGTGGATGCAGCTCTTCAACCAATACGTAAACAATGGGATAAGACGATAATATACCATTACATGGATGATATATTGCTAGCACAACCATCGCCGTTTACATTGCAGCAAAAATCCGAACTGACAGAACAGTTAAAACGGGCCGGATTGGTAATAGCCCCGGAAAAGATACAGGAATCAAGCCCATGGAAATACCTGGGTTGGCAGATCACTGAAACAAAAATTCAACCACAAAAATTAACACTCACAGCGGACATTAGAACTCTCAACGATGCCCAAAAACTAATGGGGGATTTACAGTGGTTACGACCAGTCGTTGGAATTCCGAATGAACTGCTAAACGCATTAAGACCTTTGCTGAGGGGCACAGACCCAGCGACACCCGTTACGGTGTCAGAGGATCAACAGAAAATCATACAGGATATTGCATCTATGATTACAACGCATGTCACCCATCGACGCATAGAAAATCAGCCCCTTGACCTCACAATACTATGCGGACCTCAATACCTAATGGGAGCTATAACGCAACAAAAAATAAAAACGGGGGAAAAGGGGCCAGTGGTAAGAGTGCTAGAATGGATAGCACCGCCATTACAGCCAAGAAGAACAATCCAAGAAAAAATTTTGACCCTAGCAGAATTAATAAAAAGGGGAAGAGAACGTATACTACAAATAGATGGTGCCCCACCGAATGCTATCTGGCTACCTATCAAGCCTAATGACCTGGAATGGTTTCTACGAAATTCCTCGGACTTACAAGCAGCATTGCTACAGGATGGAGCAGAGATAATAGCAAAACCATTACCATCAACAACGCTAGCATGGATGCAAAATCAAAATTGGTTGGTAATACCGAAAAGATCACCAATACCGCTCGAGAATGCAGTTACAGTTTTTACGGATGCAGGAAAACGATCACGAACTGCTGCGATAACCTGGAAAGAAGAACAAACTTGGAGACATCAGATTTTACAAGCACAGCAAAAGGATTCTCTGCAAACATTGGAATTGTTTGCAGTGGTCTGGGCTTTTGTGAAATGGAAGGATGCCCCGCTGAACGTGATTTCTGACTCCCTCTACGTGGTGGGAATTGTTAATCGCATCGAAGACGCAAGCCTCCGGGATGTTAAAAATGAACGACTAGCAGAATTGTTAATTAGCCTGCAACACGCGATTGAACAGAGAACGGAGCCTTATGCCATGATTCACATTAGAAGCCATCAGTGGGAGGAAGGCCTGGGAGAGGGCAATGCACGGGCAGACAGACTGGTCGCGAGTGTCTCTAGAGAAGCGCCGTTGTCACCTTTTTGCAGGGCGCGTGAGGCACACGCAATATTCCACCAAAATGCCAAAGGGCTAGCCAAAGCGTATCGAATATCAAGAGCCGATGCGCAAGCTATAGTAAAGTCCTGCCCAATATGCAGCCACCATAATGCAGGAGCAGGGTTGGGAACAGGGGTGAACCCCCGAGGACTAAAGGTTAACGAAGTTTGGCAAATGGATGTGACACACATTGCCAGCTTCGGAAGATTAAAATACTTACATGTTACAATTGATACCTATAGCCATATGATTTGGGCTACCCCGCAATCAGGGGAAAGAGCTAGGGACGTGCGCAGACACCTTACTAGCTGTTTTGCTGTGATGGGTGTGCCTGAAACAATAAAGACAGATAACGGACCTGCATATACAAGTGGAGCGACCAAAAATTTTATGGACTTATGGAATATCAAACATATTACGGGCATACCATATTCTCCAACAGGACAGGCCATTGTAGAAAGAGCCAATGGAACGTTAAAACAATATTTAGAGAAATTTAAGGAGATCACAGATGCTAGGGAAAGGATAGACAAAGTATTATTTGTATTAAACTACCTGTGTATATTTGGTGAGGATGATGAGCCACCTGCAATTCGTCACCACTTGGTGGACCGAAAGAATAATAATCAAAGCATGAGAGTTAGATATCGAGACATGAAAACAGGTCAATGGCTAGGGCCAGCCGACGCAATTTATATAGGTAGGGGTTATGTGTGTGTTTCTTCCCCCACAGGTCCTGTCTGGGTTCCTAGCCGCTTCGTGAGACCCGCCGTCGAAGAAGGAACAGCAGAAAGAGGACCCCAACATGATCGAGAGAAGAATGATCAGTGCGACGATGCTGGGATTGATACTAATAGCCACCAGAGTACACACCATAACAAAGATCAGTCCACATGACAATATGTGGGTCACTTGGGCTAATCAAACAGGTCAATCGGCATTTTGTCTGTCCCTGGCTACTGCCAGAGACCCCTTCCGAACCTGTCTTTTTGGGGTCCCTATTGGAGATCCTACGGAGTTACAATCATTGTTCAAAGAATATGTTAATGTAAGCGCGGGTTCCTTTTCCTATTATTGTAATGGCACTAAGTTTACTGGAGATGGAACAATTGAGAATCTGATTTGTAAGAATGATTCGACAGCAAACAATGTGGTGACACTACTAAAAAGATTACATAAAACGTTGCCCTGGGACCCGCAAGAATTAGACCTTTTGGGTTCGGTGGCCGTTGGTAATAGTAGCCAAAACTGGACTCGAACATGTTTTATACTAAGGACTGGAGGCCAGCGAGGACAGTGGACCAATATTACAAGCAAGACATATGGGTTTGATCCAGAGGGACCATACTGTGGGTATAATGATAGCAGCGACAATGTCACTGTGTTCGGGGCCAGGTTAACCGCTCGGGTTGGTCTTCGGGGACCTAAGGCCTTACCCCCGGGAATATTCTTAATTTGCGGGGACAGAGCATGGCAGGGAGTACCAGCTAACCCAATGGGGGGTCCCTGTTACATAGGCCGACTAACACTTTTCGCTCCTAATCTACACGATCAACAATGGCTAAATTTAACTCGAGCAATGCAGATTTATAAACGATCCAAGCGTAGCTTAACGACATTAGGGTCTGACTGCAAAGATGACGTGCAGTTGTGGGGCCCCGCAAAAAGGATTTTCGCTGCGGCTTTAGCGCCAGGAGTAGCAGTTGCTCACGCTATGACTAATTTAGGAAAGCTTGCTTGCTGGGCTGTTAAGCAATCAAATGTTACAACAGAAATAATTACTGAATTGTCGCAAGACATGGACAGCTTGCGGCATGCTATACTGCAAAATAGAGCTGCTATTGATTTTTTGCTATTAGCACAAGGACATGGATGTGAAGACTTTGAGGGAATGTGTTGCTTTAATCTTTCGGATCATGGCCAATCAATCCATGACCAGCTAAAGTGGCTAAAGGTTCACACTCAGAAGGTTACGATAGAGAATGACTGGTTTGAAGATATATTTAGGAGGTTATTCGGCAATATTGGAGGTTGGTTTATGGGACTGATCAGAGAAGGTTTACGCATCTTGCTAATAATCATACTAATCATAATTGCTGCGAAAATAATATTTAGCTGCTTAACCAGAAAGCTTGAACAGCTATCGGAGAAGGTTTTTCTGATCCAAAATAAAAACGGGGGAATTGTAGAGGAATGGCTTGAGGGCAGAGGTCACCTAAACATTAAGCAATTAGATGAGGACGATCTTGCCAAATACCGCACACCGCTAGTATAAGATTAGACTCACTGTAAAACATAAGGCCTGCAGCTGACAGCTGTAAAAAGGGATAGAAGAACAGTGTCCTTGGAGCAAGGAATACAGCGTCCTTGGGGCTATAGTTAGCTCTAAAATGAGAACTTGTGGTTATAGCTGTCTGCACTAACAGGATATAGCAATAATCAATCATAAGCTTAGCTTTTGTAACATGTATGAGCTAATTATCTTGTACCGTATATATATCGACTGGGCTATCTAGTAAAGTTGAAGCATACTGATCACTCATATTGAGTGCTTGTGTCTTCCTTCCGTCGACAACAGTTGGGGTTAGGGTTAGGGCTAGTGAATGCTGGTTCTCTGTGTTTGCAGATGACGGTGAGCGTGTTTAAACTAATTCCAGTTGAAGAAGTTTCAGTTACTTGCTTGGTGACATTATCAGTTCAACATTAAAAGCTGCAGCAAAAGCAAAAGGGGAGTTTTGCTTGTAGAAACACCACAGGTCTCTTGTCTGCTCTCGGAATGTTTTTGAGATAAACCAGATTTTAAAAAACAAAGGGAAAAAAAAAAACCACAGCTGCTTCTTTTGCTCTCTTCCTACTTTCTTGTGCTTTGCCCCTCCCCTTTCCCAGGTGATTGGGTTTGGGTGCTGGGCGGGGCCGAATGGTATATGAGCCCCAGGCATGCTATCAGAGAGCTCCTTCTGCTTGGGCTGCTCTTTGGGGTAAGTGCTTTGTTTTTCCTTCAGTCAGTTGCAGGGTTCTCTAGGCAGACTGGAGCCTATGGATTTCTGGATTTTAAGTGCTTGGAATTCACTCAGTAGCGGGATGTTTAGTAGGGGCTGCTGGCTCACTGTTTTTTTGGGATGGTGGGATACTCTTCTGTTTTTGAGCTATATTTTAGTCTCTAGATGTATAAACCCACTTGTGTAACTCTCCAGAGGACTAAAACCAGCTTGATTGAATGCTACATATGGCTTGGCAGCGTAGATGCAGCATTACCAAGAGACTGAGCAGGGTTGTATCAGAGTCACCTCTTTCATCTGCAAAGGGTAAGTTTGATTACCCCTGCCGGGGCTGCTGTGTGTGCATGTCTTTTTGGCATTTGTGGAGCTCAGTTGTTTTTCTTTGTGTGTGTGCATGTTTTTATTTATTTATTTATTTATTTTTATTTTTGAGGGTCAAACAGTGTGTTTGCTGAGCGTGGTTAGAATGAGGAGGTGGGGAGCTGCTCAGGACTGGAAGGTTTGGTTTCTAGGAGTATGCGGCATCCTTCCTGTGCGACGTGACTAATTGTTGGGCTGGAACGTTCCAGCTTTTGTGTGTGTTGGGCAATGTAGCTTGTGTAGTGTGTGTCGTGTGGTCTAGGCAGAGTTTGCTGTGGTGCAGTGGGCGAAGAATCTCAGGTAGAGCTGGTGAGCAGCTGAAGTACCAGAGCTGGGAAGAGAGAGGTCGTGCAGCAGGTACGCTGTGGCTGTGAGGTGCCTCAGACTGTGCTTTTCTGTCTTTTTTTTTGTTTTGTTTTGTTGTTTTTTTGCAGGTGCTTTGTGCGGTCGTGGACAGGAAAGGGAAATCCTCGTGTCGCGGAGCAGTGAGGGAAGGTGGGTGTTGTCAGCCTGGTCATCCCTTATCTGAAGCGAAGGGAAGACGCTCAGGTGTTTCCCTGTGAGGTTCCGAAGTGAGACTGTTTGGGATAGAGGAGCAGTGTGGCAGGTGGGTGCTTGCAAGCACAGTGGTTCTTTTGTCCTTTTGTGTTCCCAGGTGGCGTGGGTGATGCTGGCCGCTCCTTTCAAGCTTGGACCTAATTTGCAGGTCCAGAGGCAAGTGGAGTGCTGTTTTGAAAGGATAAAAGTAAAGCTGGGGTCGCTTATGTTGTTGAGGGATGGGTGCTACTGCTGGCAGCTGAATGTTTATCTTCTGCCTGTGTTTTGCCTTTCATTAGGCTGAAGTGCAGTGCAGGATGTCTCAACCAGCTGCCTCTGCAGTGACTCTGGTGCGTGATGAGCAGAGGTAGCTGTTAATTTTGGGGGTGTGGTTGTCACTGAAGTTATTTTCCTACATCCAATAGAGTAAAATTCCAGTTTGCCTTTTAGAGGTGCTATAAGTGGGTAAAGAGAAGAGATGGAAGCATGTGCCGCGTGGGGCAGGCAAGCGGCTGAGGTACAGGAGGGGATGAGAGTATGTGACTTTTTCCTGGGGGTGGAATGGAATTGATTGTTTTGGTGTATAGTCTGTTTTGCTCCGAGATCTTTCATTCATGGTAAATAAAAGTTTGAGCCAATTCCAGTTGGGAATGTTCCAGTTACGACCCAGCGAGTACTGTCCTTTTAATGTTTAAAAAAAAATGCGGCAAAAGCATGGGTGCAGATCTGTTTCAGGTCTTGTGCATCATATTCGGTTCGAGATCGCGTCTGTTTCCATCCTCACTCTTGCAGAAGTCATCTGGGCCGCATCAGGAGCTCTTCCTTAGGAAATCAATTCCCAAGCGTCTTCTTAGGGGGTTTTCAGTCCCCATCCTTCTGGTCTCTTGTCTCGAAGGCAGGCTTTTTAGGCCTCCATCATCCCAGTTCTGGCAGTTGCTTCCAGTCGCGTGTCGTGACATTTGAGTCTCTCCTGGGGTCTGGTGCAGAGCACCTGTTCTGACTTGCTGTTGCTGTAGGGCTTTCTTTTTGGGGGTCACTTTTTCTTGTGCCTTGTGTTGTGTGTTTTGTTTGTAGTGTTTGTGGCGTGCCTGTGTGTGTGTACGTGTTTGGTCTGGAGCTGTCCTGCCTGGCAGTTAGTGATGACAGGTAACGTGGCAGTGCATGGGTGTACTAATACATTGTCTGGACTGTTTTGGTAAAGATATCCAGTCTGCCTCTGGGCACGTACTGAAGGGCAGCTGGCACAGTCATCTCTGTGGTGTTTGGCAGACTGGAGGGGGGAGAGTTGAGCTGCTTGCGAGCAACTGCTCGCATAGCACTTGAACGGTGTGCTTGAGGAGGTCTGTCGAATCTTGAAAGCTTACAGATATGGGGTTTTGAATTTTTTATTTTTATTTCTTTCCTGTCCCCAGTAGAGCGTAAACCTTTGGAGGAACCTGTCACAGGAAAGAGCTCCTTCTGGAACTGTTCAGCAATCGGTAGGCAACTCGGTGACTGGCTTGATCTACTTCTGAGGTGCTGAGGCAAGGGGGCTGCTGTTTTGAAACGATAGTATTGTAAATGGGGTCCCTTTTGTGTTGTTGAGGGATGGGTGCTAATGCTGGCAGCTGAATGATTGATTCTCTTGTGACTGTTTTCATTTGTTAAAGCTGAAACACAGTGTACGACACGGGACTTGACGACCAGAGCTGCTTTTGGCAAGGTGAGTGATGAACAGCTATAGAAGGTACTTTAGGGGTGCAGTTGTCACTGCAGTTACTGAACTACACCAAGTACGGTAAAAACCCTGTTTATATTTCAGGGGTGTTGTAGCTGGCCTAAGAGAGCAGATGGAAGCGTCTGCCTCGAGGGGAGGGGAGGGCACGGAGGTAAGGCAGCAGCTGAGAGTAACTGTCCCAGCTGTGCTGTGGCTTTGGATGCTGCTTCAGCCTATGCTTTTCTTTTTGTTTCACATTTGTCTCACACAGGCTGAGTGGGGCCAAGCTGCACTCTGAAGAGCAGCACGAGAAGGGCAGGCTGGTTGTGAGCTGGATTGGAGCAGAACTGCCAAGTAGCACGAGGTGAGTGCGAAGGGTATCCATCTTGCTTTGCAGGTGCCATGGCAGGCTCTCCACAGAAGCGGTTGAGGATTTGAGAAGAGGTTGCAGATGATCAAGGAGCGACACGTGCAGGGATGGCTTGAAAAGGGTATGTCTGCTTTCTCTTCTGTTTATCAGGTGTCCCAGGCAATGTGGGCTGTGGTGTTAGTCTTTAGAATCGGAACAAAGCAGGTGCTGAAATGCTGTGTCTGTTTTTTTTTGTGTTGGGGTTGCACCTTGGTGAGTGTAGGGATGGGTTTTAAGTGGGTGCAGCGGAGGGCCTGGCCCCAGTGTCCTGTAGTGTGTTTTGACCCATCAGCATAGCCTTTTGGTTCTCAGGTAGCCTACTGAAGTAAGTGATTTTTCCTGCGAGTGGAATGGAATTGATTTTTTTTTTTTTTTGGCGTGCAATCAGTTCTGCTCCTAGATTTTTCTTTTTATGTAAATAAAAGATCGAGCTAATTCCAGATGGAAAAAAAAAAAATCAGTTACTTTCTTGGTCAGTTTGTCCTTTTAATATTCAAAGCTGCAGCAAAAGCATGGGGATTTTTGTTTCTAGAAACACCCTAGCTCTCCTGTCTGCACTCTGCGTGCTGTTGAGCTAAGCCATATAAACGAATAAAGAAACCACAGCTACTGCTCCTTTCTGATTTTTTTTTTTTTTTTGTGCTTTCCCCCTTGCACTTTCCCAGGTGATTAGCTTCAGGTTCCAGGTGGGACCTAGTGGTAACTGAGTTGCAGGTATTCCATGACAGAGCTCCTTCTGCCTGGGCTGCTTTTTGGGGTAAGCGCTTTGTTTTTCCTTCAGTCAGTTGCAGGGTTCTTTAGGTGGGTCAGAGTCTATGGACTGATGCGTTTTCCAGTAGAAACCGGTACGCATGTCTTTTTGAGTTGGTAACTGGTAGGATCTGTCACTGTAAAGCAATCTAGTAGTAGGTGCCTGTATTGCACGCAGCTCTTCCTCAGGTGAGTAGTTATGGCAGTTTTACGGATGGTATGGTGATGTTACTTTGTGTGTTTGCTTTGTGGTTCTGGGTCCATTCTGATTTTTGCAGAATTACGGGGCTTTTTGTGATTCTTTGCCTGTATGTCAAATATTATCAAAGTTACAACCTTGCTGTCAAAGTGATGGAGCAGGGTTTAGTTGAAATGTATCATGGAAGCTCCCTGTGTGAGCATGTGTCTGAAAATGGCAGCAGTGGGCACGTAAGGGGTAGTCTGTTTCAAGTTTAGGGACAGCTTGTTATATTTCTGGAGCTTTTGCCTGTGTGTTTTCTGTCTGTCGAGTCTTTAGACCATAAAGCCTTCTAGGCTTTATGTCCTTGAATTTACGTATTAGAAGTACGTTTATGAGGGGTTGCCAGGTACGTTGTTTTTGGGAAACTGTGGGGTATGGTTCCTTGAGTGCATAAGTGCAGTAGTGCCAAGAGAGTGAGCAGGGCCACCTTCTTCATCTCTGCAGAATAAGTCTGTTCGGGCACACTTCTCAGGCAAATGTAGTGAGCAGATGAGGGAAAGGAGCTGGGAACAGAGAGGTATTTCACAGTAGCATGTTGCATCAGTAGTAGTCAGCGTTGCGGAGGAGGTGGGTGTCAGGGCTGGCATGCTAGTGAATGCTGGTTCTCTGTTTTTGCAAGTGATGATGAACCTGTTTGACGTAATTCCATTTGAAAAAGTTCCAGTTACTGGCCTGGTCGTGTCGTCCTTTCAATGTTAAAAGCAGCAGCAAAAGCATGGGGATTGTTGCTTCTAGAAACACCACAGGTCACCTGTCTGCTCTCTGCATGTTTTTCAAGTAAAGCAGATCTTTAAAAACAAACAAACAAACAACAAACAAACAAAGAAACAAAAAAAAAAAAAAAAAAAAAACAAAATAATAAAAAACAGCTGCTGCTGCTCCTGCTTTGTTTCTACTTCCTTGTGCTTTGCCCCTCCCCTTTTCCAGGTGATTGGGTTTGGGTGCTGGGCGGGGCCGAATGGTATATGAGCCCCAGGCATGCTATCAGAGAGCTCCTTCTGCCTGGGCTGCTTTTTGGGGTAAGCGCTTTGTTTTTCCTTCAGTCAGTTGCAGGGTTCTCTAGGCAGGCCGGAGTTTATAGATTTCTAGAATTTTTAAGTGCTTGGAATTCACTTAGGAGAGGGATGTTTAATAGAGGTTTCTGGCTCACTGTTTTTTGGGATGGTGGGATACTCCTCTGTTTTTGAGCTATATTTTAATCTCTAAATGTATAAACCAGCAGTAGGTAAACATTAGGAGGAACCAGTCAAAGGTAACAGCGCTTTCTGGAACCGTCAAGTTCTTGTTCGGCAACGTAGTGACTGGTTTGATCTACTTCACAGATGGAGAGGCAAGTGGACTGCTCTCTTTGAAATAATAAAATTGAAAACATAAAGTTTGTCAAAGATGGCAGTGCATGTTTGCAGTCTGTTTATTGCTTTTGCCAGTGGTAGATAACATTTATAAGGAATCGGTCAAAGGAAAGAGCGCCTTCTGGAACTGTGAAGCTCTGTGTTGGCAACTCGGTGACTGGCTGGACCTACTGTCCATCTCCAGAGGGAAGCGGACTGCTGTTTTGAAATTAAAAAATACTAATGAAAAAAATAAAAATATGGTGCTGCTCTATGGCGCCCGGAGGACTGCCACTCTGCATGGCAGTTAAAAAGAATGTGGTTTGGAGATGGAGAGCCACAGAGATGAAGCAGCTGGGAAGAGAGACACAAGTATTGCAGTAGGTAGGCTGTGGTTATGAGGTGCCTCAGGATGTGCTTTTTTTCTTGTTTCCGCCCTTCCCTCGTGCAGCCTTGGAGAGATGAAGTCCCCATGGTGTGGAGTGGTGCAAAAAGGTAAGAGGGTTGTCAGCCCGGTCAGTTTTCTTCACCAATGCTAAGGCAAGTCTTTGAAGAGAAACAGCCTGGTTGCTTGTGCTGCACCCTGTTGAACTAAGCCAGACCAAAACCAGGGCTGCCGTTCCTCCTGCTCTCTTTACCTCTTCTCATCTTGCAAAGGAATGGTCCAGCAATTCGGGTTAATAGGGGACAAGAGAACAAAGGGGTTTCAGAATAACTGCTAACTGTTATGACTATTGCATGGGGCACTATGCAAGTCTCTGACATCCAGCCAAGATGGACAAAGGAGAAGGACAAGGGAAAAGCCTGGGAGGAAGACTATGAGCCTTCAGTACGAGAGACCCGCAGAGGGACCACCAGAGACTGATAACACATGCGTCAGTGGGCGGGTTCGGATTCCAGGAACTAGTTATAATAACCCTGCCTTTTCTAGAAGTAGTAATGAATATGTATTAGCCTAGGAGCATAAAAACCAGCCGCCTGCTGTGACTTGTGTGCGTCTCGGTGGAGCAGAGACTCCCGGCGCACCCAGTGCTGTTTGCTTACCTCTATTCATTTAATAAATTGTAAACTTTGATTGTAATCCTATTTGGGACTTAGTCATTTATTACAACAGACAACCTTGTAAAATGCAGACAACCAGAATCCTTACAACAATTAAGTGGAAATCACGGTGTAAGAAACATTACCACCTCAAAGAGTAAAAGCCTCGAAAGAAATGTGACTTGTAACAGGCCAGCAGCTGTGTGTTTTTGGTGAAGCACCAGATAGAGTATGAACCTGGATTGCACAGTTAATGGGGAAACGGGAGGGTCCTGGTCCTTGGGAGGGGAAAAAAAAAAGTATATAAACTGTGTATGGAATCGGTAGGTGCCCTCCTGCTCGCGGGACACCCGCCATTGTAATCTCAAATAAAAATGCTGCTGTACTGAGATCCTCTCCTGAGCCTATGTTATTTCCCAAAGATTGATTCACGGTTTTAAGGTTTCAGGGATAGGGCCCTAGGGTTGGGTTTCAGGGTAAGCGTTCTCAGGGTTTATGTTTAGGATTTTAAGGTTTTTAGTTTTAGGGTTGGAGTTTTAACGGTTAGGATTTTAGGGATTTGAGGGTTAGGGTTTTAAGGGTTTCAGGGTTAGCGTGTTAGGGTTTTAGAGTTTTTTGGGTTGTAGTGTTGATAGTTTTTTTAGGGTTAGGTTCTTAGGGTTTTATTTTTGGACGGTTATTTACGGTTAGGGTTTTAAGATCTTATTATTTATTTTTTCAGGTTAGGTTCTCCTGGGTTAGGGTTTTGAGCGTCTTAATATTTTGGGTTGGGTTTGGGATTTGAGCGTCCTATTTTGGGGGGGTTGGGATTTGAGCGTCTTAATTTTGTGGGCTTGGGCGCTGTGAGCGTCTTAAGTGTTTGGGTTAGGGCTTTTAGGCATAGGTCTTCAGGGGTTTAGTGTGGTGGATAGTTTGGGTTAGGTCTGTAGGGGTTTCGAGGATTTTTAGGGTTAGGGCTTGCGGCTTTTTTGTGTGAGGGCGGTAAGGGCTAGGGTTCCAGGGAGTGCTGTTAAATGGAGTTCTCGACGACTCGGCCTCTGATTGGCCGTGCCGGCTGTGCAGGGAATGCTGGTAGGTGTAGTTTTCCGGCACAAGGCTTTCCGGTAGGCCGCGTTGAGTGCCCAGAGCATGCCGGGAAATGTAGTTCTGGGACTCCGGACTTCCGGGAGGCCATGCAGAGCGCCCAGAGCATACCGGGAAATGCAGTTCTCGGGGACTAGGGCTGGGGTTAGGGTTAGGGCTAGTGAATGCTGGTTCTCTGTGTTTGCAGATGACGGTGAGCGTGTTTAAACTAATTCCAGTTGAAGAAGTTTCAGTTACTTGCTTGGTGACATTATCAGTTCAACATTAAAAGCTGCAGCAAAAGCAAAAGGGGATTTTTGCTTCCAGAAACACCCCAGTTCTCCTGTCTGCACTCTGCATGCTGTTGAGCTAAGCCTTATGAATAAGTAAATAAACCAGAGCTGCTGCTGCTCCTCTTTTTGCTTTTTTGTGCTTTCCCCGCATGCGACCTCTGCCGCCGCCTGCTGGTGGAAAACGAGTACTGCAGGCGGCCGGGGGCCGCGCATGCCCGGTGCCGCCCGCGGGTGCCCCTCTGCCGGCGCCTGCTGGTGGAAAACGAGTACTGCAGGCGGCCGGTGGCCGCGCATGCTCGGTGACGCCCGAGGGCGCCCCTCTGCCGCCGCCTGCTGGTGGAAAACGAGTACTGCAGGCGGCCGGGGGGAGCTCATGCCCGGTGACGCCCGAGGGCGCCCCTCTGCCGCCGCCTGCTGGTGGAAAAGAGTACTGCAGGCGGCCAGGGTCCGCGCATGCGCGTTGCTTATTACGTCTTTTTTTTTTTTTGATGTGTAATTTCCTACGCTCCTAGATTTTTCTTCAAATGTAAATGAAAGGTTCTTGCTAATTCCCGTTGAAAATATTTCATTTACTTTCTTGGTTGTATTGTCCTTTCTATGTTCAAAGCTGAGGCAAAAATACGGTAAATTTTGCTTCTAGAAACACCGCAGTTCTTTTGTCTGCACTCCGCATGCTGTAAACTAGGGATAGGTGACAAATAAATAAAAAAATAAATAAAAGAACACAGCTGCTGCTCCTGCTCTCTTTCTTGTTTTTTGCCCCCTTCTCTTTCCCAGGTGATTGGGTTTGGGTGCTGGGCGGGGCCAAATGTTATACGAGCCCTAGGCATTCTATCAGAGAGCTCCTTCTGCGTGGGCTGCTCTTTGGGGTCGGTGCTTTGTTTATTCTTCTGTTAGCTACATGCAGGGTTCTTTTCGTGGGTCAGAGTCTTGTACGATATTTTAGAGGAAACCAATCTAGTAGTACGTGCATTTATTGCATGAAGCTCTTTGGAGGTGATTAATTGTTATAGCACTTTTATGGATAGGAGGTCAATGTTGTTTTGTGTGTTTGCTTTGTTGTTCTAGGTCCCTCATGATTTTTGCAGGGTTATAGGGCAGATGCCACCAGGTCTACCCCTTTTGTTGTTTTTGTTTTGTTTGATTTATTTTTCTTATTTTCTTTTTCGGAAGGGGGTTTGCGATTTGAGCGTCCTATTTTGGGGGGGTTTGGGATTTGAGCATCCTAATTTTGTGGGCTTGGGCGCTGTGAGCGTCTTAAGTGTTTGGGTTAGGGCTTTTAGGCATAGGTCTTCAGGGGTTTAGTGTGGTGGATAGTTTGGGTTAGGTCTGTAGGGGTTTCGAGGATTTTTAGGGTTAGGGCTTGCGGCTTTTTTGTGCAAGGGCGGTAAGGGCTAGGGTTCCAGGGAGTGCTGTTAAATGGAGTTCTCGACGACACGGCCTCTGATTGGCCGTGCCGGCTGTGCAGGGAATGCTGGTAGGTGTAGTTTTCCGGCACAAGGCTTTCCGGTAGGCCGCGTTGAGTGCCCAGAGCATGCCGGGAAATGTAGTTCTGGGACTCCGGACTTCCGGGAGGCCATGCAGAGCGCCCAGAGCATACCGGGAAATGTAGTTCTGGGACTCCGAACTTCCGGGAGGCCATGTTGAGCGCCCAGAGCACACCGGGAAATGCAGTTCTGGGACTCCGAACTTCCGGGAGGCCATGTTGGGTGCCCAGAGCACACCGGGAAATGCAGTTCTCGGGGACTAGGGCTGGGGCTAGGGTTAGAGTTTAGGGTGAGGGTTGGGGTTAGGGTTAGGGCTAGTGAATGCTGGTTCTCTGTGTTTGCAGATGACGGTGAGCGTGTTTAAACTAATTCCAGTTGAAGAAGTTTCAGTTACTTGCTTGGTGACATTATCAGTTCAACATTAAAAGCTGCAGCAAAAGCAAAAGGGGAGTTTTGCTTGTAGAAACACCACAGGTCTCTTGTCTGCTCTCGGAATGTTTTTGAGATAAACCAGATTTTAAAAAACAAAGGGAAAAAAAAAAACACAGCTGCTTCTTTTGCTCTCTTCCTACTTTCTTGTGCTTTGCCCCTCCCCTTTCCCAGGTGATTGGGTTTGGGTGCTGGGCGGGGCCGAATGGTATATGAGCCCCAGGCATGCTATCAGAGAGCTCCTTCTGCTTGGGCTGCTCTTTGGGGTAAGTGCTTTGTTTTTCCTTCAGTCAGTTGCAGGGTTCTCTAGGCAGACTGGAGCCTATGGATTTCTGGATTTTAAGTGCTTGGAATTCACTCAGTAGCGGGATGTTTAGTAGGGGCTGCTGGCTCACTGTTTTTTTTGGGATGGTGGGATACTCTTCTGTTTTTGAGCTATATTTTAGTCTCTAGATGTATAAACCCACTTGTGTAACTCTCCAGAGGACTAAAACCAGCTTGATTGAATGCTACATATGGCTTGGCAGCGTAGATGCAGCATTACCAAGAGACTGAGCAGGGTTGTATCAGAGTCACCTCTTTCATCTGCAAAGGGTAAGTTTGATTACCCCTGCCGGGGCTGCTGTGTGTGCATGTCTTTTTGGCATTTGTGGAGCTCAGTTGTTTTTCTTTGTGTGTGTGCATGTTTTTATTTATTTATTTATTTATTTTTATTTTTGAGGGTCAAACAGTGTGTTTGCTGAGCGTGGTTAGAATGAGGAGGTGGGGAGCTGCTCAGGACTGGAAGGTTTGGTTTCTAGGAGTATGCGGCATCCTTCCTGTGCGACGTGACTAATTGTTGGGCTGGAACGTTCCAGCTTTTGTGTGTGTTGGGCAATGTAGCTTGTGTAGTGTGTGTCGTGTGGTCTAGGCAGAGTTTGCTGTGGTGCAGTGGGCGAAGAATCTCAGGTAGAGCTGGTGAGCAGCTGAAGTACCAGAGCTGGGAAGAGAGAGGTCGTGCAGCAGGTACGCTGTGGCTGTGAGGTGCCTCAGACTGTGCTTTTCTGTCTTTTTTTTTGTTTTGTTTTGTTGTTTTTTTGCAGGTGCTTTGTGCGGTCGTGGACAGGAAAGGGAAATCCTCGTGTCGCGGAGCAGTGAGGGAAGGTGGGTGTTGTCAGCCTGGTCATCCCTTATCTGAAGCGAAGGGAAGACGCTCAGGTGTTTCCCTGTGAGGTTCCGAAGTGAGACTGTTTGGGATAGAGGAGCAGTGTGGCAGGTGGGTGCTTGCAAGCACAGTGGTTCTTTTGTCCTTTTGTGTTCCCAGGTGGCGTGGGTGATGCTGGCCGCTCCTTTCAAGCTTGGACCTAATTTGCAGGTCCAGAGGCAAGTGGAGTGCTGTTTTGAAAGGATAAAAGTAAAGCTGGGGTCGCTTATGTTGTTGAGGGATGGGTGCTACTGCTGGCAGCTGAATGTTTATCTTCTGCCTGTGTTTTGCCTTTCATTAGGCTGAAGTGCAGTGCAGGATGTCTCAACCAGCTGCCTCTGCAGTGACTCTGGTGCGTGATGAGCAGAGGTAGCTGTTAATTTTGGGGGTGTGGTTGTCACTGAAGTTATTTTCCTACATCCAATAGAGTAAAATTCCAGTTTGCCTTTTAGAGGTGCTATAAGTGGGTAAAGAGAAGAGATGGAAGCATGTGCCGCGTGGGGCAGGCAAGCGGCTGAGGTACAGGAGGGGATGAGAGTATGTGACTTTTTCCTGGGGGTGGAATGGAATTGATTGTTTTGGTGTATAGTCTGTTTTGCTCCGAGATCTTTCATTCATGGTAAATAAAAGTTTGAGCCAATTCCAGTTGGGAATGTTCCAGTTACGACCCAGCGAGTACTGTCCTTTTAATGTTAAAAAAAAATGCGGCAAAAGCATGGGTGTGTGGAGGAATCGTTAAGTGAGGCGGGACATGTGAATGTTGAGCAGTTGGGAGACAATGGGCTGGTGAAGCACCGTACTCAACTCACATGAGCCTTGGCACGTACACCGCTGGCTGAGAGCCAATCAGGCTCAAGGACACGATGCCCTTGGGCCATCGGGGAAAGTCCCTAAGGTGGGACAAGTAGCCAAAAGAAGGAGGACCAGACTGAAAAGCCCGGGAAGTGTTAACCAATCCTGAGCTTAGTTTCTGCAATATGTATGAGTTGATTATGTTCAAACTAGATAAAAGACGACTGAGCTATCCATTAAAGTTGAAGTTCACTGTTCACTCATATTGATGTGCTGGGTCTTCCTTCCGTCGGCAACAAATTGGCGCCCGAACAGGGACAAGTCTGAACAGGATTTGGACACTGCTGGACAGTCACATGTTAATCCACAGCAAATAAATATGGAAGGAACAGATTGCCCGTTGCCACCTTCCGTTAGAACTTCTACTATTACACAGGGGGTCTCGGGAATTTCAGGGATGCCTGTGACAATGTCCTCTGTAGCGGAGGAGGAGCTCTCACTACCAACAGCTCCAACTGCTCCAATAGAAAGTGAGAAAGGAGCAAGTGAAAGGACCAGTGCTAACTCATTTCTATCAAATATAAATCCCTTCACAACGGGGGCGCAGGGAAGAGAAGGTCTGCAGCCATCGAAGGCCTTTGCTGTTACGCCCCCTGTTGAGCGATGGAGGCAAATAGCAAATGAGGCACTTCGTGAAGGGAATTATGAAACGGCAGCAGAGTTAACACAAGCTTTTCCGGTAGTATACTCGCCAACAGATGCACGGGGTAATGTGACCGTTAATATGACAAATTTAGATTGGAAACTATTAACTCAATTGCGATCTACCGTAAATGATTCTGGTTTAAAGGGGGAACCTACTCGGCAAATGTTAGATTATATTTGGGGAACTAATATATTGCTCCCCGGGGACATACGTGGTATAATGAAGCTGATCCTAACACAACATCAACAGCTTCTTTTTAATGCGCATTGGCAAAGTGTTTGTCAAGAGGCAGTAGCTGTGATAAGGGCACCTGGAGATCCGTTGTATGGTGTCACGTTGGAGGAATTGATGGGACTCGGACCATATTATAGATTAGAGACACAAGCGTTGCTGGGTCCAGACAAAGCTAAAGAATCAATGAGATTGGCTCGAAGAGCCTTGGACCAAATTAGAGAGCCAGGGGGGATACCATCCTATATGGGCATCAAGCAAGGAAGGGAGGAACCATTTGGGTTGTTTATTGATCGAGTAGCAAACGCAATACAAGCGGCTGGGGTACCTGATTATCTAAAGGGCACTATTCTAAAGCAGTGTGCAATTCAAAACTGCAACCCTTCAACTCGTAGTATATTAGCTACGTTACCGGGAACTTGGACAATCGAGGAAGGGTTGGAAAGAATGGCTCAGGTACCAGTAGGCCCACAGGCTATGTTAGTAGAGGCAGTAAAACAATTAGGTGACAGCATGCGAGAACAGGCACAGGCTGTGAAAGAGCATGTTCAGTCTACACAGAGTCAGGTCCTTGCAGCTCTTGCTCCTTTGCAAACCGCCGGTGGTCCAGTACCACCCCCTAGTAACCAATTACCACACCGCTGCCGATGTTATCGTTGTGGTGCTTTTGGACACGTGAGACGACACTGCAAAGCTGGGGCAGTATGGTGCTCAAATTGTCAGTCGAACAATCACAAGGAAGCGGCATGTCGACGCAACGTGCTGGGAAACGGCCGGAACAGCGGCAAGAGTCGCAAACGCCTCCCGTGGCCGCTCCACTCCCGGCCCCGACCCCGGCACCGGCCGGGGCAGCACGGCCGTGGGCGGCCACAGGGCCGGTCTCGGTCCCTGTGCCCGAAGTTTCCCAAGCCCGCCCCGCCGAGGCGGAGGCGGAGGATGCAGCAGGACGGCGCGGAGCGGGGCGGCTTCCCGTGGCCGGAGCCGCTGCCCGTGGGCGGCCCGGTGCTGCCGTTCCGCCGCCCGCGCCGCGGGGAGCGCGGACGGTTCGACTGCGGCGCACGTGTCAGGGCGAAGTTCAGCAGGATGGTGGAGGCCGTGGACAAGACGAAGGAGAAGCGGCTCGACAGGCTGACCGGGGAGCTGGCCCAGAAGACGGCGGAGCTGCTGGAGGTGCGGGAGGCCTTTGTGCAGCTCTCGCAGAAGCAGCAGGAGGTGCAGCGGAGGGAGCAGGTGCTCAGCAGGCAGGTGGACATGGCAGTGGAGATGATCGCGGCCTTAAAGCAGCGCCTCAGCAAGTTCGAGGAGGAGACAGAAAAAGAATTGCAGGGAAAAGCCAGGCTCCAGCACTTCATTGAGAACCTGCTGCAGCGCATGGACCTAGCAGAGAGGCAGCTAGAGTATTACCAAAACCAGCAGATCGCCTGCAGCTGTATAGCAGATGTTACATGCTCTTTCCTAACTAGTAATCATGTGTCTCATCCATTTGTGGTGAATGGTCAGTGGCAAAAAGAAAAGGGGGAGAGTAAGGGGCGGCAAAGACAGAAACGGTACCAGGAGGATGCCACTGACACTGACGGCACGGGTAATAGCGGTAGTATAAGTGACACAGGTGCGGGGCGGCAGGCACCAGTGTCCTGGAAATGTGATGGTGAAAAGGACTGTGACAGTGCAGAAGATGAAGAGAATTGCGGCATTGTGACTTGTAGTGCAGCAGAATTTACATGCAGTAGTGGGCAATGTATTTCCAAAAGCTTTGTCTGCAATGGTCAAGGTGACTGCTCCGACCACTCGGATGTATCTTTGGAGCAGTGTGGCCGCCAGCCTGCACCTCTGGTGAAGTGTTACGTGAGTGAGGTGCAGTGCGGCTCAGGTGAAAAAGACTATGACAGAGATCCTGATTGCAAGGATGGAAGTGATGAAATTAACTGCCCTTCTCAGACTTGCAGGCCAGACCAGTTCAGATGTGAAGATGGGAACTGTGTTTATAGGAGTAGGCAGTGCAGTGGTGTGAGAGACTGTCTGGATGGCACTGATGAAGCAAACTGTAACAATGTTATTCAGTGCTCTGGACCTGGCAAATTCAAGTGCAGAAGTGGAGAATGCATAGATATCAATAAAGTGTGTAACCAGCAGAGAGACTGCAAGGACTGGGGTGATGAGCCCCTGAAGGAATGCAACATAAATGAATGTGACTGTCCAGCTGGGTTTGAGTTTGTAGACAAGAGAAACTGTGGAGATTTTGATAAATGTCAAAACCCTGGTATCTGTAGTCAAATATGTATCAACCTGAAAGGTGGCTACAAATGTGAACGTAGCCCTGGATATCAGATGATTCCTGCTACAGGAACCTGGAAAAGGCCATACCTGTACAAAAGTACAAAGAACACCTGTGATTACAATGACGCTGCTAAGCAGGGTTTAGGGGTTCATAGCATGGAGATGATGAGGAACCACCCGCAACACGTCATTACATTAAGTCTGAAAATGATAATAAATGTATTATGAGAGTACTATACCGAGATATGAAAACGGGACAATGGCTGGGGCCTGCTGACGTGATTTATATGGGGCGAGGTTATGTGTGTATCTCTTCCCCTACAGGGCCAACCTGGGTGCCTAGTCGGTGTGTTAAACCAGCCATTGAAGAAAAGTCATCAAGTACGAATAACAGCAACCATGGCTGATCTAACGGCACAAGGGATTCTGGTTGCATTATCTTTGACAATGACGGCTGGCTGCGTCTGATCCTTTTGTTGATGAGTTGATTATGTTTGAAATGGTTAAGGGATCATACGCAAAAAATTGTAGTACAAGATAGTTGGTTTGAAGGTTGGTTTAAATCTGTTTTTGGGAACATGGGTGGATGGTTTTTTCTTCGTCAAAGAGGAACTTCGTTTTCTGCTTATAGTTATATTGATTATAGTTGCTGCAAAATAAAAACGGGGGAATTGTGGAGGAATCGTTAAGTGAGGCGGGACATGTGAATGTTGAGCAGTTGGGAGACAATGGGCTGGTGAAGCACCGTACTCAACTCACATGAGCCTTGGCACGTACACCGCTGGCTGAGAGCCAATCAGGCTCAAGGACACGATGCCCTTGGGCCATCGGGGAAAGTCCCTAAGGTGGGACAAGTAGCCAAAAGAAGGAGGACCAGACTGAAAAGCCCGGGAAGTGTTAACCAATCCTGAGCTTAGTTTCTGCAATATGTATGAGTTGATTATGTTCAAACTAGATAAAAGACGACTGAGCTATCCATTAAAGTTGAAGTTCACTGTTCACTCATATTGATGTGCTGGGTCTTCCTTCCGTCGGCAACATGGGTGCAGATCTGTTTCAGGTCTTGTGCATCATATTCGGTTCGAGATCGCGTCTGTTTCCATCCTCACTCTTGCAGAAGTCATCTGGGCCGCATCAGGAGCTCTTCCTTAGGAAATCAATTCCCAAGCGTCTTCTTAGGGGGTTTTCAGTCCCCATCCTTCTGGTCTCTTGTCTCGAAGGCAGGCTTTTTAGGCCTCCATCATCCCAGTTCTGGCAGTTGCTTCCAGTCGCGTGTCGTGACATTTGAGTCTCTCCTGGGGTCTGGTGCAGAGCACCTGTTCTGACTTGCTGTTGCTGTAGGGCTTTCTTTTTGGGGGTCACTTTTTCTTGTGCCTTGTGTTGTGTGTTTTGTTTGTAGTGTTTGTGGCGTGCCTGTGTGTGTGTACGTGTTTGGTCTGGAGCTGTCCTGCCTGGCAGTTAGTGATGACAGGTAACGTGGCAGTGCATGGGTGTACTAATACATTGTCTGGACTGTTTTGGTAAAGATATCCAGTCTGCCTCTGGGCACGTACTGAAGGGCAGCTGGCACAGTCATCTCTGTGGTGTTTGGCAGACTGGAGGGGGGAGAGTTGAGCTGCTTGCGAGCAACTGCTCGCATAGCACTTGAACGGTGTGCTTGAGGAGGTCTGTCGAATCTTGAAAGCTTACAGATATGGGGTTTTGAATTTTTTATTTTTATTTCTTTCCTGTCCCCAGTAGAGCGTAAACCTTTGGAGGAACCTGTCACAGGAAAGAGCTCCTTCTGGAACTGTTCAGCACTCGGTAGGCAACTCGGTGACTGGCTTGATCTACTTCTGAGGTGCTGAGGCAAGGGGGCTGCTGTTTTGAAACGATAGTATTGTAAATGGGGTCCCTTTTGTGTTGTTGAGGGATGGGTGCTAATGCTGGCAGCTGAATGATTGATTCTCTTGTGACTGTTTTCATTTGTTAAAGCTGAAACACAGTGTACGACACGGGACTTGACGACCAGAGCTGCTTTTGGCAAGGTGAGTGATGAACAGCTATAGAAGGTACTTTAGGGGTGCAGTTGTCACTGCAGTTACTGAACTACACCAAGTACGGTAAAAACCCTGTTTATATTTCAGGGGTGTTGTAGCTGGCCTAAGAGAGCAGATGGAAGCGTCTGCCTCGAGGGGAGGGGAGGGCACGGAGGTAAGGCAGCAGCTGAGAGTAACTGTCCCAGCTGTGCTGTGGCTTTGGATGCTGCTTCAGCCTATGCTTTTCTTTTTGTTTCACATTTGTCTCACACAGGCTGAGTGGGGCCAAGCTGCACTCTGAAGAGCAGCACGAGAAGGGCAGGCTGGTTGTGAGCTGGATTGGAGCAGAACTGCCAAGTAGCACGAGGTGAGTGCGAAGGGTATCCATCTTGCTTTGCAGGTGCCATGGCAGGCTCTCCACAGAAGCGGTTGAGGATTTGAGAAGAGGTTGCAGATGATCAAGGAGCGACACGTGCAGGGATGGCTTGAAAAGGGTATGTCTGCTTTCTCTTCTGTTTATCAGGTGTCCCAGGCAATGTGGGCTGTGGTGTTAGTCTTTAGAATCGGAACAAAGCAGGTGCTGAAATGCTGTGTCTGTTTTTTTTTGTGTTGGGGTTGCACCTTGGTGAGTGTAGGGATGGGTTTTAAGTGGGTGCAGCGGAGGGCCTGGCCCCAGTGTCCTGTAGTGTGTTTTGACCCATCAGCATAGCCTTTTGGTTCTCAGGTAGCCTACTGAAGTAAGTGATTTTTCCTGCGAGTGGAATGGAATTGATTTTTTTTTTTTTTGGCGTGCAATCAGTTCTGCTCCTAGATTTTTCTTTTTATGTAAATAAAAGATCGAGCTAATTCCAGATGGAAAAAAAAAAAATCAGTTACTTTCTTGGTCAGTTTGTCCTTTTAATATTCAAAGCTGCAGCAAAAGCATGGGGATTTTTGTTTCTAGAAACACCCTAGCTCTCCTGTCTGCACTCTGCGTGCTGTTGAGCTAAGCCATATAAATGAATAAAGAAACCACAGCTACTGCTCCTTTCTGATTTTTTTTTTTTTTTTTTGTGCTTTCCCCCTTGCACTTTCCCAGGTGATTAGCTTCAGGTTCCAGGTGGGACCTAGTGGTAACTGAGTTGCAGGTATTCCATGACAGAGCTCCTTCTGCCTGGGCTGCTTTTTGGGGTAAGCGCTTTGTTTTTCCTTCAGTCAGTTGCAGGGTTCTTTAGGTGGGTCAGAGTCTATGGACTGATGCGTTTTCCAGTAGAAACCGGTACGCATATCTTTTTGAGTTGGTAACTGGTAGGATCTGTCACTGTAAAGCAATCTAGTAGTAGGTGCCTGTATTGCACGCAGCTCTTCCTCAGGTGAGTAGTTATGGCAGTTTTACGGATGGTATGGTGATGTTACTTTGTGTGTTTGCTTTGTGGTTCTGGGTCCATTCTGATTTTTGCAGAATTACGGGGCTTTTTGTGATTCTTTGCCTGTATGTCAAATATTATCAAAGTTACAACCTTGCTGTCAAAGTGATGGAGCAGGGTTTAGTTGAAATGTATCATGGAAGCTCCCTGTGTGAGCATGTGTCTGAAAATGGCAGCAGTGGGCACGTAAGGGGTAGTCTGTTTCAAGTTTAGGGACAGCTTGTTATATTTCTGGAGCTTTTGCCTGTGTGTTTTCTGTCTGTCGAGTCTTTAGACCATAAAGCCTTCTAGGCTTTATGTCCTTGAATTTACGTATTAGAAGTACGTTTATGAGGGGTTGCCAGGTACGTTGTTTTTGGGAAACTGTGGGGTATGGTTCCTTGAGTGCATAAGTGCAGTAGTGCCAAGAGAGTGAGCAGGGCCACCTTCTTCATCTCTGCAGAATAAGTCTGTTCGGGCACACTTCTCAGGCAAATGTAGTGAGCAGATGAGGGAAAGGAGCTGGGAACAGAGAGGTATTTCACAGTAGCATGTTGCATCAGTAGTAGTCAGCGTTGCGGAGGAGGTGGGTGTCAGGGCTGGCATGCTAGTGAATGCTGGTTCTCTGTTTTTGCAAGTGATGATGAACCTGTTTGACGTAATTCCATTTGAAAAAGTTCCAGTTACTGGCCTGGTCGTGTCGTCCTTTCAATGTTAAAAGCAGCAGCAAAAGCATGGGGATTGTTGCTTCTAGAAACACCACAGGTCACCTGTCTGCTCTCTGCATGTTTTTCAAGTAAAGCAGATCTTTAAAAAACAAACAAACAAACAACAAACAAACAAAGAAAAAAACAAACAACAAAAAAAACAAAATAATAAAAAACAGCTGCTGCTGCTCCTGCTTTGTTTCTACTTCCTTGTGCTTTGCCCCTCCCCTTTTCCAGGTGATTGGGTTTGGGTGCTGGGCGGGGCCGAATGGTATATGAGCCCCAGGCATGCTATCAGAGAGCTCCTTCTGCCTGGGCTGCTTTTTGGGGTAAGCGCTTTGTTTTTCCTTCAGTCAGTTGCAGGGTTCTCTAGGCAGGCCGGAGTTTATAGATTTCTAGAATTTTTAAGTGCTTGGAATTCACTTAGGAGAGGGATGTTTAATAGAGGTTTCTGGCTCACTGTTTTTTGGGATGGTGGGATACTCCTCTGTTTTTGAGCTATATTTTAATCTCTAAATGTATAAACCAGCAGTAGGTAAACATTAGGAGGAACCGGTCAAAGGTAACAGCGCTTTCTGGAACCGTCAAGTTCTTGTTCGGCAACGTAGTGACTGGTTTGATCTACTTCACAGATGGAGAGGCAAGTGGACTGCTCTCTTTGAAATAATAAAATTGAAAACATAAAGTTTGTCAAAGATGGCAGTGCATGTTTGCAGTCTGTTTATTGCTTTTGCCAGTGGTAGATAACATTTATAAGGAATCGGTCAAAGGAAAGAGCGCCTTCTGGAACTGTGAAGCTCTGTGTTGGCAACTCGGTGACTGGCTGGACCTACTGTCCATCTCCAGAGGGAAGCGGACTGCTGTTTTGAAATTAAAAAATACTAATAAAAAAAATAAAAATATGGTGCTGCTCTATGGCGCCCGGAGGACTGCCACTCTGCATGGCAGTTAAAAAGAATGTGGTTTGGAGATGGAGAGCCAGAGAGATGAAGCAGCTGGGAAGAGAGACACAAGTATTGCAGTAGGTAGGCTGTGGTTATGAGGTGCCTCAGGATGTGCTTTTTTTCTTGTTTCCGCCCTTCCCTCGTGCAGCCTTGGAGAGATGAAGTCCCCATGGTGTGGAGTGGTGCAAAAAGGTAAGAGGGTTGTCAGCCCGGTCAGTTTTCTTCACCAATGCTAAGGCAAGTCTTTGAAGAGAAACAGCCTGGTTGCTTGTGCTGCACCCTGTTGAACTAAGCCAGACCAAAACCAGGGCTGCCGTTCCTCCTGCTCTCTTTACCTCTTCTCATCTTGCAAAGGAATGGTCCAGCAATTCGGGTTAATAGGGGACAAGAGAACAAAGGGGTTTCAGAATAACTGCTAACTGTTATGACTATTGCATGGGGCACTATGCAAGTCTCTGACATCCAGCCAAGATGGACAAAGGAGAAGGACAAGGGAAAAGCCTGGGAGGAAGACTATGAGCCTTCAGTACGAGAGACCCGCAGAGGGACCACCAGAGACTGATAACACATGCGTCAGTGGGCGGGTTCGGATTCCAGGAACTAGTTATAATAACCCTGCCTTTTCTAGAAGTAGTAATGAATATGTATTAGCCTAGGAGCATAAAAACCAGCCGCCTGCTGTGACTTGTGTGCGTCTCGGTGGAGCAGAGACTCCCGGCGCACCCAGTGCTGTTTGCTTACCTCTATTCATTTAATAAATTGTAAACTTTGATTGTAATCCTATTTGGGACTTAGTCATTTATTACAACAGACAACCTTGTAAAATGCAGACAACCAGAATCCTTACAACAATTAAGTGGAAATCACGGTGTAAGAAACATTACCACCTCAAAGAGTAAAAGCCTCGAAAGAAATGTGACTTGTAACAGGCCAGCAGCTGTGTGTTTTTGGTGAAGCACCAGATAGAGTATGAACCTGGATTGCACAGTTAATGGGGAAACGGGAGGGTCCTGGTCCTTGGGAGGGGAAAAAAAAAAGTATATAAACTGTGTATGGAATCGGTAGGTGCCCTCCTGCTCGCGGGACACCCGCCATTGTAATCTCAAATAAAAATGCTGCTGTACTGAGATCCTCTCCTGAGCCTATGTTATTTCCCAAAGATTGATTCACGGTTTTAAGGTTTCAGGGATAGGGCCCTAGGGTTGGGTTTCAGGGTAAGCGTTCTCAGGGTTTATGTTTAGGATTTTAAGGTTTTTAGTTTTAGGGTTGGAGTTTTAACGGTTAGGATTTTAGGGATTTGAGGGTTAGGGTTTTAAGGGTTTCAGGGTTAGCGTGTTAGGGTTTTAGAGTTTTTTGGGTTGTAGTGTTGATAGTTTTTTTAGGGTTAGGTTCTTAGGGTTTTATTTTTGGACGGTTATTTACGGTTAGGGTTTTAAGATCTTATTATTTTTTTTTTTCAGGTTAGGTTCTCCTGGGTTAGGGTTTTGAGCGTCTTAATATTTTGGGTTGGGTTTGGGATTTGAGCGTCCTATTTTGGGGGGGTTTGGGATTTGAGCGTCTTAATTTTGTGGGCTTGGGCGCTGTGAGCGTCTTAAGTGTTTGGGTTAGGGCTTTTAGGCATAGGTCTTCAGGGGTTTAGTGTGGTGGATAGTTTGGGTTAGGTCTGTAGGGGTTTCGAGGATTTTTAGGGTTAGGGCTTGCGGCTTTTTTGTGTGAGGGCGGTAAGGGCTAGGGTTCCAGGGAGTGCTGTTAAATGTAGTTCTCGACGACTCGGCCTCTGATTGGCCGTGCCGGCTGTGCAGGGAATGCTGGTAGGTGTAGTTTTCCGGCACAAGGCTTTCCGGTAGGCCGCGTTGAGTGCCCAGAGCATGCCGGGAAATGTAGTTCTGGGACTCCGGACTTCCGGGAGGCCATGTTGGGTGCCCAGAGCACACCGGGAAATGCAGTTCTCGGGGACTAGGGCTGGGGCTAGGGTTAGAGTTTAGGGTGAGGGTTGGGGTTAGGGTTAGGGCTAGTGAATGCTGGTTCTCTGTGTTTGCAGATGACGGTGAGCGTGTTTAAACTAATTCCAGTTGAAGAAGTTTCAGTTACTTGCTTGGTGACATTATCAGTTCAACATTAAAAGCTGCAGCAAAAGCAAAAGGGGAGTTTTGCTTGTAGAAACACCACAGGTCTCTTGTCTGCTCTCGGAATGTTTTTGAGATAAACCAGATTTTAAAAAACAAAGGGAAAAAAAAAAACCACAGCTGCTTCTTTTGCTCTCTTCCTACTTTCTTGTGCTTTGCCCCTCCCCTTTCCCAGGTGATTGGGTTTGGGTGCTGGGCGGGGCCGAATGGTATATGAGCCCCAGGCATGCTATCAGAGAGCTCCTTCTGCTTGGGCTGCTCTTTGGGGTAAGTGCTTTGTTTTTCCTTCAGTCAGTTGCAGGGTTCTCTAGGCAGACTGGAGCCTATGGATTTCTGGATTTTAAGTGCTTGGAATTCACTCAGTAGCGGGATGTTTAGTAGGGGCTGCTGGCTCACTGTTTTTTTGGGATGGTGGGATACTCTTCTGTTTTTGAGCTATATTTTAGTCTCTAGATGTATAAACCCACTTGTGTAACTCTCCAGAGGACTAAAACCAGCTTGATTGAATGCTACATATGGCTTGGCAGCGTAGATGCAGCATTACCAAGAGACTGAGCAGGGTTGTATCAGAGTCACCTCTTTCATCTGCAAAGGGTAAGTTTGATTACCCCTGCCGGGGCTGCTGTGTGTGCATGTCTTTTTGGCATTTGTGGAGCTCAGTTGTTTTTCTTTGTGTGTGTGCATGTTTTTATTTATTTATTTATTTATTTTTATTTTTGAGGGTCAAACAGTGTGTTTGCTGAGCGTGGTTAGAATGAGGAGGTGGGGAGCTGCTCAGGACTGGAAGGTTTGGTTTCTAGGAGTATGCGGCATCCTTCCTGTGCGACGTGACTAATTGTTGGGCTGGAACGTTCCAGCTTTTGTGTGTGTTGGGCAATGTAGCTTGTGTAGTGTGTGTCGTGTGGTCTAGGCAGAGTTTGCTGTGGTGCAGTGGGCGAAGAATCTCAGGTAGAGCTGGTGAGCAGCTGAAGTACCAGAGCTGGGAAGAGAGAGGTCGTGCAGCAGGTACGCTGTGGCTGTGAGGTGCCTCAGACTGTGCTTTTCTGTCTTTTTTTTTGTTTTGTTTTGTTGTTTTTTTGCAGGTGCTTTGTGCGGTCGTGGACAGGAAAGGGAAATCCTCGTGTCGCGGAGCAGTGAGGGAAGGTGGGTGTTGTCAGCCTGGTCATCCCTTATCTGAAGCGAAGGGAAGACGCTCAGGTGTTTCCCTGTGAGGTTCCGAAGTGAGACTGTTTGGGATAGAGGAGCAGTGTGGCAGGTGGGTGCTTGCAAGCACAGTGGTTCTTTTGTCCTTTTGTGTTCCCAGGTGGCGTGGGTGATGCTGGCCGCTCCTTTCAAGCTTGGACCTAATTTGCAGGTCCAGAGGCAAGTGGAGTGCTGTTTTGAAAGGATAAAAGTAAAGCTGGGGTCGCTTATGTTGTTGAGGGATGGGTGCTACTGCTGGCAGCTGAATGTTTATCTTCTGCCTGTGTTTTGCCTTTCATTAGGCTGAAGTGCAGTGCAGGATGTCTCAACCAGCTGCCTCTGCAGTGACTCTGGTGCGTGATGAGCAGAGGTAGCTGTTAATTTTGGGGGTGTGGTTGTCACTGAAGTTATTTTCCTACATCCAATAGAGTAAAATTCCAGTTTGCCTTTTAGAGGTGCTATAAGTGGGTAAAGAGAAGAGATGGAAGCATGTGCCGCGTGGGGCAGGCAAGCGGCTGAGGTACAGGAGGGGATGAGAGTATGTGACTTTTTCCTGGGGGTGGAATGGAATTGATTGTTTTGGTGTATAGTCTGTTTTGCTCCGAGATCTTTCATTCATGGTAAATAAAAGTTTGAGCCAATTCCAGTTGGGAATGTTCCAGTTACGACCCAGCGAGTACTGTCCTTTTAATGTTAAAAAAAAATGCGGCAAAAGCATGGGTGCAGATCTGTTTCAGGTCTTGTGCATCATATTCGGTTCGAGATCGCGTCTGTTTCCATCCTCACTCTTGCAGAAGTCATCTGGGCCGCATCAGGAGCTCTTCCTTAGGAAATCAATTCCCAAGCGTCTTCTTAGGGGGTTTTCAGTCCCCATCCTTCTGGTCTCTTGTCTCGAAGGCAGGCTTTTTAGGCCTCCATCATCCCAGTTCTGGCAGTTGCTTCCAGTCGCGTGTCGTGACATTTGAGTCTCTCCTGGGGTCTGGTGCAGAGCACCTGTTCTGACTTGCTGTTGCTGTAGGGCTTTCTTTTTGGGGGTCACTTTTTCTTGTGCCTTGTGTTGTGTGTTTTGTTTGTAGTGTTTGTGGCGTGCCTGTGTGTGTGTACGTGTTTGGTCTGGAGCTGTCCTGCCTGGCAGTTAGTGATGACAGGTAACGTGGCAGTGCATGGGTGTACTAATACATTGTCTGGACTGTTTTGGTAAAGATATCCAGTCTGCCTCTGGGCACGTACTGAAGGGCAGCTGGCACAGTCATCTCTGTGGTGTTTGGCAGACTGGAGGGGGGAGAGTTGAGCTGCTTGCGAGCAACTGCTCGCATAGCACTTGAACGGTGTGCTTGAGGAGGTCTGTCGAATCTTGAAAGCTTACAGATATGGGGTTTTGAATTTTTTATTTTTATTTCTTTCCTGTCCCCAGTAGAGCGTAAACCTTTGGAGGAACCTGTCACAGGAAAGAGCTCCTTCTGGAACTGTTCAGCACTCGGTAGGCAACTCGGTGACTGGCTTGATCTACTTCTGAGGTGCTGAGGCAAGGGGGCTGCTGTTTTGAAACGATAGTATTGTAAATGGGGTCCCTTTTGTGTTGTTGAGGGATGGGTGCTAATGCTGGCAGCTGAATGATTGATTCTCTTGTGACTGTTTTCATTTGTTAAAGCTGAAACACAGTGTACGACACGGGACTTGACGACCAGAGCTGCTTTTGGCAAGGTGAGTGATGAACAGCTATAGAAGGTACTTTAGGGGTGCAGTTGTCACTGCAGTTACTGAACTACACCAAGTACGGTAAAAACCCTGTTTATATTTCAGGGGTGTTGTAGCTGGCCTAAGAGAGCAGATGGAAGCGTCTGCCTCGAGGGGAGGGGAGGGCACGGAGGTAAGGCAGCAGCTGAGAGTAACTGTCCCAGCTGTGCTGTGGCTTTGGATGCTGCTTCAGCCTATGCTTTTCTTTTTGTTTCACATTTGTCTCACACAGGCTGAGTGGGGCCAAGCTGCACTCTGAAGAGCAGCACGAGAAGGGCAGGCTGGTTGTGAGCTGGATTGGAGCAGAACTGCCAAGTAGCACGAGGTGAGTGCGAAGGGTATCCATCTTGCTTTGCAGGTGCCATGGCAGGCTCTCCACAGAAGCGGTTGAGGATTTGAGAAGAGGTTGCAGATGATCAAGGAGCGACACGTGCAGGGATGGCTTGAAAAGGGTATGTCTGCTTTCTCTTCTGTTTATCAGGTGTCCCAGGCAATGTGGGCTGTGGTGTTAGTCTTTAGAATCGGAACAAAGCAGGTGCTGAAATGCTGTGTCTGTTTTTTTTTGTGTTGGGGTTGCACCTTGGTGAGTGTAGGGATGGGTTTTAAGTGGGTGCAGCGGAGGGCCTGGCCCCAGTGTCCTGTAGTGTGTTTTGACCCATCAGCATAGCCTTTTGGTTCTCAGGTAGCCTACTGAAGTAAGTGATTTTTCCTGCGAGTGGAATGGAATTGATTTTTTTTTTTTTTGGCGTGCAATCAGTTCTGCTCCTAGATTTTTCTTTTTATGTAAATAAAAGATCGAGCTAATTCCAGATGGAAAAAAAAAAAATCAGTTACTTTCTTGGTCAGTTTGTCCTTTTAATATTCAAAGCTGCAGCAAAAGCATGGGGATTTTTGTTTCTAGAAACACCCTAGCTCTCCTGTCTGCACTCTGCGTGCTGTTGAGCTAAGCCATATAAATGAATAAAGAAACCACAGCTACTGCTCCTTTCTGATTTTTTTTTTTTTTTTTTGTGCTTTCCCCCTTGCACTTTCCCAGGTGATTAGCTTCAGGTTCCAGGTGGGACCTAGTGGTAACTGAGTTGCAGGTATTCCATGACAGAGCTCCTTCTGCCTGGGCTGCTTTTTGGGGTAAGCGCTTTGTTTTTCCTTCAGTCAGTTGCAGGGTTCTTTAGGTGGGTCAGAGTCTATGGACTGATGCGTTTTCCAGTAGAAACCGGTACGCATATCTTTTTGAGTTGGTAACTGGTAGGATCTGTCACTGTAAAGCAATCTAGTAGTAGGTGCCTGTATTGCACGCAGCTCTTCCTCAGGTGAGTAGTTATGGCAGTTTTACGGATGGTATGGTGATGTTACTTTGTGTGTTTGCTTTGTGGTTCTGGGTCCATTCTGATTTTTGCAGAATTACGGGGCTTTTTGTGATTCTTTGCCTGTATGTCAAATATTATCAAAGTTACAACCTTGCTGTCAAAGTGATGGAGCAGGGTTTAGTTGAAATGTATCATGGAAGCTCCCTGTGTGAGCATGTGTCTGAAAATGGCAGCAGTGGGCACGTAAGGGGTAGTCTGTTTCAAGTTTAGGGACAGCTTGTTATATTTCTGGAGCTTTTGCCTGTGTGTTTTCTGTCTGTCGAGTCTTTAGACCATAAAGCCTTCTAGGCTTTATGTCCTTGAATTTACGTATTAGAAGTACGTTTATGAGGGGTTGCCAGGTACGTTGTTTTTGGGAAACTGTGGGGTATGGTTCCTTGAGTGCATAAGTGCAGTAGTGCCAAGAGAGTGAGCAGGGCCACCTTCTTCATCTCTGCAGAATAAGTCTGTTCGGGCACACTTCTCAGGCAAATGTAGTGAGCAGATGAGGGAAAGGAGCTGGGAACAGAGAGGTATTTCACAGTAGCATGTTGCATCAGTAGTAGTCAGCGTTGCGGAGGAGGTGGGTGTCAGGGCTGGCATGCTAGTGAATGCTGGTTCTCTGTTTTTGCAAGTGATGATGAACCTGTTTGACGTAATTCCATTTGAAAAAGTTCCAGTTACTGGCCTGGTCGTGTCGTCCTTTCAATGTTAAAAGCAGCAGCAAAAGCATGGGGATTGTTGCTTCTAGAAACACCACAGGTCACCTGTCTGCTCTCTGCATGTTTTTCAAGTAAAGCAGATCTTTAAAAACAAACAAACAAACAACAAACAAACAAAGAAACAAAAAAAAAAAAAAAAAAAAAAACAAAATAATAAAAAACAGCTGCTGCTGCTCCTGCTTTGTTTCTACTTCCTTGTGCTTTGCCCCTCCCCTTTTCCAGGTGATTGGGTTTGGGTGCTGGGCGGGGCCGAATGGTATATGAGCCCCAGGCATGCTATCAGAGAGCTCCTTCTGCCTGGGCTGCTCCTTGAGGTAAGCGCTTTGTTTTTCCTTCAGTCAGTTGCAGGGTTCTCTAGGCAGGCCGGAGTTTATAGATTTCTAGAATTTTTAAGTGCTTGGAATTCACTTAGGAGAGGGATGTTTAATAGAGGTTTCTGGCTCACTGTTTTTTGGGATGGTGGGATACTCCTCTGTTTTTGAGCTATATTTTAATCTCTAAATGTATAAACCAGCAGTAGGTAAACATTAGGAGGAACCGGTCAAAGGTAACAGCGCTTTCTGGAACCGTCAAGTTCTTGTTCGGCAACGTAGTGACTGGTTTGATCTACTTCACAGATGGAGAGGCAAGTGGACTGCTCTCTTTGAAATAATAAAATTGAAAACATAAAGTTTGTCAAAGATGGCAGTGCGTGTTTGCAGTCTGTTTATTGCTTTTGCCAGTGGTAGATAACATTTATAAGGAATCGGTCAAAGGAAAGAGCGCCTTCTGGAACTGTGAAGCTCTGTGTTGGCAACTCGGTGACTGGCTGGACCTACTGTCCATCTCCAGAGGGAAGCGGACTGCTGTTTTGAAATTAAAAAATACTAATAAAAAAAATAAAAATATGGTGCTGCTCTATGGCGCCCGGAGGACTGCCACTCTGCATGGCAGTTAAAAAGAATGTGGTTTGGAGATGGAGAGCCAGAGAGATGAAGCAGCTGGGAAGAGAGACACAAGTATTGCAGTAGGTAGGCTGTGGTTATGAGGTGCCTCAGGATGTGCTTTTTTTCTTGTTTCCGCCCTTCCCTCGTGCAGCCTTGGAGAGATGAAGTCCCCATGGTGTGGAGTGGTGCAAAAAGGTAAGAGGGTTGTCAGCCCGGTCAGTTTTCTTCACCAATGCTAAGGCAAGTCTTTGAAGAGAAACAGCCTGGTTGCTTGTGCTGCACCCTGTTGAACTAAGCCAGACCAAAACCAGGGCTGCCGTTCCTCCTGCTCTCTTTACCTCTTCTCATCTTGCAAAGGAATGGTCCAGCAATTCGGGTTAATAGGGGACAAGAGAACAAAGGGGTTTCAGAATAACTGCTAACTGTTATGACTATTGCATGGGGCACTATGCAAGTCTCTGACATCCAGCCAAGATGGACAAAGGAGAAGGACAAGGGAAAAGCCTGGGAGGAAGACTATGAGCCTTCAGTACGAGAGACCCGCAGAGGGACCACCAGAGACTGATAACACATGCGTCAGTGGGCGGGTTCGGATTCCAGGAACTAGTTATAATAACCCTGCCTTTTCTAGAAGTAGTAATGAATATGTATTAGCCTAGGAGCATAAAAACCAGCCGCCTGCTGTGACTTGTGTGCGTCTCGGTGGAGCAGAGACTCCCGGCGCACCCAGTGCTGTTTGCTTACCTCTATTCATTTAATAAATTGTAAACTTTGATTGTAATCCTATTTGGGACTTAGTCATTTATTACAACAGACAACCTTGTAAAATGCAGACAACCAGAATCCTTACAACAATTAAGTGGAAATCACGGTGTAAGAAACATTACCACCTCAAAGAGTAAAAGCCTCGAAAGAAATGTGACTTGTAACAGGCCAGCAGCTGTGTGTTTTCGGTGAAGCACCAGATAGAGTATGAACCTGGATTGCACAGTTAATGGGGAAACGGGAGGGTCCTGGTCCTTGGGAGGGGAAAAAAAAAAGTATATAAACTGTGTATGGAATCGGTAGGTGCCCTCCTGCTCGCGGGACACCCGCCATTGTAATCTCAAATAAAAATGCTGCTGTACTGAGATCCTCTCCTGAGCCTATGTTATTTCCCAAAGATTGATTCACGGTTTTAAGGTTTCAGGGATAGGGCCCTAGGGTTGGGTTTCAGGGTAAGCGTTCTCAGGGTTTATGTTTAGGATTTTAAGGTTTTTAGTTTTAGGGTTGGAGTTTTAACGGTTAGGATTTTAGGGATTTGAGGGTTAGGGTTTTAAGGGTTTCAGGGTTAGCGTGTTAGGGTTTTAGAGTTTTTTGGGTTGTAGTGTTGATAGTTTTTTTAGGGTTAGGTTCTTAGGGTTTTATTTTTGGACGGTTATTTACGGTTAGGGTTTTAAGATCTTATTATTTATTTTTTCAGGTTAGGTTCTCCTGGGTTAGGGTTTTGAGCGTCTTAATATTTTGGGTTGGGTTTGGGATTTGAGCGTCCTATTTTGGGGGGGTTGGGATTTGAGCGTCTTAATTTTGTGGGCTTGGGCGCTGTGAGCGTCTTAAGTGTTTGGGTTAGGGCTTTTAGGCATAGGTCTTCAGGGGTTTAGTGTGGTGGATAGTTTGGGTTAGGTCTGTAGGGGTTTCGAGGATTTTTAGGGTTAGGGCTTGCGGCTTTTTTGTGTGAGGGCGGTAAGGGCTAGGGTTCCAGGGAGTGCTGTTAAATGTAGTTCTCGACGACTCGGCCTCTGATTGGCCGTGCCGGCTGTGCAGGGAATGCTGGTAGGTGTAGTTTTCCGGCACAAGGCTTTCCGGTAGGCCGCGTTGAGTGCCCAGAGCATGCCGGGAAATGTAGTTCTGGGACTCCGGACTTCCGGGAGGCCATGCAGAGCGCCCAGAGCATACCGGGAAATGCAGTTCTCGGGGACTAGGGCTGGGGTTAGGGTTAGGGCTAGTGAATGCTGGTTCTCTGTGTTTGCAGATGACGGTGAGCGTGTTTAAACTAATTTCAGTTGAAGAAGTGTCAGTTACTTGCTTGGTGACATTATCAGTTCAACATTAAAAGCTGCAGCAAAAGCAAAAGGGGATTTTTGCTTCCAGAAACACCCCAGTTCTCCTGTCTGCACTCTGCATGCTGTTGAGCTAAGCCTTATGAATAAGTAAATAAACCAGAGCTGCTGCTGCTCCTCTTTTTGCTTTTTTGTGCTTTCCCCGCATGCGACCTCTGCCGCCGCCTGCTGGTGGAAAACGAGTACTGCAGGCGGCCGGTGGCCGCGCATGCTCGGTGACGCCCGAGGGCGCCCCTCTGCCGCCACCTGCTGGTGGAAAACGAGTACTGCAGGCGGCCGGGGGGAGCTCATGCCCGGTGACGCCCGAGGGCGCCCCTCTGCCGCCGCCTGCTGGTGGAAAAGAGTACTGCAGGCGGCCAGGGTCCGCGCATGCGCGTTGCTTATTACGTCTTTTTTTTTTTTTGATGTGTAATTTCCTACGCTCCTAGATTTTTCTTCAAATGTAAATGAAAGGTTCTTGCTAATTCCCGTTGAAAATATTTCATTTACTTTCTTGGTTGTATTGTCCTTTCTATGTTCAAAGCTGAGGCAAAAATACGGTAAATTTTGCTTCTAGAAACACCGCAGTTCTTTTGTCTGCACTCCGCATGCTGTAAACTAGGGATAGGTGACAAATAAATAAAAAAATAAATAAAAGAACACAGCTGCTGCTCCTGCTCTCTTTCTTGTTTTTTGCCCCCTTCTCTTTCCCAGGTGATTGGGTTTGGGTGCTGGGCGGGGCCAAATGTTATACGAGCCCTAGGCATTCTATCAGAGAGCTCCTTCTGCGTGGGCTGCTCTTTGGGGTCGGTGCTTTGTTTATTCTTCTGTTAGCTACATGCAGGGTTCTTTTCGTGGGTCAGAGTCTTGTACGATATTTTAGAGGAAACCAATCTAGTAGTACGTGCATTTATTGCATGAAGCTCTTTGGAGGTGATTAATTGTTATAGCACTTTTATGGATAGGAGGTCAATGTTGTTTTCTGTGTTTGCTTTGTTGTTCTAGGTCCCTCATGATTTTTGCAGGGTTATAGGGCAGATGCCACCAGGTCTACCCCTTTTGTTGTTTTTGTTTTGTTTGATTTATTTTTCTTATTTTCTTTTTCGGAAGGGGGTTTGCGATTTGAGCGTCCTATTTTGGGGGGGTTTGGGATTTGAGCATCCTAATTTTGTGGGCTTGGGCGCTGTGAGCGTCTTAAGTGTTTGGGTTAGGGCTTTTAGGCATAGGTCTTCAGGGGTTTAGTGTGGTGGATAGTTTGGGTTAGGTCTGTAGGGGTTTCGAGGATTTTTAGGGTTAGGGCTTGCGGCTTTTTTGTGCAAGGGCGGTAAGGGCTAGGGTTCCAGGGAGTGCTGTTAAATGGAGTTCTCGACGACACGGCCTCTGATTGGCCGTGCCGGCTGTGCAGGGAATGCTGGTAGGTGTAGTTTTCCGGCACAAGGCTTTCCGGTAGGCCGCGTTGAGTGCCCAGAGCATGCCGGGAAATGTAGTTCTGGGACTCCGGACTTCCGGGAGGCCATGTTGGGTGCCCAGAGCACACCGGGAAATGCAGTTCTCGGGGACTAGGGCTGGGGCTAGGGTTAGAGTTTAGGGTGAGGGTTGGGGTTAGGGTTAGGGCTAGTGAATGCTGGTTCTCTGTGTTTGCAGATGACGGTGAGCGTGTTTAAACTAATTCCAGTTGAAGAAGTTTCAGTTACTTGCTTGGTGACATTATCAGTTCAACATTAAAAGCTGCAGCAAAAGCAAAAGGGGAGTTTTGCTTGTAGAAACACCACAGGTCTCTTGTCTGCTCTCGGAATGTTTTTGAGATAAACCAGATTTTAAAAAACAAAGGGAAAAAAAAAAACCACAGCTGCTTCTTTTGCTCTCTTCCTACTTTCTTGTGCTTTGCCCCTCCCCTTTCCCAGGTGATTGGGTTTGGGTGCTGGGCGGGGCCGAATGGTATATGAGCCCCAGGCATGCTATCAGAGAGCTCCTTCTGCTTGGGCTGCTCTTTGGGGTAAGTGCTTTGTTTTTCCTTCAGTCAGTTGCAGGGTTCTCTAGGCAGACTGGAGCCTATGGATTTCTGGATTTTAAGTGCTTGGAATTCACTCAGTAGCGGGATGTTTAGTAGGGGCTGCTGGCTCACTGTTTTTTTTGGGATGGTGGGATACTCTTCTGTTTTTGAGCTATATTTTAGTCTCTAGATGTATAAACCCACTTGTGTAACTCTCCAGAGGACTAAAACCAGCTTGATTGAATGCTACATATGGCTTGGCAGCGTAGATGCAGCATTACCAAGAGACTGAGCAGGGTTGTATCAGAGTCACCTCTTTCATCTGCAAAGGGTAAGTTTGATTACCCCTGCCGGGGCTGCTGTGTGTGCATGTCTTTTTGGCATTTGTGGAGCTCAGTTGTTTTTCTTTGTGTGTGTGCATGTTTTTATTTATTTATTTATTTATTTTTATTTTTGAGGGTCAAACAGTGTGTTTGCTGAGCGTGGTTAGAATGAGGAGGTGGGGAGCTGCTCAGGACTGGAAGGTTTGGTTTCTAGGAGTATGCGGCATCCTTCCTGTGCGACGTGACTAATTGTTGGGCTGGAACGTTCCAGCTTTTGTGTGTGTTGGGCAATGTAGCTTGTGTAGTGTGTGTCGTGTGGTCTAGGCAGAGTTTGCTGTGGTGCAGTGGGCGAAGAATCTCAGGTAGAGCTGGTGAGCAGCTGAAGTACCAGAGCTGGGAAGAGAGAGGTCGTGCAGCAGGTACGCTGTGGCTGTGAGGTGCCTCAGACTGTGCTTTTCTGTCTTTTTTTTTGTTTTGTTTTGTTGTTTTTTTGCAGGTGCTTTGTGCGGTCGTGGACAGGAAAGGGAAATCCTCGTGTCGCGGAGCAGTGAGGGAAGGTGGGTGTTGTCAGCCTGGTCATCCCTTATCTGAAGCGAAGGGAAGACGCTCAGGTGTTTCCCTGTGAGGTTCCGAAGTGAGACTGTTTGGGATAGAGGAGCAGTGTGGCAGGTGGGTGCTTGCAAGCACAGTGGTTCTTTTGTCCTTTTGTGTTCCCAGGTGGCGTGGGTGATGCTGGCCGCTCCTTTCAAGCTTGGACCTAATTTGCAGGTCCAGAGGCGAGTGGAGTGCTGTTTTGAAAGGATAAAAGTGAAGCTGGGGTCGCTTATGTTGTTGAGGGATGGGTGCTACTGCTGGCAGCTGAATGTTTATCTTCTGCCTGTGTTTTGCCTTTCATTAGGCTGAAGTGCAGTGCAGGATGTCTCAACCAGCTGCCTCTGCAGTGACTCTGGTGCGTGATGAGCAGAGGTAGCTGTTAATTTTGGGGGTGTGGTTGTCACTGAAGTTATTTTCCTACATCCAATAGAGTAAAATTCCAGTTTGCCTTTTAGAGGTGCTATAAGTGGGTAAAGAGAAGAGATGGAAGCATGTGCCGCGTGGGGCAGGCAAGCGGCTGAGGTACAGGAGGGGATGAGAGTATGTGACTTTTTCCTGGGGGTGGAATGGAATTGATTGTTTTGGTGTATAGTCTGTTTTGCTCCGAGATCTTTCATTCATGGTAAATAAAAGTTTGAGCCAATTCCAGTTGGGAATGTTCCAGTTACGACCCAGCGAGTACTGTCCTTTTAATGTTAAAAAAAAATGCGGCAAAAGCATGGGTGCAGATCTGTTTCAGGTCTTGTGCATCATATTCGGTTCGAGATCGCGTCTGTTTCCATCCTCACTCTTGCAGAAGTCATCTGGGCCGCATCAGGAGCTCTTCCTTAGGAAATCAATTCCCAAGCGTCTTCTTAGGGGGTTTTCAGTCCCCATCCTTCTGGTCTCTTGTCTCGAAGGCAGGCTTTTTAGGCCTCCATCATCCCAGTTCTGGCAGTTGCTTCCAGTCGCGTGTCGTGACATTTGAGTCTCTCCTGGGGTCTGGTGCAGAGCACCTGTTCTGACTTGCTGTTGCTGTAGGGCTTTCTTTTTGGGGGTCACTTTTTCTTGTGCCTTGTGTTGTGTGTTTTGTTTGTAGTGTTTGTGGCGTGCCTGTGTGTGTGTACGTGTTTGGTCTGGAGCTGTCCTGCCTGGCAGTTAGTGATGACAGGTAACGTGGCAGTGCATGGGTGTACTAATACATTGTCTGGACTGTTTTGGTAAAGATATCCAGTCTGCCTCTGGGCACGTACTGAAGGGCAGCTGGCACAGTCATCTCTGTGGTGTTTGGCAGACTGGAGGGGGGAGAGTTGAGCTGCTTGCGAGCAACTGCTCGCATAGCACTTGAACGGTGTGCTTGAGGAGGTCTGTCGAATCTTGAAAGCTTACAGATATGGGGTTTTGAATTTTTTATTTTTATTTCTTTCCTGTCCCCAGTAGAGCGTAAACCTTTGGAGGAACCTGTCACAGGAAAGAGCTCCTTCTGGAACTGTTCAGCACTCGGTAGGCAACTCGGTGACTGGCTTGATCTACTTCTGAGGTGCTGAGGCAAGGGGGCTGCTGTTTTGAAACGATAGTATTGTAAATGGGGTCCCTTTTGTGTTGTTGAGGGATGGGTGCTAATGCTGGCAGCTGAATGATTGATTCTCTTGTGACTGTTTTCATTTGTTAAAGCTGAAACACAGTGTACGACACGGGACTTGACGACCAGAGCTGCTTTTGGCAAGGTGAGTGATGAACAGCTATAGAAGGTACTTTAGGGGTGCAGTTGTCACTGCAGTTACTGAACTACACCAAGTACGGTAAAAACCCTGTTTATATTTCAGGGGTGTTGTAGCTGGCCTAAGAGAGCAGATGGAAGCGTCTGCCTCGAGGGGAGGGGAGGGCACGGAGGTAAGGCAGCAGCTGAGAGTAACTGTCCCAGCTGTGCTGTGGCTTTGGATGCTGCTTCAGCCTATGCTTTTCTTTTTGTTTCACATTTGTCTCACACAGGCTGAGTGGGGCCAAGCTGCACTCTGAAGAGCAGCACGAGAAGGGCGGGCTGGTTGTGAGCTGGATTGGAGCAGAACTGCCAAGTAGCACGAGGTGAGTGCGAAGGGTATCCATCTTGCTTTGCAGGTGCCATGGCAGGCTCTCCACAGAAGCGGTTGAGGATTTGAGAAGAGGTTGCAGATGATCAAGGAGCGACACGTGCAGGGATGGCTTGAAAAGGGTATGTCTGCTTTCTCTTCTGTTTATCAGGTGTCCCAGGCAATGTGGGCTGTGGTGTTAGTCTTTAGAATCGGAACAAAGCAGGTGCTGAAATGCTGTGTCTGGTTTTTTTTGTGTTGGGGTTGCACCTTGGTGAGTGTAGGGATGGGTTTTAAGTGGGTGCAGCGGAGGGCCTGGCCCCAGTGTCCTGTAGTGTGTTTTGACCCATCAGCATAGCCTTTTGGTTCTCAGGTAGCCTACTGAAGTAAGTGATTTTTCCTGCGAGTGGAATGGAATTGATTTTTTTTTTTTTTGGCGTGCAATCAGTTCTGCTCCTAGATTTTTCTTTTTATGTAAATAAAAGATCGAGCTAATTCCAGATGGAAAAAAAAAATCAGTTACTTTCTTGGTCAGTTTGTCCTTTTAATATTCAAAGCTGCAGCAAAAGCATGGGGATTTTTGTTTCTAGAAACACCCTAGCTCTCCTGTCTGCACTCTGCGTGCTGTTGAGCTAAGCCATATAAACGAATAAAGAAACCACAGCTACTGCTCCTTTCTGATTTTTTTTTTTTTTTTTGTGCTTTCCCCCTTGCACTTTCCCAGGTGATTAGCTTCAGGTTCCAGGTGGGACCTAGTGGTAACTGAGTTGCAGGTATTCCATGACAGAGCTCCTTCTGCCTGGGCTGCTTTTTGGGGTAAGCGCTTTGTTTTTCCTTCAGTCAGTTGCAGGGTTCTTTAGGTGGGTCAGAGTCTATGGACTGATGCGTTTTCCAGTAGAAACCGGTACGCATGTCTTTTTGAGTTGGTAACTGGTAGGATCTGTCACTGTAAAGCAATCTAGTAGTAGGTGCCTGTATTGCACGCAGCTCTTCCTCAGGTGAGTAGTTATGGCAGTTTTACGGATGGTATGGTGATGTTACTTTGTGTGTTTGCTTTGTGGTTCTGGGTCCATTCTGATTTTTGCAGAATTACGGGGCTTTTTGTGATTCTTTGCCTGTATGTCAAATATTATCAAAGTTACAACCTTGCTGTCAAAGTGATGGAGCAGGGTTTAGTTGAAATGTATCATGGAAGCTCCCTGTGTGAGCATGTGTCTGAAAATGGCAGCAGTGGGCACGTAAGGGGTAGTCTGTTTCAAGTTTAGGGACAGCTTGTTATATTTCTGGAGCTTTTGCCTGTGTGCTTTCTGTCTGTCGAGTCTTTAGACCATAAAGCCTTCTAGGCTTTATGTCCTTGAATTTACGTATTAGAAGTACGTTTATGAGGGGTTGCCAGGTACGTTGTTTTTGGGAAACTGTGGGGTATGGTTCCTTGAGTGCATAAGTGCAGTAGTGCCAAGAGAGTGAGCAGGGCCACCTTCTTCATCTCTGCAGAATAAGTCTGTTCGGGCACACTTCTCAGGCAAATGTAGTGAGCAGATGAGGGAAAGGAGCTGGGAACAGAGAGGTATTTCACAGTAGCATGTTGCATCAGTAGTAGTCAGCGTTGCGGAGGAGGTGGGTGTCAGGGCTGGCATGCTAGTGAATGCTGGTTCTCTGTTTTTGCAAGTGATGATGAACCTGTTTGACGTAATTCCATTTGAAAAAGTTCCAGTTACTGGCCTGGTCGTGTCGTCCTTTCAATGTTAAAAGCAGCAGCAAAAGCATGGGGATTGTTGCTTCTAGAAACACCACAGGTCACCTGTCTGCTCTCTGCATGTTTTTCAAGTAAAGCAGATCTTTAAAAAACAAACAAACAAACAACAAACAAACAAAGAAACAAAAAAAAAAAAAAAAAAAAAAACAAAATAATAAAAAACAGCTGCTGCTGCTCCTGCTTTGTTTCTACTTCCTTGTGCTTTGCCCCTCCCCTTTTCCAGGTGATTGGGTTTGGGTGCTGGGCGGGGCCGAATGGTATATGAGCCCCAGGCATGCTATCAGAGAGCTCCTTCTGCCTGGGCTGCTTTTTGGGGTAAGCGCTTTGTTTTTCCTTCAGTCAGTTGCAGGGTTCTCTAGGCAGGCCGGAGTTTATAGATTTCTAGAATTTTTAAGTGCTTGGAATTCACTTAGGAGAGGGATGTTTAATAGAGGTTTCTGGCTCACTGTTTTTTGGGATGGTGGGATACTCCTCTGTTTTTGAGCTATATTTTAATCTCTAAATGTATAAACCAGCAGTAGGTAAACATTAGGAGGAACCGGTCAAAGGTAACAGCGCTTTCTGGAACCGTCAAGTTCTTGTTCGGCAACGTAGTGACTGGTTTGATCTACTTCACAGATGGAGAGGCAAGTGGACTGCTCTCTTTGAAATAATAAAATTGAAAACATAAAGTTTGTCAAAGATGGCAGTGCGTGTTTGCAGTCTGTTTATTGCTTTTGCCAGTGGTAGATAACATTTATAAGGAATCGGTCAAAGGAAAGAGCGCCTTCTGGAACTGTGAAGCTCTGTGTTGGCAACTCGGTGACTGGCTGGACCTACTGTCCATCTCCAGAGGGAAGCGGACTGCTGTTTTGAAATTAAAAAATACTAATAAAAAAAATAAAAATATGGTGCTGCTCTATGGCGCCCGGAGGACTGCCACTCTGCATGGCAGTTAAAAAGAATGTGGTTTGGAGATGGAGAGCCAGAGAGATGAAGCAGCTGGGAAGAGAGACACAAGTATTGCAGTAGGTAGGCTGTGGTTATGAGGTGCCTCAGGATGTGCTTTTTTTCTTGTTTCCGCCCTTCCCTCGTGCAGCCTTGGAGAGATGAAGTCCCCATGGTGTGGAGTGGTGCAAAAAGGTAAGAGGGTTGTCAGCCCGGTCAGTTTTCTTCACCAATGCTAAGGCAAGTCTTTGAAGAGAAACAGCCTGGTTGCTTGTGCTGCACCCTGTTGAACTAAGCCAGACCAAAACCAGGGCTGCCGTTCCTCCTGCTCTCTTTACCTCTTCTCATCTTGCAAAGGAATGGTCCAGCAATTCGGGTTAATAGGGGACAAGAGAACAAAGGGGTTTCAGAATAACTGCTAACTGTTATGACTATTGCATGGGGCACTATGCAAGTCTCTGACATCCAGCCAAGATGGACAAAGGAGAAGGACAAGGGAAAAGCCTGGGAGGAAGACTATGAGCCTTCAGTACGAGAGACCCGCAGAGGGACCACCAGAGACTGATAACACATGCGTCAGTGGGCGGGTTCGGATTCCAGGAACTAGTTATAATAACCCTGCCTTTTCTAGAAGTAGTAATGAATATGTATTAGCCTAGGAGCATAAAAACCAGCCGCCTGCTGTGACTTGTGTGCGTCTCGGTGGAGCAGAGACTCCCGGCGCACCCAGTGCTGTTTGCTTACCTCTATTCATTTAATAAATTGTAAACTTTGATTGTAATCCTATTTGGGACTTAGTCATTTATTACAACAGACAACCTTGTAAAATGCAGACAACCAGAATCCTTACAACAATTAAGTGGAAATCACGGTGTAAGAAACATTACCACCTCAAAGAGTAAAAGCCTCGAAAGAAATGTGACTTGTAACAGGCCAGCAGCTGTGTGTTTTCGGTGAAGCACCAGATAGAGTATGAACCTGGATTGCACAGTTAATGGGGAAACGGGAGGGTCCTGGTCCTTGGGAGGGGAAAAAAAAAAGTATATAAACTGTGTATGGAATCGGTAGGTGCCCTCCTGCTCGCGGGACACCCGCCATTGTAATCTCAAATAAAAATGCTGCTGTACTGAGATCCTCTCCTGAGCCTATGTTATTTCCCAAAGATTGATTCACGGTTTTAAGGTTTCAGGGATAGGGCCCTAGGGTTGGGTTTCAGGGTAAGCGTTCTCAGGGTTTATGTTTAGGATTTTAAGGTTTTTAGTTTTAGGGTTGGAGTTTTAACGGTTAGGATTTTAGGGATTTGAGGGTTAGGGTTTTAAGGGTTTCAGGGTTAGCGTGTTAGGGTTTTAGAGTTTTTTGGGTTGTAGTGTTGATAGTTTTTTTAGGGTTAGGTTCTTAGGGTTTTATTTTTGGACGGTTATTTACGGTTAGGGTTTTAAGATCTTATTATTTTTTTTTTTCAGGTTAGGTTCTCCTGGGTTAGGGTTTTGAGCGTCTTAATATTTTGGGTTGGGTTTGGGATTTGAGCGTCCTATTTTGGGGGGGTTTGGGATTTGAGCGTCTTAATTTTGTGGGCTTGGGCGCTGTGAGCGTCTTAAGTGTTTGGGTTAGGGCTTTTAGGCATAGGTCTTCAGGGGTTTAGTGTGGTGGATAGTTTGGGTTAGGTCTGTAGGGGTTTCGAGGATTTTTAGGGTTAGGGCTTGCGGCTTTTTTGTGTGAGGGCGGTAAGGGCTAGGGTTCCAGGGAGTGCTGTTAAATGTAGTTCTCGACGACTCGGCCTCTGATTGGCCGTGCCGGCTGTGCAGGGAATGCTGGTAGGTGTAGTTTTCCGGCACAAGGCTTTCCGGTAGGCCGCGTTGAGTGCCCAGAGCATGCCGGGAAATGTAGTTCTGGGACTCCGGACTTCCGGGAGGCCATGCAGAGCGCCCAGAGCATACCGGGAAATGTAGTTCTGGGACTCCGAACTTCCGGGAGGCCATGTTGAGCGCCCAGAGCACACCGGGAAATGTAGTTCTGGGACTCCGAACTTCCGGGAGGCCATGTTGGGTGCCCAGAGCACACCGGGAAATGCAGTTCTCGGGGACTAGGGCTGGGGCTAGGGTTAGAGTTTAGGGTGAGGGTTGGGGTTAGGGTTAGGGCTAGTGAATGCTGGTTCTCTGTGTTTGCAGATGACGGTGAGCGTGTTTAAACTAATTCCAGTTGAAGAAGTTTCAGTTACTTGCTTGGTGACATTATCAGTTCAACATTAAAAGCTGCAGCAAAAGCAAAAGGGGAGTTTTGCTTGTAGAAACACCACAGGTCTCTTGTCTGCTCTCGGAATGTTTTTGAGATAAACCAGATTTTAAAAAACAAAGGGAAAAAAAAAAACCACAGCTGCTTCTTTTGCTCTCTTCCTACTTTCTTGTGCTTTGCCCCTCCCCTTTCCCAGGTGATTGGGTTTGGGTGCTGGGCGGGGCCGAATGGTATATGAGCCCCAGGCATGCTATCAGAGAGCTCCTTCTGCTTGGGCTGCTCTTTGGGGTAAGTGCTTTGTTTTTCCTTCAGTCAGTTGCAGGGTTCTCTAGGCAGACTGGAGCCTATGGATTTCTGGATTTTAAGTGCTTGGAATTCACTCAGTAGCGGGATGTTTAGTAGGGGCTGCTGGCTCACTGTTTTTTTTGGGATGGTGGGATACTCTTCTGTTTTTGAGCTATATTTTAGTCTCTAGATGTATAAACCCACTTGTGTAACTCTCCAGAGGACTAAAACCAGCTTGATTGAATGCTACATATGGCTTGGCAGCGTAGATGCAGCATTACCAAGAGACTGAGCAGGGTTGTATCAGAGTCACCTCTTTCATCTGCAAAGGGTAAGTTTGATTACCCCTGCCGGGGCTGCTGTGTGTGCATGTCTTTTTGGCATTTGTGGAGCTCAGTTGTTTTTCTTTGTGTGTGTGCATGTTTTTATTTATTTATTTATTTATTTTTATTTTTGAGGGTCAAACAGTGTGTTTGCTGAGCGTGGTTAGAATGAGGAGGTGGGGAGCTGCTCAGGACTGGAAGGTTTGGTTTCTAGGAGTATGCGGCATCCTTCCTGTGCGACGTGACTAATTGTTGGGCTGGAACGTTCCAGCTTTTGTGTGTGTTGGGCAATGTAGCTTGTGTAGTGTGTGTCGTGTGGTCTAGGCAGAGTTTGCTGTGGTGCAGTGGGCGAAGAATCTCAGGTAGAGCTGGTGAGCAGCTGAAGTACCAGAGCTGGGAAGAAAGAGGTCGTGCAGCAGGTACGCTGTGGCTGTGAGGTGCCTCAGACTGTGCTTTTCTGTCTTTTTTTTTGTTTTGTTTTGTTGTTTTTTTGCAGGTGCTTTGTGCGGTCGTGGACAGGAAAGGGAAATCCTCGTGTCGCGGAGCAGTGAGGGAAGGTGGGTGTTGTCAGCCTGGTCATCCCTTATCTGAAGCGAAGGGAAGACGCTCAGGTGTTTCCCTGTGAGGTTCCGAAGTGAGACTGTTTGGGATAGAGGAGCAGTGTGGCAGGTGGGTGCTTGCAAGCACAGTGGTTCTTTTGTCCTTTTGTGTTCCCAGGTGGCGTGGGTGATGCTGGCCGCTCCTTTCAAGCTTGGACCTAATTTGCAGGTCCAGAGGCGAGTGGAGTGCTGTTTTGAAAGGATAAAAGTGAAGCTGGGGTCGCTTATGTTGTTGAGGGATGGGTGCTACTGCTGGCAGCTGAATGTTTATCTTCTGCCTGTGTTTTGCCTTTCATTAGGCTGAAGTGCAGTGCAGGATGTCTCAACCAGCTGCCTCTGCAGTGACTCTGGTGCGTGATGAGCAGAGGTAGCTGTTAATTTTGGGGGTGTGGTTGTCACTGAAGTTATTTTCCTACATCCAATAGAGTAAAATTCCAGTTTGCCTTTTAGAGGTGCTATAAGTGGGTAAAGAGAAGAGATGGAAGCATGTGCCGCGTGGGGCAGGCAAGCGGCTGAGGTACAGGAGGGGATGAGAGTATGTGACTTTTTCCTGGGGGTGGAATGGAATTGATTGTTTTGGTGTATAGTCTGTTTTGCTCCGAGATCTTTCATTCATGGTAAATAAAAGTTTGAGCCAATTCCAGTTGGGAATGTTCCAGTTACGACCCAGCGAGTACTGTCCTTTTAATGTTAAAAAAAAATGCGGCAAAAGCATGGGTGCAGATCTGTTTCAGGTCTTGTGCATCATATTCGGTTCGAGATCGCGTCTGTTTCCATCCTCACTCTTGCAGAAGTCATCTGGGCCGCATCAGGAGCTCTTCCTTAGGAAATCAATTCCCAAGCGTCTTCTTAGGGGGTTTTCAGTCCCCATCCTTCTGGTCTCTTGTCTCGAAGGCAGGCTTTTTAGGCCTCCATCATCCCAGTTCTGGCAGTTGCTTCCAGTCGCGTGTCGTGACATTTGAGTCTCTCCTGGGGTCTGGTGCAGAGCACCTGTTCTGACTTGCTGTTGCTGTAGGGCTTTCTTTTTGGGGGTCACTTTTTCTTGTGCCTTGTGTTGTGTGTTTTGTTTGTAGTGTTTGTGGCGTGCCTGTGTGTGTGTACGTGTTTGGTCTGGAGCTGTCCTGCCTGGCAGTTAGTGATGACAGGTAACGTGGCAGTGCATGGGTGTACTAATACATTGTCTGGACTGTTTTGGTAAAGATATCCAGTCTGCCTCTGGGCACGTACTGAAGGGCAGCTGGCACAGTCATCTCTGTGGTGTTTGGCAGACTGGAGGGGGGAGAGTTGAGCTGCTTGCGAGCAACTGCTCGCATAGCACTTGAACGGTGTGCTTGAGGAGGTCTGTCGAATCTTGAAAGCTTACAGATATGGGGTTTTGAATTTTTTATTTTTATTTCTTTCCTGTCCCCAGTAGAGCGTAAACCTTTGGAGGAACCTGTCACAGGAAAGAGCTCCTTCTGGAACTGTTCAGCACTCGGTAGGCAACTCGGTGACTGGCTTGATCTACTTCTGAGGTGCTGAGGCAAGGGGGCTGCTGTTTTGAAACGATAGTATTGTAAATGGGGTCCCTTTTGTGTTGTTGAGGGATGGGTGCTAATGCTGGCAGCTGAATGATTGATTCTCTTGTGACTGTTTTCATTTGTTAAAGCTGAAACACAGTGTACGACACGGGACTTGACGACCAGAGCTGCTTTTGGCAAGGTGAGTGATGAACAGCTATAGAAGGTACTTTAGGGGTGCAGTTGTCACTGCAGTTACTGAACTACACCAAGTACGGTAAAAACCCTGTTTATATTTCAGGGGTGTTGTAGCTGGCCTAAGAGAGCAGATGGAAGCGTCTGCCTCGAGGGGAGGGGAGGGCACGGAGGTAAGGCAGCAGCTGAGAGTAACTGTCCCAGCTGTGCTGTGGCTTTGGATGCTGCTTCAGCCTATGCTTTTCTTTTTGTTTCACATTTGTCTCACACAGGCTGAGTGGGGCCAAGCTGCACTCTGAAGAGCAGCACGAGAAGGGCAGGCTGGTTGTGAGCTGGATTGGAGCAGAACTGCCAAGTAGCACGAGGTGAGTGCGAAGGGTATCCATCTTGCTTTGCAGGTGCCATGGCAGGCTCTCCACAGAAGCGGTTGAGGATTTGAGAAGAGGTTGCAGATGATCAAGGAGCGACACGTGCAGGGATGGCTTGAAAAGGGTATGTCTGCTTTCTCTTCTGTTTATCAGGTGTCCCAGGCAATGTGGGCTGTGGTGTTAGTCTTTAGAATCGGAACAAAGCAGGTGCTGAAATGCTGTGTCTGTTTTTTTTTGTGTTGGGGTTGCACCTTGGTGAGTGTAGGGATGGGTTTTAAGTGGGTGCAGCGGAGGGCCTGGCCCCAGTGTCCTGTAGTGTGTTTTGACCCATCAGCATAGCCTTTTGGTTCTCAGGTAGCCTACTGAAGTAAGTGATTTTTCCTGCGAGTGGAATGGAATTGATTTTTTTTTTTTTTTGGCGTGCAATCAGTTCTGCTCCTAGATTTTTCTTTTTATGTAAATAAAAGATCGAGCTAATTCCAGATGGAAAAAAAAAAAATCAGTTACTTTCTTGGTCAGTTTGTCCTTTTAATATTCAAAGCTGCAGCAAAAGCATGGGGATTTTTGTTTCTAGAAACACCCTAGCTCTCCTGTCTGCACTCTGCGTGCTGTTGAGCTAAGCCATATAAACGAATAAAGAAACCACAGCTACTGCTCCTTTCTGATTTTTTTTTTTTTTTTTGTGCTTTCCCCCTTGCACTTTCCCAGGTGATTAGCTTCAGGTTCCAGGTGGGACCTAGTGGTAACTGAGTTGCAGGTATTCCATGACAGAGCTCCTTCTGCCTGGGCTGCTTTTTGGGGTAAGCGCTTTGTTTTTCCTTCAGTCAGTTGCAGGGTTCTTTAGGTGGGTCAGAGTCTATGGACTGATGCGTTTTCCAGTAGAAACCGGTACGCATGTCTTTTTGAGTTGGTAACTGGTAGGATCTGTCACTGTAAAGCAATCTAGTAGTAGGTGCCTGTATTGCACGCAGCTCTTCCTCAGGTGAGTAGTTATGGCAGTTTTACGGATGGTATGGTGATGTTACTTTGTGTGTTTGCTTTGTGGTTCTGGGTCCATTCTGATTTTTGCAGAATTACGGGGCTTTTTGTGATTCTTTGCCTGTATGTCAAATATTATCAAAGTTACAACCTTGCTGTCAAAGTGATGGAGCAGGGTTTAGTTGAAATGTATCATGGAAGCTCCCTGTGTGAGCATGTGTCTGAAAATGGCAGCAGTGGGCACGTAAGGGGTAGTCTGTTTCAAGTTTAGGGACAGCTTGTTATATTTCTGGAGCTTTTGCCTGTGTGCTTTCTGTCTGTCGAGTCTTTAGACCATAAAGCCTTCTAGGCTTTATGTCCTTGAATTTACGTATTAGAAGTACGTTTATGAGGGGTTGCCAGGTACGTTGTTTTTGGGAAACTGTGGGGTATGGTTCCTTGAGTGCATAAGTGCAGTAGTGCCAAGAGAGTGAGCAGGGCCACCTTCTTCATCTCTGCAGAATAAGTCTGTTCGGGCACACTTCTCAGGCAAATGTAGTGAGCAGATGAGGGAAAGGAGCTGGGAACAGAGAGGTATTTCACAGTAGCATGTTGCATCAGTAGTAGTCAGCGTTGCGGAGGAGGTGGGTGTCAGGGCTGGCATGCTAGTGAATGCTGGTTCTCTGTTTTTGCAAGTGATGATGAACCTGTTTGACGTAATTCCATTTGAAAAAGTTCCAGTTACTGGCCTGGTCGTGTCGTCCTTTCAATGTTAAAAGCAGCAGCAAAAGCATGGGGATTGTTGCTTCTAGAAACACCACAGGTCACCTGTCTGCTCTCTGCATGTTTTTCAAGTAAAGCAGATCTTTAAAAAACAAACAAACAAACAACAAACAAACAAAGAAACAAAAAAAAAAAAAAAAAAAAAAAACAAAATAATAAAAAACAGCTGCTGCTGCTCCTGCTTTGTTTCTACTTCCTTGTGCTTTGCCCCTCCCCTTTTCCAGGTGATTGGGTTTGGGTGCTGGGCGGGGCCGAATGGTATATGAGCCCCAGGCATGCTATCAGAGAGCTCCTTCTGCCTGGGCTGCTTTTTGGGGTAAGCGCTTTGTTTTTCCTTCAGTCAGTTGCAGGGTTCTCTAGGCAGGCCGGAGTTTATAGATTTCTAGAATTTTTAAGTGCTTGGAATTCACTTAGGAGAGGGATGTTTAATAGAGGTTTCTGGCTCACTGTTTTTTGGGATGGTGGGATACTCCTCTGTTTTTGAGCTATATTTTAATCTCTAAATGTATAAACCAGCAGTAGGTAAACATTAGGAGGAACCGGTCAAAGGTAACAGCGCTTTCTGGAACCGTCAAGTTCTTGTTCGGCAACGTAGTGACTGGTTTGATCTACTTCACAGATGGAGAGGCAAGTGGACTGCTCTCTTTGAAATAATAAAATTGAAAACATAAAGTTTGTCAAAGATGGCAGTGCGTGTTTGCAGTCTGTTTATTGCTTTTGCCAGTGGTAGATAACATTTATAAGGAATCGGTCAAAGGAAAGAGCGCCTTCTGGAACTGTGAAGCTCTGTGTTGGCAACTCGGTGACTGGCTGGACCTACTGTCCATCTCCAGAGGGAAGCGGACTGCTGTTTTGAAATTAAAAAATACTAATAAAAAAAATAAAAATATGGTGCTGCTCTATGGCGCCCGGAGGACTGCCACTCTGCATGGCAGTTAAAAAGAATGTGGTTTGGAGATGGAGAGCCAGAGAGATGAAGCAGCTGGGAAGAGAGACACAAGTATTGCAGTAGGTAGGCTGTGGTTATGAGGTGCCTCAGGATGTGCTTTTTTTCTTGTTTCCGCCCTTCCCTCGTGCAGCCTTGGAGAGATGAAGTCCCCATGGTGTGGAGTGGTGCAAAAAGGTAAGAGGGTTGTCAGCCCGGTCAGTTTTCTTCACCAATGCTAAGGCAAGTCTTTGAAGAGAAACAGCCTGGTTGCTTGTGCTGCACCCTGTTGAACTAAGCCAGACCAAAACCAGGGCTGCCGTTCCTCCTGCTCTCTTTACCTCTTCTCATCTTGCAAAGGAATGGTCCAGCAATTCGGGTTAATAGGGGACAAGAGAACAAAGGGGTTTCAGAATAACTGCTAACTGTTATGACTATTGCATGGGGCACTATGCAAGTCTCTGACATCCAGCCAAGATGGACAAAGGAGAAGGACAAGGGAAAAGCCTGGGAGGAAGACTATGAGCCTTCAGTACGAGAGACCCGCAGAGGGACCACCAGAGACTGATAACACATGCGTCAGTGGGCGGGTTCGGATTCCAGGAACTAGTTATAATAACCCTGCCTTTTCTAGAAGTAGTAATGAATATGTATTAGCCTAGGAGCATAAAAACCAGCCGCCTGCTGTGACTTGTGTGCGTCTCGGTGGAGCAGAGACTCCCGGCGCACCCAGTGCTGTTTGCTTACCTCTATTCATTTAATAAATTGTAAACTTTGATTGTAATCCTATTTGGGACTTAGTCATTTATTACAACAGACAACCTTGTAAAATGCAGACAACCAGAATCCTTACAACAATTAAGTGGAAATCACGGTGTAAGAAACATTACCACCTCAAAGAGTAAAAGCCTCGAAAGAAATGTGACTTGTAACAGGCCAGCAGCTGTGTGTTTTCGGTGAAGCACCAGATAGAGTATGAACCTGGATTGCACAGTTAATGGGGAAACGGGAGGGTCCTGGTCCTTGGGAGGGGAAAAAAAAAAGTATATAAACTGTGTATGGAATCGGTAGGTGCCCTCCTGCTCGCGGGACACCCGCCATTGTAATCTCAAATAAAAATGCTGCTGTACTGAGATCCTCTCCTGAGCCTATGTTATTTCCCAAAGATTGATTCACGGTTTTAAGGTTTCAGGGATAGGGCCCTAGGGTTGGGTTTCAGGGTAAGCGTTCTCAGGGTTTATGTTTAGGATTTTAAGGTTTTTAGTTTTAGGGTTGGAGTTTTAACGGTTAGGATTTTAGGGATTTGAGGGTTAGGGTTTTAAGGGTTTCAGGGTTAGCGTGTTAGGGTTTTAGAGTTTTTTGGGTTGTAGTGTTGATAGTTTTTTTAGGGTTAGGTTCTTAGGGTTTTATTTTTGGACGGTTATTTACGGTTAGGGTTTTAAGATCTTATTATTTTTTTTTTTCAGGTTAGGTTCTCCTGGGTTAGGGTTTTGAGCGTCTTAATATTTTGGGTTGGGTTTGGGATTTGAGCGTCCTATTTTGGGGGGGTTTGGGATTTGAGCGTCTTAATTTTGTGGGCTTGGGCGCTGTGAGCGTCTTAAGTGTTTGGGTTAGGGCTTTTAGGCATAGGTCTTCAGGGGTTTAGTGTGGTGGATAGTTTGGGTTAGGTCTGTAGGGGTTTCGAGGATTTTTAGGGTTAGGGCTTGCGGCTTTTTTGTGTGAGGGCGGTAAGGGCTAGGGTTCCAGGGAGTGCTGTTAAATGTAGTTCTCGACGACTCGGCCTCTGATTGGCCGTGCCGGCTGTGCAGGGAATGCTGGTAGGTGTAGTTTTCCGGCACAAGGCTTTCCGGTAGGCCGCGTTGAGTGCCCAGAGCATGCCGGGAAATGTAGTTCTGGGACTCCGGACTTCCGGGAGGCCATGCAGAGCGCCCAGAGCATACCGGGAAATGTAGTTCTGGGACTCCGAACTTCCGGGAGGCCATGTTGAGCGCCCAGAGCACACCGGGAAATGTAGTTCTGGGACTCCGAACTTCCGGGAGGCCATGTTGGGTGCCCAGAGCACACCGGGAAATGCAGTTCTCGGGGACTAGGGCTGGGGCTAGGGTTAGAGTTTAGGGTGAGGGTTGGGGTTAGGGTTAGGGCTAGTGAATGCTGGTTCTCTGTGTTTGCAGATGACGGTGAGCGTGTTTAAACTAATTCCAGTTGAAGAAGTTTCAGTTACTTGCTTGGTGACATTATCAGTTCAACATTAAAAGCTGCAGCAAAAGCAAAAGGGGAGTTTTGCTTGTAGAAACACCACAGGTCTCTTGTCTGCTCTCGGAATGTTTTTGAGATAAACCAGATTTTAAAAAACAAAGGGAAAAAAAAAAACCACAGCTGCTTCTTTTGCTCTCTTCCTACTTTCTTGTGCTTTGCCCCTCCCCTTTCCCAGGTGATTGGGTTTGGGTGCTGGGCGGGGCCGAATGGTATATGAGCCCCAGGCATGCTATCAGAGAGCTCCTTCTGCTTGGGCTGCTCTTTGGGGTAAGTGCTTTGTTTTTCCTTCAGTCAGTTGCAGGGTTCTCTAGGCAGACTGGAGCCTATGGATTTCTGGATTTTAAGTGCTTGGAATTCACTCAGTAGCGGGATGTTTAGTAGGGGCTGCTGGCTCACTGTTTTTTTTGGGATGGTGGGATACTCTTCTGTTTTTGAGCTATATTTTAGTCTCTAGATGTATAAACCCACTTGTGTAACTCTCCAGAGGACTAAAACCAGCTTGATTGAATGCTACATATGGCTTGGCAGCGTAGATGCAGCATTACCAAGAGACTGAGCAGGGTTGTATCAGAGTCACCTCTTTCATCTGCAAAGGGTAAGTTTGATTACCCCTGCCGGGGCTGCTGTGTGTGCATGTCTTTTTGGCATTTGTGGAGCTCAGTTGTTTTTCTTTGTGTGTGTGCATGTTTTTATTTATTTATTTATTTATTTTTATTTTTGAGGGTCAAACAGTGTGTTTGCTGAGCGTGGTTAGAATGAGGAGGTGGGGAGCTGCTCAGGACTGGAAGGTTTGGTTTCTAGGAGTATGCGGCATCCTTCCTGTGCGACGTGACTAATTGTTGGGCTGGAACGTTCCAGCTTTTGTGTGTGTTGGGCAATGTAGCTTGTGTAGTGTGTGTCGTGTGGTCTAGGCAGAGTTTGCTGTGGTGCAGTGGGCGAAGAATCTCAGGTAGAGCTGGTGAGCAGCTGAAGTACCAGAGCTGGGAAGAAAGAGGTCGTGCAGCAGGTACGCTGTGGCTGTGAGGTGCCTCAGACTGTGCTTTTCTGTCTTTTTTTTTGTTTTGTTTTGTTGTTTTTTTGCAGGTGCTTTGTGCGGTCGTGGACAGGAAAGGGAAATCCTCGTGTCGCGGAGCAGTGAGGGAAGGTGGGTGTTGTCAGCCTGGTCATCCCTTATCTGAAGCGAAGGGAAGACGCTCAGGTGTTTCCCTGTGAGGTTCCGAAGTGAGACTGTTTGGGATAGAGGAGCAGTGTGGCAGGTGGGTGCTTGCAAGCACAGTGGTTCTTTTGTCCTTTTGTGTTCCCAGGTGGCGTGGGTGATGCTGGCCGCTCCTTTCAAGCTTGGACCTAATTTGCAGGTCCAGAGGCGAGTGGAGTGCTGTTTTGAAAGGATAAAAGTGAAGCTGGGGTCGCTTATGTTGTTGAGGGATGGGTGCTACTGCTGGCAGCTGAATGTTTATCTTCTGCCTGTGTTTTGCCTTTCATTAGGCTGAAGTGCAGTGCAGGATGTCTCAACCAGCTGCCTCTGCAGTGACTCTGGTGCGTGATGAGCAGAGGTAGCTGTTAATTTTGGGGGTGTGGTTGTCACTGAAGTTATTTTCCTACATCCAATAGAGTAAAATTCCAGTTTGCCTTTTAGAGGTGCTATAAGTGGGTAAAGAGAAGAGATGGAAGCATGTGCCGCGTGGGGCAGGCAAGCGGCTGAGGTACAGGAGGGGATGAGAGTATGTGACTTTTTCCTGGGGGTGGAATGGAATTGATTGTTTTGGTGTATAGTCTGTTTTGCTCCGAGATCTTTCATTCATGGTAAATAAAAGTTTGAGCCAATTCCAGTTGGGAATGTTCCAGTTACGACCCAGCGAGTACTGTCCTTTTAATGTTAAAAAAAAATGCGGCAAAAGCATGGGTGCAGATCTGTTTCAGGTCTTGTGCATCATATTCGGTTCGAGATCGCGTCTGTTTCCATCCTCACTCTTGCAGAAGTCATCTGGGCCGCATCAGGAGCTCTTCCTTAGGAAATCAATTCCCAAGCGTCTTCTTAGGGGGTTTTCAGTCCCCATCCTTCTGGTCTCTTGTCTCGAAGGCAGGCTTTTTAGGCCTCCATCATCCCAGTTCTGGCAGTTGCTTCCAGTCGCGTGTCGTGACATTTGAGTCTCTCCTGGGGTCTGGTGCAGAGCACCTGTTCTGACTTGCTGTTGCTGTAGGGCTTTCTTTTTGGGGGTCACTTTTTCTTGTGCCTTGTGTTGTGTGTTTTGTTTGTAGTGTTTGTGGCGTGCCTGTGTGTGTGTACGTGTTTGGTCTGGAGCTGTCCTGCCTGGCAGTTAGTGATGACAGGTAACGTGGCAGTGCATGGGTGTACTAATACATTGTCTGGACTGTTTTGGTAAAGATATCCAGTCTGCCTCTGGGCACGTACTGAAGGGCAGCTGGCACAGTCATCTCTGTGGTGTTTGGCAGACTGGAGGGGGGAGAGTTGAGCTGCTTGCGAGCAACTGCTCGCATAGCACTTGAACGGTGTGCTTGAGGAGGTCTGTCGAATCTTGAAAGCTTACAGATATGGGGTTTTGAATTTTTTATTTTTATTTCTTTCCTGTCCCCAGTAGAGCGTAAACCTTTGGAGGAACCTGTCACAGGAAAGAGCTCCTTCTGGAACTGTTCAGCACTCGGTAGGCAACTCGGTGACTGGCTTGATCTACTTCTGAGGTGCTGAGGCAAGGGGGCTGCTGTTTTGAAACGATAGTATTGTAAATGGGGTCCCTTTTGTGTTGTTGAGGGATGGGTGCTAATGCTGGCAGCTGAATGATTGATTCTCTTGTGACTGTTTTCATTTGTTAAAGCTGAAACACAGTGTACGACACGGGACTTGACGACCAGAGCTGCTTTTGGCAAGGTGAGTGATGAACAGCTATAGAAGGTACTTTAGGGGTGCAGTTGTCACTGCAGTTACTGAACTACACCAAGTACGGTAAAAACCCTGTTTATATTTCAGGGGTGTTGTAGCTGGCCTAAGAGAGCAGATGGAAGCGTCTGCCTCGAGGGGAGGGGAGGGCACGGAGGTAAGGCAGCAGCTGAGAGTAACTGTCCCAGCTGTGCTGTGGCTTTGGATGCTGCTTCAGCCTATGCTTTTCTTTTTGTTTCACATTTGTCTCACACAGGCTGAGTGGGGCCAAGCTGCACTCTGAAGAGCAGCACGAGAAGGGCAGGCTGGTTGTGAGCTGGATTGGAGCAGAACTGCCAAGTAGCACGAGGTGAGTGCGAAGGGTATCCATCTTGCTTTGCAGGTGCCATGGCAGGCTCTCCACAGAAGCGGTTGAGGATTTGAGAAGAGGTTGCAGATGATCAAGGAGCGACACGTGCAGGGATGGCTTGAAAAGGGTATGTCTGCTTTCTCTTCTGTTTATCAGGTGTCCCAGGCAATGTGGGCTGTGGTGTTAGTCTTTAGAATCGGAACAAAGCAGGTGCTGAAATGCTGTGTCTGTTTTTTTTTGTGTTGGGGTTGCACCTTGGTGAGTGTAGGGATGGGTTTTAAGTGGGTGCAGCGGAGGGCCTGGCCCCAGTGTCCTGTAGTGTGTTTTGACCCATCAGCATAGCCTTTTGGTTCTCAGGTAGCCTACTGAAGTAAGTGATTTTTCCTGCGAGTGGAATGGAATTGATTTTTTTTTTTTTTGGCGTGCAATCAGTTCTGCTCCTAGATTTTTCTTTTTATGTAAATAAAAGATCGAGCTAATTCCAGATGGAAAAAAAAAAAATCAGTTACTTTCTTGGTCAGTTTGTCCTTTTAATATTCAAAGCTGCAGCAAAAGCATGGGGATTTTTGTTTCTAGAAACACCCTAGCTCTCCTGTCTGCACTCTGCGTGCTGTTGAGCTAAGCCATATAAATGAATAAAGAAACCACAGCTACTGCTCCTTTCTGATTTTTTTTTTTTTTTTTTGTGCTTTCCCCCTTGCACTTTCCCAGGTGATTAGCTTCAGGTTCCAGGTGGGACCTAGTGGTAACTGAGTTGCAGGTATTCCATGACAGAGCTCCTTCTGCCTGGGCTGCTTTTTGGGGTAAGCGCTTTGTTTTTCCTTCAGTCAGTTGCAGGGTTCTTTAGGTGGGTCAGAGTCTATGGACTGATGCGTTTTCCAGTAGAAACCGGTACGCATATCTTTTTGAGTTGGTAACTGGTAGGATCTGTCACTGTAAAGCAATCTAGTAGTAGGTGCCTGTATTGCACGCAGCTCTTCCTCAGGTGAGTAGTTATGGCAGTTTTACGGATGGTATGGTGATGTTACTTTGTGTGTTTGCTTTGTGGTTCTGGGTCCATTCTGATTTTTGCAGAATTACGGGGCTTTTTGTGATTCTTTGCCTGTATGTCAAATATTATCAAAGTTACAACCTTGCTGTCAAAGTGATGGAGCAGGGTTTAGTTGAAATGTATCATGGAAGCTCCCTGTGTGAGCATGTGTCTGAAAATGGCAGCAGTGGGCACGTAAGGGGTAGTCTGTTTCAAGTTTAGGGACAGCTTGTTATATTTCTGGAGCTTTTGCCTGTGTGTTTTCTGTCTGTCGAGTCTTTAGACCATAAAGCCTTCTAGGCTTTATGTCCTTGAATTTACGTATTAGAAGTACGTTTATGAGGGGTTGCCAGGTACGTTGTTTTTGGGAAACTGTGGGGTATGGTTCCTTGAGTGCATAAGTGCAGTAGTGCCAAGAGAGTGAGCAGGGCCACCTTCTTCATCTCTGCAGAATAAGTCTGTTCGGGCACACTTCTCAGGCAAATGTAGTGAGCAGATGAGGGAAAGGAGCTGGGAACAGAGAGGTATTTCACAGTAGCATGTTGCATCAGTAGTAGTCAGCGTTGCGGAGGAGGTGGGTGTCAGGGCTGGCATGCTAGTGAATGCTGGTTCTCTGTTTTTGCAAGTGATGATGAACCTGTTTGACGTAATTCCATTTGAAAAAGTTCCAGTTACTGGCCTGGTCGTGTCGTCCTTTCAATGTTAAAAGCAGCAGCAAAAGCATGGGGATTGTTGCTTCTAGAAACACCACAGGTCACCTGTCTGCTCTCTGCATGTTTTTCAAGTAAAGCAGATCTTTAAAAACAAACAAACAAACAACAAACAAACAAAGAAACAAAAAAAAAAAAAAAAAAAAAAACAAAATAATAAAAAACAGCTGCTGCTGCTCCTGCTTTGTTTCTACTTCCTTGTGCTTTGCCCCTCCCCTTTTCCAGGTGATTGGGTTTGGGTGCTGGGCGGGGCCGAATGGTATATGAGCCCCAGGCATGCTATCAGAGAGCTCCTTCTGCCTGGGCTGCTCCTTGAGGTAAGCGCTTTGTTTTTCCTTCAGTCAGTTGCAGGGTTCTCTAGGCAGGCCGGAGTTTATAGATTTCTAGAATTTTTAAGTGCTTGGAATTCACTTAGGAGAGGGATGTTTAATAGAGGTTTCTGGCTCACTGTTTTTTGGGATGGTGGGATACTCCTCTGTTTTTGAGCTATATTTTAATCTCTAAATGTATAAACCAGCAGTAGGTAAACATTAGGAGGAACCGGTCAAAGGTAACAGCGCTTTCTGGAACCGTCAAGTTCTTGTTCGGCAACGTAGTGACTGGTTTGATCTACTTCACAGATGGAGAGGCAAGTGGACTGCTCTCTTTGAAATAATAAAATTGAAAACATAAAGTTTGTCAAAGATGGCAGTGCGTGTTTGCAGTCTGTTTATTGCTTTTGCCAGTGGTAGATAACATTTATAAGGAATCGGTCAAAGGAAAGAGCGCCTTCTGGAACTGTGAAGCTCTGTGTTGGCAACTCGGTGACTGGCTGGACCTACTGTCCATCTCCAGAGGGAAGCGGACTGCTGTTTTGAAATTAAAAAATACTAATAAAAAAAATAAAAATATGGTGCTGCTCTATGGCGCCCGGAGGACTGCCACTCTGCATGGCAGTTAAAAAGAATGTGGTTTGGAGATGGAGAGCCAGAGAGATGAAGCAGCTGGGAAGAGAGACACAAGTATTGCAGTAGGTAGGCTGTGGTTATGAGGTGCCTCAGGATGTGCTTTTTTTCTTGTTTCCGCCCTTCCCTCGTGCAGCCTTGGAGAGATGAAGTCCCCATGGTGTGGAGTGGTGCAAAAAGGTAAGAGGGTTGTCAGCCCGGTCAGTTTTCTTCACCAATGCTAAGGCAAGTCTTTGAAGAGAAACAGCCTGGTTGCTTGTGCTGCACCCTGTTGAACTAAGCCAGACCAAAACCAGGGCTGCCGTTCCTCCTGCTCTCTTTACCTCTTCTCATCTTGCAAAGGAATGGTCCAGCAATTCGGGTTAATAGGGGACAAGAGAACAAAGGGGTTTCAGAATAACTGCTAACTGTTATGACTATTGCATGGGGCACTATGCAAGTCTCTGACATCCAGCCAAGATGGACAAAGGAGAAGGACAAGGGAAAAGCCTGGGAGGAAGACTATGAGCCTTCAGTACGAGAGACCCGCAGAGGGACCACCAGAGACTGATAACACATGCGTCAGTGGGCGGGTTCGGATTCCAGGAACTAGTTATAATAACCCTGCCTTTTCTAGAAGTAGTAATGAATATGTATTAGCCTAGGAGCATAAAAACCAGCCGCCTGCTGTGACTTGTGTGCGTCTCGGTGGAGCAGAGACTCCCGGCGCACCCAGTGCTGTTTGCTTACCTCTATTCATTTAATAAATTGTAAACTTTGATTGTAATCCTATTTGGGACTTAGTCATTTATTACAACAGACAACCTTGTAAAATGCAGACAACCAGAATCCTTACAACAATTAAGTGGAAATCACGGTGTAAGAAACATTACCACCTCAAAGAGTAAAAGCCTCGAAAGAAATGTGACTTGTAACAGGCCAGCAGCTGTGTGTTTTCGGTGAAGCACCAGATAGAGTATGAACCTGGATTGCACAGTTAATGGGGAAACGGGAGGGTCCTGGTCCTTGGGAGGGGAAAAAAAAAAGTATATAAACTGTGTATGGAATCGGTAGGTGCCCTCCTGCTCGCGGGACACCCGCCATTGTAATCTCAAATAAAAATGCTGCTGTACTGAGATCCTCTCCTGAGCCTATGTTATTTCCCAAAGATTGATTCACGGTTTTAAGGTTTCAGGGATAGGGCCCTAGGGTTGGGTTTCAGGGTAAGCGTTCTCAGGGTTTATGTTTAGGATTTTAAGGTTTTTAGTTTTAGGGTTGGAGTTTTAACGGTTAGGATTTTAGGGATTTGAGGGTTAGGGTTTTAAGGGTTTCAGGGTTAGCGTGTTAGGGTTTTAGAGTTTTTTGGGTTGTAGTGTTGATAGTTTTTTTAGGGTTAGGTTCTTAGGGTTTTATTTTTGGACGGTTATTTACGGTTAGGGTTTTAAGATCTTATTATTTATTTTTTCAGGTTAGGTTCTCCTGGGTTAGGGTTTTGAGCGTCTTAATATTTTGGGTTGGGTTTGGGATTTGAGCGTCCTATTTTGGGGGGGTTGGGATTTGAGCGTCTTAATTTTGTGGGCTTGGGCGCTGTGAGCGTCTTAAGTGTTTGGGTTAGGGCTTTTAGGCATAGGTCTTCAGGGGTTTAGTGTGGTGGATAGTTTGGGTTAGGTCTGTAGGGGTTTCGAGGATTTTTAGGGTTAGGGCTTGCGGCTTTTTTGTGTGAGGGCGGTAAGGGCTAGGGTTCCAGGGAGTGCTGTTAAATGTAGTTCTCGACGACTCGGCCTCTGATTGGCCGTGCCGGCTGTGCAGGGAATGCTGGTAGGTGTAGTTTTCCGGCACAAGGCTTTCCGGTAGGCCGCGTTGAGTGCCCAGAGCATGCCGGGAAATGTAGTTCTGGGACTCCGGACTTCCGGGAGGCCATGCAGAGCGCCCAGAGCATACCGGGAAATGCAGTTCTCGGGGACTAGGGCTGGGGTTAGGGTTAGGGCTAGTGAATGCTGGTTCTCTGTGTTTGCAGATGACGGTGAGCGTGTTTAAACTAATTCCAGTTGAAGAAGTGTCAGTTACTTGCTTGGTGACATTATCAGTTCAACATTAAAAGCTGCAGCAAAAGCAAAAGGGGATTTTTGCTTCCAGAAACACCCCAGTTCTCCTGTCTGCACTCTGCATGCTGTTGAGCTAAGCCTTATGAATAAGTAAATAAACCAGAGCTGCTGCTGCTCCTCTTTTTGCTTTTTTGTGCTTTCCCCGCATGCGACCTCTGCCGCCGCCTGCTGGTGGAAAACGAGTACTGCAGGCGGCCGGGGGCCGCGCATGCCCGGTGCCGCCCGCGGGTGCCCCTCTGCCGGCGCCTGCTGGTGGAAAACGAGTACTGCAGGCGGCCGGTGGCCGCGCATGCTCGGTGACGCCCGAGGGCGCCCCTCTGCCGCCACCTGCTGGTGGAGAACGAGTACTGCAGGCGGCCGGGGGGAGCTCATGCCCGGTGACGCCCGAGGGCGCCCCTCTGCCGCCGCCTGCTGGTGGAAAAGAGTACTGCAGGCGGCCAGGGTCCGCGCATGCGCGTTGCTTATTACGTCTTTTTTTTTTTTTGATGTGTAATTTCCTACGCTCCTAGATTTTTCTTCAAATGTAAATGAAAGGTTCTTGCTAATTCCCGTTGAAAATATTTCATTTACTTTCTTGGTTGTATTGTCCTTTCTATGTTCAAAGCTGAGGCAAAAATACGGTAAATTTTGCTTCTAGAAACACCGCAGTTCTTTTGTCTGCACTCCGCATGCTGTAAACTAGGGATAGGTGACAAATAAATAAAAAAATAAATAAAAGAACACAGCTGCTGCTCCTGCTCTCTTTCTTGTTTTTTGCCCCCTTCTCTTTCCCAGGTGATTGGGTTTGGGTGCTGGGCGGGGCCAAATGTTATACGAGCCCTAGGCATTCTATCAGAGAGCTCCTTCTGCGTGGGCTGCTCTTTGGGGTCGGTGCTTTGTTTATTCTTCTGTTAGCTACATGCAGGGTTCTTTTCGTGGGTCAGAGTCTTGTACGATATTTTAGAGGAAACCAATCTAGTAGTACGTGCATTTATTGCATGAAGCTCTTTGGAGGTGATTAATTGTTATAGCACTTTTATGGATAGGAGGTCAATGTTGTTTTCTGTGTTTGCTTTGTTGTTCTAGGTCCCTCATGATTTTTGCAGGGTTATAGGGCAGATGCCACCAGGTCTACCCCTTTTGTTGTTTTTGTTTTGTTTGATTTATTTTTCTTATTTTCTTTTTCGGAAGGGGGTTTGCGATTTGAGCGTCCTATTTTGGGGGGGTTTGGGATTTGAGCATCCTAATTTTGTGGGCTTGGGCGCTGTGAGCGTCTTAAGTGTTTGGGTTAGGGCTTTTAGGCATAGGTCTTCAGGGGTTTAGTGTGGTGGATAGTTTGGGTTAGGTCTGTAGGGGTTTCGAGGATTTTTAGGGTTAGGGCTTGCGGCTTTTTTGTGCAAGGGCGGTAAGGGCTAGGGTTCCAGGGAGTGCTGTTAAATGGAGTTCTCGACGACACGGCCTCTGATTGGCCGTGCCGGCTGTGCAGGGAATGCTGGTAGGTGTAGTTTTCCGGCACAAGGCTTTCCGGTAGGCCGCGTTGAGTGCCCAGAGCATGCCGGGAAATGTAGTTCTGGGACTCCGGACTTCCGGGAGGCCATGTTGGGTGCCCAGAGCACACCGGGAAATGCAGTTCTCGGGGACTAGGGCTGGGGCTAGGGTTAGAGTTTAGGGTGAGGGTTGGGGTTAGGGTTAGGGCTAGTGAATGCTGGTTCTCTGTGTTTGCAGATGACGGTGAGCGTGTTTAAACTAATTCCAGTTGAAGAAGTTTCAGTTACTTGCTTGGTGACATTATCAGTTCAACATTAAAAGCTGCAGCAAAAGCAAAAGGGGAGTTTTGCTTGTAGAAACACCACAGGTCTCTTGTCTGCTCTCGGAATGTTTTTGAGATAAACCAGATTTTAAAAAACAAAGGGAAAAAAAAAAACCACAGCTGCTTCTTTTGCTCTCTTCCTACTTTCTTGTGCTTTGCCCCTCCCCTTTCCCAGGTGATTGGGTTTGGGTGCTGGGCGGGGCCGAATGGTATATGAGCCCCAGGCATGCTATCAGAGAGCTCCTTCTGCTTGGGCTGCTCTTTGGGGTAAGTGCTTTGTTTTTCCTTCAGTCAGTTGCAGGGTTCTCTAGGCAGACTGGAGCCTATGGATTTCTGGATTTTAAGTGCTTGGAATTCACTCAGTAGCGGGATGTTTAGTAGGGGCTGCTGGCTCACTGTTTTTTTTGGGATGGTGGGATACTCTTCTGTTTTTGAGCTATATTTTAGTCTCTAGATGTATAAACCCACTTGTGTAACTCTCCAGAGGACTAAAACCAGCTTGATTGAATGCTACATATGGCTTGGCAGCGTAGATGCAGCATTACCAAGAGACTGAGCAGGGTTGTATCAGAGTCACCTCTTTCATCTGCAAAGGGTAAGTTTGATTACCCCTGCCGGGGCTGCTGTGTGTGCATGTCTTTTTGGCATTTGTGGAGCTCAGTTGTTTTTCTTTGTGTGTGTGCATGTTTTTATTTATTTATTTATTTATTTTTATTTTTGAGGGTCAAACAGTGTGTTTGCTGAGCGTGGTTAGAATGAGGAGGTGGGGAGCTGCTCAGGACTGGAAGGTTTGGTTTCTAGGAGTATGCGGCATCCTTCCTGTGCGACGTGACTAATTGTTGGGCTGGAACGTTCCAGCTTTTGTGTGTGTTGGGCAATGTAGCTTGTGTAGTGTGTGTCGTGTGGTCTAGGCAGAGTTTGCTGTGGTGCAGTGGGCGAAGAATCTCAGGTAGAGCTGGTGAGCAGCTGAAGTACCAGAGCTGGGAAGAGAGAGGTCGTGCAGCAGGTACGCTGTGGCTGTGAGGTGCCTCAGACTGTGCTTTTCTGTCTTTTTTTTTGTTTTGTTTTGTTGTTTTTTTGCAGGTGCTTTGTGCGGTCGTGGACAGGAAAGGGAAATCCTCGTGTCGCGGAGCAGTGAGGGAAGGTGGGTGTTGTCAGCCTGGTCATCCCTTATCTGAAGCGAAGGGAAGACGCTCAGGTGTTTCCCTGTGAGGTTCCGAAGTGAGACTGTTTGGGATAGAGGAGCAGTGTGGCAGGTGGGTGCTTGCAAGCACAGTGGTTCTTTTGTCCTTTTGTGTTCCCAGGTGGCGTGGGTGATGCTGGCCGCTCCTTTCAAGCTTGGACCTAATTTGCAGGTCCAGAGGCGAGTGGAGTGCTGTTTTGAAAGGATAAAAGTGAAGCTGGGGTCGCTTATGTTGTTGAGGGATGGGTGCTACTGCTGGCAGCTGAATGTTTATCTTCTGCCTGTGTTTTGCCTTTCATTAGGCTGAAGTGCAGTGCAGGATGTCTCAACCAGCTGCCTCTGCAGTGACTCTGGTGCGTGATGAGCAGAGGTAGCTGTTAATTTTGGGGGTGTGGTTGTCACTGAAGTTATTTTCCTACATCCAATAGAGTAAAATTCCAGTTTGCCTTTTAGAGGTGCTATAAGTGGGTAAAGAGAAGAGATGGAAGCATGTGCCGCGTGGGGCAGGCAAGCGGCTGAGGTACAGGAGGGGATGAGAGTATGTGACTTTTTCCTGGGGGTGGAATGGAATTGATTGTTTTGGTGTATAGTCTGTTTTGCTCCGAGATCTTTCATTCATGGTAAATAAAAGTTTGAGCCAATTCCAGTTGGGAATGTTCCAGTTACGACCCAGCGAGTACTGTCCTTTTAATGTTAAAAAAAAATGCGGCAAAAGCATGGGTGCAGATCTGTTTCAGGTCTTGTGCATCATATTCGGTTCGAGATCGCGTCTGTTTCCATCCTCACTCTTGCAGAAGTCATCTGGGCCGCATCAGGAGCTCTTCCTTAGGAAATCAATTCCCAAGCGTCTTCTTAGGGGGTTTTCAGTCCCCATCCTTCTGGTCTCTTGTCTCGAAGGCAGGCTTTTTAGGCCTCCATCATCCCAGTTCTGGCAGTTGCTTCCAGTCGCGTGTCGTGACATTTGAGTCTCTCCTGGGGTCTGGTGCAGAGCACCTGTTCTGACTTGCTGTTGCTGTAGGGCTTTCTTTTTGGGGGTCACTTTTTCTTGTGCCTTGTGTTGTGTGTTTTGTTTGTAGTGTTTGTGGCGTGCCTGTGTGTGTGTACGTGTTTGGTCTGGAGCTGTCCTGCCTGGCAGTTAGTGATGACAGGTAACGTGGCAGTGCATGGGTGTACTAATACATTGTCTGGACTGTTTTGGTAAAGATATCCAGTCTGCCTCTGGGCACGTACTGAAGGGCAGCTGGCACAGTCATCTCTGTGGTGTTTGGCAGACTGGAGGGGGGAGAGTTGAGCTGCTTGCGAGCAACTGCTCGCATAGCACTTGAACGGTGTGCTTGAGGAGGTCTGTCGAATCTTGAAAGCTTACAGATATGGGGTTTTGAATTTTTTATTTTTATTTCTTTCCTGTCCCCAGTAGAGCGTAAACCTTTGGAGGAACCTGTCACAGGAAAGAGCTCCTTCTGGAACTGTTCAGCACTCGGTAGGCAACTCGGTGACTGGCTTGATCTACTTCTGAGGTGCTGAGGCAAGGGGGCTGCTGTTTTGAAACGATAGTATTGTAAATGGGGTCCCTTTTGTGTTGTTGAGGGATGGGTGCTAATGCTGGCAGCTGAATGATTGATTCTCTTGTGACTGTTTTCATTTGTTAAAGCTGAAACACAGTGTACGACACGGGACTTGACGACCAGAGCTGCTTTTGGCAAGGTGAGTGATGAACAGCTATAGAAGGTACTTTAGGGGTGCAGTTGTCACTGCAGTTACTGAACTACACCAAGTACGGTAAAAACCCTGTTTATATTTCAGGGGTGTTGTAGCTGGCCTAAGAGAGCAGATGGAAGCGTCTGCCTCGAGGGGAGGGGAGGGCACGGAGGTAAGGCAGCAGCTGAGAGTAACTGTCCCAGCTGTGCTGTGGCTTTGGATGCTGCTTCAGCCTATGCTTTTCTTTTTGTTTCACATTTGTCTCACACAGGCTGAGTGGGGCCAAGCTGCACTCTGAAGAGCAGCACGAGAAGGGCAGGCTGGTTGTGAGCTGGATTGGAGCAGAACTGCCAAGTAGCACGAGGTGAGTGCGAAGGGTATCCATCTTGCTTTGCAGGTGCCATGGCAGGCTCTCCACAGAAGCGGTTGAGGATTTGAGAAGAGGTTGCAGATGATCAAGGAGCGACACGTGCAGGGATGGCTTGAAAAGGGTATGTCTGCTTTCTCTTCTGTTTATCAGGTGTCCCAGGCAATGTGGGCTGTGGTGTTAGTCTTTAGAATCGGAACAAAGCAGGTGCTGAAATGCTGTGTCTGGTTTTTTTTGTGTTGGGGTTGCACCTTGGTGAGTGTAGGGATGGGTTTTAAGTGGGTGCAGCGGAGGGCCTGGCCCCAGTGTCCTGTAGTGTGTTTTGACCCATCAGCATAGCCTTTTGGTTCTCAGGTAGCCTACTGAAGTAAGTGATTTTTCCTGCGAGTGGAATGGAATTGATTTTTTTTTTTTTTGGCGTGCAATCAGTTCTGCTCCTAGATTTTTCTTTTTATGTAAATAAAAGATCGAGCTAATTCCAGATGGAAAAAAAAATAATCAGTTACTTTCTTGGTCAGTTTGTCCTTTTAATATTCAAAGCTGCAGCAAAAGCATGGGGATTTTTGTTTCTAGAAACACCCTAGCTCTCCTGTCTGCACTCTGCGTGCTGTTGAGCTAAGCCATATAAATGAATAAAGAAACCACAGCTACTGCTCCTTTCTGATTTTTTTTTTTTTTTTTTGTGCTTTCCCCCTTGCACTTTCCCAGGTGATTAGCTTCAGGTTCCAGGTGGGACCTAGTGGTAACTGAGTTGCAGGTATTCCATGACAGAGCTCCTTCTGCCTGGGCTGCTTTTTGGGGTAAGCGCTTTGTTTTTCCTTCAGTCAGTTGCAGGGTTCTTTAGGTGGGTCAGAGTCTATGGACTGATGCGTTTTCCAGTAGAAACCGGTACGCATATCTCTTTGAGTTGGTAACTGGTAGGATCTGTCACTGTAAAGCAATCTAGTAGTAGGTGCCTGTATTGCACGCAGCTCTTCCTCAGGTGAGTAGTTATGGCAGTTTTACGGATGGTATGGTGATGTTACTTTGTGTGTTTGCTTTGTGGTTCTGGGTCCATTCTGATTTTTGCAGAATTACGGGGCTTTTTGTGATTCTTTGCCTGTATGTCAAATATTATCAAAGTTACAACCTTGCTGTCAAAGTGATGGAGCAGGGTTTAGTTGAAATGTATCATGGAAGCTCCCTGTGTGAGCATGTGTCTGAAAATGGCAGCAGTGGGCACGTAAGGGGTAGTCTGTTTCAAGTTTAGGGACAGCTTGTTATATTTCTGGAGCTTTTGCCTGTGTGCTTTCTGTCTGTCGAGTCTTTAGACCATAAAGCCTTCTAGGCTTTATGTCCTTGAATTTACGTATTAGAAGTACGTTTATGAGGGGTTGCCAGGTACGTTGTTTTTGGGAAACTGTGGGGTATGGTTCCTTGAGTGCATAAGTGCAGTAGTGCCAAGAGAGTGAGCAGGGCCACCTTCTTCATCTCTGCAGAATAAGTCTGTTCGGGCACACTTCTCAGGCAAATGTAGTGAGCAGATGAGGGAAAGGAGCTGGGAACAGAGAGGTATTTCACAGTAGCATGTTGCATCAGTAGTAGTCAGCGTTGCGGAGGAGGTGGGTGTCAGGGCTGGCATGCTAGTGAATGCTGGTTCTCTGTTTTTGCAAGTGATGATGAACCTGTTTGACGTAATTCCATTTGAAAAAGTTCCAGTTACTGGCCTGGTCGTGTCGTCCTTTCAATGTTAAAAGCAGCAGCAAAAGCATGGGGATTGTTGCTTCTAGAAACACCACAGGTCACCTGTCTGCTCTCTGCATGTTTTTCAAGTAAAGCAGATCTTTAAAAACAAACAAACAACAAACAAACAAAGAAACAACAACAACAACAAAAAAAAAACAAAATAATAAAAAACAGCTGCTGCTGCTCCTGCTTTGTTTCTACTTCCTTGTGCTTTGCCCCTCCCCTTTTCCAGGTGATTGGGTTTGGGTGCTGGGCGGGGCCGAATGGTATATGAGCCCCAGGCATGCTATCAGAGAGCTCCTTCTGCCTGGGCTGCTTTTTGGGGTAAGCGCTTTGTTTTTCCTTCAGTCAGTTGCAGGGTTCTCTAGGCAGGCCGGAGTTTATAGATTTCTAGAATTTTTAAGTGCTTGGAATTCACTTAGGAGAGGGATGTTTAATAGAGGTTTCTGGCTCACTGTTTTTTGGGATGGTGGGATACTCCTCTGTTTTTGAGCTATATTTTAATCTCTAAATGTATAAACCAGCAGTAGGTAAACATTAGGAGGAACCGGTCAAAGGTAACAGCGCTTTCTGGAACCGTCAAGTTCTTGTTCGGCAACGTAGTGACTGGTTTGATCTACTTCACAGATGGAGAGGCAAGTGGACTGCTCTCTTTGAAATAATAAAATTGAAAACATAAAGTTTGTCAAAGATGGCAGTGCGTGTTTGCAGTCTGTTTATTGCTTTTGCCAGTGGTAGATAACATTTATAAGGAATCGGTCAAAGGAAAGAGCGCCTTCTGGAACTGTGAAGCTCTGTGTTGGCAACTCGGTGACTGGCTGGACCTACTGTCCATCTCCAGAGGGAAGCGGACTGCTGTTTTGAAATTAAAAAATACTAATAAAAAAAATAAAAATATGGTGCTGCTCTATGGCGCCCGGAGGACTGCCACTCTGCATGGCAGTTAAAAAGAATGTGGTTTGGAGATGGAGAGCCAGAGAGATGAAGCAGCTGGGAAGAGAGACACAAGTATTGCAGTAGGTAGGCTGTGGTTATGAGGTGCCTCAGGATGTGCTTTTTTTCTTGTTTCCGCCCTTCCCTCGTGCAGCCTTGGAGAGATGAAGTCCCCATGGTGTGGAGTGGTGCAAAAAGGTAAGAGGGTTGTCAGCCCGGTCAGTTTTCTTCACCAATGCTAAGGCAAGTCTTTGAAGAGAAACAGCCTGGTTGCTTGTGCTGCACCCTGTTGAACTAAGCCAGACCAAAACCAGGGCTGCCGTTCCTCCTGCTCTCTTTACCTCTTCTCATCTTGCAAAGGAATGGTCCAGCAATTCGGGTTAATAGGGGACAAGAGAACAAAGGGGTTTCAGAATAACTGCTAACTGTTATGACTATTGCATGGGGCACTATGCAAGTCTCTGACATCCAGCCAAGATGGACAAAGGAGAAGGACAAGGGAAAAGCCTGGGAGGAAGACTATGAGCCTTCAGTACGAGAGACCCGCAGAGGGACCACCAGAGACTGATAACACATGCGTCAGTGGGCGGGTTCGGATTCCAGGAACTAGTTATAATAACCCTGCCTTTTCTAGAAGTAGTAATGAATATGTATTAGCCTAGGAGCATAAAAACCAGCCGCCTGCTGTGACTTGTGTGCGTCTCGGTGGAGCAGAGACTCCCGGCGCACCCAGTGCTGTTTGTTTACCTCTATTCATTTAATAAATTGTAAACTTTGATTGTAATCCTATTTGGGACTTAGTCATTTATTACAACAGACAACCTTGTAAAATGCAGACAACCAGAATCCTTACAACAATTAAGTGGAAATCACGGTGTAAGAAACATTACCACCTCAAAGAGTAAAAGCCTCGAAAGAAATGTGACTTGTAACAGGCCAGCAGCTGTGTGTTTTTGGTGAAGCACCAGATAGAGTATGAACCTGGATTGCACAGTTAATGGGGAAACGGGAGGGTCCTGGTCCTTGGGAGGGGAAAAAAAAAAGTATATAAACTGTGTATGGAATCGGTAGGTGCCCTCCTGCTCGCGGGACACCCGCCATTGTAATCTCAAATAAAAATGCTGCTGTACTGAGATCCTCTCCTGAGCCTATGTTATTTCCCAAAGATTGATTCACGGTTTTAAGGTTTCAGGGATAGGGCCCTAGGGTTGGGTTTCAGGGTAAGCGTTCTCAGGGTTTATGTTTAGGATTTTAAGGTTTTTAGTTTTAGGGTTGGAGTTTTAACGGTTAGGATTTTAGGGATTTGAGGGTTAGGGTTTTAAGGGTTTCAGGGTTAGCGTGTTAGGGTTTTAGAGTTTTTTGGGTTGTAGTGTTGATAGTTTTTTTAGGGTTAGGTTCTTAGGGTTTTATTTTTGGACGGTTATTTACGGTTAGGGTTTTAAGATCTTATTATTTTTTTTTTTCAGGTTAGGTTCTCCTGGGTTAGGGTTTTGAGCGTCTTAATATTTTGGGTTGGGTTTGGGATTTGAGCGTCCTATTTTGGGGGGGTTTGGGATTTGAGCGTCTTAATTTTGTGGGCTTGGGCGCTGTGAGCGTCTTAAGTGTTTGGGTTAGGGCTTTTAGGCATAGGTCTTCAGGGGTTTAGTGTGGTGGATAGTTTGGGTTAGGTCTGTAGGGGTTTCGAGGATTTTTAGGGTTAGGGCTTGCGGCTTTTTTGTGTGAGGGCGGTAAGGGCTAGGGTTCCAGGGAGTGCTGTTAAATGTAGTTCTCGACGACTCGGCCTCTGATTGGCCGTGCCGGCTGTGCAGGGAATGCTGGTAGGTGTAGTTTTCCGGCACAAGGCTTTCCGGTAGGCCGCGTTGAGTGCCCAGAGCATGCCGGGAAATGTAGTTCTGGGACTCCGGACTTCCGGGAGGCCATGTTGGGTGCCCAGAGCACACCGGGAAATGCAGTTCTCGGGGACTAGGGCTGGGGCTAGGGTTAGAGTTTAGGGTGAGGGTTGGGGTTAGGGTTAGGGCTAGTGAATGCTGGTTCTCTGTGTTTGCAGATGACGGTGAGCGTGTTTAAACTAATTCCAGTTGAAGAAGTTTCAGTTACTTGCTTGGTGACATTATCAGTTCAACATTAAAAGCTGCAGCAAAAGCAAAAGGGGAGTTTTGCTTGTAGAAACACCACAGGTCTCTTGTCTGCTCTCGGAATGTTTTTGAGATAAACCAGATTTTAAAAAACAAAGGGAAAAAAAAAAACCACAGCTGCTTCTTTTGCTCTCTTCCTACTTTCTTGTGCTTTGCCCCTCCCCTTTCCCAGGTGATTGGGTTTGGGTGCTGGGCGGGGCCGAATGGTATATGAGCCCCAGGCATGCTATCAGAGAGCTCCTTCTGCTTGGGCTGCTCTTTGGGGTAAGTGCTTTGTTTTTCCTTCAGTCAGTTGCAGGGTTCTCTAGGCAGACTGGAGCCTATGGATTTCTGGATTTTAAGTGCTTGGAATTCACTCAGTAGCGGGATGTTTAGTAGGGGCTGCTGGCTCACTGTTTTTTTTGGGATGGTGGGATACTCTTCTGTTTTTGAGCTATATTTTAGTCTCTAGATGTATAAACCCACTTGTGTAACTCTCCAGAGGACTAAAACCAGCTTGATTGAATGCTACATATGGCTTGGCAGCGTAGATGCAGCATTACCAAGAGACTGAGCAGGGTTGTATCAGAGTCACCTCTTTCATCTGCAAAGGGTAAGTTTGATTACCCCTGCCGGGGCTGCTGTGTGTGCATGTCTTTTTGGCATTTGTGGAGCTCAGTTGTTTTTCTTTGTGTGTGTGCATGTTTTTATTTATTTATTTATTTATTTTTATTTTTGAGGGTCAAACAGTGTGTTTGCTGAGCGTGGTTAGAATGAGGAGGTGGGGAGCTGCTCAGGACTGGAAGGTTTGGTTTCTAGGAGTATGCGGCATCCTTCCTGTGCGACGTGACTAATTGTTGGGCTGGAACGTTCCAGCTTTTGTGTGTGTTGGGCAATGTAGCTTGTGTAGTGTGTGTCGTGTGGTCTAGGCAGAGTTTGCTGTGGTGCAGTGGGCGAAGAATCTCAGGTAGAGCTGGTGAGCAGCTGAAGTACCAGAGCTGGGAAGAGAGAGGTCGTGCAGCAGGTACGCTGTGGCTGTGAGGTGCCTCAGACTGTGCTTTTCTGTCTTTTTTTTTGTTTTGTTTTGTTGTTTTTTTGCAGGTGCTTTGTGCGGTCGTGGACAGGAAAGGGAAATCCTCGTGTCGCGGAGCAGTGAGGGAAGGTGGGTGTTGTCAGCCTGGTCATCCCTTATCTGAAGCGAAGGGAAGACGCTCAGGTGTTTCCCTGTGAGGTTCCGAAGTGAGACTGTTTGGGATAGAGGAGCAGTGTGGCAGGTGGGTGCTTGCAAGCACAGTGGTTCTTTTGTCCTTTTGTGTTCCCAGGTGGCGTGGGTGATGCTGGCCGCTCCTTTCAAGCTTGGACCTAATTTGCAGGTCCAGAGGCAAGTGGAGTGCTGTTTTGAAAGGATAAAAGTAAAGCTGGGGTCGCTTATGTTGTTGAGGGATGGGTGCTACTGCTGGCAGCTGAATGTTTATCTTCTGCCTGTGTTTTGCCTTTCATTAGGCTGAAGTGCAGTGCAGGATGTCTCAACCAGCTGCCTCTGCAGTGACTCTGGTGCGTGATGAGCAGAGGTAGCTGTTAATTTTGGGGGTGTGGTTGTCACTGAAGTTATTTTCCTACATCCAATAGAGTAAAATTCCAGTTTGCCTTTTAGAGGTGCTATAAGTGGGTAAAGAGAAGAGATGGAAGCATGTGCCGCGTGGGGCAGGCAAGCGGCTGAGGTACAGGAGGGGATGAGAGTATGTGACTTTTTCCTGGGGGTGGAATGGAATTGATTGTTTTGGTGTATAGTCTGTTTTGCTCCGAGATCTTTCATTCATGGTAAATAAAAGTTTGAGCCAATTCCAGTTGGGAATGTTCCAGTTACGACCCAGCGAGTACTGTCCTTTTAATGTTAAAAAAAAATGCGGCAAAAGCATGGGTGCAGATCTGTTTCAGGTCTTGTGCATCATATTCGGTTCGAGATCGCGTCTGTTTCCATCCTCACTCTTGCAGAAGTCATCTGGGCCGCATCAGGAGCTCTTCCTTAGGAAATCAATTCCCAAGCGTCTTCTTAGGGGGTTTTCAGTCCCCATCCTTCTGGTCTCTTGTCTCGAAGGCAGGCTTTTTAGGCCTCCATCATCCCAGTTCTGGCAGTTGCTTCCAGTCGCGTGTCGTGACATTTGAGTCTCTCCTGGGGTCTGGTGCAGAGCACCTGTTCTGACTTGCTGTTGCTGTAGGGCTTTCTTTTTGGGGGTCACTTTTTCTTGTGCCTTGTGTTGTGTGTTTTGTTTGTAGTGTTTGTGGCGTGCCTGTGTGTGTGTACGTGTTTGGTCTGGAGCTGTCCTGCCTGGCAGTTAGTGATGACAGGTAACGTGGCAGTGCATGGGTGTACTAATACATTGTCTGGACTGTTTTGGTAAAGATATCCAGTCTGCCTCTGGGCACGTACTGAAGGGCAGCTGGCACAGTCATCTCTGTGGTGTTTGGCAGACTGGAGGGGGGAGAGTTGAGCTGCTTGCGAGCAACTGCTCGCATAGCACTTGAACGGTGTGCTTGAGGAGGTCTGTCGAATCTTGAAAGCTTACAGATATGGGGTTTTGAATTTTTTATTTTTATTTCTTTCCTGTCCCCAGTAGAGCGTAAACCTTTGGAGGAACCTGTCACAGGAAAGAGCTCCTTCTGGAACTGTTCAGCACTCGGTAGGCAACTCGGTGACTGGCTTGATCTACTTCTGAGGTGCTGAGGCAAGGGGGCTGCTGTTTTGAAACGATAGTATTGTAAATGGGGTCCCTTTTGTGTTGTTGAGGGATGGGTGCTAATGCTGGCAGCTGAATGATTGATTCTCTTGTGACTGTTTTCATTTGTTAAAGCTGAAACACAGTGTACGACACGGGACTTGACGACCAGAGCTGCTTTTGGCAAGGTGAGTGATGAACAGCTATAGAAGGTACTTTAGGGGTGCAGTTGTCACTGCAGTTACTGAACTACACCAAGTACGGTAAAAACCCTGTTTATATTTCAGGGGTGTTGTAGCTGGCCTAAGAGAGCAGATGGAAGCGTCTGCCTCGAGGGGAGGGGAGGGCACGGAGGTAAGGCAGCAGCTGAGAGTAACTGTCCCAGCTGTGCTGTGGCTTTGGATGCTGCTTCAGCCTATGCTTTTCTTTTTGTTTCACATTTGTCTCACACAGGCTGAGTGGGGCCAAGCTGCACTCTGAAGAGCAGCACGAGAAGGGCGGGCTGGTTGTGAGCTGGATTGGAGCAGAACTGCCAAGTAGCACGAGGTGAGTGCGAAGGGTATCCATCTTGCTTTGCAGGTGCCATGGCAGGCTCTCCACAGAAGCGGTTGAGGATTTGAGAAGAGGTTGCAGATGATCAAGGAGCGACACGTGCAGGGATGGCTTGAAAAGGGTATGTCTGCTTTCTCTTCTGTTTATCAGGTGTCCCAGGCAATGTGGGCTGTGGTGTTAGTCTTTAGAATCGGAACAAAGCAGGTGCTGAAATGCTGTGTCTGTTTTTTTTTGTGTTGGGGTTGCACCTTGGTGAGTGTAGGGATGGGTTTTAAGTGGGTGCAGCGGAGGGCCTGGCCCCAGTGTCCTGTAGTGTGTTTTGACCCATCAGCATAGCCTTTTGGTTCTCAGGTAGCCTACTGAAGTAAGTGATTTTTCCTGCGAGTGGAATGGAATTGATTTTTTTTTTTTTTGGCGTGCAATCAGTTCTGCTCCTAGATTTTTCTTTTTATGTAAATAAAAGATCGAGCTAATTCCAGATGGAAAAAAAAAATCAGTTACTTTCTTGGTCAGTTTGTCCTTTTAATATTCAAAGCTGCAGCAAAAGCATGGGGATTTTTGTTTCTAGAAACACCCTAGCTCTCCTGTCTGCACTCTGCGTGCTGTTGAGCTAAGCCATATAAACGAATAAAGAAACCACAGCTACTGCTCCTTTCTGATTTTTTTTTTTTTTTTTGTGCTTTCCCCCTTGCACTTTCCCAGGTGATTAGCTTCAGGTTCCAGGTGGGACCTAGTGGTAACTGAGTTGCAGGTATTCCATGACAGAGCTCCTTCTGCCTGGGCTGCTTTTTGGGGTAAGCGCTTTGTTTTTCCTTCAGTCAGTTGCAGGGTTCTTTAGGTGGGTCAGAGTCTATGGACTGATGCGTTTTCCAGTAGAAACCGGTACGCATGTCTTTTTGAGTTGGTAACTGGTAGGATCTGTCACTGTAAAGCAATCTAGTAGTAGGTGCCTGTATTGCACGCAGCTCTTCCTCAGGTGAGTAGTTATGGCAGTTTTACGGATGGTATGGTGATGTTACTTTGTGTGTTTGCTTTGTGGTTCTGGGTCCATTCTGATTTTTGCAGAATTACGGGGCTTTTTGTGATTCTTTGCCTGTATGTCAAATATTATCAAAGTTACAACCTTGCTGTCAAAGTGATGGAGCAGGGTTTAGTTGAAATGTATCATGGAAGCTCCCTGTGTGAGCATGTGTCTGAAAATGGCAGCAGTGGGCACGTAAGGGGTAGTCTGTTTCAAGTTTAGGGACAGCTTGTTATATTTCTGGAGCTTTTGCCTGTGTGCTTTCTGTCTGTCGAGTCTTTAGACCATAAAGCCTTCTAGGCTTTATGTCCTTGAATTTACGTATTAGAAGTACGTTTATGAGGGGTTGCCAGGTACGTTGTTTTTGGGAAACTGTGGGGTATGGTTCCTTGAGTGCATAAGTGCAGTAGTGCCAAGAGAGTGAGCAGGGCCACCTTCTTCATCTCTGCAGAATAAGTCTGTTCGGGCACACTTCTCAGGCAAATGTAGTGAGCAGATGAGGGAAAGGAGCTGGGAACAGAGAGGTATTTCACAGTAGCATGTTGCATCAGTAGTAGTCAGCGTTGCGGAGGAGGTGGGTGTCAGGGCTGGCATGCTAGTGAATGCTGGTTCTCTGTTTTTGCAAGTGATGATGAACCTGTTTGACGTAATTCCATTTGAAAAAGTTCCAGTTACTGGCCTGGTCGTGTCGTCCTTTCAATGTTAAAAGCAGCAGCAAAAGCATGGGGATTGTTGCTTCTAGAAACACCACAGGTCACCTGTCTGCTCTCTGCATGTTTTTCAAGTAAAGCAGATCTTTAAAAAACAAACAAACAAACAACAAACAAACAAAGAAACAAAAAAAAAAAAAAAAAAAAAAACAAAATAATAAAAAACAGCTGCTGCTGCTCCTGCTTTGTTTCTACTTCCTTGTGCTTTGCCCCTCCCCTTTTCCAGGTGATTGGGTTTGGGTGCTGGGCGGGGCCGAATGGTATATGAGCCCCAGGCATGCTATCAGAGAGCTCCTTCTGCCTGGGCTGCTTTTTGGGGTAAGCGCTTTGTTTTTCCTTCAGTCAGTTGCAGGGTTCTCTAGGCAGGCCGGAGTTTATAGATTTCTAGAATTTTTAAGTGCTTGGAATTCACTTAGGAGAGGGATGTTTAATAGAGGTTTCTGGCTCACTGTTTTTTGGGATGGTGGGATACTCCTCTGTTTTTGAGCTATATTTTAATCTCTAAATGTATAAACCAGCAGTAGGTAAACATTAGGAGGAACCGGTCAAAGGTAACAGCGCTTTCTGGAACCGTCAAGTTCTTGTTCGGCAACGTAGTGACTGGTTTGATCTACTTCACAGATGGAGAGGCAAGTGGACTGCTCTCTTTGAAATAATAAAATTGAAAACATAAAGTTTGTCAAAGATGGCAGTGCGTGTTTGCAGTCTGTTTATTGCTTTTGCCAGTGGTAGATAACATTTATAAGGAATCGGTCAAAGGAAAGAGCGCCTTCTGGAACTGTGAAGCTCTGTGTTGGCAACTCGGTGACTGGCTGGACCTACTGTCCATCTCCAGAGGGAAGCGGACTGCTGTTTTGAAATTAAAAAATACTAATAAAAAAAATAAAAATATGGTGCTGCTCTATGGCGCCCGGAGGACTGCCACTCTGCATGGCAGTTAAAAAGAATGTGGTTTGGAGATGGAGAGCCAGAGAGATGAAGCAGCTGGGAAGAGAGACACAAGTATTGCAGTAGGTAGGCTGTGGTTATGAGGTGCCTCAGGATGTGCTTTTTTTCTTGTTTCCGCCCTTCCCTCGTGCAGCCTTGGAGAGATGAAGTCCCCATGGTGTGGAGTGGTGCAAAAAGGTAAGAGGGTTGTCAGCCCGGTCAGTTTTCTTCACCAATGCTAAGGCAAGTCTTTGAAGAGAAACAGCCTGGTTGCTTGTGCTGCACCCTGTTGAACTAAGCCAGACCAAAACCAGGGCTGCCGTTCCTCCTGCTCTCTTTACCTCTTCTCATCTTGCAAAGGAATGGTCCAGCAATTCGGGTTAATAGGGGACAAGAGAACAAAGGGGTTTCAGAATAACTGCTAACTGTTATGACTATTGCATGGGGCACTATGCAAGTCTCTGACATCCAGCCAAGATGGACAAAGGAGAAGGACAAGGGAAAAGCCTGGGAGGAAGACTATGAGCCTTCAGTACGAGAGACCCGCAGAGGGACCACCAGAGACTGATAACACATGCGTCAGTGGGCGGGTTCGGATTCCAGGAACTAGTTATAATAACCCTGCCTTTTCTAGAAGTAGTAATGAATATGTATTAGCCTAGGAGCATAAAAACCAGCCGCCTGCTGTGACTTGTGTGCGTCTCGGTGGAGCAGAGACTCCCGGCGCACCCAGTGCTGTTTGCTTACCTCTATTCATTTAATAAATTGTAAACTTTGATTGTAATCCTATTTGGGACTTAGTCATTTATTACAACAGACAACCTTGTAAAATGCAGACAACCAGAATCCTTACAACAATTAAGTGGAAATCACGGTGTAAGAAACATTACCACCTCAAAGAGTAAAAGCCTCGAAAGAAATGTGACTTGTAACAGGCCAGCAGCTGTGTGTTTTCGGTGAAGCACCAGATAGAGTATGAACCTGGATTGCACAGTTAATGGGGAAACGGGAGGGTCCTGGTCCTTGGGAGGGGAAAAAAAAAAGTATATAAACTGTGTATGGAATCGGTAGGTGCCCTCCTGCTCGCGGGACACCCGCCATTGTAATCTCAAATAAAAATGCTGCTGTACTGAGATCCTCTCCTGAGCCTATGTTATTTCCCAAAGATTGATTCACGGTTTTAAGGTTTCAGGGATAGGGCCCTAGGGTTGGGTTTCAGGGTAAGCGTTCTCAGGGTTTATGTTTAGGATTTTAAGGTTTTTAGTTTTAGGGTTGGAGTTTTAACGGTTAGGATTTTAGGGATTTGAGGGTTAGGGTTTTAAGGGTTTCAGGGTTAGCGTGTTAGGGTTTTAGAGTTTTTTGGGTTGTAGTGTTGATAGTTTTTTTAGGGTTAGGTTCTTAGGGTTTTATTTTTGGACGGTTATTTACGGTTAGGGTTTTAAGATCTTATTATTTTTTTTTTTCAGGTTAGGTTCTCCTGGGTTAGGGTTTTGAGCGTCTTAATATTTTGGGTTGGGTTTGGGATTTGAGCGTCCTATTTTGGGGGGGTTTGGGATTTGAGCGTCTTAATTTTGTGGGCTTGGGCGCTGTGAGCGTCTTAAGTGTTTGGGTTAGGGCTTTTAGGCATAGGTCTTCAGGGGTTTAGTGTGGTGGATAGTTTGGGTTAGGTCTGTAGGGGTTTCGAGGATTTTTAGGGTTAGGGCTTGCGGCTTTTTTGTGTGAGGGCGGTAAGGGCTAGGGTTCCAGGGAGTGCTGTTAAATGTAGTTCTCGACGACTCGGCCTCTGATTGGCCGTGCCGGCTGTGCAGGGAATGCTGGTAGGTGTAGTTTTCCGGCACAAGGCTTTCCGGTAGGCCGCGTTGAGTGCCCAGAGCATGCCGGGAAATGTAGTTCTGGGACTCCGGACTTCCGGGAGGCCATGCAGAGCGCCCAGAGCATACCGGGAAATGTAGTTCTGGGACTCCGAACTTCCGGGAGGCCATGTTGAGCGCCCAGAGCACACCGGGAAATGTAGTTCTGGGACTCCGAACTTCCGGGAGGCCATGTTGGGTGCCCAGAGCACACCGGGAAATGCAGTTCTCGGGGACTAGGGCTGGGGCTAGGGTTAGAGTTTAGGGTGAGGGTTGGGGTTAGGGTTAGGGCTAGTGAATGCTGGTTCTCTGTGTTTGCAGATGACGGTGAGCGTGTTTAAACTAATTCCAGTTGAAGAAGTTTCAGTTACTTGCTTGGTGACATTATCAGTTCAACATTAAAAGCTGCAGCAAAAGCAAAAGGGGAGTTTTGCTTGTAGAAACACCACAGGTCTCTTGTCTGCTCTCGGAATGTTTTTGAGATAAACCAGATTTTAAAAAACAAAGGGAAAAAAAAAAACCACAGCTGCTTCTTTTGCTCTCTTCCTACTTTCTTGTGCTTTGCCCCTCCCCTTTCCCAGGTGATTGGGTTTGGGTGCTGGGCGGGGCCGAATGGTATATGAGCCCCAGGCATGCTATCAGAGAGCTCCTTCTGCTTGGGCTGCTCTTTGGGGTAAGTGCTTTGTTTTTCCTTCAGTCAGTTGCAGGGTTCTCTAGGCAGACTGGAGCCTATGGATTTCTGGATTTTAAGTGCTTGGAATTCACTCAGTAGCGGGATGTTTAGTAGGGGCTGCTGGCTCACTGTTTTTTTTGGGATGGTGGGATACTCTTCTGTTTTTGAGCTATATTTTAGTCTCTAGATGTATAAACCCACTTGTGTAACTCTCCAGAGGACTAAAACCAGCTTGATTGAATGCTACATATGGCTTGGCAGCGTAGATGCAGCATTACCAAGAGACTGAGCAGGGTTGTATCAGAGTCACCTCTTTCATCTGCAAAGGGTAAGTTTGATTACCCCTGCCGGGGCTGCTGTGTGTGCATGTCTTTTTGGCATTTGTGGAGCTCAGTTGTTTTTCTTTGTGTGTGTGCATGTTTTTATTTATTTATTTATTTATTTTTATTTTTGAGGGTCAAACAGTGTGTTTGCTGAGCGTGGTTAGAATGAGGAGGTGGGGAGCTGCTCAGGACTGGAAGGTTTGGTTTCTAGGAGTATGCGGCATCCTTCCTGTGCGACGTGACTAATTGTTGGGCTGGAACGTTCCAGCTTTTGTGTGTGTTGGGCAATGTAGCTTGTGTAGTGTGTGTCGTGTGGTCTAGGCAGAGTTTGCTGTGGTGCAGTGGGCGAAGAATCTCAGGTAGAGCTGGTGAGCAGCTGAAGTACCAGAGCTGGGAAGAAAGAGGTCGTGCAGCAGGTACGCTGTGGCTGTGAGGTGCCTCAGACTGTGCTTTTCTGTCTTTTTTTTTGTTTTGTTTTGTTGTTTTTTTGCAGGTGCTTTGTGCGGTCGTGGACAGGAAAGGGAAATCCTCGTGTCGCGGAGCAGTGAGGGAAGGTGGGTGTTGTCAGCCTGGTCATCCCTTATCTGAAGCGAAGGGAAGACGCTCAGGTGTTTCCCTGTGAGGTTCCGAAGTGAGACTGTTTGGGATAGAGGAGCAGTGTGGCAGGTGGGTGCTTGCAAGCACAGTGGTTCTTTTGTCCTTTTGTGTTCCCAGGTGGCGTGGGTGATGCTGGCCGCTCCTTTCAAGCTTGGACCTAATTTGCAGGTCCAGAGGCGAGTGGAGTGCTGTTTTGAAAGGATAAAAGTGAAGCTGGGGTCGCTTATGTTGTTGAGGGATGGGTGCTACTGCTGGCAGCTGAATGTTTATCTTCTGCCTGTGTTTTGCCTTTCATTAGGCTGAAGTGCAGTGCAGGATGTCTCAACCAGCTGCCTCTGCAGTGACTCTGGTGCGTGATGAGCAGAGGTAGCTGTTAATTTTGGGGGTGTGGTTGTCACTGAAGTTATTTTCCTACATCCAATAGAGTAAAATTCCAGTTTGCCTTTTAGAGGTGCTATAAGTGGGTAAAGAGAAGAGATGGAAGCATGTGCCGCGTGGGGCAGGCAAGCGGCTGAGGTACAGGAGGGGATGAGAGTATGTGACTTTTTCCTGGGGGTGGAATGGAATTGATTGTTTTGGTGTATAGTCTGTTTTGCTCCGAGATCTTTCATTCATGGTAAATAAAAGTTTGAGCCAATTCCAGTTGGGAATGTTCCAGTTACGACCCAGCGAGTACTGTCCTTTTAATGTTAAAAAAAAATGCGGCAAAAGCATGGGTGCAGATCTGTTTCAGGTCTTGTGCATCATATTCGGTTCGAGATCGCGTCTGTTTCCATCCTCACTCTTGCAGAAGTCATCTGGGCCGCATCAGGAGCTCTTCCTTAGGAAATCAATTCCCAAGCGTCTTCTTAGGGGGTTTTCAGTCCCCATCCTTCTGGTCTCTTGTCTCGAAGGCAGGCTTTTTAGGCCTCCATCATCCCAGTTCTGGCAGTTGCTTCCAGTCGCGTGTCGTGACATTTGAGTCTCTCCTGGGGTCTGGTGCAGAGCACCTGTTCTGACTTGCTGTTGCTGTAGGGCTTTCTTTTTGGGGGTCACTTTTTCTTGTGCCTTGTGTTGTGTGTTTTGTTTGTAGTGTTTGTGGCGTGCCTGTGTGTGTGTACGTGTTTGGTCTGGAGCTGTCCTGCCTGGCAGTTAGTGATGACAGGTAACGTGGCAGTGCATGGGTGTACTAATACATTGTCTGGACTGTTTTGGTAAAGATATCCAGTCTGCCTCTGGGCACGTACTGAAGGGCAGCTGGCACAGTCATCTCTGTGGTGTTTGGCAGACTGGAGGGGGGAGAGTTGAGCTGCTTGCGAGCAACTGCTCGCATAGCACTTGAACGGTGTGCTTGAGGAGGTCTGTCGAATCTTGAAAGCTTACAGATATGGGGTTTTGAATTTTTTATTTTTATTTCTTTCCTGTCCCCAGTAGAGCGTAAACCTTTGGAGGAACCTGTCACAGGAAAGAGCTCCTTCTGGAACTGTTCAGCACTCGGTAGGCAACTCGGTGACTGGCTTGATCTACTTCTGAGGTGCTGAGGCAAGGGGGCTGCTGTTTTGAAACGATAGTATTGTAAATGGGGTCCCTTTTGTGTTGTTGAGGGATGGGTGCTAATGCTGGCAGCTGAATGATTGATTCTCTTGTGACTGTTTTCATTTGTTAAAGCTGAAACACAGTGTACGACACGGGACTTGACGACCAGAGCTGCTTTTGGCAAGGTGAGTGATGAACAGCTATAGAAGGTACTTTAGGGGTGCAGTTGTCACTGCAGTTACTGAACTACACCAAGTACGGTAAAAACCCTGTTTATATTTCAGGGGTGTTGTAGCTGGCCTAAGAGAGCAGATGGAAGCGTCTGCCTCGAGGGGAGGGGAGGGCACGGAGGTAAGGCAGCAGCTGAGAGTAACTGTCCCAGCTGTGCTGTGGCTTTGGATGCTGCTTCAGCCTATGCTTTTCTTTTTGTTTCACATTTGTCTCACACAGGCTGAGTGGGGCCAAGCTGCACTCTGAAGAGCAGCACGAGAAGGGCAGGCTGGTTGTGAGCTGGATTGGAGCAGAACTGCCAAGTAGCACGAGGTGAGTGCGAAGGGTATCCATCTTGCTTTGCAGGTGCCATGGCAGGCTCTCCACAGAAGCGGTTGAGGATTTGAGAAGAGGTTGCAGATGATCAAGGAGCGACACGTGCAGGGATGGCTTGAAAAGGGTATGTCTGCTTTCTCTTCTGTTTATCAGGTGTCCCAGGCAATGTGGGCTGTGGTGTTAGTCTTTAGAATCGGAACAAAGCAGGTGCTGAAATGCTGTGTCTGTTTTTTTTTGTGTTGGGGTTGCACCTTGGTGAGTGTAGGGATGGGTTTTAAGTGGGTGCAGCGGAGGGCCTGGCCCCAGTGTCCTGTAGTGTGTTTTGACCCATCAGCATAGCCTTTTGGTTCTCAGGTAGCCTACTGAAGTAAGTGATTTTTCCTGCGAGTGGAATGGAATTGATTTTTTTTTTTTTTTGGCGTGCAATCAGTTCTGCTCCTAGATTTTTCTTTTTATGTAAATAAAAGATCGAGCTAATTCCAGATGGAAAAAAAAAAAATCAGTTACTTTCTTGGTCAGTTTGTCCTTTTAATATTCAAAGCTGCAGCAAAAGCATGGGGATTTTTGTTTCTAGAAACACCCTAGCTCTCCTGTCTGCACTCTGCGTGCTGTTGAGCTAAGCCATATAAACGAATAAAGAAACCACAGCTACTGCTCCTTTCTGATTTTTTTTTTTTTTTTTGTGCTTTCCCCCTTGCACTTTCCCAGGTGATTAGCTTCAGGTTCCAGGTGGGACCTAGTGGTAACTGAGTTGCAGGTATTCCATGACAGAGCTCCTTCTGCCTGGGCTGCTTTTTGGGGTAAGCGCTTTGTTTTTCCTTCAGTCAGTTGCAGGGTTCTTTAGGTGGGTCAGAGTCTATGGACTGATGCGTTTTCCAGTAGAAACCGGTACGCATGTCTTTTTGAGTTGGTAACTGGTAGGATCTGTCACTGTAAAGCAATCTAGTAGTAGGTGCCTGTATTGCACGCAGCTCTTCCTCAGGTGAGTAGTTATGGCAGTTTTACGGATGGTATGGTGATGTTACTTTGTGTGTTTGCTTTGTGGTTCTGGGTCCATTCTGATTTTTGCAGAATTACGGGGCTTTTTGTGATTCTTTGCCTGTATGTCAAATATTATCAAAGTTACAACCTTGCTGTCAAAGTGATGGAGCAGGGTTTAGTTGAAATGTATCATGGAAGCTCCCTGTGTGAGCATGTGTCTGAAAATGGCAGCAGTGGGCACGTAAGGGGTAGTCTGTTTCAAGTTTAGGGACAGCTTGTTATATTTCTGGAGCTTTTGCCTGTGTGCTTTCTGTCTGTCGAGTCTTTAGACCATAAAGCCTTCTAGGCTTTATGTCCTTGAATTTACGTATTAGAAGTACGTTTATGAGGGGTTGCCAGGTACGTTGTTTTTGGGAAACTGTGGGGTATGGTTCCTTGAGTGCATAAGTGCAGTAGTGCCAAGAGAGTGAGCAGGGCCACCTTCTTCATCTCTGCAGAATAAGTCTGTTCGGGCACACTTCTCAGGCAAATGTAGTGAGCAGATGAGGGAAAGGAGCTGGGAACAGAGAGGTATTTCACAGTAGCATGTTGCATCAGTAGTAGTCAGCGTTGCGGAGGAGGTGGGTGTCAGGGCTGGCATGCTAGTGAATGCTGGTTCTCTGTTTTTGCAAGTGATGATGAACCTGTTTGACGTAATTCCATTTGAAAAAGTTCCAGTTACTGGCCTGGTCGTGTCGTCCTTTCAATGTTAAAAGCAGCAGCAAAAGCATGGGGATTGTTGCTTCTAGAAACACCACAGGTCACCTGTCTGCTCTCTGCATGTTTTTCAAGTAAAGCAGATCTTTAAAAAACAAACAAACAAACAACAAACAAACAAAGAAACAAAAAAAAAAAAAAAAAAAAAAAACAAAATAATAAAAAACAGCTGCTGCTGCTCCTGCTTTGTTTCTACTTCCTTGTGCTTTGCCCCTCCCCTTTTCCAGGTGATTGGGTTTGGGTGCTGGGCGGGGCCGAATGGTATATGAGCCCCAGGCATGCTATCAGAGAGCTCCTTCTGCCTGGGCTGCTTTTTGGGGTAAGCGCTTTGTTTTTCCTTCAGTCAGTTGCAGGGTTCTCTAGGCAGGCCGGAGTTTATAGATTTCTAGAATTTTTAAGTGCTTGGAATTCACTTAGGAGAGGGATGTTTAATAGAGGTTTCTGGCTCACTGTTTTTTGGGATGGTGGGATACTCCTCTGTTTTTGAGCTATATTTTAATCTCTAAATGTATAAACCAGCAGTAGGTAAACATTAGGAGGAACCGGTCAAAGGTAACAGCGCTTTCTGGAACCGTCAAGTTCTTGTTCGGCAACGTAGTGACTGGTTTGATCTACTTCACAGATGGAGAGGCAAGTGGACTGCTCTCTTTGAAATAATAAAATTGAAAACATAAAGTTTGTCAAAGATGGCAGTGCGTGTTTGCAGTCTGTTTATTGCTTTTGCCAGTGGTAGATAACATTTATAAGGAATCGGTCAAAGGAAAGAGCGCCTTCTGGAACTGTGAAGCTCTGTGTTGGCAACTCGGTGACTGGCTGGACCTACTGTCCATCTCCAGAGGGAAGCGGACTGCTGTTTTGAAATTAAAAAATACTAATAAAAAAAATAAAAATATGGTGCTGCTCTATGGCGCCCGGAGGACTGCCACTCTGCATGGCAGTTAAAAAGAATGTGGTTTGGAGATGGAGAGCCAGAGAGATGAAGCAGCTGGGAAGAGAGACACAAGTATTGCAGTAGGTAGGCTGTGGTTATGAGGTGCCTCAGGATGTGCTTTTTTTCTTGTTTCCGCCCTTCCCTCGTGCAGCCTTGGAGAGATGAAGTCCCCATGGTGTGGAGTGGTGCAAAAAGGTAAGAGGGTTGTCAGCCCGGTCAGTTTTCTTCACCAATGCTAAGGCAAGTCTTTGAAGAGAAACAGCCTGGTTGCTTGTGCTGCACCCTGTTGAACTAAGCCAGACCAAAACCAGGGCTGCCGTTCCTCCTGCTCTCTTTACCTCTTCTCATCTTGCAAAGGAATGGTCCAGCAATTCGGGTTAATAGGGGACAAGAGAACAAAGGGGTTTCAGAATAACTGCTAACTGTTATGACTATTGCATGGGGCACTATGCAAGTCTCTGACATCCAGCCAAGATGGACAAAGGAGAAGGACAAGGGAAAAGCCTGGGAGGAAGACTATGAGCCTTCAGTACGAGAGACCCGCAGAGGGACCACCAGAGACTGATAACACATGCGTCAGTGGGCGGGTTCGGATTCCAGGAACTAGTTATAATAACCCTGCCTTTTCTAGAAGTAGTAATGAATATGTATTAGCCTAGGAGCATAAAAACCAGCCGCCTGCTGTGACTTGTGTGCGTCTCGGTGGAGCAGAGACTCCCGGCGCACCCAGTGCTGTTTGCTTACCTCTATTCATTTAATAAATTGTAAACTTTGATTGTAATCCTATTTGGGACTTAGTCATTTATTACAACAGACAACCTTGTAAAATGCAGACAACCAGAATCCTTACAACAATTAAGTGGAAATCACGGTGTAAGAAACATTACCACCTCAAAGAGTAAAAGCCTCGAAAGAAATGTGACTTGTAACAGGCCAGCAGCTGTGTGTTTTCGGTGAAGCACCAGATAGAGTATGAACCTGGATTGCACAGTTAATGGGGAAACGGGAGGGTCCTGGTCCTTGGGAGGGGAAAAAAAAAAGTATATAAACTGTGTATGGAATCGGTAGGTGCCCTCCTGCTCGCGGGACACCCGCCATTGTAATCTCAAATAAAAATGCTGCTGTACTGAGATCCTCTCCTGAGCCTATGTTATTTCCCAAAGATTGATTCACGGTTTTAAGGTTTCAGGGATAGGGCCCTAGGGTTGGGTTTCAGGGTAAGCGTTCTCAGGGTTTATGTTTAGGATTTTAAGGTTTTTAGTTTTAGGGTTGGAGTTTTAACGGTTAGGATTTTAGGGATTTGAGGGTTAGGGTTTTAAGGGTTTCAGGGTTAGCGTGTTAGGGTTTTAGAGTTTTTTGGGTTGTAGTGTTGATAGTTTTTTTAGGGTTAGGTTCTTAGGGTTTTATTTTTGGACGGTTATTTACGGTTAGGGTTTTAAGATCTTATTATTTTTTTTTTTCAGGTTAGGTTCTCCTGGGTTAGGGTTTTGAGCGTCTTAATATTTTGGGTTGGGTTTGGGATTTGAGCGTCCTATTTTGGGGGGGTTTGGGATTTGAGCGTCTTAATTTTGTGGGCTTGGGCGCTGTGAGCGTCTTAAGTGTTTGGGTTAGGGCTTTTAGGCATAGGTCTTCAGGGGTTTAGTGTGGTGGATAGTTTGGGTTAGGTCTGTAGGGGTTTCGAGGATTTTTAGGGTTAGGGCTTGCGGCTTTTTTGTGTGAGGGCGGTAAGGGCTAGGGTTCCAGGGAGTGCTGTTAAATGTAGTTCTCGACGACTCGGCCTCTGATTGGCCGTGCCGGCTGTGCAGGGAATGCTGGTAGGTGTAGTTTTCCGGCACAAGGCTTTCCGGTAGGCCGCGTTGAGTGCCCAGAGCATGCCGGGAAATGTAGTTCTGGGACTCCGGACTTCCGGGAGGCCATGCAGAGCGCCCAGAGCATACCGGGAAATGTAGTTCTGGGACTCCGAACTTCCGGGAGGCCATGTTGAGCGCCCAGAGCACACCGGGAAATGTAGTTCTGGGACTCCGAACTTCCGGGAGGCCATGTTGGGTGCCCAGAGCACACCGGGAAATGCAGTTCTCGGGGACTAGGGCTGGGGCTAGGGTTAGAGTTTAGGGTGAGGGTTGGGGTTAGGGTTAGGGCTAGTGAATGCTGGTTCTCTGTGTTTGCAGATGACGGTGAGCGTGTTTAAACTAATTCCAGTTGAAGAAGTTTCAGTTACTTGCTTGGTGACATTATCAGTTCAACATTAAAAGCTGCAGCAAAAGCAAAAGGGGAGTTTTGCTTGTAGAAACACCACAGGTCTCTTGTCTGCTCTCGGAATGTTTTTGAGATAAACCAGATTTTAAAAAACAAAGGGAAAAAAAAAAACCACAGCTGCTTCTTTTGCTCTCTTCCTACTTTCTTGTGCTTTGCCCCTCCCCTTTCCCAGGTGATTGGGTTTGGGTGCTGGGCGGGGCCGAATGGTATATGAGCCCCAGGCATGCTATCAGAGAGCTCCTTCTGCTTGGGCTGCTCTTTGGGGTAAGTGCTTTGTTTTTCCTTCAGTCAGTTGCAGGGTTCTCTAGGCAGACTGGAGCCTATGGATTTCTGGATTTTAAGTGCTTGGAATTCACTCAGTAGCGGGATGTTTAGTAGGGGCTGCTGGCTCACTGTTTTTTTTGGGATGGTGGGATACTCTTCTGTTTTTGAGCTATATTTTAGTCTCTAGATGTATAAACCCACTTGTGTAACTCTCCAGAGGACTAAAACCAGCTTGATTGAATGCTACATATGGCTTGGCAGCGTAGATGCAGCATTACCAAGAGACTGAGCAGGGTTGTATCAGAGTCACCTCTTTCATCTGCAAAGGGTAAGTTTGATTACCCCTGCCGGGGCTGCTGTGTGTGCATGTCTTTTTGGCATTTGTGGAGCTCAGTTGTTTTTCTTTGTGTGTGTGCATGTTTTTATTTATTTATTTATTTATTTTTATTTTTGAGGGTCAAACAGTGTGTTTGCTGAGCGTGGTTAGAATGAGGAGGTGGGGAGCTGCTCAGGACTGGAAGGTTTGGTTTCTAGGAGTATGCGGCATCCTTCCTGTGCGACGTGACTAATTGTTGGGCTGGAACGTTCCAGCTTTTGTGTGTGTTGGGCAATGTAGCTTGTGTAGTGTGTGTCGTGTGGTCTAGGCAGAGTTTGCTGTGGTGCAGTGGGCGAAGAATCTCAGGTAGAGCTGGTGAGCAGCTGAAGTACCAGAGCTGGGAAGAAAGAGGTCGTGCAGCAGGTACGCTGTGGCTGTGAGGTGCCTCAGACTGTGCTTTTCTGTCTTTTTTTTTGTTTTGTTTTGTTGTTTTTTTGCAGGTGCTTTGTGCGGTCGTGGACAGGAAAGGGAAATCCTCGTGTCGCGGAGCAGTGAGGGAAGGTGGGTGTTGTCAGCCTGGTCATCCCTTATCTGAAGCGAAGGGAAGACGCTCAGGTGTTTCCCTGTGAGGTTCCGAAGTGAGACTGTTTGGGATAGAGGAGCAGTGTGGCAGGTGGGTGCTTGCAAGCACAGTGGTTCTTTTGTCCTTTTGTGTTCCCAGGTGGCGTGGGTGATGCTGGCCGCTCCTTTCAAGCTTGGACCTAATTTGCAGGTCCAGAGGCGAGTGGAGTGCTGTTTTGAAAGGATAAAAGTGAAGCTGGGGTCGCTTATGTTGTTGAGGGATGGGTGCTACTGCTGGCAGCTGAATGTTTATCTTCTGCCTGTGTTTTGCCTTTCATTAGGCTGAAGTGCAGTGCAGGATGTCTCAACCAGCTGCCTCTGCAGTGACTCTGGTGCGTGATGAGCAGAGGTAGCTGTTAATTTTGGGGGTGTGGTTGTCACTGAAGTTATTTTCCTACATCCAATAGAGTAAAATTCCAGTTTGCCTTTTAGAGGTGCTATAAGTGGGTAAAGAGAAGAGATGGAAGCATGTGCCGCGTGGGGCAGGCAAGCGGCTGAGGTACAGGAGGGGATGAGAGTATGTGACTTTTTCCTGGGGGTGGAATGGAATTGATTGTTTTGGTGTATAGTCTGTTTTGCTCCGAGATCTTTCATTCATGGTAAATAAAAGTTTGAGCCAATTCCAGTTGGGAATGTTCCAGTTACGACCCAGCGAGTACTGTCCTTTTAATGTTAAAAAAAAATGCGGCAAAAGCATGGGTGCAGATCTGTTTCAGGTCTTGTGCATCATATTCGGTTCGAGATCGCGTCTGTTTCCATCCTCACTCTTGCAGAAGTCATCTGGGCCGCATCAGGAGCTCTTCCTTAGGAAATCAATTCCCAAGCGTCTTCTTAGGGGGTTTTCAGTCCCCATCCTTCTGGTCTCTTGTCTCGAAGGCAGGCTTTTTAGGCCTCCATCATCCCAGTTCTGGCAGTTGCTTCCAGTCGCGTGTCGTGACATTTGAGTCTCTCCTGGGGTCTGGTGCAGAGCACCTGTTCTGACTTGCTGTTGCTGTAGGGCTTTCTTTTTGGGGGTCACTTTTTCTTGTGCCTTGTGTTGTGTGTTTTGTTTGTAGTGTTTGTGGCGTGCCTGTGTGTGTGTACGTGTTTGGTCTGGAGCTGTCCTGCCTGGCAGTTAGTGATGACAGGTAACGTGGCAGTGCATGGGTGTACTAATACATTGTCTGGACTGTTTTGGTAAAGATATCCAGTCTGCCTCTGGGCACGTACTGAAGGGCAGCTGGCACAGTCATCTCTGTGGTGTTTGGCAGACTGGAGGGGGGAGAGTTGAGCTGCTTGCGAGCAGCTGCTCGCATAGCACTTGAACGGTGTGCTTGAGGAGGTCTGTCGAATCTTGAAAGCTTACAGATATGGGGTTTTGAATTTTTTATTTTTATTTCTTTCCTGTCCCCAGTAGAGCGTAAACCTTTGGAGGAACCTGTCACAGGAAAGAGCTCCTTCTGGAACTGTTCAGCACTCGGTAGGCAACTCGGTGACTGGCTTGATCTACTTCTGAGGTGCTGAGGCAAGGGGGCTGCTGTTTTGAAACGATAGTATTGTAAATGGGGTCCCTTTTGTGTTGTTGAGGGATGGGTGCTAATGCTGGCAGCTGAATGATTGATTCTCTTGTGACTGTTTTCATTTGTTAAAGCTGAAACACAGTGTACGACACGGGACTTGACGACCAGAGCTGCTTTTGGCAAGGTGAGTGATGAACAGCTATAGAAGGTACTTTAGGGGTGCAGTTGTCACTGCAGTTACTGAACTACACCAAGTACGGTAAAAACCCTGTTTATATTTCAGGGGTGTTGTAGCTGGCCTAAGAGAGCAGATGGAAGCGTCTGCCTCGAGGGGAGGGGAGGGCACGGAGGTAAGGCAGCAGCTGAGAGTAACTGTCCCAGCTGTGCTGTGGCTTTGGATGCTGCTTCAGCCTATGCTTTTCTTTTTGTTTCACATTTGTCTCACACAGGCTGAGTGGGGCCAAGCTGCACTCTGAAGAGCAGCACGAGAAGGGCGGGCTGGTTGTGAGCTGGATTGGAGCAGAACTGCCAAGTAGCACGAGGTGAGTGCGAAGGGTATCCATCTTGCTTTGCAGGTGCCATGGCAGGCTCTCCACAGAAGCGGTTGAGGATTTGAGAAGAGGTTGCAGATGATCAAGGAGCGACACGTGCAGGGATGGCTTGAAAAGGGTATGTCTGCTTTCTCTTCTGTTTATCAGGTGTCCCAGGCAATGTGGGCTGTGGTGTTAGTCTTTAGAATCGGAACAAAGCAGGTGCTGAAATGCTGTGTCTGGTTTTTTTTGTGTTGGGGTTGCACCTTGGTGAGTGTAGGGATGGGTTTTAAGTGGGTGCAGCGGAGGGCCTGGCCCCAGTGTCCTGTAGTGTGTTTTGACCCATCAGCATAGCCTTTTGGTTCTCAGGTAGCCTACTGAAGTAAGTGATTTTTCCTGCGAGTGGAATGGAATTGATTTTTTTTTTTTTTGGCGTGCAATCAGTTCTGCTCCTAGATTTTTCTTTTTATGTAAATAAAAGATCGAGCTAATTCCAGATGGAAAAAAAAAAAATCAGTTACTTTCTTGGTCAGTTTGTCCTTTTAATATTCAAAGCTGCAGCAAAAGCATGGGGATTTTTGTTTCTAGAAACACCCTAGCTCTCCTGTCTGCACTCTGCGTGCTGTTGAGCTAAGCCATATAAATGAATAAAGAAACCACAGCTACTGCTCCTTTCTGATTTTTTTTTTTTTTTTTTGTGCTTTCCCCCTTGCACTTTCCCAGGTGATTAGCTTCAGGTTCCAGGTGGGACCTAGTGGTAACTGAGTTGCAGGTATTCCATGACAGAGCTCCTTCTGCCTGGGCTGCTTTTTGGGGTAAGCGCTTTGTTTTTCCTTCAGTCAGTTGCAGGGTTCTTTAGGTGGGTCAGAGTCTATGGACTGATGCGTTTTCCAGTAGAAACCGGTACGCATATCTCTTTGAGTTGGTAACTGGTAGGATCTGTCACTGTAAAGCAATCTAGTAGTAGGTGCCTGTATTGCACGCAGCTCTTCCTCAGGTGAGTAGTTATGGCAGTTTTACGGATGGTATGGTGATGTTACTTTGTGTGTTTGCTTTGTGGTTCTGGGTCCATTCTGATTTTTGCAGAATTACGGGGCTTTTTGTGATTCTTTGCCTGTATGTCAAATATTATCAAAGTTACAACCTTGCTGTCAAAGTGATGGAGCAGGGTTTAGTTGAAATGTATCATGGAAGCTCCCTGTGTGAGCATGTGTCTGAAAATGGCAGCAGTGGGCACGTAAGGGGTAGTCTGTTTCAAGTTTAGGGACAGCTTGTTATATTTCTGGAGCTTTTGCCTGTGTGCTTTCTGTCTGTCGAGTCTTTAGACCATAAAGCCTTCTAGGCTTTATGTCCTTGAATTTACGTATTAGAAGTACGTTTATGAGGGGTTGCCAGGTACGTTGTTTTTGGGAAACTGTGGGGTATGGTTCCTTGAGTGCATAAGTGCAGTAGTGCCAAGAGAGTGAGCAGGGCCACCTTCTTCATCTCTGCAGAATAAGTCTGTTCGGGCACACTTCTCAGGCAAATGTAGTGAGCAGATGAGGGAAAGGAGCTGGGAACAGAGAGGTATTTCACAGTAGCATGTTGCATCAGTAGTAGTCAGCGTTGCGGAGGAGGTGGGTGTCAGGGCTGGCATGCTAGTGAATGCTGGTTCTCTGTTTTTGCAAGTGATGATGAACCTGTTTGACGTAATTCCATTTGAAAAAGTTCCAGTTACTGGCCTGGTCGTGTCGTCCTTTCAATGTTAAAAGCAGCAGCAAAAGCATGGGGATTGTTGCTTCTAGAAACACCACAGGTCACCTGTCTGCTCTCTGCATGTTTTTCAAGTAAAGCAGATCTTTAAAAACAAACAAACAACAAACAAACAAAGAAACAACAACAACAACAAAAAAAAAACAAAATAATAAAAAACAGCTGCTGCTGCTCCTGCTTTGTTTCTACTTCCTTGTGCTTTGCCCCTCCCCTTTTCCAGGTGATTGGGTTTGGGTGCTGGGCGGGGCCGAATGGTATATGAGCCCCAGGCATGCTATCAGAGAGCTCCTTCTGCCTGGGCTGCTTTTTGGGGTAAGCGCTTTGTTTTTCCTTCAGTCAGTTGCAGGGTTCTCTAGGCAGGCCGGAGTTTATAGATTTCTAGAATTTTTAAGTGCTTGGAATTCACTTAGGAGAGGGATGTTTAATAGAGGTTTCTGGCTCACTGTTTTTTGGGATGGTGGGATACTCCTCTGTTTTTGAGCTATATTTTAATCTCTAAATGTATAAACCAGCAGTAGGTAAACATTAGGAGGAACCGGTCAAAGGTAACAGCGCTTTCTGGAACCGTCAAGTTCTTGTTCGGCAACGTAGTGACTGGTTTGATCTACTTCACAGATGGAGAGGCAAGTGGACTGCTCTCTTTGAAATAATAAAATTGAAAACATAAAGTTTGTCAAAGATGGCAGTGCGTGTTTGCAGTCTGTTTATTGCTTTTGCCAGTGGTAGATAACATTTATAAGGAATCGGTCAAAGGAAAGAGCGCCTTCTGGAACTGTGAAGCTCTGTGTTGGCAACTCGGTGACTGGCTGGACCTACTGTCCATCTCCAGAGGGAAGCGGACTGCTGTTTTGAAATTAAAAAATACTAATAAAAAAAATAAAAATATGGTGCTGCTCTATGGCGCCCGGAGGACTGCCACTCTGCATGGCAGTTAAAAAGAATGTGGTTTGGAGATGGAGAGCCAGAGAGATGAAGCAGCTGGGAAGAGAGACACAAGTATTGCAGTAGGTAGGCTGTGGTTATGAGGTGCCTCAGGATGTGCTTTTTTTCTTGTTTCCGCCCTTCCCTCGTGCAGCCTTGGAGAGATGAAGTCCCCATGGTGTGGAGTGGTGCAAAAAGGTAAGAGGGTTGTCAGCCCGGTCAGTTTTCTTCACCAATGCTAAGGCAAGTCTTTGAAGAGAAACAGCCTGGTTGCTTGTGCTGCACCCTGTTGAACTAAGCCAGACCAAAACCAGGGCTGCCGTTCCTCCTGCTCTCTTTACCTCTTCTCATCTTGCAAAGGAATGGTCCAGCAATTCGGGTTAATAGGGGACAAGAGAACAAAGGGGTTTCAGAATAACTGCTAACTGTTATGACTATTGCATGGGGCACTATGCAAGTCTCTGACATCCAGCCAAGATGGACAAAGGAGAAGGACAAGGGAAAAGCCTGGGAGGAAGACTATGAGCCTTCAGTACGAGAGACCCGCAGAGGGACCACCAGAGACTGATAACACATGCGTCAGTGGGCGGGTTCGGATTCCAGGAACTAGTTATAATAACCCTGCCTTTTCTAGAAGTAGTAATGAATATGTATTAGCCTAGGAGCATAAAAACCAGCCGCCTGCTGTGACTTGTGTGCGTCTCGGTGGAGCAGAGACTCCCGGCGCACCCAGTGCTGTTTGCTTACCTCTATTCATTTAATAAATTGTAAACTTTGATTGTAATCCTATTTGGGACTTAGTCATTTATTACAACAGACAACCTTGTAAAATGCAGACAACCAGAATCCTTACAACAATTAAGTGGAAATCACGGTGTAAGAAACATTACCACCTCAAAGAGTAAAAGCCTCGAAAGAAATGTGACTTGTAACAGGCCAGCAGCTGTGTGTTTTTGGTGAAGCACCAGATAGAGTATGAACCTGGATTGCACAGTTAATGGGGAAACGGGAGGGTCCTGGTCCTTGGGAGGGGAAAAAAAAAAGTATATAAACTGTGTATGGAATCGGTAGGTGCCCTCCTGCTCGCGGGACACCCGCCATTGTAATCTCAAATAAAAATGCTGCTGTACTGAGATCCTCTCCTGAGCCTATGTTATTTCCCAAAGATTGATTCACGGTTTTAAGGTTTCAGGGATAGGGCCCTAGGGTTGGGTTTCAGGGTAAGCGTTCTCAGGGTTTATGTTTAGGATTTTAAGGTTTTTAGTTTTAGGGTTGGAGTTTTAACGGTTAGGATTTTAGGGATTTGAGGGTTAGGGTTTTAAGGGTTTCAGGGTTAGCGTGTTAGGGTTTTAGAGTTTTTTGGGTTGTAGTGTTGATAGTTTTTTTAGGGTTAGGTTCTTAGGGTTTTATTTTTGGACGGTTATTTACGGTTAGGGTTTTAAGATCTTATTATTTTTTTTTTTCAGGTTAGGTTCTCCTGGGTTAGGGTTTTGAGCGTCTTAATATTTTGGGTTGGGTTTGGGATTTGAGCGTCCTATTTTGGGGGGGTTTGGGATTTGAGCGTCTTAATTTTGTGGGCTTGGGCGCTGTGAGCGTCTTAAGTGTTTGGGTTAGGGCTTTTAGGCATAGGTCTTCAGGGGTTTAGTGTGGTGGATAGTTTGGGTTAGGTCTGTAGGGGTTTCGAGGATTTTTAGGGTTAGGGCTTGCGGCTTTTTTGTGTGAGGGCGGTAAGGGCTAGGGTTCCAGGGAGTGCTGTTAAATGTAGTTCTCGACGACTCGGCCTCTGATTGGCCGTGCCGGCTGTGCAGGGAATGCTGGTAGGTGTAGTTTTCCGGCACAAGGCTTTCCGGTAGGCCGCGTTGAGTGCCCAGAGCATGCCGGGAAATGTAGTTCTGGGACTCCGGACTTCCGGGAGGCCATGCAGAGCGCCCAGAGCATACCGGGAAATGCAGTTCTCGGGGACTAGGGCTGGGGTTAGGGTTAGGGCTAGTGAATGCTGGTTCTCTGTGTTTGCAGATGACGGTGAGCGTGTTTAAACTAATTCCAGTTGAAGAAGTGTCAGTTACTTGCTTGGTGACATTATCAGTTCAACATTAAAAGCTGCAGCAAAAGCAAAAGGGGAGTTTTGCTTCCAGAAACACCCCAGTTCTCCTGTCTGCACTCTGCATGCTGTTGAGCTAAGCCTTATGAATAAGTAAATAAACCAGAGCTGCTGCTGCTCCTCTTTTTGCTTTTTTGTGCTTTCCCCGCATGCGACCTCTGCCGCCGCCTGCTGGTGGAAAACGAGTACTGCAGGCGGCCGGGGGGAGCTCATGCGCGGTGACGCCCGAGGGCGCCCCTCTGCCGCCACCTGCTGGTGGAAAACGAGTACTGCAGGCGGCCGGGGGGAGCTCATGCCCGGTGACGCCCGAGGGCGCCCCTCTGCCGCCGCCTGCTGGTGGAAAAGAGTACTGCAGGCGGCCAGGGTCCGCGCATGCGCGTTGCTTATTACGTCTTTTTTTTTTTTTGATGTGTAATTTCCTACGCTCCTAGATTTTTCTTCAAATGTAAATGAAAGGTTCTTGCTAATTCCCGTTGAAAATATTTCATTTACTTTCTTGGTTGTATTGTCCTTTCTATGTTCAAAGCTGAGGCAAAAATACGGTAAATTTTGCTTCTAGAAACACCGCAGTTCTTTTGTCTGCACTCCGCATGCTGTAAACTAGGGATAGGTGACAAATAAATAAAAAAATAAATAAAAGAACACAGCTGCTGCTCCTGCTCTCTTTCTTGTTTTTTGCCCCCTTCTCTTTCCCAGGTGATTGGGTTTGGGTGCTGGGCGGGGCCAAATGTTATACGAGCCCTAGGCATTCTATCAGAGAGCTCCTTCTGCGTGGGCTGCTCTTTGGGGTCGGTGCTTTGTTTATTCTTCTGTTAGCTACATGCAGGGTTCTTTTCGTGGGTCAGAGTCTTGTACGATATTTTAGAGGAAACCAATCTAGTAGTACGTGCATTTATTGCATGAAGCTCTTTGGAGGTGATTAATTGTTATAGCACTTTTATGGATAGGAGGTCAATGTTGTATTGTGTGTTTGCTTTGTTGTTCTAGGTCCCTCATGATTTTTGCAGGGTTATAGGGCAGATGCCACCAGGTCTACCCCTTTTGTTGTTTTTGTTTTGTTTGATTTATTTTTCTTATTTTCTTTTTCGGAAGGGGGTTTGCGATTTGAGCGTCCTATTTTGGGGGGGTTTGGGATTTGAGCATCCTAATTTTGTGGGCTTGGGCGCTGTGAGCGTCTTAAGTGTTTGGGTTAGGGCTTTTAGGCATAGGTCTTCAGGGGTTTAGTGTGGTGGATAGTTTGGGTTAGGTCTGTAGGGGTTTCGAGGATTTTTAGGGTTAGGGCTTGCGGCTTTTTTGTGTGAGGGCGGTAAGGGCTAGGGTTCCAGGGAGTGCTGTTAAATGGAGTTCTCGACGACTCGGCCTCTGATTGGCCGTGCCGGCTGTGCAGGGAATGCTGGTAGGTGTAGTTTTCCGGCACAAGGCTTTCCGGTAGGCCGCGTTGAGTGCCCAGAGCATGCCGGGAAATGTAGTTCTGGGACTCCGGACTTCCGGGAGGCCATGCAGAGCGCCCAGAGCATACCGGGAAATGTAGTTCTGGGACTCCGAACTTCCGGGAGGCCATGTTGAGCGCCCAGAGCACACCGGGAAATGCAGTTCTGGGACTCCGAACTTCCGGGAGGCCATGTTGGGTGCCCAGAGCACACCGGGAAATGCAGTTCTCGGGGACTAGGGCTGGGGCTAGGGTTAGAGTTTAGGGTGAGGGTTGGGGTTAGGGTTAGGGCTAGTGAATGCTGGTTCTCTGTGTTTGCAGATGACGGTGAGCGTGTTTAAACTAATTCCAGTTGAAGAAGTTTCAGTTACTTGCTTGGTGACATTATCAGTTCAACATTAAAAGCTGCAGCAAAAGCAAAAGGGGAGTTTTGCTTGTAGAAACACCACAGGTCTCTTGTCTGCTCTCGGAATGTTTTTGAGATAAACCAGATTTTAAAAAACAAAGGGAAAAAAAAAAACCACAGCTGCTTCTTTTGCTCTCTTCCTACTTTCTTGTGCTTTGCCCCTCCCCTTTCCCAGGTGATTGGGTTTGGGTGCTGGGCGGGGCCGAATGGTATATGAGCCCCAGGCATGCTATCAGAGAGCTCCTTCTGCTTGGGCTGCTCTTTGGGGTAAGTGCTTTGTTTTTCCTTCAGTCAGTTGCAGGGTTCTCTAGGCAGACTGGAGCCTATGGATTTCTGGATTTTAAGTGCTTGGAATTCACTCAGTAGCGGGATGTTTAGTAGGGGCTGCTGGCTCACTGTTTTTTTTGGGATGGTGGGATACTCTTCTGTTTTTGAGCTATATTTTAGTCTCTAGATGTATAAACCCACTTGTGTAACTCTCCAGAGGACTAAAACCAGCTTGATTGAATGCTACATATGGCTTGGCAGCGTAGATGCAGCATTACCAAGAGACTGAGCAGGGTTGTATCAGAGTCATCTCTTTCATCTGCAAAGGGTAAGTTTGATTACCCCTGCCGGGGCTGCTGTGTGTGCATGTCTTTTTGGCATTTGTGGAGCTCAGTTGTTTTTCTTTGTGTGTGTGCATGTTTTTATTTATTTATTTATTTATTTTTATTTTTGAGGGTCAAACAGTGTGTTTGCTGAGCGTGGTTAGAATGAGGAGGTGGGGAGCTGCTCAGGACTGGAAGGTTTGGTTTCTAGGAGTATGCGGCATCCTTCCTGTGCGACGTGACTAATTGTTGGGCTGGAACGTTCCAGCTTTTGTGTGTGTTGGGCAATGTAGCTTGTGTAGTGTGTGTCGTGTGGTCTAGGCAGAGTTTGCTGTGGTGCAGTGGGCGAAGAATCTCAGGTAGAGCTGGTGAGCAGCTGAAGTACCAGAGCTGGGAAGAGAGAGGTCGTGCAGCAGGTACGCTGTGGCTGTGAGGTGCCTCAGACTGTGCTTTTCTGTCTTTTTTTTTGTTTTGTTTTGTTGTTTTTTTGCAGGTGCTTTGTGCGGTCGTGGACAGGAAAGGGAAATCCTCGTGTCGCGGAGCAGTGAGGAAAGGTGGGTGTTGTCAGCCTGGTCATCCCTTATCTGAAGCGAAGGGAAGACGCTCAGGTGTTTCCCTGTGAGGTTCCGAAGTGAGACTGTTTGGGATAGAGGAGCAGTGTGGCAGGTGGGTGCTTGCAAGCACAGTGGTTCTTTTGTCCTTTTGTGTTCCCAGGTGGCGTGGGTGATGCTGGCCGCTCCTTTCAAGCTTGGACCTAATTTGCAGGTCCAGAGGCGAGTGGAGTGCTGTTTTGAAAGGATAAAAGTGAAGCTGGGGTCGCTTATGTTGTTGAGGGATGGGTGCTACTGCTGGCAGCTGAATGTTTATCTTCTGCCTGTGTTTTGCCTTTCATTAGGCTGAAGTGCAGTGCAGGATGTCTCAACCAGCTGCCTCTGCAGTGACTCTGGTGCGTGATGAGCAGAGGTAGCTGTTAATTTTGGGGGTGTGGTTGTCACTGAAGTTATTTTCCTACATCCAATAGAGTAAAATTCCAGTTTGCCTTTTAGAGGTGCTATAAGTGGGTAAAGAGAAGAGATGGAAGCATGTGCCGCGTGGGGCAGGCAAGCGGCTGAGGTACAGGAGGGGATGAGAGTATGTGACTTTTTCCTGGGGGTGGAATGGAATTGATTGTTTTGGTGTATAGTCTGTTTTGCTCCGAGATCTTTCATTCATGGTAAATAAAAGTTTGAGCCAATTCCAGTTGGGAATGTTCCAGTTACGACCCAGCGAGTACTGTCCTTTTAATGTTAAAAAAAAATGCGGCAAAAGCATGGGTGCAGATCTGTTTCAGGTCTTGTGCATCATATTCGGTTCGAGATCGCGTCTGTTTCCATCCTCACTCTTGCAGAAGTCATCTGGGCCGCATCAGGAGCTCTTCCTTAGGAAATCAATTCCCAAGCGTCTTCTTAGGGGGTTTTCAGTCCCCATCCTTCTGGTCTCTTGTCTCGAAGGCAGGCTTTTTAGGCCTCCATCATCCCAGTTCTGGCAGTTGCTTCCAGTCGCGTGTCGTGACATTTGAGTCTCTCCTGGGGTCTGGTGCAGAGCACCTGTTCTGACTTGCTGTTGCTGTAGGGCTTTCTTTTTGGGGGTCACTTTTTCTTGTGCCTTGTGTTGTGTGTTTTGTTTGTAGTGTTTGTGGCGTGCCTGTGTGTGTGTACGTGTTTGGTCTGGAGCTGTCCTGCCTGGCAGTTAGTGATGACAGGTAACGTGGCAGTGCATGGGTGTACTAATACATTGTCTGGACTGTTTTGGTAAAGATATCCAGTCTGCCTCTGGGCACGTACTGAAGGGCAGCTGGCACAGTCATCTCTGTGGTGTTTGGCAGACTGGAGGGGGGAGAGTTGAGCTGCTTGCGAGCAGCTGCTCGCATAGCACTTGAACGGTGTGCTTGAGGAGGTCTGTCGAATCTTGAAAGCTTACAGATATGGGGTTTTGAATTTTTTATTTTTATTTCTTTCCTGTCCCCAGTAGAGCGTAAACCTTTGGAGGAACCTGTCACAGGAAAGAGCTCCTTCTGGAACTGTTCAGCACTCGGTAGGCAACTCGGTGACTGGCTTGATCTACTTCTGAGGTGCTGAGGCAAGGGGGCTGCTGTTTTGAAACGATAGTATTGTAAATGGGGTCCCTTTTGTGTTGTTGAGGGATGGGTGCTAATGCTGGCAGCTGAATGATTGATTCTCTTGTGACTGTTTTCATTTGTTAAAGCTGAAACACAGTGTACGACACGGGACTTGACGACCAGAGCTGCTTTTGGCAAGGTGAGTGATGAACAGCTATAGAAGGTACTTTAGGGGTGCAGTTGTCACTGCAGTTACTGAACTACACCAAGTACGGTAAAAACCCTGTTTATATTTCAGGGGTGTTGTAGCTGGCCTAAGAGAGCAGATGGAAGCGTCTGCCTCGAGGGGAGGGGAGGGCACGGAGGTAAGGCAGCAGCTGAGAGTAACTGTCCCAGCTGTGCTGTGGCTTTGGATGCTGCTTCAGCCTATGCTTTTCTTTTTGTTTCACATTTGTCTCACACAGGCTGAGTGGGGCCAAGCTGCACTCTGAAGAGCAGCACGAGAAGGGCGGGCTGGTTGTGAGCTGGATTGGAGCAGAACTGCCAAGTAGCACGAGGTGAGTGCGAAGGGTATCCATCTTGCTTTGCAGGTGCCATGGCAGGCTCTCCACAGAAGCGGTTGAGGATTTGAGAAGAGGTTGCAGATGATCAAGGAGCGACACGTGCAGGGATGGCTTGAAAAGGGTATGTCTGCTTTCTCTTCTGTTTATCAGGTGTCCCAGGCAATGTGGGCTGTGGTGTTAGTCTTTAGAATCGGAACAAAGCAGGTGCTGAAATGCTGTGTCTGTTTTTTTTTGTGTTGGGGTTGCACCTTGGTGAGTGTAGGGATGGGTTTTAAGTGGGTGCAGCGGAGGGCCTGGCCCCAGTGTCCTGTAGTGTGTTTTGACCCATCAGCATAGCCTTTTGGTTCTCAGGTAGCCTACTGAAGTAAGTGATTTTTCCTGCGAGTGGAATGGAATTGATTTTTTTTTTTTTTGGCGTGCAATCAGTTCTGCTCCTAGATTTTTCTTTTTATGTAAATAAAAGATCGAGCTAATTCCAGATGGAAAAAAAAAAAATCAGTTACTTTCTTGGTCAGTTTGTCCTTTTAATATTCAAAGCTGCAGCAAAAGCATGGGGATTTTTGTTTCTAGAAACACCCTAGCTCTCCTGTCTGCACTCTGCGTGCTGTTGAGCTAAGCCATATAAATGAATAAAGAAACCACAGCTACTGCTCCTTTCTGATTTTTTTTTTTTTTTTTGTGCTTTCCCCCTTGCACTTTCCCAGGTGATTAGCTTCAGGTTCCAGGTGGGACCTAGTGGTAACTGAGTTGCAGGTATTCCATGACAGAGCTCCTTCTGCCTGGGCTGCTTTTTGGGGTAAGCGCTTTGTTTTTCCTTCAGTCAGTTGCAGGGTTCTTTAGGTGGGTCAGAGTCTATGGACTGATGCGTTTTCCAGTAGAAACCGGTACGCATATCTTTTTGAGTTGGTAACTGGTAGGATCTGTCACTGTAAAGCAATCTAGTAGTAGGTGCCTGTATTGCACGCAGCTCTTCCTCAGGTGAGTAGTTATGGCAGTTTTACGGATGGTATGGTGATGTTACTTTGTGTGTTTGCTTTGTGGTTCTGGGTCCATTCTGATTTTTGCAGAATTACGGGGCTTTTTGTGATTCTTTGCCTGTATGTCAAATATTATCAAAGTTACAACCTTGCTGTCAAAGTGATGGAGCAGGGTTTAGTTGAAATGTATCATGGAAGCTCCCTGTGTGAGCATGTGTCTGAAAATGGCAGCAGTGGGCACGTAAGGGGTAGTCTGTTTCAAGTTTAGGGACAGCTTGTTATATTTCTGGAGCTTTTGCCTGTGTGTTTTCTGTCTGTCGAGTCTTTAGACCATAAAGCCTTCTAGGCTTTATGTCCTTGAATTTACGTATTAGAAGTACGTTTATGAGGGGTTGCCAGGTACGTTGTTTTTGGGAAACTGTGGGGTATGGTTCCTTGAGTGCATAAGTGCAGTAGTGCCAAGAGAGTGAGCAGGGCCACCTTCTTCATCTCTGCAGAATAAGTCTGTTCGGGCACACTTCTCAGGCAAATGTAGTGAGCAGATGAGGGAAAGGAGCTGGGAACAGAGAGGTATTTCACAGTAGCATGTTGCATCAGTAGTAGTCAGCGTTGCGGAGGAGGTGGGTGTCAGGGCTGGCATGCTAGTGAATGCTGGTTCTCTGTTTTTGCAAGTGATGATGAACCTGTTTGACGTAATTCCATTTGAAAAAGTTCCAGTTACTGGCCTGGTCGTGTCGTCCTTTCAATGTTAAAAGCAGCAGCAAAAGCATGGGGATTGTTGCTTCTAGAAACACCACAGGTCACCTGTCTGCTCTCTGCATGTTTTTCAAGTAAAGCAGATCTTTAAAAACAAACAAACAAACAACAAACAAACAAAGAAACAACAACAACAAAAAAAAAACCAAAATAATAAAAAACAGCTGCTGCTGCTCCTGCTTTGTTTCTACTTCCTTGTGCTTTGCCCCTCCCCTTTTCCAGGTGATTGGGTTTGGGTGCTGGGCGGGGCCGAATGGTATATGAGCCCCAGGCATGCTATCAGAGAGCTCCTTCTGCCTGGGCTGCTCCTTGAGGTAAGCGCTTTGTTTTTCCTTCAGTCAGTTGCAGGGTTCTCTAGGCAGGCCGGAGTTTATAGATTTCTAGAATTTTTAAGTGCTTGGAATTCACTTAGGAGAGGGATGTTTAATAGAGGTTTCTGGCTCACTGTTTTTTGGGATGGTGGGATACTCCTCTGTTTTTGAGCTATATTTTAATCTCTAAATGTATAAACCAGCAGTAGGTAAACATTAGGAGGAACCGGTCAAAGGTAACAGCGCTTTCTGGAACCGTCAAGTTCTTGTTCGGCAACGTAGTGACTGGTTTGATCTACTTCACAGATGGAGAGGCAAGTGGACTGCTCTCTTTGAAATAATAAAATTGAAAACATAAAGTTTGTCAAAGATGGCAGTGCATGTTTGCAGTCTGTTTATTGCTTTTGCCAGTGGTAGATAACATTTATAAGGAATCGGTCAAAGGAAAGAGCGCCTTCTGGAACTGTGAAGCTCTGTGTTGGCAACTCGGTGACTGGCTGGACCTACTGTCCATCTCCAGAGGGAAGCGGACTGCTGTTTTGAAATTAAAAAATACTAATGAAAAAAATAAAAATATGGTGCTGCTCTATGGCGCCCGGAGGACTGCCACTCTGCATGGCAGTTAAAAAGAATGTGGTTTGGAGATGGAGAGCCACAGAGATGAAGCAGCTGGGAAGAGAGACACAAGTATTGCAGTAGGTAGGCTGTGGTTATGAGGTGCCTCAGGATGTGCTTTTTTTCTTGTTTCCGCCCTTCCCTCGTGCAGCCTTGGAGAGATGAAGTCCCCATGGTGTGGAGTGGTGCAAAAAGGTAAGAGGGTTGTCAGCCCGGTCAGTTTTCTTCACCAATGCTAAGGCAAGTCTTTGAAGAGAAACAGCCTGGTTGCTTGTGCTGCACCCTGTTGAACTAAGCCAGACCAAAACCAGGGCTGCCGTTCCTCCTGCTCTCTTTACCTCTTCTCATCTTGCAAAGGAATGGTCCAGCAATTCGGGTTAATAGGGGACAAGAGAACAAAGGGGTTTCAGAATAACTGCTAACTGTTATGACTATTGCATGGGGCACTATGCAAGTCTCTGACATCCAGCCAAGATGGACAAAGGAGAAGGACAAGGGAAAAGCCTGGGAGGAAGACTATGAGCCTTCAGTACGAGAGACCCGCAGAGGGACCACCAGAGACTGATAACACATGCGTCAGTGGGCGGGTTCGGATTCCAGGAACTAGTTATAATAACCCTGCCTTTTCTAGAAGTAGTAATGAATATGTATTAGCCTAGGAGCATAAAAACCAGCCGCCTGCTGTGACTTGTGTGCGTCTCGGTGGAGCAGAGACTCCCGGCGCACCCAGTGCTGTTTGCTTACCTCTATTCATTTAATAAATTGTAAACTTTGATTGTAATCCTATTTGGGACTTAGTCATTTATTACAACAGACAACCTTGTAAAATGCAGACAACCAGAATCCTTACAACAATTAAGTGGAAATCACGGTGTAAGAAACATTACCACCTCAAAGAGTAAAAGCCTCGAAAGAAATGTGACTTGTAACAGGCCAGCAGCTGTGTGTTTTCGGTGAAGCACCAGATAGAGTATGAACCTGGATTGCACAGTTAATGGGGAAACGGGAGGGTCCTGGTCCTTGGGAGGGGAAAAAAAAAAGTATATAAACTGTGTATGGAATCGGTAGGTGCCCTCCTGCTCGCGGGACACCCGCCATTGTAATCTCAAATAAAAATGCTACTGTACTGAGATCCTCTCCTGAGCCTATGTTATTTCCCAAAGATTGATTCACGGTTTTAAGGTTTCAGGGATAGGGCCCTAGGGTTGGGTTTCAGGGTAAGCGTTCTCAGGGTTTATGTTTAGGATTTTAAGGTTTTTAGTTTTAGGGTTGGAGTTTTAACGGTTAGGATTTTAGGGATTTGAGGGTTAGGGTTTTAAGGGTTTCAGGGTTAGCGTGTTAGGGTTTTAGAGTTTTTTGGGTTGTAGTGTTGATAGTTTTTTTAGGGTTAGGTTCTTAGGGTTTTATTTTTGGTCAGTTATTTACGGTTAGGGTTTTAAGATCTTATTATTTATTTTTTCAGGTTAGGTTCTCCTGGGTTAGGGTTTTGAGCGTCTTAATATTTTGGGTTGGGTTTGGGATTTGAGCGTCCTATTTTGGGGGGGTTTGGGATTTGAGCATCCTAATTTTGTGGGCTTGGGCGCTGTGAGCGTCTTAAGTGTTTGGGTTAGGGCTTTTAGGCATAGGTCTTCAGGGGTTTAGTGTGGTGGATAGTTTGGGTTAGGTCTGTAGGGGTTTCGAGGATTTTTAGGGTTAGGGCTTGCGGCTTTTTTGTGCAAGGGCGGTAAGGGCTAGGGTTCCAGGGAGTGCTGTTAAATGGAGTTCTCGACGACACGGCCTCTGATTGGCCGTGCCGGCTGTGCAGGGAATGCTGGTAGGTGTAGTTTTCCGGCACAAGGCTTTCCGGTAGGCCGCGTTGAGTGCCCAGAGCATGCCGGGAAATGTAGTTCTGGGACTCCGGACTTCCGGGAGGCCATGCAGAGCGCCCAGAGCATACCGGGAAATGTAGTTCTGGGACTCCGGACTTCCGGGAGGCCATGTTGGGCGCCCAGAGCACACCGGGAAATGCAGTTCTCGGGGACTAGGGCTGGGGCTAGGGTTAGAGTTTAGGGTGAGGGTTGGGGTTAGGGTTAGGGCTAGTGAATGCTGGTTCTCTGTGTTTGCAGATGACGGTGAGCGTGTTTAAACTAATTCCAGTTGAAGAAGTTTCAGTTACTTGCTTGGTGACATTATCAGTTCAACATTAAAAGCTGCAGCAAAAGCAAAAGGGGAGTTTTGCTTGTAGAAACACCACAGGTCTCTTGTCTGCTCTCGGAATGTTTTTGAGATAAACCAGATTTTAAAAAACAAAGGGAAAAAAAAAAACCACAGCTGCTTCTTTTGCTCTCTTTCTACTTTCTTGTGCTTTGCCCCTCCCCTTTCCCAGGTGATTGGGTTTGGGTGCTGGGCGGGGCCGAATGGTATATGAGCCCCAGGCATGCTATCAGAGAGCTCCTTCTGCTTGGGCTGCTCTTTGGGGTAAGTGCTTTGTTTTTCCTTCAGTCAGTTGCAGGGTTCTCTAGGCAGACTGGAGCCTATGGATTTCTGGATTTTAAGTGCTTGGAATTCACTCAGTAGCGGGATGTTTAGTAGGGGCTGCTGGCTCACTGTTTTTTTTGGGATGGTGGGATACTCTTCTGTTTTTGAGCTATATTTTAGTCTCTAGATGTATAAACCCACTTGTGTAACTCTCCAGAGGACTAAAACCAGCTTGATTGAATGCTACATATGGCTTGGCAGCGTAGATGCAGCATTACCAAGAGACTGAGCAGGGTTGTATCAGAGTCACCTCTTTCATCTGCAAAGGGTAAGTTTGATTACCCCTGCCGGGGCTGCTGTGTGTGCATGTCTTTTTGGCATTTGTGGAGCTCAGTTGTTTTTCTTTGTGTGTGTGCATGTTTTTATTTATTTATTTATTTATTTTTATTTTTGAGGGTCAAACAGTGTGTTTGCTGAGCGTGGTTAGAATGAGGAGGTGGGGAGCTGCTCAGGACTGGAAGGTTTGGTTTCTAGGAGTATGCGGCATCCTTCCTGTGCGACGTGACTAATTGTTGGGCTGGAACGTTCCAGCTTTTGTGTGTGTTGGGCAATGTAGCTTGTGTAGTGTGTGTCGTGTGGTCTAGGCAGAGTTTGCTGTGGTGCAGTGGGCGAAGAATCTCAGGTAGAGCTGGTGAGCAGCTGAAGTACCAGAGCTGGGAAGAGAGAGGTCGTGCAGCAGGTACGCTGTGGCTGTGAGGTGCCTCAGACTGTGCTTTTCTGTCTTTTTTTTTGTTTTGTTTTGTTGTTTTTTTGCAGGTGCTTTGTGCGGTCGTGGACAGGAAAGGGAAATCCTCGTGTCGCGGAGCAGTGAGGGAAGGTGGGTGTTGTCAGCCTGGTCATCCCTTATCTGAAGCGAAGGGAAGACGCTCAGGTGTTTCCCTGTGAGGTTCCGAAGTGAGACTGTTTGGGATAGAGGAGCAGTGTGGCAGGTGGGTGCTTGCAAGCACAGTGGTTCTTTTGTCCTTTTGTGTTCCCAGGTGGTGTGGGTGATGCTGGCCGCTCCTTTCAAGCTTGGACCTAATTTGCAGGTCCAGAGGCAAGTGGAGTGCTGTTTTGAAAGGATAAAAGTGAAGCTGGGGTCGCTTATGTTGTTGAGGGATGGGTGCTACTGCTGGCAGCTGAATGTTTATCTTCTGCCTGTGTTTTGCCTTTCATTAGGCTGAAGTGCAGTGCAGGATGTCTCAACCAGCTGCCTCTGCAGTGACTCTGGTGCGTGATGAGCAGAGGTAGCTGTTAATTTTGGGGGTGTGGTTGTCACTGAAGTTATTTTCCTACATCCAATAGAGTAAAATTCCAGTTTGCCTTTTAGAGGTGCTATAAGTGGGTAAAGAGAAGAGATGGAAGCATGTGCCGCGTGGGGCAGGCAAGCGGCTGAGGTACAGGAGGGGATGAGAGTATGTGACTTTTTCCTGGGGGTGGAATGGAATTGATTGTTTTGGTGTATAGTCTGTTTTGCTCCGAGATCTTTCATTCATGGTAAATAAAAGTTTGAGCCAATTCCAGTTGGGAATGTTCCAGTTACGACCCAGCGAGTACTGTCCTTTTAATGTTAAAAAAAAATGCGGCAAAAGCATGGGTGCAGATCTGTTTCAGGTCTTGTGCATCATATTCGGTTCGAGATCGCGTCTGTTTCCATCCTCACTCTTGCAGAAGTCATCTGGGCCGCATCAGGAGCTCTTCCTTAGGAAATCAATTCCCAAGCGTCTTCTTAGGGGGTTTTCAGTCCCCATCCTTCTGGTCTCTTGTCTCGAAGGCAGGCTTTTTAGGCCTCCATCATCCCAGTTCTGGCAGTTGCTTCCAGTCGCGTGTCGTGACATTTGAGTCTCTCCTGGGGTCTGGTGCAGAGCACCTGTTCTGACTTGCTGTTGCTGTAGGGCTTTCTTTTTGGGGGTCACTTTTTCTTGTGCCTTGTGTTGTGTGTTTTGTTTGTAGTGTTTGTGGCGTGCCTGTGTGTGTGTACGTGTTTGGTCTGGAGCTGTCCTGCCTGGCAGTTAGTGATGACAGGTAACGTGGCAGTGCATGGGTGTACTAATACATTGTCTGGACTGTTTTGGTAAAGATATCCAGTCTGCCTCTGGGCACGTACTGAAGGGCAGCTGGCACAGTCATCTCTGTGGTGTTTGGCAGACTGGAGGGGGGAGAGTTGAGCTGCTTGCGAGCAACTGCTCGCATAGCACTTGAACGGTGTGCTTGAGGAGGTCTGTCGAATCTTGAAAGCTTACAGATATGGGGTTTTGAATTTTTTATTTTTATTTCTTTCCTGTCCCCAGTAGAGCGTAAACCTTTGGAGGAACCTGTCACAGGAAAGAGCTCCTTCTGGAACTGTTCAGCACTCGGTAGGCAACTCGGTGACTGGCTTGATCTACTTCTGAGGTGCTGAGGCAAGGGGGCTGCTGTTTTGAAACGATAGTATTGTAAATGGGGTCCCTTTTGTGTTGTTGAGGGATGGGTGCTAATGCTGGCAGCTGAATGATTGATTCTCTTGTGACTGTTTTCATTTGTTAAAGCTGAAACACAGTGTACGACACGGGACTTGACGACCAGAGCTGCTTTTGGCAAGGTGAGTGATGAACAGCTATAGAAGGTACTTTAGGGGTGCAGTTGTCACTGCAGTTACTGAACTACACCAAGTACGGTAAAAACCCTGTTTATATTTCAGGGGTGTTGTAGCTGGCCTAAGAGAGCAGATGGAAGCGTCTGCCTCGAGGGGAGGGGAGGGCACGGAGGTAAGGCAGCAGCTGAGAGTAACTGTCCCAGCTGTGCTGTGGCTTTGGATGCTGCTTCAGCCTATGCTTTTCTTTTTGTTTCACATTTGTCTCACACAGGCTGAGTGGGGCCAAGCTGCACTCTGAAGAGCAGCACGAGAAGGGCGGGCTGGTTGTGAGCTGGATTGGAGCAGAACTGCCAAGTAGCACGAGGTGAGTGCGAAGGGTATCCATCTTGCTTTGCAGGTGCCATGGCAGGCTCTCCACAGAAGCGGTTGAGGATTTGAGAAGAGGTTGCAGATGATCAAGGAGCGACACGTGCAGGGATGGCTTGAAAAGGGTATGTCTGCTTTCTCTTCTGTTTATCAGGTGTCCCAGGCAATGTGGGCTGTGGTGTTAGTCTTTAGAATCGGAACAAAGCAGGTGCTGAAATGCTGTGTCTGGTTTTTTTGTGTTGGGGTTGCACCTTGGTGAGTGTAGGGATGGGTTTTAAGTGGGTGCAGCGGAGGGCCTGGCCCCAGTGTCCTGTAGTGTGTTTTGACCCATCAGCATAGCCTTTTGGTTCTCAGGTAGCCTACTGAAGTAAGTGATTTTTCCTGCGAGTGGAATGGAATTGATTTTTTTTTTTTTTGGCGTGCAATCAGTTCTGCTCCTAGATTTTTCTTTTTATGTAAATAAAAGATCGAGCTAATTCCAGATGGAAAAAAAAAAAATCAGTTACTTTCTTGGTCAGTTTGTCCTTTTAATATTCAAAGCTGCAGCAAAAGCATGGGGATTTTTGTTTCTAGAAACACCCTAGCTCTCCTGTCTGCACTCTGCGTGCTGTTGAGCTAAGCCATATAAATGAATAAAGAAACCACAGCTACTGCTCCTTTCTGATTTTTTTTTTTTTTTTTTGTGCTTTCCCCCTTGCACTTTCCCAGGTGATTAGCTTCAGGTTCCAGGTGGGACCTAGTGGTAACTGAGTTGCAGGTATTCCATGACAGAGCTCCTTCTGCCTGGGCTGCTTTTTGGGGTAAGCGCTTTGTTTTTCCTTCAGTCAGTTGCAGGGTTCTTTAGGTGGGTCAGAGTCTATGGACTGATGCGTTTTCCAGTAGAAACCGGTACGCATATCTCTTTGAGTTGGTAACTGGTAGGATCTGTCACTGTAAAGCAATCTAGTAGTAGGTGCCTGTATTGCACGCAGCTCTTCCTCAGGTGAGTAGTTATGGCAGTTTTACGGATGGTATGGTGATGTTACTTTGTGTGTTTGCTTTGTGGTTCTGGGTCCATTCTGATTTTTGCAGAATTACGGGGCTTTTTGTGATTCTTTGCCTGTATGTCAAATATTATCAAAGTTACAACCTTGCTGTCAAAGTGATGGAGCAGGGTTTAGTTGAAATGTATCATGGAAGCTCCCTGTGTGAGCATGTGTCTGAAAATGGCAGCAGTGGGCACGTAAGGGGTAGTCTGTTTCAAGTTTAGGGACAGCTTGTTATATTTCTGGAGCTTTTGCCTGTGTGCTTTCTGTCTGTCGAGTCTTTAGACCATAAAGCCTTCTAGGCTTTATGTCCTTGAATTTACGTATTAGAAGTACGTTTATGAGGGGTTGCCAGGTACGTTGTTTTTGGGAAACTGTGGGGTATGGTTCCTTGAGTGCATAAGTGCAGTAGTGCCAAGAGAGTGAGCAGGGCCACCTTCTTCATCTCTGCAGAATAAGTCTGTTCGGGCACACTTCTCAGGCAAATGTAGTGAGCAGATGAGGGAAAGGAGCTGGGAACAGAGAGGTATTTCACAGTAGCATGTTGCATCAGTAGTAGTCAGCGTTGCGGAGGAGGTGGGTGTCAGGGCTGGCATGCTAGTGAATGCTGGTTCTCTGTTTTTGCAAGTGATGATGAACCTGTTTGACGTAATTCCATTTGAAAAAGTTCCAGTTACTGGCCTGGTCGTGTCGTCCTTTCAATGTTAAAAGCAGCAGCAAAAGCATGGGGATTGTTGCTTCTAGAAACACCACAGGTCACCTGTCTGCTCTCTGCATGTTTTTCAAGTAAAGCAGATCTTTAAAAACAAACAAACAACAAACAAACAAAGAAACAACAACAACAACAAAAAAAAAACAAAATAATAAAAAACAGCTGCTGCTGCTCCTGCTTTGTTTCTACTTCCTTGTGCTTTGCCCCTCCCCTTTTCCAGGTGATTGGGTTTGGGTGCTGGGCGGGGCCGAATGGTATATGAGCCCCAGGCATGCTATCAGAGAGCTCCTTCTGCCTGGGCTGCTTTTTGGGGTAAGCGCTTTGTTTTTCCTTCAGTCAGTTGCAGGGTTCTCTAGGCAGGCCGGAGTTTATAGATTTCTAGAATTTTTAAGTGCTTGGAATTCACTTAGGAGAGGGATGTTTAATAGAGGTTTCTGGCTCACTGTTTTTTGGGATGGTGGGATACTCCTCTGTTTTTGAGCTATATTTTAATCTCTAAATGTATAAACCAGCAGTAGGTAAACATTAGGAGGAACCGGTCAAAGGTAACAGCGCTTTCTGGAACCGTCAAGTTCTTGTTCGGCAACGTAGTGACTGGTTTGATCTACTTCACAGATGGAGAGGCAAGTGGACTGCTCTCTTTGAAATAATAAAATTGAAAACATAAAGTTTGTCAAAGATGGCAGTGCGTGTTTGCAGTCTGTTTATTGCTTTTGCCAGTGGTAGATAACATTTATAAGGAATCGGTCAAAGGAAAGAGCGCCTTCTGGAACTGTGAAGCTCTGTGTTGGCAACTCGGTGACTGGCTGGACCTACTGTCCATCTCCAGAGGGAAGCGGACTGCTGTTTTGAAATTAAAAAATACTAATGAAAAAAATAAAAATATGGTGCTGCTCTATGGCGCCCGGAGGACTGCCACTCTGCATGGCAGTTAAAAAGAATGTGGTTTGGAGATGGAGAGCCAGAGAGATGAAGCAGCTGGGAAGAGAGACACAAGTATTGCAGTAGGTAGGCTGTGGTTATGAGGTGCCTCAGGATGTGTTTTTTTTCTTGTTTCCGCCCTTCCCTCGTGCAGCCTTGGAGAGATGAAGTCCCCATGGTGTGGAGTGGTGCAAAAAGGTAAGAGGGTTGTCAGCCCGGTCAGTTTTCTTCACCAATGCTAAGGCAAGTCTTTGAAGAGAAACAGCCTGGTTGCTTGTGCTGCACCCTGTTGAACTAAGCCAGACCAAAACCAGGGCTGCCGTTCCTCCTGCTCTCTTTACCTCTTCTCATCTTGCAAAGGAATGGTCCAGCAATTCGGGTTAATAGGGGACAAGAGAACAAAGGGGTTTCAGAATAACTGCTAACTGTTATGACTATTGCATGGGGCACTATGCAAGTCTCTGACATCCAGCCAAGATGGACAAAGGAGAAGGACAAGGGAAAAGCCTGGGAGGAAGACTATGAGCCTTCAGTACGAGAGACCCGCAGAGGGACCACCAGAGACTGATAACACATGCGTCAGTGGGCGGGTTCGGATTCCAGGAACTAGTTATAATAACCCTGCCTTTTCTAGAAGTAGTAATGAATATGTATTAGCCTAGGAGCATAAAAACCAGCCGCCTGCTGTGACTTGTGTGCGTCTCGGTGGAGCAGAGACTCCCGGCGCACCCAGTGCTGTTTGCTTACCTCTATTCATTTAATAAATTGTAAACTTTGATTGTAATCCTATTTGGGACTTAGTCATTTATTACAACAGACAACCTTGTAAAATGCAGACAACCAGAATCCTTACAACAATTAAGTGGAAATCACGGTGTAAGAAACATTACCACCTCAAAGAGTAAAAGCCTCGAAAGAAATGTGACTTGTAACAGGCCAGCAGCTGTGTGTTTTTGGTGAAGCACCAGATAGAGTATGAACCTGGATTGCACAGTTAATGGGGAAACGGGAGGGTCCTGGTCCTTGGGAGGGGAAAAAAAAAAGTATATAAACTGTGTATGGAATCGGTAGGTGCCCTCCTGCTCGCGGGACACCCGCCATTGTAATCTCAAATAAAAATGCTGCTGTACTGAGATCCTCTCCTGAGCCTATGTTATTTCCCAAAGATTGATTCACGGTTTTAAGGTTTCAGGGATAGGGCCCTAGGGTTGGGTTTCAGGGTAAGCGTTCTCAGGGTTTATGTTTAGGATTTTAAGGTTTTTAGTTTTAGGGTTGGAGTTTTAACGGTTAGGATTTTAGGGATTTGAGGGTTAGGGTTTTAAGGGTTTCAGGGTTAGCGTGTTAGGGTTTTAGAGTTTTTTGGGTTGTAGTGTTGATAGTTTTTTTAGGGTTAGGTTCTTAGGGTTTTATTTTTGGACGGTTATTTACGGTTAGGGTTTTAAGATCTTATTATTTTTTTTTTTCAGGTTAGGTTCTCCTGGGTTAGGGTTTTGAGCGTCTTAATATTTTGGGTTGGGTTTGGGATTTGAGCGTCCTATTTTGGGGGGGTTTGGGATTTGAGCGTCTTAATTTTGTGGGCTTGGGCGCTGTGAGCGTCTTAAGTGTTTGGGTTAGGGCTTTTAGGCATAGGTCTTCAGGGGTTTAGTGTGGTGGATAGTTTGGGTTAGGTCTGTAGGGGTTTCGAGGATTTTTAGGGTTAGGGCTTGCGGCTTTTTTGTGTGAGGGCGGTAAGGGCTAGGGTTCCAGGGAGTGCTGTTAAATGTAGTTCTCGACGACTCGGCCTCTGATTGGCCGTGCCGGCTGTGCAGGGAATGCTGGTAGGTGTAGTTTTCCGGCACAAGGCTTTCCGGTAGGCCGCGTTGAGTGCCCAGAGCATGCCGGGAAATGTAGTTCTGGGACTCCGGACTTCCGGGAGGCCATGCAGAGCGCCCAGAGCATACCGGGAAATGCAGTTCTCGGGGACTAGGGCTGGGGTTAGGGTTAGGGCTAGTGAATGCTGGTTCTCTGTGTTTGCAGATGACGGTGAGCGTGTTTAAACTAATTCCAGTTGAAGAAGTGTCAGTTACTTGCTTGGTGACATTATCAGTTCAACATTAAAAGCTGCAGCAAAAGCAAAAGGGGAGTTTTGCTTCCAGAAACACCCCAGTTCTCCTGTCTGCACTCTGCATGCTGTTGAGCTAAGCCTTATGAATAAGTAAATAAACCAGAGCTGCTGCTGCTCCTCTTTTTGCTTTTTTGTGCTTTCCCCGCATGCGACCTCTGCCGCCGCCTGCTGGTGGAAAACGAGTACTGCAGGCGGCCGGGGGGAGCTCATGCGCGGTGACGCCCGAGGGCGCCCCTCTGCCGCCACCTGCTGGTGGAAAACGAGTACTGCAGGCGGCCGGGGGGAGCTCATGCCCGGTGACGCCCGAGGGCGCCCCTCTGCCGCCGCCTGCTGGTGGAAAAGAGTACTGCAGGCGGCCAGGGTCCGCGCATGCGCGTTGCTTATTACGTCTTTTTTTTTTTTTGATGTGTAATTTCCTACGCTCCTAGATTTTTCTTCAAATGTAAATGAAAGGTTCTTGCTAATTCCCGTTGAAAATATTTCATTTACTTTCTTGGTTGTATTGTCCTTTCTATGTTCAAAGCTGAGGCAAAAATACGGTAAATTTTGCTTCTAGAAACACCGCAGTTCTTTTGTCTGCACTCCGCATGCTGTAAACTAGGGATAGGTGACAAATAAATAAAAAAATAAATAAAAGAACACAGCTGCTGCTCCTGCTCTCTTTCTTGTTTTTTGCCCCCTTCTCTTTCCCAGGTGATTGGGTTTGGGTGCTGGGCGGGGCCAAATGTTATACGAGCCCTAGGCATTCTATCAGAGAGCTCCTTCTGCGTGGGCTGCTCTTTGGGGTCGGTGCTTTGTTTATTCTTCTGTTAGCTACATGCAGGGTTCTTTTCGTGGGTCAGAGTCTTGTACGATATTTTAGAGGAAACCAATCTAGTAGTACGTGCATTTATTGCATGAAGCTCTTTGGAGGTGATTAATTGTTATAGCACTTTTATGGATAGGAGGTCAATGTTGTATTGTGTGTTTGCTTTGTTGTTCTAGGTCCCTCATGATTTTTGCAGGGTTATAGGGCAGATGCCACCAGGTCTACCCCTTTTGTTGTTTTTGTTTTGTTTGATTTATTTTTCTTATTTTCTTTTTCGGAAGGGGGTTTGCGATTTGAGCGTCCTATTTTGGGGGGGTTTGGGATTTGAGCATCCTAATTTTGTGGGCTTGGGCGCTGTGAGCGTCTTAAGTGTTTGGGTTAGGGCTTTTAGGCATAGGTCTTCAGGGGTTTAGTGTGGTGGATAGTTTGGGTTAGGTCTGTAGGGGTTTCGAGGATTTTTAGGGTTAGGGCTTGCGGCTTTTTTGTGTGAGGGCGGTAAGGGCTAGGGTTCCAGGGAGTGCTGTTAAATGGAGTTCTCGACGACTCGGCCTCTGATTGGCCGTGCCGGCTGTGCAGGGAATGCTGGTAGGTGTAGTTTTCCGGCACAAGGCTTTCCGGTAGGCCGCGTTGAGTGCCCAGAGCATGCCGGGAAATGTAGTTCTGGGACTCCGGACTTCCGGGAGGCCATGCAGAGCGCCCAGAGCATACCGGGAAATGTAGTTCTGGGACTCCGAACTTCCGGGAGGCCATGTTGGGTGCCCAGAGCACACCGGGAAATGCAGTTCTCGGGGACTAGGGCTGGGGCTAGGGTTAGAGTTTAGGGTGAGGGTTGGGGTTAGGGTTAGGGCTAGTGAATGCTGGTTCTCTGTGTTTGCAGATGACGGTGAGCGTGTTTAAACTAATTCCAGTTGAAGAAGTTTCAGTTACTTGCTTGGTGACATTATCAGTTCAACATTAAAAGCTGCAGCAAAAGCAAAAGGGGAGTTTTGCTTGTAGAAACACCACAGGTCTCTTGTCTGCTCTCGGAATGTTTTTGAGATAAACCAGATTTTAAAAAACAAAGGGAAAAAAAAAAACCACAGCTGCTTCTTTTGCTCTCTTCCTACTTTCTTGTGCTTTGCCCCTCCCCTTTCCCAGGTGATTGGGTTTGGGTGCTGGGCGGGGCCGAATGGTATATGAGCCCCAGGCATGCTATCAGAGAGCTCCTTCTGCTTGGGCTGCTCTTTGGGGTAAGTGCTTTGTTTTTCCTTCAGTCAGTTGCAGGGTTCTCTAGGCAGACTGGAGCCTATGGATTTCTGGATTTTAAGTGCTTGGAATTCACTCAGTAGCGGGATGTTTAGTAGGGGCTGCTGGCTCACTGTTTTTTTTGGGATGGTGGGATACTCTTCTGTTTTTGAGCTATATTTTAGTCTCTAGATGTATAAACCCACTTGTGTAACTCTCCAGAGGACTAAAACCAGCTTGATTGAATGCTACATATGGCTTGGCAGCGTAGATGCAGCATTACCAAGAGACTGAGCAGGGTTGTATCAGAGTCATCTCTTTCATCTGCAAAGGGTAAGTTTGATTACCCCTGCCGGGGCTGCTGTGTGTGCATGTCTTTTTGGCATTTGTGGAGCTCAGTTGTTTTTCTTTGTGTGTGTGCATGTTTTTATTTATTTATTTATTTATTTTTATTTTTGAGGGTCAAACAGTGTGTTTGCTGAGCGTGGTTAGAATGAGGAGGTGGGGAGCTGCTCAGGACTGGAAGGTTTGGTTTCTAGGAGTATGCGGCATCCTTCCTGTGCGACGTGACTAATTGTTGGGCTGGAACGTTCCAGCTTTTGTGTGTGTTGGGCAATGTAGCTTGTGTAGTGTGTGTCGTGTGGTCTAGGCAGAGTTTGCTGTGGTGCAGTGGGCGAAGAATCTCAGGTAGAGCTGGTGAGCAGCTGAAGTACCAGAGCTGGGAAGAGAGAGGTCGTGCAGCAGGTACGCTGTGGCTGTGAGGTGCCTCAGACTGTGCTTTTCTGTCTTTTTTTTTGTTTTGTTTTGTTGTTTTTTTGCAGGTGCTTTGTGCGGTCGTGGACAGGAAAGGGAAATCCTCGTGTCGCGGAGCAGTGAGGAAAGGTGGGTGTTGTCAGCCTGGTCATCCCTTATCTGAAGCGAAGGGAAGACGCTCAGGTGTTTCCCTGTGAGGTTCCGAAGTGAGACTGTTTGGGATAGAGGAGCAGTGTGGCAGGTGGGTGCTTGCAAGCACAGTGGTTCTTTTGTCCTTTTGTGTTCCCAGGTGGCGTGGGTGATGCTGGCCGCTCCTTTCAAGCTTGGACCTAATTTGCAGGTCCAGAGGCGAGTGGAGTGCTGTTTTGAAAGGATAAAAGTGAAGCTGGGGTCGCTTATGTTGTTGAGGGATGGGTGCTACTGCTGGCAGCTGAATGTTTATCTTCTGCCTGTGTTTTGCCTTTCATTAGGCTGAAGTGCAGTGCAGGATGTCTCAACCAGCTGCCTCTGCAGTGACTCTGGTGCGTGATGAGCAGAGGTAGCTGTTAATTTTGGGGGTGTGGTTGTCACTGAAGTTATTTTCCTACATCCAATAGAGTAAAATTCCAGTTTGCCTTTTAGAGGTGCTATAAGTGGGTAAAGAGAAGAGATGGAAGCATGTGCCGCGTGGGGCAGGCAAGCGGCTGAGGTACAGGAGGGGATGAGAGTATGTGACTTTTTCCTGGGGGTGGAATGGAATTGATTGTTTTGGTGTATAGTCTGTTTTGCTCCGAGATCTTTCATTCATGGTAAATAAAAGTTTGAGCCAATTCCAGTTGGGAATGTTCCAGTTACGACCCAGCGAGTACTGTCCTTTTAATGTTAAAAAAAAATGCGGCAAAAGCATGGGTGCAGATCTGTTTCAGGTCTTGTGCATCATATTCGGTTCGAGATCGCGTCTGTTTCCATCCTCACTCTTGCAGAAGTCATCTGGGCCGCATCAGGAGCTCTTCCTTAGGAAATCAATTCCCAAGCGTCTTCTTAGGGGGTTTTCAGTCCCCATCCTTCTGGTCTCTTGTCTCGAAGGCAGGCTTTTTAGGCCTCCATCATCCCAGTTCTGGCAGTTGCTTCCAGTCGCGTGTCGTGACATTTGAGTCTCTCCTGGGGTCTGGTGCAGAGCACCTGTTCTGACTTGCTGTTGCTGTAGGGCTTTCTTTTTGGGGGTCACTTTTTCTTGTGCCTTGTGTTGTGTGTTTTGTTTGTAGTGTTTGTGGCGTGCCTGTGTGTGTGTACGTGTTTGGTCTGGAGCTGTCCTGCCTGGCAGTTAGTGATGACAGGTAACGTGGCAGTGCATGGGTGTACTAATACATTGTCTGGACTGTTTTGGTAAAGATATCCAGTCTGCCTCTGGGCACGTACTGAAGGGCAGCTGGCACAGTCATCTCTGTGGTGTTTGGCAGACTGGAGGGGGGAGAGTTGAGCTGCTTGCGAGCAACTGCTCGCATAGCACTTGAACGGTGTGCTTGAGGAGGTCTGTCGAATCTTGAAAGCTTACAGATATGGGGTTTTGAATTTTTTATTTTTATTTCTTTCCTGTCCCCAGTAGAGCGTAAACCTTTGGAGGAACCTGTCACAGGAAAGAGCTCCTTCTGGAACTGTTCAGCACTCGGTAGGCAACTCGGTGACTGGCTTGATCTACTTCTGAGGTGCTGAGGCAAGGGGGCTGCTGTTTTGAAACGATAGTATTGTAAATGGGGTCCCTTTTGTGTTGTTGAGGGATGGGTGCTAATGCTGGCAGCTGAATGATTGATTCTCTTGTGACTGTTTTCATTTGTTAAAGCTGAAACACAGTGTACGACACGGGACTTGACGACCAGAGCTGCTTTTGGCAAGGTGAGTGATGAACAGCTATAGAAGGTACTTTAGGGGTGCAGTTGTCACTGCAGTTACTGAACTACACCAAGTACGGTAAAAACCCTGTTTATATTTCAGGGGTGTTGTAGCTGGCCTAAGAGAGCAGATGGAAGCGTCTGCCTCGAGGGGAGGGGAGGGCACGGAGGTAAGGCAGCAGCTGAGAGTAACTGTCCCAGCTGTGCTGTGGCTTTGGATGCTGCTTCAGCCTATGCTTTTCTTTTTGTTTCACATTTGTCTCACACAGGCTGAGTGGGGCCAAGCTGCACTCTGAAGAGCAGCACGAGAAGGGCGGGCTGGTTGTGAGCTGGATTGGAGCAGAACTGCCAAGTAGCACGAGGTGAGTGCGAAGGGTATCCATCTTGCTTTGCAGGTGCCATGGCAGGCTCTCCACAGAAGCGGTTGAGGATTTGAGAAGAGGTTGCAGATGATCAAGGAGCGACACGTGCAGGGATGGCTTGAAAAGGGTATGTCTGCTTTCTCTTCTGTTTATCAGGTGTCCCAGGCAATGTGGGCTGTGGTGTTAGTCTTTAGAATCGGAACAAAGCAGGTGCTGAAATGCTGTGTCTGTTTTTTTTTGTGTTGGGGTTGCACCTTGGTGAGTGTAGGGATGGGTTTTAAGTGGGTGCAGCGGAGGGCCTGGCCCCAGTGTCCTGTAGTGTGTTTTGACCCATCAGCATAGCCTTTTGGTTCTCAGGTAGCCTACTGAAGTAAGTGATTTTTCCTGCGAGTGGAATGGAATTGATTTTTTTTTTTTTTGGCGTGCAATCAGTTCTGCTCCTAGATTTTTCTTTTTATGTAAATAAAAGATCGAGCTAATTCCAGATGGAAAAAAAAAAAATCAGTTACTTTCTTGGTCAGTTTGTCCTTTTAATATTCAAAGCTGCAGCAAAAGCATGGGGATTTTTGTTTCTAGAAACACCCTAGCTCTCCTGTCTGCACTCTGCGTGCTGTTGAGCTAAGCCATATAAATGAATAAAGAAACCACAGCTACTGCTCCTTTCTGATTTTTTTTTTTTTTTTTTGTGCTTTCCCCCTTGCACTTTCCCAGGTGATTAGCTTCAGGTTCCAGGTGGGACCTAGTGGTAACTGAGTTGCAGGTATTCCATGACAGAGCTCCTTCTGCCTGGGCTGCTTTTTGGGGTAAGCGCTTTGTTTTTCCTTCAGTCAGTTGCAGGGTTCTTTAGGTGGGTCAGAGTCTATGGACTGATGCGTTTTCCAGTAGAAACCGGTACGCATATCTCTTTGAGTTGGTAACTGGTAGGATCTGTCACTGTAAAGCAATCTAGTAGTAGGTGCCTGTATTGCACGCAGCTCTTCCTCAGGTGAGTAGTTATGGCAGTTTTACGGATGGTATGGTGATGTTACTTTGTGTGTTTGCTTTGTGGTTCTGGGTCCATTCTGATTTTTGCAGAATTACGGGGCTTTTTGTGATTCTTTGCCTGTATGTCAAATATTATCAAAGTTACAACCTTGCTGTCAAAGTGATGGAGCAGGGTTTAGTTGAAATGTATCATGGAAGCTCCCTGTGTGAGCATGTGTCTGAAAATGGCAGCAGTGGGCACGTAAGGGGTAGTCTGTTTCAAGTTTAGGGACAGCTTGTTATATTTCTGGAGCTTTTGCCTGTGTGCTTTCTGTCTGTCGAGTCTTTAGACCATAAAGCCTTCTAGGCTTTATGTCCTTGAATTTACGTATTAGAAGTACGTTTATGAGGGGTTGCCAGGTACGTTGTTTTTGGGAAACTGTGGGGTATGGTTCCTTGAGTGCATAAGTGCAGTAGTGCCAAGAGAGTGAGCAGGGCCACCTTCTTCATCTCTGCAGAATAAGTCTGTTCGGGCACACTTCTCAGGCAAATGTAGTGAGCAGATGAGGGAAAGGAGCTGGGAACAGAGAGGTATTTCACAGTAGCATGTTGCATCAGTAGTAGTCAGCGTTGCGGAGGAGGTGGGTGTCAGGGCTGGCATGCTAGTGAATGCTGGTTCTCTGTTTTTGCAAGTGATGATGAACCTGTTTGACGTAATTCCATTTGAAAAAGTTCCAGTTACTGGCCTGGTCGTGTCGTCCTTTCAATGTTAAAAGCAGCAGCAAAAGCATGGGGATTGTTGCTTCTAGAAACACCACAGGTCACCTGTCTGCTCTCTGCATGTTTTTCAAGTAAAGCAGATCTTTAAAAACAAACAAACAAACAACAAACAAACAAAGAAACAACAACAACAAAAAAAAAACCAAAATAATAAAAAACAGCTGCTGCTGCTCCTGCTTTGTTTCTACTTCCTTGTGCTTTGCCCCTCCCCTTTTCCAGGTGATTGGGTTTGGGTGCTGGGCGGGGCCGAATGGTATATGAGCCCCAGGCATGCTATCAGAGAGCTCCTTCTGCCTGGGCTGCTCCTTGAGGTAAGCGCTTTGTTTTTCCTTCAGTCAGTTGCAGGGTTCTCTAGGCAGGCCGGAGTTTATAGATTTCTAGAATTTTTAAGTGCTTGGAATTCACTTAGGAGAGGGATGTTTAATAGAGGTTTCTGGCTCACTGTTTTTTGGGATGGTGGGATACTCCTCTGTTTTTGAGCTATATTTTAATCTCTAAATGTATAAACCAGCAGTAGGTAAACATTAGGAGGAACCGGTCAAAGGTAACAGCGCTTTCTGGAACCGTCAAGTTCTTGTTCGGCAACGTAGTGACTGGTTTGATCTACTTCACAGATGGAGAGGCAAGTGGACTGCTCTCTTTGAAATAATAAAATTGAAAACATAAAGTTTGTCAAAGATGGCAGTGCATGTTTGCAGTCTGTTTATTGCTTTTGCCAGTGGTAGATAACATTTATAAGGAATCGGTCAAAGGAAAGAGCGCCTTCTGGAACTGTGAAGCTCTGTGTTGGCAACTCGGTGACTGGCTGGACCTACTGTCCATCTCCAGAGGGAAGCGGACTGCTGTTTTGAAATTAAAAAATACTAATGAAAAAAATAAAAATATGGTGCTGCTCTATGGCGCCCGGAGGACTGCCACTCTGCATGGCAGTTAAAAAGAATGTGGTTTGGAGATGGAGAGCCACAGAGATGAAGCAGCTGGGAAGAGAGACACAAGTATTGCAGTAGGTAGGCTGTGGTTATGAGGTGCCTCAGGATGTGCTTTTTTTCTTGTTTCCGCCCTTCCCTCGTGCAGCCTTGGAGAGATGAAGTCCCCATGGTGTGGAGTGGTGCAAAAAGGTAAGAGGGTTGTCAGCCCGGTCAGTTTTCTTCACCAATGCTAAGGCAAGTCTTTGAAGAGAAACAGCCTGGTTGCTTGTGCTGCACCCTGTTGAACTAAGCCAGACCAAAACCAGGGCTGCCGTTCCTCCTGCTCTCTTTACCTCTTCTCATCTTGCAAAGGAATGGTCCAGCAATTCGGGTTAATAGGGGACAAGAGAACAAAGGGGTTTCAGAATAACTGCTAACTGTTATGACTATTGCATGGGGCACTATGCAAGTCTCTGACATCCAGCCAAGATGGACAAAGGAGAAGGACAAGGGAAAAGCCTGGGAGGAAGACTATGAGCCTTCAGTACGAGAGACCCGCAGAGGGACCACCAGAGACTGATAACACATGCGTCAGTGGGCGGGTTCGGATTCCAGGAACTAGTTATAATAACCCTGCCTTTTCTAGAAGTAGTAATGAATATGTATTAGCCTAGGAGCATAAAAACCAGCCGCCTGCTGTGACTTGTGTGCGTCTCGGTGGAGCAGAGACTCCCGGCGCACCCAGTGCTGTTTGCTTACCTCTATTCATTTAATAAATTGTAAACTTTGATTGTAATCCTATTTGGGACTTAGTCATTTATTACAACAGACAACCTTGTAAAATGCAGACAACCAGAATCCTTACAACAATTAAGTGGAAATCACGGTGTAAGAAACATTACCACCTCAAAGAGTAAAAGCCTCGAAAGAAATGTGACTTGTAACAGGCCAGCAGCTGTGTGTTTTCGGTGAAGCACCAGATAGAGTATGAACCTGGATTGCACAGTTAATGGGGAAACGGGAGGGTCCTGGTCCTTGGGAGGGGAAAAAAAAAAGTATATAAACTGTGTATGGAATCGGTAGGTGCCCTCCTGCTCGCGGGACACCCGCCATTGTAATCTCAAATAAAAATGCTACTGTACTGAGATCCTCTCCTGAGCCTATGTTATTTCCCAAAGATTGATTCACGGTTTTAAGGTTTCAGGGATAGGGCCCTAGGGTTGGGTTTCAGGGTAAGCGTTCTCAGGGTTTATGTTTAGGATTTTAAGGTTTTTAGTTTTAGGGTTGGAGTTTTAACGGTTAGGATTTTAGGGATTTGAGGGTTAGGGTTTTAAGGGTTTCAGGGTTAGCGTGTTAGGGTTTTAGAGTTTTTTGGGTTGTAGTGTTGATAGTTTTTTTAGGGTTAGGTTCTTAGGGTTTTATTTTTGGTCAGTTATTTACGGTTAGGGTTTTAAGATCTTATTATTTATTTTTTCAGGTTAGGTTCTCCTGGGTTAGGGTTTTGAGCGTCTTAATATTTTGGGTTGGGTTTGGGATTTGAGCGTCCTATTTTGGGGGGGTTTGGGATTTGAGCATCCTAATTTTGTGGGCTTGGGCGCTGTGAGCGTCTTAAGTGTTTGGGTTAGGGCTTTTAGGCATAGGTCTTCAGGGGTTTAGTGTGGTGGATAGTTTGGGTTAGGTCTGTAGGGGTTTCGAGGATTTTTAGGGTTAGGGCTTGCGGCTTTTTTGTGCAAGGGCGGTAAGGGCTAGGGTTCCAGGGAGTGCTGTTAAATGGAGTTCTCGACGACACGGCCTCTGATTGGCCGTGCCGGCTGTGCAGGGAATGCTGGTAGGTGTAGTTTTCCGGCACAAGGCTTTCCGGTAGGCCGCGTTGAGTGCCCAGAGCATGCCGGGAAATGTAGTTCTGGGACTCCGGACTTCCGGGAGGCCATGCAGAGCGCCCAGAGCATACCGGGAAATGTAGTTCTGGGACTCCGGACTTCCGGGAGGCCATGTTGGGCGCCCAGAGCACACCGGGAAATGCAGTTCTCGGGGACTAGGGCTGGGGCTAGGGTTAGAGTTTAGGGTGAGGGTTGGGGTTAGGGTTAGGGCTAGTGAATGCTGGTTCTCTGTGTTTGCAGATGACGGTGAGCGTGTTTAAACTAATTCCAGTTGAAGAAGTTTCAGTTACTTGCTTGGTGACATTATCAGTTCAACATTAAAAGCTGCAGCAAAAGCAAAAGGGGAGTTTTGCTTGTAGAAACACCACAGGTCTCTTGTCTGCTCTCGGAATGTTTTTGAGATAAACCAGATTTTAAAAAACAAAGGGAAAAAAAAAAACCACAGCTGCTTCTTTTGCTCTCTTTCTACTTTCTTGTGCTTTGCCCCTCCCCTTTCCCAGGTGATTGGGTTTGGGTGCTGGGCGGGGCCGAATGGTATATGAGCCCCAGGCATGCTATCAGAGAGCTCCTTCTGCTTGGGCTGCTCTTTGGGGTAAGTGCTTTGTTTTTCCTTCAGTCAGTTGCAGGGTTCTCTAGGCAGACTGGAGCCTATGGATTTCTGGATTTTAAGTGCTTGGAATTCACTCAGTAGCGGGATGTTTAGTAGGGGCTGCTGGCTCACTGTTTTTTTTGGGATGGTGGGATACTCTTCTGTTTTTGAGCTATATTTTAGTCTCTAGATGTATAAACCCACTTGTGTAACTCTCCAGAGGACTAAAACCAGCTTGATTGAATGCTACATATGGCTTGGCAGCGTAGATGCAGCATTACCAAGAGACTGAGCAGGGTTGTATCAGAGTCACCTCTTTCATCTGCAAAGGGTAAGTTTGATTACCCCTGCCGGGGCTGCTGTGTGTGCATGTCTTTTTGGCATTTGTGGAGCTCAGTTGTTTTTCTTTGTGTGTGTGCATGTTTTTATTTATTTATTTATTTATTTTTATTTTTGAGGGTCAAACAGTGTGTTTGCTGAGCGTGGTTAGAATGAGGAGGTGGGGAGCTGCTCAGGACTGGAAGGTTTGGTTTCTAGGAGTATGCGGCATCCTTCCTGTGCGACGTGACTAATTGTTGGGCTGGAACGTTCCAGCTTTTGTGTGTGTTGGGCAATGTAGCTTGTGTAGTGTGTGTCGTGTGGTCTAGGCAGAGTTTGCTGTGGTGCAGTGGGCGAAGAATCTCAGGTAGAGCTGGTGAGCAGCTGAAGTACCAGAGCTGGGAAGAGAGAGGTCGTGCAGCAGGTACGCTGTGGCTGTGAGGTGCCTCAGACTGTGCTTTTCTGTCTTTTTTTTTGTTTTGTTTTGTTGTTTTTTTGCAGGTGCTTTGTGCGGTCGTGGACAGGAAAGGGAAATCCTCGTGTCGCGGAGCAGTGAGGGAAGGTGGGTGTTGTCAGCCTGGTCATCCCTTATCTGAAGCGAAGGGAAGACGCTCAGGTGTTTCCCTGTGAGGTTCCGAAGTGAGACTGTTTGGGATAGAGGAGCAGTGTGGCAGGTGGGTGCTTGCAAGCACAGTGGTTCTTTTGTCCTTTTGTGTTCCCAGGTGGTGTGGGTGATGCTGGCCGCTCCTTTCAAGCTTGGACCTAATTTGCAGGTCCAGAGGCAAGTGGAGTGCTGTTTTGAAAGGATAAAAGTGAAGCTGGGGTCGCTTATGTTGTTGAGGGATGGGTGCTACTGCTGGCAGCTGAATGTTTATCTTCTGCCTGTGTTTTGCCTTTCATTAGGCTGAAGTGCAGTGCAGGATGTCTCAACCAGCTGCCTCTGCAGTGACTCTGGTGCGTGATGAGCAGAGGTAGCTGTTAATTTTGGGGGTGTGGTTGTCACTGAAGTTATTTTCCTACATCCAATAGAGTAAAATTCCAGTTTGCCTTTTAGAGGTGCTATAAGTGGGTAAAGAGAAGAGATGGAAGCATGTGCCGCGTGGGGCAGGCAAGCGGCTGAGGTACAGGAGGGGATGAGAGTATGTGACTTTTTCCTGGGGGTGGAATGGAATTGATTGTTTTGGTGTATAGTCTGTTTTGCTCCGAGATCTTTCATTCATGGTAAATAAAAGTTTGAGCCAATTCCAGTTGGGAATGTTCCAGTTACGACCCAGCGAGTACTGTCCTTTTAATGTTAAAAAAAAATGCGGCAAAAGCATGGGTGCAGATCTGTTTCAGGTCTTGTGCATCATATTCGGTTCGAGATCGCGTCTGTTTCCATCCTCACTCTTGCAGAAGTCATCTGGGCCGCATCAGGAGCTCTTCCTTAGGAAATCAATTCCCAAGCGTCTTCTTAGGGGGTTTTCAGTCCCCATCCTTCTGGTCTCTTGTCTCGAAGGCAGGCTTTTTAGGCCTCCATCATCCCAGTTCTGGCAGTTGCTTCCAGTCGCGTGTCGTGACATTTGAGTCTCTCCTGGGGTCTGGTGCAGAGCACCTGTTCTGACTTGCTGTTGCTGTAGGGCTTTCTTTTTGGGGGTCACTTTTTCTTGTGCCTTGTGTTGTGTGTTTTGTTTGTAGTGTTTGTGGCGTGCCTGTGTGTGTGTACGTGTTTGGTCTGGAGCTGTCCTGCCTGGCAGTTAGTGATGACAGGTAACGTGGCAGTGCATGGGTGTACTAATACATTGTCTGGACTGTTTTGGTAAAGATATCCAGTCTGCCTCTGGGCACGTACTGAAGGGCAGCTGGCACAGTCATCTCTGTGGTGTTTGGCAGACTGGAGGGGGGAGAGTTGAGCTGCTTGCGAGCAACTGCTCGCATAGCACTTGAACGGTGTGCTTGAGGAGGTCTGTCGAATCTTGAAAGCTTACAGATATGGGGTTTTGAATTTTTTATTTTTATTTCTTTCCTGTCCCCAGTAGAGCGTAAACCTTTGGAGGAACCTGTCACAGGAAAGAGCTCCTTCTGGAACTGTTCAGCACTCGGTAGGCAACTCGGTGACTGGCTTGATCTACTTCTGAGGTGCTGAGGCAAGGGGGCTGCTGTTTTGAAACGATAGTATTGTAAATGGGGTCCCTTTTGTGTTGTTGAGGGATGGGTGCTAATGCTGGCAGCTGAATGATTGATTCTCTTGTGACTGTTTTCATTTGTTAAAGCTGAAACACAGTGTACGACACGGGACTTGACGACCAGAGCTGCTTTTGGCAAGGTGAGTGATGAACAGCTATAGAAGGTACTTTAGGGGTGCAGTTGTCACTGCAGTTACTGAACTACACCAAGTACGGTAAAAACCCTGTTTATATTTCAGGGGTGTTGTAGCTGGCCTAAGAGAGCAGATGGAAGCGTCTGCCTCGAGGGGAGGGGAGGGCACGGAGGTAAGGCAGCAGCTGAGAGTAACTGTCCCAGCTGTGCTGTGGCTTTGGATGCTGCTTCAGCCTATGCTTTTCTTTTTGTTTCACATTTGTCTCACACAGGCTGAGTGGGGCCAAGCTGCACTCTGAAGAGCAGCACGAGAAGGGCGGGCTGGTTGTGAGCTGGATTGGAGCAGAACTGCCAAGTAGCACGAGGTGAGTGCGAAGGGTATCCATCTTGCTTTGCAGGTGCCATGGCAGGCTCTCCACAGAAGCGGTTGAGGATTTGAGAAGAGGTTGCAGATGATCAAGGAGCGACACGTGCAGGGATGGCTTGAAAAGGGTATGTCTGCTTTCTCTTCTGTTTATCAGGTGTCCCAGGCAATGTGGGCTGTGGTGTTAGTCTTTAGAATCGGAACAAAGCAGGTGCTGAAATGCTGTGTCTGGTTTTTTTGTGTTGGGGTTGCACCTTGGTGAGTGTAGGGATGGGTTTTAAGTGGGTGCAGCGGAGGGCCTGGCCCCAGTGTCCTGTAGTGTGTTTTGACCCATCAGCATAGCCTTTTGGTTCTCAGGTAGCCTACTGAAGTAAGTGATTTTTCCTGCGAGTGGAATGGAATTGATTTTTTTTTTTTTTGGCGTGCAATCAGTTCTGCTCCTAGATTTTTCTTTTTATGTAAATAAAAGATCGAGCTAATTCCAGATGGAAAAAAAAAAAATCAGTTACTTTCTTGGTCAGTTTGTCCTTTTAATATTCAAAGCTGCAGCAAAAGCATGGGGATTTTTGTTTCTAGAAACACCCTAGCTCTCCTGTCTGCACTCTGCGTGCTGTTGAGCTAAGCCATATAAATGAATAAAGAAACCACAGCTACTGCTCCTTTCTGATTTTTTTTTATTTTTTTTGTGCTTTCCCCCTTGCACTTTCCCAGGTGATTAGCTTCAGGTTCCAGGTGGGACCTAGTGGTAACTGAGTTGCAGGTATTCCATGACAGAGCTCCTTCTGCCTGGGCTGCTTTTTGGGGTAAGCGCTTTGTTTTTCCTTCAGTCAGTTGCAGGGTTCTTTAGGTGGGTCAGAGTCTATGGACTGATGCGTTTTCCAGTAGAAACCGGTACGCATATCTCTTTGAGTTGGTAACTGGTAGGATCTGTCACTGTAAAGCAATCTAGTAGTAGGTGCCTGTATTGCACGCAGCTCTTCCTCAGGTGAGTAGTTATGGCAGTTTTACGGATGGTATGGTGATGTTACTTTGTGTGTTTGCTTTGTGGTTCTGGGTCCATTCTGATTTTTGCAGAATTACGGGGCTTTTTGTGATTCTTTGCCTGTATGTCAAATATTATCAAAGTTACAACCTTGCTGTCAAAGTGATGGAGCAGGGTTTAGTTGAAATGTATCATGGAAGCTCCCTGTGTGAGCATGTGTCTGAAAATGGCAGCAGTGGGCACGTAAGGGGTAGTCTGTTTCAAGTTTAGGGACAGCTTGTTATATTTCTGGAGCTTTTGCCTGTGTGCTTTCTGTCTGTCGAGTCTTTAGACCATAAAGCCTTCTAGGCTTTATGTCCTTGAATTTACGTATTAGAAGTACGTTTATGAGGGGTTGCCAGGTACGTTGTTTTTGGGAAACTGTGGGGTATGGTTCCTTGAGTGCATAAGTGCAGTAGTGCCAAGAGAGTGAGCAGGGCCACCTTCTTCATCTCTGCAGAATAAGTCTGTTCGGGCACACTTCTCAGGCAAATGTAGTGAGCAGATGAGGGAAAGGAGCTGGGAACAGAGAGGTATTTCACAGTAGCATGTTGCATCAGTAGTAGTCAGCGTTGCGGAGGAGGTGGGTGTCAGGGCTGGCATGCTAGTGAATGCTGGTTCTCTGTTTTTGCAAGTGATGATGAACCTGTTTGACGTAATTCCATTTGAAAAAGTTCCAGTTACTGGCCTGGTCGTGTCGTCCTTTCAATGTTAAAAGCAGCAGCAAAAGCATGGGGATTGTTGCTTCTAGAAACACCACAGGTCACCTGTCTGCTCTCTGCATGTTTTTCAAGTAAAGCAGATCTTTAAAAACAAACAAACAACAAACAAACAAAGAAACAACAACAACAACAAAAAAAAAACAAAATAATAAAAAACAGCTGCTGCTGCTCCTGCTTTGTTTCTACTTCCTTGTGCTTTGCCCCTCCCCTTTTCCAGGTGATTGGGTTTGGGTGCTGGGCGGGGCCGAATGGTATATGAGCCCCAGGCATGCTATCAGAGAGCTCCTTCTGCCTGGGCTGCTTTTTGGGGTAAGCGCTTTGTTTTTCCTTCAGTCAGTTGCAGGGTTCTCTAGGCAGGCCGGAGTTTATAGATTTCTAGAATTTTTAAGTGCTTGGAATTCACTTAGGAGAGGGATGTTTAATAGAGGTTTCTGGCTCACTGTTTTTTGGGATGGTGGGATACTCCTCTGTTTTTGAGCTATATTTTAATCTCTAAATGTATAAACCAGCAGTAGGTAAACATTAGGAGGAACCGGTCAAAGGTAACAGCGCTTTCTGGAACCGTCAAGTTCTTGTTCGGCAACGTAGTGACTGGTTTGATCTACTTCACAGATGGAGAGGCAAGTGGACTGCTCTCTTTGAAATAATAAAATTGAAAACATAAAGTTTGTCAAAGATGGCAGTGCGTGTTTGCAGTCTGTTTATTGCTTTTGCCAGTGGTAGATAACATTTATAAGGAATCGGTCAAAGGAAAGAGCGCCTTCTGGAACTGTGAAGCTCTGTGTTGGCAACTCGGTGACTGGCTGGACCTACTGTCCATCTCCAGAGGGAAGCGGACTGCTGTTTTGAAATTAAAAAATACTAATGAAAAAAATAAAAATATGGTGCTGCTCTATGGCGCCCGGAGGACTGCCACTCTGCATGGCAGTTAAAAAGAATGTGGTTTGGAGATGGAGAGCCAGAGAGATGAAGCAGCTGGGAAGAGAGACACAAGTATTGCAGTAGGTAGGCTGTGGTTATGAGGTGCCTCAGGATGTGTTTTTTTTCTTGTTTCCGCCCTTCCCTCGTGCAGCCTTGGAGAGATGAAGTCCCCATGGTGTGGAGTGGTGCAAAAAGGTAAGAGGGTTGTCAGCCCGGTCAGTTTTCTTCACCAATGCTAAGGCAAGTCTTTGAAGAGAAACAGCCTGGTTGCTTGTGCTGCACCCTGTTGAACTAAGCCAGACCAAAACCAGGGCTGCCGTTCCTCCTGCTCTCTTTACCTCTTCTCATCTTGCAAAGGAATGGTCCAGCAATTCGGGTTAATAGGGGACAAGAGAACAAAGGGGTTTCAGAATAACTGCTAACTGTTATGACTATTGCATGGGGCACTATGCAAGTCTCTGACATCCAGCCAAGATGGACAAAGGAGAAGGACAAGGGAAAAGCCTGGGAGGAAGACTATGAGCCTTCAGTACGAGAGACCCGCAGAGGGACCACCAGAGACTGATAACACATGCGTCAGTGGGCGGGTTCGGATTCCAGGAACTAGTTATAATAACCCTGCCTTTTCTAGAAGTAGTAATGAATATGTATTAGCCTAGGAGCATAAAAACCAGCCGCCTGCTGTGACTTGTGTGCGTCTCGGTGGAGCAGAGACTCCCGGCGCACCCAGTGCTGTTTGCTTACCTCTATTCATTTAATAAATTGTAAACTTTGATTGTAATCCTATTTGGGACTTAGTCATTTATTACAACAGACAACCTTGTAAAATGCAGACAACCAGAATCCTTACAACAATTAAGTGGAAATCACGGTGTAAGAAACATTACCACCTCAAAGAGTAAAAGCCTCGAAAGAAATGTGACTTGTAACAGGCCAGCAGCTGTGTGTTTTTGGTGAAGCACCAGATAGAGTATGAACCTGGATTGCACAGTTAATGGGGAAACGGGAGGGTCCTGGTCCTTGGGAGGGGAAAAAAAAAAGTATATAAACTGTGTATGGAATCGGTAGGTGCCCTCCTGCTCGCGGGACACCCGCCATTGTAATCTCAAATAAAAATGCTGCTGTACTGAGATCCTCTCCTGAGCCTATGTTATTTCCCAAAGATTGATTCACGGTTTTAAGGTTTCAGGGATAGGGCCCTAGGGTTGGGTTTCAGGGTAAGCGTTCTCAGGGTTTATGTTTAGGATTTTAAGGTTTTTAGTTTTAGGGTTGGAGTTTTAACGGTTAGGATTTTAGGGATTTGAGGGTTAGGGTTTTAAGGGTTTCAGGGTTAGCGTGTTAGGGTTTTAGAGTTTTTTGGGTTGTAGTGTTGATAGTTTTTTTAGGGTTAGGTTCTTAGGGTTTTATTTTTGGACGGTTATTTACGGTTAGGGTTTTAAGATCTTATTATTTTTTTTTTTCAGGTTAGGTTCTCCTGGGTTAGGGTTTTGAGCGTCTTAATATTTTGGGTTGGGTTTGGGATTTGAGCGTCCTATTTTGGGGGGGTTTGGGATTTGAGCGTCTTAATTTTGTGGGCTTGGGCGCTGTGAGCGTCTTAAGTGTTTGGGTTAGGGCTTTTAGGCATAGGTCTTCAGGGGTTTAGTGTGGTGGATAGTTTGGGTTAGGTCTGTAGGGGTTTCGAGGATTTTTAGGGTTAGGGCTTGCGGCTTTTTTGTGTGAGGGCGGTAAGGGCTAGGGTTCCAGGGAGTGCTGTTAAATGTAGTTCTCGACGACTCGGCCTCTGATTGGCCGTGCCGGCTGTGCAGGGAATGCTGGTAGGTGTAGTTTTCCGGCACAAGGCTTTCCGGTAGGCCGCGTTGAGTGCCCAGAGCATGCCGGGAAATGTAGTTCTGGGACTCCGGACTTCCGGGAGGCCATGCAGAGCGCCCAGAGCATACCGGGAAATGCAGTTCTCGGGGACTAGGGCTGGGGTTAGGGTTAGGGCTAGTGAATGCTGGTTCTCTGTGTTTGCAGATGACGGTGAGCGTGTTTAAACTAATTCCAGTTGAAGAAGTGTCAGTTACTTGCTTGGTGACATTATCAGTTCAACATTAAAAGCTGCAGCAAAAGCAAAAGGGGAGTTTTGCTTCCAGAAACACCCCAGTTCTCCTGTCTGCACTCTGCATGCTGTTGAGCTAAGCCTTATGAATAAGTAAATAAACCAGAGCTGCTGCTGCTCCTCTTTTTGCTTTTTTGTGCTTTCCCCGCATGCGACCTCTGCCGCCGCCTGCTGGTGGAAAACGAGTACTGCAGGCGGCCGGGGGGAGCTCATGCGCGGTGACGCCCGAGGGCGCCCCTCTGCCGCCACCTGCTGGTGGAAAACGAGTACTGCAGGCGGCCGGGGGGAGCTCATGCCCGGTGACGCCCGAGGGCGCCCCTCTGCCGCCGCCTGCTGGTGGAAAAGAGTACTGCAGGCGGCCAGGGTCCGCGCATGCGCGTTGCTTATTACGTCTTTTTTTTTTTTTGATGTGTAATTTCCTACGCTCCTAGATTTTTCTTCAAATGTAAATGAAAGGTTCTTGCTAATTCCCGTTGAAAATATTTCATTTACTTTCTTGGTTGTATTGTCCTTTCTATGTTCAAAGCTGAGGCAAAAATACGGTAAATTTTGCTTCTAGAAACACCGCAGTTCTTTTGTCTGCACTCCGCATGCTGTAAACTAGGGATAGGTGACAAATAAATAAAAAAATAAATAAAAGAACACAGCTGCTGCTCCTGCTCTCTTTCTTGTTTTTTGCCCCCTTCTCTTTCCCAGGTGATTGGGTTTGGGTGCTGGGCGGGGCCAAATGTTATACGAGCCCTAGGCATTCTATCAGAGAGCTCCTTCTGCGTGGGCTGCTCTTTGGGGTCGGTGCTTTGTTTATTCTTCTGTTAGCTACATGCAGGGTTCTTTTCGTGGGTCAGAGTCTTGTACGATATTTTAGAGGAAACCAATCTAGTAGTACGTGCATTTATTGCATGAAGCTCTTTGGAGGTGATTAATTGTTATAGCACTTTTATGGATAGGAGGTCAATGTTGTATTGTGTGTTTGCTTTGTTGTTCTAGGTCCCTCATGATTTTTGCAGGGTTATAGGGCAGATGCCACCAGGTCTACCCCTTTTGTTGTTTTTGTTTTGTTTGATTTATTTTTCTTATTTTCTTTTTCGGAAGGGGGTTTGCGATTTGAGCGTCCTATTTTGGGGGGGTTTGGGATTTGAGCATCCTAATTTTGTGGGCTTGGGCGCTGTGAGCGTCTTAAGTGTTTGGGTTAGGGCTTTTAGGCATAGGTCTTCAGGGGTTTAGTGTGGTGGATAGTTTGGGTTAGGTCTGTAGGGGTTTCGAGGATTTTTAGGGTTAGGGCTTGCGGCTTTTTTGTGTGAGGGCGGTAAGGGCTAGGGTTCCAGGGAGTGCTGTTAAATGGAGTTCTCGACGACTCGGCCTCTGATTGGCCGTGCCGGCTGTGCAGGGAATGCTGGTAGGTGTAGTTTTCCGGCACAAGGCTTTCCGGTAGGCCGCGTTGAGTGCCCAGAGCATGCCGGGAAATGTAGTTCTGGGACTCCGGACTTCCGGGAGGCCATGCAGAGCGCCCAGAGCATACCGGGAAATGTAGTTCTGGGACTCCGAACTTCCGGGAGGCCATGTTGAGCGCCCAGAGCACACCGGGAAATGCAGTTCTGGGACTCCGAACTTCCGGGAGGCCATGTTGGGTGCCCAGAGCACACCGGGAAATGCAGTTCTCGGGGACTAGGGCTGGGGCTAGGGTTAGAGTTTAGGGTGAGGGTTGGGGTTAGGGTTAGGGCTAGTGAATGCTGGTTCTCTGTGTTTGCAGATGACGGTGAGCGTGTTTAAACTAATTCCAGTTGAAGAAGTTTCAGTTACTTGCTTGGTGACATTATCAGTTCAACATTAAAAGCTGCAGCAAAAGCAAAAGGGGAGTTTTGCTTGTAGAAACACCACAGGTCTCTTGTCTGCTCTCGGAATGTTTTTGAGATAAACCAGATTTTAAAAAACAAAGGGAAAAAAAAAAACCACAGCTGCTTCTTTTGCTCTCTTCCTACTTTCTTGTGCTTTGCCCCTCCCCTTTCCCAGGTGATTGGGTTTGGGTGCTGGGCGGGGCCGAATGGTATATGAGCCCCAGGCATGCTATCAGAGAGCTCCTTCTGCTTGGGCTGCTCTTTGGGGTAAGTGCTTTGTTTTTCCTTCAGTCAGTTGCAGGGTTCTCTAGGCAGACTGGAGCCTATGGATTTCTGGATTTTAAGTGCTTGGAATTCACTCAGTAGCGGGATGTTTAGTAGGGGCTGCTGGCTCACTGTTTTTTTTGGGATGGTGGGATACTCTTCTGTTTTTGAGCTATATTTTAGTCTCTAGATGTATAAACCCACTTGTGTAACTCTCCAGAGGACTAAAACCAGCTTGATTGAATGCTACATATGGCTTGGCAGCGTAGATGCAGCATTACCAAGAGACTGAGCAGGGTTGTATCAGAGTCATCTCTTTCATCTGCAAAGGGTAAGTTTGATTACCCCTGCCGGGGCTGCTGTGTGTGCATGTCTTTTTGGCATTTGTGGAGCTCAGTTGTTTTTCTTTGTGTGTGTGCATGTTTTTATTTATTTATTTATTTATTTTTATTTTTGAGGGTCAAACAGTGTGTTTGCTGAGCGTGGTTAGAATGAGGAGGTGGGGAGCTGCTCAGGACTGGAAGGTTTGGTTTCTAGGAGTATGCGGCATCCTTCCTGTGCGACGTGACTAATTGTTGGGCTGGAACGTTCCAGCTTTTGTGTGTGTTGGGCAATGTAGCTTGTGTAGTGTGTGTCGTGTGGTCTAGGCAGAGTTTGCTGTGGTGCAGTGGGCGAAGAATCTCAGGTAGAGCTGGTGAGCAGCTGAAGTACCAGAGCTGGGAAGAGAGAGGTCGTGCAGCAGGTACGCTGTGGCTGTGAGGTGCCTCAGACTGTGCTTTTCTGTCTTTTTTTTTGTTTTGTTTTGTTGTTTTTTTGCAGGTGCTTTGTGCGGTCGTGGACAGGAAAGGGAAATCCTCGTGTCGCGGAGCAGTGAGGAAAGGTGGGTGTTGTCAGCCTGGTCATCCCTTATCTGAAGCGAAGGGAAGACGCTCAGGTGTTTCCCTGTGAGGTTCCGAAGTGAGACTGTTTGGGATAGAGGAGCAGTGTGGCAGGTGGGTGCTTGCAAGCACAGTGGTTCTTTTGTCCTTTTGTGTTCCCAGGTGGCGTGGGTGATGCTGGCCGCTCCTTTCAAGCTTGGACCTAATTTGCAGGTCCAGAGGCGAGTGGAGTGCTGTTTTGAAAGGATAAAAGTGAAGCTGGGGTCGCTTATGTTGTTGAGGGATGGGTGCTACTGCTGGCAGCTGAATGTTTATCTTCTGCCTGTGTTTTGCCTTTCATTAGGCTGAAGTGCAGTGCAGGATGTCTCAACCAGCTGCCTCTGCAGTGACTCTGGTGCGTGATGAGCAGAGGTAGCTGTTAATTTTGGGGGTGTGGTTGTCACTGAAGTTATTTTCCTACATCCAATAGAGTAAAATTCCAGTTTGCCTTTTAGAGGTGCTATAAGTGGGTAAAGAGAAGAGATGGAAGCATGTGCCGCGTGGGGCAGGCAAGCGGCTGAGGTACAGGAGGGGATGAGAGTATGTGACTTTTTCCTGGGGGTGGAATGGAATTGATTGTTTTGGTGTATAGTCTGTTTTGCTCCGAGATCTTTCATTCATGGTAAATAAAAGTTTGAGCCAATTCCAGTTGGGAATGTTCCAGTTACGACCCAGCGAGTACTGTCCTTTTAATGTTAAAAAAAAATGCGGCAAAAGCATGGGTGCAGATCTGTTTCAGGTCTTGTGCATCATATTCGGTTCGAGATCGCGTCTGTTTCCATCCTCACTCTTGCAGAAGTCATCTGGGCCGCATCAGGAGCTCTTCCTTAGGAAATCAATTCCCAAGCGTCTTCTTAGGGGGTTTTCAGTCCCCATCCTTCTGGTCTCTTGTCTCGAAGGCAGGCTTTTTAGGCCTCCATCATCCCAGTTCTGGCAGTTGCTTCCAGTCGCGTGTCGTGACATTTGAGTCTCTCCTGGGGTCTGGTGCAGAGCACCTGTTCTGACTTGCTGTTGCTGTAGGGCTTTCTTTTTGGGGGTCACTTTTTCTTGTGCCTTGTGTTGTGTGTTTTGTTTGTAGTGTTTGTGGCGTGCCTGTGTGTGTGTACGTGTTTGGTCTGGAGCTGTCCTGCCTGGCAGTTAGTGATGACAGGTAACGTGGCAGTGCATGGGTGTACTAATACATTGTCTGGACTGTTTTGGTAAAGATATCCAGTCTGCCTCTGGGCACGTACTGAAGGGCAGCTGGCACAGTCATCTCTGTGGTGTTTGGCAGACTGGAGGGGGGAGAGTTGAGCTGCTTGCGAGCAACTGCTCGCATAGCACTTGAACGGTGTGCTTGAGGAGGTCTGTCGAATCTTGAAAGCTTACAGATATGGGGTTTTGAATTTTTTATTTTTATTTCTTTCCTGTCCCCAGTAGAGCGTAAACCTTTGGAGGAACCTGTCACAGGAAAGAGCTCCTTCTGGAACTGTTCAGCACTCGGTAGGCAACTCGGTGACTGGCTTGATCTACTTCTGAGGTGCTGAGGCAAGGGGGCTGCTGTTTTGAAACGATAGTATTGTAAATGGGGTCCCTTTTGTGTTGTTGAGGGATGGGTGCTAATGCTGGCAGCTGAATGATTGATTCTCTTGTGACTGTTTTCATTTGTTAAAGCTGAAACACAGTGTACGACACGGGACTTGACGACCAGAGCTGCTTTTGGCAAGGTGAGTGATGAACAGCTATAGAAGGTACTTTAGGGGTGCAGTTGTCACTGCAGTTACTGAACTACACCAAGTACGGTAAAAACCCTGTTTATATTTCAGGGGTGTTGTAGCTGGCCTAAGAGAGCAGATGGAAGCGTCTGCCTCGAGGGGAGGGGAGGGCACGGAGGTAAGGCAGCAGCTGAGAGTAACTGTCCCAGCTGTGCTGTGGCTTTGGATGCTGCTTCAGCCTATGCTTTTCTTTTTGTTTCACATTTGTCTCACACAGGCTGAGTGGGGCCAAGCTGCACTCTGAAGAGCAGCACGAGAAGGGCGGGCTGGTTGTGAGCTGGATTGGAGCAGAACTGCCAAGTAGCACGAGGTGAGTGCGAAGGGTATCCATCTTGCTTTGCAGGTGCCATGGCAGGCTCTCCACAGAAGCGGTTGAGGATTTGAGAAGAGGTTGCAGATGATCAAGGAGCGACACGTGCAGGGATGGCTTGAAAAGGGTATGTCTGCTTTCTCTTCTGTTTATCAGGTGTCCCAGGCAATGTGGGCTGTGGTGTTAGTCTTTAGAATCGGAACAAAGCAGGTGCTGAAATGCTGTGTCTGGTTTTTTTTGTGTTGGGGTTGCACCTTGGTGAGTGTAGGGATGGGTTTTAAGTGGGTGCAGCGGAGGGCCTGGCCCCAGTGTCCTGTAGTGTGTTTTGACCCATCAGCATAGCCTTTTGGTTCTCAGGTAGCCTACTGAAGTAAGTGATTTTTCCTGCGAGTGGAATGGAATTGATTTTTTTTTTTTTTGGCGTGCAATCAGTTCTGCTCCTAGATTTTTCTTTTTATGTAAATAAAAGATCGAGCTAATTCCAGATGGAAAAAAAAAAAATCAGTTACTTTCTTGGTCAGTTTGTCCTTTTAATATTCAAAGCTGCAGCAAAAGCATGGGGATTTTTGTTTCTAGAAACACCCTAGCTCTCCTGTCTGCACTCTGCGTGCTGTTGAGCTAAGCCATATAAATGAATAAAGAAACCACAGCTACTGCTCCTTTCTGATTTTTTTTTTTTTTTTTTGTGCTTTCCCCCTTGCACTTTCCCAGGTGATTAGCTTCAGGTTCCAGGTGGGACCTAGTGGTAACTGAGTTGCAGGTATTCCATGACAGAGCTCCTTCTGCCTGGGCTGCTTTTTGGGGTAAGCGCTTTGTTTTTCCTTCAGTCAGTTGCAGGGTTCTTTAGGTGGGTCAGAGTCTATGGACTGATGCGTTTTCCAGTAGAAACCGGTACGCATATCTCTTTGAGTTGGTAACTGGTAGGATCTGTCACTGTAAAGCAATCTAGTAGTAGGTGCCTGTATTGCACGCAGCTCTTCCTCAGGTGAGTAGTTATGGCAGTTTTACGGATGGTATGGTGATGTTACTTTGTGTGTTTGCTTTGTGGTTCTGGGTCCATTCTGATTTTTGCAGAATTACGGGGCTTTTTGTGATTCTTTGCCTGTATGTCAAATATTATCAAAGTTACAACCTTGCTGTCAAAGTGATGGAGCAGGGTTTAGTTGAAATGTATCATGGAAGCTCCCTGTGTGAGCATGTGTCTGAAAATGGCAGCAGTGGGCACGTAAGGGGTAGTCTGTTTCAAGTTTAGGGACAGCTTGTTATATTTCTGGAGCTTTTGCCTGTGTGCTTTCTGTCTGTCGAGTCTTTAGACCATAAAGCCTTCTAGGCTTTATGTCCTTGAATTTACGTATTAGAAGTACGTTTATGAGGGGTTGCCAGGTACGTTGTTTTTGGGAAACTGTGGGGTATGGTTCCTTGAGTGCATAAGTGCAGTAGTGCCAAGAGAGTGAGCAGGGCCACCTTCTTCATCTCTGCAGAATAAGTCTGTTCGGGCACACTTCTCAGGCAAATGTAGTGAGCAGATGAGGGAAAGGAGCTGGGAACAGAGAGGTATTTCACAGTAGCATGTTGCATCAGTAGTAGTCAGCGTTGCGGAGGAGGTGGGTGTCAGGGCTGGCATGCTAGTGAATGCTGGTTCTCTGTTTTTGCAAGTGATGATGAACCTGTTTGACGTAATTCCATTTGAAAAAGTTCCAGTTACTGGCCTGGTCGTGTCGTCCTTTCAATGTTAAAAGCAGCAGCAAAAGCATGGGGATTGTTGCTTCTAGAAACACCACAGGTCACCTGTCTGCTCTCTGCATGTTTTTCAAGTAAAGCAGATCTTTAAAAACAAACAAACAAACAACAAACAAACAAAGAAACAACAACAACAAAAAAAAAACCAAAATAATAAAAAACAGCTGCTGCTGCTCCTGCTTTGTTTCTACTTCCTTGTGCTTTGCCCCTCCCCTTTTCCAGGTGATTGGGTTTGGGTGCTGGGCGGGGCCGAATGGTATATGAGCCCCAGGCATGCTATCAGAGAGCTCCTTCTGCCTGGGCTGCTCCTTGAGGTAAGCGCTTTGTTTTTCCTTCAGTCAGTTGCAGGGTTCTCTAGGCAGGCCGGAGTTTATAGATTTCTAGAATTTTTAAGTGCTTGGAATTCACTTAGGAGAGGGATGTTTAATAGAGGTTTCTGGCTCACTGTTTTTTGGGATGGTGGGATACTCCTCTGTTTTTGAGCTATATTTTAATCTCTAAATGTATAAACCAGCAGTAGGTAAACATTAGGAGGAACCGGTCAAAGGTAACAGCGCTTTCTGGAACCGTCAAGTTCTTGTTCGGCAACGTAGTGACTGGTTTGATCTACTTCACAGATGGAGAGGCAAGTGGACTGCTCTCTTTGAAATAATAAAATTGAAAACATAAAGTTTGTCAAAGATGGCAGTGCATGTTTGCAGTCTGTTTATTGCTTTTGCCAGTGGTAGATAACATTTATAAGGAATCGGTCAAAGGAAAGAGCGCCTTCTGGAACTGTGAAGCTCTGTGTTGGCAACTCGGTGACTGGCTGGACCTACTGTCCATCTCCAGAGGGAAGCGGACTGCTGTTTTGAAATTAAAAAATACTAATGAAAAAAATAAAAATATGGTGCTGCTCTATGGCGCCCGGAGGACTGCCACTCTGCATGGCAGTTAAAAAGAATGTGGTTTGGAGATGGAGAGCCACAGAGATGAAGCAGCTGGGAAGAGAGACACAAGTATTGCAGTAGGTAGGCTGTGGTTATGAGGTGCCTCAGGATGTGCTTTTTTTCTTGTTTCCGCCCTTCCCTCGTGCAGCCTTGGAGAGATGAAGTCCCCATGGTGTGGAGTGGTGCAAAAAGGTAAGAGGGTTGTCAGCCCGGTCAGTTTTCTTCACCAATGCTAAGGCAAGTCTTTGAAGAGAAACAGCCTGGTTGCTTGTGCTGCACCCTGTTGAACTAAGCCAGACCAAAACCAGGGCTGCCGTTCCTCCTGCTCTCTTTACCTCTTCTCATCTTGCAAAGGAATGGTCCAGCAATTCGGGTTAATAGGGGACAAGAGAACAAAGGGGTTTCAGAATAACTGCTAACTGTTATGACTATTGCATGGGGCACTATGCAAGTCTCTGACATCCAGCCAAGATGGACAAAGGAGAAGGACAAGGGAAAAGCCTGGGAGGAAGACTATGAGCCTTCAGTACGAGAGACCCGCAGAGGGACCACCAGAGACTGATAACACATGCGTCAGTGGGCGGGTTCGGATTCCAGGAACTAGTTATAATAACCCTGCCTTTTCTAGAAGTAGTAATGAATATGTATTAGCCTAGGAGCATAAAAACCAGCCGCCTGCTGTGACTTGTGTGCGTCTCGGTGGAGCAGAGACTCCCGGCGCACCCAGTGCTGTTTGCTTACCTCTATTCATTTAATAAATTGTAAACTTTGATTGTAATCCTATTTGGGACTTAGTCATTTATTACAACAGACAACCTTGTAAAATGCAGACAACCAGAATCCTTACAACAATTAAGTGGAAATCACGGTGTAAGAAACATTACCACCTCAAAGAGTAAAAGCCTCGAAAGAAATGTGACTTGTAACAGGCCAGCAGCTGTGTGTTTTCGGTGAAGCACCAGATAGAGTATGAACCTGGATTGCACAGTTAATGGGGAAACGGGAGGGTCCTGGTCCTTGGGAGGGGAAAAAAAAAAGTATATAAACTGTGTATGGAATCGGTAGGTGCCCTCCTGCTCGCGGGACACCCGCCATTGTAATCTCAAATAAAAATGCTACTGTACTGAGATCCTCTCCTGAGCCTATGTTATTTCCCAAAGATTGATTCACGGTTTTAAGGTTTCAGGGATAGGGCCCTAGGGTTGGGTTTCAGGGTAAGCGTTCTCAGGGTTTATGTTTAGGATTTTAAGGTTTTTAGTTTTAGGGTTGGAGTTTTAACGGTTAGGATTTTAGGGATTTGAGGGTTAGGGTTTTAAGGGTTTCAGGGTTAGCGTGTTAGGGTTTTAGAGTTTTTTGGGTTGTAGTGTTGATAGTTTTTTTAGGGTTAGGTTCTTAGGGTTTTATTTTTGGTCAGTTATTTACGGTTAGGGTTTTAAGATCTTATTATTTATTTTTTCAGGTTAGGTTCTCCTGGGTTAGGGTTTTGAGCGTCTTAATATTTTGGGTTGGGTTTGGGATTTGAGCGTCCTATTTTGGGGGGGTTTGGGATTTGAGCATCCTAATTTTGTGGGCTTGGGCGCTGTGAGCGTCTTAAGTGTTTGGGTTAGGGCTTTTAGGCATAGGTCTTCAGGGGTTTAGTGTGGTGGATAGTTTGGGTTAGGTCTGTAGGGGTTTCGAGGATTTTTAGGGTTAGGGCTTGCGGCTTTTTTGTGCGAGGGCGGTAAGGGCTAGGGTTCCAGGGAGTGCTGTTAAATGGAGTTCTCGACGACACGGCCTCTGATTGGCCGTGCCGGCTGTGCAGGGAATGCTGGTAGGTGTAGTTTTCCGGCACAAGGCTTTCCGGTAGGCCGCGTTGAGTGCCCAGAGCATGCCGGGAAATGTAGTTCTGGGACTCCGGACTTCCGGGAGGCCATGCAGAGCGCCCAGAGCATACCGGGAAATGTAGTTCTGGGACTCCGGACTTCCGGGAGGCCATGTTGGGCGCCCAGAGCACACCGGGAAATGCAGTTCTCGGGGACTAGGGCTGGGGCTAGGGTTAGAGTTTAGGGTGAGGGTTGGGGTTAGGGTTAGGGCTAGTGAATGCTGGTTCTCTGTGTTTGCAGATGACGGTGAGCGTGTTTAAACTAATTCCAGTTGAAGAAGTTTCAGTTACTTGCTTGGTGACATTATCAGTTCAACATTAAAAGCTGCAGCAAAAGGGGAGTTTTGCTTGTAGAAACACCACAGGTCTCTTGTCTGCTCTCGGAATGTTTTTGAGATAAACCAGATTTTAAAAAACAAAGGGAAAAAAAAAAACCACAGCTGCTTCTTTTGCTCTCTTTCTACTTTCTTGTGCTTTGCCCCTCCCCTTTCCCAGGTGATTGGGTTTGGGTGCTGGGCGGGGCCGAATGGTATATGAGCCCCAGGCATGCTATCAGAGAGCTCCTTCTGCTTGGGCTGCTCTTTGGGGTAAGTGCTTTGTTTTTCCTTCAGTCAGTTGCAGGGTTCTCTAGGCAGACTGGAGCCTATGGATTTCTGGATTTTAAGTGCTTGGAATTCACTCAGTAGCGGGATGTTTAGTAGGGGCTGCTGGCTCACTGTTTTTTTTGGGATGGTGGGATACTCTTCTGTTTTTGAGCTATATTTTAGTCTCTAGATGTATAAACCCACTTGTGTAACTCTCCAGAGGACTAAAACCAGCTTGATTGAATGCTACATATGGCTTGGCAGCGTAGATGCAGCATTACCAAGAGACTGAGCAGGGTTGTATCAGAGTCACCTCTTTCATCTGCAAAGGGTAAGTTTGATTACCCCTGCCGGGGCTGCTGTGTGTGCATGTCTTTTTGGCATTTGTGGAGCTCAGTTGTTTTTCTTTGTGTGTGTGCATGTTTTTATTTATTTATTTATTTATTTTTATTTTTGAGGGTCAAACAGTGTGTTTGCTGAGCGTGGTTAGAATGAGGAGGTGGGGAGCTGCTCAGGACTGGAAGGTTTGGTTTCTAGGAGTATGCGGCATCCTTCCTGTGCGACGTGACTAATTGTTGGGCTGGAACGTTCCAGCTTTTGTGTGTGTTGGGCAATGTAGCTTGTGTAGTGTGTGTCGTGTGGTCTAGGCAGAGTTTGCTGTGGTGCAGTGGGCGAAGAATCTCAGGTAGAGCTGGTGAGCAGCTGAAGTACCAGAGCTGGGAAGAGAGAGGTCGTGCAGCAGGTACGCTGTGGCTGTGAGGTGCCTCAGACTGTGCTTTTCTGTCTTTTTTTTTGTTTTGTTTTGTTGTTTTTTTGCAGGTGCTTTGTGCGGTCGTGGACAGGAAAGGGAAATCCTCGTGTCGCGGAGCAGTGAGGGAAGGTGGGTGTTGTCAGCCTGGTCATCCCTTATCTGAAGCGAAGGGAAGACGCTCAGGTGTTTCCCTGTGAGGTTCCGAAGTGAGACTGTTTGGGATAGAGGAGCAGTGTGGCAGGTGGGTGCTTGCAAGCACAGTGGTTCTTTTGTCCTTTTGTGTTCCCAGGTGGCGTGGGTGATGCTGGCCGCTCCTTTCAAGCTTGGACCTAATTTGCAGGTCCAGAGGCAAGTGGAGTGCTGTTTTGAAAGGATAAAAGTAAAGCTGGGGTCGCTTATGTTGTTGAGGGATGGGTGCTACTGCTGGCAGCTGAATGTTTATCTTCTGCCTGTGTTTTGCCTTTCATTAGGCTGAAGTGCAGTGCAGGATGTCTCAACCAGCTGCCTCTGCAGTGACTCTGGTGCGTGATGAGCAGAGGTAGCTGTTAATTTTGGGGGTGTGGTTGTCACTGAAGTTATTTTCCTACATCCAATAGAGTAAAATTCCAGTTTGCCTTTTAGAGGTGCTATAAGTGGGTAAAGAGAAGAGATGGAAGCATGTGCCGCGTGGGGCAGGCAAGCGGCTGAGGTACAGGAGGGGATGAGAGTATGTGACTTTTTCCTGGGGGTGGAATGGAATTGATTGTTTTGGTGTATAGTCTGTTTTGCTCCGAGATCTTTCATTCATGGTAAATAAAAGTTTGAGCCAATTCCAGTTGGGAATGTTCCAGTTACGACCCAGCGAGTACTGTCCTTTTAATGTTAAAAAAAAATGCGGCAAAAGCATGGGTGCAGATCTGTTTCAGGTCTTGTGCATCATATTCGGTTCGAGATCGCGTCTGTTTCCATCCTCACTCTTGCAGAAGTCATCTGGGCCGCATCAGGAGCTCTTCCTTAGGAAATCAATTCCCAAGCGTCTTCTTAGGGGGTTTTCAGTCCCCATCCTTCTGGTCTCTTGTCTCGAAGGCAGGCTTTTTAGGCCTCCATCATCCCAGTTCTGGCAGTTGCTTCCAGTCGCGTGTCGTGACATTTGAGTCTCTCCTGGGGTCTGGTGCAGAGCACCTGTTCTGACTTGCTGTTGCTGTAGGGCTTTCTTTTTGGGGGTCACTTTTTCTTGTGCCTTGTGTTGTGTGTTTTGTTTGTAGTGTTTGTGGCGTGCCTGTGTGTGTGTACGTGTTTGGTCTGGAGCTGTCCTGCCTGGCAGTTAGTGATGACAGGTAACGTGGCAGTGCATGGGTGTACTAATACATTGTCTGGACTGTTTTGGTAAAGATATCCAGTCTGCCTCTGGGCACGTACTGAAGGGCAGCTGGCACAGTCATCTCTGTGGTGTTTGGCAGACTGGAGGGGGGAGAGTTGAGCTGCTTGCGAGCAACTGCTCGCATAGCACTTGAACGGTGTGCTTGAGGAGGTCTGTCGAATCTTGAAAGCTTACAGATATGGGGTTTTGAATTTTTTATTTTTATTTCTTTCCTGTCCCCAGTAGAGCGTAAACCTTTGGAGGAACCTGTCACAGGAAAGAGCTCCTTCTGGAACTGTTCAGCACTCGGTAGGCAACTCGGTGACTGGCTTGATCTACTTCTGAGGTGCTGAGGCAAGGGGGCTGCTGTTTTGAAACGATAGTATTGTAAATGGGGTCCCTTTTGTGTTGTTGAGGGATGGGTGCTAATGCTGGCAGCTGAATGATTGATTCTCTTGTGACTGTTTTCATTTGTTAAAGCTGAAACACAGTGTACGACACGGGACTTGACGACCAGAGCTGCTTTTGGCAAGGTGAGTGATGAACAGCTATAGAAGGTACTTTAGGGGTGCAGTTGTCACTGCAGTTACTGAACTACACCAAGTACGGTAAAAACCCTGTTTATATTTCAGGGGTGTTGTAGCTGGCCTAAGAGAGCAGATGGAAGCGTCTGCCTCGAGGGGAGGGGAGGGCACGGAGGTAAGGCAGCAGCTGAGAGTAACTGTCCCAGCTGTGCTGTGGCTTTGGATGCTGCTTCAGCCTATGCTTTTCTTTTTGTTTCACATTTGTCTCACACAGGCTGAGTGGGGCCAAGCTGCACTCTGAAGAGCAGCACGAGAAGGGCGGGCTGGTTGTGAGCTGGATTGGAGCAGAACTGCCAAGTAGCACGAGGTGAGTGCGAAGGGTATCCATCTTGCTTTGCAGGTGCCATGGCAGGCTCTCCACAGAAGCGGTTGAGGATTTGAGAAGAGGTTGCAGATGATCAAGGAGCGACACGTGCAGGGATGGCTTGAAAAGGGTATGTCTGCTTTCTCTTCTGTTTATCAGGTGTCCCAGGCAATGTGGGCTGTGGTGTTAGTCTTTAGAATCGGAACAAAGCAGGTGCTGAAATGCTGTGTCTGGTTTTTTTTGTGTTGGGGTTGCACCTTGGTGAGTGTAGGGATGGGTTTTAAGTGGGTGCAGCGGAGGGCCTGGCCCCAGTGTCCTGTAGTGTGTTTTGACCCATCAGCATAGCCTTTTGGTTCTCAGGTAGCCTACTGAAGTAAGTGATTTTTCCTGCGAGTGGAATGGAATTGATTTTTTTTTTTTTTGGCGTGCAATCAGTTCTGCTCCTAGATTTTTCTTTTTATGTAAATAAAAGATCGAGCTAATTCCAGATGGAAAAAAAAAAAATCAGTTACTTTCTTGGTCAGTTTGTCCTTTTAATATTCAAAGCTGCAGCAAAAGCATGGGGATTTTTGTTTCTAGAAACACCCTAGCTCTCCTGTCTGCACTCTGCGTGCTGTTGAGCTAAGCCATATAAATGAATAAAGAAACCACAGCTACTGCTCCTTTCTGATTTTTTTTTTTTTTTTTGTGCTTTCCCCCTTGCACTTTCCCAGGTGATTAGCTTCAGGTTCCAGGTGGGACCTAGTGGTAACTGAGTTGCAGGTATTCCATGACAGAGCTCCTTCTGCCTGGGCTGCTTTTTGGGGTAAGCGCTTTGTTTTTCCTTCAGTCAGTTGCAGGGTTCTTTAGGTGGGTCAGAGTCTATGGACTGATGCGTTTTCCAGTAGAAACCGGTACGCATATCTCTTTGAGTTGGTAACTGGTAGGATCTGTCACTGTAAAGCAATCTAGTAGTAGGTGCCTGTATTGCACGCAGCTCTTCCTCAGGTGAGTAGTTATGGCAGTTTTACGGATGGTATGGTGATGTTACTTTGTGTGTTTGCTTTGTGGTTCTGGGTCCATTCTGATTTTTGCAGAATTACGGGGCTTTTTGTGATTCTTTGCCTGTATGTCAAATATTATCAAAGTTACAACCTTGCTGTCAAAGTGATGGAGCAGGGTTTAGTTGAAATGTATCATGGAAGCTCCCTGTGTGAGCATGTGTCTGAAAATGGCAGCAGTGGGCACGTAAGGGGTAGTCTGTTTCAAGTTTAGGGACAGCTTGTTATATTTCTGGAGCTTTTGCCTGTGTGTTTTCTGTCTGTCGAGTCTTTAGACCATAAAGCCTTCTAGGCTTTATGTCCTTGAATTTACGTATTAGAAGTACGTTTATGAGGGGTTGCCAGGTACGTTGTTTTTGGGAAACTGTGGGGTATGGTTCCTTGAGTGCATAAGTGCAGTAGTGCCAAGAGAGTGAGCAGGGCCACCTTCTTCATCTCTGCAGAATAAGTCTGTTCGGGCACACTTCTCAGGCAAATGTAGTGAGCAGATGAGGGAAAGGAGCTGGGAACAGAGAGGTATTTCACAGTAGCATGTTGCATCAGTAGTAGTCAGCGTTGCGGAGGAGGTGGGTGTCAGGGCTGGCATGCTAGTGAATGCTGGTTCTCTGTTTTTGCAAGTGATGATGAACCTGTTTGACGTAATTCCATTTGAAAAAGTTCCAGTTACTGGCCTGGTCGTGTCGTCCTTTCAATGTTAAAAGCAGCAGCAAAAGCATGGGGATTGTTGCTTCTAGAAACACCACAGGTCACCTGTCTGCTCTCTGCATGTTTTTCAAGTAAAGCAGATCTTTAAAAACAAACAAACAAACAACAAACAAACAAAGAAACAACAACAACAAAAAAAAAACCAAAATAATAAAAAACAGCTGCTGCTGCTCCTGCTTTGTTTCTACTTCCTTGTGCTTTGCCCCTCCCCTTTTCCAGGTGATTGGGTTTGGGTGCTGGGCGGGGCCGAATGGTATATGAGCCCCAGGCATGCTATCAGAGAGCTCCTTCTGCCTGGGCTGCTCCTTGAGGTAAGCGCTTTGTTTTTCCTTCAGTCAGTTGCAGGGTTCTCTAGGCAGGCCGGAGTTTATAGATTTCTAGAATTTTTAAGTGCTTGGAATTCACTTAGGAGAGGGATGTTTAATAGAGGTTTCTGGCTCACTGTTTTTTGGGATGGTGGGATACTCCTCTGTTTTTGAGCTATATTTTAATCTCTAAATGTATAAACCAGCAGTAGGTAAACATTAGGAGGAACCGGTCAAAGGTAACAGCGCTTTCTGGAACCGTCAAGTTCTTGTTCGGCAACGTAGTGACTGGTTTGATCTACTTCACAGATGGAGAGGCAAGTGGACTGCTCTCTTTGAAATAATAAAATTGAAAACATAAAGTTTGTCAAAGATGGCAGTGCATGTTTGCAGTCTGTTTATTGCTTTTGCCAGTGGTAGATAACATTTATAAGGAATCGGTCAAAGGAAAGAGCGCCTTCTGGAACTGTGAAGCTCTGTGTTGGCAACTCGGTGACTGGCTGGACCTACTGTCCATCTCCAGAGGGAAGCGGACTGCTGTTTTGAAATTAAAAAATACTAATGAAAAAAATAAAAATATGGTGCTGCTCTATGGCGCCCGGAGGACTGCCACTCTGCATGGCAGTTAAAAAGAATGTGGTTTGGAGATGGAGAGCCACAGAGATGAAGCAGCTGGGAAGAGAGACACAAGTATTGCAGTAGGTAGGCTGTGGTTATGAGGTGCCTCAGGATGTGCTTTTTTTCTTGTTTCCGCCCTTCCCTCGTGCAGCCTTGGAGAGATGAAGTCCCCATGGTGTGGAGTGGTGCAAAAAGGTAAGAGGGTTGTCAGCCCGGTCAGTTTTCTTCACCAATGCTAAGGCAAGTCTTTGAAGAGAAACAGCCTGGTTGCTTGTGCTGCACCCTGTTGAACTAAGCCAGACCAAAACCAGGGCTGCCGTTCCTCCTGCTCTCTTTACCTCTTCTCATCTTGCAAAGGAATGGTCCAGCAATTCGGGTTAATAGGGGACAAGAGAACAAAGGGGTTTCAGAATAACTGCTAACTGTTATGACTATTGCATGGGGCACTATGCAAGTCTCTGACATCCAGCCAAGATGGACAAAGGAGAAGGACAAGGGAAAAGCCTGGGAGGAAGACTATGAGCCTTCAGTACGAGAGACCCGCAGAGGGACCACCAGAGACTGATAACACATGCGTCAGTGGGCGGGTTCGGATTCCAGGAACTAGTTATAATAACCCTGCCTTTTCTAGAAGTAGTAATGAATATGTATTAGCCTAGGAGCATAAAAACCAGCCGCCTGCTGTGACTTGTGTGCGTCTCGGTGGAGCAGAGACTCCCGGCGCACCCAGTGCTGTTTGCTTACCTCTATTCATTTAATAAATTGTAAACTTTGATTGTAATCCTATTTGGGACTTAGTCATTTATTACAACAGACAACCTTGTAAAATGCAGACAACCAGAATCCTTACAACAATTAAGTGGAAATCACGGTGTAAGAAACATTACCACCTCAAAGAGTAAAAGCCTCGAAAGAAATGTGACTTGTAACAGGCCAGCAGCTGTGTGTTTTCGGTGAAGCACCAGATAGAGTATGAACCTGGATTGCACAGTTAATGGGGAAACGGGAGGGTCCTGGTCCTTGGGAGGGGAAAAAAAAAAGTATATAAACTGTGTATGGAATCGGTAGGTGCCCTCCTGCTCGCGGGACACCCGCCATTGTAATCTCAAATAAAAATGCTACTGTACTGAGATCCTCTCCTGAGCCTATGTTATTTCCCAAAGATTGATTCACGGTTTTAAGGTTTCAGGGATAGGGCCCTAGGGTTGGGTTTCAGGGTAAGCGTTCTCAGGGTTTATGTTTAGGATTTTAAGGTTTTTAGTTTTAGGGTTGGAGTTTTAACGGTTAGGATTTTAGGGATTTGAGGGTTAGGGTTTTAAGGGTTTCAGGGTTAGCGTGTTAGGGTTTTAGAGTTTTTTGGGTTGTAGTGTTGATAGTTTTTTTAGGGTTAGGTTCTTAGGGTTTTATTTTTGGTCAGTTATTTACGGTTAGGGTTTTAAGATCTTATTATTTATTTTTTCAGGTTAGGTTCTCCTGGGTTAGGGTTTTGAGCGTCTTAATATTTTGGGTTGGGTTTGGGATTTGAGCGTCCTATTTTGGGGGGGTTTGGGATTTGAGCATCCTAATTTTGTGGGCTTGGGCGCTGTGAGCGTCTTAAGTGTTTGGGTTAGGGCTTTTAGGCATAGGTCTTCAGGGGTTTAGTGTGGTGGATAGTTTGGGTTAGGTCTGTAGGGGTTTCGAGGATTTTTAGGGTTAGGGCTTGCGGCTTTTTTGTGCGAGGGCGGTAAGGGCTAGGGTTCCAGGGAGTGCTGTTAAATGGAGTTCTCGACGACACGGCCTCTGATTGGCCGTGCCGGCTGTGCAGGGAATGCTGGTAGGTGTAGTTTTCCGGCACAAGGCTTTCCGGTAGGCCGCGTTGAGTGCCCAGAGCATGCCGGGAAATGTAGTTCTGGGACTCCGGACTTCCGGGAGGCCATGCAGAGCGCCCAGAGCATACCGGGAAATGTAGTTCTGGGACTCCGGACTTCCGGGAGGCCATGTTGGGCGCCCAGAGCACACCGGGAAATGCAGTTCTCGGGGACTAGGGCTGGGGCTAGGGTTAGAGTTTAGGGTGAGGGTTGGGGTTAGGGTTAGGGCTAGTGAATGCTGGTTCTCTGTGTTTGCAGATGACGGTGAGCGTGTTTAAACTAATTCCAGTTGAAGAAGTTTCAGTTACTTGCTTGGTGACATTATCAGTTCAACATTAAAAGCTGCAGCAAAAGCAAAAGGGGAGTTTTGCTTGTAGAAACACCACAGGTCTCTTGTCTGCTCTCGGAATGTTTTTGAGATAAACCAGATTTTAAAAAACAAAGGGAAAAAAAAAAACCACAGCTGCTTCTTTTGCTCTCTTTCTACTTTCTTGTGCTTTGCCCCTCCCCTTTCCCAGGTGATTGGGTTTGGGTGCTGGGCGGGGCCGAATGGTATATGAGCCCCAGGCATGCTATCAGAGAGCTCCTTCTGCTTGGGCTGCTCTTTGGGGTAAGTGCTTTGTTTTTCCTTCAGTCAGTTGCAGGGTTCTCTAGGCAGACTGGAGCCTATGGATTTCTGGATTTTAAGTGCTTGGAATTCACTCAGTAGCGGGATGTTTAGTAGGGGCTGCTGGCTCACTGTTTTTTTTGGGATGGTGGGATACTCTTCTGTTTTTGAGCTATATTTTAGTCTCTAGATGTATAAACCCACTTGTGTAACTCTCCAGAGGACTAAAACCAGCTTGATTGAATGCTACATATGGCTTGGCAGCGTAGATGCAGCATTACCAAGAGACTGAGCAGGGTTGTATCAGAGTCACCTCTTTCATCTGCAAAGGGTAAGTTTGATTACCCCTGCCGGGGCTGCTGTGTGTGCATGTCTTTTTGGCATTTGTGGAGCTCAGTTGTTTTTCTTTGTGTGTGTGCATGTTTTTATTTATTTATTTATTTATTTTTATTTTTGAGGGTCAAACAGTGTGTTTGCTGAGCGTGGTTAGAATGAGGAGGTGGGGAGCTGCTCAGGACTGGAAGGTTTGGTTTCTAGGAGTATGCGGCATCCTTCCTGTGCGACGTGACTAATTGTTGGGCTGGAACGTTCCAGCTTTTGTGTGTGTTGGGCAATGTAGCTTGTGTAGTGTGTGTCGTGTGGTCTAGGCAGAGTTTGCTGTGGTGCAGTGGGCGAAGAATCTCAGGTAGAGCTGGTGAGCAGCTGAAGTACCAGAGCTGGGAAGAGAGAGGTCGTGCAGCAGGTACGCTGTGGCTGTGAGGTGCCTCAGACTGTGCTTTTCTGTCTTTTTTTTTGTTTTGTTTTGTTGTTTTTTTGCAGGTGCTTTGTGCGGTCGTGGACAGGAAAGGGAAATCCTCGTGTCGCGGAGCAGTGAGGGAAGGTGGGTGTTGTCAGCCTGGTCATCCCTTATCTGAAGCGAAGGGAAGACGCTCAGGTGTTTCCCTGTGAGGTTCCGAAGTGAGACTGTTTGGGATAGAGGAGCAGTGTGGCAGGTGGGTGCTTGCAAGCACAGTGGTTCTTTTGTCCTTTTGTGTTCCCAGGTGGTGTGGGTGATGCTGGCCGCTCCTTTCAAGCTTGGACCTAATTTGCAGGTCCAGAGGCAAGTGGAGTGCTGTTTTGAAAGGATAAAAGTGAAGCTGGGGTCGCTTATGTTGTTGAGGGATGGGTGCTACTGCTGGCAGCTGAATGTTTATCTTCTGCCTGTGTTTTGCCTTTCATTAGGCTGAAGTGCAGTGCAGGATGTCTCAACCAGCTGCCTCTGCAGTGACTCTGGTGCGTGATGAGCAGAGGTAGCTGTTAATTTTGGGGGTGTGGTTGTCACTGAAGTTATTTTCCTACATCCAATAGAGTAAAATTCCAGTTTGCCTTTTAGAGGTGCTATAAGTGGGTAAAGAGAAGAGATGGAAGCATGTGCCGCGTGGGGCAGGCAAGCGGCTGAGGTACAGGAGGGGATGAGAGTATGTGACTTTTTCCTGGGGGTGGAATGGAATTGATTGTTTTGGTGTATAGTCTGTTTTGCTCCGAGATCTTTCATTCATGGTAAATAAAAGTTTGAGCCAATTCCAGTTGGGAATGTTCCAGTTACGACCCAGCGAGTACTGTCCTTTTAATGTTAAAAAAAAATGCGGCAAAAGCATGGGTGCAGATCTGTTTCAGGTCTTGTGCATCATATTCGGTTCGAGATCGCGTCTGTTTCCATCCTCACTCTTGCAGAAGTCATCTGGGCCGCATCAGGAGCTCTTCCTTAGGAAATCAATTCCCAAGCGTCTTCTTAGGGGGTTTTCAGTCCCCATCCTTCTGGTCTCTTGTCTCGAAGGCAGGCTTTTTAGGCCTCCATCATCCCAGTTCTGGCAGTTGCTTCCAGTCGCGTGTCGTGACATTTGAGTCTCTCCTGGGGTCTGGTGCAGAGCACCTGTTCTGACTTGCTGTTGCTGTAGGGCTTTCTTTTTGGGGGTCACTTTTTCTTGTGCCTTGTGTTGTGTGTTTTGTTTGTAGTGTTTGTGGCGTGCCTGTGTGTGTGTACGTGTTTGGTCTGGAGCTGTCCTGCCTGGCAGTTAGTGATGACAGGTAACGTGGCAGTGCATGGGTGTACTAATACATTGTCTGGACTGTTTTGGTAAAGATATCCAGTCTGCCTCTGGGCACGTACTGAAGGGCAGCTGGCACAGTCATCTCTGTGGTGTTTGGCAGACTGGAGGGGGGAGAGTTGAGCTGCTTGCGAGCAACTGCTCGCATAGCACTTGAACGGTGTGCTTGAGGAGGTCTGTCGAATCTTGAAAGCTTACAGATATGGGGTTTTGAATTTTTTATTTTTATTTCTTTCCTGTCCCCAGTAGAGCGTAAACCTTTGGAGGAACCTGTCACAGGAAAGAGCTCCTTCTGGAACTGTTCAGCACTCGGTAGGCAACTCGGTGACTGGCTTGATCTACTTCTGAGGTGCTGAGGCAAGGGGGCTGCTGTTTTGAAACGATAGTATTGTAAATGGGGTCCCTTTTGTGTTGTTGAGGGATGGGTGCTAATGCTGGCAGCTGAATGATTGATTCTCTTGTGACTGTTTTCATTTGTTAAAGCTGAAACACAGTGTACGACACGGGACTTGACGACCAGAGCTGCTTTTGGCAAGGTGAGTGATGAACAGCTATAGAAGGTACTTTAGGGGTGCAGTTGTCACTGCAGTTACTGAACTACACCAAGTACGGTAAAAACCCTGTTTATATTTCAGGGGTGTTGTAGCTGGCCTAAGAGAGCAGATGGAAGCGTCTGCCTCGAGGGGAGGGGAGGGCACGGAGGTAAGGCAGCAGCTGAGAGTAACTGTCCCAGCTGTGCTGTGGCTTTGGATGCTGCTTCAGCCTATGCTTTTCTTTTTGTTTCACATTTGTCTCACACAGGCTGAGTGGGGCCAAGCTGCGCTCTGAAGAGCAGCACGAGAAGGGCGGGCTGGTTGTGAGCTGGATTGGAGCAGAACTGCCAAGTAGCACGAGGTGAGTGCGAAGGGTATCCATCTTGCTTTGCAGGTGCCATGGCAGGCTCTCCACAGAAGCGGTTGAGGATTTGAGAAGAGGTTGCAGATGATCAAGGAGCGACACGTGCAGGGATGGCTTGAAAAGGGTATGTCTGCTTTCTCTTCTGTTTATCAGGTGTCCCAGGCAATGTGGGCTGTGGTGTTAGTCTTTAGAATCGGAACAAAGCAGGTGCTGAAATGCTGTGTCTGTTTTTTTTTGTGTTGGGGTTGCACCTTGGTGAGTGTAGGGATGGGTTTTAAGTGGGTGCAGCGGAGGGCCTGGCCCCAGTGTCCTGTAGTGTGTTTTGACCCATCAGCATAGCCTTTTGGTTCTCAGGTAGCCTACTGAAGTAAGTGATTTTTCCTGCGAGTGGAATGGAATTGATTTTTTTTTTTTTTGGCGTGCAATCAGTTCTGCTCCTAGATTTTTCTTTTTATGTAAATAAAAGATCGAGCTAATTCCAGATGGAAAAAAAAAATCAGTTACTTTCTTGGTCAGTTTGTCCTTTTAATATTCAAAGCTGCAGCAAAAGCATGGGGATTTTTGTTTCTAGAAACACCCTAGCTCTCCTGTCTGCACTCTGCGTGCTGTTGAGCTAAGCCATATAAATGAATAAAGAAACCACAGCTACTGCTCCTTTCTGATTTTTTTTTTTTTTTTTGTGCTTTCCCCCTTGCACTTTCCCAGGTGATTAGCTTCAGGTTCCAGGTGGGACCTAGTGGTAACTGAGTTGCAGGTATTCCATGACAGAGCTCCTTCTGCCTGGGCTGCTTTTTGGGGTAAGCGCTTTGTTTTTCCTTCAGTCAGTTGCAGGGTTCTTTAGGTGGGTCAGAGTCTATGGACTGATGCGTTTTCCAGTAGAAACCGGTACGCATGTCTTTTTGAGTTGGTAACTGGTAGGATCTGTCACTGTAAAGCAATCTAGTAGTAGGTGCCTGTATTGCACGCAGCTCTTCCTCAGGTGAGTAGTTATGGCAGTTTTACGGATGGTATGGTGATGTTACTTTGTGTGTTTGCTTTGTGGTTCTGGGTCCATTCTGATTTTTGCAGAATTACGGGGCTTTTTGTGATTCTTTGCCTGTATGTCAAATATTATCAAAGTTACAACCTTGCTGTCAAAGTGATGGAGCAGGGTTTAGTTGAAATGTATCATGGAAGCTCCCTGTGTGAGCATGTGTCTGAAAATGGCAGCAGTGGGCACGTAAGGGGTAGTCTGTTTCAAGTTTAGGGACAGCTTGTTATATTTCTGGAGCTTTTGCCTGTGTGCTTTCTGTCTGTCGAGTCTTTAGACCATAAAGCCTTCTAGGCTTTATGTCCTTGAATTTACGTATTAGAAGTACGTTTATGAGGGGTTGCCAGGTACGTTGTTTTTGGGAAACTGTGGGGTATGGTTCCTTGAGTGCATAAGTGCAGTAGTGCCAAGAGAGTGAGCAGGGCCACCTTCTTCATCTCTGCAGAATAAGTCTGTTCGGGCACACTTCTCAGGCAAATGTAGTGAGCAGATGAGGGAAAGGAGCTGGGAACAGAGAGGTATTTCACAGTAGCATGTTGCATCAGTAGTAGTCAGCGTTGCGGAGGAGGTGGGTGTCAGGGCTGGCATGCTAGTGAATGCTGGTTCTCTGTTTTTGCAAGTGATGATGAACCTGTTTGACGTAATTCCATTTGAAAAAGTTCCAGTTACTGGCCTGGTCGTGTCGTCCTTTCAATGTTAAAAGCAGCAGCAAAAGCATGGGGATTGTTGCTTCTAGAAACACCACAGGTCACCTGTCTGCTCTCTGCATGTTTTTCAAGTAAAGCAGATCTTTAAAAACAAACAAACAAACAACAAACAAAGAAACAACAACAACAACAAAAAAAAAACAAAATAATAAAAAACAGCTGCTGCTGCTCCTGCTTTGTTTCTACTTCCTTGTGCTTTGCCCCTCCCCTTTTCCAGGTGATTGGGTTTGGGTGCTGGGTGGGGCCGAATGGTATATGAGCCCCAGGCATGCTATCAGAGAGCTCATTCTGCCTGGACTGCTCCTTGAGGTAAGTGCTTTGTTTTTCCTTCAGTCAATTGCAGGGTTCTCTAGGCAGGCCGGAGTTTATAGATTTCTAGAATTTTTAAGTGCTTGGAATTCACTTAGGAGAGGGATGTTTAATAGAGGTTTCTGGCTCACTGTTTTTTGGGATGGTGGGATACTCCTCTGTTTTTGAGCTATATTTTAATCTCTAAATGTATAAACCAGCAGTAGGTAAACATTAGGAGGAACCGGTCAAAGGTAACAGCGCTTTCTGGAACCGTCAAGTTCTTGTTCGGCAACGTAGTGACTGGTTTGATCTACTTCACAGATGGAGAGGCAAGTGGACTGCTCTCTTTGAAATAATAAAATTGAAAACATAAAGTTTGTCAAAGATGGCAGTGCATGTTTGCAGTCTGTTTATTGCTTTTGCCAGTGGTAGATAACACTTATAAGGAATCGGTCAAAGGAAAGAGCGCCTTCTGGAACTGTGAAGCTCTGTGTTGGCAACTCGGTGACTGGCTGGACCTACTGTCCATCTCCAGAGGGAAGCGGACTGCTGTTTTGAAATTAAAAAATACTAATGAAAAAAATAAAAATATGGTGCTGCTCTATGGCGCCCGGAGGACTGCCACTCTGCATGGCAGTTAAAAAGAATGTGGTTTGGAGATGGAGAGCCAGAGAGATGAAGCAGCTGGGAAGAGAGACACAAGTATTGCAGTAGGTAGGCTGTGGTTATGAGGTGCCTCAGGATGTGCTTTTTTTCTTGTTTCCGCCCTTCCCTCGTGCAGCCTTGGAGAGATGAAGTCCCCATGGTGTGGAGTGGTGCAAAAAGGTAAGAGGGTTGTCAGCCCGGTCAGTTTTCTTCACCAATGCTAAGGCAAGTCTTTGAAGAGAAACAGCCTGGTTGCTTGTGCTGCACCCTGTTGAACTAAGCCAGACCAAAACCAGGGCTGCCGTTCCTCCTGCTCTCTTTACCTCTTCTCATCTTGCAAAGGAATGGTCCAGCAATTCGGGTTAATAGGGGACAAGAGAACAAAGGGGTTTCAGAATAACTGCTAACTGTTATGACTATTGCATGGGGCACTATGCAAGTCTCTGACATCCAGCCAAGATGGACAAAGGAGAAGGACAAGGGAAAAGCCTGGGAGGAAGACTATGAGCCTTCAGTACGAGAGACCCGCAGAGGGACCACCAGAGACTGATAACACATGCGTCAGTGGGCGGGTTCGGATTCCAGGAACTAGTTATAATAACCCTGCCTTTTCTAGAAGTAGTAATGAATATGTATTAGCCTAGGAGCATAAAAACCAGCCGCCTGCTGTGACTTGTGTGCGTCTCGGTGGAGCAGAGACTCCCGGCGCACCCAGTGCTGTTTGCTTACCTCTATTCATTTAATAAATTGTAAACTTTGATTGTAATCCTATTTGGGACTTAGTCATTTATTACAACAGACAACCTTGTAAAATGCAGACAACCAGAATCCTTACAACAATTAAGTGGAAATCACGGTGTAAGAAACATTACCACCTCAAAGAGTAAAAGCCTCGAAAGAGATGTGACTTGTAACAGGCCAGCAGCTGTGTGTTTTCGGTGAAGCACCAGATAGAGTATGAACCTGGATTGCACAGTTAATGGGGAAACGGGAGGGTCCTGGTCCTTGGGAGGGGAAAAAAAAAAGTATATAAACTGTGTATGGAATCGGTAGGTGCCCTCCTGCTCGCGGGACACCCGCCATTGTAATCTCAAATAAAAATGCTGCTGTACTGAGATCCTCTCCTGAGCCTATGTTATTTCCCAAAGATTGATTCACGGTTTTAAGGTTTCAGGGATAGGGCCCTAGGGTTGGGTTTCAGGGTAAGCGTTCTCAGGGTTTATGTTTAGGATTTTAAGGTTTTTAGTTTTAGGGTTGGAGTTTTAACGGTTAGGATTTTAGGGATTTGAGGGTTAGGGTTTTAAGGGTTTCAGGGTTAGCGTGTTAGGGTTTTAGAGTTTTTTGGGTTGTAGTGTTGATAGTTTTTTTAGGGTTAGGTTCTTAGGGTTTTATTTTTGGTCAGTTATTTGCGGTTAGGGTTTTAAGATCTTATTATTTATTTTTTCAGGTTAGGTTCTCCTGGGTTAGGGTTTTGAGCGTCTTAATATTTTGGGTTGGGTTTGGGATTTGAGCGTCCTATTTTGGGGGGGTTTGGGATTTGAGCGTCTTAATTTTGTGGGCTTGGGCGCTGTGAGCGTCTTAAGTGTTTGGGTTAGGGCTTTTAGGCATAGGTCTTCAGGGGTTTAGTGTGGTGGATAGTTTGGGTTAGGTCTGTAGGGGTTTCGAGGATTTTTAGGGTTAGGGCTTGCGGCTTTTTTGTGTGAGGGCGGTAAGGGCTAGGGTTCCAGGGAGTGCTGTTAAATGTAGTTCTCGACGACTCGGCCTCTGATTGGCCGTGCCGGCTGTGCAGGGAATGCTGGTAGGTGTAGTTTTCCGGCACAAGGCTTTCCGGTAGGCCGCGTTGAGTGCCCAGAGCATGCCGGGAAATGTAGTTCTGGGACTCCGGACTTCCGGGAGGCCATGCAGAGCGCCCAGAGCATACCGGGAAATGCAGTTCTCGGGGTCTAGGGCTGGGGTTAGGGTTAGGGCTAGTGAATGCTGGTTCTCTGTGTTTGCAGATGACGGTGAGCGTGTTTAAACTAATTCCAGTTGAAGAAGTTTCAGTTACTTGCTTGGTGACATTATCAGTTCAACATTAAAAGCTGCAGCAAAAGCAAAAGGGGATTTTTGCTTCCAGAAACACCCCAGTTCTCCTGTCTGCACTCTGCATGCTGTTGAGCTAAGCCTTATGAATAAGTAAATAAACCAGAGCTGCTGCTGCTCCTCTTTTTGCTTTTTTGTGCTTTCCCCGCATGCGACCTCTGCCGCCGCCTGCTGGTGGAAAACGAGTACTGCAGGCGGCCGGGGGCCGCGCATGCCCGGTGCCGCCCGCGGGTGCCCCTCTGCCGGCGCCTGCTGGTGGAAAACGAGTACTGCAGGCGGCCGGTGGCCGCGCATGCTCGGTGACGCCCGAGGGCGCCCCTCTGCCGCCACCTGCTGGTGGAAAACGAGTACTGCAGGCGGCCGGGGGGAGCTCATGCCCGGTGACGCCCGAGGGCGCCCCTCTGCCGCCGCCTGCTGGTGGAAAAGAGTACTGCAGGCGGCCAGGGTCCGCGCATGCGCGTTGCTTATTACGTCTTTTTTTTTTTTTGATGTGTAATTTCCTACGCTCCTAGATTTTTCTTCAAATGTAAATGAAAGGTTCTTGCTAATTCCCGTTGAAAATATTTCATTTACTTTCTTGGTTGTATTGTCCTTTCTATGTTCAAAGCTGAGGCAAAAATACGGTAAATTTTGCTTCTAGAAACACCGCAGTTCTTTTGTCTGCACTCCGCATGCTGTAAACTAGGGATAGGTGACAAATAAATAAAAAAATAAATAAAAGAACACAGCTGCTGCTCCTGCTCTCTTTCTTGTTTTTTGCCCCCTTCTCTTTCCCAGGTGATTGGGTTTGGGTGCTGGGCGGGGCCAAATGTTATACGAGCCCTAGGCATTCTATCAGAGAGCTCCTTCTGCGTGGGCTGCTCTTTGGGGTCGGTGCTTTGTTTATTCTTCTGTTAGCTACATGCAGGGTTCTTTTCGTGGGTCAGAGTCTTGTACGATATTTTAGAGGAAACCAATCTAGTAGTACGTGCATTTATTGCATGAAGCTCTTTGGAGGTGATTGTTATAGCACTTTTATGGATAGGAGGTCAATGTTGTTTTGTGTGTTTGCTTTGTTGTTCTAGGTCCCTCATGATTTTTGCAGGGTTATAGGGCAGATGCCACCAGGTCTACCCCTTTTGTTGTTTTTGTTTTGTTTGATTTATTTTTCTTATTTTCTTTTTCGGAAGGGGGTTTGCGATTTGAGCGTCCTATTTTGGGGGGGTTTGGGATTTGAGCATCCTAATTTTGTGGGCTTGGGCGCTGTGAGCGTCTTAAGTGTTTGGGTTAGGGCTTTTAGGCATAGGTCTTCAGGGGTTTAGTGTGGTGGATAGTTTGGGTTAGGTCTGTAGGGGTTTCGAGGATTTTTAGGGTTAGGGCTTGCGGCTTTTTTGTGCAAGGGCGGTAAGGGCTAGGGTTCCAGGGAGTGCTGTTAAATGGAGTTCTCGACGACACGGCCTCTGATTGGCCGTGCCGGCTGTGCAGGGAATGCTGGTAGGTGTAGTTTTCCGGCACAAGGCTTTCCGGTAGGCCGCGTTGAGTGCCCAGAGCATGCCGGGAAATGTAGTTCTGGGACTCCGGACTTCCGGGAGGCCATGCAGAGCGCCCAGAGCATACCGGGAAATGTAGTTCTGGGACTCCGGACTTCCGGGAGGCCATGTTGGGCGCCCAGAGCACACCGGGAAATGTAGTTCTGGGACTCCGAACTTCCGGGAGGCCATGTTGGGTGCCCAGAGCACACCGGGAAATGCAGTTCTCGGGGACTAGGGCTGGGGCTAGGGTTAGAGTTTAGGGTGAGGGTTGGGGTTAGGGTTAGGGCTAGTGAATGCTGGTTCTCTGTGTTTGCAGATGACGGTGAGCGTGTTTAAACTAATTCCAGTTGAAGAAGTTTCAGTTACTTGCTTGGTGACATTATCAGTTCAACATTAAAAGCTGCAGCAAAAGCAAAAGGGGAGTTTTGCTTGTAGAAACACCACAGGTCTCTTGTCTGCTCTCGGAATGTTTTTGAGATAAACCAGATTTTAAAAAACAAAGGGAAAAAAAAAAACCACAGCTGCTTCTTTTGCTCTCTTCCTACTTTCTTGTGCTTTGCCCCTCCCCTTTCCCAGGTGATTGGGTTTGGGTGCTGGGCGGGGCCGAATGGTATATGAGCCCCAGGCATGCTATCAGAGAGCTCCTTCTGCTTGGGCTGCTCTTTGGGGTAAGTGCTTTGTTTTTCCTTCAGTCAGTTGCAGGGTTCTCTAGGCAGACTGGAGCCTATGGATTTCTGGATTTTAAGTGCTTGGAATTCACTCAGTAGCGGGATGTTTAGTAGGGGCTGCTGGCTCACTGTTTTTTTTGGGATGGTGGGATACTCTTCTGTTTTTGAGCTATATTTTAGTCTCTAGATGTATAAACCCACTTGTGTAACTCTCCAGAGGACTAAAACCAGCTTGATTGAATGCTACATATGGCTTGGCAGCGTAGATGCAGCATTACCAAGAGACTGAGCAGGGTTGTATCAGAGTCACCTCTTTCATCTGCAAAGGGTAAGTTTGATTACCCCTGCCGGGGCTGCTGTGTGTGCATGTCTTTTTGGCATTTGTGGAGCTCAGTTGTTTTTCTTTGTGTGTGTGCATGTTTTTATTTATTTATTTATTTATTTTTATTTTTGAGGGTCAAACAGTGTGTTTGCTGAGCGTGGTTAGAATGAGGAGGTGGGGAGCTGCTCAGGACTGGAAGGTTTGGTTTCTAGGAGTATGCGGCATCCTTCCTGTGCGACGTGACTAATTGTTGGGCTGGAACGTTCCAGCTTTTGTGTGTGTTGGGCAATGTAGCTTGTGTAGTGTGTGTCGTGTGGTCTAGGCAGAGTTTGCTGTGGTGCAGTGGGCGAAGAATCTCAGGTAGAGCTGGTGAGCAGCTGAAGTACCAGAGCTGGGAAGAAAGAGGTCGTGCAGCAGGTACGCTGTGGCTGTGAGGTGCCTCAGACTGTGCTTTTCTGTCTTTTTTTTTGTTTTGTTTTGTTGTTTTTTTGCAGGTGCTTTGTGCGGTCGTGGACAGGAAAGGGAAATCCTCGTGTCGCGGAGCAGTGAGGGAAGGTGGGTGTTGTCAGCCTGGTCATCCCTTATCTGAAGCGAAGGGAAGACGCTCAGGTGTTTCCCTGTGAGGTTCCGAAGTGAGACTGTTTGGGATAGAGGAGCAGTGTGGCAGGTGGGTGCTTGCAAGCACAGTGGTTCTTTTGTCCTTTTGTGTTCCCAGGTGGCGTGGGTGATGCTGGCCGCTCCTTTCAAGCTTGGACCTAATTTGCAGGTCCAGAGGCGAGTGGAGTGCTGTTTTGAAAGGATAAAAGTGAAGCTGGGGTCGCTTATGTTGTTGAGGGATGGGTGCTACTGCTGGCAGCTGAATGTTTATCTTCTGCCTGTGTTTTGCCTTTCATTAGGCTGAAGTGCAGTGCAGGATGTCTCAACCAGCTGCCTCTGCAGTGACTCTGGTGCGTGATGAGCAGAGGTAGCTGTTAATTTTGGGGGTGTGGTTGTCACTGAAGTTATTTTCCTACATCCAATAGAGTAAAATTCCAGTTTGCCTTTTAGAGGTGCTATAAGTGGGTAAAGAGAAGAGATGGAAGCATGTGCCGCGTGGGGCAGGCAAGCGGCTGAGGTACAGGAGGGGATGAGAGTATGTGACTTTTTCCTGGGGGTGGAATGGAATTGATTGTTTTGGTGTATAGTCTGTTTTGCTCCGAGATCTTTCATTCATGGTAAATAAAAGTTTGAGCCAATTCCAGTTGGGAATGTTCCAGTTACGACCCAGCGAGTACTGTCCTTTTAATGTTAAAAAAAAATGCGGCAAAAGCATGGGTGCAGATCTGTTTCAGGTCTTGTGCATCATATTCGGTTCGAGATCGCGTCTGTTTCCATCCTCACTCTTGCAGAAGTCATCTGGGCCGCATCAGGAGCTCTTCCTTAGGAAATCAATTCCCAAGCGTCTTCTTAGGGGGTTTTCAGTCCCCATCCTTCTGGTCTCTTGTCTCGAAGGCAGGCTTTTTAGGCCTCCATCATCCCAGTTCTGGCAGTTGCTTCCAGTCGCGTGTCGTGACATTTGAGTCTCTCCTGGGGTCTGGTGCAGAGCACCTGTTCTGACTTGCTGTTGCTGTAGGGCTTTCTTTTTGGGGGTCACTTTTTCTTGTGCCTTGTGTTGTGTGTTTTGTTTGTAGTGTTTGTGGCGTGCCTGTGTGTGTGTACGTGTTTGGTCTGGAGCTGTCCTGCCTGGCAGTTAGTGATGACAGGTAACGTGGCAGTGCATGGGTGTACTAATACATTGTCTGGACTGTTTTGGTAAAGATATCCAGTCTGCCTCTGGGCACGTACTGAAGGGCAGCTGGCACAGTCATCTCTGTGGTGTTTGGCAGACTGGAGGGGGGAGAGTTGAGCTGCTTGCGAGCAACTGCTCGCATAGCACTTGAACGGTGTGCTTGAGGAGGTCTGTCGAATCTTGAAAGCTTACAGATATGGGGTTTTGAATTTTTTATTTTTATTTCTTTCCTGTCCCCAGTAGAGCGTAAACCTTTGGAGGAACCTGTCACAGGAAAGAGCTCCTTCTGGAACTGTTCAGCACTCGGTAGGCAACTCGGTGACTGGCTTGATCTACTTCTGAGGTGCTGAGGCAAGGGGGCTGCTGTTTTGAAACGATAGTATTGTAAATGGGGTCCCTTTTGTGTTGTTGAGGGATGGGTGCTAATGCTGGCAGCTGAATGATTGATTCTCTTGTGACTGTTTTCATTTGTTAAAGCTGAAACACAGTGTACGACACGGGACTTGACGACCAGAGCTGCTTTTGGCAAGGTGAGTGATGAACAGCTATAGAAGGTACTTTAGGGGTGCAGTTGTCACTGCAGTTACTGAACTACACCAAGTACGGTAAAAACCCTGTTTATATTTCAGGGGTGTTGTAGCTGGCCTAAGAGAGCAGATGGAAGCGTCTGCCTCGAGGGGAGGGGAGGGCACGGAGGTAAGGCAGCAGCTGAGAGTAACTGTCCCAGCTGTGCTGTGGCTTTGGATGCTGCTTCAGCCTATGCTTTTCTTTTTGTTTCACATTTGTCTCACACAGGCTGAGTGGGGCCAAGCTGCACTCTGAAGAGCAGCACGAGAAGGGCGGGCTGGTTGTGAGCTGGATTGGAGCAGAACTGCCAAGTAGCACGAGGTGAGTGCGAAGGGTATCCATCTTGCTTTGCAGGTGCCATGGCAGGCTCTCCACAGAAGCGGTTGAGGATTTGAGAAGAGGTTGCAGATGATCAAGGAGCGACACGTGCAGGGATGGCTTGAAAAGGGTATGTCTGCTTTCTCTTCTGTTTATCAGGTGTCCCAGGCAATGTGGGCTGTGGTGTTAGTCTTTAGAATCGGAACAAAGCAGGTGCTGAAATGCTGTGTCTGTTTTTTTTTGTGTTGGGGTTGCACCTTGGTGAGTGTAGGGATGGGTTTTAAGTGGGTGCAGCGGAGGGCCTGGCCCCAGTGTCCTGTAGTGTGTTTTGACCCATCAGCATAGCCTTTTGGTTCTCAGGTAGCCTACTGAAGTAAGTGATTTTTCCTGCGAGTGGAATGGAATTGATTTTTTTTTTTTTTGGCGTGCAATCAGTTCTGCTCCTAGATTTTTCTTTTTATGTAAATAAAAGATCGAGCTAATTCCAGATGGAAAAAAAAAATCAGTTACTTTCTTGGTCAGTTTGTCCTTTTAATATTCAAAGCTGCAGCAAAAGCATGGGGATTTTTGTTTCTAGAAACACCCTAGCTCTCCTGTCTGCACTCTGCGTGCTGTTGAGCTAAGCCATATAAATGAATAAAGAAACCACAGCTACTGCTCCTTTCTGATTTTTTTTTTTTTTTTTGTGCTTTCCCCCTTGCACTTTCCCAGGTGATTAGCTTCAGGTTCCAGGTGGGACCTAGTGGTAACTGAGTTGCAGGTATTCCATGACAGAGCTCCTTCTGCCTGGGCTGCTTTTTGGGGTAAGCGCTTTGTTTTTCCTTCAGTCAGTTGCAGGGTTCTTTAGGTGGGTCAGAGTCTATGGACTGATGCGTTTTCCAGTAGAAACCGGTACGCATATCTCTTTGAGTTGGTAACTGGTAGGATCTGTCACTGTAAAGCAATCTAGTAGTAGGTGCCTGTATTGCACGCAGCTCTTCCTCAGGTGAGTAGTTATGGCAGTTTTACGGATGGTATGGTGATGTTACTTTGTGTGTTTGCTTTGTGGTTCTGGGTCCATTCTGATTTTTGCAGAATTACGGGGCTTTTTGTGATTCTTTGCCTGTATGTCAAATATTATCAAAGTTACAACCTTGCTGTCAAAGTGATGGAGCAGGGTTTAGTTGAAATGTATCATGGAAGCTCCCTGTGTGAGCATGTGTCTGAAAATGGCAGCAGTGGGCACGTAAGGGGTAGTCTGTTTCAAGTTTAGGGACAGCTTGTTATATTTCTGGAGCTTTTGCCTGTGTGCTTTCTGTCTGTCGAGTCTTTAGACCATAAAGCCTTCTAGGCTTTATGTCCTTGAATTTACGTATTAGAAGTACGTTTATGAGGGGTTGCCAGGTACGTTGTTTTTGGGAAACTGTGGGGTATGGTTCCTTGAGTGCATAAGTGCAGTAGTGCCAAGAGAGTGAGCAGGGCCACCTTCTTCATCTCTGCAGAATAAGTCTGTTCGGGCACACTTCTCAGGCAAATGTAGTGAGCAGATGAGGGAAAGGAGCTGGGAACAGAGAGGTATTTCACAGTAGCATGTTGCATCAGTAGTAGTCAGCGTTGCGGAGGAGGTGGGTGTCAGGGCTGGCATGCTAGTGAATGCTGGTTCTCTGTTTTTGCAAGTGATGATGAACCTGTTTGACGTAATTCCATTTGAAAAAGTTCCAGTTACTGGCCTGGTCGTGTCGTCCTTTCAATGTTAAAAGCAGCAGCAAAAGCATGGGGATTGTTGCTTCTAGAAACACCACAGGTCACCTGTCTGCTCTCTGCATGTTTTTCAAGTAAAGCAGATCTTTAAAAACAAACAAACAAACAACAAACAAAGAAACAACAACAACAACAAAAAAAAAACAAAATAATAAAAAACAGCTGCTGCTGCTCCTGCTTTGTTTCTACTTCCTTGTGCTTTGCCCCTCCCCTTTTCCAGGTGATTGGGTTTGGGTGCTGGGTGGGGCCGAATGGTATATGAGCCCCAGGCATGCTATCAGAGAGCTCATTCTGCCTGGACTGCTCCTTGAGGTAAGTGCTTTGTTTTTCCTTCAGTCAATTGCAGGGTTCTCTAGGCAGGCCGGAGTTTATAGATTTCTAGAATTTTTAAGTGCTTGGAATTCACTTAGGAGAGGGATGTTTAATAGAGGTTTCTGGCTCACTGTTTTTTGGGATGGTGGGATACTCCTCTGTTTTTGAGCTATATTTTAATCTCTAAATGTATAAACCAGCAGTAGGTAAACATTAGGAGGAACCGGTCAAAGGTAACAGCGCTTTCTGGAACCGTCAAGTTCTTGTTCGGCAACGTAGTGACTGGTTTGATCTACTTCACAGATGGAGAGGCAAGTGGACTGCTCTCTTTGAAATAATAAAATTGAAAACATAAAGTTTGTCAAAGATGGCAGTGCATGTTTGCAGTCTGTTTATTGCTTTTGCCAGTGGTAGATAACACTTATAAGGAATCGGTCAAAGGAAAGAGCGCCTTCTGGAACTGTGAAGCTCTGTGTTGGCAACTCGGTGACTGGCTGGACCTACTGTCCATCTCCAGAGGGAAGCGGACTGCTGTTTTGAAATTAAAAAATACTAATGAAAAAAATAAAAATATGGTGCTGCTCTATGGCGCCCGGAGGACTGCCACTCTGCATGGCAGTTAAAAAGAATGTGGTTTGGAGATGGAGAGCCAGAGAGATGAAGCAGCTGGGAAGAGAGACACAAGTATTGCAGTAGGTAGGCTGTGGTTATGAGGTGCCTCAGGATGTGCTTTTTTTCTTGTTTCCGCCCTTCCCTCGTGCAGCCTTGGAGAGATGAAGTCCCCATGGTGTGGAGTGGTGCAAAAAGGTAAGAGGGTTGTCAGCCCGGTCAGTTTTCTTCACCAATGCTAAGGCAAGTCTTTGAAGAGAAACAGCCTGGTTGCTTGTGCTGCACCCTGTTGAACTAAGCCAGACCAAAACCAGGGCTGCCGTTCCTCCTGCTCTCTTTACCTCTTCTCATCTTGCAAAGGAATGGTCCAGCAATTCGGGTTAATAGGGGACAAGAGAACAAAGGGGTTTCAGAATAACTGCTAACTGTTATGACTATTGCATGGGGCACTATGCAAGTCTCTGACATCCAGCCAAGATGGACAAAGGAGAAGGACAAGGGAAAAGCCTGGGAGGAAGACTATGAGCCTTCAGTACGAGAGACCCGCAGAGGGACCACCAGAGACTGATAACACATGCGTCAGTGGGCGGGTTCGGATTCCAGGAACTAGTTATAATAACCCTGCCTTTTCTAGAAGTAGTAATGAATATGTATTAGCCTAGGAGCATAAAAACCAGCCGCCTGCTGTGACTTGTGTGCGTCTCGGTGGAGCAGAGACTCCCGGCGCACCCAGTGCTGTTTGCTTACCTCTATTCATTTAATAAATTGTAAACTTTGATTGTAATCCTATTTGGGACTTAGTCATTTATTACAACAGACAACCTTGTAAAATGCAGACAACCAGAATCCTTACAACAATTAAGTGGAAATCACGGTGTAAGAAACATTACCACCTCAAAGAGTAAAAGCCTCGAAAGAGATGTGACTTGTAACAGGCCAGCAGCTGTGTGTTTTCGGTGAAGCACCAGATAGAGTATGAACCTGGATTGCACAGTTAATGGGGAAACGGGAGGGTCCTGGTCCTTGGGAGGGGAAAAAAAAAAGTATATAAACTGTGTATGGAATCGGTAGGTGCCCTCCTGCTCGCGGGACACCCGCCATTGTAATCTCAAATAAAAATGCTACTGTACTGAGATCCTCTCCTGAGCCTATGTTATTTCCCAAAGATTGATTCACGGTTTTAAGGTTTCAGGGATAGGGCCCTAGGGTTGGGTTTCAGGGTAAGCGTTCTCAGGGTTTATGTTTAGGATTTTAAGGTTTTTAGTTTTAGGGTTGGAGTTTTAACGGTTAGGATTTTAGGGATTTGAGGGTTAGGGTTTTAAGGGTTTCAGGGTTAGCGTGTTAGGGTTTTAGAGTTTTTTGGGTTGTAGTGTTGATAGTTTTTTTAGGGTTAGGTTCTTAGGGTTTTATTTTTGGACGGTTATTTACGGTTAGGGTTTTAAGATCTTATTATTTATTTTTTCAGGTTAGGTTCTCCTGGGTTAGGGTTTTGAGCGTCTTAATATTTTGGGTTGGGTTTGGGATTTGAGCGTCCTATTTTGGGGGGGTTTGGGATTTGAGCGTCTTAATTTTGTGGGCTTGGGCGCTGTGAGCGTCTTAAGTGTTTGGGTTAGGGCTTTTAGGCATAGGTCTTCAGGGGTTTAGTGTGGTGGATAGTTTGGGTTAGGTCTGTAGGGGTTTCGAGGATTTTTAGGGTTAGGGCTTGCGGCTTTTTTGTGCGAGGGCGGTAAGGGCTAGGGTTCCAGGGAGTGCTGTTAAATGGAGTTCTCGACGACTCGGCCTCTGATTGGCCGTGCCGGCTGTGCAGGGAATGCTGGTAGGTGTAGTTTTCCGGCACAAGGCTTTCCGGTAGGCCGCGTTGAGTGCCCAGAGCATGCCGGGAAATGTAGTTCTGGGACTCCGGACTTCCGGGAGGCCATGCAGAGCGCCCAGAGCATACCGGGAAATGCAGTTCTCGGGGACTAGGGCTGGGGTTAGGGTTAGGGCTAGTGAATGCTGGTTCTCTGTGTTTGCAGATGACGGTGAGCGTGTTTAAACTAATTCCAGTTGAAGAAGTGTCAGTTACTTGCTTGGTGACATTATCAGTTCAACATGAAAAGCTGCAGCAAAAGCAAAAGGGGATTTTTGCTTCCAGAAACACCCCAGTTCTCCTGTCTGCACTCTGCATGCTGTTGAGCTAAGCCTTATGAATAAGTAAATAAACCAGAGCTGCTGCTGCTCCTCTTTTTGCTTTTTTGTGCTTTCCCCGCATGCGACCTCTGCCGCCGCCTGCTGGTGGAAAACGAGTACTGCAGGCGGCCGGGGGGAGCTCATGCCCGGTGACGCCCGAGGGCGCTCTCTGCCGCCGCCTGCTGGTGGAAAACGAGTACTGCAGGCGGCCGGTGGCCGCACATGCTCGGTGACGCCCGAAGGCGCCCCTCTGCCGCCGCCTGCTGGTGGAAAAGAGTACTGCAGGCGGCCAGGGTCCGCGCATGCGCGTTGCTTATTACGTCTTTTTTTTTTTTTGATGTGTAATTTCCTACGCTCCTAGATTTTTCTTCAAATGTAAATGAAAGGTTCTTGCTAATTCCCGTTGAAAATATTTCATTTACTTTCTTGGTTGTATTGTCCTTTCTATGTTCAAAGCTGAGGCAAAAATACGGTAAATTTTGCTTCTAGAAACACCGCAGTTCTTTTGTCTGCACTCCGCATGCTGTAAACTAGGGATAGGTGACAAATAAATAAAAAAATAAATAAAAGAACACAGCTGCTGCTCCTGCTCTCTTTCTTGTTTTTTGCCCCCTTCTCTTTCCCAGGTGATTGGGTTTGGGTGCTGGGCGGGGCCAAATGTTATACGAGCCCTAGGCATTCTATCAGAGAGCTCCTTCTGCGTGGGCTGCTCTTTGGGGTCGGTGCTTTGTTTATTCTTCTGTTAGCTACATGCAGGGTTCTTTTCGTGGGTCAGAGTCTTGTACGATATTTTAGAGGAAACCAATCTAGTAGTACGTGCATTTATTGCATGAAGCTCTTTGGAGGTGATTAATTGTTATAGCACTTTTATGGATAGGATGTCAATGTTGTTTTGTGTGTTTGCTTTGTTGTTCTAGGTCCCTCATGATTTTTGCAGGGTTATAGGGCAGATGCCACCAGGTCTACCCCTTTTGTTGTTTTTGTTTTGTTTGATTTATTTTTCTTATTTTCTTTTTCGGAAGGGGGTTTGCGATTTGAGCGTCCTATTTTGGGGGGGTTTGGGATTTGAGCATCCTAATTTTGTGGGCTTGGGCGCTGTGAGCGTCTTAAGTGTTTGGGTTAGGGCTTTTAGGCATAGGTCTTCAGGGGTTTAGTGTGGTGGATAGTTTGGGTTAGGTCTGTAGGGGTTTCGAGGATTTTTAGGGTTAGGGCTTGCGGCTTTTTTGTGCAAGGGCGGTAAGGGCTAGGGTTCCAGGGAGTGCTGTTAAATGTAGTTCTCGACGACACGGCCTCTGATTGGCCGTGCCGGCTGTGCAGGGAATGCTGGTAGGTGTAGTTTTCCGGCACAAGGCTTTCCGGTAGGCCGCGTTGAGTGCCCAGAGCATGCCGGGAAATGTAGTTCTGGGACTCCGGACTTCCGGGAGGCCATGCAGAGCGCCCAGAGCATACCGGGAAATGTAGTTCTGGGACTCCGGACTTCCGGGAGGCCATGTTGGGCGCCCAGAGCACACCGGGAAATGCAGTTCTCGGGGACTAGGGCTGGGGCTAGGGTTAGAGTTTAGGGTGAGGGTTGGGGTTAGGGTTAGGGCTAGTGAATGCTGGTTCTCTGTGTTTGCAGATGACGGTGAGCGTGTTTAAACTAATTCCAGTTGAAGAAGTTTCAGTTACTTGCTTGGTGACATTATCAGTTCAACATTAAAAGCTGCAGCAAAAGCAAAAGGGGAGTTTTGCTTGTAGAAACACCACAGGTCTCTTGTCTGCTCTCGGAATGTTTTTGAGATAAACCAGATTTTAAAAAACAAAGGGAAAAAAAAAAACCACAGCTGCTTCTTTTGCTCTCTTCCTACTTTCTTGTGCTTTGCCCCTCCCCTTTCCCAGGTGATTGGGTTTGGGTGCTGGGCGGGGCCGAATGGTATATGAGCCCCAGGCATGCTATCAGAGAGCTCCTTCTGCTTGGGCTGCTCTTTGGGGTAAGTGCTTTGTTTTTCCTTCAGTCAGTTGCAGGGTTCTCTAGGCAGACTGGAGCCTATGGATTTCTGGATTTTAAGTGCTTGGAATTCACTCAGTAGCGGGATGTTTAGTAGGGGCTGCTGGCTCACTGTTTTTTTTGGGATGGTGGGATACTCTTCTGTTTTTGAGCTATATTTTAGTCTCTAGATGTATAAACCCACTTGTGTAACTCTCCAGAGGACTAAAACCAGCTTGATTGAATGCTACATATGGCTTGGCAGCGTAGATGCAGCATTACCAAGAGACTGAGCAGGGTTGTATCAGAGTCACCTCTTTCATCTGCAAAGGGTAAGTTTGATTACCCCTGCCGGGGCTGCTGTGTGTGCATGTCTTTTTGGCATTTGTGGAGCTCAGTTGTTTTTCTTTGTGTGTGTGCATGTTTTTATTTATTTATTTATTTATTTTTATTTTTGAGGGTCAAACAGTGTGTTTGCTGAGCGTGGTTAGAATGAGGAGGTGGGGAGCTGCTCAGGACTGGAAGGTTTGGTTTCTAGGAGTATGCGGCATCCTTCCTGTGCGACGTGACTAATTGTTGGGCTGGAACGTTCCAGCTTTTGTGTGTGTTGGGCAATGTAGCTTGTGTAGTGTGTGTCGTGTGGTCTAGGCAGAGTTTGCTGTGGTGCAGTGGGCGAAGAATCTCAGGTAGAGCTGGTGAGCAGCTGAAGTACCAGAGCTGGGAAGAGAGAGGTCGTGCAGCAGGTACGCTGTGGCTGTGAGGTGCCTCAGACTGTGCTTTTCTGTCTTTTTTTTTGTTTTGTTTTGTTGTTTTTTTGCAGGTGCTTTGTGCGGTCGTGGACAGGAAAGGGAAATCCTCGTGTCGCGGAGCAGTGAGGGAAGGTGGGTGTTGTCAGCCTGGTCATCCCTTATCTGAAGCGAAGGGAAGACGCTCAGGTGTTTCCCTGTGAGGTTCCGAAGTGAGACTGTTTGGGATAGAGGAGCAGTGTGGCAGGTGGGTGCTTGCAAGCACAGTGGTTCTTTTGTCCTTTTGTGTTCCCAGGTGGCGTGGGTGATGCTGGCCGCTCCTTTCAAGCTTGGACCTAATTTGCAGGTCCAGAGGCAAGTGGAGTGCTGTTTTGAAAGGATAAAAGTGAAGCTGGGGTCGCTTATGTTGTTGAGGGATGGGTGCTACTGCTGGCAGCTGAATGTTTATCTTCTGCCTGTGTTTTGCCTTTCATTAGGCTGAAGTGCAGTGCAGGATGTCTCAACCAGCTGCCTCTGCAGTGACTCTGGTGCGTGATGAGCAGAGGTAGCTGTTAATTTTGGGGGTGTGGTTGTCACTGAAGTTATTTTCCTACATCCAATAGAGTAAAATTCCAGTTTGCCTTTTAGAGGTGCTATAAGTGGGTAAAGAGAAGAGATGGAAGCATGTGCCGCGTGGGGCAGGCAAGCGGCTGAGGTACAGGAGGGGATGAGAGTATGTGACTTTTTCCTGGGGGTGGAATGGAATTGATTGTTTTGGTGTATAGTCTGTTTTGCTCCGAGATCTTTCATTCATGGTAAATAAAAGTTTGAGCCAATTCCAGTTGGGAATGTTCCAGTTACGACCCAGCGAGTACTGTCCTTTTAATGTTAAAAAAAAATGCGGCAAAAGCATGGGTGCAGATCTGTTTCAGGTCTTGTGCATCATATTCGGTTCGAGATCGCGTCTGTTTCCATCCTCACTCTTGCAGAAGTCATCTGGGCCGCATCAGGAGCTCTTCCTTAGGAAATCAATTCCCAAGCGTCTTCTTAGGGGGTTTTCAGTCCCCATCCTTCTGGTCTCTTGTCTCGAAGGCAGGCTTTTTAGGCCTCCATCATCCCAGTTCTGGCAGTTGCTTCCAGTCGCGTGTCGTGACATTTGAGTCTCTCCTGGGGTCTGGTGCAGAGCACCTGTTCTGACTTGCTGTTGCTGTAGGGCTTTCTTTTTGGGGGTCACTTTTTCTTGTGCCTTGTGTTGTGTGTTTTGTTTGTAGTGTTTGTGGCGTGCCTGTGTGTGTGTACGTGTTTGGTCTGGAGCTGTCCTGCCTGGCAGTTAGTGATGACAGGTAACGTGGCAGTGCATGGGTGTACTAATACATTGTCTGGACTGTTTTGGTAAAGATATCCAGTCTGCCTCTGGGCACGTACTGAAGGGCAGCTGGCACAGTCATCTCTGTGGTGTTTGGCAGACTGGAGGGGGGAGAGTTGAGCTGCTTGCGAGCAACTGCTCGCATAGCACTTGAACGGTGTGCTTGAGGAGGTCTGTCGAATCTTGAAAGCTTACAGATATGGGGTTTTGAATTTTTTATTTTTATTTCTTTCCTGTCCCCAGTAGAGCGTAAACCTTTGGAGGAACCTGTCACAGGAAAGAGCTCCTTCTGGAACTGTTCAGCACTCGGTAGGCAACTCGGTGACTGGCTTGATCTACTTCTGAGGTGCTGAGGCAAGGGGGCTGCTGTTTTGAAACGATAGTATTGTAAATGGGGTCCCTTTTGTGTTGTTGAGGGATGGGTGCTAATGCTGGCAGCTGAATGATTGATTCTCTTGTGACTGTTTTCATTTGTTAAAGCTGAAACACAGTGTACGACACGGGACTTGACGACCAGAGCTGCTTTTGGCAAGGTGAGTGATGAACAGCTATAGAAGGTACTTTAGGGGTGCAGTTGTCACTGCAGTTACTGAACTACACCAAGTACGGTAAAAACCCTGTTTATATTTCAGGGGTGTTGTAGCTGGCCTAAGAGAGCAGATGGAAGCGTCTGCCTCGAGGGGAGGGGAGGGCACGGAGGTAAGGCAGCAGCTGAGAGTAACTGTCCCAGCTGTGCTGTGGCTTTGGATGCTGCTTCAGCCTATGCTTTTCTTTTTGTTTCACATTTGTCTCACACAGGCTGAGTGGGGCCAAGCTGCACTCTGAAGAGCAGCACGAGAAGGGCAGGCTGGTTGTGAGCTGGATTGGAGCAGAACTGCCAAGTAGCACGAGGTGAGTGCGAAGGGTATCCATCTTGCTTTGCAGGTGCCATGGCAGGCTCTCCACAGAAGCGGTTGAGGATTTGAGAAGAGGTTGCAGATGATCAAGGAGCGACACGTGCAGGGATGGCTTGAAAAGGGTATGTCTGCTTTCTCTTCTGTTTATCAGGTGTCCCAGGCAATGTGGGCTGTGGTGTTAGTCTTTAGAATCGGAACAAAGCAGGTGCTGAAATGCTGTGTCTGTTTTTTTTTGTGTTGGGGTTGCACCTTGGTGAGTGTAGGGATGGGTTTTAAGTGGGTGCAGCGGAGGGCCTGGCCCCAGTGTCCTGTAGTGTGTTTTGACCCATCAGCATAGCCTTTTGGTTCTCAGGTAGCCTACTGAAGTAAGTGATTTTTCCTGCGAGTGGAATGGAATTGATTTTTTTTTTTTTTGGCGTGCAATCAGTTCTGCTCCTAGATTTTTCTTTTTATGTAAATAAAAGATCGAGCTAATTCCAGATGGAAAAAAAAAAAATCAGTTACTTTCTTGGTCAGTTTGTCCTTTTAATATTCAAAGCTGCAGCAAAAGCATGGGGATTTTTGTTTCTAGAAACACCCTAGCTCTCCTGTCTGCACTCTGCGTGCTGTTGAGCTAAGCCATATAAATGAATAAAGAAACCACAGCTACTGCTCCTTTCTGATTTTTTTTTTTTTTTTTTGTGCTTTCCCCCTTGCACTTTCCCAGGTGATTAGCTTCAGGTTCCAGGTGGGACCTAGTGGTAACTGAGTTGCAGGTATTCCATGACAGAGCTCCTTCTGCCTGGGCTGCTTTTTGGGGTAAGCGCTTTGTTTTTCCTTCAGTCAGTTGCAGGGTTCTTTAGGTGGGTCAGAGTCTATGGACTGATGCGTTTTCCAGTAGAAACCGGTACGCATATCTTTTTGAGTTGGTAACTGGTAGGATCTGTCACTGTAAAGCAATCTAGTAGTAGGTGCCTGTATTGCACGCAGCTCTTCCTCAGGTGAGTAGTTATGGCAGTTTTACGGATGGTATGGTGATGTTACTTTGTGTGTTTGCTTTGTGGTTCTGGGTCCATTCTGATTTTTGCAGAATTACGGGGCTTTTTGTGATTCTTTGCCTGTATGTCAAATATTATCAAAGTTACAACCTTGCTGTCAAAGTGATGGAGCAGGGTTTAGTTGAAATGTATCATGGAAGCTCCCTGTGTGAGCATGTGTCTGAAAATGGCAGCAGTGGGCACGTAAGGGGTAGTCTGTTTCAAGTTTAGGGACAGCTTGTTATATTTCTGGAGCTTTTGCCTGTGTGTTTTCTGTCTGTCGAGTCTTTAGACCATAAAGCCTTCTAGGCTTTATGTCCTTGAATTTACGTATTAGAAGTACGTTTATGAGGGGTTGCCAGGTACGTTGTTTTTGGGAAACTGTGGGGTATGGTTCCTTGAGTGCATAAGTGCAGTAGTGCCAAGAGAGTGAGCAGGGCCACCTTCTTCATCTCTGCAGAATAAGTCTGTTCGGGCACACTTCTCAGGCAAATGTAGTGAGCAGATGAGGGAAAGGAGCTGGGAACAGAGAGGTATTTCACAGTAGCATGTTGCATCAGTAGTAGTCAGCGTTGCGGAGGAGGTGGGTGTCAGGGCTGGCATGCTAGTGAATGCTGGTTCTCTGTTTTTGCAAGTGATGATGAACCTGTTTGACGTAATTCCATTTGAAAAAGTTCCAGTTACTGGCCTGGTCGTGTCGTCCTTTCAATGTTAAAAGCAGCAGCAAAAGCATGGGGATTGTTGCTTCTAGAAACACCACAGGTCACCTGTCTGCTCTCTGCATGTTTTTCAAGTAAAGCAGATCTTTAAAAACAAACAAACAAACAACAAACAAAGAAACAACAACAACAACAAAAAAAAAACAAAATAATAAAAAACAGCTGCTGCTGCTCCTGCTTTGTTTCTACTTCCTTGTGCTTTGCCCCTCCCCTTTTCCAGGTGATTGGGTTTGGGTGCTGGGTGGGGCCGAATGGTATATGAGCCCCAGGCATGCTATCAGAGAGCTCATTCTGCCTGGACTGCTCCTTGAGGTAAGTGCTTTGTTTTTCCTTCAGTCAATTGCAGGGTTCTCTAGGCAGGCCGGAGTTTATAGATTTCTAGAATTTTTAAGTGCTTGGAATTCACTTAGGAGAGGGATGTTTAATAGAGGTTTCTGGCTCACTGTTTTTTGGGATGGTGGGATACTCCTCTGTTTCTGAGCTATATTTTAATCTCTAAATGTATAAACCAGCAGTAGGTAAACATTAGGAGGAACCGGTCAAAGGTAACAGCGCTTTCTGGAACCGTCAAGTTCTTGTTCGGCAACGTAGTGACTGGTTTGATCTACTTCACAGATGGAGAGGCAAGTGGACTGCTCTCTTTGAAATAATAAAATTGAAAACATAAAGTTTGTCAAAGATGGCAGTGCATGTTTGCAGTCTGTTTATTGCTTTTGCCAGTGGTAGATAACACTTATAAGGAATCGGTCAAAGGAAAGAGCGCCTTCTGGAACTGTGAAGCTCTGTGTTGGCAACTCGGTGACTGGCTGGACCTACTGTCCATCTCCAGAGGGAAGCGGACTGCTGTTTTGAAATTAAAAAATACTAATGAAAAAAATAAAAATATGGTGCTGCTCTATGGCGCCCGGAGGACTGCCACTCTGCATGGCAGTTAAAAAGAATGTGGTTTGGAGATGGAGAGCCAGAGAGATGAAGCAGCTGGGAAGAGAGACACAAGTATTGCAGTAGGTAGGCTGTGGTTATGAGGTGCCTCAGGATGTGCTTTTTTTCTTGTTTCCGCCCTTCCCTCGTGCAGCCTTGGAGAGATGAAGTCCCCATGGTGTGGAGTGGTGCAAAAAGGTAAGAGGGTTGTCAGCCCGGTCAGTTTTCTTCACCAATGCTAAGGCAAGTCTTTGAAGAGAAACAGCCTGGTTGCTTGTGCTGCACCCTGTTGAACTAAGCCAGACCAAAACCAGGGCTGCCGTTCCTCCTGCTCTCTTTACCTCTTCTCATCTTGCAAAGGAATGGTCCAGCAATTCGGGTTAATAGGGGACAAGAGAACAAAGGGGTTTCAGAATAACTGCTAACTGTTATGACTATTGCATGGGGCACTATGCAAGTCTCTGACATCCAGCCAAGATGGACAAAGGAGAAGGACAAGGGAAAAGCCTGGGAGGAAGACTATGAGCCTTCAGTACGAGAGACCCGCAGAGGGACCACCAGAGACTGATAACACATGCGTCAGTGGGCGGGTTCGGATTCCAGGAACTAGTTATAATAACCCTGCCTTTTCTAGAAGTAGTAATGAATATGTATTAGCCTAGGAGCATAAAAACCAGCCGCCTGCTGTGACTTGTGTGCGTCTCGGTGGAGCAGAGACTCCCGGCGCACCCAGTGCTGTTTGCTTACCTCTATTCATTTAATAAATTGTAAACTTTGATTGTAATCCTATTTGGGACTTAGTCATTTATTACAACAGACAACCTTGTAAAATGCAGACAACCAGAATCCTTACAACAATTAAGTGGAAATCACGGTGTAAGAAACATTACCACCTCAAAGAGTAAAAGCCTCGAAAGAAATGTGACTTGTAACAGGCCAGCAGCTGTGTGTTTTCGGTGAAGCACCAGATAGAGTATGAACCTGGATTGCACAGTTAATGGGGAAACGGGAGGGTCCTGGTCCTTGGGAGGGGAAAAAAAAAAGTATATAAACTGTGTATGGAATCGGTAGGTGCCCTCCTGCTCGCGGGACACCCGCCATTGTAATCTCAAATAAAAATGCTACTGTACTGAGATCCTCTCCTGAGCCTATGTTATTTCCCAAAGATTGATTCACGGTTTTAAGGTTTCAGGGATAGGGCCCTAGGGTTGGGTTTCAGGGTAAGCGTTCTCAGGGTTTATGTTTAGGATTTTAAGGTTTTTAGTTTTAGGGTTGGAGTTTTAACGGTTAGGATTTTAGGGATTTGAGGGTTAGGGTTTTAAGGGTTTCAGGGTTAGCGTGTTAGGGTTTTAGAGTTTTTTGGGTTGTAGTGTTGATAGTTTTTTTAGGGTTAGGTTCTTAGGGTTTTATTTTTGGACGGTTATTTACGGTTAGGGTTTTAAGATCTTATTATTTATTTTTTCAGGTTAGGTTCTCCTGGGTTAGGGTTTTGAGCGTCTTAATATTTTGGGTTGGGTTTGGGATTTGAGCGTCCTATTTTGGGGGGGTTTGGGATTTGAGCGTCTTAATTTTGTGGGCTTGGGCGCTGTGAGCGTCTTAAGTGTTTGGGTTAGGGCTTTTAGGCATAGGTCTTCAGGGGTTTAGTGTGGTGGATAGTTTGGGTTAGGTCTGTAGGGGTTTCGAGGATTTTTAGGGTTAGGGCTTGCGGCTTTTTTGTGCGAGGGCGGTAAGGGCTAGGGTTCCAGGGAGTGCTGTTAAATGGAGTTCTCGACGACTCGGCCTCTGATTGGCCGTGCCGGCTGTGCAGGGAATGCTGGTAGGTGTAGTTTTCCGGCACAAGGCTTTCCGGTAGGCCGCGTTGAGTGCCCAGAGCATGCCGGGAAATGTAGTTCTGGGACTCCGGACTTCCGGGAGGCCATGCAGAGCGCCCAGAGCATACCGGGAAATGCAGTTCTCGGGGACTAGGGCTGGGGTTAGGGTTAGGGCTAGTGAATGCTGGTTCTCTGTGTTTGCAGATGACGGTGAGCGTGTTTAAACTAATTCCAGTTGAAGAAGTGTCAGTTACTTGCTTGGTGACATTATCAGTTCAACATGAAAAGCTGCAGCAAAAGCAAAAGGGGATTTTTGCTTCCAGAAACACCCCAGTTCTCCTGTCTGCACTCTGCATGCTGTTGAGCTAAGCCTTATGAATAAGTAAATAAACCAGAGCTGCTGCTGCTCCTCTTTTTGCTTTTTTGTGCTTTCCCCGCATGCGACCTCTGCCGCCGCCTGCTGGTGGAAAACGAGTACTGCAGGCGGCCGGGGGGAGCTCATGCCCGGTGACGCCCGAGGGCGCTCTCTGCCGCCGCCTGCTGGTGGAAAACGAGTACTGCAGGCGGCCGGTGGCCGCACATGCTCGGTGACGCCCGAAGGCGCGCCTCTGCCGCCACCTGCTGGTGGAAAACGAGTACTGCAGGCGGCCGGGGGGAGCTCATGCCCGGTGACGCCCGAGGGCGCCCCTCTGCCGCCGCCTGCTGGTGGAAAAGAGTACTGCAGGCGGCCAGGGTCCGCGCATGCGCGTTGCTTATTACGTCTTTTTTTTTTTTTGATGTGTAATTTCCTACGCTCCTAGATTTTTCTTCAAATGTAAATGAAAGGTTCTTGCTAATTCCCGTTGAAAATATTTCATTTACTTTCTTGGTTGTATTGTCCTTTCTATGTTCAAAGCTGAGGCAAAAATACGGTAAATTTTGCTTCTAGAAACACCGCAGTTCTTTTGTCTGCACTCCGCATGCTGTAAACTAGGGATAGGTGACAAATAAATAAAAAAATAAATAAAAGAACACAGCTGCTGCTCCTGCTCTCTTTCTTGTTTTTTGCCCCCTTCTCTTTCCCAGGTGATTGGGTTTGGGTGCTGGGCGGGGCCAAATGTTATACGAGCCCTAGGCATTCTATCAGAGAGCTCCTTCTGCGTGGGCTGCTCTTTGGGGTCGGTGCTTTGTTTATTCTTCTGTTAGCTACATGCAGGGTTCTTTTCGTGGGTCAGAGTCTTGTACGATATTTTAGAGGAAACCAATCTAGTAGTACGTGCATTTATTGCATGAAGCTCTTTGGAGGTGATTAATTGTTATAGCACTTTTATGGATAGGATGTCAATGTTGTTTTGTGTGTTTGCTTTGTTGTTCTAGGTCCCTCATGATTTTTGCAGGGTTATAGGGCAGATGCCACCAGGTCTACCCCTTTTGTTGTTTTTGTTTTGTTTGATTTATTTTTCTTATTTTCTTTTTCGGAAGGGGGTTTGCGATTTGAGCGTCCTATTTTGGGGGGGTTTGGGATTTGAGCATCCTAATTTTGTGGGCTTGGGCGCTGTGAGCGTCTTAAGTGTTTGGGTTAGGGCTTTTAGGCATAGGTCTTCAGGGGTTTAGTGTGGTGGATAGTTTGGGTTAGGTCTGTAGGGGTTTCGAGGATTTTTAGGGTTAGGGCTTGCGGCTTTTTTGTGCAAGGGCGGTAAGGGCTAGGGTTCCAGGGAGTGCTGTTAAATGTAGTTCTCGACGACACGGCCTCTGATTGGCCGTGCCGGCTGTGCAGGGAATGCTGGTAGGTGTAGTTTTCCGGCACAAGGCTTTCCGGTAGGCCGCGTTGAGTGCCCAGAGCATGCCGGGAAATGTAGTTCTGGGACTCCGGACTTCCGGGAGGCCATGCAGAGCGCCCAGAGCATACCGGGAAATGTAGTTCTGGGACTCCGGACTTCCGGGAGGCCATGTTGGGCGCCCAGAGCACACCGGGAAATGCAGTTCTCGGGGACTAGGGCTGGGGCTAGGGTTAGAGTTTAGGGTGAGGGTTGGGGTTAGGGTTAGGGCTAGTGAATGCTGGTTCTCTGTGTTTGCAGATGACGGTGAGCGTGTTTAAACTAATTCCAGTTGAAGAAGTTTCAGTTACTTGCTTGGTGACATTATCAGTTCAACATTAAAAGCTGCAGCAAAAGCAAAAGGGGAGTTTTGCTTGTAGAAACACCACAGGTCTCTTGTCTGCTCTCGGAATGTTTTTGAGATAAACCAGATTTTAAAAAACAAAGGGAAAAAAAAAAACCACAGCTGCTTCTTTTGCTCTCTTCCTACTTTCTTGTGCTTTGCCCCTCCCCTTTCCCAGGTGATTGGGTTTGGGTGCTGGGCGGGGCCGAATGGTATATGAGCCCCAGGCATGCTATCAGAGAGCTCCTTCTGCTTGGGCTGCTCTTTGGGGTAAGTGCTTTGTTTTTCCTTCAGTCAGTTGCAGGGTTCTCTAGGCAGACTGGAGCCTATGGATTTCTGGATTTTAAGTGCTTGGAATTCACTCAGTAGCGGGATGTTTAGTAGGGGCTGCTGGCTCACTGTTTTTTTTGGGATGGTGGGATACTCTTCTGTTTTTGAGCTATATTTTAGTCTCTAGATGTATAAACCCACTTGTGTAACTCTCCAGAGGACTAAAACCAGCTTGATTGAATGCTACATATGGCTTGGCAGCGTAGATGCAGCATTACCAAGAGACTGAGCAGGGTTGTGTCAGAGTCACCTCTTTCATCTGCAAAGGGTAAGTTTGATTACCCCTGCCGGGGCTGCTGTGTGTGCATGTCTTTTTGGCATTTGTGGAGCTCAGTTGTTTTTCTTTGTGTGTGTGCATGTTTTTATTTATTTATTTATTTATTTTTATTTTTGAGGGTCAAACAGTGTGTTTGCTGAGCGTGGTTAGAATGAGGAGGTGGGGAGCTGCTCAGGACTGGAAGGTTTGGTTTCTAGGAGTATGCGGCATCCTTCCTGTGCGACGTGACTAATTGTTGGGCTGGAACGTTCCAGCTTTTGTGTGTGTTGGGCAATGTAGCTTGTGTAGTGTGTGTCGTGTGGTCTAGGCAGAGTTTGCTGTGGTGCAGTGGGCGAAGAATCTCAGGTAGAGCTGGTGAGCAGCTGAAGTACCAGAGCTGGGAAGAGAGAGGTCGTGCAGCAGGTACGCTGTGGCTGTGAGGTGCCTCAGACTGTGCTTTTCTGTCTTTTTTTTTGTTTTGTTTTGTTGTTTTTTTGCAGGTGCTTTGTGCGGTCGTGGACAGGAAAGGGAAATCCTCGTGTCGCGGAGCAGTGAGGGAAGGTGGGTGTTGTCAGCCTGGTCATCCCTTATCTGAAGCGAAGGGAAGACGCTCAGGTGTTTCCCTGTGAGGTTCCGAAGTGAGACTGTTTGGGATAGAGGAGCAGTGTGGCAGGTGGGTGCTTGCAAGCACAGTGGTTCTTTTGTCCTTTTGTGTTCCCAGGTGGCGTGGGTGATGCTGGCCGCTCCTTTCAAGCTTGGACCTAATTTGCAGGTCCAGAGGCAAGTGGAGTGCTGTTTTGAAAGGATAAAAGTGAAGCTGGGGTCGCTTATGTTGTTGAGGGATGGGTGCTACTGCTGGCAGCTGAATGTTTATCTTCTGCCTGTGTTTTGCCTTTCATTAGGCTGAAGTGCAGTGCAGGATGTCTCAACCAGCTGCCTCTGCAGTGACTCTGGTGCGTGATGAGCAGAGGTAGCTGTTAATTTTGGGGGTGTGGTTGTCACTGAAGTTATTTTCCTACATCCAATAGAGTAAAATTCCAGTTTGCCTTTTAGAGGTGCTATAAGTGGGTAAAGAGAAGAGATGGAAGCATGTGCCGCGTGGGGCAGGCAAGCGGCTGAGGTACAGGAGGGGATGAGAGTATGTGACTTTTTCCTGGGGGTGGAATGGAATTGATTGTTTTGGTGTATAGTCTGTTTTGCTCCGAGATCTTTCATTCATGGTAAATAAAAGTTTGAGCCAATTCCAGTTGGGAATGTTCCAGTTACGACCCAGCGAGTACTGTCCTTTTAATGTTAAAAAAAAATGCGGCAAAAGCATGGGTGCAGATCTGTTTCAGGTCTTGTGCATCATATTCGGTTCGAGATCGCGTCTGTTTCCATCCTCACTCTTGCAGAAGTCATCTGGGCCGCATCAGGAGCTCTTCCTTAGGAAATCAATTCCCAAGCGTCTTCTTAGGGGGTTTTCAGTCCCCATCCTTCTGGTCTCTTGTCTCGAAGGCAGGCTTTTTAGGCCTCCATCATCCCAGTTCTGGCAGTTGCTTCCAGTCGCGTGTCGTGACATTTGAGTCTCTCCTGGGGTCTGGTGCAGAGCACCTGTTCTGACTTGCTGTTGCTGTAGGGCTTTCTTTTTGGGGGTCACTTTTTCTTGTGCCTTGTGTTGTGTGTTTTGTTTGTAGTGTTTGTGGCGTGCCTGTGTGTGTGTACGTGTTTGGTCTGGAGCTGTCCTGCCTGGCAGTTAGTGATGACAGGTAACGTGGCAGTGCATGGGTGTACTAATACATTGTCTGGACTGTTTTGGTAAAGATATCCAGTCTGCCTCTGGGCACGTACTGAAGGGCAGCTGGCACAGTCATCTCTGTGGTGTTTGGCAGACTGGAGGGGGGAGAGTTGAGCTGCTTGCGAGCAACTGCTCGCATAGCACTTGAACGGTGTGCTTGAGGAGGTCTGTCGAATCTTGAAAGCTTACAGATATGGGGTTTTGAATTTTTTATTTTTATTTCTTTCCTGTCCCCAGTAGAGCGTAAACCTTTGGAGGAACCTGTCACAGGAAAGAGCTCCTTCTGGAACTGTTCAGCACTCGGTAGGCAACTCGGTGACTGGCTTGATCTACTTCTGAGGTGCTGAGGCAAGGGGGCTGCTGTTTTGAAACGATAGTATTGTAAATGGGGTCCCTTTTGTGTTGTTGAGGGATGGGTGCTAATGCTGGCAGCTGAATGATTGATTCTCTTGTGACTGTTTTCATTTGTTAAAGCTGAAACACAGTGTACGACACGGGACTTGACGACCAGAGCTGCTTTTGGCAAGGTGAGTGATGAACAGCTATAGAAGGTACTTTAGGGGTGCAGTTGTCACTGCAGTTACTGAACTACACCAAGTACGGTAAAAACCCTGTTTATATTTCAGGGGTGTTGTAGCTGGCCTAAGAGAGCAGATGGAAGCGTCTGCCTCGAGGGGAGGGGAGGGCACGGAGGTAAGGCAGCAGCTGAGAGTAACTGTCCCAGCTGTGCTGTGGCTTTGGATGCTGCTTCAGCCTATGCTTTTCTTTTTGTTTCACATTTGTCTCACACAGGCTGAGTGGGGCCAAGCTGCACTCTGAAGAGCAGCACGAGAAGGGCAGGCTGGTTGTGAGCTGGATTGGAGCAGAACTGCCAAGTAGCACGAGGTGAGTGCGAAGGGTATCCATCTTGCTTTGCAGGTGCCATGGCAGGCTCTCCACAGAAGCGGTTGAGGATTTGAGAAGAGGTTGCAGATGATCAAGGAGCGACACGTGCAGGGATGGCTTGAAAAGGGTATGTCTGCTTTCTCTTCTGTTTATCAGGTGTCCCAGGCAATGTGGGCTGTGGTGTTAGTCTTTAGAATCGGAACAAAGCAGGTGCTGAAATGCTGTGTCTGTTTTTTTTTGTGTTGGGGTTGCACCTTGGTGAGTGTAGGGATGGGTTTTAAGTGGGTGCAGCGGAGGGCCTGGCCCCAGTGTCCTGTAGTGTGTTTTGACCCATCAGCATAGCCTTTTGGTTCTCAGGTAGCCTACTGAAGTAAGTGATTTTTCCTGCGAGTGGAATGGAATTGATTTTTTTTTTTTTTTGGCGTGCAATCAGTTCTGCTCCTAGATTTTTCTTTTTATGTAAATAAAAGATCGAGCTAATTCCAGATGGAAAAAAAAAAAATCAGTTACTTTCTTGGTCAGTTTGTCCTTTTAATATTCAAAGCTGCAGCAAAAGCATGGGGATTTTTGTTTCTAGAAACACCCTAGCTCTCCTGTCTGCACTCTGCGTGCTGTTGAGCTAAGCCATATAAATGAATAAAGAAACCACAGCTACTGCTCCTTTCTGATTTTTTTTTTTTTTTTTTGTGCTTTCCCCCTTGCACTTTCCCAGGTGATTAGCTTCAGGTTCCAGGTGGGACCTAGTGGTAACTGAGTTGCAGGTATTCCATGACAGAGCTCCTTCTGCCTGGGCTGCTTTTTGGGGTAAGCGCTTTGTTTTTCCTTCAGTCAGTTGCAGGGTTCTTTAGGTGGGTCAGAGTCTATGGACTGATGCGTTTTCCAGTAGAAACCGGTACGCATATCTTTTTGAGTTGGTAACTGGTAGGATCTGTCACTGTAAAGCAATCTAGTAGTAGGTGCCTGTATTGCACGCAGCTCTTCCTCAGGTGAGTAGTTATGGCAGTTTTACGGATGGTATGGTGATGTTACTTTGTGTGTTTGCTTTGTGGTTCTGGGTCCATTCTGATTTTTGCAGAATTACGGGGCTTTTTGTGATTCTTTGCCTGTATGTCAAATATTATCAAAGTTACAACCTTGCTGTCAAAGTGATGGAGCAGGGTTTAGTTGAAATGTATCATGGAAGCTCCCTGTGTGAGCATGTGTCTGAAAATGGCAGCAGTGGGCACGTAAGGGGTAGTCTGTTTCAAGTTTAGGGACAGCTTGTTATATTTCTGGAGCTTTTGCCTGTGTGTTTTCTGTCTGTCGAGTCTTTAGACCATAAAGCCTTCTAGGCTTTATGTCCTTGAATTTACGTATTAGAAGTACGTTTATGAGGGGTTGCCAGGTACGTTGTTTTTGGGAAACTGTGGGGTATGGTTCCTTGAGTGCATAAGTGCAGTAGTGCCAAGAGAGTGAGCAGGGCCACCTTCTTCATCTCTGCAGAATAAGTCTGTTCGGGCACACTTCTCAGGCAAATGTAGTGAGCAGATGAGGGAAAGGAGCTGGGAACAGAGAGGTATTTCACAGTAGCATGTTGCATCAGTAGTAGTCAGCGTTGCGGAGGAGGTGGGTGTCAGGGCTGGCATGCTAGTGAATGCTGGTTCTCTGTTTTTGCAAGTGATGATGAACCTGTTTGACGTAATTCCATTTGAAAAAGTTCCAGTTACTGGCCTGGTCGTGTCGTCCTTTCAATGTTAAAAGCAGCAGCAAAAGCATGGGGATTGTTGCTTCTAGAAACACCACAGGTCACCTGTCTGCTCTCTGCATGTTTTTCAAGTAAAGCAGATCTTTAAAAACAAACAAACAAACAACAAACAAAGAAACAACAACAACAACAAAAAAAAAACAAAATAATAAAAAACAGCTGCTGCTGCTCCTGCTTTGTTTCTACTTCCTTGTGCTTTGCCCCTCCCCTTTTCCAGGTGATTGGGTTTGGGTGCTGGGTGGGGCCGAATGGTATATGAGCCCCAGGCATGCTATCAGAGAGCTCATTCTGCCTGGACTGCTCCTTGAGGTAAGTGCTTTGTTTTTCCTTCAGTCAATTGCAGGGTTCTCTAGGCAGGCCGGAGTTTATAGATTTCTAGAATTTTTAAGTGCTTGGAATTCACTTAGGAGAGGGATGTTTAATAGAGGTTTCTGGCTCACTGTTTTTTGGGATGGTGGGATACTCCTCTGTTTCTGAGCTATATTTTAATCTCTAAATGTATAAACCAGCAGTAGGTAAACATTAGGAGGAACCGGTCAAAGGTAACAGCGCTTTCTGGAACCGTCAAGTTCTTGTTCGGCAACGTAGTGACTGGTTTGATCTACTTCACAGATGGAGAGGCAAGTGGACTGCTCTCTTTGAAATAATAAAATTGAAAACATAAAGTTTGTCAAAGATGGCAGTGCATGTTTGCAGTCTGTTTATTGCTTTTGCCAGTGGTAGATAACACTTATAAGGAATCGGTCAAAGGAAAGAGCGCCTTCTGGAACTGTGAAGCTCTGTGTTGGCAACTCGGTGACTGGCTGGACCTACTGTCCATCTCCAGAGGGAAGCGGACTGCTGTTTTGAAATTAAAAAATACTAATGAAAAAAATAAAAATATGGTGCTGCTCTATGGCGCCCGGAGGACTGCCACTCTGCATGGCAGTTAAAAAGAATGTGGTTTGGAGATGGAGAGCCAGAGAGATGAAGCAGCTGGGAAGAGAGACACAAGTATTGCAGTAGGTAGGCTGTGGTTATGAGGTGCCTCAGGATGTGCTTTTTTTCTTGTTTCCGCCCTTCCCTCGTGCAGCCTTGGAGAGATGAAGTCCCCATGGTGTGGAGTGGTGCAAAAAGGTAAGAGGGTTGTCAGCCCGGTCAGTTTTCTTCACCAATGCTAAGGCAAGTCTTTGAAGAGAAACAGCCTGGTTGCTTGTGCTGCACCCTGTTGAACTAAGCCAGACCAAAACCAGGGCTGCCGTTCCTCCTGCTCTCTTTACCTCTTCTCATCTTGCAAAGGAATGGTCCAGCAATTCGGGTTAATAGGGGACAAGAGAACAAAGGGGTTTCAGAATAACTGCTAACTGTTATGACTATTGCATGGGGCACTATGCAAGTCTCTGACATCCAGCCAAGATGGACAAAGGAGAAGGACAAGGGAAAAGCCTGGGAGGAAGACTATGAGCCTTCAGTACGAGAGACCCGCAGAGGGACCACCAGAGACTGATAACACATGCGTCAGTGGGCGGGTTCGGATTCCAGGAACTAGTTATAATAACCCTGCCTTTTCTAGAAGTAGTAATGAATATGTATTAGCCTAGGAGCATAAAAACCAGCCGCCTGCTGTGACTTGTGTGCGTCTCGGTGGAGCAGAGACTCCCGGCGCACCCAGTGCTGTTTGCTTACCTCTATTCATTTAATAAATTGTAAACTTTGATTGTAATCCTATTTGGGACTTAGTCATTTATTACAACAGACAACCTTGTAAAATGCAGACAACCAGAATCCTTACAACAATTAAGTGGAAATCACGGTGTAAGAAACATTACCACCTCAAAGAGTAAAAGCCTCGAAAGAGATGTGACTTGTAACAGGCCAGCAGCTGTGTGTTTTCGGTGAAGCACCAGATAGAGTATGAACCTGGATTGCACAGTTAATGGGGAAACGGGAGGGTCCTGGTCCTTGGGAGGGGAAAAAAAAAAGTATATAAACTGTGTATGGAATCGGTAGGTGCCCTCCTGCTCGCGGGACACCCGCCATTGTAATCTCAAATAAAAATGCTACTGTACTGAGATCCTCTCCTGAGCCTATGTTATTTCCCAAAGATTGATTCACGGTTTTAAGGTTTCAGGGATAGGGCCCTAGGGTTGGGTTTCAGGGTAAGCGTTCTCAGGGTTTATGTTTAGGATTTTAAGGTTTTTAGTTTTAGGGTTGGAGTTTTAACGGTTAGGATTTTAGGGATTTGAGGGTTAGGGTTTTAAGGGTTTCAGGGTTAGCGTGTTAGGGTTTTAGAGTTTTTTGGGTTGTAGTGTTGATAGTTTTTTTAGGGTTAGGTTCTTAGGGTTTTATTTTTGGTCAGTTATTTGCGGTTAGGGTTTTAAGATCTTATTATTTATTTTTTCAGGTTAGGTTCTCCTGGGTTAGGGTTTTGAGCGTCTTAATATTTTGGGTTGGGTTTGGGATTTGAGCGTCCTATTTTGGGGGGGTTTGGGATTTGAGCGTCTTAATTTTGTGGGCTTGGGCGCTGTGAGCGTCTTAAGTGTTTGGGTTAGGGCTTTTAGGCATAGGTCTTCAGGGGTTTAGTGTGGTGGATAGTTTGGGTTAGGTCTGTAGGGGTTTCGAGGATTTTTAGGGTTAGGGCTTGCGGCTTTTTTGTGTGAGGGCGGTAAGGGCTAGGGTTCCAGGGAGTGCTGTTAAATGGAGTTCTCGACGACTCGGCCTCTGATTGGCCGTGCCGGCTGTGCAGGGAATGCTGGTAGGTGTAGTTTTCCGGCACAAGGCTTTCCGGTAGGCCGCGTTGAGTGCCCAGAGCATGCCGGGAAATGTAGTTCTGGGACTCCGGACTTCCGGGAGGCCATGCAGAGCGCCCAGAGCATACCGGGAAATGCAGTTCTCGGGGTCTAGGGCTGGGGTTAGGGTTAGGGCTAGTGAATGCTGGTTCTCTGTGTTTGCAGATGACGGTGAGCGTGTTTAAACTAATTCCAGTTGAAGAAGTTTCAGTTACTTGCTTGGTGACATTATCAGTTCAACATTAAAAGCTGCAGCAAAAGCAAAAGGGGATTTTTGCTTCCAGAAACACCCCAGTTCTCCTGTCTGCACTCTGCATGCTGTTGAGCTAAGCCTTATGAATAAGTAAATAAACCAGAGCTGCTGCTGCTCCTCTTTTTGCTTTTTTGTGCTTTCCCCGCATGCGACCTCTGCCGCCGCCTGCTGGTGGAAAACGAGTACTGCAGGCGGCCGGGGGCCGCGCATGCCCGGTGCCGCCCGCGGGTGCCCCTCTGCCGGCGCCTGCTGGTGGAAAACGAGTACTGCAGGCGGCCGGTGGCCGCGCATGCTCGGTGACGCCCGAGGGCGCCCCTCTGCCGCCACCTGCTGGTGGAAAACGAGTACTGCAGGCGGCCGGGGGGAGCTCATGCCCGGTGACGCCCGAGGGCGCCCCTCTGCCGCCGCCTGCTGGTGGAAAAGAGTACTGCAGGCGGCCAGGGTCCGCGCATGCGCGTTGCTTATTACGTCTTTTTTTTTTTTTGATGTGTAATTTCCTACGCTCCTAGATTTTTCTTCAAATGTAAATGAAAGGTTCTTGCTAATTCCCGTTGAAAATATTTCATTTACTTTCTTGGTTGTATTGTCCTTTCTATGTTCAAAGCTGAGGCAAAAATACGGTAAATTTTGCTTCTAGAAACACCGCAGTTCTTTTGTCTGCACTCCGCATGCTGTAAACTAGGGATAGGTGACAAATAAATAAAAAAATAAATAAAAGAACACAGCTGCTGCTCCTGCTCTCTTTCTTGTTTTTTGCCCCCTTCTCTTTCCCAGGTGATTGGGTTTGGGTGCTGGGCGGGGCCAAATGTTATACGAGCCCTAGGCATTCTATCAGAGAGCTCCTTCTGCGTGGGCTGCTCTTTGGGGTCGGTGCTTTGTTTATTCTTCTGTTAGCTACATGCAGGGTTCTTTTCGTGGGTCAGAGTCTTGTACGATATTTTAGAGGAAACCAATCTAGTAGTACGTGCATTTATTGCATGAAGCTCTTTGGAGGTGATTAATTGTTATAGCACTTTTATGGATAGGAGGTCAATGTTGTTTTGTGTGTTTGCTTTGTTGTTCTAGGTCCCTCATGATTTTTGCAGGGTTATAGGGCAGATGCCACCAGGTCTACCCCTTTTGTTGTTTTTGTTTTGTTTGATTTATTTTTCTTATTTTCTTTTTCGGAAGGGGGTTTGCGATTTGAGCGTCCTATTTTGGGGGGGTTTGGGATTTGAGCATCCTAATTTTGTGGGCTTGGGCGCTGTGAGCGTCTTAAGTGTTTGGGTTAGGGCTTTTAGGCATAGGTCTTCAGGGGTTTAGTGTGGTGGATAGTTTGGGTTAGGTCTGTAGGGGTTTCGAGGATTTTTAGGGTTAGGGCTTGCGGCTTTTTTGTGCAAGGGCGGTAAGGGCTAGGGTTCCAGGGAGTGCTGTTAAATGGAGTTCTCGACGACACGGCCTCTGATTGGCCGTGCCGGCTGTGCAGGGAATGCTGGTAGGTGTAGTTTTCCGGCACAAGGCTTTCCGGTAGGCCGCGTTGAGTGCCCAGAGCATGCCGGGAAATGTAGTTCTGGGACTCCGGACTTCCGGGAGGCCATGCAGAGCGCCCAGAGCATACCGGGAAATGCAGTTCTGGGACTCCGAACTTCCGGGAGGCCATGTTGAGCGCCCAGAGCACACCGGGAAATGTAGTTCTGGGACTCCGAACTTCCGGGAGGCCATGTTGGGTGCCCAGAGCACACCGGGAAATGCAGTTCTCGGGGACTAGGGCTGGGGCTAGGGTTAGAGTTTAGGGTGAGGGTTGGGGTTAGGGTTAGGGCTAGTGAATGCTGGTTCTCTGTGTTTGCAGATGACGGTGAGCGTGTTTAAACTAATTCCAGTTGAAGAAGTTTCAGTTACTTGCTTGGTGACATTATCAGTTCAACATTAAAAGCTGCAGCAAAAGCAAAAGGGGAGTTTTGCTTGTAGAAACACCACAGGTCTCTTGTCTGCTCTCGGAATGTTTTTGAGATAAACCAGATTTTAAAAAACAAAGGGAAAAAAAAAAAAGCTGCTTCTTTTGCTCTCTTCCTACTTTCTTGTGCTTTGCCCCTCCCCTTTTCCAGGTGATTGGGTTTGGGTGCTGGGCGGGGCTGAATGGTATATGAGCCCCAGGCATGCTATCAGAGAGCTCATTCTGCCTGGGCTGCTCCTTGAGGTAAGTGCTTTGTTTTTCCTTCAGTCAATTGCAGGGTTCTCTAGGCAGGCCGGAGTTTATAGATTTCTAGAATTTTTAAGTGCTTGGAATTCACTTAGGAGAGGGATGTTTAATAGAGGTTTCTGGCTCACTGTTTTTTGGGATGGTGGGATACTCCTCTGTTTTTGAGCTATATTTTAATCTATTAATGTATAAACCAGCAGTAGGTAAACATTAGGAGGAACCGGTCAAAGGTAACAGCGCTTTCTGGAACCGTCAAGTTCTTGTTCGGCAACGTAGTGACTGGTTTGATCTACTTCACAGATGGAGAGGCAAGTGGACTGCTCTCTTTGAAATAATAAAATTGAAAACATAAAGTTTGTCAAAGATGGCAGTGCATGTTTGCAGTCTGTTTATTGCTTTTGCCAGTGGTAGATAACATTTATAAGGAATCGGTCAAAGGAAAGAGCGCCTTCTGGAACTGTGAAGCTCTGTGTTGGCAACTCGGTGACTGGCTGGACCTACTGTCCATCTCCAGAGGGAAGCGGACTGCTGTTTTGAAATTAAAAAATACTAATAAAAAAAATAAAAATATGGTGCTGCTCTATGGCGCCCGGAGGACTGCCACTCTGCATGGCAGTTAAAAAGAATGTGGTTTGGAGATGGAGAGCCAGAGAGATGAAGCAGCTGGGAAGAGAGACACAAGTATTGCAGTAGGTAGGCTGTGGTTATGAGGTGCCTCAGGATGTGCTTTTTTTCTTGTTTCCGCCCTTCCCTCGTGCAGCCTTAGAGAGATGAAGTCCCCATGGTGTGGAGTGGTGCAAAAAGGTAAGAGGGTTGTCAGCCCGGTCAGTTTTCTTCACCAGTGCTAAGGCAAGTCTTTGAAGAGAAACAGCCTGGTTGCTTGTGCTGCACCCTGTTGAACTAAGCCAGACCAAAACCAGGGCTGCTGTTCCTCCTGCTCTCTTTACCTCTTCTCATCTTGCAAAGGAATGGTCCAGCAATTCGGGTTAATAGGGGACAAGAGAACAAAGGGGTTTCAGAATAACTGCTAACTGTTATGACTATTGCATGGGGCACTATGCAAGTCTCTGACATCCAGCCAAGATGGACAAAGGAGAAGGACAAGGGAAAAGCCTGGGAGGAAGACTATGAGCCTTCAGTACGAGAGACCCGCAGAGGGACCACCAGAGACTGATAACACATGCGTCAGTGGGCGGGTTCGGATTCCAGGAACTAGTTATAATAACCCTGCCTTTTCTAGAAGTAGTAATGAATATGTATTAGCCTAGGAGCATAAAAACCAGCCGCCTGCTGTGACTTGTGTGCGTCTCGGTGGAGCAGAGACTCCCGGCGCACCCAGTGCTGTTTGCTTACCTCTATTCATTTAATAAATTGTAAACTTTGATTGTAATCCTATTTGGGACTTAGTCATTTATTACAACAGACAACCTTGTAAAATGCAGACAACCAGAATCCTTACAACAATTAAGTGGAAATCACGGTGTAAGAAACATTACCACCTCAAAGAGTAAAAGCCTCGAAAGAAATGTGACTTGTAACAGGCCAGCAGCTGTGTGTTTTCGGTGAAGCACCAGATAGAGTATGAACCTGGATTGCACAGTTAATGGGGAAACGGGAGGGTCCTGGTCCTTGGGAGGGGAAAAAAAAAAGTATATAAACTGTGTATGGAATCGGTAGGTGCCCTCCTGCTCGCGGGACACCCGCCATTGTAATCTCAAATAAAAATGCTACTGTACTGAGATCCTCTCCTGAGCCTATGTTATTTCCCAAAGATTGATTCACGGTTTTAAGGTTTCAGGGATAGGGCCCTAGGGTTGGGTTTCAGGGTAAGCGTTCTCAGGGTTTATGTTTAGGATTTTAAGGTTTTTAGTTTTAGGGTTGGAGTTTTAACGGTTAGGATTTTAGGGATTTGAGGGTTAGGGTTTTAAGGGTTTCAGGGTTAGCGTGTTAGGGTTTTAGAGTTTTTTGGGTTGTAGTGTTGATAGTTTTTTTAGGGTTAGGTTCTTAGGGTTTTATTTTTGGTCAGTTATTTACGGTTAGGGTTTTAAGATCTTATTATTTATTTTTTCAGGTTAGGTTCTCCTGGGTTAGGGTTTTGAGCGTCTTAATATTTTGGGTTGGGTTTGGGATTTGAGCGTCCTATTTTGGGGGGGTTTGGGATTTGAGCGTCTTAATTTTGTGGGCTTGGGCGCTGTGAGCGTCTTAAGTGTTTGGGTTAGGGCTTTTAGGCATAGGTCTTCAGGGGTTTAGTGTGGTGGATAGTTTGGGTTAGGTCTGTAGGGGTTTCGAGGATTTTTAGGGTTAGGGCTTGCGGCTTTTTTGTGTGAGGGCGGTAAGGGCTAGGGTTCCAGGGAGTGCTGTTAAATGTAGTTCTCGACGACTCGGCCTCTGATTGGCCGTGCCGGCTGTGCAGGGAATGCTGGTAGGTGTAGTTTTCCGGCACAAGGCTTTCCGGTAGGCCGCGTTGAGTGCCCAGAGCATGCCGGGAAATGTAGTTCTGGGACTCCGGACTTCCGGGAGGCCATGCAGAGCGCCCAGAGCATACCGGGAAATGTAGTTCTGGGACTCCGAACTTCCGGGAGGCCATGTTGAGCGCCCAGAGCACACCGGGAAATGTAGTTCTGGGACTCCGAACTTCCGGGAGGCCATGTTGGGTGCCCAGAGCACACCGGGAAATGCAGTTCTCGGGGACTAGGGCTGGGGCTAGGGTTAGAGTTTAGGGTGAGGGTTGGGGTTAGGGTTAGGGCTAGTGAATGCTGGTTCTCTGTGTTTGCAGATGACGGTGAGCGTGTTTAAACTAATTCCAGTTGAAGAAGTTTCAGTTACTTGCTTGGTGACATTATCAGTTCAACATTAAAAGCTGCAGCAAAAGCAAAAGGGGAGTTTTGCTTGTAGAAACACCACAGGTCTCTTGTCTGCTCTCGGAATGTTTTTGAGATAAACCAGATTTTAAAAAACAAAGGGAAAAAAAAAAACCACAGCTGCTTCTTTTGCTCTCTTCCTACTTTCTTGTGCTTTGCCCCTCCCCTTTCCCAGGTGATTGGGTTTGGGTGCTGGGCGGGGCCGAATGGTATATGAGCCCCAGGCATGCTATCAGAGAGCTCCTTCTGCTTGGGCTGCTCTTTGGGGTAAGTGCTTTGTTTTTCCTTCAGTCAGTTGCAGGGTTCTCTAGGCAGACTGGAGCCTATGGATTTCTGGATTTTAAGTGCTTGGAATTCACTCAGTAGCGGGATGTTTAGTAGGGGCTGCTGGCTCACTGTTTTTTTTGGGATGGTGGGATACTCTTCTGTTTTTGAGCTATATTTTAGTCTCTAGATGTATAAACCCACTTGTGTAACTCTCCAGAGGACTAAAACCAGCTTGATTGAATGCTACATATGGCTTGGCAGCGTAGATGCAGCATTACCAAGAGACTGAGCAGGGTTGTATCAGAGTCACCTCTTTCATCTGCAAAGGGTAAGTTTGATTACCCCTGCCGGGGCTGCTGTGTGTGCATGTCTTTTTGGCATTTGTGGAGCTCAGTTGTTTTTCTTTGTGTGTGTGCATGTTTTTATTTATTTATTTATTTATTTTTATTTTTGAGGGTCAAACAGTGTGTTTGCTGAGCGTGGTTAGAATGAGGAGGTGGGGAGCTGCTCAGGACTGGAAGGTTTGGTTTCTAGGAGTATGCGGCATCCTTCCTGTGCGACGTGACTAATTGTTGGGCTGGAACGTTCCAGCTTTTGTGTGTGTTGGGCAATGTAGCTTGTGTAGTGTGTGTCGTGTGGTCTAGGCAGAGTTTGCTGTGGTGCAGTGGGCGAAGAATCTCAGGTAGAGCTGGTGAGCAGCTGAAGTACCAGAGCTGGGAAGAAAGAGGTCGTGCAGCAGGTACGCTGTGGCTGTGAGGTGCCTCAGACTGTGCTTTTCTGTCTTTTTTTTTGTTTTGTTTTGTTGTTTTTTTGCAGGTGCTTTGTGCGGTCGTGGACAGGAAAGGGAAATCCTCGTGTCGCGGAGCAGTGAGGGAAGGTGGGTGTTGTCAGCCTGGTCATCCCTTATCTGAAGCGAAGGGAAGACGCTCAGGTGTTTCCCTGTGAGGTTCCGAAGTGAGACTGTTTGGGATAGAGGAGCAGTGTGGCAGGTGGGTGCTTGCAAGCACAGTGGTTCTTTTGTCCTTTTGTGTTCCCAGGTGGCGTGGGTGATGCTGGCCGCTCCTTTCAAGCTTGGACCTAATTTGCAGGTCCAGAGGCGAGTGGAGTGCTGTTTTGAAAGGATAAAAGTGAAGCTGGGGTCGCTTATGTTGTTGAGGGATGGGTGCTACTGCTGGCAGCTGAATGTTTATCTTCTGCCTGTGTTTTGCCTTTCATTAGGCTGAAGTGCAGTGCAGGATGTCTCAACCAGCTGCCTCTGCAGTGACTCTGGTGCGTGATGAGCAGAGGTAGCTGTTAATTTTGGGGGTGTGGTTGTCACTGAAGTTATTTTCCTACATCCAATAGAGTAAAATTCCAGTTTGCCTTTTAGAGGTGCTATAAGTGGGTAAAGAGAAGAGATGGAAGCATGTGCCGCGTGGGGCAGGCAAGCGGCTGAGGTACAGGAGGGGATGAGAGTATGTGACTTTTTCCTGGGGGTGGAATGGAATTGATTGTTTTGGTGTATAGTCTGTTTTGCTCCGAGATCTTTCATTCATGGTAAATAAAAGTTTGAGCCAATTCCAGTTGGGAATGTTCCAGTTACGACCTAGCGAGTACTGTCCTTTTAATGTTAAAAAAAAATGCGGCAAAAGCATGGGTGCAGATCTGTTTCAGGTCTTGTGCATCATATTCGGTTCGAGATCGCGTCTGTTTCCATCCTCACTCTTGCAGAAGTCATCTGGGCCGCATCAGGAGCTCTTCCTTAGGAAATCAATTCCCAAGCGTCTTCTTAGGGGGTTTTCAGTCCCCATCCTTCTGGTCTCTTGTCTCGAAGGCAGGCTTTTTAGGCCTCCATCATCCCAGTTCTGGCAGTTGCTTCCAGTCGCGTGTCGTGACATTTGAGTCTCTCCTGGGGTCTGGTGCAGAGCACCTGTTCTGACTTGCTGTTGCTGTAGGGCTTTCTTTTTGGGGGTCACTTTTTCTTGTGCCTTGTGTTGTGTGTTTTGTTTGTAGTGTTTGTGGCGTGCCTGTGTGTGTGTACGTGTTTGGTCTGGAGCTGTCCTGCCTGGCAGTTAGTGATGACAGGTAACGTGGCAGTGCATGGGTGTACTAATACATTGTCTGGACTGTTTTGGTAAAGATATCCAGTCTGCCTCTGGGCACGTACTGAAGGGCAGCTGGCACAGTCATCTCTGTGGTGTTTGGCAGACTGGAGGGGGGAGAGTTGAGCTGCTTGCGAGCAGCTGCTCGCATAGCACTTGAACGGTGTGCTTGAGGAGGTCTGTCGAATCTTGAAAGCTTACAGATATGGGGTTTTGAATTTTTTATTTTTATTTCTTTCCTGTCCCCAGTAGAGCGTAAACCTTTGGAGGAACCTGTCACAGGAAAGAGCTCCTTCTGGAACTGTTCAGCACTCGGTAGGCAACTCGGTGACTGGCTTGATCTACTTCTGAGGTGCTGAGGCAAGGGGGCTGCTGTTTTGAAACGATAGTATTGTAAATGGGGTCCCTTTTGTGTTGTTGAGGGATGGGTGCTAATGCTGGCAGCTGAATGATTGATTCTCTTGTGACTGTTTTCATTTGTTAAAGCTGAAACACAGTGTACGACACGGGACTTGACGACCAGAGCTGCTTTTGGCAAGGTGAGTGATGAACAGCTATAGAAGGTACTTTAGGGGTGCAGTTGTCACTGCAGTTACTGAACTACACCAAGTACGGTAAAAACCCTGTTTATATTTCAGGGGTGTTGTAGCTGGCCTAAGAGAGCAGATGGAAGCGTCTGCCTCGAGGGGAGGGGAGGGCACGGAGGTAAGGCAGCAGCTGAGAGTAACTGTCCCAGCTGTGCTGTGGCTTTGGATGCTGCTTCAGCCTATGCTTTTCTTTTTGTTTCACATTTGTCTCACACAGGCTGAGTGGGGCCAAGCTGCACTCTGAAGAGCAGCACGAGAAGGGCGGGCTGGTTGTGAGCTGGATTGGAGCAGAACTGCCAAGTAGCACGAGGTGAGTGCGAAGGGTATCCATCTTGCTTTGCAGGTGCCATGGCAGGCTCTCCACAGAAGCGGTTGAGGATTTGAGAAGAGGTTGCAGATGATCAAGGAGCGACACGTGCAGGGATGGCTTGAAAAGGGTATGTCTGCTTTCTCTTCTGTTTATCAGGTGTCCCAGGCAATGTGGGCTGTGGTGTTAGTCTTTAGAATCGGAACAAAGCAGGTGCTGAAATGCTGTGTCTGTTTTTTTTTGTGTTGGGGTTGCACCTTGGTGAGTGTAGGGATGGGTTTTAAGTGGGTGCAGCGGAGGGCCTGGCCCCAGTGTCCTGTAGTGTGTTTTGACCCATCAGCATAGCCTTTTGGTTCTCAGGTAGCCTACTGAAGTAAGTGATTTTTCCTGCGAGTGGAATGGAATTGATTTTTTTTTTTTTTGGCGTGCAATCAGTTCTGCTCCTAGATTTTTCTTTTTATGTAAATAAAAGATCGAGCTAATTCCAGATGGAAAAAAAAAATCAGTTACTTTCTTGGTCAGTTTGTCCTTTTAATATTCAAAGCTGCAGCAAAAGCATGGGGATTTTTGTTTCTAGAAACACCCTAGCTCTCCTGTCTGCACTCTGCGTGCTGTTGAGCTAAGCCATATAAATGAATAAAGAAACCACAGCTACTGCTCCTTTCTGATTTTTTTTTTTTTTTTTGTGCTTTCCCCCTTGCACTTTCCCAGGTGATTAGCTTCAGGTTCCAGGTGGGACCTAGTGGTAACTGAGTTGCAGGTATTCCATGACAGAGCTCCTTCTGCCTGGGCTGCTTTTTGGGGTAAGCGCTTTGTTTTTCCTTCAGTCAGTTGCAGGGTTCTTTAGGTGGGTCAGAGTCTATGGACTGATGCGTTTTCCAGTAGAAACCGGTACGCATATCTCTTTGAGTTGGTAACTGGTAGGATCTGTCACTGTAAAGCAATCTAGTAGTAGGTGCCTGTATTGCACGCAGCTCTTCCTCAGGTGAGTAGTTATGGCAGTTTTACGGATGGTATGGTGATGTTACTTTGTGTGTTTGCTTTGTGGTTCTGGGTCCATTCTGATTTTTGCAGAATTACGGGGCTTTTTGTGATTCTTTGCCTGTATGTCAAATATTATCAAAGTTACAACCTTGCTGTCAAAGTGATGGAGCAGGGTTTAGTTGAAATGTATCATGGAAGCTCCCTGTGTGAGCATGTGTCTGAAAATGGCAGCAGTGGGCACGTAAGGGGTAGTCTGTTTCAAGTTTAGGGACAGCTTGTTATATTTCTGGAGCTTTTGCCTGTGTGCTTTCTGTCTGTCGAGTCTTTAGACCATAAAGCCTTCTAGGCTTTATGTCCTTGAATTTACGTATTAGAAGTACGTTTATGAGGGGTTGCCAGGTACGTTGTTTTTGGGAAACTGTGGGGTATGGTTCCTTGAGTGCATAAGTGCAGTAGTGCCAAGAGAGTGAGCAGGGCCACCTTCTTCATCTCTGCAGAATAAGTCTGTTCGGGCACACTTCTCAGGCAAATGTAGTGAGCAGATGAGGGAAAGGAGCTGGGAACAGAGAGGTATTTCACAGTAGCATGTTGCATCAGTAGTAGTCAGCGTTGCGGAGGAGGTGGGTGTCAGGGCTGGCATGCTAGTGAATGCTGGTTCTCTGTTTTTGCAAGTGATGATGAACCTGTTTGACGTAATTCCATTTGAAAAAGTTCCAGTTACTGGCCTGGTCGTGTCGTCCTTTCAATGTTAAAAGCAGCAGCAAAAGCATGGGGATTGTTGCTTCTAGAAACACCACAGGTCACCTGTCTGCTCTCTGCATGTTTTTCAAGTAAAGCAGATCTTTAAAAACAAACAAACAAACAACAAACAAAGAAACAACAACAACAACAAAAAAAAAACAAAATAATAAAAAACAGCTGCTGCTGCTCCTGCTTTGTTTCTACTTCCTTGTGCTTTGCCCCTCCCCTTTTCCAGGTGATTGGGTTTGGGTGCTGGGTGGGGCCGAATGGTATATGAGCCCCAGGCATGCTATCAGAGAGCTCATTCTGCCTGGACTGCTCCTTGAGGTAAGTGCTTTGTTTTTCCTTCAGTCAATTGCAGGGTTCTCTAGGCAGGCCGGAGTTTATAGATTTCTAGAATTTTTAAGTGCTTGGAATTCACTTAGGAGAGGGATGTTTAATAGAGGTTTCTGGCTCACTGTTTTTTGGGATGGTGGGATACTCCTCTGTTTTTGAGCTATATTTTAATCTCTAAATGTATAAACCAGCAGTAGGTAAACATTAGGAGGAACCGGTCAAAGGTAACAGCGCTTTCTGGAACCGTCAAGTTCTTGTTCGGCAACGTAGTGACTGGTTTGATCTACTTCACAGATGGAGAGGCAAGTGGACTGCTCTCTTTGAAATAATAAAATTGAAAACATAAAGTTTGTCAAAGATGGCAGTGCATGTTTGCAGTCTGTTTATTGCTTTTGCCAGTGGTAGATAACACTTATAAGGAATCGGTCAAAGGAAAGAGCGCCTTCTGGAACTGTGAAGCTCTGTGTTGGCAACTCGGTGACTGGCTGGACCTACTGTCCATCTCCAGAGGGAAGCGGACTGCTGTTTTGAAATTAAAAAATACTAATGAAAAAAATAAAAATATGGTGCTGCTCTATGGCGCCCGGAGGACTGCCACTCTGCATGGCAGTTAAAAAGAATGTGGTTTGGAGATGGAGAGCCAGAGAGATGAAGCAGCTGGGAAGAGAGACACAAGTATTGCAGTAGGTAGGCTGTGGTTATGAGGTGCCTCAGGATGTGCTTTTTTTCTTGTTTCCGCCCTTCCCTCGTGCAGCCTTGGAGAGATGAAGTCCCCATGGTGTGGAGTGGTGCAAAAAGGTAAGAGGGTTGTCAGCCCGGTCAGTTTTCTTCACCAATGCTAAGGCAAGTCTTTGAAGAGAAACAGCCTGGTTGCTTGTGCTGCACCCTGTTGAACTAAGCCAGACCAAAACCAGGGCTGCCGTTCCTCCTGCTCTCTTTACCTCTTCTCATCTTGCAAAGGAATGGTCCAGCAATTCGGGTTAATAGGGGACAAGAGAACAAAGGGGTTTCAGAATAACTGCTAACTGTTATGACTATTGCATGGGGCACTATGCAAGTCTCTGACATCCAGCCAAGATGGACAAAGGAGAAGGACAAGGGAAAAGCCTGGGAGGAAGACTATGAGCCTTCAGTACGAGAGACCCGCAGAGGGACCACCAGAGACTGATAACACATGCGTCAGTGGGCGGGTTCGGATTCCAGGAACTAGTTATAATAACCCTGCCTTTTCTAGAAGTAGTAATGAATATGTATTAGCCTAGGAGCATAAAAACCAGCCGCCTGCTGTGACTTGTGTGCGTCTCGGTGGAGCAGAGACTCCCGGCGCACCCAGTGCTGTTTGCTTACCTCTATTCATTTAATAAATTGTAAACTTTGATTGTAATCCTATTTGGGACTTAGTCATTTATTACAACAGACAACCTTGTAAAATGCAGACAACCAGAATCCTTACAACAATTAAGTGGAAATCACGGTGTAAGAAACATTACCACCTCAAAGAGTAAAAGCCTCGAAAGAAATGTGACTTGTAACAGGCCAGCAGCTGTGTGTTTTCGGTGAAGCACCAGATAGAGTATGAACCTGGATTGCACAGTTAATGGGGAAACGGGAGGGTCCTGGTCCTTGGGAGGGGAAAAAAAAAAGTATATAAACTGTGTATGGAATCGGTAGGTGCCCTCCTGCTCGCGGGACACCCGCCATTGTAATCTCAAATAAAAATGCTACTGTACTGAGATCCTCTCCTGAGCCTATGTTATTTCCCAAAGATTGATTCACGGTTTTAAGGTTTCAGGGATAGGGCCCTAGGGTTGGGTTTCAGGGTAAGCGTTCTCAGGGTTTATGTTTAGGATTTTAAGGTTTTTAGTTTTAGGGTTGGAGTTTTAACGGTTAGGATTTTAGGGATTTGAGGGTTAGGGTTTTAAGGGTTTCAGGGTTAGCGTGTTAGGGTTTTAGAGTTTTTTGGGTTGTAGTGTTGATAGTTTTTTTAGGGTTAGGTTCTTAGGGTTTTATTTTTGGACGGTTATTTACGGTTAGGGTTTTAAGATCTTATTATTTATTTTTTCAGGTTAGGTTCTCCTGGGTTAGGGTTTTGAGCGTCTTAATATTTTGGGTTGGGTTTGGGATTTGAGCGTCCTATTTTGGGGGGGTTTGGGATTTGAGCGTCTTAATTTTGTGGGCTTGGGCGCTGTGAGCGTCTTAAGTGTTTGGGTTAGGGCTTTTAGGCATAGGTCTTCAGGGGTTTAGTGTGGTGGATAGTTTGGGTTAGGTCTGTAGGGGTTTCGAGGATTTTTAGGGTTAGGGCTTGCGGCTTTTTTGTGCGAGGGCGGTAAGGGCTAGGGTTCCAGGGAGTGCTGTTAAATGGAGTTCTCGACGACTCGGCCTCTGATTGGCCGTGCCGGCTGTGCAGGGAATGCTGGTAGGTGTAGTTTTCCGGCACAAGGCTTTCCGGTAGGCCGCGTTGAGTGCCCAGAGCATGCCGGGAAATGTAGTTCTGGGACTCCGGACTTCCGGGAGGCCATGCAGAGCGCCCAGAGCATACCGGGAAATGCAGTTCTCGGGGACTAGGGCTGGGGTTAGGGTTAGGGCTAGTGAATGCTGGTTCTCTGTGTTTGCAGATGACGGTGAGCGTGTTTAAACTAATTCCAGTTGAAGAAGTGTCAGTTACTTGCTTGGTGACATTATCAGTTCAACATGAAAAGCTGCAGCAAAAGCAAAAGGGGATTTTTGCTTCCAGAAACACCCCAGTTCTCCTGTCTGCACTCTGCATGCTGTTGAGCTAAGCCTTATGAATAAGTAAATAAACCAGAGCTGCTGCTGCTCCTCTTTTTGCTTTTTTGTGCTTTCCCCGCATGCGACCTCTGCCGCCGCCTGCTGGTGGAAAACGAGTACTGCAGGCGGCCGGGGGGAGCTCATGCCCGGTGACGCCCGAGGGCGCTCTCTGCCGCCGCCTGCTGGTGGAAAACGAGTACTGCAGGCGGCCGGTGGCCGCACATGCTCGGTGACGCCCGAAGGCGCGCCTCTGCCGCCGCCTGCTGGTGGAAAACGAGTACTGCAGGCGGCCGGGGGGAGCTCATGCCCGGTGACGCCCGAGGGCGCCCCTCTGCCGCCGCCTGCTGGTGGAAAAGAGTACTGCAGGCGGCCAGGGTCCGCGCATGCGCGTTGCTTATTACGTCTTTTTTTTTTTTTGATGTGTAATTTCCTACGCTCCTAGATTTTTCTTCAAATGTAAATGAAAGGTTCTTGCTAATTCCCGTTGAAAATATTTCATTTACTTTCTTGGTTGTATTGTCCTTTCTATGTTCAAAGCTGAGGCAAAAATACGGTAAATTTTGCTTCTAGAAACACCGCAGTTCTTTTGTCTGCACTCCGCATGCTGTAAACTAGGGATAGGTGACAAATAAATAAAAAAATAAATAAAAGAACACAGCTGCTGCTCCTGCTCTCTTTCTTGTTTTTTGCCCCCTTCTCTTTCCCAGGTGATTGGGTTTGGGTGCTGGGCGGGGCCAAATGTTATACGAGCCCTAGGCATTCTATCAGAGAGCTCCTTCTGCGTGGGCTGCTCTTTGGGGTCGGTGCTTTGTTTATTCTTCTGTTAGCTACATGCAGGGTTCTTTTCGTGGGTCAGAGTCTTGTACGATATTTTAGAGGAAACCAATCTAGTAGTACGTGCATTTATTGCATGAAGCTCTTTGGAGGTGATTAATTGTTATAGCACTTTTATGGATAGGATGTCAATGTTGTTTTGTGTGTTTGCTTTGTTGTTCTAGGTCCCTCATGATTTTTGCAGGGTTATAGGGCAGATGCCACCAGGTCTACCCCTTTTGTTGTTTTTGTTTTGTTTGATTTATTTTTCTTATTTTCTTTTTCGGAAGGGGGTTTGCGATTTGAGCGTCCTATTTTGGGGGGGTTTGGGATTTGAGCATCCTAATTTTGTGGGCTTGGGCGCTGTGAGCGTCTTAAGTGTTTGGGTTAGGGCTTTTAGGCATAGGTCTTCAGGGGTTTAGTGTGGTGGATAGTTTGGGTTAGGTCTGTAGGGGTTTCGAGGATTTTTAGGGTTAGGGCTTGCGGCTTTTTTGTGCGAGGGCGGTAAGGGCTAGGGTTCCAGGGAGTGCTGTTAAATGGAGTTCTCGACGACACGGCCTCTGATTGGCCGTGCCGGCTGTGCAGGGAATGCTGGTAGGTGTAGTTTTCCGGCACAAGGCTTTCCGGTAGGCCGCGTTGAGTGCCCAGAGCATGCCGGGAAATGTAGTTCTGGGACTCCGGACTTCCGGGAGGCCATGCAGAGCGCCCAGAGCATACCGGGAAATGTAGTTCTGGGACTCCGGACTTCCGGGAGGCCATGTTGGGCGCCCAGAGCACACCGGGAAATGCAGTTCTCGGGGACTAGGGCTGGGGCTAGGGTTAGAGTTTAGGGTGAGGGTTGGGGTTAGGGTTAGGGCTAGTGAATGCTGGTTCTCTGTGTTTGCAGATGACGGTGAGCGTGTTTAAACTAATTCCAGTTGAAGAAGTTTCAGTTACTTGCTTGGTGACATTATCAGTTCAACATTAAAAGCTGCAGCAAAAGCAAAAGGGGAGTTTTGCTTGTAGAAACACCACAGGTCTCTTGTCTGCTCTCGGAATGTTTTTGAGATAAACCAGATTTTAAAAAACAAAGGGAAAAAAAAAAACCACAGCTGCTTCTTTTGCTCTCTTCCTACTTTCTTGTGCTTTGCCCCTCCCCTTTCCCAGGTGATTGGGTTTGGGTGCTGGGCGGGGCCGAATGGTATATGAGCCCCAGGCATGCTATCAGAGAGCTCCTTCTGCTTGGGCTGCTCTTTGGGGTAAGTGCTTTGTTTTTCCTTCAGTCAGTTGCAGGGTTCTCTAGGCAGACTGGAGCCTATGGATTTCTGGATTTTAAGTGCTTGGAATTCACTCAGTAGCGGGATGTTTAGTAGGGGCTGCTGGCTCACTGTTTTTTTTGGGATGGTGGGATACTCTTCTGTTTTTGAGCTATATTTTAGTCTCTAGATGTATAAACCCACTTGTGTAACTCTCCAGAGGACTAAAACCAGCTTGATTGAATGCTACATATGGCTTGGCAGCGTAGATGCAGCATTACCAAGAGACTGAGCAGGGTTGTATCAGAGTCACCTCTTTCATCTGCAAAGGGTAAGTTTGATTACCCCTGCCGGGGCTGCTGTGTGTGCATGTCTTTTTGGCATTTGTGGAGCTCAGTTGTTTTTCTTTGTGTGTGTGCATGTTTTTATTTATTTATTTATTTATTTTTATTTTTGAGGGTCAAACAGTGTGTTTGCTGAGCGTGGTTAGAATGAGGAGGTGGGGAGCTGCTCAGGACTGGAAGGTTTGGTTTCTAGGAGTATGCGGCATCCTTCCTGTGCGACGTGACTAATTGTTGGGCTGGAACGTTCCAGCTTTTGTGTGTGTTGGGCAATGTAGCTTGTGTAGTGTGTGTCGTGTGGTCTAGGCAGAGTTTGCTGTGGTGCAGTGGGCGAAGAATCTCAGGTAGAGCTGGTGAGCAGCTGAAGTACCAGAGCTGGGAAGAGAGAGGTCGTGCAGCAGGTACGCTGTGGCTGTGAGGTGCCTCAGACTGTGCTTTTCTGTCTTTTTTTTTGTTTTGTTTTGTTGTTTTTTTGCAGGTGCTTTGTGCGGTCGTGGACAGGAAAGGGAAATCCTCGTGTCGCGGAGCAGTGAGGGAAGGTGGGTGTTGTCAGCCTGGTCATCCCTTATCTGAAGCGAAGGGAAGACGCTCAGGTGTTTCCCTGTGAGGTTCCGAAGTGAGACTGTTTGGGATAGAGGAGCAGTGTGGCAGGTGGGTGCTTGCAAGCACAGTGGTTCTTTTGTCCTTTTGTGTTCCCAGGTGGCGTGGGTGATGCTGGCCGCTCCTTTCAAGCTTGGACCTAATTTGCAGGTCCAGAGGCAAGTGGAGTGCTGTTTTGAAAGGATAAAAGTGAAGCTGGGGTCGCTTATGTTGTTGAGGGATGGGTGCTACTGCTGGCAGCTGAATGTTTATCTTCTGCCTGTGTTTTGCCTTTCATTAGGCTGAAGTGCAGTGCAGGATGTCTCAACCAGCTGCCTCTGCAGTGACTCTGGTGCGTGATGAGCAGAGGTAGCTGTTAATTTTGGGGGTGTGGTTGTCACTGAAGTTATTTTCCTACATCCAATAGAGTAAAATTCCAGTTTGCCTTTTAGAGGTGCTATAAGTGGGTAAAGAGAAGAGATGGAAGCATGTGCCGCGTGGGGCAGGCAAGCGGCTGAGGTACAGGAGGGGATGAGAGTATGTGACTTTTTCCTGGGGGTGGAATGGAATTGATTGTTTTGGTGTATAGTCTGTTTTGCTCCGAGATCTTTCATTCATGGTAAATAAAAGTTTGAGCCAATTCCAGTTGGGAATGTTCCAGTTACGACCCAGCGAGTACTGTCCTTTTAATGTTAAAAAAAAATGCGGCAAAAGCATGGGTGCAGATCTGTTTCAGGTCTTGTGCATCATATTCGGTTCGAGATCGCGTCTGTTTCCATCCTCACTCTTGCAGAAGTCATCTGGGCCGCATCAGGAGCTCTTCCTTAGGAAATCAATTCCCAAGCGTCTTCTTAGGGGGTTTTCAGTCCCCATCCTTCTGGTCTCTTGTCTCGAAGGCAGGCTTTTTAGGCCTCCATCATCCCAGTTCTGGCAGTTGCTTCCAGTCGCGTGTCGTGACATTTGAGTCTCTCCTGGGGTCTGGTGCAGAGCACCTGTTCTGACTTGCTGTTGCTGTAGGGCTTTCTTTTTGGGGGTCACTTTTTCTTGTGCCTTGTGTTGTGTGTTTTGTTTGTAGTGTTTGTGGCGTGCCTGTGTGTGTGTACGTGTTTGGTCTGGAGCTGTCCTGCCTGGCAGTTAGTGATGACAGGTAACGTGGCAGTGCATGGGTGTACTAATACATTGTCTGGACTGTTTTGGTAAAGATATCCAGTCTGCCTCTGGGCACGTACTGAAGGGCAGCTGGCACAGTCATCTCTGTGGTGTTTGGCAGACTGGAGGGGGGAGAGTTGAGCTGCTTGCGAGCAACTGCTCGCATAGCACTTGAACGGTGTGCTTGAGGAGGTCTGTCGAATCTTGAAAGCTTACAGATATGGGGTTTTGAATTTTTTATTTTTATTTCTTTCCTGTCCCCAGTAGAGCGTAAACCTTTGGAGGAACCTGTCACAGGAAAGAGCTCCTTCTGGAACTGTTCAGCACTCGGTAGGCAACTCGGTGACTGGCTTGATCTACTTCTGAGGTGCTGAGGCAAGGGGGCTGCTGTTTTGAAACGATAGTATTGTAAATGGGGTCCCTTTTGTGTTGTTGAGGGATGGGTGCTAATGCTGGCAGCTGAATGATTGATTCTCTTGTGACTGTTTTCATTTGTTAAAGCTGAAACACAGTGTACGACACGGGACTTGACGACCAGAGCTGCTTTTGGCAAGGTGAGTGATGAACAGCTATAGAAGGTACTTTAGGGGTGCAGTTGTCACTGCAGTTACTGAACTACACCAAGTACGGTAAAAACCCTGTTTATATTTCAGGGGTGTTGTAGCTGGCCTAAGAGAGCAGATGGAAGCGTCTGCCTCGAGGGGAGGGGAGGGCACGGAGGTAAGGCAGCAGCTGAGAGTAACTGTCCCAGCTGTGCTGTGGCTTTGGATGCTGCTTCAGCCTATGCTTTTCTTTTTGTTTCACATTTGTCTCACACAGGCTGAGTGGGGCCAAGCTGCACTCTGAAGAGCAGCACGAGAAGGGCAGGCTGGTTGTGAGCTGGATTGGAGCAGAACTGCCAAGTAGCACGAGGTGAGTGCGAAGGGTATCCATCTTGCTTTGCAGGTGCCATGGCAGGCTCTCCACAGAAGCGGTTGAGGATTTGAGAAGAGGTTGCAGATGATCAAGGAGCGACACGTGCAGGGATGGCTTGAAAAGGGTATGTCTGCTTTCTCTTCTGTTTATCAGGTGTCCCAGGCAATGTGGGCTGTGGTGTTAGTCTTTAGAATCGGAACAAAGCAGGTGCTGAAATGCTGTGTCTGTTTTTTTTTGTGTTGGGGTTGCACCTTGGTGAGTGTAGGGATGGGTTTTAAGTGGGTGCAGCGGAGGGCCTGGCCCCAGTGTCCTGTAGTGTGTTTTGACCCATCAGCATAGCCTTTTGGTTCTCAGGTAGCCTACTGAAGTAAGTGATTTTTCCTGCGAGTGGAATGGAATTGATTTTTTTTTTTTTTGGCGTGCAATCAGTTCTGCTCCTAGATTTTTCTTTTTATGTAAATAAAAGATCGAGCTAATTCCAGATGGAAAAAAAAAAAATCAGTTACTTTCTTGGTCAGTTTGTCCTTTTAATATTCAAAGCTGCAGCAAAAGCATGGGGATTTTTGTTTCTAGAAACACCCTAGCTCTCCTGTCTGCACTCTGCGTGCTGTTGAGCTAAGCCATATAAATGAATAAAGAAACCACAGCTACTGCTCCTTTCTGATTTTTTTTTTTTTTTTTTGTGCTTTCCCCCTTGCACTTTCCCAGGTGATTAGCTTCAGGTTCCAGGTGGGACCTAGTGGTAACTGAGTTGCAGGTATTCCATGACAGAGCTCCTTCTGCCTGGGCTGCTTTTTGGGGTAAGCGCTTTGTTTTTCCTTCAGTCAGTTGCAGGGTTCTTTAGGTGGGTCAGAGTCTATGGACTGATGCGTTTTCCAGTAGAAACCGGTACGCATATCTTTTTGAGTTGGTAACTGGTAGGATCTGTCACTGTAAAGCAATCTAGTAGTAGGTGCCTGTATTGCACGCAGCTCTTCCTCAGGTGAGTAGTTATGGCAGTTTTACGGATGGTATGGTGATGTTACTTTGTGTGTTTGCTTTGTGGTTCTGGGTCCATTCTGATTTTTGCAGAATTACGGGGCTTTTTGTGATTCTTTGCCTGTATGTCAAATATTATCAAAGTTACAACCTTGCTGTCAAAGTGATGGAGCAGGGTTTAGTTGAAATGTATCATGGAAGCTCCCTGTGTGAGCATGTGTCTGAAAATGGCAGCAGTGGGCACGTAAGGGGTAGTCTGTTTCAAGTTTAGGGACAGCTTGTTATATTTCTGGAGCTTTTGCCTGTGTGTTTTCTGTCTGTCGAGTCTTTAGACCATAAAGCCTTCTAGGCTTTATGTCCTTGAATTTACGTATTAGAAGTACGTTTATGAGGGGTTGCCAGGTACGTTGTTTTTGGGAAACTGTGGGGTATGGTTCCTTGAGTGCATAAGTGCAGTAGTGCCAAGAGAGTGAGCAGGGCCACCTTCTTCATCTCTGCAGAATAAGTCTGTTCGGGCACACTTCTCAGGCAAATGTAGTGAGCAGATGAGGGAAAGGAGCTGGGAACAGAGAGGTATTTCACAGTAGCATGTTGCATCAGTAGTAGTCAGCGTTGCGGAGGAGGTGGGTGTCAGGGCTGGCATGCTAGTGAATGCTGGTTCTCTGTTTTTGCAAGTGATGATGAACCTGTTTGACGTAATTCCATTTGAAAAAGTTCCAGTTACTGGCCTGGTCGTGTCGTCCTTTCAATGTTAAAAGCAGCAGCAAAAGCATGGGGATTGTTGCTTCTAGAAACACCACAGGTCACCTGTCTGCTCTCTGCATGTTTTTCAAGTAAAGCAGATCTTTAAAAACAAACAAACAAACAACAAACAAAGAAACAACAACAACAACAAAAAAAAAACAAAATAATAAAAAACAGCTGCTGCTGCTCCTGCTTTGTTTCTACTTCCTTGTGCTTTGCCCCTCCCCTTTTCCAGGTGATTGGGTTTGGGTGCTGGGTGGGGCCGAATGGTATATGAGCCCCAGGCATGCTATCAGAGAGCTCATTCTGCCTGGACTGCTCCTTGAGGTAAGTGCTTTGTTTTTCCTTCAGTCAATTGCAGGGTTCTCTAGGCAGGCCGGAGTTTATAGATTTCTAGAATTTTTAAGTGCTTGGAATTCACTTAGGAGAGGGATGTTTAATAGAGGTTTCTGGCTCACTGTTTTTTGGGATGGTGGGATACTCCTCTGTTTCTGAGCTATATTTTAATCTCTAAATGTATAAACCAGCAGTAGGTAAACATTAGGAGGAACCGGTCAAAGGTAACAGCGCTTTCTGGAACCGTCAAGTTCTTGTTCGGCAACGTAGTGACTGGTTTGATCTACTTCACAGATGGAGAGGCAAGTGGACTGCTCTCTTTGAAATAATAAAATTGAAAACATAAAGTTTGTCAAAGATGGCAGTGCATGTTTGCAGTCTGTTTATTGCTTTTGCCAGTGGTAGATAACACTTATAAGGAATCGGTCAAAGGAAAGAGCGCCTTCTGGAACTGTGAAGCTCTGTGTTGGCAACTCGGTGACTGGCTGGACCTACTGTCCATCTCCAGAGGGAAGCGGACTGCTGTTTTGAAATTAAAAAATACTAATGAAAAAAATAAAAATATGGTGCTGCTCTATGGCGCCCGGAGGACTGCCACTCTGCATGGCAGTTAAAAAGAATGTGGTTTGGAGATGGAGAGCCAGAGAGATGAAGCAGCTGGGAAGAGAGACACAAGTATTGCAGTAGGTAGGCTGTGGTTATGAGGTGCCTCAGGATGTGCTTTTTTTCTTGTTTCCGCCCTTCCCTCGTGCAGCCTTGGAGAGATGAAGTCCCCATGGTGTGGAGTGGTGCAAAAAGGTAAGAGGGTTGTCAGCCCGGTCAGTTTTCTTCACCAATGCTAAGGCAAGTCTTTGAAGAGAAACAGCCTGGTTGCTTGTGCTGCACCCTGTTGAACTAAGCCAGACCAAAACCAGGGCTGCCGTTCCTCCTGCTCTCTTTACCTCTTCTCATCTTGCAAAGGAATGGTCCAGCAATTCGGGTTAATAGGGGACAAGAGAACAAAGGGGTTTCAGAATAACTGCTAACTGTTATGACTATTGCATGGGGCACTATGCAAGTCTCTGACATCCAGCCAAGATGGACAAAGGAGAAGGACAAGGGAAAAGCCTGGGAGGAAGACTATGAGCCTTCAGTACGAGAGACCCGCAGAGGGACCACCAGAGACTGATAACACATGCGTCAGTGGGCGGGTTCGGATTCCAGGAACTAGTTATAATAACCCTGCCTTTTCTAGAAGTAGTAATGAATATGTATTAGCCTAGGAGCATAAAAACCAGCCGCCTGCTGTGACTTGTGTGCGTCTCGGTGGAGCAGAGACTCCCGGCGCACCCAGTGCTGTTTGCTTACCTCTATTCATTTAATAAATTGTAAACTTTGATTGTAATCCTATTTGGGACTTAGTCATTTATTACAACAGACAACCTTGTAAAATGCAGACAACCAGAATCCTTACAACAATTAAGTGGAAATCACGGTGTAAGAAACATTACCACCTCAAAGAGTAAAAGCCTCGAAAGAGATGTGACTTGTAACAGGCCAGCAGCTGTGTGTTTTCGGTGAAGCACCAGATAGAGTATGAACCTGGATTGCACAGTTAATGGGGAAACGGGAGGGTCCTGGTCCTTGGGAGGGGAAAAAAAAAAGTATATAAACTGTGTATGGAATCGGTAGGTGCCCTCCTGCTCGCGGGACACCCGCCATTGTAATCTCAAATAAAAATGCTACTGTACTGAGATCCTCTCCTGAGCCTATGTTATTTCCCAAAGATTGATTCACGGTTTTAAGGTTTCAGGGATAGGGCCCTAGGGTTGGGTTTCAGGGTAAGCGTTCTCAGGGTTTATGTTTAGGATTTTAAGGTTTTTAGTTTTAGGGTTGGAGTTTTAACGGTTAGGATTTTAGGGATTTGAGGGTTAGGGTTTTAAGGGTTTCAGGGTTAGCGTGTTAGGGTTTTAGAGTTTTTTGGGTTGTAGTGTTGATAGTTTTTTTAGGGTTAGGTTCTTAGGGTTTTATTTTTGGTCAGTTATTTGCGGTTAGGGTTTTAAGATCTTATTATTTATTTTTTCAGGTTAGGTTCTCCTGGGTTAGGGTTTTGAGCGTCTTAATATTTTGGGTTGGGTTTGGGATTTGAGCGTCCTATTTTGGGGGGGTTTGGGATTTGAGCGTCTTAATTTTGTGGGCTTGGGCGCTGTGAGCGTCTTAAGTGTTTGGGTTAGGGCTTTTAGGCATAGGTCTTCAGGGGTTTAGTGTGGTGGATAGTTTGGGTTAGGTCTGTAGGGGTTTCGAGGATTTTTAGGGTTAGGGCTTGCGGCTTTTTTGTGTGAGGGCGGTAAGGGCTAGGGTTCCAGGGAGTGCTGTTAAATGGAGTTCTCGACGACTCGGCCTCTGATTGGCCGTGCCGGCTGTGCAGGGAATGCTGGTAGGTGTAGTTTTCCGGCACAAGGCTTTCCGGTAGGCCGCGTTGAGTGCCCAGAGCATGCCGGGAAATGTAGTTCTGGGACTCCGGACTTCCGGGAGGCCATGCAGAGCGCCCAGAGCATACCGGGAAATGCAGTTCTCGGGGTCTAGGGCTGGGGTTAGGGTTAGGGCTAGTGAATGCTGGTTCTCTGTGTTTGCAGATGACGGTGAGCGTGTTTAAACTAATTCCAGTTGAAGAAGTTTCAGTTACTTGCTTGGTGACATTATCAGTTCAACATGAAAAGCTGCAGCAAAAGCAAAAGGGGATTTTTGCTTCCAGAAACACCCCAGTTCTCCTGTCTGCACTCTGCATGCTGTTGAGCTAAGCCTTATGAATAAGTAAATAAACCAGAGCTGCTGCTGCTCCTCTTTTTGCTTTTTTGTGCTTTCCCCGCATGCGACCTCTGCCGCCGCCTGCTGGTGGAAAACGAGTACTGCAGGCGGCCGGGGGCCGCGCATGCCCGGTGCCGCCCGCGGGTGCCCCTCTGCCGGCGCCTGCTGGTGGAAAACGAGTACTGCAGGCGGCCGGTGGCCGCGCATGCTCGGTGACGCCCGAGGGCGCCCCTCTGCCGCCACCTGCTGGTGGAAAACGAGTACTGCAGGCGGCCGGGGGGAGCTCATGCCCGGTGACGCCCGAGGGCGCCCCTCTGCCGCCGCCTGCTGGTGGAAAAGAGTACTGCAGGCGGCCAGGGTCCGCGCATGCGCGTTGCTTATTACGTCTTTTTTTTTTTTTGATGTGTAATTTCCTACGCTCCTAGATTTTTCTTCAAATGTAAATGAAAGGTTCTTGCTAATTCCCGTTGAAAATATTTCATTTACTTTCTTGGTTGTATTGTCCTTTCTATGTTCAAAGCTGAGGCAAAAATACGGTAAATTTTGCTTCTAGAAACACCGCAGTTCTTTTGTCTGCACTCCGCATGCTGTAAACTAGGGATAGGTGACAAATAAATAAAAAAATAAATAAAAGAACACAGCTGCTGCTCCTGCTCTCTTTCTTGTTTTTTGCCCCCTTCTCTTTCCCAGGTGATTGGGTTTGGGTGCTGGGCGGGGCCAAATGTTATACGAGCCCTAGGCATTCTATCAGAGAGCTCCTTCTGCGTGGGCTGCTCTTTGGGGTCGGTGCTTTGTTTATTCTTCTGTTAGCTACATGCAGGGTTCTTTTCGTGGGTCAGAGTCTTGTACGATATTTTAGAGGAAACCAATCTAGTAGTACGTGCATTTATTGCATGAAGCTCTTTGGAGGTGATTAATTGTTATAGCACTTTTATGGATAGGAGGTCAATGTTGTTTTGTGTGTTTGCTTTGTTGTTCTAGGTCCCTCATGATTTTTGCAGGGTTATAGGGCAGATGCCACCAGGTCTACCCCTTTTGTTGTTTTTGTTTTGTTTGATTTATTTTTCTTATTTTCTTTTTCGGAAGGGGGTTTGCGATTTGAGCGTCCTATTTTGGGGGGGTTTGGGATTTGAGCATCCTAATTTTGTGGGCTTGGGCGCTGTGAGCGTCTTAAGTGTTTGGGTTAGGGCTTTTAGGCATAGGTCTTCAGGGGTTTAGTGTGGTGGATAGTTTGGGTTAGGTCTGTAGGGGTTTCGAGGATTTTTAGGGTTAGGGCTTGCGGCTTTTTTGTGCAAGGGCGGTAAGGGCTAGGGTTCCAGGGAGTGCTGTTAAATGGAGTTCTCGACGACACGGCCTCTGATTGGCCGTGCCGGCTGTGCAGGGAATGCTGGTAGGTGTAGTTTTCCGGCACAAGGCTTTCCGGTAGGCCGCGTTGAGTGCCCAGAGCATGCCGGGAAATGTAGTTCTGGGACTCCGGACTTCCGGGAGGCCATGCAGAGCGCCCAGAGCATACCGGGAAATGCAGTTCTGGGACTCCGAACTTCCGGGAGGCCATGTTGAGCGCCCAGAGCACACCGGGAAATGTAGTTCTGGGACTCCGAACTTCCGGGAGGCCATGTTGGGTGCCCAGAGCACACCGGGAAATGCAGTTCTCGGGGACTAGGGCTGGGGCTAGGGTTAGAGTTTAGGGTGAGGGTTGGGGTTAGGGTTAGGGCTAGTGAATGCTGGTTCTCTGTGTTTGCAGATGACGGTGAGCGTGTTTAAACTAATTCCAGTTGAAGAAGTTTCAGTTACTTGCTTGGTGACATTATCAGTTCAACATTAAAAGCTGCAGCAAAAGCAAAAGGGGAGTTTTGCTTGTAGAAACACCACAGGTCTCTTGTCTGCTCTCGGAATGTTTTTGAGATAAACCAGATTTTAAAAAACAAAGGGAAAAAAAAAAAAGCTGCTTCTTTTGCTCTCTTCCTACTTTCTTGTGCTTTGCCCCTCCCCTTTTCCAGGTGATTGGGTTTGGGTGCTGGGCGGGGCTGAATGGTATATGAGCCCCAGGCATGCTATCAGAGAGCTCATTCTGCCTGGGCTGCTCCTTGAGGTAAGTGCTTTGTTTTTCCTTCAGTCAATTGCAGGGTTCTCTAGGCAGGCCGGAGTTTATAGATTTCTAGAATTTTTAAGTGCTTGGAATTCACTTAGGAGAGGGATGTTTAATAGAGGTTTCTGGCTCACTGTTTTTTGGGATGGTGGGATACTCCTCTGTTTTTGAGCTATATTTTAATCTATTAATGTATAAACCAGCAGTAGGTAAACATTAGGAGGAACCGGTCAAAGGTAACAGCGCTTTCTGGAACCGTCAAGTTCTTGTTCGGCAACGTAGTGACTGGTTTGATCTACTTCACAGATGGAGAGGCAAGTGGACTGCTCTCTTTGAAATAATAAAATTGAAAACATAAAGTTTGTCAAAGATGGCAGTGCATGTTTGCAGTCTGTTTATTGCTTTTGCCAGTGGTAGATAACATTTATAAGGAATCGGTCAAAGGAAAGAGCGCCTTCTGGAACTGTGAAGCTCTGTGTTGGCAACTCGGTGACTGGCTGGACCTACTGTCCATCTCCAGAGGGAAGCGGACTGCTGTTTTGAAATTAAAAAATACTAATAAAAAAAATAAAAATATGGTGCTGCTCTATGGCGCCCGGAGGACTGCCACTCTGCATGGCAGTTAAAAAGAATGTGGTTTGGAGATGGAGAGCCAGAGAGATGAAGCAGCTGGGAAGAGAGACACAAGTATTGCAGTAGGTAGGCTGTGGTTATGAGGTGCCTCAGGATGTGCTTTTTTTCTTGTTTCCGCCCTTCCCTCGTGCAGCCTTAGAGAGATGAAGTCCCCATGGTGTGGAGTGGTGCAAAAAGGTAAGAGGGTTGTCAGCCCGGTCAGTTTTCTTCACCAGTGCTAAGGCAAGTCTTTGAAGAGAAACAGCCTGGTTGCTTGTGCTGCACCCTGTTGAACTAAGCCAGACCAAAACCAGGGCTGCTGTTCCTCCTGCTCTCTTTACCTCTTTTCATCTTGCAAAGGAATGGTCCAGCAATTCGGGTTAATAGGGGACAAGAGAACAAAGGGGTTTCAGAATAACTGCTAACTGTTATGACTATTGCATGGGGCACTATGCAAGTCTCTGACATCCAGCCAAGATGGACAAAGGAGAAGGACAAGGGAAAAGCCTGGGAGGAAGACTATGAGCCTTCAGTACGAGAGACCCGCAGAGGGACCACCAGAGACTGATAACACATGCGTCAGTGGGCGGGTTCGGATTCCAGGAACTAGTTATAATAACCCTGCCTTTTCTAGAAGTAGTAATGAATATGTATTAGCCTAGGAGCATAAAAACCAGCCGCCTGCTGTGACTTGTGTGCGTCTCGGTGGAGCAGAGACTCCCGGCGCACCCAGTGCTGTTTGCTTACCTCTATTCATTTAATAAATTGTAAACTTTGATTGTAATCCTATTTGGGACTTAGTCATTTATTACAACAGACAACCTTGTAAAATGCAGACAACCAGAATCCTTACAACAATTAAGTGGAAATCACGGTGTAAGAAACATTACCACCTCAAAGAGTAAAAGCCTCGAAAGAAATGTGACTTGTAACAGGCCAGCAGCTGTGTGTTTTCGGTGAAGCACCAGATAGAGTATGAACCTGGATTGCACAGTTAATGGGGAAACGGGAGGGTCCTGGTCCTTGGGAGGGGAAAAAAAAAAGTATATAAACTGTGTATGGAATCGGTAGGTGCCCTCCTGCTCGCGGGACACCCGCCATTGTAATCTCAAATAAAAATGCTACTGTACTGAGATCCTCTCCTGAGCCTATGTTATTTCCCAAAGATTGATTCACGGTTTTAAGGTTTCAGGGATAGGGCCCTAGGGTTGGGTTTCAGGGTAAGCGTTCTCAGGGTTTATGTTTAGGATTTTAAGGTTTTTAGTTTTAGGGTTGGAGTTTTAACGGTTAGGATTTTAGGGATTTGAGGGTTAGGGTTTTAAGGGTTTCAGGGTTAGCGTGTTAGGGTTTTAGAGTTTTTTGGGTTGTAGTGTTGATAGTTTTTTTAGGGTTAGGTTCTTAGGGTTTTATTTTTGGTCAGTTATTTACGGTTAGGGTTTTAAGATCTTATTATTTATTTTTTCAGGTTAGGTTCTCCTGGGTTAGGGTTTTGAGCGTCTTAATATTTTGGGTTGGGTTTGGGATTTGAGCGTCCTATTTTGGGGGGGTTTGGGATTTGAGCGTCTTAATTTTGTGGGCTTGGGCGCTGTGAGCGTCTTAAGTGTTTGGGTTAGGGCTTTTAGGCATAGGTCTTCAGGGGTTTAGTGTGGTGGATAGTTTGGGTTAGGTCTGTAGGGGTTTCGAGGATTTTTAGGGTTAGGGCTTGCGGCTTTTTTGTGTGAGGGCGGTAAGGGCTAGGGTTCCAGGGAGTGCTGTTAAATGTAGTTCTCGACGACTCGGCCTCTGATTGGCCGTGCCGGCTGTGCAGGGAATGCTGGTAGGTGTAGTTTTCCGGCACAAGGCTTTCCGGTAGGCCGCGTTGAGTGCCCAGAGCATGCCGGGAAATGTAGTTCTGGGACTCCGGACTTCCGGGAGGCCATGCAGAGCGCCCAGAGCATACCGGGAAATGTAGTTCTGGGACTCCGAACTTCCGGGAGGCCATGTTGAGCGCCCAGAGCACACCGGGAAATGTAGTTCTGGGACTCCGAACTTCCGGGAGGCCATGTTGGGTGCCCAGAGCACACCGGGAAATGCAGTTCTCGGGGACTAGGGCTGGGGCTAGGGTTAGAGTTTAGGGTGAGGGTTGGGGTTAGGGTTAGGGCTAGTGAATGCTGGTTCTCTGTGTTTGCAGATGACGGTGAGCGTGTTTAAACTAATTCCAGTTGAAGAAGTTTCAGTTACTTGCTTGGTGACATTATCAGTTCAACATTAAAAGCTGCAGCAAAAGCAAAAGGGGAGTTTTGCTTGTAGAAACACCACAGGTCTCTTGTCTGCTCTCGGAATGTTTTTGAGATAAACCAGATTTTAAAAAACAAAGGGAAAAAAAAAAACCACAGCTGCTTCTTTTGCTCTCTTCCTACTTTCTTGTGCTTTGCCCCTCCCCTTTCCCAGGTGATTGGGTTTGGGTGCTGGGCGGGGCCGAATGGTATATGAGCCCCAGGCATGCTATCAGAGAGCTCCTTCTGCTTGGGCTGCTCTTTGGGGTAAGTGCTTTGTTTTTCCTTCAGTCAGTTGCAGGGTTCTCTAGGCAGACTGGAGCCTATGGATTTCTGGATTTTAAGTGCTTGGAATTCACTCAGTAGCGGGATGTTTAGTAGGGGCTGCTGGCTCACTGTTTTTTTTGGGATGGTGGGATACTCTTCTGTTTTTGAGCTATATTTTAGTCTCTAGATGTATAAACCCACTTGTGTAACTCTCCAGAGGACTAAAACCAGCTTGATTGAATGCTACATATGGCTTGGCAGCGTAGATGCAGCATTACCAAGAGACTGAGCAGGGTTGTATCAGAGTCACCTCTTTCATCTGCAAAGGGTAAGTTTGATTACCCCTGCCGGGGCTGCTGTGTGTGCATGTCTTTTTGGCATTTGTGGAGCTCAGTTGTTTTTCTTTGTGTGTGTGCATGTTTTTATTTATTTATTTATTTATTTTTATTTTTGAGGGTCAAACAGTGTGTTTGCTGAGCGTGGTTAGAATGAGGAGGTGGGGAGCTGCTCAGGACTGGAAGGTTTGGTTTCTAGGAGTATGCGGCATCCTTCCTGTGCGACGTGACTAATTGTTGGGCTGGAACGTTCCAGCTTTTGTGTGTGTTGGGCAATGTAGCTTGTGTAGTGTGTGTCGTGTGGTCTAGGCAGAGTTTGCTGTGGTGCAGTGGGCGAAGAATCTCAGGTAGAGCTGGTGAGCAGCTGAAGTACCAGAGCTGGGAAGAAAGAGGTCGTGCAGCAGGTACGCTGTGGCTGTGAGGTGCCTCAGACTGTGCTTTTCTGTCTTTTTTTTTGTTTTGTTTTGTTGTTTTTTTGCAGGTGCTTTGTGCGGTCGTGGACAGGAAAGGGAAATCCTCGTGTCGCGGAGCAGTGAGGGAAGGTGGGTGTTGTCAGCCTGGTCATCCCTTATCTGAAGCGAAGGGAAGACGCTCAGGTGTTTCCCTGTGAGGTTCCGAAGTGAGACTGTTTGGGATAGAGGAGCAGTGTGGCAGGTGGGTGCTTGCAAGCACAGTGGTTCTTTTGTCCTTTTGTGTTCCCAGGTGGCGTGGGTGATGCTGGCCGCTCCTTTCAAGCTTGGACCTAATTTGCAGGTCCAGAGGCGAGTGGAGTGCTGTTTTGAAAGGATAAAAGTGAAGCTGGGGTCGCTTATGTTGTTGAGGGATGGGTGCTACTGCTGGCAGCTGAATGTTTATCTTCTGCCTGTGTTTTGCCTTTCATTAGGCTGAAGTGCAGTGCAGGATGTCTCAACCAGCTGCCTCTGCAGTGACTCTGGTGCGTGATGAGCAGAGGTAGCTGTTAATTTTGGGGGTGTGGTTGTCACTGAAGTTATTTTCCTACATCCAATAGAGTAAAATTCCAGTTTGCCTTTTAGAGGTGCTATAAGTGGGTAAAGAGAAGAGATGGAAGCATGTGCCGCGTGGGGCAGGCAAGCGGCTGAGGTACAGGAGGGGATGAGAGTATGTGACTTTTTCCTGGGGGTGGAATGGAATTGATTGTTTTGGTGTATAGTCTGTTTTGCTCCGAGATCTTTCATTCATGGTAAATAAAAGTTTGAGCCAATTCCAGTTGGGAATGTTCCAGTTACGACCTAGCGAGTACTGTCCTTTTAATGTTAAAAAAAAATGCGGCAAAAGCATGGGTGCAGATCTGTTTCAGGTCTTGTGCATCATATTCGGTTCGAGATCGCGTCTGTTTCCATCCTCACTCTTGCAGAAGTCATCTGGGCCGCATCAGGAGCTCTTCCTTAGGAAATCAATTCCCAAGCGTCTTCTTAGGGGGTTTTCAGTCCCCATCCTTCTGGTCTCTTGTCTCGAAGGCAGGCTTTTTAGGCCTCCATCATCCCAGTTCTGGCAGTTGCTTCCAGTCGCGTGTCGTGACATTTGAGTCTCTCCTGGGGTCTGGTGCAGAGCACCTGTTCTGACTTGCTGTTGCTGTAGGGCTTTCTTTTTGGGGGTCACTTTTTCTTGTGCCTTGTGTTGTGTGTTTTGTTTGTAGTGTTTGTGGCGTGCCTGTGTGTGTGTACGTGTTTGGTCTGGAGCTGTCCTGCCTGGCAGTTAGTGATGACAGGTAACGTGGCAGTGCATGGGTGTACTAATACATTGTCTGGACTGTTTTGGTAAAGATATCCAGTCTGCCTCTGGGCACGTACTGAAGGGCAGCTGGCACAGTCATCTCTGTGGTGTTTGGCAGACTGGAGGGGGGAGAGTTGAGCTGCTTGCGAGCAGCTGCTCGCATAGCACTTGAACGGTGTGCTTGAGGAGGTCTGTCGAATCTTGAAAGCTTACAGATATGGGGTTTTGAATTTTTTATTTTTATTTCTTTCCTGTCCCCAGTAGAGCGTAAACCTTTGGAGGAACCTGTCACAGGAAAGAGCTCCTTCTGGAACTGTTCAGCACTCGGTAGGCAACTCGGTGACTGGCTTGATCTACTTCTGAGGTGCTGAGGCAAGGGGGCTGCTGTTTTGAAACGATAGTATTGTAAATGGGGTCCCTTTTGTGTTGTTGAGGGATGGGTGCTAATGCTGGCAGCTGAATGATTGATTCTCTTGTGACTGTTTTCATTTGTTAAAGCTGAAACACAGTGTACGACACGGGACTTGACGACCAGAGCTGCTTTTGGCAAGGTGAGTGATGAACAGCTATAGAAGGTACTTTAGGGGTGCAGTTGTCACTGCAGTTACTGAACTACACCAAGTACGGTAAAAACCCTGTTTATATTTCAGGGGTGTTGTAGCTGGCCTAAGAGAGCAGATGGAAGCGTCTGCCTCGAGGGGAGGGGAGGGCACGGAGGTAAGGCAGCAGCTGAGAGTAACTGTCCCAGCTGTGCTGTGGCTTTGGATGCTGCTTCAGCCTATGCTTTTCTTTTTGTTTCACATTTGTCTCACACAGGCTGAGTGGGGCCAAGCTGCACTCTGAAGAGCAGCACGAGAAGGGCGGGCTGGTTGTGAGCTGGATTGGAGCAGAACTGCCAAGTAGCACGAGGTGAGTGCGAAGGGTATCCATCTTGCTTTGCAGGTGCCATGGCAGGCTCTCCACAGAAGCGGTTGAGGATTTGAGAAGAGGTTGCAGATGATCAAGGAGCGACACGTGCAGGGATGGCTTGAAAAGGGTATGTCTGCTTTCTCTTCTGTTTATCAGGTGTCCCAGGCAATGTGGGCTGTGGTGTTAGTCTTTAGAATCGGAACAAAGCAGGTGCTGAAATGCTGTGTCTGTTTTTTTTTGTGTTGGGGTTGCACCTTGGTGAGTGTAGGGATGGGTTTTAAGTGGGTGCAGCGGAGGGCCTGGCCCCAGTGTCCTGTAGTGTGTTTTGACCCATCAGCATAGCCTTTTGGTTCTCAGGTAGCCTACTGAAGTAAGTGATTTTTCCTGCGAGTGGAATGGAATTGATTTTTTTTTTTTTTGGCGTGCAATCAGTTCTGCTCCTAGATTTTTCTTTTTATGTAAATAAAAGATCGAGCTAATTCCAGATGGAAAAAAAAAAATCAGTTACTTTCTTGGTCAGTTTGTCCTTTTAATATTCAAAGCTGCAGCAAAAGCATGGGGATTTTTGTTTCTAGAAACACCCTAGCTCTCCTGTCTGCACTCTGCGTGCTGTTGAGCTAAGCCATATAAATGAATAAAGAAACCACAGCTACTGCTCCTTTCTGATTTTTTTTTTTTTTTTTGTGCTTTCCCCCTTGCACTTTCCCAGGTGATTAGCTTCAGGTTCCAGGTGGGACCTAGTGGTAACTGAGTTGCAGGTATTCCATGACAGAGCTCCTTCTGCCTGGGCTGCTTTTTGGGGTAAGCGCTTTGTTTTTCCTTCAGTCAGTTGCAGGGTTCTTTAGGTGGGTCAGAGTCTATGGACTGATGCGTTTTCCAGTAGAAACCGGTACGCATATCTCTTTGAGTTGGTAACTGGTAGGATCTGTCACTGTAAAGCAATCTAGTAGTAGGTGCCTGTATTGCACGCAGCTCTTCCTCAGGTGAGTAGTTATGGCAGTTTTACGGATGGTATGGTGATGTTACTTTGTGTGTTTGCTTTGTGGTTCTGGGTCCATTCTGATTTTTGCAGAATTACGGGGCTTTTTGTGATTCTTTGCCTGTATGTCAAATATTATCAAAGTTACAACCTTGCTGTCAAAGTGATGGAGCAGGGTTTAGTTGAAATGTATCATGGAAGCTCCCTGTGTGAGCATGTGTCTGAAAATGGCAGCAGTGGGCACGTAAGGGGTAGTCTGTTTCAAGTTTAGGGACAGCTTGTTATATTTCTGGAGCTTTTGCCTGTGTGCTTTCTGTCTGTCGAGTCTTTAGACCATAAAGCCTTCTAGGCTTTATGTCCTTGAATTTACGTATTAGAAGTACGTTTATGAGGGGTTGCCAGGTACGTTGTTTTTGGGAAACTGTGGGGTATGGTTCCTTGAGTGCATAAGTGCAGTAGTGCCAAGAGAGTGAGCAGGGCCACCTTCTTCATCTCTGCAGAATAAGTCTGTTCGGGCACACTTCTCAGGCAAATGTAGTGAGCAGATGAGGGAAAGGAGCTGGGAACAGAGAGGTATTTCACAGTAGCATGTTGCATCAGTAGTAGTCAGCGTTGCGGAGGAGGTGGGTGTCAGGGCTGGCATGCTAGTGAATGCTGGTTCTCTGTTTTTGCAAGTGATGATGAACCTGTTTGACGTAATTCCATTTGAAAAAGTTCCAGTTACTGGCCTGGTCGTGTCGTCCTTTCAATGTTAAAAGCAGCAGCAAAAGCATGGGGATTGTTGCTTCTAGAAACACCACAGGTCACCTGTCTGCTCTCTGCATGTTTTTCAAGTAAAGCAGATCTTTAAAAACAAACAAACAACAAACAAACAAAGAAACAACAACAACAACAAAAAAAAAACAAAATAATAAAAAACAGCTGCTGCTGCTCCTGCTTTGTTTCTACTTCCTTGTGCTTTGCCCCTCCCCTTTTCCAGGTGATTGGGTTTGGGTGCTGGGTGGGGCCGAATGGTATATGAGCCCCAGGCATGCTATCAGAGAGCTCATTCTGCCTGGGCTGCTCCTTGAGGTAAGTGCTTTGTTTTTCCTTCAGTCAATTGCAGGGTTCTCTAGGCAGGCCGGAGTTTATAGATTTCTAGAATTTTTAAGTGCTTGGAATTCACTTAGGAGAGGGATGTTTAATAGAGGTTTCTGGCTCACTGTTTTTTGGGATGGTGGGATACTCCTCTGTTTTTGAGCTATATTTTAATCTCTAAATGTATAAACCAGCAGTAGGTAAACATTAGGAGGAACCGGTCAAAGGTAACAGCGCTTTCTGGAACCGTCAAGTTCTTGTTCGGCAACGTAGTGACTGGTTTGATCTACTTCACAGATGGAGAGGCAAGTGGACTGCTCTCTTTGAAATAATAAAATTGAAAACATAAAGTTTGTCAAAGATGGCAGTGCATGTTTGCAGTCTGTTTATTGCTTTTGCCAGTGGTAGATAACACTTATAAGGAATCGGTCAAAGGAAAGAGCGCCTTCTGGAACTGTGAAGCTCTGTGTTGGCAACTCGGTGACTGGCTGGACCTACTGTCCATCTCCAGAGGGAAGCGGACTGCTGTTTTGAAATTAAAAAATACTAATGAAAAAAATAAAAATATGGTGCTGCTCTATGGCGCCCGGAGGACTGCCACTCTGCATGGCAGTTAAAAAGAATGTGGTTTGGAGATGGAGAGCCAGAGAGATGAAGCAGCTGGGAAGAGAGACACAAGTATTGCAGTAGGTAGGCTGTGGTTATGAGGTGCCTCAGGATGTGCTTTTTTTCTTGTTTCCGCCCTTCCCTCGTGCAGCCTTGGAGAGATGAAGTCCCCATGGTGTGGAGTGGTGCAAAAAGGTAAGAGGGTTGTCAGCCCGGTCAGTTTTCTTCACCAATGCTAAGGCAAGTCTTTGAAGAGAAACAGCCTGGTTGCTTGTGCTGCACCCTGTTGAACTAAGCCAGACCAAAACCAGGGCTGCCGTTCCTCCTGCTCTCTTTACCTCTTCTCATCTTGCAAAGGAATGGTCCAGCAATTCGGGTTAATAGGGGACAAGAGAACAAAGGGGTTTCAGAATAACTGCTAACTGTTATGACTATTGCATGGGGCACTATGCAAGTCTCTGACATCCAGCCAAGATGGACAAAGGAGAAGGACAAGGGAAAAGCCTGGGAGGAAGACTATGAGCCTTCAGTACGAGAGACCCGCAGAGGGACCACCAGAGACTGATAACACATGCGTCAGTGGGCGGGTTCGGATTCCAGGAACTAGTTATAATAACCCTGCCTTTTCTAGAAGTAGTAATGAATATGTATTAGCCTAGGAGCATAAAAACCAGCCGCCTGCTGTGACTTGTGTGCGTCTCGGTGGAGCAGAGACTCCCGGCGCACCCAGTGCTGTTTGCTTACCTCTATTCATTTAATAAATTGTAAACTTTGATTGTAATCCTATTTGGGACTTAGTCATTTATTACAACAGACAACCTTGTAAAATGCAGACAACCAGAATCCTTACAACAATTAAGTGGAAATCACGGTGTAAGAAACATTACCACCTCAAAGAGTAAAAGCCTCGAAAGAAATGTGACTTGTAACAGGCCAGCAGCTGTGTGTTTTCGGTGAAGCACCAGATAGAGTATGAACCTGGATTGCACAGTTAATGGGGAAACGGGAGGGTCCTGGTCCTTGGGAGGGGAAAAAAAAAAGTATATAAACTGTGTATGGAATCGGTAGGTGCCCTCCTGCTCGCGGGACACCCGCCATTGTAATCTCAAATAAAAATGCTACTGTACTGAGATCCTCTCCTGAGCCTATGTTATTTCCCAAAGATTGATTCACGGTTTTAAGGTTTCAGGGATAGGGCCCTAGGGTTGGGTTTCAGGGTAAGCGTTCTCAGGGTTTATGTTTAGGATTTTAAGGTTTTTAGTTTTAGGGTTGGAGTTTTAACGGTTAGGATTTTAGGGATTTGAGGGTTAGGGTTTTAAGGGTTTCAGGGTTAGCGTGTTAGGGTTTTAGAGTTTTTTGGGTTGTAGTGTTGATAGTTTTTTTAGGGTTAGGTTCTTAGGGTTTTATTTTTGGTCAGTTATTTGCGGTTAGGGTTTTAAGATCTTATTATTTATTTTTTCAGGTTAGGTTCTCCTGGGTTAGGGTTTTGAGCGTCTTAATATTTTGGGTTGGGTTTGGGATTTGAGCGTCCTATTTTGGGGGGGTTTGGGATTTGAGCGTCTTAATTTTGTGGGCTTGGGCGCTGTGAGCGTCTTAAGTGTTTGGGTTAGGGCTTTTAGGCATAGGTCTTCAGGGGTTTAGTGTGGTGGATAGTTTGGGTTAGGTCTGTAGGGGTTTCGAGGATTTTTAGGGTTAGGGCTTGCGGCTTTTTTGTGTGAGGGCGGTAAGGGCTAGGGTTCCAGGGAGTGCTGTTAAATGTAGTTCTCGACGACTCGGCCTCTGATTGGCCGTGCCGGCTGTGCAGGGAATGCTGGTAGGTGTAGTTTTCCGGCACAAGGCTTTCCGGTAGGCCGCGTTGAGTGCCCAGAGCATGCCGGGAAATGTAGTTCTGGGACTCCGGACTTCCGGGAGGCCATGCAGAGCGCCCAGAGCATACCGGGAAATGCAGTTCTCGGGGTCTAGGGCTGGGGTTAGGGTTAGGGCTAGTGAATGCTGGTTCTCTGTGTTTGCAGATGACGGTGAGCGTGTTTAAACTAATTCCAGTTGAAGAAGTTTCAGTTACTTGCTTGGTGACATTATCAGTTCAACATTAAAAGCTGCAGCAAAAGCAAAAGGGGATTTTTGCTTCCAGAAACACCCCAGTTCTCCTGTCTGCACTCTGCATGCTGTTGAGCTAAGCCTTATGAATAAGTAAATAAACCAGAGCTGCTGCTGCTCCTCTTTTTGCTTTTTTGTGCTTTCCCCGCATGCGACCTCTGCCGCCGCCTGCTGGTGGAAAACGAGTACTGCAGGCGGCCGGGGGCCGCGCATGCCCGGTGCCGCCCGCGGGTGCCCCTCTGCCGGCGCCTGCTGGTGGAAAACGAGTACTGCAGGCGGCCGGTGGCCGCGCATGCTCGGTGACGCCCGAGGGCGCCCCTCTGCCGCCACCTGCTGGTGGAAAACGAGTACTGCAGGCGGCCGGGGGGAGCTCATGCCCGGTGACGCCCGAGGGCGCCCCTCTGCCGCCGCCTGCTGGTGGAAAAGAGTACTGCAGGCGGCCAGGGTCCGCGCATGCGCGTTGCTTATTACGTCTTTTTTTTTTTTTGATGTGTAATTTCCTACGCTCCTAGATTTTTCTTCAAATGTAAATGAAAGGTTCTTGCTAATTCCCGTTGAAAATATTTCATTTACTTTCTTGGTTGTATTGTCCTTTCTATGTTCAAAGCTGAGGCAAAAATACGGTAAATTTTGCTTCTAGAAACACCGCAGTTCTTTTGTCTGCACTCCGCATGCTGTAAACTAGGGATAGGTGACAAATAAATAAAAAAATAAATAAAAGAACACAGCTGCTGCTCCTGCTCTCTTTCTTGTTTTTTGCCCCCTTCTCTTTCCCAGGTGATTGGGTTTGGGTGCTGGGCGGGGCCAAATGTTATACGAGCCCTAGGCATTCTATCAGAGAGCTCCTTCTGCGTGGGCTGCTCTTTGGGGTCGGTGCTTTGTTTATTCTTCTGTTAGCTACATGCAGGGTTCTTTTCGTGGGTCAGAGTCTTGTACGATATTTTAGAGGAAACCAATCTAGTAGTACGTGCATTTATTGCATGAAGCTCTTTGGAGGTGATTAATTGTTATAGCACTTTTATGGATAGGAGGTCAATGTTGTTTTGTGTGTTTGCTTTGTTGTTCTAGGTCCCTCATGATTTTTGCAGGGTTATAGGGCAGATGCCACCAGGTCTACCCCTTTTGTTGTTTTTGTTTTGTTTGATTTATTTTTCTTATTTTCTTTTTCGGAAGGGGGTTTGCGATTTGAGCGTCCTATTTTGGGGGGGGTTGGGATTTGAGCATCCTAATTTTGTGGGCTTGGGCGCTGTGAGCGTCTTAAGTGTTTGGGTTAGGGCTTTTAGGCATAGGTCTTCAGGGGTTTAGTGTGGTGGATAGTTTGGGTTAGGTCTGTAGGGGTTTCGAGGATTTTTAGGGTTAGGGCTTGCGGCTTTTTTGTGCAAGGGCGGTAAGGGCTAGGGTTCCAGGGAGTGCTGTTAAATGGAGTTCTCGACGACACGGCCTCTGATTGGCCGTGCCGGCTGTGCAGGGAATGCTGGTAGGTGTAGTTTTCCGGCACAAGGCTTTCCGGTAGGCCGCGTTGAGTGCCCAGAGCATGCCGGGAAATGTAGTTCTGGGACTCCGGACTTCCGGGAGGCCATGCAGAGCGCCCAGAGCATACCGGGAAATGCAGTTCTGGGACTCCGAACTTCCGGGAGGCCATGTTGAGCGCCCAGAGCACACCGGGAAATGTAGTTCTGGGACTCCGAACTTCCGGGAGGCCATGTTGGGTGCCCAGAGCACACCGGGAAATGCAGTTCTCGGGGACTAGGGCTGGGGCTAGGGTTAGAGTTTAGGGTGAGGGTTGGGGTTAGGGTTAGGGCTAGTGAATGCTGGTTCTCTGTGTTTGCAGATGACGGTGAGCGTGTTTAAACTAATTCCAGTTGAAGAAGTTTCAGTTACTTGCTTGGTGACATTATCAGTTCAACATTAAAAGCTGCAGCAAAAGCAAAAGGGGAGTTTTGCTTGTAGAAACACCACAGGTCTCTTGTCTGCTCTCGGAATGTTTTTGAGATAAACCAGATTTTAAAAAACAAAGGGAAAAAAAAAAAAGCTGCTTCTTTTGCTCTCTTCCTACTTTCTTGTGCTTTGCCCCTCCCCTTTTCCAGGTGATTGGGTTTGGGTGCTGGGCGGGGCTGAATGGTATATGAGCCCCAGGCATGCTATCAGAGAGCTCATTCTGCCTGGGCTGCTCCTTGAGGTAAGTGCTTTGTTTTTCCTTCAGTCAATTGCAGGGTTCTCTAGGCAGGCCGGAGTTTATAGATTTCTAGAATTTTTAAGTGCTTGGAATTCACTTAGGAGAGGGATGTTTAATAGAGGTTTCTGGCTCACTGTTTTTTGGGATGGTGGGATACTCCTCTGTTTTTGAGCTATATTTTAATCTATTAATGTATAAACCAGCAGTAGGTAAACATTAGGAGGAACCGGTCAAAGGTAACAGCGCTTTCTGGAACCGTCAAGTTCTTGTTCGGCAACGTAGTGACTGGTTTGATCTACTTCACAGATGGAGAGGCAAGTGGACTGCTCTCTTTGAAATAATAAAATTGAAAACATAAAGTTTGTCAAAGATGGCAGTGCATGTTTGCAGTCTGTTTATTGCTTTTGCCAGTGGTAGATAACATTTATAAGGAATCGGTCAAAGGAAAGAGCGCCTTCTGGAACTGTGAAGCTCTGTGTTGGCAACTCGGTGACTGGCTGGACCTACTGTCCATCTCCAGAGGGAAGCGGACTGCTGTTTTGAAATTAAAAAATACTAATAAAAAAAATAAAAATATGGTGCTGCTCTATGGCGCCCGGAGGACTGCCACTCTGCATGGCAGTTAAAAAGAATGTGGTTTGGAGATAGAGAGCCAGAGAGATGAAGCAGCTGGGAAGAGAGACACAAGTATTGCAGTAGGTAGGCTGTGGTTATGAGGTGCCTCAGGATGTGCTTTTTTTCTTGTTTCCGCCCTTCCCTCGTGCAGCCTTAGAGAGATGAAGTCCCCATGGTGTGGAGTGGTGCAAAAAGGTAAGAGGGTTGTCAGCCCGGTCAGTTTTCTTCACCAGTGCTAAGGCAAGTCTTTGAAGAGAAACAGCCTGGTTGCTTGTGCTGCACCCTGTTGAACTAAGCCAGACCAAAACCAGGGCTGCTGTTCCTCCTGCTCTCTTTACCTCTTCTCATCTTGCAAAGGAATGGTCCAGCAATTCGGGTTAATAGGGGACAAGAGAACAAAGGGGTTTCAGAATAACTGCTAACTGTTATGACTATTGCATGGGGCACTATGCAAGTCTCTGACATCCAGCCAAGATGGACAAAGGAGAAGGACAAGGGAAAAGCCTGGGAGGAAGACTATGAGCCTTCAGTACGAGAGACCCGCAGAGGGACCACCAGAGACTGATAACACATGCGTCAGTGGGCGGGTTCGGATTCCAGGAACTAGTTATAATAACCCTGCCTTTTCTAGAAGTAGTAATGAATATGTATTAGCCTAGGAGCATAAAAACCAGCCGCCTGCTGTGACTTGTGTGCGTCTCGGTGGAGCAGAGACTCCCGGCGCACCCAGTGCTGTTTGCTTACCTCTATTCATTTAATAAATTGTAAACTTTGATTGTAATCCTATTTGGGACTTAGTCATTTATTACAACAGACAACCTTGTAAAATGCAGACAACCAGAATCCTTACAACAATTAAGTGGAAATCACGGTGTAAGAAACATTACCACCTCAAAGAGTAAAAGCCTCGAAAGAAATGTGACTTGTAACAGGCCAGCAGCTGTGTGTTTTCGGTGAAGCACCAGATAGAGTATGAACCTGGATTGCACAGTTAATGGGGAAACGGGAGGGTCCTGGTCCTTGGGAGGGGAAAAAAAAAAGTATATAAACTGTGTATGGAATCGGTAGGTGCCCTCCTGCTCGCGGGACACCCGCCATTGTAATCTCAAATAAAAATGCTACTGTACTGAGATCCTCTCCTGAGCCTATGTTATTTCCCAAAGATTGATTCACGGTTTTAAGGTTTCAGGGATAGGGCCCTAGGGTTGGGTTTCAGGGTAAGCGTTCTCAGGGTTTATGTTTAGGATTTTAAGGTTTTTAGTTTTAGGGTTGGAGTTTTAACGGTTAGGATTTTAGGGATTTGAGGGTTAGGGTTTTAAGGGTTTCAGGGTTAGCGTGTTAGGGTTTTAGAGTTTTTTGGGTTGTAGTGTTGATAGTTTTTTTAGGGTTAGGTTCTTAGGGTTTTATTTTTGGTCAGTTATTTACGGTTAGGGTTTTAAGATCTTATTATTTATTTTTTCAGGTTAGGTTCTCCTGGGTTAGGGTTTTGAGCGTCTTAATATTTTGGGTTGGGTTTGGGATTTGAGCGTCCTATTTTGGGGGGGTTTGGGATTTGAGCGTCTTAATTTTGTGGGCTTGGGCGCTGTGAGCGTCTTAAGTGTTTGGGTTAGGGCTTTTAGGCATAGGTCTTCAGGGGTTTAGTGTGGTGGATAGTTTGGGTTAGGTCTGTAGGGGTTTCGAGGATTTTTAGGGTTAGGGCTTGCGGCTTTTTTGTGTGAGGGCGGTAAGGGCTAGGGTTCCAGGGAGTGCTGTTAAATGTAGTTCTCGACGACTCGGCCTCTGATTGGCCGTGCCGGCTGTGCAGGGAATGCTGGTAGGTGTAGTTTTCCGGCACAAGGCTTTCCGGTAGGCCGCGTTGAGTGCCCAGAGCATGCCGGGAAATGTAGTTCTGGGACTCCGGACTTCCGGGAGGCCATGCAGAGCGCCCAGAGCATACCGGGAAATGTAGTTCTGGGACTCCGAACTTCCGGGAGGCCATGTTGAGCGCCCAGAGCACACCGGGAAATGTAGTTCTGGGACTCCGAACTTCCGGGAGGCCATGTTGGGTGCCCAGAGCACACCGGGAAATGCAGTTCTCGGGGACTAGGGCTGGGGCTAGGGTTAGAGTTTAGGGTGAGGGTTGGGGTTAGGGTTAGGGCTAGTGAATGCTGGTTCTCTGTGTTTGCAGATGACGGTGAGCGTGTTTAAACTAATTCCAGTTGAAGAAGTTTCAGTTACTTGCTTGGTGACATTATCAGTTCAACATTAAAAGCTGCAGCAAAAGCAAAAGGGGAGTTTTGCTTGTAGAAACACCACAGGTCTCTTGTCTGCTCTCGGAATGTTTTTGAGATAAACCAGATTTTAAAAAACAAAGGGAAAAAAAAAAACCACAGCTGCTTCTTTTGCTCTCTTCCTACTTTCTTGTGCTTTGCCCCTCCCCTTTCCCAGGTGATTGGGTTTGGGTGCTGGGCGGGGCCGAATGGTATATGAGCCCCAGGCATGCTATCAGAGAGCTCCTTCTGCTTGGGCTGCTCTTTGGGGTAAGTGCTTTGTTTTTCCTTCAGTCAGTTGCAGGGTTCTCTAGGCAGACTGGAGCCTATGGATTTCTGGATTTTAAGTGCTTGGAATTCACTCAGTAGCGGGATGTTTAGTAGGGGCTGCTGGCTCACTGTTTTTTTTGGGATGGTGGGATACTCTTCTGTTTTTGAGCTATATTTTAGTCTCTAGATGTATAAACCCACTTGTGTAACTCTCCAGAGGACTAAAACCAGCTTGATTGAATGCTACATATGGCTTGGCAGCGTAGATGCAGCATTACCAAGAGACTGAGCAGGGTTGTATCAGAGTCACCTCTTTCATCTGCAAAGGGTAAGTTTGATTACCCCTGCCGGGGCTGCTGTGTGTGCATGTCTTTTTGGCATTTGTGGAGCTCAGTTGTTTTTCTTTGTGTGTGTGCATGTTTTTATTTATTTATTTATTTATTTTTATTTTTGAGGGTCAAACAGTGTGTTTGCTGAGCGTGGTTAGAATGAGGAGGTGGGGAGCTGCTCAGGACTGGAAGGTTTGGTTTCTAGGAGTATGCGGCATCCTTCCTGTGCGACGTGACTAATTGTTGGGCTGGAACGTTCCAGCTTTTGTGTGTGTTGGGCAATGTAGCTTGTGTAGTGTGTGTCGTGTGGTCTAGGCAGAGTTTGCTGTGGTGCAGTGGGCGAAGAATCTCAGGTAGAGCTGGTGAGCAGCTGAAGTACCAGAGCTGGGAAGAAAGAGGTCGTGCAGCAGGTACGCTGTGGCTGTGAGGTGCCTCAGACTGTGCTTTTCTGTCTTTTTTTTTGTTTTGTTTTGTTGTTTTTTTGCAGGTGCTTTGTGCGGTCGTGGACAGGAAAGGGAAATCCTCGTGTCGCGGAGCAGTGAGGGAAGGTGGGTGTTGTCAGCCTGGTCATCCCTTATCTGAAGCGAAGGGAAGACGCTCAGGTGTTTCCCTGTGAGGTTCCGAAGTGAGACTGTTTGGGATAGAGGAGCAGTGTGGCAGGTGGGTGCTTGCAAGCACAGTGGTTCTTTTGTCCTTTTGTGTTCCCAGGTGGCGTGGGTGATGCTGGCCGCTCCTTTCAAGCTTGGACCTAATTTGCAGGTCCAGAGGCGAGTGGAGTGCTGTTTTGAAAGGATAAAAGTGAAGCTGGGGTCGCTTATGTTGTTGAGGGATGGGTGCTACTGCTGGCAGCTGAATGTTTATCTTCTGCCTGTGTTTTGCCTTTCATTAGGCTGAAGTGCAGTGCAGGATGTCTCAACCAGCTGCCTCTGCAGTGACTCTGGTGCGTGATGAGCAGAGGTAGCTGTTAATTTTGGGGGTGTGGTTGTCACTGAAGTTATTTTCCTACATCCAATAGAGTAAAATTCCAGTTTGCCTTTTAGAGGTGCTATAAGTGGGTAAAGAGAAGAGATGGAAGCATGTGCCGCGTGGGGCAGGCAAGCGGCTGAGGTACAGGAGGGGATGAGAGTATGTGACTTTTTCCTGGGGGTGGAATGGAATTGATTGTTTTGGTGTATAGTCTGTTTTGCTCCGAGATCTTTCATTCATGGTAAATAAAAGTTTGAGCCAATTCCAGTTGGGAATGTTCCAGTTACGACCCAGCGAGTACTGTCCTTTTAATGTTAAAAAAAAATGCGGCAAAAGCATGGGTGCAGATCTGTTTCAGGTCTTGTGCATCATATTCGGTTCGAGATCGCGTCTGTTTCCATCCTCACTCTTGCAGAAGTCATCTGGGCCGCATCAGGAGCTCTTCCTTAGGAAATCAATTCCCAAGCGTCTTCTTAGGGGGTTTTCAGTCCCCATCCTTCTGGTCTCTTGTCTCGAAGGCAGGCTTTTTAGGCCTCCATCATCCCAGTTCTGGCAGTTGCTTCCAGTCGCGTGTCGTGACATTTGAGTCTCTCCTGGGGTCTGGTGCAGAGCACCTGTTCTGACTTGCTGTTGCTGTAGGGCTTTCTTTTTGGGGGTCACTTTTTCTTGTGCCTTGTGTTGTGTGTTTTGTTTGTAGTGTTTGTGGCGTGCCTGTGTGTGTGTACGTGTTTGGTCTGGAGCTGTCCTGCCTGGCAGTTAGTGATGACAGGTAACGTGGCAGTGCATGGGTGTACTAATACATTGTCTGGACTGTTTTGGTAAAGATATCCAGTCTGCCTCTGGGCACGTACTGAAGGGCAGCTGGCACAGTCATCTCTGTGGTGTTTGGCAGACTGGAGGGGGGAGAGTTGAGCTGCTTGCGAGCAGCTGCTCGCATAGCACTTGAACGGTGTGCTTGAGGAGGTCTGTCGAATCTTGAAAGCTTACAGATATGGGGTTTTGAATTTTTTATTTTTATTTCTTTCCTGTCCCCAGTAGAGCGTAAACCTTTGGAGGAACCTGTCACAGGAAAGAGCTCCTTCTGGAACTGTTCAGCACTCGGTAGGCAACTCGGTGACTGGCTTGATCTACTTCTGAGGTGCTGAGGCAAGGGGGCTGCTGTTTTGAAACGATAGTATTGTAAATGGGGTCCCTTTTGTGTTGTTGAGGGATGGGTGCTAATGCTGGCAGCTGAATGATTGATTCTCTTGTGACTGTTTTCATTTGTTAAAGCTGAAACACAGTGTACGACACGGGACTTGACGACCAGAGCTGCTTTTGGCAAGGTGAGTGATGAACAGCTATAGAAGGTACTTTAGGGGTGCAGTTGTCACTGCAGTTACTGAACTACACCAAGTACGGTAAAAACCCTGTTTATATTTCAGGGGTGTTGTAGCTGGCCTAAGAGAGCAGATGGAAGCGTCTGCCTCGAGGGGAGGGGAGGGCACGGAGGTAAGGCAGCAGCTGAGAGTAACTGTCCCAGCTGTGCTGTGGCTTTGGATGCTGCTTCAGCCTATGCTTTTCTTTTTGTTTCACATTTGTCTCACACAGGCTGAGTGGGGCCAAGCTGCACTCTGAAGAGCAGCACGAGAAGGGCAGGCTGGTTGTGAGCTGGATTGGAGCAGAACTGCCAAGTAGCACGAGGTGAGTGCGAAGGGTATCCATCTTGCTTTGCAGGTGCCATGGCAGGCTCTCCACAGAAGCGGTTGAGGATTTGAGAAGAGGTTGCAGATGATCAAGGAGCGACACGTGCAGGGATGGCTTGAAAAGGGTATGTCTGCTTTCTCTTCTGTTTATCAGGTGTCCCAGGCAATGTGGGCTGTGGTGTTAGTCTTTAGAATCGGAACAAAGCAGGTGCTGAAATGCTGTGTCTGTTTTTTTTTGTGTTGGGGTTGCACCTTGGTGAGTGTAGGGATGGGTTTTAAGTGGGTGCAGCGGAGGGCCTGGCCCCAGTGTCCTGTAGTGTGTTTTGACCCATCAGCATAGCCTTTTGGTTCTCAGGTAGCCTACTGAAGTAAGTGATTTTTCCTGCGAGTGGAATGGAATTGATTTTTTTTTTTTTTGGCGTGCAATCAGTTCTGCTCCTAGATTTTTCTTTTTATGTAAATAAAAGATCGAGCTAATTCCAGATGGAAAAAAAAAATCAGTTACTTTCTTGGTCAGTTTGTCCTTTTAATATTCAAAGCTGCAGCAAAAGCATGGGGATTTTTGTTTCTAGAAACACCCTAGCTCTCCTGTCTGCACTCTGCGTGCTGTTGAGCTAAGCCATATAAATGAATAAAGAAACCACAGCTACTGCTCCTTTCTGATTTTTTTTTTTTTTTTTGTGCTTTCCCCCTTGCACTTTCCCAGGTGATTAGCTTCAGGTTCCAGGTGGGACCTAGTGGTAACTGAGTTGCAGGTATTCCATGACAGAGCTCCTTCTGCCTGGGCTGCTTTTTGGGGTAAGCGCTTTGTTTTTCCTTCAGTCAGTTGCAGGGTTCTTTAGGTGGGTCAGAGTCTATGGACTGATGCGTTTTCCAGTAGAAACCGGTACGCATATCTCTTTGAGTTGGTAACTGGTAGGATCTGTCACTGTAAAGCAATCTAGTAGTAGGTGCCTGTATTGCACGCAGCTCTTCCTCAGGTGAGTAGTTATGGCAGTTTTACGGATGGTATGGTGATGTTACTTTGTGTGTTTGCTTTGTGGTTCTGGGTCCATTCTGATTTTTGCAGAATTACGGGGCTTTTTGTGATTCTTTGCCTGTATGTCAAATATTATCAAAGTTACAACCTTGCTGTCAAAGTGATGGAGCAGGGTTTAGTTGAAATGTATCATGGAAGCTCCCTGTGTGAGCATGTGTCTGAAAATGGCAGCAGTGGGCACGTAAGGGGTAGTCTGTTTCAAGTTTAGGGACAGCTTGTTATATTTCTGGAGCTTTTGCCTGTGTGCTTTCTGTCTGTCGAGTCTTTAGACCATAAAGCCTTCTAGGCTTTATGTCCTTGAATTTACGTATTAGAAGTACGTTTATGAGGGGTTGCCAGGTACGTTGTTTTTGGGAAACTGTGGGGTATGGTTCCTTGAGTGCATAAGTGCAGTAGTGCCAAGAGAGTGAGCAGGGCCACCTTCTTCATCTCTGCAGAATAAGTCTGTTCGGGCACACTTCTCAGGCAAATGTAGTGAGCAGATGAGGGAAAGGAGCTGGGAACAGAGAGGTATTTCACAGTAGCATGTTGCATCAGTAGTAGTCAGCGTTGCGGAGGAGGTGGGTGTCAGGGCTGGCATGCTAGTGAATGCTGGTTCTCTGTTTTTGCAAGTGATGATGAACCTGTTTGACGTAATTCCATTTGAAAAAGTTCCAGTTACTGGCCTGGTCGTGTCGTCCTTTCAATGTTAAAAGCAGCAGCAAAAGCATGGGGATTGTTGCTTCTAGAAACACCACAGGTCACCTGTCTGCTCTCTGCATGTTTTTCAAGTAAAGCAGATCTTTAAAAACAAACAAACAACAAACAAACAAAGAAACAACAACAACAACAACAAAAAAAAAACAAAATAATAAAAAACAGCTGCTGCTGCTCCTGCTTTGTTTCTACTTCCTTGTGCTTTGCCCCTCCCCTTTTCCAGGTGATTGGGTTTGGGTGCTGGGTGGGGCCGAATGGTATATGAGCCCCAGGCATGCTATCAGAGAGCTCATTCTGCCTGGGCTGCTCCTTGAGGTAAGTGCTTTGTTTTTCCTTCAGTCAATTGCAGGGTTCTCTAGGCAGGCCGGAGTTTATAGATTTCTAGAATTTTTAAGTGCTTGGAATTCACTTAGGAGAGGGATGTTTAATAGAGGTTTCTGGCTCACTGTTTTTTGGGATGGTGGGATACTCCTCTGTTTTTGAGCTATATTTTAATCTCTAAATGTATAAACCAGCAGTAGGTAAACATTAGGAGGAACCGGTCAAAGGTAACAGCGCTTTCTGGAACCGTCAAGTTCTTGTTCGGCAACGTAGTGACTGGTTTGATCTACTTCACAGATGGAGAGGCAAGTGGACTGCTCTCTTTGAAATAATAAAATTGAAAACATAAAGTTTGTCAAAGATGGCAGTGCATGTTTGCAGTCTGTTTATTGCTTTTGCCAGTGGTAGATAACACTTATAAGGAATCGGTCAAAGGAAAGAGCGCCTTCTGGAACTGTGAAGCTCTGTGTTGGCAACTCGGTGACTGGCTGGACCTACTGTCCATCTCCAGAGGGAAGCGGACTGCTGTTTTGAAATTAAAAAATACTAATGAAAAAAATAAAAATATGGTGCTGCTCTATGGCGCCCGGAGGACTGCCACTCTGCATGGCAGTTAAAAAGAATGTGGTTTGGAGATGGAGAGCCAGAGAGATGAAGCAGCTGGGAAGAGAGACACAAGTATTGCAGTAGGTAGGCTGTGGTTATGAGGTGCCTCAGGATGTGCTTTTTTTCTTGTTTCCGCCCTTCCCTCGTGCAGCCTTGGAGAGATGAAGTCCCCATGGTGTGGAGTGGTGCAAAAAGGTAAGAGGGTTGTCAGCCCGGTCAGTTTTCTTCACCAATGCTAAGGCAAGTCTTTGAAGAGAAACAGCCTGGTTGCTTGTGCTGCACCCTGTTGAACTAAGCCAGACCAAAACCAGGGCTGCCGTTCCTCCTGCTCTCTTTACCTCTTCTCATCTTGCAAAGGAATGGTCCAGCAATTCGGGTTAATAGGGGACAAGAGAACAAAGGGGTTTCAGAATAACTGCTAACTGTTATGACTATTGCATGGGGCACTATGCAAGTCTCTGACATCCAGCCAAGATGGACAAAGGAGAAGGACAAGGGAAAAGCCTGGGAGGAAGACTATGAGCCTTCAGTACGAGAGACCCGCAGAGGGACCACCAGAGACTGATAACACATGCGTCAGTGGGCGGGTTCGGATTCCAGGAACTAGTTATAATAACCCTGCCTTTTCTAGAAGTAGTAATGAATATGTATTAGCCTAGGAGCATAAAAACCAGCCGCCTGCTGTGACTTGTGTGCGTCTCGGTGGAGCAGAGACTCCCGGCGCACCCAGTGCTGTTTGCTTACCTCTATTCATTTAATAAATTGTAAACTTTGATTGTAATCCTATTTGGGACTTAGTCATTTATTACAACAGACAACCTTGTAAAATGCAGACAACCAGAATCCTTACAACAATTAAGTGGAAATCACGGTGTAAGAAACATTACCACCTCAAAGAGTAAAAGCCTCGAAAGAAATGTGACTTGTAACAGGCCAGCAGCTGTGTGTTTTCGGTGAAGCACCAGATAGAGTATGAACCTGGATTGCACAGTTAATGGGGAAACGGGAGGGTCCTGGTCCTTGGGAGGGGAAAAAAAAAAGTATATAAACTGTGTATGGAATCGGTAGGTGCCCTCCTGCTCGCGGGACACCCGCCATTGTAATCTCAAATAAAAATGCTACTGTACTGAGATCCTCTCCTGAGCCTATGTTATTTCCCAAAGATTGATTCACGGTTTTAAGGTTTCAGGGATAGGGCCCTAGGGTTGGGTTTCAGGGTAAGCGTTCTCAGGGTTTATGTTTAGGATTTTAAGGTTTTTAGTTTTAGGGTTGGAGTTTTAACGGTTAGGATTTTAGGGATTTGAGGGTTAGGGTTTTAAGGGTTTCAGGGTTAGCGTGTTAGGGTTTTAGAGTTTTTTGGGTTGTAGTGTTGATAGTTTTTTTAGGGTTAGGTTCTTAGGGTTTTATTTTTGGTCAGTTATTTACGGTTAGGGTTTTAAGATCTTATTATTTATTTTTTCAGGTTAGGTTCTCCTGGGTTAGGGTTTTGAGCGTCTTAATATTTTGGGTTGGGTTTGGGATTTGAGCGTCCTATTTTGGGGGGGTTTGGGATTTGAGCGTCTTAATTTTGTGGGCTTGGGCGCTGTGAGCGTCTTAAGTGTTTGGGTTAGGGCTTTTAGGCATAGGTCTTCAGGGGTTTAGTGTGGTGGATAGTTTGGGTTAGGTCTGTAGGGGTTTCGAGGATTTTTAGGGTTAGGGCTTGCGGCTTTTTTGTGTGAGGGCGGTAAGGGCTAGGGTTCCAGGGAGTGCTGTTAAATGTAGTTCTCGACGACTCGGCCTCTGATTGGCCGTGCCGGCTGTGCAGGGAATGCTGGTAGGTGTAGTTTTCCGGCACAAGGCTTTCCGGTAGGCCGCGTTGAGTGCCCAGAGCATGCCGGGAAATGTAGTTCTGGGACTCCGGACTTCCGGGAGGCCATGCAGAGCGCCCAGAGCATACCGGGAAATGCAGTTCTCGGGGACTAGGGCTGGGGTTAGGGTTAGGGCTAGTGAATGCTGGTTCTCTGTGTTTGCAGATGACGGTGAGCGTGTTTAAACTAATTCCAGTTGAAGAAGTGTCAGTTACTTGCTTGGTGACATTATCAGTTCAACATTAAAAGCTGCAGCAAAAGCAAAAGGGGATTTTTGCTTCCAGAAACACCCCAGTTCTCCTGTCTGCACTCTGCATGCTGTTGAGCTAAGCCTTATGAATAAGTAAATAAACCAGAGCTGCTGCTGCTCCTCTTTTTGCTTTTTTGTGCTTTCCCCGCATGCGACCTCTGCCGCCGCCTGCTGGTGGAAAACGAGTACTGCAGGCGGCCGGGGGCCGCGCATGCCCGGTGCCGCCCGCGGGTGCCCCTCTGCCGGCGCCTGCTGGTGGAAAACGAGTACTGCAGGCGGCCGGTGGCCGCGCATGCTCGGTGACGCCCGAGGGCGCCCCTCTGCCGCCACCTGCTGGTGGAAAACGAGTACTGCAGGCGGCCGGGGGGAGCTCATGCCCGGTGACGCCCGAGGGCGCCCCTCTGCCGCCGCCTGCTGGTGGAAAAGAGTACTGCAGGCGGCCAGGGTCCGCGCATGCGCGTTGCTTATTACGTCTTTTTTTTTTTTTGATGTGTAATTTCCTACGCTCCTAGATTTTTCTTCAAATGTAAATGAAAGGTTCTTGCTAATTCCCGTTGAAAATATTTCATTTACTTTCTTGGTTGTATTGTCCTTTCTATGTTCAAAGCTGAGGCAAAAATACGGTAAATTTTGCTTCTAGAAACACCGCAGTTCTTTTGTCTGCACTCCGCATGCTGTAAACTAGGGATAGGTGACAAATAAATAAAAAAATAAATAAAAGAACACAGCTGCTGCTCCTGCTCTCTTTCTTGTTTTTTGCCCCCTTCTCTTTCCCAGGTGATTGGGTTTGGGTGCTGGGCGGGGCCAAATGTTATACGAGCCCTAGGCATTCTATCAGAGAGCTCCTTCTGCGTGGGCTGCTCTTTGGGGTCGGTGCTTTGTTTATTCTTCTGTTAGCTACATGCAGGGTTCTTTTCGTGGGTCAGAGTCTTGTACGATATTTTAGAGGAAACCAATCTAGTAGTACGTGCATTTATTGCATGAAGCTCTTTGGAGGTGATTAATTGTTATAGCACTTTTATGGATAGGAGGTCAATGTTGTTTTGTGTGTTTGCTTTGTTGTTCTAGGTCCCTCATGATTTTTGCAGGGTTATAGGGCAGATGCCACCAGGTCTACCCCTTTTGTTGTTTTTGTTTTGTTTGATTTATTTTTCTTATTTTCTTTTTCGGAAGGGGGTTTGCGATTTGAGCGTCCTATTTTGGGGGGGTTTGGGATTTGAGCATCCTAATTTTGTGGGCTTGGGCGCTGTGAGCGTCTTAAGTGTTTGGGTTAGGGCTTTTAGGCATAGGTCTTCAGGGGTTTAGTGTGGTGGATAGTTTGGGTTAGGTCTGTAGGGGTTTCGAGGATTTTTAGGGTTAGGGCTTGCGGCTTTTTTGTGCAAGGGCGGTAAGGGCTAGGGTTCCAGGGAGTGCTGTTAAATGGAGTTCTCGACGACTCGGCCTCTGATTGGCCGTGCCGGCTGTGCAGGGAATGCTGGTAGGTGTAGTTTTCCGGCACAAGGCTTTCCGGTAGGCCGCGTTGAGTGCCCAGAGCATGCCGGGAAATGTAGTTCTGGGACTCCGGACTTCCGGGAGGCCATGCAGAGCGCCCAGAGCATACCGGGAAATGCAGTTCTGGGACTCCGAACTTCCGGGAGGCCATGTTGAGCGCCCAGAGCACACCGGGAAATGTAGTTCTGGGACTCCGAACTTCCGGGAGGCCATGTTGGGTGCCCAGAGCACACCGGGAAATGCAGTTCTCGGGGACTAGGGCTGGGGCTAGGGTTAGAGTTTAGGGTGAGGGTTGGGGTTAGGGTTAGGGCTAGTGAATGCTGGTTCTCTGTGTTTGCAGATGACGGTGAGCGTGTTTAAACTAATTCCAGTTGAAGAAGTTTCAGTTACTTGCTTGGTGACATTATCAGTTCAACATTAAAAGCTGCAGCAAAAGCAAAAGGGGAGTTTTGCTTGTAGAAACACCACAGGTCTCTTGTCTGCTCTCGGAATGTTTTTGAGATAAACCAGATTTTAAAAAACAAAGGGAAAAAAAAAAAAGCTGCTTCTTTTGCTCTCTTCCTACTTTCTTGTGCTTTGCCCCTCCCCTTTTCCAGGTGATTGGGTTTGGGTGCTGGGCGGGGCTGAATGGTATATGAGCCCCAGGCATGCTATCAGAGAGCTCATTCTGCCTGGGCTGCTCCTTGAGGTAAGTGCTTTGTTTTTCCTTCAGTCAATTGCAGGGTTCTCTAGGCAGGCCGGAGTTTATAGATTTCTAGAATTTTTAAGTGCTTGGAATTCACTTAGGAGAGGGATGTTTAATAGAGGTTTCTGGCTCACTGTTTTTTGGGATGGTGGGATACTCCTCTGTTTTTGAGCTATATTTTAATCTATTAATGTATAAACCAGCAGTAGGTAAACATTAGGAGGAACCGGTCAAAGGTAACAGCGCTTTCTGGAACCGTCAAGTTCTTGTTCGGCAACGTAGTGACTGGTTTGATCTACTTCACAGATGGAGAGGCAAGTGGACTGCTCTCTTTGAAATAATAAAATTGAAAACATAAAGTTTGTCAAAGATGGCAGTGCATGTTTGCAGTCTGTTTATTGCTTTTGCCAGTGGTAGATAACATTTATAAGGAATCGGTCAAAGGAAAGAGCGCCTTCTGGAACTGTGAAGCTCTGTGTTGGCAACTCGGTGACTGGCTGGACCTACTGTCCATCTCCAGAGGGAAGCGGACTGCTGTTTTGAAATTAAAAAATACTAATAAAAAAAATAAAAATATGGTGCTGCTCTATGGCGCCCGGAGGACTGCCACTCTGCATGGCAGTTAAAAAGAATGTGGTTTGGAGATAGAGAGCCAGAGAGATGAAGCAGCTGGGAAGAGAGACACAAGTATTGCAGTAGGTAGGCTGTGGTTATGAGGTGCCTCAGGATGTGCTTTTTTTCTTGTTTCCGCCCTTCCCTCGTGCAGCCTTAGAGAGATGAAGTCCCCATGGTGTGGAGTGGTGCAAAAAGGTAAGAGGGTTGTCAGCCCGGTCAGTTTTCTTCACCAGTGCTAAGGCAAGTCTTTGAAGAGAAACAGCCTGGTTGCTTGTGCTGCACCCTGTTGAACTAAGCCAGACCAAAACCAGGGCTGCTGTTCCTCCTGCTCTCTTTACCTCTTCTCATCTTGCAAAGGAATGGTCCAGCAATTCGGGTTAATAGGGGACAAGAGAACAAAGGGGTTTCAGAATAACTGCTAACTGTTATGACTATTGCATGGGGCACTATGCAAGTCTCTGACATCCAGCCAAGATGGACAAAGGAGAAGGACAAGGGAAAAGCCTGGGAGGAAGACTATGAGCCTTCAGTACGAGAGACCCGCAGAGGGACCACCAGAGACTGATAACACATGCGTCAGTGGGCGGGTTCGGATTCCAGGAACTAGTTATAATAACCCTGCCTTTTCTAGAAGTAGTAATGAATATGTATTAGCCTAGGAGCATAAAAACCAGCCGCCTGCTGTGACTTGTGTGCGTCTCGGTGGAGCAGAGACTCCCGGCGCACCCAGTGCTGTTTGCTTACCTCTATTCATTTAATAAATTGTAAACTTTGATTGTAATCCTATTTGGGACTTAGTCATTTATTACAACAGACAACCTTGTAAAATGCAGACAACCAGAATCCTTACAACAATTAAGTGGAAATCACGGTGTAAGAAACATTACCACCTCAAAGAGTAAAAGCCTCGAAAGAAATGTGACTTGTAACAGGCCAGCAGCTGTGTGTTTTCGGTGAAGCACCAGATAGAGTATGAACCTGGATTGCACAGTTAATGGGGAAACGGGAGGGTCCTGGTCCTTGGGAGGGGAAAAAAAAAAGTATATAAACTGTGTATGGAATCGGTAGGTGCCCTCCTGCTCGCGGGACACCCGCCATTGTAATCTCAAATAAAAATGCTACTGTACTGAGATCCTCTCCTGAGCCTATGTTATTTCCCAAAGATTGATTCACGGTTTTAAGGTTTCAGGGATAGGGCCCTAGGGTTGGGTTTCAGGGTAAGCGTTCTCAGGGTTTATGTTTAGGATTTTAAGGTTTTTAGTTTTAGGGTTGGAGTTTTAACGGTTAGGATTTTAGGGATTTGAGGGTTAGGGTTTTAAGGGTTTCAGGGTTAGCGTGTTAGGGTTTTAGAGTTTTTTGGGTTGTAGTGTTGATAGTTTTTTTAGGGTTAGGTTCTTAGGGTTTTATTTTTGGTCAGTTATTTACGGTTAGGGTTTTAAGATCTTATTATTTATTTTTTCAGGTTAGGTTCTCCTGGGTTAGGGTTTTGAGCGTCTTAATATTTTGGGTTGGGTTTGGGATTTGAGCGTCCTATTTTGGGGGGGTTTGGGATTTGAGCGTCTTAATTTTGTGGGCTTGGGCGCTGTGAGCGTCTTAAGTGTTTGGGTTAGGGCTTTTAGGCATAGGTCTTCAGGGGTTTAGTGTGGTGGATAGTTTGGGTTAGGTCTGTAGGGGTTTCGAGGATTTTTAGGGTTAGGGCTTGCGGCTTTTTTGTGTGAGGGCGGTAAGGGCTAGGGTTCCAGGGAGTGCTGTTAAATGGAGTTCTCGACGACTCGGCCTCTGATTGGCCGTGCCGGCTGTGCAGGGAATGCTGGTAGGTGTAGTTTTCCGGCACAAGGCTTTCCGGTAGGCCGCGTTGAGTGCCCAGAGCATGCCGGGAAATGTAGTTCTGGGACTCCGGACTTCCGGGAGGCCATGTTGGGTGCCCAGAGCACACCGGGAAATGCAGTTCTCGGGGACTAGGGCTGGGGCTAGGGTTAGAGTTTAGGGTGAGGGTTGGGGTTAGGGTTAGGGCTAGTGAATGCTGGTTCTCTGTGTTTGCAGATGACGGTGAGCGTGTTTAAACTAATTCCAGTTGAAGAAGTTTCAGTTACTTGCTTGGTGACATTATCAGTTCAACATTAAAAGCTGCAGCAAAAGCAAAAGGGGAGTTTTGCTTGTAGAAACACCACAGGTCTCTTGTCTGCTCTCGGAATGTTTTTGAGATAAACCAGATTTTAAAAAACAAAGGGAAAAAAAAAAACCACAGCTGCTTCTTTTGCTCTCTTCCTACTTTCTTGTGCTTTGCCCCTCCCCTTTCCCAGGTGATTGGGTTTGGGTGCTGGGCGGGGCCGAATGGTATATGAGCCCCAGGCATGCTATCAGAGAGCTCCTTCTGCTTGGGCTGCTCTTTGGGGTAAGTGCTTTGTTTTTCCTTCAGTCAGTTGCAGGGTTCTCTAGGCAGACTGGAGCCTATGGATTTCTGGATTTTAAGTGCTTGGAATTCACTCAGTAGCGGGATGTTTAGTAGGGGCTGCTGGCTCACTGTTTTTTTTGGGATGGTGGGATACTCTTCTGTTTTTGAGCTATATTTTAGTCTCTAGATGTATAAACCCACTTGTGTAACTCTCCAGAGGACTAAAACCAGCTTGATTGAATGCTACATATGGCTTGGCAGCGTAGATGCAGCATTACCAAGAGACTGAGCAGGGTTGTATCAGAGTCACCTCTTTCATCTGCAAAGGGTAAGTTTGATTACCCCTGCCGGGGCTGCTGTGTGTGCATGTCTTTTTGGCATTTGTGGAGCTCAGTTGTTTTTCTTTGTGTGTGTGCATGTTTTTATTTATTTATTTATTTATTTTTATTTTTGAGGGTCAAACAGTGTGTTTGCTGAGCGTGGTTAGAATGAGGAGGTGGGGAGCTGCTCAGGACTGGAAGGTTTGGTTTCTAGGAGTATGCGGCATCCTTCCTGTGCGACGTGACTAATTGTTGGGCTGGAACGTTCCAGCTTTTGTGTGTGTTGGGCAATGTAGCTTGTGTAGTGTGTGTCGTGTGGTCTAGGCAGAGTTTGCTGTGGTGCAGTGGGCGAAGAATCTCAGGTAGAGCTGGTGAGCAGCTGAAGTACCAGAGCTGGGAAGAAAGAGGTCGTGCAGCAGGTACGCTGTGGCTGTGAGGTGCCTCAGACTGTGCTTTTCTGTCTTTTTTTTTGTTTTGTTTTGTTGTTTTTTTGCAGGTGCTTTGTGCGGTCGTGGACAGGAAAGGGAAATCCTCGTGTCGCGGAGCAGTGAGGGAAGGTGGGTGTTGTCAGCCTGGTCATCCCTTATCTGAAGCGAAGGGAAGACGCTCAGGTGTTTCCCTGTGAGGTTCCGAAGTGAGACTGTTTGGGATAGAGGAGCAGTGTGGCAGGTGGGTGCTTGCAAGCACAGTGGTTCTTTTGTCCTTTTGTGTTCCCAGGTGGCGTGGGTGATGCTGGCCGCTCCTTTCAAGCTTGGACCTAATTTGCAGGTCCAGAGGCGAGTGGAGTGCTGTTTTGAAAGGATAAAAGTGAAGCTGGGGTCGCTTATGTTGTTGAGGGATGGGTGCTACTGCTGGCAGCTGAATGTTTATCTTCTGCCTGTGTTTTGCCTTTCATTAGGCTGAAGTGCAGTGCAGGATGTCTCAACCAGCTGCCTCTGCAGTGACTCTGGTGCGTGATGAGCAGAGGTAGCTGTTAATTTTGGGGGTGTGGTTGTCACTGAAGTTATTTTCCTACATCCAATAGAGTAAAATTCCAGTTTGCCTTTTAGAGGTGCTATAAGTGGGTAAAGAGAAGAGATGGAAGCATGTGCCGCGTGGGGCAGGCAAGCGGCTGAGGTACAGGAGGGGATGAGAGTATGTGACTTTTTCCTGGGGGTGGAATGGAATTGATTGTTTTGGTGTATAGTCTGTTTTGCTCCGAGATCTTTCATTCATGGTAAATAAAAGTTTGAGCCAATTCCAGTTGGGAATGTTCCAGTTACGACCCAGCGAGTACTGTCCTTTTAATGTTAAAAAAAAATGCGGCAAAAGCATGGGTGCAGATCTGTTTCAGGTCTTGTGCATCATATTCGGTTCGAGATCGCGTCTGTTTCCATCCTCACTCTTGCAGAAGTCATCTGGGCCGCATCAGGAGCTCTTCCTTAGGAAATCAATTCCCAAGCGTCTTCTTAGGGGGTTTTCAGTCCCCATCCTTCTGGTCTCTTGTCTCGAAGGCAGGCTTTTTAGGCCTCCATCATCCCAGTTCTGGCAGTTGCTTCCAGTCGCGTGTCGTGACATTTGAGTCTCTCCTGGGGTCTGGTGCAGAGCACCTGTTCTGACTTGCTGTTGCTGTAGGGCTTTCTTTTTGGGGGTCACTTTTTCTTGTGCCTTGTGTTGTGTGTTTTGTTTGTAGTGTTTGTGGCGTGCCTGTGTGTGTGTACGTGTTTGGTCTGGAGCTGTCCTGCCTGGCAGTTAGTGATGACAGGTAACGTGGCAGTGCATGGGTGTACTAATACATTGTCTGGACTGTTTTGGTAAAGATATCCAGTCTGCCTCTGGGCACGTACTGAAGGGCAGCTGGCACAGTCATCTCTGTGGTGTTTGGCAGACTGGAGGGGGGAGAGTTGAGCTGCTTGCGAGCAGCTGCTCGCATAGCACTTGAACGGTGTGCTTGAGGAGGTCTGTCGAATCTTGAAAGCTTACAGATATGGGGTTTTGAATTTTTTATTTTTATTTCTTTCCTGTCCCCAGTAGAGCGTAAACCTTTGGAGGAACCTGTCACAGGAAAGAGCTCCTTCTGGAACTGTTCAGCACTCGGTAGGCAACTCGGTGACTGGCTTGATCTACTTCTGAGGTGCTGAGGCAAGGGGGCTGCTGTTTTGAAACGATAGTATTGTAAATGGGGTCCCTTTTGTGTTGTTGAGGGATGGGTGCTAATGCTGGCAGCTGAATGATTGATTCTCTTGTGACTGTTTTCATTTGTTAAAGCTGAAACACAGTGTACGACACGGGACTTGACGACCAGAGCTGCTTTTGGCAAGGTGAGTGATGAACAGCTATAGAAGGTACTTTAGGGGTGCAGTTGTCACTGCAGTTACTGAACTACACCAAGTACGGTAAAAACCCTGTTTATATTTCAGGGGTGTTGTAGCTGGCCTAAGAGAGCAGATGGAAGCGTCTGCCTCGAGGGGAGGGGAGGGCACGGAGGTAAGGCAGCAGCTGAGAGTAACTGTCCCAGCTGTGCTGTGGCTTTGGATGCTGCTTCAGCCTATGCTTTTCTTTTTGTTTCACATTTGTCTCACACAGGCTGAGTGGGGCCAAGCTGCACTCTGAAGAGCAGCACGAGAAGGGCGGGCTGGTTGTGAGCTGGATTGGAGCAGAACGGCCAAGTAGCACGAGGTGAGTGCGAAGGGTATCCATCTTGCTTTGCAGGTGCCATGGCAGGCTCTCCACAGAAGCGGTTGAGGATTTGAGAAGAGGTTGCAGATGATCAAGGAGCGACACGTGCAGGGATGGCTTGAAAAGGGTATGTCTGCTTTCTCTTCTGTTTATCAGGTGTCCCAGGCAATGTGGGCTGTGGTGTTAGTCTTTAGAATCGGAACAAAGCAGGTGCTGAAATGCTGTGTCTGTTTTTTTTTGTGTTGGGGTTGCACCTTGGTGAGTGTAGGGATGGGTTTTAAGTGGGTGCAGCGGAGGGCCTGGCCCCAGTGTCCTGTAGTGTGTTTTGACCCATCAGCATAGCCTTTTGGTTCTCAGGTAGCCTACTGAAGTAAGTGATTTTTCCTGCGAGTGGAATGGAATTGATTTTTTTTTTTTTTGGCGTGCAATCAGTTCTGCTCCTAGATTTTTCTTTTTATGTAAATAAAAGATCGAGCTAATTCCAGATGGAAAAAAAAAATCAGTTACTTTCTTGGTCAGTTTGTCCTTTTAATATTCAAAGCTGCAGCAAAAGCATGGGGATTTTTGTTTCTAGAAACACCCTAGCTCTCCTGTCTGCACTCTGCGTGCTGTTGAGCTAAGCCATATAAATGAATAAAGAAACCACAGCTACTGCTCCTTTCTGATTTTTTTTTTTTTTTTTGTGCTTTCCCCCTTGCACTTTCCCAGGTGATTAGCTTCAGGTTCCAGGTGGGACCTAGTGGTAACTGAGTTGCAGGTATTCCATGACAGAGCTCCTTCTGCCTGGGCTGCTTTTTGGGGTAAGCGCTTTGTTTTTCCTTCAGTCAGTTGCAGGGTTCTTTAGGTGGGTCAGAGTCTATGGACTGATGCGTTTTCCAGTAGAAACCGGTACGCATGTCTTTTTGAGTTGGTAACTGGTAGGATCTGTCACTGTAAAGCAATCTAGTAGTAGGTGCCTGTATTGCACGCAGCTCTTCCTCAGGTGAGTAGTTATGGCAGTTTTACGGATGGTATGGTGATGTTACTTTGTGTGTTTGCTTTGTGGTTCTGGGTCCATTCTGATTTTTGCAGAATTACGGGGCTTTTTGTGATTCTTTGCCTGTATGTCAAATATTATCAAAGTTACAACCTTGCTGTCAAAGTGATGGAGCAGGGTTTAGTTGAAATGTATCATGGAAGCTCCCTGTGTGAGCATGTGTCTGAAAATGGCAGCAGTGGGCACGTAAGGGGTAGTCTGTTTCAAGTTTAGGGACAGCTTGTTATATTTCTGGAGCTTTTGCCTGTGTGCTTTCTGTCTGTCGAGTCTTTAGACCATAAAGCCTTCTAGGCTTTATGTCCTTGAATTTACGTATTAGAAGTACGTTTATGAGGGGTTGCCAGGTACGTTGTTTTTGGGAAACTGTGGGGTATGGTTCCTTGAGTGCATAAGTGCAGTAGTGCCAAGAGAGTGAGCAGGGCCACCTTCTTCATCTCTGCAGAATAAGTCTGTTCGGGCACACTTCTCAGGCAAATGTAGTGAGCAGATGAGGGAAAGGAGCTGGGAACAGAGAGGTATTTCACAGTAGCATGTTGCATCAGTAGTAGTCAGCGTTGCGGAGGAGGTGGGTGTCAGGGCTGGCATGCTAGTGAATGCTGGTTCTCTGTTTTTGCAAGTGATGATGAACCTGTTTGACGTAATTCCATTTGAAAAAGTTCCAGTTACTGGCCTGGTCGTGTCGTCCTTTCAATGTTAAAAGCAGCAGCAAAAGCATGGGGATTGTTGCTTCTAGAAACACCACAGGTCACCTGTCTGCTCTCTGCATGTTTTTCAAGTAAAGCAGATCTTTAAAAACAAACAAACAACAAACAAACAAAGAAACAACAACAACAAAAAAAAAAAAAACAAAATAATAAAAAACAGCTGCTGCTGCTCCTGCTTTGTTTCTACTTCCTTGTGCTTTGCCCCTCCCCTTTTCCAGGTGATTGGGTTTGGGTGCTGGGCGGGGCCGAATGGTATATGAGCCCCAGGCATGCTATCAGAGAGCTCATTCTGCCTGGGCTGCTCCTTGAGGTAAGTGCTTTGTTTTTCCTTCAGTCAATTGCAGGGTTCTCTAGGCAGGCCGGAGTTTATAGATTTCTAGAATTTTTAAGTGCTTGGAATTCACTTAGGAGAGGGATGTTTAATAGAGGTTTCTGGCTCACTGTTTTTTGGGATGGTGGGATACTCCTCTGTTTTTGAGCTATATTTTAATCTATTAATGTATAAACCAGCAGTAGGTAAACATTAGGAGGAACCGGTCAAAGGTAACAGCGCTTTCTGGAACCGTCAAGTTCCTGTTCGGCAACGTAGTGACTGGTTTGATCTACTTCACAGATGGAGAGGCAAGTGGACTGCTCTCTTTGAAATAATAAAATTGAAAACATAAAGTTTGTCAAAGATGGCAGTGCATGTTTGCAGTCTGTTTATTGCTTTTGCCAGTGGTAGATAACATTTATAAGGAATCGGTCAAAGGAAAGAGCGCCTTCTGGAACTGTGAAGCTCTGTGTTGGCAACTCGGTGACTGGCTGGACCTACTGTCCATCTCCAGAGGGAAGCGGACTGCTGTTTTGAAATTAAAAAATACTAATAAAAAAAATAAAAATATGGTGCTGCTCTATGGCGCCCGGAGGACTGCCACTCTGCATGGCAGTTAAAAAGAATGTGGTTTGGAGATGGAGAGCCAGAGAGATGAAGCAGCTGGGAAGAGAGACACAAGTATTGCAGTAGGTAGGCTGTGGTTATGAGGTGCCTCAGGATGTGCTTTTTTTCTTGTTTCCGCCCTTCCCTCGTGCAGCCTTGGAGAGATGAAGTCCCCATGGTGTGGAGTGGTGCAAAAAGGTAAGAGGGTTGTCAGCCCGGTCAGTTTTCTTCACCAGTGCTAAGGCAAGTCTTTGAAGAGAAACAGCCTGGTTGCTTGTGCTGCACCCTGTTGAACTAAGCCAGACCAAAACCAGGGCTGCTGTTCCTCCTGCTCTCTTTACCTCTTCTCATCTTGCAAAGGAATGGTCCAGCAATTCGGGTTAATAGGGGACAAGAGAACAAAGGGGTTTCAGAATAACTGCTAACTGTTATGACTATTGCATGGGGCACTATGCAAGTCTCTGACATCCAGCCAAGATGGACAAAGGAGAAGGACAAGGGAAAAGCCTGGGAGGAAGACTATGAGCCTTCAGTACGAGAGACCCGCAGAGGGACCACCAGAGACTGATAACACATGCGTCAGTGGGCGGGTTCGGATTCCAGGAACTAGTTATAATAACCCTGCCTTTTCTAGAAGTAGTAATGAATATGTATTAGCCTAGGAGCATAAAAACCAGCCGCCTGCTGTGACTTGTGTGCGTCTCGGTGGAGCAGAGACTCCCGGCGCACCCAGTGCTGTTTGCTTACCTCTATTCATTTAATAAATTGTAAACTTTGATTGTAATCCTATTTGGGACTTAGTCATTTATTACAACAGACAACCTTGTAAAATGCAGACAACCAGAATCCTTACAACAATTAAGTGGAAATCACGGTGTAAGAAACATTACCACCTCAAAGAGTAAAAGCCTCGAAAGAAATGTGACTTGTAACAGGCCAGCAGCTGTGTGTTTTCGGTGAAGCACCAGATAGAGTATGAACCTGGATTGCACAGTTAATGGGGAAACGGGAGGGTCCTGGTCCTTGGGAGGGGAAAAAAAAAAGTATATAAACTGTGTATGGAATCGGTAGGTGCCCTCCTGCTCGCGGGACACCCGCCATTGTAATCTCAAATAAAAATGCTACTGTACTGAGATCCTCTCCTGAGCCTATGTTATTTCCCAAAGATTGATTCACGGTTTTAAGGTTTCAGGGATAGGGCCCTAGGGTTGGGTTTCAGGGTAAGCGTTCTCAGGGTTTATGTTTAGGATTTTAAGGTTTTTAGTTTTAGGGTTGGAGTTTTAACGGTTAGGATTTTAGGGATTTGAGGGTTAGGGTTTTAAGGGTTTCAGGGTTAGCGTGTTAGGGTTTTAGAGTTTTTTGGGTTGTAGTGTTGATAGTTTTTTTAGGGTTAGGTTCTTAGGGTTTTATTTTTGGTCAGTTATTTGCGGTTAGGGTTTTAAGATCTTATTATTTATTTTTTCAGGTTAGGTTCTCCTGGGTTAGGGTTTTGAGCGTCTTAATATTTTGGGTTGGGTTTGGGATTTGAGCGTCCTATTTTGGGGGGGTTTGGGATTTGAGCGTCTTAATTTTGTGGGCTTGGGCGCTGTGAGCGTCTTAAGTGTTTGGGTTAGGGCTTTTAGGCATAGGTCTTCAGGGGTTTAGTGTGGTGGATAGTTTGGGTTAGGTCTGTAGGGGTTTCGAGGATTTTTAGGGTTAGGGCTTGCGGCTTTTTTGTGTGAGGGCGGTAAGGGCTAGGGTTCCAGGGAGTGCTGTTAAATGTAGTTCTCGACGACTCGGCCTCTGATTGGCCGTGCCGGCTGTGCAGGGAATGCTGGTAGGTGTAGTTTTCCGGCACAAGGCTTTCCGGTAGGCCGCGTTGAGTGCCCAGAGCATGCCGGGAAATGTAGTTCTGGGACTCCGGACTTCCGGGAGGCCATGCAGAGCGCCCAGAGCATACCGGGAAATGCAGTTCTCGGGGTCTAGGGCTGGGGTTAGGGTTAGGGCTAGTGAATGCTGGTTCTCTGTGTTTGCAGATGACGGTGAGCGTGTTTAAACTAATTCCAGTTGAAGAAGTTTCAGTTACTTGCTTGGTGACATTATCAGTTCAACATTAAAAGCTGCAGCAAAAGCAAAAGGGGATTTTTGCTTCCAGAAACACCCCAGTTCTCCTGTCTGCACTCTGCATGCTGTTGAGCTAAGCCTTATGAATAAGTAAATAAACCAGAGCTGCTGCTGCTCCTCTTTTTGCTTTTTTGTGCTTTCCCCGCATGCGACCTCTGCCGCCGCCTGCTGGTGGAAAACGAGTACTGCAGGCGGCCGGTGGCCGCGCATGCTCGGTGACGCCCGAGGGCGCCCCTCTGCCGCCACCTGCTGGTGGAAAACGAGTACTGCAGGCGGCCGGGGGGAGCTCATGCCCGGTGACGCCCGAGGGCGCCCCTCTGCCGCCGCCTGCTGGTGGAAAAGAGTACTGCAGGCGGCCAGGGTCCGCGCATGCGCGTTGCTTATTACGTCTTTTTTTTTTTTTGATGTGTAATTTCCTACGCTCCTAGATTTTTCTTCAAATGTAAATGAAAGGTTCTTGCTAATTCCCGTTGAAAATATTTCATTTACTTTCTTGGTTGTATTGTCCTTTCTATGTTCAAAGCTGAGGCAAAAATACGGTAAATTTTGCTTCTAGAAACACCGCAGTTCTTTTGTCTGCACTCCGCATGCTGTAAACTAGGGATAGGTGACAAATAAATAAAAAAATAAATAAAAGAACACAGCTGCTGCTCCTGCTCTCTTTCTTGTTTTTTGCCCCCTTCTCTTTCCCAGGTGATTGGGTTTGGGTGCTGGGCGGGGCCAAATGTTATACGAGCCCTAGGCATTCTATCAGAGAGCTCCTTCTGCGTGGGCTGCTCTTTGGGGTCGGTGCTTTGTTTATTCTTCTGTTAGCTACATGCAGGGTTCTTTTCGTGGGTCAGAGTCTTGTACGATATTTTAGAGGAAACCAATCTAGTAGTACGTGCATTTATTGCATGAAGCTCTTTGGAGGTGATTAATTGTTATAGCACTTTTATGGATAGGAGGTCAATGTTGTTTTGTGTGTTTGCTTTGTTGTTCTAGGTCCCTCATGATTTTTGCAGGGTTATAGGGCAGATGCCACCAGGTCTACCCCTTTTGTTGTTTTTGTTTTGTTTGATTTATTTTTCTTATTTTCTTTTTCGGAAGGGGGTTTGCGATTTGAGCGTCCTATTTTGGGGGGGGTTGGGATTTGAGCATCCTAATTTTGTGGGCTTGGGCGCTGTGAGCGTCTTAAGTGTTTGGGTTAGGGCTTTTAGGCATAGGTCTTCAGGGGTTTAGTGTGGTGGATAGTTTGGGTTAGGTCTGTAGGGGTTTCGAGGATTTTTAGGGTTAGGGCTTGCGGCTTTTTTGTGCAAGGGCGGTAAGGGCTAGGGTTCCAGGGAGTGCTGTTAAATGGAGTTCTCGACGACACGGCCTCTGATTGGCCGTGCCGGCTGTGCAGGGAATGCTGGTAGGTGTAGTTTTCCGGCACAAGGCTTTCCGGTAGGCCGCGTTGAGTGCCCAGAGCATGCCGGGAAATGTAGTTCTGGGACTCCGGACTTCCGGGAGGCCATGCAGAGCGCCCAGAGCATACCGGGAAATGCAGTTCTGGGACTCCGAACTTCCGGGAGGCCATGTTGAGCGCCCAGAGCACACCGGGAAATGTAGTTCTGGGACTCCGAACTTCCGGGAGGCCATGTTGGGTGCCCAGAGCACACCGGGAAATGCAGTTCTCGGGGACTAGGGCTGGGGCTAGGGTTAGAGTTTAGGGTGAGGGTTGGGGTTAGGGTTAGGGCTAGTGAATGCTGGTTCTCTGTGTTTGCAGATGACGGTGAGCGTGTTTAAACTAATTCCAGTTGAAGAAGTTTCAGTTACTTGCTTGGTGACATTATCAGTTCAACATTAAAAGCTGCAGCAAAAGCAAAAGGGGAGTTTTGCTTGTAGAAACACCACAGGTCTCTTGTCTGCTCTCGGAATGTTTTTGAGATAAACCAGATTTTAAAAAACAAAGGGAAAAAAAAAAACCACAGCTGCTTCTTTTGCTCTCTTCCTACTTTCTTGTGCTTTGCCCCTCCCCTTTCCCAGGTGATTGGGTTTGGGTGCTGGGCGGGGCCGAATGGTATATGAGCCCCAGGCATGCTATTAGAGAGCTCCTTCTGCTTGGGCTGCTCTTTGGGGTAAGTGCTTTGTTTTTCCTTCAGTCAGTTGCAGGGTTCTCTAGGCAGACTGGAGCCTATGGATTTCTGGATTTTAAGTGCTTGGAATTCACTCAGTAGCGGGATGTTTAGTAGGGGCTGCTGGCTCACTGTTTTTTTTGGGATGGTGGGATACTCTTCTGTTTTTGAGCTATATTTTAGTCTCTAGATGTATAAACCCACTTGTGTAACTCTCCAGAGGACTAAAACCAGCTTGATTGAATGCTACATATGGCTTGGCAGCGTAGATGCAGCATTACCAAGAGACTGAGCAGGGTTGTATCAGAGTCACCTCTTTCATCTGCAAAGGGTAAGTTTGATTACCCCTGCCGGGGCTGCTGTGTGTGCATGTCTTTTTGGCATTTGTGGAGCTCAGTTGTTTTTCTTTGTGTGTGTGCATGTTTTTATTTATTTATTTATTTATTTTTATTTTTGAGGGTCAAACAGTGTGTTTGCTGAGCGTGGTTAGAATGAGGAGGTGGGGAGCTGCTCAGGACTGGAAGGTTTGGTTTCTAGGAGTATGCGGCATCCTTCCTGTGCGACGTGACTAATTGTTGGGCTGGAACGTTCCAGCTTTTGTGTGTGTTGGGCAATGTAGCTTGTGTAGTGTGTGTCGTGTGGTCTAGGCAGAGTTTGCTGTGGTGCAGTGGGCGAAGAATCTCAGGTAGAGCTGGTGAGCAGCTGAAGTACCAGAGCTGGGAAGAAAGAGGTCGTGCAGCAGGTACGCTGTGGCTGTGAGGTGCCTCAGACTGTGCTTTTCTGTCTTTTTTTTTGTTTTGTTTTGTTGTTTTTTTGCAGGTGCTTTGTGCGGTCGTGGACAGGAAAGGGAAATCCTCGTGTCGCGGAGCAGTGAGGGAAGGTGGGTGTTGTCAGCCTGGTCATCCCTTATCTGAAGCGAAGGGAAGACGCTCAGGTGTTTCCCTGTGAGGTTCCGAAGTGAGACTGTTTGGGATAGAGGAGCAGTGTGGCAGGTGGGTGCTTGCAAGCACAGTGGTTCTTTTGTCCTTTTGTGTTCCCAGGTGGCGTGGGTGATGCTGGCCGCTCCTTTCAAGCTTGGACCTAATTTGCAGGTCCAGAGGCGAGTGGAGTGCTGTTTTGAAAGGATAAAAGTGAAGCTGGGGTCGCTTATGTTGTTGAGGGATGGGTGCTACTGCTGGCAGCTGAATGTTTATCTTCTGCCTGTGTTTTGCCTTTCATTAGGCTGAAGTGCAGTGCAGGATGTCTCAACCAGCTGCCTCTGCAGTGACTCTGGTGCGTGATGAGCAGAGGTAGCTGTTAATTTTGGGGGTGTGGTTGTCACTGAAGTTATTTTCCTACATCCAATAGAGTAAAATTCCAGTTTGCCTTTTAGAGGTGCTATAAGTGGGTAAAGAGAAGAGATGGAAGCATGTGCCGCGTGGGGCAGGCAAGCGGCTGAGGTACAGGAGGGGATGAGAGTATGTGACTTTTTCCTGGGGGTGGAATGGAATTGATTGTTTTGGTGTATAGTCTGTTTTGCTCCGAGATCTTTCATTCATGGTAAATAAAAGTTTGAGCCAATTCCAGTTGGGAATGTTCCAGTTACGACCCAGCGAGTACTGTCCTTTTAATGTTAAAAAAAAATGCGGCAAAAGCATGGGTGCAGATCTGTTTCAGGTCTTGTGCATCATATTCGGTTCGAGATCGCGTCTGTTTCCATCCTCACTCTTGCAGAAGTCATCTGGGCCGCATCAGGAGCTCTTCCTTAGGAAATCAATTCCCAAGCGTCTTCTTAGGGGGTTTTCAGTCCCCATCCTTCTGGTCTCTTGTCTCGAAGGCAGGCTTTTTAGGCCTCCATCATCCCAGTTCTGGCAGTTGCTTCCAGTCGCGTGTCGTGACATTTGAGTCTCTCCTGGGGTCTGGTGCAGAGCACCTGTTCTGACTTGCTGTTGCTGTAGGGCTTTCTTTTTGGGGGTCACTTTTTCTTGTGCCTTGTGTTGTGTGTTTTGTTTGTAGTGTTTGTGGCGTGCCTGTGTGTGTGTACGTGTTTGGTCTGGAGCTGTCCTGCCTGGCAGTTAGTGATGACAGGTAACGTGGCAGTGCATGGGTGTACTAATACATTGTCTGGACTGTTTTGGTAAAGATATCCAGTCTGCCTCTGGGCACGTACTGAAGGGCAGCTGGCACAGTCATCTCTGTGGTGTTTGGCAGACTGGAGGGGGGAGAGTTGAGCTGCTTGCGAGCAGCTGCTCGCATAGCACTTGAACGGTGTGCTTGAGGAGGTCTGTCGAATCTTGAAAGCTTACAGATATGGGGTTTTGAATTTTTTATTTTTATTTCTTTCCTGTCCCCAGTAGAGCGTAAACCTTTGGAGGAACCTGTCACAGGAAAGAGCTCCTTCTGGAACTGTTCAGCACTCGGTAGGCAACTCGGTGACTGGCTTGATCTACTTCTGAGGTGCTGAGGCAAGGGGGCTGCTGTTTTGAAACGATAGTATTGTAAATGGGGTCCCTTTTGTGTTGTTGAGGGATGGGTGCTAATGCTGGCAGCTGAATGATTGATTCTCTTGTGACTGTTTTCATTTGTTAAAGCTGAAACACAGTGTACGACACGGGACTTGACGACCAGAGCTGCTTTTGGCAAGGTGAGTGATGAACAGCTATAGAAGGTACTTTAGGGGTGCAGTTGTCACTGCAGTTACTGAACTACACCAAGTACGGTAAAAACCCTGTTTATATTTCAGGGGTGTTGTAGCTGGCCTAAGAGAGCAGATGGAAGCGTCTGCCTCGAGGGGAGGGGAGGGCACGGAGGTAAGGCAGCAGCTGAGAGTAACTGTCCCAGCTGTGCTGTGGCTTTGGATGCTGCTTCAGCCTATGCTTTTCTTTTTGTTTCACATTTGTCTCACACAGGCTGAGTGGGGCCAAGCTGCACTCTGAAGAGCAGCACGAGAAGGGCGGGCTGGTTGTGAGCTGGATTGGAGCAGAACGGCCAAGTAGCACGAGGTGAGTGCGAAGGGTATCCATCTTGCTTTGCAGGTGCCATGGCAGGCTCTCCACAGAAGCGGTTGAGGATTTGAGAAGAGGTTGCAGATGATCAAGGAGCGACACGTGCAGGGATGGCTTGAAAAGGGTATGTCTGCTTTCTCTTCTGTTTATCAGGTGTCCCAGGCAATGTGGGCTGTGGTGTTAGTCTTTAGAATCGGAACAAAGCAGGTGCTGAAATGCTGTGTCTGTTTTTTTTTGTGTTGGGGTTGCACCTTGGTGAGTGTAGGGATGGGTTTTAAGTGGGTGCAGCGGAGGGCCTGGCCCCAGTGTCCTGTAGTGTGTTTTGACCCATCAGCATAGCCTTTTGGTTCTCAGGTAGCCTACTGAAGTAAGTGATTTTTCCTGCGAGTGGAATGGAATTGATTTTTTTTTTTTTTGGCGTGCAATCAGTTCTGCTCCTAGATTTTTCTTTTTATGTAAATAAAAGATCGAGCTAATTCCAGATGGAAAAAAAAAATCAGTTACTTTCTTGGTCAGTTTGTCCTTTTAATATTCAAAGCTGCAGCAAAAGCATGGGGATTTTTGTTTCTAGAAACACCCTAGCTCTCCTGTCTGCACTCTGCGTGCTGTTGAGCTAAGCCATATAAATGAATAAAGAAACCACAGCTACTGCTCCTTTCTGATTTTTTTTTTTTTTTTTGTGCTTTCCCCCTTGCACTTTCCCAGGTGATTAGCTTCAGGTTCCAGGTGGGACCTAGTGGTAACTGAGTTGCAGGTATTCCATGACAGAGCTCCTTCTGCCTGGGCTGCTTTTTGGGGTAAGCGCTTTGTTTTTCCTTCAGTCAGTTGCAGGGTTCTTTAGGTGGGTCAGAGTCTATGGACTGATGCGTTTTCCAGTAGAAACCGGTACGCATGTCTTTTTGAGTTGGTAACTGGTAGGATCTGTCACTGTAAAGCAATCTAGTAGTAGGTGCCTGTATTGCACGCAGCTCTTCCTCAGGTGAGTAGTTATGGCAGTTTTACGGATGGTATGGTGATGTTACTTTGTGTGTTTGCTTTGTGGTTCTGGGTCCATTCTGATTTTTGCAGAATTACGGGGCTTTTTGTGATTCTTTGCCTGTATGTCAAATATTATCAAAGTTACAACCTTGCTGTCAAAGTGATGGAGCAGGGTTTAGTTGAAATGTATCATGGAAGCTCCCTGTGTGAGCATGTGTCTGAAAATGGCAGCAGTGGGCACGTAAGGGGTAGTCTGTTTCAAGTTTAGGGACAGCTTGTTATATTTCTGGAGCTTTTGCCTGTGTGCTTTCTGTCTGTCGAGTCTTTAGACCATAAAGCCTTCTAGGCTTTATGTCCTTGAATTTACGTATTAGAAGTACGTTTATGAGGGGTTGCCAGGTACGTTGTTTTTGGGAAACTGTGGGGTATGGTTCATTGAGTGCATAAGTGCAGTAGTGCCAAGAGAGTGAGCAGGGCCACCTTCTTCATCTCTGCAGAATAAGTCTGTTCGGGCACACTTCTCAGGCAAATGTAGTGAGCAGATGAGGGAAAGGAGCTGGGAACAGAGAGGTATTTCACAGTAGCATGTTGCATCAGTAGTAGTCAGCGTTGCGGAGGAGGTGGGTGTCAGGGCTGGCATGCTAGTGAATGCTGGTTCTCTGTTTTTGCAAGTGATGATGAACCTGTTTGACGTAATTCCATTTGAAAAAGTTCCAGTTACTGGCCTGGTCGTGTCGTCCTTTCAATGTTAAAAGCAGCAGCAAAAGCATGGGGATTGTTGCTTCTAGAAACACCACAGGTCACCTGTCTGCTCTCTGCATGTTTTTCAAGTAAAGCAGATCTTTAAAAACAAACAAACAACAAACAAACAAAGAAACAACAACAACAAAAAAAAAAAAAACAAAATAATAAAAAACAGCTGCTGCTGCTCCTGCTTTGTTTCTACTTCCTTGTGCTTTGCCCCTCCCCTTTTCCAGGTGATTGGGTTTGGGTGCTGGGCGGGGCCGAATGGTATATGAGCCCCAGGCATGCTATCAGAGAGCTCATTCTGCCTGGGCTGCTCCTTGAGGTAAGTGCTTTGTTTTTCCTTCAGTCAATTGCAGGGTTCTCTAGGCAGGCCGGAGTTTATAGATTTCTAGAATTTTTAAGTGCTTGGAATTCACTTAGGAGAGGGATGTTTAATAGAGGTTTCTGGCTCACTGTTTTTTGGGATGGTGGGATACTCCTCTGTTTTTGAGCTATATTTTAATCTATTAATGTATAAACCAGCAGTAGGTAAACATTAGGAGGAACCGGTCAAAGGTAACAGCGCTTTCTGGAACCGTCAAGTTCTTGTTCGGCAACGTAGTGACTGGTTTGATCTACTTCACAGATGGAGAGGCAAGTGGACTGCTCTCTTTGAAATAATAAAATTGAAAACATAAAGTTTGTCAAAGATGGCAGTGCATGTTTGCAGTCTGTTTATTGCTTTTGCCAGTGGTAGATAACATTTATAAGGAATCGGTCAAAGGAAAGAGCGCCTTCTGGAACTGTGAAGCTCTGTGTTGGCAACTCGGTGACTGGCTGGACCTACTGTCCATCTCCAGAGGGAAGCGGACTGCTGTTTTGAAATTAAAAAATACTAATAAAAAAAATAAAAATATGGTGCTGCTCTATGGCGCCCGGAGGACTGCCACTCTGCATGGCAGTTAAAAAGAATGTGGTTTGGAGATGGAGAGCCAGAGAGATGAAGCAGCTGGGAAGAGAGACACAAGTATTGCAGTAGGTAGGCTGTGGTTATGAGGTGCCTCAGGATGTGCTTTTTTTCTTGTTTCCGCCCTTCCCTCGTGCAGCCTTGGAGAGATGAAGTCCCCATGGTGTGGAGTGGTGCAAAAAGGTAAGAGGGTTGTCAGCCCGGTCAGTTTTCTTCACCAGTGCTAAGGCAAGTCTTTGAAGAGAAACAGCCTGGTTGCTTGTGCTGCACCCTGTTGAACTAAGCCAGACCAAAACCAGGGCTGCTGTTCCTCCTGCTCTCTTTACCTCTTCTCATCTTGCAAAGGAATGGTCCAGCAATTCGGGTTAATAGGGGACAAGAGAACAAAGGGGTTTCAGAATAACTGCTAACTGTTATGACTATTGCATGGGGCACTATGCAAGTCTCTGACATCCAGCCAAGATGGACAAAGGAGAAGGACAAGGGAAAAGCCTGGGAGGAAGACTATGAGCCTTCAGTACGAGAGACCCGCAGAGGGACCACCAGAGACTGATAACACATGCGTCAGTGGGCGGGTTCGGATTCCAGGAACTAGTTATAATAACCCTGCCTTTTCTAGAAGTAGTAATGAATATGTATTAGCCTAGGAGCATAAAAACCAGCCGCCTGCTGTGACTTGTGTGCGTCTCGGTGGAGCAGAGACTCCCGGCGCACCCAGTGCTGTTTGCTTACCTCTATTCATTTAATAAATTGTAAACTTTGATTGTAATCCTATTTGGGACTTAGTCATTTATTACAACAGACAACCTTGTAAAATGCAGACAACCAGAATCCTTACAACAATTAAGTGGAAATCACGGTGTAAGAAACATTACCACCTCAAAGAGTAAAAGCCTCGAAAGAAATGTGACTTGTAACAGGCCAGCAGCTGTGTGTTTTCGGTGAAGCACCAGATAGAGTATGAACCTGGATTGCACAGTTAATGGGGAAACGGGAGGGTCCTGGTCCTTGGGAGGGGAAAAAAAAAAGTATATAAACTGTGTATGGAATCGGTAGGTGCCCTCCTGCTCGCGGGACACCCGCCATTGTAATCTCAAATAAAAATGCTACTGTACTGAGATCCTCTCCTGAGCCTATGTTATTTCCCAAAGATTGATTCACGGTTTTAAGGTTTCAGGGATAGGGCCCTAGGGTTGGGTTTCAGGGTAAGCGTTCTCAGGGTTTATGTTTAGGATTTTAAGGTTTTTAGTTTTAGGGTTGGAGTTTTAACGGTTAGGATTTTAGGGATTTGAGGGTTAGGGTTTTAAGGATTTCAGGGTTAGCGTGTTAGGGTTTTAGAGTTTTTTGGGTTGTAGTGTTGATAGTTTTTTTAGGGTTAGGTTCTTAGGGTTTTATTTTTGGTCAGTTATTTACGGTTAGGGTTTTAAGATCTTATTATTTATTTTTTCAGGTTAGGTTCTCCTGGGTTAGGGTTTTGAGCGTCTTAATATTTTGGGTTGGGTTTGGGATTTGAGCGTCCTATTTTGGGGGGGTTTGGGATTTGAGCGTCTTAATTTTGTGGGCTTGGGCGCTGTGAGCGTCTTAAGTGTTTGGGTTAGGGCTTTTAGGCATAGGTCTTCAGGGGTTTAGTGTGGTGGATAGTTTGGGTTAGGTCTGTAGGGGTTTCGAGGATTTTTAGGGTTAGGGCTTGCGGCTTTTTTGTGTGAGGGCGGTAAGGGCTAGGGTTCCAGGGAGTGCTGTTAAATGTAGTTCTCGACGACTCGGCCTCTGATTGGCCGTGCCGGCTGTGCAGGGAATGCTGGTAGGTGTAGTTTTCCGGCACAAGGCTTTCCGGTAGGCCGCGTTGAGTGCCCAGAGCATGCCGGGAAATGTAGTTCTGGGACTCCGGACTTCCGGGAGGCCATGCAGAGCGCCCAGAGCATACCGGGAAATGCAGTTCTCGGGGTCTAGGGCTGGGGTTAGGGTTAGGGCTAGTGAATGCTGGTTCTCTGTGTTTGCAGATGACGGTGAGCGTGTTTAAACTAATTCCAGTTGAAGAAGTTTCAGTTACTTGCTTGGTGACATTATCAGTTCAACATTAAAAGCTGCAGCAAAAGCAAAAGGGGATTTTTGCTTCCAGAAACACCCCAGTTCTCCTGTCTGCACTCTGCATGCTGTTGAGCTAAGCCTTATGAATAAGTAAATAAACCAGAGCTGCTGCTGCTCCTCTTTTTGCTTTTTTGTGCTTTCCCCGCATGCGACCTCTGCCGCCGCCTGCTGGTGGAAAACGAGTACTGCAGGCGGCCGGTGGCCGCGCATGCTCGGTGACGCCCGAGGGCGCCCCTCTGCCGCCACCTGCTGGTGGAAAACGAGTACTGCAGGCGGCCGGGGGGAGCTCATGCCCGGTGACGCCCGAGGGCGCCCCTCTGCCGCCGCCTGCTGGTGGAAAAGAGTACTGCAGGCGGCCAGGGTCCGCGCATGCGCGTTGCTTATTACGTCTTTTTTTTTTTTTGATGTGTAATTTCCTACGCTCCTAGATTTTTCTTCAAATGTAAATGAAAGGTTCTTGCTAATTCCCGTTGAAAATATTTCATTTACTTTCTTGGTTGTATTGTCCTTTCTATGTTCAAAGCTGAGGCAAAAATACGGTAAATTTTGCTTCTAGAAACACCGCAGTTCTTTTGTCTGCACTCCGCATGCTGTAAACTAGGGATAGGTGACAAATAAATAAAAAAATAAATAAAAGAACACAGCTGCTGCTCCTGCTCTCTTTCTTGTTTTTTGCCCCCTTCTCTTTCCCAGGTGATTGGGTTTGGGTGCTGGGCGGGGCCAAATGTTATACGAGCCCTAGGCATTCTATCAGAGAGCTCCTTCTGCGTGGGCTGCTCTTTGGGGTCGGTGCTTTGTTTATTCTTCTGTTAGCTACATGCAGGGTTCTTTTCGTGGGTCAGAGTCTTGTACGATATTTTAGAGGAAACCAATCTAGTAGTACGTGCATTTATTGCATGAAGCTCTTTGGAGGTGATTAATTGTTATAGCACTTTTATGGATAGGAGGTCAATGTTGTTTTGTGTGTTTGCTTTGTTGTTCTAGGTCCCTCATGATTTTTGCAGGGTTATAGGGCAGATGCCACCAGGTCTACCCCTTTTGTTGTTTTTGTTTTGTTTGATTTATTTTTCTTATTTTCTTTTTCGGAAGGGGGTTTGCGATTTGAGCGTCCTATTTTGGGGGGGGTTGGGATTTGAGCATCCTAATTTTGTGGGCTTGGGCGCTGTGAGCGTCTTAAGTGTTTGGGTTAGGGCTTTTAGGCATAGGTCTTCAGGGGTTTAGTGTGGTGGATAGTTTGGGTTAGGTCTGTAGGGGTTTCGAGGATTTTTAGGGTTAGGGCTTGCGGCTTTTTTGTGCAAGGGCGGTAAGGGCTAGGGTTCCAGGGAGTGCTGTTAAATGGAGTTCTCGACGACACGGCCTCTGATTGGCCGTGCCGGCTGTGCAGGGAATGCTGGTAGGTGTAGTTTTCCGGCACAAGGCTTTCCGGTAGGCCGCGTTGAGTGCCCAGAGCATGCCGGGAAATGTAGTTCTGGGACTCCGGACTTCCGGGAGGCCATGCAGAGCGCCCAGAGCATACCGGGAAATGCAGTTCTGGGACTCCGAACTTCCGGGAGGCCATGTTGAGCGCCCAGAGCACACCGGGAAATGTAGTTCTGGGACTCCGAACTTCCGGGAGGCCATGTTGGGTGCCCAGAGCACACCGGGAAATGCAGTTCTCGGGGACTAGGGCTGGGGCTAGGGTTAGAGTTTAGGGTGAGGGTTGGGGTTAGGGTTAGGGCTAGTGAATGCTGGTTCTCTGTGTTTGCAGATGACGGTGAGCGTGTTTAAACTAATTCCAGTTGAAGAAGTTTCAGTTACTTGCTTGGTGACATTATCAGTTCAACATTAAAAGCTGCAGCAAAAGCAAAAGGGGAGTTTTGCTTGTAGAAACACCACAGGTCTCTTGTCTGCTCTCGGAATGTTTTTGAGATAAACCAGATTTTAAAAAACAAAGGGAAAAAAAAAAACCACAGCTGCTTCTTTTGCTCTCTTCCTACTTTCTTGTGCTTTGCCCCTCCCCTTTCCCAGGTGATTGGGTTTGGGTGCTGGGCGGGGCCGAATGGTATATGAGCCCCAGGCATGCTATCAGAGAGCTCCTTCTGCTTGGGCTGCTCTTTGGGGTAAGTGCTTTGTTTTTCCTTCAGTCAGTTGCAGGGTTCTCTAGGCAGACTGGAGCCTATGGATTTCTGGATTTTAAGTGCTTGGAATTCACTCAGTAGCGGGATGTTTAGTAGGGGCTGCTGGCTCACTGTTTTTTTTGGGATGGTGGGATACTCTTCTGTTTTTGAGCTATATTTTAGTCTCTAGATGTATAAACCCACTTGTGTAACTCTCCAGAGGACTAAAACCAGCTTGATTGAATGCTACATATGGCTTGGCAGCGTAGATGCAGCATTACCAAGAGACTGAGCAGGGTTGTATCAGAGTCACCTCTTTCATCTGCAAAGGGTAAGTTTGATTACCCCTGCCGGGGCTGCTGTGTGTGCATGTCTTTTTGGCATTTGTGGAGCTCAGTTGTTTTTCTTTGTGTGTGTGCATGTTTTTATTTATTTATTTATTTATTTTTATTTTTGAGGGTCAAACAGTGTGTTTGCTGAGCGTGGTTAGAATGAGGAGGTGGGGAGCTGCTCAGGACTGGAAGGTTTGGTTTCTAGGAGTATGCGGCATCCTTCCTGTGCGACGTGACTAATTGTTGGGCTGGAACGTTCCAGCTTTTGTGTGTGTTGGGCAATGTAGCTTGTGTAGTGTGTGTCGTGTGGTCTAGGCAGAGTTTGCTGTGGTGCAGTGGGCGAAGAATCTCAGGTAGAGCTGGTGAGCAGCTGAAGTACCAGAGCTGGGAAGAAAGAGGTCGTGCAGCAGGTACGCTGTGGCTGTGAGGTGCCTCAGACTGTGCTTTTCTGTCTTTTTTTTTGTTTTGTTTTGTTGTTTTTTTGCAGGTGCTTTGTGCGGTCGTGGACAGGAAAGGGAAATCCTCGTGTCGCGGAGCAGTGAGGGAAGGTGGGTGTTGTCAGCCTGGTCATCCCTTATCTGAAGCGAAGGGAAGACGCTCAGGTGTTTCCCTGTGAGGTTCCGAAGTGAGACTGTTTGGGATAGAGGAGCAGTGTGGCAGGTGGGTGCTTGCAAGCACAGTGGTTCTTTTGTCCTTTTGTGTTCCCAGGTGGCGTGGGTGATGCTGGCCGCTCCTTTCAAGCTTGGACCTAATTTGCAGGTCCAGAGGCGAGTGGAGTGCTGTTTTGAAAGGATAAAAGTGAAGCTGGGGTCGCTTATGTTGTTGAGGGATGGGTGCTACTGCTGGCAGCTGAATGTTTATCTTCTGCCTGTGTTTTGCCTTTCATTAGGCTGAAGTGCAGTGCAGGATGTCTCAACCAGCTGCCTCTGCAGTGACTCTGGTGCGTGATGAGCAGAGGTAGCTGTTAATTTTGGGGGTGTGGTTGTCACTGAAGTTATTTTCCTACATCCAATAGAGTAAAATTCCAGTTTGCCTTTTAGAGGTGCTATAAGTGGGTAAAGAGAAGAGATGGAAGCATGTGCCGCGTGGGGCAGGCAAGCGGCTGAGGTACAGGAGGGGATGAGAGTATGTGACTTTTTCCTGGGGGTGGAATGGAATTGATTGTTTTGGTGTATAGTCTGTTTTGCTCCGAGATCTTTCATTCATGGTAAATAAAAGTTTGAGCCAATTCCAGTTGGGAATGTTCCAGTTACGACCCAGCGAGTACTGTCCTTTTAATGTTAAAAAAAAATGCGGCAAAAGCATGGGTGCAGATCTGTTTCAGGTCTTGTGCATCATATTCGGTTCGAGATCGCGTCTGTTTCCATCCTCACTCTTGCAGAAGTCATCTGGGCCGCATCAGGAGCTCTTCCTTAGGAAATCAATTCCCAAGCGTCTTCTTAGGGGGTTTTCAGTCCCCATCCTTCTGGTCTCTTGTCTCGAAGGCAGGCTTTTTAGGCCTCCATCATCCCAGTTCTGGCAGTTGCTTCCAGTCGCGTGTCGTGACATTTGAGTCTCTCCTGGGGTCTGGTGCAGAGCACCTGTTCTGACTTGCTGTTGCTGTAGGGCTTTCTTTTTGGGGGTCACTTTTTCTTGTGCCTTGTGTTGTGTGTTTTGTTTGTAGTGTTTGTGGCGTGCCTGTGTGTGTGTACGTGTTTGGTCTGGAGCTGTCCTGCCTGGCAGTTAGTGATGACAGGTAACGTGGCAGTGCATGGGTGTACTAATACATTGTCTGGACTGTTTTGGTAAAGATATCCAGTCTGCCTCTGGGCACGTACTGAAGGGCAGCTGGCACAGTCATCTCTGTGGTGTTTGGCAGACTGGAGGGGGGAGAGTTGAGCTGCTTGCGAGCAGCTGCTCGCATAGCACTTGAACGGTGTGCTTGAGGAGGTCTGTCGAATCTTGAAAGCTTACAGATATGGGGTTTTGAATTTTTTATTTTTATTTCTTTCCTGTCCCCAGTAGAGCGTAAACCTTTGGAGGAACCTGTCACAGGAAAGAGCTCCTTCTGGAACTGTTCAGCACTCGGTAGGCAACTCGGTGACTGGCTTGATCTACTTCTGAGGTGCTGAGGCAAGGGGGCTGCTGTTTTGAAACGATAGTATTGTAAATGGGGTCCCTTTTGTGTTGTTGAGGGATGGGTGCTAATGCTGGCAGCTGAATGATTGATTCTCTTGTGACTGTTTTCATTTGTTAAAGCTGAAACACAGTGTACGACACGGGACTTGACGACCAGAGCTGCTTTTGGCAAGGTGAGTGATGAACAGCTATAGAAGGTACTTTAGGGGTGCAGTTGTCACTGCAGTTACTGAACTACACCAAGTACGGTAAAAACCCTGTTTATATTTCAGGGGTGTTGTAGCTGGCCTAAGAGAGCAGATGGAAGCGTCTGCCTCGAGGGGAGGGGAGGGCACGGAGGTAAGGCAGCAGCTGAGAGTAACTGTCCCAGCTGTGCTGTGGCTTTGGATGCTGCTTCAGCCTATGCTTTTCTTTTTGTTTCACATTTGTCTCACACAGGCTGAGTGGGGCCAAGCTGCACTCTGAAGAGCAGCACGAGAAGGGCGGGCTGGTTGTGAGCTGGATTGGAGCAGAACGGCCAAGTAGCACGAGGTGAGTGCGAAGGGTATCCATCTTGCTTTGCAGGTGCCATGGCAGGCTCTCCACAGAAGCGGTTGAGGATTTGAGAAGAGGTTGCAGATGATCAAGGAGCGACACGTGCAGGGATGGCTTGAAAAGGGTATGTCTGCTTTCTCTTCTGTTTATCAGGTGTCCCAGGCAATGTGGGCTGTGGTGTTAGTCTTTAGAATCGGAACAAAGCAGGTGCTGAAATGCTGTGTCTGTTTTTTTTTGTGTTGGGGTTGCACCTTGGTGAGTGTAGGGATGGGTTTTAAGTGGGTGCAGCGGAGGGCCTGGCCCCAGTGTCCTGTAGTGTGTTTTGACCCATCAGCATAGCCTTTTGGTTCTCAGGTAGCCTACTGAAGTAAGTGATTTTTCCTGCGAGTGGAATGGAATTGATTTTTTTTTTTTTTGGCGTGCAATCAGTTCTGCTCCTAGATTTTTCTTTTTATGTAAATAAAAGATCGAGCTAATTCCAGATGGAAAAAAAAAATCAGTTACTTTCTTGGTCAGTTTGTCCTTTTAATATTCAAAGCTGCAGCAAAAGCATGGGGATTTTTGTTTCTAGAAACACCCTAGCTCTCCTGTCTGCACTCTGCGTGCTGTTGAGCTAAGCCATATAAATGAATAAAGAAACCACAGCTACTGCTCCTTTCTGATTTTTTTTTTTTTTTTTGTGCTTTCCCCCTTGCACTTTCCCAGGTGATTAGCTTCAGGTTCCAGGTGGGACCTAGTGGTAACTGAGTTGCAGGTATTCCATGACAGAGCTCCTTCTGCCTGGGCTGCTTTTTGGGGTAAGCGCTTTGTTTTTCCTTCAGTCAGTTGCAGGGTTCTTTAGGTGGGTCAGAGTCTATGGACTGATGCGTTTTCCAGTAGAAACCGGTACGCATGTCTTTTTGAGTTGGTAACTGGTAGGATCTGTCACTGTAAAGCAATCTAGTAGTAGGTGCCTGTATTGCACGCAGCTCTTCCTCAGGTGAGTAGTTATGGCAGTTTTACGGATGGTATGGTGATGTTACTTTGTGTGTTTGCTTTGTGGTTCTGGGTCCATTCTGATTTTTGCAGAATTACGGGGCTTTTTGTGATTCTTTGCCTGTATGTCAAATATTATCAAAGTTACAACCTTGCTGTCAAAGTGATGGAGCAGGGTTTAGTTGAAATGTATCATGGAAGCTCCCTGTGTGAGCATGTGTCTGAAAATGGCAGCAGTGGGCACGTAAGGGGTAGTCTGTTTCAAGTTTAGGGACAGCTTGTTATATTTCTGGAGCTTTTGCCTGTGTGCTTTCTGTCTGTCGAGTCTTTAGACCATAAAGCCTTCTAGGCTTTATGTCCTTGAATTTACGTATTAGAAGTACGTTTATGAGGGGTTGCCAGGTACGTTGTTTTTGGGAAACTGTGGGGTATGGTTCCTTGAGTGCATAAGTGCAGTAGTGCCAAGAGAGTGAGCAGGGCCACCTTCTTCATCTCTGCAGAATAAGTCTGTTCGGGCACACTTCTCAGGCAAATGTAGTGAGCAGATGAGGGAAAGGAGCTGGGAACAGAGAGGTATTTCACAGTAGCATGTTGCATCAGTAGTAGTCAGCGTTGCGGAGGAGGTGGGTGTCAGGGCTGGCATGCTAGTGAATGCTGGTTCTCTGTTTTTGCAAGTGATGATGAACCTGTTTGACGTAATTCCATTTGAAAAAGTTCCAGTTACTGGCCTGGTCGTGTCGTCCTTTCAATGTTAAAAGCAGCAGCAAAAGCATGGGGATTGTTGCTTCTAGAAACACCACAGGTCACCTGTCTGCTCTCTGCATGTTTTTCAAGTAAAGCAGATCTTTAAAAACAAACAAACAACAAACAAACAAAGAAACAACAACAACAAAAAAAAAAAAAACAAAATAATAAAAAACAGCTGCTGCTGCTCCTGCTTTGTTTCTACTTCCTTGTGCTTTGCCCCTCCCCTTTTCCAGGTGATTGGGTTTGGGTGCTGGGCGGGGCCGAATGGTATATGAGCCCCAGGCATGCTATCAGAGAGCTCATTCTGCGTGGGCTGCTCCTTGAGGTAAGTGCTTTGTTTTTCCTTCAGTCAATTGCAGGGTTCTCTAGGCAGGCCGGAGTTTATAGATTTCTAGAATTTTTAAGTGCTTGGAATTCACTTAGGAGAGGGATGTTTAATAGAGGTTTCTGGCTCACTGTTTTTTGGGATGGTGGGATACTCCTCTGTTTTTGAGCTATATTTTAATCTATTAATGTATAAACCAGCAGTAGGTAAACATTAGGAGGAACCGGTCAAAGGTAACAGCGCTTTCTGGAACCGTCAAGTTCTTGTTCGGCAACGTAGTGACTGGTTTGATCTACTTCACAGATGGAGAGGCAAGTGGACTGCTCTCTTTGAAATAATAAAATTGAAAACATAAAGTTTGTCAAAGATGGCAGTGCATGTTTGCAGTCTGTTTATTGCTTTTGCCAGTGGTAGATAACATTTATAAGGAATCGGTCAAAGGAAAGAGCGCCTTCTGGAACTGTGAAGCTCTGTGTTGGCAACTCGGTGACTGGCTGGACCTACTGTCCATCTCCAGAGGGAAGCGGACTGCTGTTTTGAAATTAAAAAATACTAATAAAAAAAATAAAAATATGGTGCTGCTCTATGGCGCCCGGAGGACTGCCACTCTGCATGGCAGTTAAAAAGAATGTGGTTTGGAGATAGAGAGCCAGAGAGATGAAGCAGCTGGGAAGAGAGACACAAGTATTGCAGTAGGTAGGCTGTGGTTATGAGGTGCCTCAGGATGTGCTTTTTTTCTTGTTTCCGCCCTTCCCTCGTGCAGCCTTGGAGAGATGAAGTCCCCATGGTGTGGAGTGGTGCAAAAAGGTAAGAGGGTTGTCAGCCCGGTCAGTTTTCTTCACCAGTGCTAAGGCAAGTCTTTGAAGAGAAACAGCCTGGTTGCTTGTGCTGCACCCTGTTGAACTAAGCCAGACCAAAACCAGGGCTGCTGTTCCTCCTGCTCTCTTTACCTCTTCTCATCTTGCAAAGGAATGGTCCAGCAATTCGGGTTAATAGGGGACAAGAGAACAAAGGGGTTTCAGAATAACTGCTAACTGTTATGACTATTGCATGGGGCACTATGCAAGTCTCTGACATCCAGCCAAGATGGACAAAGGAGAAGGACAAGGGAAAAGCCTGGGAGGAAGACTATGAGCCTTCAGTACGAGAGACCCGCAGAGGGACCACCAGAGACTGATAACACATGCGTCAGTGGGCGGGTTCGGATTCCAGGAACTAGTTATAATAACCCTGCCTTTTCTAGAAGTAGTAATGAATATGTATTAGCCTAGGAGCATAAAAACCAGCCGCCTGCTGTGACTTGTGTGCGTCTCGGTGGAGCAGAGACTCCCGGCGCACCCAGTGCTGTTTGCTTACCTCTATTCATTTAATAAATTGTAAACTTTGATTGTAATCCTATTTGGGACTTAGTCATTTATTACAACAGACAACCTTGTAAAATGCAGACAACCAGAATCCTTACAACAATTAAGTGGAAATCACGGTGTAAGAAACATTACCACCTCAAAGAGTAAAAGCCTCGAAAGAAATGTGACTTGTAACAGGCCAGCAGCTGTGTGTTTTCGGTGAAGCACCAGATAGAGTATGAACCTGGATTGCACAGTTAATGGGGAAACGGGAGGGTCCTGGTCCTTGGGAGGGGAAAAAAAAAAGTATATAAACTGTGTATGGAATCGGTAGGTGCCCTCCTGCTCGCGGGACACCCGCCATTGTAATCTCAAATAAAAATGCTACTGTACTGAGATCCTCTCCTGAGCCTATGTTATTTCCCAAAGATTGATTCACGGTTTTAAGGTTTCAGGGATAGGGCCCTAGGGTTGGGTTTCAGGGTAAGCGTTCTCAGGGTTTATGTTTAGGATTTTAAGGTTTTTAGTTTTAGGGTTGGAGTTTTAACGGTTAGGATTTTAGGGATTTGAGGGTTAGGGTTTTAAGGGTTTCAGGGTTAGCGTGTTAGGGTTTTAGAGTTTTTTGGGTTGTAGTGTTGATAGTTTTTTTAGGGTTAGGTTCTTAGGGTTTTATTTTTGGTCAGTTATTTACGGTTAGGGTTTTAAGATCTTATTATTTATTTTTTCAGGTTAGGTTCTCCTGGGTTAGGGTTTTGAGCGTCTTAATATTTTGGGTTGGGTTTGGGATTTGAGCGTCCTATTTTGGGGGGGTTTGGGATTTGAGCGTCTTAATTTTGTGGGCTTGGGCGCTGTGAGCGTCTTAAGTGTTTGGGTTAGGGCTTTTAGGCATAGGTCTTCAGGGGTTTAGTGTGGTGGATAGTTTGGGTTAGGTCTGTAGGGGTTTCGAGGATTTTTAGGGTTAGGGCTTGCGGCTTTTTTGTGTGAGGGCGGTAAGGGCTAGGGTTCCAGGGAGTGCTGTTAAATGTAGTTCTCGACGACTCGGCCTCTGATTGGCCGTGCCGGCTGTGCAGGGAATGCTGGTAGGTGTAGTTTTCCGGCACAAGGCTTTCCGGTAGGCCGCGTTGAGTGCCCAGAGCATGCCGGGAAATGTAGTTCTGGGACTCCGGACTTCCGGGAGGCCATGCAGAGCGCCCAGAGCATACCGGGAAATGCAGTTCTCGGGGTCTAGGGCTGGGGTTAGGGTTAGGGCTAGTGAATGCTGGTTCTCTGTGTTTGCAGATGACGGTGAGCGTGTTTAAACTAATTCCAGTTGAAGAAGTTTCAGTTACTTGCTTGGTGACATTATCAGTTCAACATTAAAAGCTGCAGCAAAAGCAAAAGGGGATTTTTGCTTCCAGAAACACCCCAGTTCTCCTGTCTGCACTCTGCATGCTGTTGAGCTAAGCCTTATGAATAAGTAAATAAACCAGAGCTGCTGCTGCTCCTCTTTTTGCTTTTTTGTGCTTTCCCCGCATGCGACCTCTGCCGCCGCCTGCTGGTGGAAAACGAGTACTGCAGGCGGCCGGTGGCCGCGCATGCTCGGTGACGCCCGAGGGCGCCCCTCTGCCGCCACCTGCTGGTGGAAAACGAGTACTGCAGGCGGCCGGGGGGAGCTCATGCCCGGTGACGCCCGAGGGCGCCCCTCTGCCGCCGCCTGCTGGTGGAAAAGAGTACTGCAGGCGGCCAGGGTCCGCGCATGCGCGTTGCTTATTACGTCTTTTTTTTTTTTTGATGTGTAATTTCCTACGCTCCTAGATTTTTCTTCAAATGTAAATGAAAGGTTCTTGCTAATTCCCGTTGAAAATATTTCATTTACTTTCTTGGTTGTATTGTCCTTTCTATGTTCAAAGCTGAGGCAAAAATACGGTAAATTTTGCTTCTAGAAACACCGCAGTTCTTTTGTCTGCACTCCGCATGCTGTAAACTAGGGATAGGTGACAAATAAATAAAAAAATAAATAAAAGAACACAGCTGCTGCTCCTGCTCTCTTTCTTGTTTTTTGCCCCCTTCTCTTTCCCAGGTGATTGGGTTTGGGTGCTGGGCGGGGCCAAATGTTATACGAGCCCTAGGCATTCTATCAGAGAGCTCCTTCTGCGTGGGCTGCTCTTTGGGGTCGGTGCTTTGTTTATTCTTCTGTTAGCTACATGCAGGGTTCTTTTCGTGGGTCAGAGTCTTGTACGATATTTTAGAGGAAACCAATCTAGTAGTACGTGCATTTATTGCATGAAGCTCTTTGGAGGTGATTAATTGTTATAGCACTTTTATGGATAGGAGGTCAATGTTGTTTTGTGTGTTTGCTTTGTTGTTCTAGGTCCCTCATGATTTTTGCAGGGTTATAGGGCAGATGCCACCAGGTCTACCCCTTTTGTTGTTTTTGTTTTGTTTGATTTATTTTTCTTATTTTCTTTTTCGGAAGGGGGTTTGCGATTTGAGCGTCCTATTTTGGGGGGGGTTGGGATTTGAGCATCCTAATTTTGTGGGCTTGGGCGCTGTGAGCGTCTTAAGTGTTTGGGTTAGGGCTTTTAGGCATAGGTCTTCAGGGGTTTAGTGTGGTGGATAGTTTGGGTTAGGTCTGTAGGGGTTTCGAGGATTTTTAGGGTTAGGGCTTGCGGCTTTTTTGTGCAAGGGCGGTAAGGGCTAGGGTTCCAGGGAGTGCTGTTAAATGGAGTTCTCGACGACACGGCCTCTGATTGGCCGTGCCGGCTGTGCAGGGAATGCTGGTAGGTGTAGTTTTCCGGCACAAGGCTTTCCGGTAGGCCGCGTTGAGTGCCCAGAGCATGCCGGGAAATGTAGTTCTGGGACTCCGGACTTCCGGGAGGCCATGCAGAGCGCCCAGAGCATACCGGGAAATGCAGTTCTGGGACTCCGAACTTCCGGGAGGCCATGTTGAGCGCCCAGAGCACACCGGGAAATGTAGTTCTGGGACTCCGAACTTCCGGGAGGCCATGTTGGGTGCCCAGAGCACACCGGGAAATGCAGTTCTCGGGGACTAGGGCTGGGGCTAGGGTTAGAGTTTAGGGTGAGGGTTGGGGTTAGGGTTAGGGCTAGTGAATGCTGGTTCTCTGTGTTTGCAGATGACGGTGAGCGTGTTTAAACTAATTCCAGTTGAAGAAGTTTCAGTTACTTGCTTGGTGACATTATCAGTTCAACATTAAAAGCTGCAGCAAAAGCAAAAGGGGAGTTTTGCTTGTAGAAACACCACAGGTCTCTTGTCTGCTCTCGGAATGTTTTTGAGATAAACCAGATTTTAAAAAACAAAGGGAAAAAAAAAAACCACAGCTGCTTCTTTTGCTCTCTTCCTACTTTCTTGTGCTTTGCCCCTCCCCTTTCCCAGGTGATTGGGTTTGGGTGCTGGGCGGGGCCGAATGGTATATGAGCCCCAGGCATGCTATCAGAGAGCTCCTTCTGCTTGGGCTGCTCTTTGGGGTAAGTGCTTTGTTTTTCCTTCAGTCAGTTGCAGGGTTCTCTAGGCAGACTGGAGCCTATGGATTTCTGGATTTTAAGTGCTTGGAATTCACTCAGTAGCGGGATGTTTAGTAGGGGCTGCTGGCTCACTGTTTTTTTTGGGATGGTGGGATACTCTTCTGTTTTTGAGCTATATTTTAGTCTCTAGATGTATAAACCCACTTGTGTAACTCTCCAGAGGACTAAAACCAGCTTGATTGAATGCTACATATGGCTTGGCAGCGTAGATGCAGCATTACCAAGAGACTGAGCAGGGTTGTATCAGAGTCACCTCTTTCATCTGCAAAGGGTAAGTTTGATTACCCCTGCCGGGGCTGCTGTGTGTGCATGTCTTTTTGGCATTTGTGGAGCTCAGTTGTTTTTCTTTGTGTGTGTGCATGTTTTTATTTATTTATTTATTTATTTATTTTTATTTTTGAGGGTCAAACAGTGTGTTTGCTGAGCGTGGTTAGAATGAGGAGGTGGGGAGCTGCTCAGGACTGGAAGGTTTGGTTTCTAGGAGTATGCGGCATCCTTCCTGTGCGACGTGACTAATTGTTGGGCTGGAACGTTCCAGCTTTTGTGTGTGTTGGGCAATGTAGCTTGTGTAGTGTGTGTCGTGTGGTCTAGGCAGAGTTTGCTGTGGTGCAGTGGGCGAAGAATCTCAGGTAGAGCTGGTGAGCAGCTGAAGTACCAGAGCTGGGAAGAAAGAGGTCGTGCAGCAGGTACGCTGTGGCTGTGAGGTGCCTCAGACTGTGCTTTTCTGTCTTTTTTTTTGTTTTGTTTTGTTGTTTTTTTGCAGGTGCTTTGTGCGGTCGTGGACAGGAAAGGGAAATCCTCGTGTCGCGGAGCAGTGAGGGAAGGTGGGTGTTGTCAGCCTGGTCATCCCTTATCTGAAGCGAAGGGAAGACGCTCAGGTGTTTCCCTGTGAGGTTCCGAAGTGAGACTGTTTGGGATAGAGGAGCAGTGTGGCAGGTGGGTGCTTGCAAGCACAGTGGTTCTTTTGTCCTTTTGTGTTCCCAGGTGGCGTGGGTGATGCTGGCCGCTCCTTTCAAGCTTGGACCTAATTTGCAGGTCCAGAGGCGAGTGGAGTGCTGTTTTGAAAGGATAAAAGTGAAGCTGGGGTCGCTTATGTTGTTGAGGGATGGGTGCTACTGCTGGCAGCTGAATGTTTATCTTCTGCCTGTGTTTTGCCTTTCATTAGGCTGAAGTGCAGTGCAGGATGTCTCAACCAGCTGCCTCTGCAGTGACTCTGGTGCGTGATGAGCAGAGGTAGCTGTTAATTTTGGGGGTGTGGTTGTCACTGAAGTTATTTTCCTACATCCAATAGAGTAAAATTCCAGTTTGCCTTTTAGAGGTGCTATAAGTGGGTAAAGAGAAGAGATGGAAGCATGTGCCGCGTGGGGCAGGCAAGCGGCTGAGGTACAGGAGGGGATGAGAGTATGTGACTTTTTCCTGGGGGTGGAATGGAATTGATTGTTTTGGTGTATAGTCTGTTTTGCTCCGAGATCTTTCATTCATGGTAAATAAAAGTTTGAGCCAATTCCAGTTGGGAATGTTCCAGTTACGACCCAGCGAGTACTGTCCTTTTAATGTTAAAAAAAAATGCGGCAAAAGCATGGGTGCAGATCTGTTTCAGGTCTTGTGCATCATATTCGGTTCGAGATCGCGTCTGTTTCCATCCTCACTCTTGCAGAAGTCATCTGGGCCGCATCAGGAGCTCTTCCTTAGGAAATCAATTCCCAAGCGTCTTCTTAGGGGGTTTTCAGTCCCCATCCTTCTGGTCTCTTGTCTCGAAGGCAGGCTTTTTAGGCCTCCATCATCCCAGTTCTGGCAGTTGCTTCCAGTCGCGTGTCGTGACATTTGAGTCTCTCCTGGGGTCTGGTGCAGAGCACCTGTTCTGACTTGCTGTTGCTGTAGGGCTTTCTTTTTGGGGGTCACTTTTTCTTGTGCCTTGTGTTGTGTGTTTTGTTTGTAGTGTTTGTGGCGTGCCTGTGTGTGTGTACGTGTTTGGTCTGGAGCTGTCCTGCCTGGCAGTTAGTGATGACAGGTAACGTGGCAGTGCATGGGTGTACTAATACATTGTCTGGACTGTTTTGGTAAAGATATCCAGTCTGCCTCTGGGCACGTACTGAAGGGCAGCTGGCACAGTCATCTCTGTGGTGTTTGGCAGACTGGAGGGGGGAGAGTTGAGCTGCTTGCGAGCAGCTGCTCGCATAGCACTTGAACGGTGTGCTTGAGGAGGTCTGTCGAATCTTGAAAGCTTACAGATATGGGGTTTTGAATTTTTTATTTTTATTTCTTTCCTGTCCCCAGTAGAGCGTAAACCTTTGGAGGAACCTGTCACAGGAAAGAGCTCCTTCTGGAACTGTTCAGCACTCGGTAGGCAACTCGGTGACTGGCTTGATCTACTTCTGAGGTGCTGAGGCAAGGGGGCTGCTGTTTTGAAACGATAGTATTGTAAATGGGGTCCCTTTTGTGTTGTTGAGGGATGGGTGCTAATGCTGGCAGCTGAATGATTGATTCTCTTGTGACTGTTTTCATTTGTTAAAGCTGAAACACAGTGTACGACACGGGACTTGACGACCAGAGCTGCTTTTGGCAAGGTGAGTGATGAACAGCTATAGAAGGTACTTTAGGGGTGCAGTTGTCACTGCAGTTACTGAACTACACCAAGTACGGTAAAAACCCTGTTTATATTTCAGGGGTGTTGTAGCTGGCCTAAGAGAGCAGATGGAAGCGTCTGCCTCGAGGGGAGGGGAGGGCACGGAGGTAAGGCAGCAGCTGAGAGTAACTGTCCCAGCTGTGCTGTGGCTTTGGATGCTGCTTCAGCCTATGCTTTTCTTTTTGTTTCACATTTGTCTCACACAGGCTGAGTGGGGCCAAGCTGCACTCTGAAGAGCAGCACGAGAAGGGCGGGCTGGTTGTGAGCTGGATTGGAGCAGAACGGCCAAGTAGCACGAGGTGAGTGCGAAGGGTATCCATCTTGCTTTGCAGGTGCCATGGCAGGCTCTCCACAGAAGCGGTTGAGGATTTGAGAAGAGGTTGCAGATGATCAAGGAGCGACACGTGCAGGGATGGCTTGAAAAGGGTATGTCTGCTTTCTCTTCTGTTTATCAGGTGTCCCAGGCAATGTGGGCTGTGGTGTTAGTCTTTAGAATCGGAACAAAGCAGGTGCTGAAATGCTGTGTCTGTTTTTTTTTGTGTTGGGGTTGCACCTTGGTGAGTGTAGGGATGGGTTTTAAGTGGGTGCAGCGGAGGGCCTGGCCCCAGTGTCCTGTAGTGTGTTTTGACCCATCAGCATAGCCTTTTGGTTCTCAGGTAGCCTACTGAAGTAAGTGATTTTTCCTGCGAGTGGAATGGAATTGATTTTTTTTTTTTTTGGCGTGCAATCAGTTCTGCTCCTAGATTTTTCTTTTTATGTAAATAAAAGATCGAGCTAATTCCAGATGGAAAAAAAAAATCAGTTACTTTCTTGGTCAGTTTGTCCTTTTAATATTCAAAGCTGCAGCAAAAGCATGGGGATTTTTGTTTCTAGAAACACCCTAGCTCTCCTGTCTGCACTCTGCGTGCTGTTGAGCTAAGCCATATAAATGAATAAAGAAACCACAGCTACTGCTCCTTTCTGATTTTTTTTTTTTTTTTTGTGCTTTCCCCCTTGCACTTTCCCAGGTGATTAGCTTCAGGTTCCAGGTGGGACCTAGTGGTAACTGAGTTGCAGGTATTCCATGACAGAGCTCCTTCTGCCTGGGCTGCTTTTTGGGGTAAGCGCTTTGTTTTTCCTTCAGTCAGTTGCAGGGTTCTTTAGGTGGGTCAGAGTCTATGGACTGATGCGTTTTCCAGTAGAAACCGGTACGCATGTCTTTTTGAGTTGGTAACTGGTAGGATCTGTCACTGTAAAGCAATCTAGTAGTAGGTGCCTGTATTGCACGCAGCTCTTCCTCAGGTGAGTAGTTATGGCAGTTTTACGGATGGTATGGTGATGTTACTTTGTGTGTTTGCTTTGTGGTTCTGGGTCCATTCTGATTTTTGCAGAATTACGGGGCTTTTTGTGATTCTTTGCCTGTATGTCAAATATTATCAAAGTTACAACCTTGCTGTCAAAGTGATGGAGCAGGGTTTAGTTGAAATGTATCATGGAAGCTCCCTGTGTGAGCATGTGTCTGAAAATGGCAGCAGTGGGCACGTAAGGGGTAGTCTGTTTCAAGTTTAGGGACAGCTTGTTATATTTCTGGAGCTTTTGCCTGTGTGCTTTCTGTCTGTCGAGTCTTTAGACCATAAAGCCTTCTAGGCTTTATGTCCTTGAATTTACGTATTAGAAGTACGTTTATGAGGGGTTGCCAGGTACGTTGTTTTTGGGAAACTGTGGGGTATGGTTCCTTGAGTGCATAAGTGCAGTAGTGCCAAGAGAGTGAGCAGGGCCACCTTCTTCATCTCTGCAGAATAAGTCTGTTCGGGCACACTTCTCAGGCAAATGTAGTGAGCAGATGAGGGAAAGGAGCTGGGAACAGAGAGGTATTTCACAGTAGCATGTTGCATCAGTAGTAGTCAGCGTTGCGGAGGAGGTGGGTGTCAGGGCTGGCATGCTAGTGAATGCTGGTTCTCTGTTTTTGCAAGTGATGATGAACCTGTTTGACGTAATTCCATTTGAAAAAGTTCCAGTTACTGGCCTGGTCGTGTCGTCCTTTCAATGTTAAAAGCAGCAGCAAAAGCATGGGGATTGTTGCTTCTAGAAACACCACAGGTCACCTGTCTGCTCTCTGCATGTTTTTCAAGTAAAGCAGATCTTTAAAAACAAACAAACAACAAACAAACAAAGAAACAACAACAACAAAAAAAAAAAAAACAAAATAATAAAAAACAGCTGCTGCTGCTCCTGCTTTGTTTCTACTTCCTTGTGCTTTGCCCCTCCCCTTTTCCAGGTGATTGGGTTTGGGTGCTGGGCGGGGCCGAATGGTATATGAGCCCCAGGCATGCTATCAGAGAGCTCATTCTGCGTGGGCTGCTCCTTGAGGTAAGTGCTTTGTTTTTCCTTCAGTCAATTGCAGGGTTCTCTAGGCAGGCCGGAGTTTATAGATTTCTAGAATTTTTAAGTGCTTGGAATTCACTTAGGAGAGGGATGTTTAATAGAGGTTTCTGGCTCACTGTTTTTTGGGATGGTGGGATACTCCTCTGTTTTTGAGCTATATTTTAATCTATTAATGTATAAACCAGCAGTAGGTAAACATTAGGAGGAACCGGTCAAAGGTAACAGCGCTTTCTGGAACCGTCAAGTTCTTGTTCGGCAACGTAGTGACTGGTTTGATCTACTTCACAGATGGAGAGGCAAGTGGACTGCTCTCTTTGAAATAATAAAATTGAAAACATAAAGTTTGTCAAAGATGGCAGTGCATGTTTGCAGTCTGTTTATTGCTTTTGCCAGTGGTAGATAACATTTATAAGGAATCGGTCAAAGGAAAGAGCGCCTTCTGGAACTGTGAAGCTCTGTGTTGGCAACTCGGTGACTGGCTGGACCTACTGTCCATCTCCAGAGGGAAGCGGACTGCTGTTTTGAAATTAAAAAATACTAATGAAAAAAATAAAAATATGGTGCTGCTCTATGGCGCCCGGAGGACTGCCACTCTGCATGGCAGTTAAAAAGAATGTGGTTTGGAGATGGAGAGCCAGAGAGATGAAGCAGCTGGGAAGAGAGACACAAGTATTGCAGTAGGTAGGCTGTGGTTATGAGGTGCCTCAGGATGTGCTTTTTTTCTTGTTTCCGCCCTTCCCTCGTGCAGCCTTGGAGAGATGAAGTCCCCATGGTGTGGAGTGGTGCAAAAAGGTAAGAGGGTTGTCAGCCCGGTCAGTTTTCTTCACCAGTGCTAAGGCAAGTCTTTGAAGAGAAACAGCCTGGTTGCTTGTGCTGCACCCTGTTGAACTAAGCCAGACCAAAACCAGGGCTGCTGTTCCTCCTGCTCTCTTTACCTCTTCTCATCTTGCAAAGGAATGGTCCAGCAATTCGGGTTAATAGGGGACAAGAGAACAAAGGGGTTTCAGAATAACTGCTAACTGTTATGACTATTGCATGGGGCACTATGCAAGTCTCTGACATCCAGCCAAGATGGACAAAGGAGAAGGACAAGGGAAAAGCCTGGGAGGAAGACTATGAGCCTTCAGTACGAGAGACCCGCAGAGGGACCACCAGAGACTGATAACACATGCGTCAGTGGGCGGGTTCGGATTCCAGGAACTAGTTATAATAACCCTGCCTTTTCTAGAAGTAGTAATGAATATGTATTAGCCTAGGAGCATAAAAACCAGCCGCCTGCTGTGACTTGTGTGCGTCTCGGTGGAGCAGAGACTCCCGGCGCACCCAGTGCTGTTTGCTTACCTCTATTCATTTAATAAATTGTAAACTTTGATTGTAATCCTATTTGGGACTTAGTCATTTATTACAACAGACAACCTTGTAAAATGCAGACAACCAGAATCCTTACAACAATTAAGTGGAAATCACGGTGTAAGAAACATTACCACCTCAAAGAGTAAAAGCCTCGAAAGAAATGTGACTTGTAACAGGCCAGCAGCTGTGTGTTTTCGGTGAAGCACCAGATAGAGTATGAACCTGGATTGCACAGTTAATGGGGAAACGGGAGGGTCCTGGTCCTTGGGAGGGGAAAAAAAAAAGTATATAAACTGTGTATGGAATCGGTAGGTGCCCTCCTGCTCGCGGGACACCCGCCATTGTAATCTCAAATAAAAATGCTACTGTACTGAGATCCTCTCCTGAGCCTATGTTATTTCCCAAAGATTGATTCACGGTTTTAAGGTTTCAGGGATAGGGCCCTAGGGTTGGGTTTCAGGGTAAGCGTTCTCAGGGTTTATGTTTAGGATTTTAAGGTTTTTAGTTTTAGGGTTGGAGTTTTAACGGTTAGGATTTTAGGGATTTGAGGGTTAGGGTTTTAAGGGTTTCAGGGTTAGCGTGTTAGGGTTTTAGAGTTTTTTGGGTTGTAGTGTTGATAGTTTTTTTAGGGTTAGGTTCTTAGGGTTTTATTTTTGGTCAGTTATTTACGGTTAGGGTTTTAAGATCTTATTATTTATTTTTTCAGGTTAGGTTCTCCTGGGTTAGGGTTTTGAGCGTCTTAATATTTTGGGTTGGGTTTGGGATTTGAGCGTCCTATTTTGGGGGGGTTTGGGATTTGAGCGTCTTAATTTTGTGGGCTTGGGCGCTGTGAGCGTCTTAAGTGTTTGGGTTAGGGCTTTTAGGCATAGGTCTTCAGGGGTTTAGTGTGGTGGATAGTTTGGGTTAGGTCTGTAGGGGTTTCGAGGATTTTTAGGGTTAGGGCTTGCGGCTTTTTTGTGTGAGGGCGGTAAGGGCTAGGGTTCCAGGGAGTGCTGTTAAATGTAGTTCTCGACGACTCGGCCTCTGATTGGCCGTGCCGGCTGTGCAGGGAATGCTGGTAGGTGTAGTTTTCCGGCACAAGGCTTTCCGGTAGGCCGCGTTGAGTGCCCAGAGCATGCCGGGAAATGTAGTTCTGGGACTCCGGACTTCCGGGAGGCCATGCAGAGCGCCCAGAGCATACCGGGAAATGCAGTTCTCGGGGTCTAGGGCTGGGGTTAGGGTTAGGGCTAGTGAATGCTGGTTCTCTGTGTTTGCAGATGACGGTGAGCGTGTTTAAACTAATTCCAGTTGAAGAAGTTTCAGTTACTTGCTTGGTGACATTATCAGTTCAACATTAAAAGCTGCAGCAAAAGCAAAAGGGGATTTTTGCTTCCAGAAACACCCCAGTTCTCCTGTCTGCACTCTGCATGCTGTTGAGCTAAGCCTTATGAATAAGTAAATAAACCAGAGCTGCTGCTGCTCCTCTTTTTGCTTTTTTGTGCTTTCCCCGCATGCGACCTCTGCCGCCGCCTGCTGGTGGAAAACGAGTACTGCAGGCGGCCGGTGGCCGCGCATGCTCGGTGACGCCCGAGGGCGCCCCTCTGCCGCCACCTGCTGGTGGAAAACGAGTACTGCAGGCGGCCGGGGGGAGCTCATGCCCGGTGACGCCCGAGGGCGCCCCTCTGCCGCCGCCTGCTGGTGGAAAAGAGTACTGCAGGCGGCCAGGGTCCGCGCATGCGCGTTGCTTATTACGTCTTTTTTTTTTTTTGATGTGTAATTTCCTACGCTCCTAGATTTTTCTTCAAATGTAAATGAAAGGTTCTTGCTAATTCCCGTTGAAAATATTTCATTTACTTTCTTGGTTGTATTGTCCTTTCTATGTTCAAAGCTGAGGCAAAAATACGGTAAATTTTGCTTCTAGAAACACCGCAGTTCTTTTGTCTGCACTCCGCATGCTGTAAACTAGGGATAGGTGACAAATAAATAAAAAAATAAATAAAAGAACACAGCTGCTGCTCCTGCTCTCTTTCTTGTTTTTTGCCCCCTTCTCTTTCCCAGGTGATTGGGTTTGGGTGCTGGGCGGGGCCAAATGTTATACGAGCCCTAGGCATTCTATCAGAGAGCTCCTTCTGCGTGGGCTGCTCTTTGGGGTCGGTGCTTTGTTTATTCTTCTGTTAGCTACATGCAGGGTTCTTTTCGTGGGTCAGAGTCTTGTACGATATTTTAGAGGAAACCAATCTAGTAGTACGTGCATTTATTGCATGAAGCTCTTTGGAGGTGATTAATTGTTATAGCACTTTTATGGATAGGAGGTCAATGTTGTTTTGTGTGTTTGCTTTGTTGTTCTAGGTCCCTCATGATTTTTGCAGGGTTATAGGGCAGATGCCACCAGGTCTACCCCTTTTGTTGTTTTTGTTTTGTTTGATTTATTTTTCTTATTTTCTTTTTCGGAAGGGGGTTTGCGATTTGAGCGTCCTATTTTGGGGGGGGTTGGGATTTGAGCATCCTAATTTTGTGGGCTTGGGCGCTGTGAGCGTCTTAAGTGTTTGGGTTAGGGCTTTTAGGCATAGGTCTTCAGGGGTTTAGTGTGGTGGATAGTTTGGGTTAGGTCTGTAGGGGTTTCGAGGATTTTTAGGGTTAGGGCTTGCGGCTTTTTTGTGCAAGGGCGGTAAGGGCTAGGGTTCCAGGGAGTGCTGTTAAATGGAGTTCTCGACGACACGGCCTCTGATTGGCCGTGCCGGCTGTGCAGGGAATGCTGGTAGGTGTAGTTTTCCGGCACAAGGCTTTCCGGTAGGCCGCGTTGAGTGCCCAGAGCATGCCGGGAAATGTAGTTCTGGGACTCCGGACTTCCGGGAGGCCATGCAGAGCGCCCAGAGCATACCGGGAAATGCAGTTCTGGGACTCCGAACTTCCGGGAGGCCATGTTGAGCGCCCAGAGCACACCGGGAAATGTAGTTCTGGGACTCCGAACTTCCGGGAGGCCATGTTGGGTGCCCAGAGCACACCGGGAAATGCAGTTCTCGGGGACTAGGGCTGGGGCTAGGGTTAGAGTTTAGGGTGAGGGTTGGGGTTAGGGTTAGGGCTAGTGAATGCTGGTTCTCTGTGTTTGCAGATGACGGTGAGCGTGTTTAAACTAATTCCAGTTGAAGAAGTTTCAGTTACTTGCTTGGTGACATTATCAGTTCAACATTAAAAGCTGCAGCAAAAGCAAAAGGGGAGTTTTGCTTGTAGAAACACCACAGGTCTCTTGTCTGCTCTCGGAATGTTTTTGAGATAAACCAGATTTTAAAAAACAAAGGGAAAAAAAAAAACCACAGCTGCTTCTTTTGCTCTCTTCCTACTTTCTTGTGCTTTGCCCCTCCCCTTTCCCAGGTGATTGGGTTTGGGTGCTGGGCGGGGCCGAATGGTATATGAGCCCCAGGCATGCTATCAGAGAGCTCCTTCTGCTTGGGCTGCTCTTTGGGGTAAGTGCTTTGTTTTTCCTTCAGTCAGTTGCAGGGTTCTCTAGGCAGACTGGAGCCTATGGATTTCTGGATTTTAAGTGCTTGGAATTCACTCAGTAGCGGGATGTTTAGTAGGGGCTGCTGGCTCACTGTTTTTTTTGGGATGGTGGGATACTCCTCTGTTTTTGAGCTATATTTTAATCTATTAATGTATAAACCAGCAGTAGGTAAACATTAGGAGGAACCGGTCAAAGGTAACAGCGCTTTCTGGAACCGTCAAGTTCTTGTTCGGCAACGTAGTGACTGGTTTGATCTACTTCACAGATGGAGAGGCAAGTGGACTGCTCTCTTTGAAATAATAAAATTGAAAACATAAAGTTTGTCAAAGATGGCAGTGCATGTTTGCAGTCTGTTTATTGCTTTTGCCAGTGGTAGATAACATTTATAAGGAATCGGTCAAAGGAAAGAGCGCCTTCTGGAACTGTGAAGCTCTGTGTTGGCAACTCGGTGACTGGCTGGACCTACTGTCCATCTCCAGAGGGAAGCGGACTGCTGTTTTGAAATTAAAAAATACTAATAAAAAAAATAAAAATATGGTGCTGCTCTATGGCGCCCGGAGGACTGCCACTCTGCATGGCAGTTAAAAAGAATGTGGTTTGGAGATGGAGAGCCAGAGAGATGAAGCAGCTGGGAAGAGAGACACAAGTATTGCAGTAGGTAGGCTGTGGTTATGAGGTGCCTCAGGATGTGCTTTTTTTCTTGTTTCCGCCCTTCCCTCGTGCAGCCTTGGAGAGATGAAGTCCCCATGGTGTGGAGTGGTGCAAAAAGGTAAGAGGGTTGTCAGCCCGGTCAGTTTTCTTCACCAGTGCTAAGGCAAGTCTTTGAAGAGAAACAGCCTGGTTGCTTGTGCTGCACCCTGTTGAACTAAGCCAGACCAAAACCAGGGCTGCTGTTCCTCCTGCTCTCTTTACCTCTTCTCATCTTGCAAAGGAATGGTCCAGCAATTCGGGTTAATAGGGGACAAGAGAACAAAGGGGTTTCAGAATAACTGCTAACTGTTATGACTATTGCATGGGGCACTATGCAAGTCTCTGACATCCAGCCAAGATGGACAAAGGAGAAGGACAAGGGAAAAGCCTGGGAGGAAGACTATGAGCCTTCAGTACGAGAGACCCGCAGAGGGACCACCAGAGACTGATAACACATGCGTCAGTGGGCGGGTTCGGATTCCAGGAACTAGTTATAATAACCCTGCCTTTTCTAGAAGTAGTAATGAATATGTATTAGCCTAGGAGCATAAAAACCAGCCGCCTGCTGTGACTTGTGTGCGTCTCGGTGGAGCAGAGACTCCCGGCGCACCCAGTGCTGTTTGCTTACCTCTATTCATTTAATAAATTGTAAACTTTGATTGTAATCCTATTTGGGACTTAGTCATTTATTACAACAGACAACCTTGTAAAATGCAGACAACCAGAATCCTTACAACAATTAAGTGGAAATCACGGTGTAAGAAACATTACCACCTCAAAGAGTAAAAGCCTCGAAAGAAATGTGACTTGTAACAGGCCAGCAGCTGTGTGTTTTCGGTGAAGCACCAGATAGAGTATGAACCTGGATTGCACAGTTAATGGGGAAACGGGAGGGTCCTGGTCCTTGGGAGGGGAAAAAAAAAAGTATATAAACTGTGTATGGAATCGGTAGGTGCCCTCCTGCTCGCGGGACACCCGCCATTGTAATCTCAAATAAAAATGCTACTGTACTGAGATCCTCTCCTGAGCCTATGTTATTTCCCAAAGATTGATTCACGGTTTTAAGGTTTCAGGGATAGGGCCCTAGGGTTGGGTTTCAGGGTAAGCGTTCTCAGGGTTTATGTTTAGGATTTTAAGGTTTTTAGTTTTAGGGTTGGAGTTTTAACGGTTAGGATTTTAGGGATTTGAGGGTTAGGGTTTTAAGGGTTTCAGGGTTAGCGTGTTAGGGTTTTAGAGTTTTTTGGGTTGTAGTGTTGATAGTTTTTTTAGGGTTAGGTTCTTAGGGTTTTATTTTTGGTCAGTTATTTACGGTTAGGGTTTTAAGATCTTATTATTTATTTTTTCAGGTTAGGTTCTCCTGGGTTAGGGTTTTGAGCGTCTTAATATTTTGGGTTGGGTTTGGGATTTGAGCGTCCTATTTTGGGGGGGTTTGGGATTTGAGCGTCTTAATTTTGTGGGCTTGGGCGCTGTGAGCGTCTTAAGTGTTTGGGTTAGGGCTTTTAGGCATAGGTCTTCAGGGGTTTAGTGTGGTGGATAGTTTGGGTTAGGTCTGTAGGGGTTTCGAGGATTTTTAGGGTTAGGGCTTGCGGCTTTTTTGTGTGAGGGCGGTAAGGGCTAGGGTTCCAGGGAGTGCTGTTAAATGTAGTTCTCGACGACTCGGCCTCTGATTGGCCGTGCCGGCTGTGCAGGGAATGCTGGTAGGTGTAGTTTTCCGGCACAAGGCTTTCCGGTAGGCCGCGTTGAGTGCCCAGAGCATGCCGGGAAATGTAGTTCTGGGACTCCGGACTTCCGGGAGGCCATGCAGAGCGCCCAGAGCATACCGGGAAATGTAGTTCTGGGACTCCGAACTTCCGGGAGGCCATGTTGAGCGCCCAGAGCACACCGGGAAATGTAGTTCTGGGACTCCGAACTTCCGGGAGGCCATGTTGGGTGCCCAGAGCACACCGGGAAATGCAGTTCTCGGGGACTAGGGCTGGGGCTAGGGTTAGAGTTTAGGGTGAGGGTTGGGGTTAGGGTTAGGGCTAGTGAATGCTGGTTCTCTGTGTTTGCAGATGACGGTGAGCGTGTTTAAACTAATTCCAGTTGAAGAAGTTTCAGTTACTTGCTTGGTGACATTATCAGTTCAACATTAAAAGCTGCAGCAAAAGCAAAAGGGGAGTTTTGCTTGTAGAAACACCACAGGTCTCTTGTCTGCTCTCGGAATGTTTTTGAGATAAACCAGATTTTAAAAAACAAAGGGAAAAAAAAAAACCACAGCTGCTTCTTTTGCTCTCTTCCTACTTTCTTGTGCTTTGCCCCTCCCCTTTCCCAGGTGATTGGGTTTGGGTGCTGGGCGGGGCCGAATGGTATATGAGCCCCAGGCATGCTATCAGAGAGCTCCTTCTGCTTGGGCTGCTCTTTGGGGTAAGTGCTTTGTTTTTCCTTCAGTCAGTTGCAGGGTTCTCTAGGCAGACTGGAGCCTATGGATTTCTGGATTTTAAGTGCTTGGAATTCACTCAGTAGCGGGATGTTTAGTAGGGGCTGCTGGCTCACTGTTTTTTTTGGGATGGTGGGATACTCTTCTGTTTTTGAGCTATATTTTAGTCTCTAGATGTATAAACCCACTTGTGTAACTCTCCAGAGGACTAAAACCAGCTTGATTGAATGCTACATATGGCTTGGCAGCGTAGATGCAGCATTACCAAGAGACTGAGCAGGGTTGTATCAGAGTCACCTCTTTCATCTGCAAAGGGTAAGTTTGATTACCCCTGCCGGGGCTGCTGTGTGTGCATGTCTTTTTGGCATTTGTGGAGCTCAGTTGTTTTTCTTTGTGTGTGTGCATGTTTTTATTTATTTATTTATTTATTTTTATTTTTGAGGGTCAAACAGTGTGTTTGCTGAGCGTGGTTAGAATGAGGAGGTGGGGAGCTGCTCAGGACTGGAAGGTTTGGTTTCTAGGAGTATGCGGCATCCTTCCTGTGCGACGTGACTAATTGTTGGGCTGGAACGTTCCAGCTTTTGTGTGTGTTGGGCAATGTAGCTTGTGTAGTGTGTGTCGTGTGGTCTAGGCAGAGTTTGCTGTGGTGCAGTGGGCGAAGAATCTCAGGTAGAGCTGGTGAGCAGCTGAAGTACCAGAGCTGGGAAGAAAGAGGTCGTGCAGCAGGTACGCTGTGGCTGTGAGGTGCCTCAGACTGTGCTTTTCTGTCTTTTTTTTTGTTTTGTTTTGTTGTTTTTTTGCAGGTGCTTTGTGCGGTCGTGGACAGGAAAGGGAAATCCTCGTGTCGCGGAGCAGTGAGGGAAGGTGGGTGTTGTCAGCCTGGTCATCCCTTATCTGAAGCGAAGGGAAGACGCTCAGGTGTTTCCCTGTGAGGTTCCGAAGTGAGACTGTTTGGGATAGAGGAGCAGTGTGGCAGGTGGGTGCTTGCAAGCACAGTGGTTCTTTTGTCCTTTTGTGTTCCCAGGTGGCGTGGGTGATGCTGGCCGCTCCTTTCAAGCTTGGACCTAATTTGCAGGTCCAGAGGCGAGTGGAGTGCTGTTTTGAAAGGATAAAAGTGAAGCTGGGGTCGCTTATGTTGTTGAGGGATGGGTGCTACTGCTGGCAGCTGAATGTTTATCTTCTGCCTGTGTTTTGCCTTTCATTAGGCTGAAGTGCAGTGCAGGATGTCTCAACCAGCTGCCTCTGCAGTGACTCTGGTGCGTGATGAGCAGAGGTAGCTGTTAATTTTGGGGGTGTGGTTGTCACTGAAGTTATTTTCCTACATCCAATAGAGTAAAATTCCAGTTTGCCTTTTAGAGGTGCTATAAGTGGGTAAAGAGAAGAGATGGAAGCATGTGCCGCGTGGGGCAGGCAAGCGGCTGAGGTACAGGAGGGGATGAGAGTATGTGACTTTTTCCTGGGGGTGGAATGGAATTGATTGTTTTGGTGTATAGTCTGTTTTGCTCCGAGATCTTTCATTCATGGTAAATAAAAGTTTGAGCCAATTCCAGTTGGGAATGTTCCAGTTACGACCCAGCGAGTACTGTCCTTTTAATGTTAAAAAAAAATGCGGCAAAAGCATGGGTGCAGATCTGTTTCAGGTCTTGTGCATCATATTCGGTTCGAGATCGCGTCTGTTTCCATCCTCACTCTTGCAGAAGTCATCTGGGCCGCATCAGGAGCTCTTCCTTAGGAAATCAATTCCCAAGCGTCTTCTTAGGGGGTTTTCAGTCCCCATCCTTCTGGTCTCTTGTCTCGAAGGCAGGCTTTTTAGGCCTCCATCATCCCAGTTCTGGCAGTTGCTTCCAGTCGCGTGTCGTGACATTTGAGTCTCTCCTGGGGTCTGGTGCAGAGCACCTGTTCTGACTTGCTGTTGCTGTAGGGCTTTCTTTTTGGGGGTCACTTTTTCTTGTGCCTTGTGTTGTGTGTTTTGTTTGTAGTGTTTGTGGCGTGCCTGTGTGTGTGTACGTGTTTGGTCTGGAGCTGTCCTGCCTGGCAGTTAGTGATGACAGGTAACGTGGCAGTGCATGGGTGTACTAATACATTGTCTGGACTGTTTTGGTAAAGATATCCAGTCTGCCTCTGGGCACGTACTGAAGGGCAGCTGGCACAGTCATCTCTGTGGTGTTTGGCAGACTGGAGGGGGGAGAGTTGAGCTGCTTGCGAGCAGCTGCTCGCATAGCACTTGAACGGTGTGCTTGAGGAGGTCTGTCGAATCTTGAAAGCTTACAGATATGGGGTTTTGAATTTTTTATTTTTATTTCTTTCCTGTCCCCAGTAGAGCGTAAACCTTTGGAGGAACCTGTCACAGGAAAGAGCTCCTTCTGGAACTGTTCAGCACTCGGTAGGCAACTCGGTGACTGGCTTGATCTACTTCTGAGGTGCTGAGGCAAGGGGGCTGCTGTTTTGAAACGATAGTATTGTAAATGGGGTCCCTTTTGTGTTGTTGAGGGATGGGTGCTAATGCTGGCAGCTGAATGATTGATTCTCTTGTGACTGTTTTCATTTGTTAAAGCTGAAACACAGTGTACGACACGGGACTTGACGACCAGAGCTGCTTTTGGCAAGGTGAGTGATGAACAGCTATAGAAGGTACTTTAGGGGTGCAGTTGTCACTGCAGTTACTGAACTACACCAAGTACGGTAAAAACCCTGTTTATATTTCAGGGGTGTTGTAGCTGGCCTAAGAGAGCAGATGGAAGCGTCTGCCTCGAGGGGAGGGGAGGGCACGGAGGTAAGGCAGCAGCTGAGAGTAACTGTCCCAGCTGTGCTGTGGCTTTGGATGCTGCTTCAGCCTATGCTTTTCTTTTTGTTTCACATTTGTCTCACACAGGCTGAGTGGGGCCAAGCTGCACTCTGAAGAGCAGCACGAGAAGGGCGGGCTGGTTGTGAGCTGGATTGGAGCAGAACGGCCAAGTAGCACGAGGTGAGTGCGAAGGGTATCCATCTTGCTTTGCAGGTGCCATGGCAGGCTCTCCACAGAAGCGGTTGAGGATTTGAGAAGAGGTTGCAGATGATCAAGGAGCGACACGTGCAGGGATGGCTTGAAAAGGGTATGTCTGCTTTCTCTTCTGTTTATCAGGTGTCCCAGGCAATGTGGGCTGTGGTGTTAGTCTTTAGAATCGGAACAAAGCAGGTGCTGAAATGCTGTGTCTGTTTTTTTTTGTGTTGGGGTTGCACCTTGGTGAGTGTAGGGATGGGTTTTAAGTGGGTGCAGCGGAGGGCCTGGCCCCAGTGTCCTGTAGTGTGTTTTGACCCATCAGCATAGCCTTTTGGTTCTCAGGTAGCCTACTGAAGTAAGTGATTTTTCCTGCGAGTGGAATGGAATTGATTTTTTTTTTTTTTGGCGTGCAATCAGTTCTGCTCCTAGATTTTTCTTTTTATGTAAATAAAAGATCGAGCTAATTCCAGATGGAAAAAAAAAATCAGTTACTTTCTTGGTCAGTTTGTCCTTTTAATATTCAAAGCTGCAGCAAAAGCATGGGGATTTTTGTTTCTAGAAACACCCTAGCTCTCCTGTCTGCACTCTGCGTGCTGTTGAGCTAAGCCATATAAATGAATAAAGAAACCACAGCTACTGCTCCTTTCTGATTTTTTTTTTTTTTTTTGTGCTTTCCCCCTTGCACTTTCCCAGGTGATTAGCTTCAGGTTCCAGGTGGGACCTAGTGGTAACTGAGTTGCAGGTATTCCATGACAGAGCTCCTTCTGCCTGGGCTGCTTTTCGGGGTAAGCGCTTTGTTTTTCCTTCAGTCAGTTGCAGGGTTCTTTAGGTGGGTCAGAGTCTATGGACTGATGCGTTTTCCAGTAGAAACCGGTACGCATGTCTTTTTGAGTTGGTAACTGGTAGGATCTGTCACTGTAAAGCAATCTAGTAGTAGGTGCCTGTATTGCACGCAGCTCTTCCTCAGGTGAGTAGTTATGGCAGTTTTACGGATGGTATGGTGATGTTACTTTGTGTGTTTGCTTTGTGGTTCTGGGTCCATTCTGATTTTTGCAGAATTACGGGGCTTTTTGTGATTCTTTGCCTGTATGTCAAATATTATCAAAGTTACAACCTTGCTGTCAAAGTGATGGAGCAGGGTTTAGTTGAAATGTATCATGGAAGCTCCCTGTGTGAGCATGTGTCTGAAAATGGCAGCAGTGGGCACGTAAGGGGTAGTCTGTTTCAAGTTTAGGGACAGCTTGTTATATTTCTGGAGCTTTTGCCTGTGTGCTTTCTGTCTGTCGAGTCTTTAGACCATAAAGCCTTCTAGGCTTTATGTCCTTGAATTTACGTATTAGAAGTACGTTTATGAGGGGTTGCCAGGTACGTTGTTTTTGGGAAACTGTGGGGTATGGTTCCTTGAGTGCATAAGTGCAGTAGTGCCAAGAGAGTGAGCAGGGCCACCTTCTTCATCTCTGCAGAATAAGTCTGTTCGGGCACACTTCTCAGGCAAATGTAGTGAGCAGATGAGGGAAAGGAGCTGGGAACAGAGAGGTATTTCACAGTAGCATGTTGCATCAGTAGTAGTCAGCGTTGCGGAGGAGGTGGGTGTCAGGGCTGGCATGCTAGTGAATGCTGGTTCTCTGTTTTTGCAAGTGATGATGAACCTGTTTGACGTAATTCCATTTGAAAAAGTTCCAGTTACTGGCCTGGTCGTGTCGTCCTTTCAATGTTAAAAGCAGCAGCAAAAGCATGGGGATTGTTGCTTCTAGAAACACCACAGGTCACCTGTCTGCTCTCTGCATGTTTTTCAAGTAAAGCAGATCTTTAAAAACAAACAAACAACAAACAAACAAAGAAACAACAACAACAAAAAAAAAAAAAACAAAATAATAAAAAACAGCTGCTGCTGCTCCTGCTTTGTTTCTACTTCCTTGTGCTTTGCCCCTCCCCTTTTCCAGGTGATTGGGTTTGGGTGCTGGGCGGGGCCGAATGGTATATGAGCCCCAGGCATGCTATCAGAGAGCTCATTCTGCGTGGGCTGCTCCTTGAGGTAAGTGCTTTGTTTTTCCTTCAGTCAATTGCAGGGTTCTCTAGGCAGGCCGGAGTTTATAGATTTCTAGAATTTTTAAGTGCTTGGAATTCACTTAGGAGAGGGATGTTTAATAGAGGTTTCTGGCTCACTGTTTTTTGGGATGGTGGGATACTCCTCTGTTTTTGAGCTATATTTTAATCTATTAATGTATAAACCAGCAGTAGGTAAACATTAGGAGGAACCGGTCAAAGGTAACAGCGCTTTCTGGAACCGTCAAGTTCTTGTTCGGCAACGTAGTGACTGGTTTGATCTACTTCACAGATGGAGAGGCAAGTGGACTGCTCTCTTTGAAATAATAAAATTGAAAACATAAAGTTTGTCAAAGATGGCAGTGCATGTTTGCAGTCTGTTTATTGCTTTTGCCAGTGGTAGATAACATTTATAAGGAATCGGTCAAAGGAAAGAGCGCCTTCTGGAACTGTGAAGCTCTGTGTTGGCAACTCGGTGACTGGCTGGACCTACTGTCCATCTCCAGAGGGAAGCGGACTGCTGTTTTGAAATTAAAAAATACTAATAAAAAAAATAAAAATATGGTGCTGCTCTATGGCGCCCGGAGGACTGCCACTCTGCATGGCAGTTAAAAAGAATGTGGTTTGGAGATGGAGAGCCAGAGAGATGAAGCAGCTGGGAAGAGAGACACAAGTATTGCAGTAGGTAGGCTGTGGTTATGAGGTGCCTCAGGATGTGCTTTTTTTCTTGTTTCCGCCCTTCCCTCGTGCAGCCTTGGAGAGATGAAGTCCCCATGGTGTGGAGTGGTGCAAAAAGGTAAGAGGGTTGTCAGCCCGGTCAGTTTTCTTCACCAGTGCTAAGGCAAGTCTTTGAAGAGAAACAGCCTGGTTGCTTGTGCTGCACCCTGTTGAACTAAGCCAGACCAAAACCAGGGCTGCTGTTCCTCCTGCTCTCTTTACCTCTTCTCATCTTGCAAAGGAATGGTCCAGCAATTCGGGTTAATAGGGGACAAGAGAACAAAGGGGTTTCAGAATAACTGCTAACTGTTATGACTATTGCATGGGGCACTATGCAAGTCTCTGACATCCAGCCAAGATGGACAAAGGAGAAGGACAAGGGAAAAGCCTGGGAGGAAGACTATGAGCCTTCAGTACGAGAGACCCGCAGAGGGACCACCAGAGACTGATAACACATGCGTCAGTGGGCGGGTTCGGATTCCAGGAACTAGTTATAATAACCCTGCCTTTTCTAGAAGTAGTAATGAATATGTATTAGCCTAGGAGCATAAAAACCAGCCGCCTGCTGTGACTTGTGTGCGTCTCGGTGGAGCAGAGACTCCCGGCGCACCCAGTGCTGTTTGCTTACCTCTATTCATTTAATAAATTGTAAACTTTGATTGTAATCCTATTTGGGACTTAGTCATTTATTACAACAGACAACCTTGTAAAATGCAGACAACCAGAATCCTTACAACAATTAAGTGGAAATCACGGTGTAAGAAACATTACCACCTCAAAGAGTAAAAGCCTCGAAAGAAATGTGACTTGTAACAGGCCAGCAGCTGTGTGTTTTCGGTGAAGCACCAGATAGAGTATGAACCTGGATTGCACAGTTAATGGGGAAACGGGAGGGTCCTGGTCCTTGGGAGGGGAAAAAAAAAAGTATATAAACTGTGTATGGAATCGGTAGGTGCCCTCCTGCTCGCGGGACACCCGCCATTGTAATCTCAAATAAAAATGCTACTGTACTGAGATCCTCTCCTGAGCCTATGTTATTTCCCAAAGATTGATTCACGGTTTTAAGGTTTCAGGGATAGGGCCCTAGGGTTGGGTTTCAGGGTAAGCGTTCTCAGGGTTTATGTTTAGGATTTTAAGGTTTTTAGTTTTAGGGTTGGAGTTTTAACGGTTAGGATTTTAGGGATTTGAGGGTTAGGGTTTTAAGGGTTTCAGGGTTAGCGTGTTAGGGTTTTAGAGTTTTTTGGGTTGTAGTGTTGATAGTTTTTTTAGGGTTAGGTTCTTAGGGTTTTATTTTTGGTCAGTTATTTACGGTTAGGGTTTTAAGATCTTATTATTTATTTTTTCAGGTTAGGTTCTCCTGGGTTAGGGTTTTGAGCGTCTTAATATTTTGGGTTGGGTTTGGGATTTGAGCGTCCTATTTTGGGGGGGTTTGGGATTTGAGCGTCTTAATTTTGTGGGCTTGGGCGCTGTGAGCGTCTTAAGTGTTTGGGTTAGGGCTTTTAGGCATAGGTCTTCAGGGGTTTAGTGTGGTGGATAGTTTGGGTTAGGTCTGTAGGGGTTTCGAGGATTTTTAGGGTTAGGGCTTGCGGCTTTTTTGTGTGAGGGCGGTAAGGGCTAGGGTTCCAGGGAGTGCTGTTAAATGTAGTTCTCGACGACTCGGCCTCTGATTGGCCGTGCCGGCTGTGCAGGGAATGCTGGTAGGTGTAGTTTTCCGGCACAAGGCTTTCCGGTAGGCCGCGTTGAGTGCCCAGAGCATGCCGGGAAATGTAGTTCTGGGACTCCGGACTTCCGGGAGGCCATGCAGAGCGCCCAGAGCATACCGGGAAATGTAGTTCTGGGACTCCGAACTTCCGGGAGGCCATGTTGAGCGCCCAGAGCACACCGGGAAATGCAGTTCTCGGGGACTAGGGCTGGGGCTAGGGTTAGAGTTTAGGGTGAGGGTTGGGGTTAGGGTTAGGGCTAGTGAATGCTGGTTCTCTGTGTTTGCAGATGACGGTGAGCGTGTTTAAACTAATTCCAGTTGAAGAAGTTTCAGTTACTTGCTTGGTGACATTATCAGTTCAACATTAAAAGCTGCAGCAAAAGCAAAAGGGGAGTTTTGCTTGTAGAAACACCACAGGTCTCTTGTCTGCTCTCGGAATGTTTTTGAGATAAACCAGATTTTAAAAAACAAAGGGAAAAAAAAAAACCACAGCTGCTTCTTTTGCTCTCTTCCTACTTTCTTGTGCTTTGCCCCTCCCCTTTCCCAGGTGATTGGGTTTGGGTGCTGGGCGGGGCCGAATGGTATATGAGCCCCAGGCATGCTATCAGAGAGCTCCTTCTGCTTGGGCTGCTCTTTGGGGTAAGTGCTTTGTTTTTCCTTCAGTCAGTTGCAGGGTTCTCTAGGCAGACTGGAGCCTATGGATTTCTGGATTTTAAGTGCTTGGAATTCACTCAGTAGCGGGATGTTTAGTAGGGGCTGCTGGCTCACTGTTTTTTTTGGGATGGTGGGATACTCTTCTGTTTTTGAGCTATATTTTAGTCTCTAGATGTATAAACCCACTTGTGTAACTCTCCAGAGGACTAAAACCAGCTTGATTGAATGCTACATATGGCTTGGCAGCGTAGATGCAGCATTACCAAGAGACTGAGCAGGGTTGTATCAGAGTCACCTCTTTCATCTGCAAAGGGTAAGTTTGATTACCCCTGCCGGGGCTGCTGTGTGTGCATGTCTTTTTGGCATTTGTGGAGCTCAGTTGTTTTTCTTTGTGTGTGTGCATGTTTTTATTTATTTATTTATTTATTTTTATTTTTGAGGGTCAAACAGTGTGTTTGCTGAGCGTGGTTAGAATGAGGAGGTGGGGAGCTGCTCAGGACTGGAAGGTTTGGTTTCTAGGAGTGTGCGGCATCCTTCCTGTGTGATGCGACTGATTGTTGGGCGGGAATGTTCCAGCTGGTGTGTGTTGGGCAATGTACCTTGTGTAGTGTGTGTTGTGTGGCCCGGGCAGTGTTTGCTGTGCTGCTGTGAGCAAAGAATCTGAGTTAAAGCTGGTGAGCAGCTGAAGTACCAGAGCTGGGAAGAGAGAGGTATTGCAGCAGGTACGCTGTGGCTGTGAGGTGCCTCAGTGTGTGTGTTTCTCTTGTCTTTACAGGTGCTTGGTTCAGTTGTGGAGAGGGAAGGGAAATCCTCATGTCACGAAGCTCTGAGGGAAGGTGAGTGGTGTCAGCCATGTCATCCCTTATCGGAAGCGAAGGGAAGACGCTCAGGTGTTTCCCTGTGAGGGTCCGAGGTGAGGCTCTTTGGGATAGAGGAGCAGTGTGGCAGGTGGGTGCTTGCAAGCACCGTGGTCATTGTATCCTTTTGTGTTCCCAGGTGGCGTGGGTGATGCTGGCCGCTCCTTTCAAGCTTGGACCGAATTTGCAGGTACAGAGGCAAGTGGCCTGCTGTTTTGAAAGGATAAAAGTAAAGATGGGGTCGCTTTTGTTGTTGAGGGATGGGTGCTACTGCTGGCAGCTGAATGTTTATCTTCTGCCTGTGTTTTGCCTTTCATTAGGCTGAAGTGCAGTGCAGGATGTCTCAACCAGCTGCCTCTGCAGTGACTCTGGTGCGTGATGAGCAGAGGTAGCTGTTAATTTTGGGGGTGTGGTTGTCACTGAAGTTATTTTCCTACATCCAATAGAGTAAAATTCCAGTTTGCCTTTTAGAGGTGCTATAAGTGGGTAAAGAGAAGAGATGGAAGCATGTGCCGCGTGGGGCAGGCAAGCGGCTGAGGTACAGGAGGGGATGAGAGTATGTGACTTTTTCCTGGGGGTGGAATGGAATTGATTGTTTTGGTGTATAGTCTGTTTTGCTCCGAGATCTTTCATTCATGGTAAATAAAAGTTTGAGCCAATTCCAGTTGGGAATGTTCCAGTTACGACCCAGCGAGTACTGTCCTTTTAATGTTAAAAAAAAATGCGGCAAAAGCATGGGTGCAGATCTGTTTCAGGTCTTGTGCATCATATTCGGTTCGAGATCGCGTCTGTTTCCATCCTCACTCTTGCAGAAGTCATCTGGGCCGCATCAGGAGCTCTTCCTTAGGAAATCAATTCCCAAGCGTCTTCTTAGGGGGTTTTCAGTCCCCATCCTTCTGGTCTCTTGTCTCGAAGGCAGGCTTTTTAGGCCTCCATCATCCCAGTTCTGGCAGTTGCTTCCAGTCGCGTGTCGTGACATTTGAGTCTCTCCTGGGGTCTGGTGCAGAGCACCTGTTCTGACTTGCTGTTGCTGTAGGGCTTTCTTTTTGGGGGTCACTTTTTCTTGTGCCTTGTGTTGTGTGTTTTGTTTGTAGTGTTTGTGGCGTGCCTGTGTGTGTGTACGTGTTTGGTCTGGAGCTGTCCTGCCTGGCAGTTAGTGATGACAGGTAACGTGGCAGTGCATGGGTGTACTAATACATTGTCTGGACTGTTTTGGTAAAGATATCCAGTCTGCCTCTGGGCACGTACTGAAGGGCAGCTGGCACAGTCATCTCTGTGGTGTTTGGCAGACTGGAGGGGGGAGAGTTGAGCTGCTTGCGAGCAGCTGCTCGCATAGCACTTGAACGGTGTGCTTGAGGAGGTCTGTCGAATCTTGAAAGCTTACAGATATGGGGTTTTGAATTTTTTATTTTTATTTCTTTCCTGTCCCCAGTAGAGCGTAAACCTTTGGAGGAACCTGTCACAGGAAAGAGCTCCTTCTGGAACTGTTCAGCACTCGGTAGGCAACTCGGTGACTGGCTTGATCTACTTCTGAGGTGCTGAGGCAAGGGGGCTGCTGTTTTGAAACGATAGTATTGTAAATGGGGTCCCTTTTGTGTTGTTGAGGGATGGGTGCTAATGCTGGCAGCTGAATGATTGATTCTCTTGTGACTGTTTTCATTTGTTAAAGCTGAAACACAGTGTACGACACGGGACTTGACGACCAGAGCTGCTTTTGGCAAGGTGAGTGATGAACAGCTATAGAAGGTACTTTAGGGGTGCAGTTGTCACTGCAGTTACTGAACTACACCAAGTACGGTAAAAACCCTGTTTATATTTCAGGGGTGTTGTAGCTGGCCTAAGAGAGCAGATGGAAGCGTCTGCCTCGAGGGGAGGGGAGGGCACGGAGGTAAGGCAGCAGCTGAGAGTAACTGTCCCAGCTGTGCTGTGGCTTTGGATGCTGCTTCAGCCTATGCTTTTCTTTTTGTTTCACATTTGTCTCACACAGGCTGAGTGGGGCCAAGCTGCACTCTGAAGAGCAGCACGAGAAGGGCGGGCTGGTTGTGAGCTGGATTGGAGCAGAACTGCCAAGTAGCACGAGGTGAGTGCGAAGGGTATCCATCTTGCTTTGCAGGTGCCATGGCAGGCTCTCCACAGAAGCGGTTGAGGATTTGAGAAGAGGTTGCAGATGATCAAGGAGCGACACGTGCAGGGATGGCTTGAAAAGGGTATGTCTGCTTTCTCTTCTGTTTATCAGGTGTCCCAGGCAATGTGGGCTGTGGTGTTAGTCTTTAGAATCGGAACAAAGCAGGTGCTGAAATGCTGTGTCTGTTTTTTTTTGTGTTGGGGTTGCACCTTGGTGAGTGTAGGGATGGGTTTTAAGTGGGTGCAGCGGAGGGCCTGGCCCCAGTGTCCTGTAGTGTGTTTTGACCCATCAGCATAGCCTTTTGGTTCTCAGGTAGCCTACTGAAGTAAGTGATTTTTCCTGCGAGTGGAATGGAATTGATTTTTTTTTTTTTTGGCGTGCAATCAGTTCTGCTCCTAGATTTTTCTTTTTATGTAAATAAAAGATCGAGCTAATTCCAGATGGAAAAAAAAAACCAGTTACTTTCTTGGTCAGTTTGTCCTTTTAATATTCAAAGCTGCAGCAAAAGCATGGGGATTTTTGTTTCTAGAAACACCCTAGCTCTCCTGTCTGCACTCTGCGTGCTGTTGAGCTAAGCCATATAAATGAATAAAGAAACCACAGCTACTGCTCCTTTCTGATTTTTTTTTTTTTTTTGTGCTTTCCCCCTTGCACTTTCCCAGGTGATTAGCTTCAGGTTCCAGGTGGGACCTAGTGGTAACTGAGTTGCAGGTATTCCATGACAGAGCTCCTTCTGCCTGGGCTGCTTTTCGGGGTAAGCGCTTTGTTTTTCCTTCAGTCAGTTGCAGGGTTCTTTAGGTGGGTCAGAGTCTATGGACTGATGCGTTTTCCAGTAGAAACCGGTACGCATGTCTTTTTGAGTTGGTAACTGGTAGGATCTGTCACTGTAAAGCAATCTAGTAGTAGGTGCCTGTATTGCACGCAGCTCTTCCTCAGGTGAGTAGTTATGGCAGTTTTACGGATGGTATGGTGATGTTACTTTGTGTGTTTGCTTTGTGGTTCTGGGTCCATTCTGATTTTTGCAGAATTACGGGGCTTTTTGTGATTCTTTGCCTGTATGTCAAATATTATCAAAGTTACAACCTTGCTGTCAAAGTGATGGAGCAGGGTTTAGTTGAAATGTATCATGGAAGCTCCCTGTGTGAGCATGTGTCTGAAAATGGCAGCAGTGGGCACGTAAGGGGTAGTCTGTTTCAAGTTTAGGGACAGCTTGTTATATTTCTGGAGCTTTTGCCTGTGTGCTTTCTGTCTGTCGAGTCTTTAGACCATAAAGCCTTCTAGGCTTTATGTCCTTGAATTTACGTATTAGAAGTACGTTTATGAGGGGTTGCCAGGTACGTTGTTTTTGGGAAACTGTGGGGTATGGTTCCTTGAGTGCATAAGTGCAGTAGTGCCAAGAGAGTGAGCAGGGCCACCTTCTTCATCTCTGCAGAATAAGTCTGTTCGGGCACACTTCTCAGGCAAATGTAGTGAGCAGATGAGGGAAAGGAGCTGGGAACAGAGAGGTATTTCACAGTAGCATGTTGCATCAGTAGTAGTCAGCGTTGCGGAGGAGGTGGGTGTCAGGGCTGGCATGCTAGTGAATGCTGGTTCTCTGTTTTTGCAAGTGATGATGAACCTGTTTGACGTAATTCCATTTGAAAAAGTTCCAGTTACTGGCCTGGTCGTGTCGTCCTTTCAATGTTAAAAGCAGCAGCAAAAGCATGGGGATTGTTGCTTCTAGAAACACCACAGGTCACCTGTCTGCTCTCTGCATGTTTTTCAAGTAAAGCAGATCTTTAAAAACAAACAAACAACAAACAAACAAAGAAACAACAACAACAAAAAAAAAAAAACAAAATAATAAAAAACAGCTGCTGCTGCTCCTGCTTTGTTTCTACTTCCTTGTGCTTTGCCCCTCCCCTTTTCCAGGTGATTGGGTTTGGGTGCTGGGCGGGGCCGAATGGTATATGAGCCCCAGGCATGCTATCAGAGAGCTCCTTCTGCCTGGGCTGCTTTTTGGGGTAAGCGCTTTGTTTTTCCTTCAGTCAGTTGCAGGGTTCTCTAGGCAGGCCGGAGTTTATAGATTTCTAGAATTTTTAAGTGCTTGGAATTCACTTAGGAGAGGGATGTTTAATAGAGGTTTCTGGCTCACTGTTTTTTGGGATGGTGGGATACTCCTCTGTTTTTGAGCTATATTTTAATCTATTAATGTATAAACCAGCAGTAGGTAAACATTAGGAGGAACCGGTCAAAGGTAACAGCGCTTTCTGGAACCGTCAAGTTCTTGTTCGGCAACGTAGTGACTGGTTTGATCTACTTCACAGATGGAGAGGCAAGTGGACTGCTCTCTTTGAAATAATAAAATTGAAAACATAAAGTTTGTCAAAGATGGCAGTGCATGTTTGCAGTCTGTTTATTGCTTTTGCCAGTGGTAGATAACATTTATAAGGAATCGGTCAAAGGAAAGAGCGCCTTCTGGAACTGTGAAGCTCTGTGTTGGCAACTCGGTGACTGGCTGGACCTACTGTCCATCTCCAGAGGGAAGCGGACTGCTGTTTTGAAATTAAAAAATACTAATGAAAAAAATAAAAATATGGTGCTGCTCTATGGCGCCCGGAGGACTGCCACTCTGCATGGCAGTTAAAAAGAATGTGGTTTGGAGATGGAGAGCCAGAGAGATGAAGCAGCTGGGAAGAGAGACACAAGTATTGCAGTAGGTAGGCTGTGGTTATGAGGTGCCTCAGGATGTGCTTTTTTTCTTGTTTCCGCCCTTCCCTCGTGCAGCCTTGGAGAGATGAAGTCCCCATGGTGTGGAGTGGTGCAAAAAGGTAAGAGGGTTGTCAGCCCGGTCAGTTTTCTTCACCAATGCTAAGGCAAGTCTTTGAAGAGAAACAGCCTGGTTGCTTGTGCTGCACCCTGTTGAACTAAGCCAGACCAAAACCAGGGCTGCTGTTCCTCCTGCTCTCTTTACCTCTTCTCATCTTGCAAAGGAATGGTCCAGCAATTCGGGTTAATAGGGGACAAGAGAACAAAGGGGTTTCAGAATAACTGCTAACTGTTATGACTATTGCATGGGGCACTATGCAAGTCTCTGACATCCAGCCAAGATGGACAAAGGAGAAGGACAAGGGAAAAGCCTGGGAGGAAGACTATGAGCCTTCAGTACGAGAGACCCGCAGAGGGACCACCAGAGACTGATAACACATGCGTCAGTGGGCGGGTTCGGATTCCAGGAACTAGTTATAATAACCCTGCCTTTTCTAGAAGTAGTAATGAATATGTATTAGCCTAGGAGCATAAAAACCAGCCGCCTGCTGTGACTTGTGTGCGTCTCGGTGGAGCAGAGACTCCCGGCGCACCCAGTGCTGTTTGCTTACCTCTATTCATTTAATAAATTGTAAACTTTGATTGTAATCCTATTTGGGACTTAGTCATTTATTACAACAGACAACCTTGTAAAATGCAGACAACCAGAATCCTTACAACAATTAAGTGGAAATCACGGTGTAAGAAACATTACCACCTCAAAGAGTAAAAGCCTCGAAAGAAATGTGACTTGTAACAGGCCAGCAGCTGTGTGTTTTCGGTGAAGCACCAGATAGAGTATGAACCTGGATTGCACAGTTAATGGGGAAACGGGAGGGTCCTGGTCCTTGGGAGGGGAAAAAAAAAAGTATATAAACTGTGTATGGAATCGGTAGGTGCCCTCCTGCTCGCGGGACACCCGCCATTGTAATCTCAAATAAAAATGCTACTGTACTGAGATCCTCTCCTGAGCCTATGTTATTTCCCAAAGATTGATTCACGGTTTTAAGGTTTCAGGGATAGGGCCCTAGGGTTGGGTTTCAGGGTAAGCGTTCTCAGGGTTTATGTTTAGGATTTTAAGGTTTTTAGTTTTAGGGTTGGAGTTTTAACGGTTAGGATTTTAGGGATTTGAGGGTTAGGGTTTTAAGGGTTTCAGGGTTAGCGTGTTAGGGTTTTAGAGTTTTTTGGGTTGTAGTGTTGATAGTTTTTTTAGGGTTAGGTTCTTAGGGTTTTATTTTTGGTCAGTTATTTACGGTTAGGGTTTTAAGATCTTATTATTTATTTTTTCAGGTTAGGTTCTCCTGGGTTAGGGTTTTGAGCGTCTTAATATTTTGGGTTGGGTTTGGGATTTGAGCGTCCTATTTTGGGGGGGTTTGGGATTTGAGCGTCTTAATTTTGTGGGCTTGGGCGCTGTGAGCGTCTTAAGTGTTTGGGTTAGGGCTTTTAGGCATAGGTCTTCAGGGGTTTAGTGTGGTGGATAGTTTGGGTTAGGTCTGTAGGGGTTTCGAGGATTTTTAGGGTTAGGGCTTGCGGCTTTTTTGTGTGAGGGCGGTAAGGGCTAGGGTTCCAGGGAGTGCTGTTAAATGTAGTTCTCGACGACTCGGCCTCTGATTGGCCGTGCCGGCTGTGCAGGGAATGCTGGTAGGTGTAGTTTTCCGGCACAAGGCTTTCCGGTAGGCCGCGTTGAGTGCCCAGAGCATGCCGGGAAATGTAGTTCTGGGACTCCGGACTTCCGGGAGGCCATGCAGAGCGCCCAGAGCATACCGGGAAATGTAGTTCTGGGACTCCGAACTTCCGGGAGGCCATGTTGAGCGCCCAGAGCACACCGGGAAATGCAGTTCTCGGGGACTAGGGCTGGGGCTAGGGTTAGAGTTTAGGGTGAGGGTTGGGGTTAGGGTTAGGGCTAGTGAATGCTGGTTCTCTGTGTTTGCAGATGACGGTGAGCGTGTTTAAACTAATTCCAGTTGAAGAAGTTTCAGTTACTTGCTTGGTGACATTATCAGTTCAACATTAAAAGCTGCAGCAAAAGCAAAAGGGGAGTTTTGCTTGTAGAAACACCACAGGTCTCTTGTCTGCTCTCGGAATGTTTTTGAGATAAACCAGATTTTAAAAAACAAAGGGAAAAAAAAAAACCACAGCTGCTTCTTTTGCTCTCTTCCTACTTTCTTGTGCTTTGCCCCTCCCCTTTCCCAGGTGATTGGGTTTGGGTGCTGGGCGGGGCCGAATGGTATATGAGCCCCAGGCATGCTATCAGAGAGCTCCTTCTGCTTGGGCTGCTCTTTGGGGTAAGTGCTTTGTTTTTCCTTCAGTCAGTTGCAGGGTTCTCTAGGCAGACTGGAGCCTATGGATTTCTGGATTTTAAGTGCTTGGAATTCACTCAGTAGCGGGATGTTTAGTAGGGGCTGCTGGCTCACTGTTTTTTTTGGGATGGTGGGATACTCTTCTGTTTTTGAGCTATATTTTAGTCTCTAGATGTATAAACCCACTTGTGTAACTCTCCAGAGGACTAAAACCAGCTTGATTGAATGCTACATATGGCTTGGCAGCGTAGATGCAGCATTACCAAGAGACTGAGCAGGGTTGTATCAGAGTCACCTCTTTCATCTGCAAAGGGTAAGTTTGATTACCCCTGCCGGGGCTGCTGTGTGTGCATGTCTTTTTGGCATTTGTGGAGCTCAGTTGTTTTTCTTTGTGTGTGTGCATGTTTTTATTTATTTATTTATTTATTTTTATTTTTGAGGGTCAAACAGTGTGTTTGCTGAGCGTGGTTAGAATGAGGAGGTGGGGAGCTGCTCAGGACTGGAAGGTTTGGTTTCTAGGAGTGTGCGGCATCCTTCCTGTGTGATGCGACTGATTGTTGGGCGGGAATGTTCCAGCTGGTGTGTGTTGGGCAATGTACCTTGTGTAGTGTGTGTTGTGTGGCCCGGGCAGTGTTTGCTGTGCTGCTGTGAGCAAAGAATCTGAGTTAAAGCTGGTGAGCAGCTGAAGTACCAGAGCTGGGAAGAGAGAGGTATTGCAGCAGGTACGCTGTGGCTGTGAGGTGCCTCAGTGTGTGTGTTTCTCTTGTCTTTACAGGTGCTTGGTTCAGTTGTGGAGAGGGAAGGGAAATCCTCATGTCACGAAGCTCTGAGGGAAGGTGAGTGGTGTCAGCCATGTCATCCCTTATCGGAAGCGAAGGGAAGACGCTCAGGTGTTTCCCTGTGAGGGTCCGAGGTGAGGCTCTTTGGGATAGAGGAGCAGTGTGGCAGGTGGGTGCTTGCAAGCACCGTGGTCATTGTATCCTTTTGTGTTCCCAGGTGGCGTGGGTGATGCTGGCCGCTCCTTTCAAGCTTGGACCGAATTTGCAGGTACAGAGGCAAGTGGCCTGCTGTTTTGAAAGGATAAAAGTAAAGATGGGGTCGCTTTTGTTGTTGAGGGATGGGTGCTACTGCTGGCAGCTGAATGTTTATCTTCTGCCTGTGTTTTGCCTTTCATTAGGCTGAAATGCAGTGTGTAGTGCGCAGTGCAGGACGTCTCAACCCGAGCTGCTTCTGCAGTGACTCTGGCGCGTGATGAGCAGAGGTAGCTGTTAATTTTGGGGGTGCGGTTGTCACTGCAGTTATTTTCCTACATCCAGTAGAGTAAAATTCCAGTTTGCCTTTTAGAGGTGCTATAAGTGGGTGAAGAGAACAGATGGAAGCATGTGCCATGTGGGGCAGGCAAGCGGCTGAGGTACAGGAGGGGATGAGAGTATGTGCTTTTTCCTTTGGGTGGAATGGAATTGATTTTGTTGGCGTATAATCTGTTCTGCTCCTAGATTTTTCTTTCTAAGTTAAAAAAAAAAAAAAAAGTTTGAGCTAATTCCAGTTAAGAAAGTTCCAGTTACTTGCTGGGTCATATTTTCCTTTCAATGTTAAAAGCTGCAGCAAAAGCATGGGGATTGTTGCTTCTAGAAACACCCCAGTTCTCTTGTTTGTGCTCTGCATGCTGTTGAGGTAAGGCAGATTTAAAAAAAAGAAATAAAGAAAACACACACAAAACAACAACAACAACAACAAAAAACACCATTGGCTGACTTGTTGTGATTGCAACGATCATTTAATCCCTTTGTTTTCCGAGGTGGAGTGGTTGATACTGGTTGCACTGTTGGAGCTTGGATTTGGAGAGGAAGAGGTGAGCAGAACCGTATGTTGCATCAGCAGTAGTCAGCATTGTGGAGAAGGTGGGCATCATGGCCGGCGTGCTAGTGAATGCTGGTACTCTGTTTTTTTGCAGCTGATGATGAGCCTGGCAATTGACTAAGATGACAATGGGTGACTGTGCATTTCTTGAGGCGGAGGGACTTTACCATGCAGCAACCTGAGAGCTAAGTTGGGGGGCACCTGGTATTTGCATATCTGGGGTGGCTAATGGGAGCTGGGAGCCAGAGCAGCATGGAGCCAGCTGGCTGAATAGACTTGGTGCCACTGTGAGGGTGGTTGAGGCTGGGTCACGTTCAGGCTGCTTGTGACTGGGTCAGCAGGCTAATAGAAGAGGCAGGATTATTTTGTAGCGTGAGTGCATGCACCAGGCAGGACAGTTTCCTTCTGTTCGTCTGTCCTGTTTGCTACTGCATTGTCTGTTCTGTGCTTCTCGGGTCTTGATATCCTCCTGGCTTTTTAGACTGAACTGACCAGAGAGGCGACTTGGTAGCGGTGCTGAAGGGCCTCAATGCTTGTTTTGTCATCATGGCTCTGATCAAGCAGCGACTGCAAGACAAGAAGTGCTCGAAAGTGCAGATCTGTTTCAGGTCTTGTGCATCATATTCGGTTTGAGATCGCGTCTGTTTCCATCCTCACTCTTGCAGAAGTCATCTGGGCCGCATCAGGAGCTCTTCCTTAGGAAATCAATTCCCAAGCGTCTTCTTAGGGGGTTTTCAGTCCCCATCCTTCTGGTCTCTTGTCTCGAAGGCAGGCTTTTTAGGCCTCCATCATCCCAGTTCTGGCAGTTGCTTCCAGTCGCGTGTCGTGACATTTGAGTCTCTCCTGGGGTCTGGTGCAGAGCACCTGTTCTGACTTGCTGTTGCCATAGGGCTTTCATCTGGGGGTCACTTTTTCTTGCGCCTAGTGTTGTGTGTTTTGTTTGTAGTGTTTGTGGCGTGCCTGTGTGTGTACGTGTTTGGTCCGGAGCTGTCCTGCCTGGCAGTTAGTGATTAATGTGGCAGTGCATGGGTGTACTAATACATTGATGGGACTGTGTTGGCGAAGACATCTGGTCTGCCTCTGGGCACGTACTGAAGGGCAGCTGGCACAATCATGTCTGGTGGTTGGCAGATGGGGATTTGGGAGAGTATATCTGTGAGCAGCTGTTTGCATAGCGCTTGAACGGTGTGCTTGAGGAGGTCTGTCGAATCTTGAAAGCTTACAGATATGGGGTTTTGAAATGTTTATTTTTATTTCTTTCCTGTCCCCAGTAGAGTGTAAACCCTAGGAGGAACCTGTCACGGAAAGAGCTCCTTCTGGAACTGTTCAGCACTTGGTAGGCAACTTTTGTTTAATTTGTTTAAGGTGAAACACAGTGTACAACACAGGACTTGATGACCAGAGCTGCTTTTGGCAAGGTGAGCGATGAACAGATGTAGCAGGTACTTTAGGGGTGTAGCTGTCACTGCAGTTACTTAACTACACAAAATACAGTAAAAATCCTGTTTTTATTTTAGAGGTGTTGTAGCTGGCCTAAGAGAGCAGATGGAAGCATCTTCCTCGAGGACAGGTGTGGGGGCCAAGGTAAGGGAGCAGCTGAGAGTAACTGTCCCTCTGTGCTGTGGCTTTGGGTGCTGCTTCAGCCTATGCTTTTCTTTTTGTTTCACAGGTGTGTTGCACAGGCTGAGTGGGGCCAAGCTGCCCTCTGAAGAGCAGCACGAGAAGGGCGGGCTGGTTGTGAGCTGGATTGGAGCAGAACGGCCAAGTAGCACGAGGTGAGTGCGAAGGGTATCCATCTTGCTTTGCAGGTGCCATGGCAGGCTCTCCACAGAAGCGGTTGAGGATTTGAGAAGAGGTTGCAGATGATCAAGGAGCGACACGTGCAGGGATGGCTTGAAAAGAGTATGTCTGCTTTCTCTTCTGTTTATCAGGTGTCCCAGGCAATATGGGCTGTGGTGTTAGTCTTTAGAATCGGAACAAAGCAGGTGCTGAAATGCTGTGTCTGTTTTTTTTCTGTTGGGGTTGCACCTTGGTGAGTGTAGGGATGGGTTTTAAGTCGGTGCAGCGGAGGGCCTGAACCCCAGTGTCCTGTAGTGTGTTTTGACCCATCAGCATAGCCTTTTGGTTCTCAGGTAGCCTACTGAGGTAAGTGATTTTTCCTGTGAGTGGAATGGAATTGTTTTTTTTTCCATGTAATCTGTTCTCCTCCTAGATTTTTCTTTTTATGTAAATAAAAGATTGAGCTAATTCCAGATGGAAAAAAAAACAGTTACTTTCTTGGTCAGTTTGTCCTTTTAATATTCAAAGCTGCAGCAAAAGCATGGGGATTTTTGTTTCTAGAAACACCCTAGCTCTCCTGTCTGCACTCTGCGTGCTGTTGAGCTAAGCCATATAAATGAATAAAGAAACCACAGCTACTGCTCCTTTCTGATTTTTTTTTTTTTTTTTTTTTGTGCTTTCCCCCTTGCACTTTCCCAGGTGATTAGCTTCAGGTTCCAGGTGGGACCTAGTGGTAACTGAGTTGCAGGTATTCCATGACAGAGCTCCTTCTGCCTGGGCTGCTTTTTGGGGTAAGCGCTTTGTTTTTCCTTCAGTCAGTTGCAGGGTTCTTTAGGTGGGTCAGAGTCTATGGACTGATGCGTTTTCCAGTAGAAACCGGTACGCATATCTTTTTGAGTTGGTAACTGGTAGGATCTGTCACTGTAAAGCAATCTAGTAGTAGGTGCCTGTATTGCACGCAGCTCTTCCTCAGGTGAGTAGTTATGGCAGTTTTACGGATGGTATGGTGATGTTACTTTGTGTGTTTGCTTTGTGGTTCTGGGTCCCTTCTGATTTTTGCAGAATTACGGGGCTTTTTGTGATTCTTTGCCTGTATGTCAAATATTATCAAAGTTACAACCTTGCTGTCAAAGTGATGGAGCAGGGTTTAGGAGAAATGTATGATGGAGGCTCCCTGTGTGAGCGTGTGTCTGAAAATGGCAGCAGTGGGCACGTAAGGGGTAGTCTGTTTCAAGTTTAGGGACAGCTTGTTACATTTCTGGAGCTTTTGCCTGTGGGTTTTCAGTGTGTCGAGTCTTTAGACCATAAAGCCTTCTAGGCTTTATGTCCTTGAATTTACGTATTAGAAGTACGTTTATGAGGGGTTGCCAGGTACGTTGTTTTTGGGAAACTGTGGGGTATGGTTCCTTGAGTGCATAAGTGCAGTAGTGCCTAGAGAGTGAGCAGGCTCACCTTCTTCATCTCTGCAGAATAAGTCTGTTCGGGCACACTTCTCAGGCAAATGTAGTGAGCAGATGAGGGAAAGGAGCTGGGAACAGAGAGGTATTTCACAGTAGCATGTTGCATCAGTAGTAGTCAGCGTTGCGGAGGAGGTGGGTGTCAGGGCTGGCGTGCTAGTGAATGCTGGTTCTCTGTTTTTGCAAGTGATGATGAACCTGTTTGACGTAATTCCATTTGAAAAAGTTCCAGTTACTGGCCTGGTCGTGTCGTCCTTTCAATGTTAAAAGCAGCAGCAAAAGCATGGGGATTGTTGCTTCTAGAAACACCCCAGTTCTCTTGTTTGTGCTCTGCATGCTGTTGAGGTAAGGCAGATTTAAAAAAAAGAAATAAAGAAAATACACACAAAACAACAACAACAACAACAAAAAACACCATTGGCTGACTTGTTGTGATTGCAACGATCATTTAATCCCTTTGTTTTCCGAGGTGGAGTGGTTGATACTGGTTGCACTGTTGGAGCTTGGATTTGGAGAGGAAGAGGTGAGCAGAACCGTATGTTGCATCAGCAGTAGTCAGCATTGTGGAGAAGGTGGGCATCATGGCCGGCGTGCTAGTGAATGCTGGTACTCTGTTTTTTTGCAGCTGATGATGAGCCTGGCAATTGACTAAGATGACAATGGGTGACTGTGCATTTCTTGAGGCGGAGGGACTTTACCATGCAGCAACCTGAGAGCTAAGTTGGGGGGCACCTGGTATTTGCATATCTGGGGTGGCTAATGGGAGCTGGGAGCCAGAGCAGCATGGAGCCAGCTGGCTGAATAGACTTGGTGCCACTGTGAGGGTGGTTGAGGCTGGGTCACGTTCAGGCTGCTTGTGACTGGGTCAGCAGGCTAATAGAAGAGGCAGGATTATTTTGTAGCGTGAGTGCGTGCACCAGGCAGGACAGTTTCCTTCTGTTCGTCTGTCCTGTTTGCTACTGCATTGTCTGTTCTGTGCTTCTCGGGTCTTGATATCCTCCTGGCTTTTTAGACTGAACTGACCAGAGAGGCGACTTGGTAGCGGTGCTGAAGGGCCTCAATGCTTGTTTTGTCATCATGGCTCTGATCAAGCAGCGACTGCAAGACAAGAAGTGCTCGAAAGTGCAGATCTGTTTCAGGTCTTGTGCATCATATTCGGTTTGAGATCGCGTCTGTTTCCATCCTCACTCTTGCAGAAGTCATCTGGGCCGCATCAGGAGCTCTTCCTTAGGAAATCAATTCCCAAGCGTCTTCTTAGGGGGTTTTCAGTCCCCATCCTTCTGGTCTCTTGTCTCGAAGGCAGGCTTTTTAGGCCTCCATCATCCCAGTTCTGGCAGTTGCTTCCAGTCGCGTGTCGTGACATTTGAGTCTCTCCTGGGGTCTGGTGCAGAGCACCTGTTCTGACTTGCTGTTGCCATAGGGCTTTCATCTGGGGGTCACTTTTTCTTGCGCCTAGTGTTGTGTGTTTTGTTTGTAGTGTTTGTGGCGTGCCTGTGTGTGTACGTGTTTGGTCCGGAGCTGTCCTGCCTGGCAGTTAGTGATTAATGTGGCAGTGCATGGGTGTACTAATACATTGATGGGACTGTGTTGGCGAAGACATCTGGTCTGCCTCTGGGCACGTACTGAAGGGCAGCTGGCACAATCATGTCTGGTGGTTGGCAGATGGGGATTTGGGAGAGTATATCTGTGAGCAGCTGTTTGCATAGCGCTTGAACGGTGTGCTTGAGGAGGTCTGTCGAATCTTGAAAGCTTACAGATATGGGGTTTTGAAATGTTTATTTTTATTTCTTTCCTGTCCCCAGTAGAGTGTAAACCCTAGGAGGAACCTGTCACGGAAAGAGCTCCTTCTGGAACTGTTCAGCACTTGGTAGGCAACTTTTGTTTAATTTGTTTAAGGTGAAACACAGTGTACAACACAGGACTTGATGACCAGAGCTGCTTTTGGCAAGGTGAGCGATGAACAGATGTAGCAGGTACTTTAGGGGTGTAGCTGTCACTGCAGTTACTTAACTACACAAAATACAGTAAAAATCCTGTTTTTATTTTAGAGGTGTTGTAGCTGGCCTAAGAGAGCAGATGGAAGCATCTTCCTCGAGGACAGGTGTGGGGGCCAAGGTAAGGGAGCAGCTGAGAGTAAGTGTCCCACTGTGCTGTGGCTTTGGGTGCTGCTTCAGCCTATGCTTTTCTTTTTGTTTCACAGGTGTGTCGCACAGGCTGAGTGGGGCCAAGCTGCCCTCTGAAGAGCAGCACGAGAAGGGCGGGCTGGTTGTGAGCTGGATTGGAGCAGAACGGCCAAGTAGCACGAGGTGAGTGCGAAGGGTATCCATCTTGCTTTGCAGGTGCCGTGGCAGGCTCTCCACAGAAGCGGTTGAGGATTTGAGAAGAGGTTGCAGATGATCAAGGAGCGACACGTGCAGGGATGGCTTGAAAAGGGTATGTCTGCTTTCTCTTCTGTTTATCAGGTGTCCCAGGCAATGTGGGCTGTGGTGTTAGTCTTTAGAATCGGAACAAAGCAGGTGCTGAAATGCTGTGTCTGTTTTTTTTCTGTTGGGGTTGCACCTTGGTGAGTGTAGGGATGGGTTTTAAGTGGGTGCAGCGGAGGGCCTGAACCCCAGTGTCCTGTAGTGTGTTTTGACCCATCAGCATAGCCTTTTGGTTCTCAGGTAGCCTACTGAGGTAAGTGATTTTTCCTGTGAGTGGAATGGAATTGTTTTTTTTTCCATGTAATCTGTTCTCCTCCTAGATTTTTCTTTTTATGTAAATAAAAGATTGAGCTAATTCCAGATGGAAAAAAAAACAGTTACTTTCTTGGTCAGTTTGTCCTTTTAATATTCAAAGCTGCAGCAAAAGCATGGGGATTTTTGTTTCTAGAAACACCCTAGCTCTCCTGTCTGCACTCTGCGTGCTGTTGAGCTAAGCCATATAAATGAATAAAGAAACCACAGCTACTGCTCCTTTCTGATTTTTTTTTTTTTTTTTTTTGTGCTTTCCCCCTTGCACTTTCCCAGGTGATTAGCTTCAGGTTCCAGGTGGGACCTAGTGGTAACTGAGTTGCAGGTATTCCATGACAGAGCTCCTTCTGCCTGGGCTGCTTTTTGGGGTAAGCGCTTTGTTTTTCCTTCAGTCAGTTGCAGGGTTCTTTAGGTGGGTCAGAGTCTATGGACTGATGCGTTTTCCAGTAGAAACCGGTACGCATATCTTTTTGAGTTGGTAACTGGTAGGATCTGTCACTGTAAAGCAATCTAGTAGTAGGTGCCTGTATTGCACGCAGCTCTTCCTCAGGTGAGTAGTTATGGCAGTTTTACGGATGGTATGGTGATGTTACTTTGTGTGTTTGCTTTGTGGTTCTGGGTCCCTTCTGATTTTTGCAGAATTACGGGGCTTTTTGTGATTCTTTGCCTGTATGTCAAATATTATCAAAGTTACAACCTTGCTGTTAAAGTGATGGAGCAGGGTTTAGGAGAAATGTATGATGGAGGCTCCCTGTGTGAGCGTGTGTCTGAAAATGGCAGCAGTGGGCACGTAAGGGGTAGTCTGTTTCAAGTTTAGGGACAGCTTGTTACATTTCTGGAGCTTTTGCCTGTGGGTTTTCAGTGTGTCGAGTCTTTAGACCATAAAGCCTTCTAGGCTTTATGTCCTTGAATTTACGTATTAGAAGTACGTTTATGAGGGGTTGCCAGGTACGTTGTTTTTGGGAAACTGTGGGGTATGGTTCCTTGAGTGCATAAGTGCAGTAGTGCCTAGAGAGTGAGCAGGCTCACCTTCTTCATCTCTGCAGAATAAGTCTGTTCGGGCACACTTCTCAGGCAAATGTAGTGAGCAGATGAGGGAAAGGAGCTGGGAACAGAGAGGTATTTCACAGTAGCATGTTGCATCAGTAGTAGTCAGCGTTGCGGAGGAGGTGGGTGTCAGGGCTGGCGTGCTAGTGAATGCTGGTTCTCTGTTTTTGCAAGTGATGATGAACCTGTTTGACGTAATTCCATTTGAAAAAGTTCCAGTTACTGGCCTGGTCGTGTCATCCTTTCAATGTTAAAAGCTGCAGCAAAAGCATAGGGATTGTTGCTTCTAGAACCACCCTAGGTCTCCTGTCTGCTCTCTGCATGTTTTTCAAGTAAAGCAGATCTTAAAAAAAAAAAAAAAAAAAAAAAAAAAAAAAAAAAAAAAACAAAGAAAATAATAAAAAACAGCTGCTGCTGCTCCTGCTTTGTTTCTACTTCCTTGTGCTTTGCCCCTCCCCTTTTCCAGGTGATTGGGTTTGGGTGCTGGGCGGGGCCGAATGGTATATGAGCCCCAGGCATGCTATCAGAGAGCTCCTTCTGCCTGGGCTGCTCCTTGGGGTAAGTGCTTTGTTTTTCCTTTAGTCAGTTTCAGGGTTCTCTAGGCAGGCTGGAGTTTATAGATTTCTAGAATTCTTAAGTGCTTGGAATTCACTCAATAGAGGGATGTTTAATAGAGGTTTCTGGCTCACTGTTTTTTTCGGATGGTGGGATACTCTTCTTTTTTTGAGCTATATTTTAATCTCTAGATGTGTAAGCCCACTTGTGTAATTCTTCAGAGGACTAAAACCAGCTTGATTACCGGCTACATGTGGCTTGACAGCGTAGATGCAGCATTACCAAGAGACTGAGCAGAGTTGTATCAGAGTCACCTTTTCATCTGCAAAGGGTAAGTCTGTGATTACCCCTGCCGGGGCTGCTGTGTGTGCATGTCTTTCTGGCATTTGCGGAGCTTGTTTTTTTTTTTTTGTGTGTGTATGTTCTAAATTTTTGGTTTTTTTTTGAGGGGTGAATGGTGTGTTTGCTGAGTGTGGTTGGCAGGAGAATGTGGGGAGCTGCTCAGGACTGGAAGGTTTGGTTTCTAGGAGTGTGCTGCATCCTTCCTGTGTGATGCGACTGATTGTTGGGCGGGAATGTTCCAGCTGGTGTGTGTTGGGCAATGTAGCTTGTGTACTGTGTGTTGTGTGGCCCGGTTGGAGCTTGCTGTGGTGCTGTGAGCGAAGAATCTCTGTTAGAGCTGGTGAGCAGCTGAAGTGCCAGAGCTGGGTACAGAGAGAGGTATTGCAGCAGGTACGCTGTGGCTGTGAGGTGCCTCAGAGTGTGCTTTTCTCCTGTCTTTGCAGTTACTTTGTGCAGTTGTGGAAAGGGAAGGGAAATCCTCATGTCATGAAGCACTGAGGGAAGGTGAGTGTTGTCAGCCTGGTCATCCCTTATCGGAAGCGAAGGGAAGGTTGTTTGGTGTTTGGTTGTTTTGGCGTATGATCTTTTCTGCTCCTAGATCTTTCTTTCTACGTAATAAATAAATAAATAAATGTTTGAGCTATTTGCAGTTAAGAAAGTTCCAGTTAATTGCTGGGTCATATTGTCCATTTAATATTCAAAGTTGCAGCAAAAGCATGGGGATTGTTCCTTCTAGAAACACCCTAGTTCTCTTGTCTGCAGGCTGCATGCTGTTGAGCTAAAGCAGATTTCAAAAAAAACCAAACAACAATATACACACACAAGCAACAATAAAATTCTACCAATGGGTGATGTGTTGTGAACGCAATGATCATTTAATCCCTTTGTTTTCCCAGGTGGTGTGGATGATACTGGCTGTACTGTTGGAGCTTGGATTCGGAGAGGAAGAGGTGAGCAGAACTGTATGTTGCATCAGCAGTAGTCAGCATTGTGGAGAAGGTGGGCATCATGGCCGGCGTGCTAGTGAATGCTGGTACTCTGTTTTTGCAGCTGATGATGAGCCTTCAATTGACTAAGATGACAATCAGTGCCTGTGCATTTCTTGAGGCGGAGGGACTTTACCATGCAGCAACCTGAGAGCTAAGTTGGGGGGCACCTGGTATTTGCATATCTGGGGTGGCTAATGGGAGCTGGGAGCCAGAGCAGCATGGAGCCAGCTGGCTGAATAGACTTGGTGCCACTGTGAGGGTGGTTGAGGCTGGGTCACGTTCAGGCTGCTTGTGGCTGGGTCAGCAGGCTAATAGAAGAGGCAGGATTATTTTGTAGCGTGAGTGCGTGCACCAGGCAGGACAGTTTCCTTCTGTTCGTCTGTCCTGTTTGCTACTGCATTGTCTGTTCTGTGCTTCTCGGGTCTTGATATCCTCCTGGCTTTTTACACCGGACTGACCAGGCAGGCGACTTGGTAGCTGTGCTGAAGGGCCTCAATGCTTGTTTTGTCCCCATGGCTCTGATCCGAGCACTTCTTGTCTTGCAGTTGCTGCTTGAAGTGCAGATCTGTTTCAGGTCTTACGATCTCAAACCGAATATGATGCACGTCTGTTTCCATTCTCACTCTTGCAGAAGTCATCTGAGCCGCATCAGGAGGTCTTGTTTGGGAATTGAATTCCTAAGTGTCGCCTTGGGGGGTTTTCAGTCCCCATCCTTCTGGTCTCTTGTCTTGAAGGCAGGCTTTTTAGGCCTCCACTATCCCAGTTCTGGCAGTTGCTTCCAGTCGCGTGTCGTGACATTTGAGTCTCTCCTGGGGTCTGGTGCAGAGCGCCTGTTCTGACTTGCTGTTGCTGTAGGGCTTCCCTCTGGGGGTCGCTTTCTCTTGCGCCTAGTGTTGTGTGTTTTGTTTGTAGTGTTTGTGGCGTGCCTGTGTGTGTGTACGTGTTTGGTCTGGAGCTGTCCTGCCTGGCAGTTAGTGATAATAGCTAACATGGTAGTCTATGGGTGTACTAATACATTGATGGGACTGTGTTGGCGAAGACATCCGGTCTGCCTCTGGGCGCATACTGAAGGACAGCTGGCACAGTCATCTCTGGAGGTTGGCAGATGTGGATTTGGCAGACTTGAGCTGCTTGTGAGCAGCTGTTTGCATAGTGCTTGAATGGTGTACTGTTGAATCTTGAAAGCTTACAGATATGGGGTTTTGAAATTTTTATTTTTATATCTTTCCTGTCCCCAGTAGAGTGTATACCGTAGTAGGAACTGCCCACAGGAAAGAGCTCCTTCTGGAACTGTCCAGCACTCGGTAGGCAGCTATGTGACTGGCTTGATCTACTTCTGAGGTGCTGAGGCAAGGGGGCTGCTGTTTTGAAATGATAATATTGTAAATGGGGTCCCTTTTGTGTTGTTGAGGGATGGGTGCTAATGCTGGCAGCTGAATGATTCTCTTGTGACTGTTTTCAGTTGTTTAAGGTGAAACACTGTGTACAACACGGGACTTGACTGGAGCTGCTTTTTGCAAGGTGAGTGATGAGCAGATGTAGAAGGTACTTTAGGGGTGCAGTTGTCACTGCAGTTAGTTAACTGCACAAAATACAGTAAAAAATCCTGTTTATATTTCAGGGGTGTTGTAGCTGGCCTAAGAGAGTAGATGGCTAATGGGAGCTGGGAGGCAGAGCAGCATTGAGCCAGCTGGCTGAATAGACTTGGTGCCACTGTGAGGGTGGTTGAGGCTGGGTCACGTTCAGGCTGCTTGTGGCTGGGTCAGCAGGCTAATAGAAGAGGCAGGATTAATTTGTAGGGTGAGTGCGTGTGCCAGGCAGGACAGTTTCCTTCTGTTCATCTGTCTTGTAGTGTTGCTTCTGCAATGTGTGTTCTGTGCTTCTCGGGTCTTGATATCCTCGTGGCTTTTGACACTGGACTGACCAGAAAGGGAACTTGGTAGCTGTGGTAAAGGGCTTCAATGCTTGTTTTGTCCCCATGGCTCTGATCCGAGCACTTCTTGTCTTGCAGTTGCTGCTTGAAGTGCAGATCTGTTTCAGGTCTTGTGATCTCAAACCGAATATGATGCACGTCTGTTTCCATACTCCCTCTTGCAGAAGTCATCTGGGCTGCATCAGGAGCTCTTGCTTGGGAATTGATTTCTTAAGTGTCTTCTTAGGGGGTTTTCAGTCCCCATCCTTCTGGTCTCTTGTCTTGAAGGCAGGCTTTTTAGGCCTCCATCATCCCAGTTCTGGCAGTTGCTTCCAGTCGAGTGTCGTGACATTTGAGTCTCTCCTGGGGTCTGGTGCGGAGCACCTGTATCTGACTTGCTGTTGCCATAGGGCTTTCCTTTTGGGGGTCACTTTTTCTTGCGCCTAGTGTTGTGTGTTTTGTTTGTAGTGTTTGTGGCATGCCTGTGTGTGTATGTGTTTGGTCCGGAGCTGTCCTGCCTGGCAGTTAGTGATTAATGTGGCAGTGCATGGGTGTACTAATACATTGATGGGACTGTGTTGGCGAAGACATCCGGTCTGCCTCTGGGCACGTACTGAAGGGCAGCTGGCACAGTCATCTCTGGTGGTTGACAGATGGGGTTTTGGGAGTATATCTGCTGTGAGCATCTGTTTGCATAGTGCTTGAACGGTGTGCTTGAGGAGGTCTGTCGAATCTTGAAAGCTTACAGATTTGGGGTTCTGCTTTTTTTTTTTTTATTTCTTTCCTGTCCCCAGTAGAGTGTAAACCCTAGGAGGAACCTGTCACAGGAAAGAGCTCCTTCTGGAACTGTTCAGCACTTGGTAGGCAACTTTTGTTTAATTTGTTTAAGGTGAAACACAGTGTACGACACGGGACTTGACGACCAGAGCTGCTTTTGGCAAGGTGAGTGATGAACAGATGTGGCAGGTACTTTAGGGGTGCAGTTGTCACTGCAGTTACTGAACTACACAAAATACTGTAAAAATCCTGTTTATATTTCAGGGGTGTTGTAGCTGGCCTAAGAGAGCAGATGGAAGCATCTGCCTCGAGGGGAGGGGAGGGCACGGAGGTAAGGCAGCAGCTGAGAGTAACTGTCCCAGCTGTGCTGTGGCTTTGGATGCTGCTTCAGCCTATGCTTTTCTTTTTGTTTCACATTTGTCTCACACAGGCTGAGTGGGGCCAAGCTGCACTCTGAAGAGCAGCACGAGAAGGGCGGGCTGGTTGTGAGCTGGATTGGAGCAGAACTGCCAAGTAGCACGAGGTGAGTGCGAAGGGTATCCATCTTGCTTTGCAGGTGCCGTGGCAGGCTCTCCACAGAAGCGGTTGAGGATTTGAGAAGAGGTTGCAGATGATCAAGGAGCGACACGTGCAGGGATGGCTTGAAAAGGGTATGTCTGCTTTCTCTTCTGTTTATCAGGTGTCCCAGGCAATGTGGGCTGTGGTGTTAGTCTTTAGAATCGGAACAAAGCAGGTGCTGAAATGCTGTGTCTGTTTTTTTTCTGTTGGGGTTGCACCTTGGTGAGTGTAGGGATGGGTTTTAAGTGGGTGCAGCGGAGGGCCTGGCCCCAGTGTCCTGTAGTGTGTTTTGACCCATCAGCATAGCCTTTTGGTTCTCAGGTAGCTTACTGAAGTAAGTGATTTTTCCTGCGAGTGGAATGGATTTTTTTTTTTTTTGGCGTGTAATCAGTTCTGCTCCTAGATTTTTCTTTTAATGTAAATAAAAGATCGAGCTAATTCCAGATGGAAAAAATAATCAGTTACTTTCTTGGTCAGTTTGTCCTTTTAATATTCAAAGCTGCAGCAAAAGCATGGGGATTTTTGTTTCTAGAAACACCTCAGGTCTCTTGTCTGCTCTCTGCATGTTGTTTAGGTAAAATTGATTTAAAAAAAAGTACAGGAGACACACACAACAAACAAACAACAAAAAAAACACAGTTGGCTGACTTGTTGTGAACGCAATGATCGTTTAATCCCTTTGTTTTCCTAGTTGGTGTGGATGATATTGGCTGCACTGTTGGAGCTTGGAGTCGGAGAGGAACACGTGAGCACAATTGTATGTTGCATCAGCAGTAGTCAGCATTGTGGAGAAGGTGAGCAATGGGGCTGGCGTCCTAGTGAATGCTGTTACTCTGTTTTTGCAGCTGATGATGAGCCTTCAGTTGACTAAGATGACAATGGGTGCCTGTGCATTTCTTGAGGCGGAGGGACTTTACCATGCAGCAACCTGAGAGCTAAGTTGGGGGGCACCTGGTATTTGCATATCTGGAGTGGCTAATGGGAGCTGGGAGCCAGAGCAGCATGGAGCCAGCTGGCTGAATAGACTTGGTGCCACTGTGAGGGTGGTTGAGGCTGGGTCACGTTCAGGCTGCTTGTGACTGGGTCAGCAGGCTAATAGAAGAGGCAGGATTATTTTGTAGCGTGAGTGCGTGCACCAGGCAGGACAGTTTCCTTCTGTTCGTCTGTCCTGTTTGCTACTGCATTGTCTGTTCTGTGCTTCTCGGGTCTTGATATCCTCCTGGCTTTTTACACCGGACTGACCAGACAGGCGACTTGGTAGCTGTGCTGAAGGGCCTCAATGCTTGTTTTGTCCCAATGGCTCTGATCCGAGCACTTCTTGTCTTGCAGTTGCTGCTTGAAGTGCAGATCTGTTTCAGGTCTTACGATCTCAAACCGAATACGATGCACGTCTGTTTCCATTCTCACTCTTGCAGAAGTCATCTGGGCCGCATCAGGAGGTCTTGCTTGGGAATTGAATTCCTAAGTGTCGCCTTGGGGGGTTTTCAGTCCCCATCCTTCTGGCCTCTTGTCTCGAAGGCAGGCTTTTTAGGCCTCCATCATCCCAGTTCTGGCAGTTGCTTCCAGTCACGTGTCGTGACATTTGAGTCTCTCCTTGGGTCTGGTGCAGAGCACCTGTTCTTACTTGCTGTTGCCGTAGGGCTTTCATCTGGGGGTCACTTTTTCTTGCGCCTAGTGTTGTGTGTTTTGTTTGTAGTGTTTGTGGCGTGCCTGTGCGTGTACGTGTTTGGTGTGGAGCTGTCCTGCCTGGCAGTTAGTGATTACAGGTAACGTGGCAGTGCATGGGTGTACTAATACATTGTCTGGACTGTTTTGGCAAAGACATCTGGTCTGCCTCTGGGCACGTACTGAAGGGCAGCTGGCACAGTCATCTCTGGTGGTTGTCAGATGTAGATTTGGGAGAGTATATCTGCTTGTGAGCAGCTGTTTGCATAGTGCTTGAACGGTGTGCTTGAGGAGGTCTGTCGAATCTTGAAAGCTTACAGATATGGGGTTTTGAAACTTTTATTTTTATTTCTATTCTGTCCCCAGTAGAGTGTAAACCTTTGGAGGAACCTGTCACGGAAAGAGCTCCTTCTGGAACTGTTCAGCACTCGGTAGGCAACTCGGTGACTGGCTTGATCTACTTCTGAGGTGCTGAGGCAAGAGGGCTGCTGTTTTGAAACGATAGTATTGTAAATGGGGTCCATTTGTGTTGTGGAGGGATGGGTGCTAATGCTGGCAGCTGAATGATTCTCTTGTGACTGTTTTCATTTGTTTAAGGTGAAACACAGTGTACAACACGGGACTTGACCGTAGTTGCTTTTGGCAAGGTGAGTGATGAACAGCTATAGAAGGTACTTTAGGGGTGCAGCTGTCACTGCAGTTACTGAACTACACCAAGTACGGTAAAAACCCTGTTTATATTTCAGGGGTGTTGTAGCTGGCCTAAGAGAGCAGATGGAAGCGTCTGCCTCGAGGGGAGGGGAGGGCAGGGCACGGAGGTAAGGCAGCAGCTGAGAGTAACTGTCCCAGCTGTGCTGTGGCTTTGGATGCTGCTTCAGCCTATGCTTTTCTTTTTGTTTCACATTTGTCTCACACAGGCTGAGTGGGGCCAAGCTGCACTCTGAAGAGCAGCACGAGAAGGGCGGGCTGGTTGTGAGCTGGATTGGAGCAGAACTGCCAAGTAGCACGAGGTGAGTGCGAAGGGTATCCATCTTGCTTTGCAGGTGCCGTGGCAGGCTCTCCACAGAAGCGGTTGAGGATTTGAGAAGAGGTTGCAGATGATCAAGGAGCGACACGTGCAGGGATGGCTTGAAAAGGGTATGTCTGCTTTCTCTTCTGTTTATCAGGTGTCCCAGGCAATGTGGGCTGTGGTGTTAGTCTTTAGAATCGGAACAAAGCAGGTGCTGATATGCTGTGTCTGTTTTTTTTTTGTGTTGGGGTTGCACCTTGGTGAGTGTAGGGATGGGTTTTAAGTGGGTGCAGCGGAGGGCCTGGCCCCAGTGTCCTGTAGTGTGTTTTGACCCATCAGCATAGCCTTTTGGTTCTCAGGTAGCCTACTGAGGTAAGTGATTTCTTCCTGTGAGTGGAACGGAATTGATTTTGTTGGTGTACAATCTGTTCTGCTCCTAGGTCTTTCTTTCTTTGTAAATAAAAGTTTGAGCTAATTTGAGCTGAAAAAGCTTCATTTACTTGCGTGGTTGTATTGTCCTTTCAGTATTCAAAGCTGCAGCTAAAGCATGGGGATTATTGCTTCTAGAAACACCCCAGTTCTCTTGTCTGCACTCTGCATGCTGTTGAGCTAAGCCTTATAAATAAGTAAATAAACCACAGCTGCTGCTCTTCCTCTTTCTACTTTCTTGTGCTTTGCCCCTCCCCTTTCCCAGGTGATTGGGTTTGGGTGCTGGGTGGGACCAAAAGGTATATGAGCCCCAAGTATGCCATGAGAGAGCTCCTTCTGCCTGGGCTGCTCTTTGGGGGCAGTGCTTTGTTTTTCCTTCAGTCAGTTGCAGGGTTCTCTAGGCAGACTGGAGTCTATGGGTTTCTGGAATTCTAAGTGCTTGGAATTCACTTAATAGAGGGATATTTAGTAGAGGTTGCTAGCTCACTGTTTTTTGGGATGGTGGGATATGCTTCTGTTTTTGATCTGTATTTTAATCTCCAGATGAATCAACCCACTTGTGTAACTCTCCAGAGAACTAAAACCAGCTTGATTACATGCTAGAAGAGGCTTGACCGTGTTGGTGCAGTATTACCAAGAGACTGAGCAGGGTCACCTTTTTCATCTGCAAAGGGTATGTCTGTCATTACCCCTGCCGGGGCTGCTATGCATTCATGGCCTTTTGGCATTTTTGTACTTGAGGGTTTTTTTTGTTTGTCTGGCTCTGGTGTCTGTGTTTGAGTCCTCTGCTAGGAGCTGCACTGTTTGCGTATCCATCGTGGTTGTGACCTTCTCTCTTTGTTTCTTGTAGCTCAGGGCATAGGCACGGAAACTTGAACGAAGCATGAGGGTGAGTGGACAGCAGTGGGGGCCCCGAGTTGGTCGGTGGACTGTGTTATTCTGCTTCACCTGTTGGGCCGGCTTTGCAAGTGCCTTGGGACAGCAGAGTACGTCTCCTGCCACGTTTCTGACATGTGCCAGACGTCAGCGGTTCCAGTTCCTGAAATGCTGGAGATGCTCGGAGCACAAGAGGAGCTGGGAGCATGATGCATCTCCTGGGGATGTTAGGTGAGTGAAGCGGTGGTACTGGGTTCGGCCACGTGGCTCTGGGGCTTCTTGGCTGTTGCAGTAGGGGACGAAAGGAGTGGGTATAGACTGTTTTGTGGATTGTCACGTTTCTGTTCTTCTTGGACTAAGTCCTGTTACCTTGGCTCAACACAGTGAATGGAAGCGCTAGGCCTGGATCGGGAAGGTGAGTGGAGAAAATTTGGAAAACGGGTATTGTTTTTGCTGTAGTAGTCTCTTGGTGCATCTCTGGGTGACTCCTCTTTTGCAGGGACGAAGAAGGTCCTGGGAACATCCTAGCTGGCCTCTGTGGTGCACATTGATAGTGGATTCTGAGCCCTGAGAATTAAGTCCAGGGGGAAATACTGTGTGTTGTGGAGTGGTTGGCAGAGGGAGGTGGGGAGTTGTTTAAAGGGTGTCTATCTGATTTCAGTAGCAGAGCAGGTCAGTTGACTACTGTTTTGTTTCTGAGGAGGTTGTTTCACTGGAAGAAATTTGGCTAGTGTGCTGGCGCCTGATGGCACTTCATTTCTGCAGGTGAAGAGGAGCCTTGTGCCTGAAGCAATGTCCTGGCTGGCCTTTGTGTTCCTTGGTGAGGATGGAACCTGCCTCCCAGCATTCCCAAGCTAATTTGGGGGGGTCGGTGGGGGGGGGGGGGCAAATGCTATGTTTGAGTTGGGGTTGTGAATGCACCCATAGGGCGAGGGTCTGTGCTTTTAAGTCATTGCTTTGGATGGGGCCTTTCAGGATTGATCAGGTCAGGCAGAGAGATTATGTGTGGACAGTTCAGTCACGTACAACGTGAGCGCGTGCCAGGCAGGGCAGTCCCAGCTTGTCATCTGTGTTGTCTGTGCTGTACTGTGCTGTTGCTCTCGGTGCCCGGCAGGCCTCGGGAAGCCATCCCAAAGGTATTGAACACTTGACCTCCTCAGAATAATACTGATGTTGAACTGGGAGCTGAACAACGCTTGTGTTGCAGTGGGAGCTTAAGGGGATCACTTCTACTATGCGATTAATAGTTTTTTGTATCAAACATTTCCTGATATGATCATCATATGTTACGTGCTCTTCAGGTCTTGATATTCTCATTGCCTTCTTCCACTGGACAGACAAGACGTGCAACTTTGTAGCCACACCAAAGGCCCTAAATGCTTGTTTCGTCATCATAGGGCTGATGCAAGCACTTCTTGTCTTGCAGTCGCTGCTTGAAGTGCAGATCTGTTTCAGGTCTTGTGCATCATACTCGGTTTGAGATCGTGTCTGTTTCCATCCTCACTCTTGCAGAAGTCATCTGGGCCGCATCAGGAGGTCTTGCTTGGGAATTGATTTCCTAAGTGTCTTCTTAGGGGGTTTTCAGTCCCCATCCTTCTGGTCTCTTGTCTAGAAGGCAGGCTTTTTAGGCCTCCATCATCCCAGTTCTGGCAGTTGCTTCCAGTCGAGTGTCGTGACATTTGAGTCTCTCCTGGGGTCTGGTGCGGAGCACCTGTATCTGACTTGCTGTTGCCATAGGGCTTTCCTTTTGGGGGTCACTTTTTCTTGCGCCTAGTGTTGTGTGTTTTGTTTGTAGTGTTTGTGGCATGCCTGTGTGTGTATGTGTTTGGTCCGGAGCTGTCCTGCCTGGCAGTTAGTGATTAATGTGGCAGTGCATGGGTGTACTAATACATTGATGGGACTGTGTTGGCGAAGACATCCGGTCTGCCTCTGGGCACGTACTGAAGGGCAGCTGGCACAGTCATCTCTGGTGGTTGACAGATGGGGTTTTGGGAGTATATCTGCTGTGAGCATCTGTTTGCATAGTGCTTGAACGGTGTGCTTGAGGAGGTCTGTCGAATCTTGAAAGCTTACAGATATGGGGTTCTGCTTTTTTTTTTTTTTTTTTTATTTCTTTCCTGTCCCCAGTAGAGTGTAAACCCTAGGAGGAACCTGTCACAGGAAAGAGCTCCTTCTGGAACTGTTCAGCACTTGGTAGGCAACTTTTGTTTAATTTGTTTAAGGTGAAACACAGTGTACGACACGGGACTTGACGACCAGAGCTGCTTTTGGCAAGGTGAGTGATGAACAGATGTGGCAGGTACTTTAGGGGTGCAGTTGTCACTGCAGTTACTGAACTACACAAAATACTGTAAAAATCCTGTTTATATTTCAGGGGTGTTGTAGCTGGCCTAAGAGAGCAGATGGAAGCGTCTGCCTCGAGGGGAGGGGAGGGCACGGAGGTAAGGCAGCAGCTGAGAGTAACTGTCCCAGCTGTGCTGTGGCTTTGGATGCTGCTTCAGCCTATGCTTTTCTTTTTGTTTCACATTTGTCTCACACAGGCTCAAAAGGGCCAAGCTGCACTCTGAAGAGCAGCACGAGAAGGGCGGGCTGGTTGTGAGCTGGATTGGAGCAGAACTGCCAAGTAGCACGAGGTGAGTGCGAAGGGTATCCATCTTGCTTTGCAGGTGCCGTGGCAGGCTCTCCACAGAAGCGGTTGAGGATTTGAGAAGAGGTTGCAGATGATCAAGGAGCGACACGTGCAGGGATGGCTTGAAAAGGGTATGTCTGCTTTCTCTTCTGTTTATCAGGTGTCCCAGGCAATGTGGGCTGTGGTGTTAGTCTTTAGAATCGGAACAAAGCAGGTGCTGAAATGCTGTGTCTGTTTTTTTTCTGTTGGGGTTGCACCTTGGTGAGTGTAGGGATGGGTTTTAAGTGGGTGCAGCGGAGGGCCTGGCCCCAGTGTCCTGTAGTGTGTTTTGACCCATCAGCATAGCCTTTTGGTTCTCAGGTAGCTTACTGAAGTAAGTGATTTTTCCTGCGAGTGGAATGGATTTTTTTTTTTTTTGGCGTGTAATCAGTTCTGCTCCTAGATTTTTCTTTTAATGTAAATAAAAGATCGAGCTAATTCCAGATGGAAAAAATAATCAGTTACTTTCTTGGTCAGTTTGTCCTTTTAATATTCAAAGCTGCAGCAAAAGCATGGGGATTTTTGTTTCTAGAAACACCTCAGGTCTCTTGTCTGCTCTCTGCATGTTGTTTAGGTAAAATTGATTTAAAAAAAAGTACAGGAGACACACACAACAAACAAACAACAAAAAAAACACAGTTGGCTGACTTGTTGTGAACGCAATGATCGTTTAATCCCTTTGTTTTCCTAGTTGGTGTGGATGATATTGGCTGCACTGTTGGAGCTTGGAGTCGGAGAGGAACACGTGAGCACAATTGTATGTTGCATCAGCAGTAGTCAGCATTGTGGAGAAGGTGAGCAATGGGGCTGGCGTCCTAGTGAATGCTGTTACTCTGTTTTTGCAGCTGATGATGAGCCTTCAGTTGACTAAGATGACAATGGGTGCCTGTGCATTTCTTGAGGCGGAGGGACTTTACCATGCAGCAACCTGAGAGCTAAGTTGGGGGGCACCTGGTATTTGCATATCTGGAGTGGCTAATGGGAGCTGGGAGCCAGAGCAGCATGGAGCCAGCTGGCTGAATAGACTTGGTGCCACTGTGAGGGTGGTTGAGGCTGGGTCACGTTCAGGCTGCTTGTGACTGGGTCAGCAGGCTAATAGAAGAGGCAGGATTATTTTGTAGCGTGAGTGCGTGCACCAGGCAGGACAGTTTCCTTCTGTTCGTCTGTCCTGTTTGCTACTGCATTGTCTGTTCTGTGCTTCTCGGGTCTTGATATCCTCCTGGCTTTTTACACCGGACTGACCAGACAGGCGACTTGGTAGCTGTGCTGAAGGGCCTCAATGCTTGTTTTGTCCCAATGGCTCTGATCCGAGCACTTCTTGTCTTGCAGTTGCTGCTTGAAGTGCAGATCTGTTTCAGGTCTTACGATCTCAAACCGAATACGATGCACGTCTGTTTCCATTCTCACTCTTGCAGAAGTCATCTGGGCCGCATCAGGAGGTCTTGCTTGGGAATTGAATTCCTAAGTGTCGCCTTGGGGGGTTTTCAGTCCCCATCCTTCTGGCCTCTTGTCTCGAAGGCAGGCTTTTTAGGCCTCCATCATCCCAGTTCTGGCAGTTGCTTCCAGTCACGTGTCGTGACATTTGAGTCTCTCCTTGGGTCTGGTGCAGAGCACCTGTTCTTACTTGCTGTTGCCGTAGGGCTTTCATCTGGGGGTCACTTTTTCTTGCGCCTAGTGTTGTGTGTTTTGTTTGTAGTGTTTGTGGCGTGCCTGTGCGTGTACGTGTTTGGTGTGGAGCTGTCCTGCCTGGCAGTTAGTGATTACAGGTAACGTGGCAGTGCATGGGTGTACTAATACATTGTCTGGACTGTTTTGGCAAAGACATCTGGTCTGCCTCTGGGCACGTACTGAAGGGCAGCTGGCACAGTCATCTCTGGTGGTTGTCAGATGTAGATTTGGGAGAGTATATCTGCTTGTGAGCAGCTGTTTGCATAGTGCTTGAACGGTGTGCTTGAGGAGGTCTGTCGAATCTTGAAAGCTTACAGATATGGGGTTTTGAAACTTTTATTTTTATTTCTATTCTGTCCCCAGTAGAGTGTAAACCTTTGGAGGAACCTGTCACGGAAAGAGCTCCTTCTGGAACTGTTCAGCACTCGGTAGGCAACTCGGTGACTGGCTTGATCTACTTCTGAGGTGCTGAGGCAAGAGGGCTGCTGTTTTGAAACGATAGTATTGTAAATGGGGTCCATTTGTGTTGTGGAGGGATGGGTGCTAATGCTGGCAGCTGAATGATTCTCTTGTGACTGTTTTCATTTGTTTAAGGTGAAACACAGTGTACAACACGGGACTTGACCGTAGTTGCTTTTGGCAAGGTGAGTGATGAACAGCTATAGAAGGTACTTTAGGGGTGCAGCTGTCACTGCAGTTACTGAACTACACCAAGTACGGTAAAAACCCTGTTTATATTTCAGGGGTGTTGTAGCTGGCCTAAGAGAGCAGATGGAAGCGTCTGCCTCGAGGGGAGGGGAGGGCACGGAGGTAAGGCAGCAGCTGAGAGTAACTGTCCCAGCTGTGCTGTGGCTTTGGATGCTGCTTCAGCCTATGCTTTTCTTTTTGTTTCACATTTGTCTCACACAGGCTGAGTGGGGCCAAGCTGCACTCTGAAGAGCAGCACGAGAAGGGCGGGCTGGTTGTGAGCTGGATTGGAGCAGAACTGCCAAGTAGCACGAGGTGAGTGCGAAGGGTATCCATCTTGCTTTGCAGGTGCCGTGGCAGGCTCTCCACAGAAGCGGTTGAGGATTTGAGAAGAGGTTGCAGATGATCAAGGAGCGACACGTGCAGGGATGGCTTGAAAAGGGTATGTCTGCTTTCTCTTCTGTTTATCAGGTGTCCCAGGCAATGTGGGCTGTGGTGTTAGTCTTTAGAATCGGAACAAAGCAGGTGCTGATATGCTGTGTCTGTTTTTTTTTTGTGTTGGGGTTGCACCTTGGTGAGTGTAGGGATGGGTTTTAAGTGGGTGCAGCGGAGGGCCTGGCCCCAGTGTCCTGTAGTGTGTTTTGACCCATCAGCATAGCCTTTTGGTTCTCAGGTAGCCTACTGAGGTAAGTGATTTCTTCCTGTGAGTGGAACGGAATTGATTTTGTTGGTGTACAATCTGTTCTGCTCCTAGGTCTTTCTTTCTTTGTAAATAAAAGTTTGAGCTAATTTGAGCTGAAAAAGCTTCATTTACTTGCGTGGTTGTATTGTCCTTTCAGTATTCAAAGCTGCAGCTAAAGCATGGGGATTATTGCTTCTAGAAACACCCCAGTTCTCTTGTCTGCACTCTGCATGCTGTTGAGCTAAGCCTTATAAATAAGTAAATAAACCACAGCTGCTGCTCTTCCTCTTTCTACTTTCTTGTGCTTTGCCCCTCCCCTTTCCCAGGTGATTGGGTTTGGGTGCTGGGTGGGACCAAAAGGTATATGAGCCCCAAGTATGCCATGAGAGAGCTCCTTCTGCCTGGGCTGCTCTTTGGGGGCAGTGCTTTGTTTTTCCTTCAGTCAGTTGCAGGGTTCTCTAGGCAGACTGGAGTCTATGGGTTTCTGGAATTCTAAGTGCTTGGAATTCACTTAATAGAGGGATATTTAGTAGAGGTTGCTAGCTCACTGTTTTTTGGGATGGTGGGATATGCTTCTGTTTTTGATCTGTATTTTAATCTCCAGATGAATCAACCCACTTGTGTAACTCTCCAGAGAACTAAAACCAGCTTGATTACATGCTAGAAGAGGCTTGACCGTGTTGGTGCAGTATTACCAAGAGACTGAGCAGGGTCACCTTTTTCATCTGCAAAGGGTATGTCTGTCATTACCCCTGCCGGGGCTGCTATGCATTCATGGCCTTTTGGCATTTTTGTACTTGAGGGTTTTTTTTGTTTGTCTGGCTCTGGTGTCTGTGTTTGAGTCCTCTGCTAGGAGCTGCACTGTTTGCGTATCCATCGTGGTTGTGACCTTCTCTCTTTGTTTCTTGTAGCTCAGGGCATAGGCACGGAAACTTGAACGAAGCATGAGGGTGAGTGGACAGCAGTGGGGGCCCCGAGTTGGTCGGTGGACTGTGTTATTCTGCTTCACCTGTTGGGCCGGCTTTGCAAGTGCCTTGGGACAGCAGAGTACGTCTCCTGCCACGTTTCTGACATGTGCCAGACGTCAGTGGTTCCAGTTCCTGAAATGCTGGAGATGCTCGGAGCACAAGAGGAGCTGGGAGCATGATGCATCTCCTGGGGATGTTAGGTGAGTGAAGCGGTGGTACTGGGTTCGGCCACGTGGCTCTGGGGCTTCTTGGCTGTTGCAGTAGGGGACGAAAGGAGTGGGTATAGACTGTTTTGTGGATTGTCACGTTTCTGTTCTTCTTGGACTAAGTCCTGTTACCTTGGCTCAACACAGTGAATGGAAGCGCTAGGCCTGGATCGGGAAGGTGAGTGGAGAAAATTTGGAAAACGGGTATTGTTTTTGCTGTAGTAGTCTCTTGGTGCATCTCTGGGTGACTCCTCTTTTGCAGGGACGAAGAAGGTCCTGGGAACATCCTAGCTGGCCTCTGTGGTGCACATTGATAGTGGATTCTGAGCCCTGAGAATTAAGTCCAGGGGGAAATACTGTGTGTTGTGGAGTGGTTGGCAGAGGGAGGTGGGGAGTTGTTTAAAGGGTGTCTATCTGATTTCAGTAGCAGAGCAGGTCAGTTGACTACTGTTTTGTTTCTGAGGAGGTTGTTTCACTGGAAGAAATTTGGCTAGTGTGCTGGCGCCTGATGGCACTTCATTTCTGCAGGTGAAGAGGAGCCTTGTGCCTGAAGCAATGTCCTGGCTGGCCTTTGTGTTCCTTGGTGAGGATGGAACCTGCCTCCCAGCATTCCCAAGCTAATTTGGGGGGGTCGGTGGGGGGGGGGGGGCAAATGCTATGTTTGAGTTGGGGTTGTGAATGCACCCATAGGGCGAGGGTCTGTGCTTTTAAGTCATTGCTTTGGATGGGGCCTTTCAGGATTGATCAGGTCAGGCAGAGAGATTATGTGTGGACAGTTCAGTCACGTACAACGTGAGCGCGTGCCAGGCAGGGCAGTCCCAGCTTGTCATCTGTGTTGTCTGTGCTGTACTGTGCTGTTGCTCTCGGTGCCCGGCAGGCCTCGGGAAGCCATCCCAAAGGTATTGAACACTTGACCTCCTCAGAATAATACTGATGTTGAACTGGGAGCTGAACAACGCTTGTGTTGCAGTGGGAGCTTAAGGGGATCACTTCTACTATGCGATTAATAGTTTTTTGTATCAAACATTTCCTGATATGATCATCATATGTTACGTGCTCTTCAGGTCTTGATATTCTCATTGCCTTCTTCCACTGGACAGACAAGACGTGCAACTTTGTAGCCACACCAAAGGCCCTAAATGCTTGTTTCGTCATCATAGGGCTGATGCAAGCACTTCTTGTCTTGCAGTCGCTGCTTGAAGTGCAGATCTGTTTCAGGTCTTGTGCATCATACTCGGTTTGAGATCGCGTCTGTTTCCATCCTCACTCTTGCAGAAGTCATCTGGGCCGCATCAGGAGGTCTTGCTTGGGAATTGATTTCCTAAGTGTCTTCTTAGGGGGTTTTCAGTCCCCATCCTTCTGGTCTCTTGTCTAGAAGGCAGGCTTTTTAGGCCTCCATCATCCCAGTTCTGGCAGTTGCTTCCAGTCGAGTGTCGTGACATTTGAGTCTCTCCTGGGGTCTGGTGCGGAGCACCTGTATCTGACTTGCTGTTGCCATAGGGCTTTCCTTTTGGGGGTCACTTTTTCTTGCGCCTAGTGTTGTGTGTTTTGTTTGTAGTGTTTGTGGCATGCCTGTGTGTGTATGTGTTTGGTCCGGAGCTGTCCTGCCTGGCAGTTAGTGATTAATGTGGCAGTGCATGGGTGTACTAATACATTGATGGGACTGTGTTGGCGAAGACATCCGGTCTGCCTCTGGGCACGTACTGAAGGGCAGCTGGCACAGTCATCTCTGGTGGTTGACAGATGGGGTTTTGGGAGTATATCTGCTGTGAGCATCTGTTTGCATAGTGCTTGAACGGTGTGCTTGAGGAGGTCTGTCGAATCTTGAAAGCTTACAGATATGGGGTTCTGCTTTTTTTTTTTTTTTTTTTATTTCTTTCCTGTCCCCAGTAGAGTGTAAACCCTAGGAGGAACCTGTCACAGGAAAGAGCTCCTTCTGGAACTGTTCAGCACTTGGTAGGCAACTTTTGTTTAATTTGTTTAAGGTGAAACACAGTGTACGACACGGGACTTGACGACCAGAGCTGCTTTTGGCAAGGTGAGTGATGAACAGATGTGGCAGGTACTTTAGGGGTGCAGTTGTCACTGCAGTTACTGAACTACACAAAATACTGTAAAAATCCTGTTTATATTTCAGGGGTGTTGTAGCTGGCCTAAGAGAGCAGATGGAAGCGTCTGCCTCGAGGGGAGGGGAGGGCACGGAGGTAAGGCAGCAGCTGAGAGTAACTGTCCCAGCTGTGCTGTGGCTTTGGATGCTGCTTCAGCCTATGCTTTTCTTTTTGTTTCACATTTGTCTCACACAGGCTGAGTGGGGCCAAGCTGCACTCTGAAGAGCAGCACGAGAAGGGCGGGCTGGTTGTGAGCTGGATTGGAGCAGAACGGCCAAGTAGCACGAGGTGAGTGCGAAGGGTATCCATCTTGCTTTGCAGGTGCCGTGGCAGGCTCTCCACAGAAGCGGTTGAGGATTTGAGAAGAGGTTGCAGATGATCAAGGAGCGACACGTGCAGGGATGGCTTGAAAAGGGTATGTCTGCTTTCTCTTCTGTTTATCAGGTGTCCCAGGCAATATGGGCTGTGGTGTTAGTCTTTAGAATCGGAACAAAGCAGGTGCTGAAATGCTGTGTCTGTTTTTTTTTGTGTTGGGGTTGCACCTTGGTGAGTGTAGGGATGGGTTTTAAGTGGGTGCAGCGGAGGGCCTGGCCCCAGTGTCCTGTAGTGTGTTTTGACCCATCAGCATAGCCTTTTGGTTCTCAGGTAGCCTACTGAAGTAAGTGATTTTTCCTGCGAGTGGAATGGATTTTTTTTTTTTTTGGCGTGTAATCAGTTCTGCTCCTAGAGTTTTCTTCCTGCGTAAATACAAGTCTGAGCTAAATCCGGCTGAAAAATCTTCATTTACTTGCGTGGTAGTATTGTCCTTTCAGTATTCAAAGCTGCAGCAAAAGCATGGGGATTTTTGTTTCTAGAAACACCCCAGTTCTCTTGTCTGCACTCTGCATGCTGTAGAGCTAAGCCATATAAGGAAGTTAATAAAACCACAGCTGCTGCTGCTCGTCTTTCTGCTTTTTTATGCTTTCCCCCTGCACTTTCCCAGGTGATTGGCTTCAGGTTCCAGGTGGGACCTAGTGGTAACTGAGTTGCAGGTATTCCATGACAGAGCTCATTCTGCCTGGGCTGCACTTTAGGGTAAGTGCTTCGTTTTTCCTTCAGTCTTTTGGAGGGTTCTTTAGGTGGGTCAGATTCTATGGACTGATGCATTTTGAAGTAGAAACTGGTACTCCTGTCTTTTTGAGGTAAAAACTGGTAGGATCTGTCATAGTAAAGGAATCTAGTAGTAGGTGCCTGTATTGCACACAGCTCTTCTTCAGGTGAGTAGTTGTTATAGCAGTTTTACGGATAGTATGGTGATGTTACTTTGTGTGTTTGCTTTGTGGTTCTGGGTCCCTTCTGATTTTTGCAGAATTACGGGGCTTTCTGTGAGCCTTTGCATCTATGTCAAATCTTATCAAAGTCATAACCTTGCTGTCAAAGTGATGCAGCAGGGTTTAGGAGAAATGTGTGATGGAGGCTCCCTGTGTGAGCGTGTATCTGAAAATGGCAGCAGTGGGCATGTAAGGGGTAGTCTGTTTCAAGTTTAGGGACAGTTTGTTATATTTCTGGAGCTTTTGCCTGTGTGTTTTCTGTCTGTCGAGTGTTTAGACCTTGCAGCCTTTTAGTCTTGATTTCCTTGAATTGACATATCAGAAGTATGTTTATTAGGTGTTTCCAGGTAGTTGTTTTTGGGAAACAGTGGGGTAATGTCTCTTGACCGCATAAGTGCAGTAGTGCCTAGAGAGTGAGCAGGCTCACCTTCTTCATCTCTGCAGAATAAGTCCGCCCGGGCCCATTTCGGCGCGGCGCCGCCCGGGCCCATTTCGGCGCGGCGCCGCCCGGGCCCATTTCGGCGCGGCGCCGCCCGGGCCCATTTCGGCGCGGCGCCGCCCGGGCCCATTTCGGCGCGGCGCCGCCCGGGCCCATTTCGGCGCGGCGCCGCCCGGGCCCATTTCGGCGCGGCGCCGCCCGGGCCCATTTCGGCGCGGCGCCGCCCGGGCCCATTTCGGCGCGGCGCCGCCCGGGCCCATTTCGGCGCGGCGCCGCCCGGGCCCATTTCGGCGCGGCGCCGCCCGGGCCCATTTCGGCGCGGCGCCGCCCGGGCCCATTTCGGCGCGGCGCCGCCCGGGCCCATTTCGGCGCGGCGCCGCCCGGGCCCATTTCGGCGCGGCGCCGCCCGGGCCCATTTCGGCGCGGCGCCGCCCGGGCCCATTTGTCACGTGGAGCTACTGAGCAGCTGAAGTAAAGGAGTTTTGAATAGAGAGGCATTGCACAACTGTATGTTGCATCAGTAGTAGTGAGCGTTGTCCAAGAGGTGGGTATCAGGGCTGGCGTGCTAGTGAATGCTGGTTCTCTGTTTTTGCAAGTGATGATGAACCTGTTTGACGTAATTCCATTTGAAAAAGTTCTAATTTACTGGCCTGGTCACGTTGTCCTTTCAATGTTAAAAGCTGCAGCAAAAGCATGGGGATTGTTGCTTCTAGAAACACCCCAGGTCTCTTGTCTGCTCTCTGCATATTGTTCAAGTAAATCAGGTTTAAAAAAAAAAAATAAAGAAAACAAAAACCAGCTGCTGCTGCTCCTGCTTTCTTTCTACTTCCTTGTGCTTTGCCCCTCCCCTTTTCCAGGTGATTGCGTTTGGGTGCTGGGTGGGGCCGAATGGTATATGAGCCCCAGGCATGCTATCAGAGAGCTCATTCTGCCTGGGCTGCTCCTTGAGGTAAGTGCTTTGTTTTTCCTTCAGTCAGTTCCAGGGTTCTCTAGGCAGGCTGGAGTTTATAGATTACTAGAATTTTTAAGTGCTTGAAATTCACTTAATAGAGGGATATTTAGTAGAGGCTGCTGGCTCACTGTTTTTTGGGATGGTGGGATGCTCTTCTGTTTTTGAGCTAAATTTATTCTCTAGATGCATAGACCTACTTCTGTAATTTTCCAGAGGACCAGAACCAGCTTCATTTCATGCTACATGTGGCTTGGCAGGGTAGATGCAGCATTACCAAGAGACTGAGCAGGGTTGTATCAGAGTCACCTCTTTCATCTGCAAAGGGTAAGTTTGATTACCCCTGCCGGGGCTGCTGTGTGTGCATGTCTTTTTGGCATTTGTGGAGCTCAGTTGTTTTTTATGTGTGTATGTTTTAACTTTCTGTTTTTCTGAGCAGTGAATGGTGTGTTTGCTGAGCGTGGTTGGCAGGAGGAGGTGGGGAGCTGCTCAGGACTGGTAGGTTTGGTTTCTCGGAGAGTGTGCAGCAGCCTTCCTGTGTGATGCGACTGATTGTTGGGTGGGAATGTTCCAGCTTGTGTGTCTTAGGCAATGTAGCCTGTGTAGTGTGTGTTGTGTGGCCTGGGCAGATTTTGCTGTGGTGCTGTGAGTGAAGAATCTGAGTTAGATCTGGTGAGCAGCTGAAGTACCGGAGCTGGGAAGAGAGAGGTATTGCAGCAGGTACACTGTGGCTGTGAGGTGCCTCAGAGTGTGCTTTTCCCTTGTCTCTGCAGGTGCTTTGTGCAGTCGTGGACAGGGAAGGGATATCCTCCTGTGATGGAGCTCTGAGGGAAGGTGAGTGTTGCCAGCCTGGTCATGCCTTATCTGAAGCAAAGGGAAGACGCTCAGGTGTTTCCCTGTGAGGGTCTGAGGTGAGTCTGTTTGGGATAGAGGAGCAGCGTGGCAGGTGGTTGCTTGCAAGCACAGTGGTTCTTTTGTCCTTTTGTGTTCCCAGGTGGTGTAGATGATGGTGGCCGCTCCTTTCAAGCTTGGACCTAATTTGCAGGTATAGAGGCAAGTGGAGTGCTGTTTTGAAAGGATAAAAGTAAAGATTGGGTCGCTTATGTTGTTGAGGGATGGGTGCTACTGCTGGCAGCTGAATGTTTATCTTCTGCATGTGTCTTTCCTTTGTTCAGGTTGAAATGCAGCGTGCAGTGCGCAGTGCAGGACATCTCAACCCGAGCTGCTTCTGCAGTGACTCTGGCGCGTGATGAGCAGAGGTAGCTGTTAATTTTGGGGGTGCGGTTGTCACTGCAGTTATTTTCCTACATTCAATAGAGTAAAATTCCAGTTTGCTTTTTAGAAGTGCTGTAAGTGGCTAAAGAGAACAGATGGAAGCATCTGCTATGTGGGGCAGGCAATCGGCTGAGGTACAGGAGGGGATGAGAGTATGTGATTTTTTTCTGGGGATGGAATGGAATTGATTTTGTTGTTGTATAATCTGTTCTGCTCCTGGATTTTTCTTTCTAAGTTTAAAAAAAAAAAAAATAAAATTTGAGCTAATTCCAGTTAAAGTTTCAGTTACTTGCTGGGTTGTATTGTCCTTTTAATATTCAAAGCTTCAGCGAAAGCATGGGGGATGTTGCTTTTAGAAACACCTCAGGTCTCGTCTGCACTCTGCATTTTGTTGAGCTAAAGCAGTTCCCCCCCCAAAAAAAACCAAACAGGCAAACAAACAAAAAAACCAAACACACACACAAATGAACAACAAAATAAAACACCATTGGTTGACTTGTTGTGAATGCAACGAACATTTAATCCCTTTGTTTTCCCAGGTGGTGTGGATGATACTGGCTGCACTGTTGGAGCTTGGATTCGGAGAGGAAGAGGTGAGCAGAACCGTATGTTGCATCAGCAGTAGTCAGCATTGTGGAGAAGGTGGGCATCATGGCCGGCGTGCTAGTGAATGCTGGTACTCTGTTTTTTTGCAGCTGATGATGAGCCTGGCAATTGACTAAGATGACAATGGGTGACTGTGCATTTCTTGAGGCGGAGGGACTTTACCATGCAGCAACCTGAGAGCTAAGTTGGGGGGCACCTGGTATTTGCATATCTGGGGTGGCTAATGGGAGCTGGGAGCCAGAGCAGCATGGAGCCAGCTGGCTGAATAGACTTGGTGCCACTGTGAGGGTGGTTGAGGCTGGGTCACGTTCAGGCTGCTTGTGGCTGGGTCAGCAGGCTAATAGAAGAGGCAGGATTATTTTGTAGCGTGAGTGCGTGCACCAGGCAGGACAGTTTCCTTCTGTTCGTCTGTCCTGTAGCGTTGCTTCTGCATTGTCTGTTCTGTGCTTCTCGGGTCTTGATATCCTCGTGGCTTTTGACACCGGACTGACCAGGCAGGCGACTTGGTAGCAGTGCAGAAGGGCCTCAATGCTTGTTTTGTCCCAATGGCTCTGATCCGAGCACTTCTTGTCTTGCAGTCGCTGCTTGAAGTGCAGATCTGTTTCAGGTCTTGTGCATCATACTCGGTTTGAGATCGCGTCTGTTTCCATCCTCACTCTTGCAGAAGTCATCTGGGCCGCATCAGGAGGTCTTGCTTGGGAATTGATTTCCTAAGTGTCTTCTTAAGGGGTTTTCACTCCCCATCCTTCTGGTCTCTTGTCTCGAAGGCAGACTTTTTAGGCCTCCATCATCCCAGTTCTGGCAGTTGCTTCCAGTCACGTGTCGTGACATTTGAGTCTCTCCTGGGGTCTGGTGCAGAGCACCTGTTCTTACTTGCTGTTGCTGTAGGGCTTTCCTCTGGGGGTCACTTTTTCTTGTGCCTTGTGTTGTGTGTTTTGTTTGTAGTGTTTGCGGCGTGTCTATGTGTGTATGTGTTTGGTCTGGAGCTGTCCTGCCTGGCAGTTAGTGATTAATGTGGCAGTGCATGGGTGTACTAATACATTGTTTGTACTGTGTTGGCGAAGACATCTGGTCTCCCTCTGGGCACTTGCTGAAGGGCAGCTGGCAGAGTCATCTCTGGTGGTTGGCAGATGGGGATTTGGGAGAGTATATCTGCTTGTGAGCAGCTGTTTGCATAGTGCTTGAACGGTGTGCTTGAGGAGGTCTGTTGAATCTTGAATGCTTACAGATATGGGGTTTTGAAACTTTTATTTTTATTTCTATTCTGTCCCCAGTAGAGTGTAAACCTTTGGAGGAACCTGTCACAGGAAAGAGCTCCTTCTGGAACTGTTCAGCACTCGTTAGGCAGCTCAGTGACTGGCTTGATCTACTTCTGAGGTGCTGAGGCAAGGGGGCTGCTGTTTTGAAATGATAACGTTGTAAATGGGGTCCCTTTTGTTGTGGAGGGCTGGGTGCTAATGCTGGAAGCTGAGCGATGAACAGATGTAGCAGGTACTTCAGGGGTGCAGCTGTCACTGCAGTTACTGAACTACACCAAGTACGGTAAAAACCCTGTTTATATTTCAGGGGTGTTGTAGCTGGCCTAAGAGAGCAGATGGAAGCGTCTGCCTCGAGGGGAGGGGAGGGCACGGAGGTAAGGCAGCAGCTGAGAGTAACTGTCCCAGCTGTGCTGTGGCTTTGGATGCTGCTTCAGCCTATGCTTTTCTTTTTGTTTCACATTTGTCTCACACAGGCTGAGTGGGGCCAAGCTGCCCTCTGAAGAGCAGCACGAGAAGGGCGGGCTGGTTGTGAGCTGGATTGGAGCAGAACGGCCAAGTAGCACGAGGTGAGTGCGAAGGGTATCCATCTTGCTTTGCAGGTGCCGTGGCAGGCACTCCACAGAAGCGGTTGAGGATTTGAGAAGAGGTTGCAGACGATCAAGGAGCGACACATGCAGGGATGGCTTGAAAAGGGTATGGCTGCTTTCTCTTCTGTTTATCAGGTGTCCCAGGCAATGTGGGCTGTGATGTTAGTTCTTGAGAATTGGAACAAAGCAGGTGCTGATGGACGTCTTCTTTGGTAGGCAAAGAGGTGCCCGAAGCCCTGTCTTGTGTAGCCTGAGCGCTCCTCGCTGAGTATGAAGCATGCTTTCCAGCAGTTCCCAAAACTTTGTTGAAGCTGAAATGCTGTTTCTGTGTTTGTGTTGGGGTTGTACCTTGGTGAGTGTAGGGATGGGTTTTAATTCAGTGCAGTGGAGGGCCTGGCCCCTGTGTCCTGTAGTGTGTTTTGACCAATCCGCATAGCCTTTTGGTTCTCAGGTAGCCTACTTAAGTAAGTGATGTTTCCTGTGAATGGAATGGAATTGATTTTTTTTTTTTGGCATGTATTCAGTTCTGCTCCTCGATTTTTCTTTTTACGTAAATAAAAGATAATAAGAAAAAGAAAAGGTACGTTGTTTTGGGGAAACCGTGGGGTAGGGTTCCTTGAGTGCATAAGTGCAGTAGTGCCAAGAGAGTGAGCAGGGCCACCTTCTTCATCTCTGCAGAATAAGTCTGTTCGGGCACACTTCTCAGGTAAATGTAGTGAGCAGATGAGGGAAAGGAGCTGGGAACAGAGAGGTATTGCACAGTAGCATGTTGCATCAGTAGTAGTCAGCGTTGCGGAGGAGGTGGGTGTCAGGGCTGGGATGCTAGTGAATGCTGGTTCTCTGTTTTTGCAAGTGATGATGAACCTGTTTGACTTAATTCCATTTGAAAAAGTTCCAGTTACTCGAATGGTCGTGTTGTCCTTTCAATATTCAAAGCTGCAGCAAAAGCATGGGGATTGTTGCTTCTAGAAACACCCCAGTTCTCTTGTCTGCTCTCCGCATGTTGTTTAGCTAAAACATTAAAAAAAAAAAAACAAAAAAAACAGGAAACACACACACACAAAAAAAAAAACAATAAAAAAAAAGAACACCATTGGCTGACTTGCTGTGAAGGCAATGATCATTTAATCCCTTTGTTTTCCTAGTTGGTGTGGATGATACTGGCTGCACTGTTGGAGCTTGGACTCGGAGAGGAACACGTGAGCACAATTGTATGTTGCATCAGCAGTAGTCAGCATTGTGGAGAAGGTGAGCAATGGGGCTGGCGTCCTAGTGAATGCTGTTTCTCTGTTTTTGCAGCTGATGATGAGCCTTCAGTTGACTAAGATGACAATGGGTGCCTGTGCATTTCTTGAGGCAGAGAAACTTTAACATGCAGCAACCTGCGAGCTAAGTTGGGGGGCACCTGGTATTTGCATATCTGGGGTGGCTAATGGGAGCTGGGAGCCAGAGCAGCATGGAACCAGCTGGCTGAATAGACTTGGTGGCACTGTGAGGGTGGTTGAGGCTGGGTCACGTTCAGGCTGCTTGTGGCTGGGTCAGCAGGCTAATAGAAGAGGCAGGATTATTTTGTAGGGTGAGTGCGTGTGCCAGGCAGGACAGTTTCCTTCTGTTTGTCTGTCCTGTAGCGTTGCTTCTGTATTGTCTGTTCTGTGCTTCTCGGGTCTTGATATCCTCCTGGCTTTTTACACCGGACTGACCAGACAGGCGACTTGGTAGCTGTGCTGAAGGTCCTCAATGCTTGTTTTGTCATCATGACTCTGATCAAGCAGCGACTGCAAGACAAGAAGTGCTCGAAAGTGCAGATCTGTTTCAGGTCTTGTGCATCATATTCGGTTTGAGATCACATCTGTTTCCATCCTCACTCTTGCAGAAGTCATCTGGGCCGCATCAGGAGCTCTTGCTTGGGAATTGATTTCCTGAAAGTTGTCTTAGGTGGTTTTCTCTCCCCATCCTTCTTGTCTCTTGTCTTGAAGGCAGGCTTTTTAGGCCTCCATCATCCCAGTTCTGGCAGTTGCTTCCAGTCGCGTGTTGTGACATTTGAGTCTCTCGTAGGGTCTGGTGCAGAGCACCTGTTCTGACTTGCTGTTGCCGTAGGGCTTTCCTCTGGGGGTCGCTTTCTCTTGCGCCTAGTGTTGTGTGTTTTCCTAGTGTTGTGTGTTTTGTTTGTAGTGTTTGTGGCGTGCCTGTGTGTGTACGTGTTTGGTCTGGAGCTGTCCTGCCTGGCAGTTAGTGATGACAGTTAACGTGGCAGTGCATGGGTGTACTAATACATTGTCTGGACTGTTTTGGTAAAGATATCCAGTCTGCCTCTGGGCACTTGCTGAAGGGCATCTGGCACAGTATATCTGTTTGCGAGCAACTTCTCGTTTACCTCTATTTATATAAAAAATTGTAAAATTTAATTGCAATCCAGTTTGGGACCCAGTCATGTATGACACCAGGGGGCTTGTCCGGGAGGGCTTTGGTTCCTGAATTCTTATTTGATCTAGGAGATGTGCCCCAGCATTTGGTGGCTGCTGTTCGAGTCTGGTCGGGACTAATGGCATCTCGAACCTGAATAAAGGTAAGCTAAGGTTTTGATTTTATTTTTTCAGCTCCCTTGCTGGCTGCAGCACTATATTTTGCCCGTAATTCTGCGTGTGAAGATCTGAATGAAGACAACGGAGTCGTAAGTGTTTAAAACGTATAGTGTTCTGTTGGATGGGTTTTGGTTGCCTGTGTGTGTAAGAGTGTGACTGAGACATAATTTAGTTCCGAAGCGATTGTGGAGGTCGTCTTTACCATGGTTCCAATCTCCCGCGAGGGACTTGGCCGGTGAAGGACCAAAGGGATTCCCAAAGGATTTGTGGGTGGGTGATAGATCTTAAATCCTCTTTAAGACACTCTTATTAAGGTAACCAAGGGCTGTGGGAATTGCCACAGTAACATTTCTAGATGGGTGAGACAAAAGCGAAGACCAGGGACCAGAAGAAAGGGAGCACATTACCAGACATACCACCAGAAAGTCCATTAGGAATAACGGTTAGAAACTGGAATGAGAGAGGCCCCAGAAATGTAAAAGGTAAATAAAAAATGGTCCAGTATTGTGTGATAGAATGGCCGAAGGAGCCTTTAAGATTGCATGTCTTTCGGCCCGTTTTTGGATCCTTTGAAGGCTGTATTTGTCAGGCCTTAAATACACATGTTAATTCGAAGGAACCTTTTTGCCGGGAAGAAAGTGATTATGCAGGATTATGGATCAGGTGGACTTCATGTCCTTTTACGGCCTTAATATTTACACTAAAAGCAGGTAAGAAATTTTGAAGAAGAAGAAGAACAGGAAAAATAAAAAGATAATAAACGGGAGCCGTTGGATAACCTACCATCTCCATATCCTAACAGTCCACCTCCGGTGGTGTACTGGGTCTGGCTGGAATGTTAACTTTCCCGGCAGCAGCCCATACAGTGCCGTACTCTGCAGTTGTAGCTGGAACAGCAATGTTATCACACCAGTGTTGTGTCTACTGCTGAGCAGCAGTGGCACAGTATTGGGCCTTTCTCTAACCCTCCTAGGGGATGGGCAAAAAGCGAGGAGAGAAACATCACTAGGGCAGCTGACCTAAACCAATCAAAGGGATATTCCATACCATGGGATGTCACACTCAGCAATAAAAGGTGGAAACAGGAAGAAGAGGGGAGGGGTGGGCTCTCGTTGAGAAGACGTCGGTCCTCCTCTCGAACACCGGCTGCGTGCGTTGAGGCCCTGCTTCAATGACGTGGTCAATCATCGCTCATTTGTGGGAAGTAGAGAGCAATTTCTTTCCTCTGCACTTCCATATAGCTTTCATTTATTTTGTTTGTTTGTTTTCCTCCCTTCTTCTTATTTTCCCTTTTCCCCTCCCTTTTCCCCTTTCCCTTTTTATTTCCCCTTAATTATAATAATTAAATAAAGACTACCATGAACTAAACAATTTAACTATTTCCCTTTAATTAAATTATCCTTATCTCAACCCGTGAGTTGTTCTTTGCTTTACTTCTCCCCCTCCTCACCTAAAGGATGCATTCATGAGAAGTAGGACTGCCGTATCTGAGAGAGCTCCTCTATATCCTTTAAGGGAGGTAACTGGTGTATAACTGGGTTGGAGTTTTAACAGGGTTTTAAGTGTTTCAGGTTTAGCGTGTTAGGGTTTTAGAGTTTTTTGTGGGATGGAGTGTTGCTATGTTTTTTAGGGTTAGGGTCCTAGGGTTTTATTTTTGGTCAGTTATTTAGGATTAGTGTGTTAAGATCCTTTTTTTTTTTTTCAGGTTAGGTTCTCCAGGGTTAGAGTTTTGAGCGTCCTAGTTTTTTGGGTTACGATGTTGAGCGTCCTAATGTTTTGTGTTAGGGCTTTGGGTGTTAAGCATCTTAATTTTTGGGTTAGAGTTTTGAGCGTCCTGATGTTTTGAGTAAGGGTTTTGAGCATCCTAGTGTTTTGGATTGGCTTTGTGTTTTGAGCATCTTAATTTTGGGGTTACAGCTTTAAGCGTCCTAATGTTGTTGTTTAGGGCTTTGAGAATCCTAATGTTTTGGGTTTGGGTTTTGAGCGTCCTAAGTGTTTGGGTTAGGGCTTTTAGGCATAGGTCTTCAGGGGTTTAGTGTGGTGGATAGTTTGGGTTAGGTCTGTAGGGGTTTCGAGGATTTTTGGGGTTAGGGCTTGCGGCTTTTTTGTGTAAGGGCGGTAAGGGCTAGGGTTCCAGGGAGTGCTGTTAAATGGAGTTCTCGACGACTCGGCCTCTGATTGGCCGTGCCGGCTGTGCAGGGAATGCTGGTAGGTGTAGTTTTCCGGCACAAGGCTTCCGGTAGGCCGCGTTGCGTGCCCAGAGCATGCCGGGAAATGTAGTTCTGGGACTCCGGACTTCCGGGAGGCCATGTTGGGTGCCCAGAGCACGCCGGGAAATGTAGTTCTGGGACTCCGAACTTCCGGGAGGCCATGTTGGGTGCCCAGAGCATACCGGGAAATGCAGTTCTGGGACTCTGAACTTCCGGGAGGCCATGTTGGGTGCCCAGAGCACGCCGGGAAATGTAGTTCTGGGACTCCGAACTTCCGGGAGGCCATGTTTGGTGCCCAGAGCATACCGGGAGATGTAGTTCTTGGGAACTAGGGTTAGGGTTATTGTTAGTGGTTAGGGTTAAAGTTTGGGGGTTGGGGTCGTTAGGGTTAGATCCGCCATTAGATCCGTTGGGCGTTAGTTTTTTTTTTGGGGGGGTTGGGGAGTGGGGGGTTAGGGCATTAGGGGGGTGGGGGTTAGGGTTAGAGGGTTAGGGTTAGAGGGTTAGGGTTAGATCCGTTGGGGTTAGGGTTAGGGTTAGGGTTAGGGGGTTAGGGTTAGGGGGTTAGGGTTAGGGGGTTAGGGTTAGGGTTAGGGTTAGGGTTAGGGGTTAGGGTTAGGGTTAGGGTTAGGGTTAGGGTTAGGGGGTTAGGGTTAGGGGGTTAGGGTTAGGGGGTTAGGGTTAGGGTTAGGGTTAGGGTTAGGGTTAGGGGTTAGGGTTAGGGGTTAGGGTTAGGGGTTAGGGTTAGGGTTAGGGTTAGGGTTAGGGTTAGGGTTAGGGTTAGGGTTAGGGTTAGGGTTAGGGTTAGGGTTAGGGTTAGGGTTAGGGTTAGGGTTAGGGTTAGGGTTAGGGTTAGGGTTAGGGTTAGGGTTAGGGTTAGGGTTAGGGTTAGGGTTAGGGTTAGGGTTAGGGTTAGGGTTAGGGTTAGGGTTAGGGTTAGGGTTAGGGTTAGGGTTAGGGTTAGGGTTAGGGTTAGGGTTAGGGTTAGGGTTAGGGTTAGGGTTAGGGTTAGGGTTAGGGTTAGGGTTAGGGTTAGGGTTAGGGTTAGGGTTAGGGTTAGGGTTAGGGTTAGGGTTAGGGTTAGGGTTAGGGTTAGGGTTAGGGTTAGGGTTAGGGTTAGGGTTAGGGTTAGGGTTAGGGTTAGGGTTAGGGTTAGGGTTAGGGTTAGGGTTAGGGTTAGGGTTAGGGTTAGGGTTAGGGTTAGGGTTAGGGTTAGGGTTAGGGTTAGGGTTAGGGTTAGGGTTAGGGTTAGGGTTAGGGTTAGGGTTAGGGTTAGGGTTAGGGTTAGGGTTAGGGTTAGGGTTAGGGTTAGGGTTAGGGTTAGGGTTAGGGTTAGGGTTAGGGTTAGGGTTAGGGTTAGGGTTAGGGTTAGGGTTAGGGTTAGGGTTAGGGTTAGGGTTAGGGTTAGGGTTAGGGTTAGGGTTAGGGTTAGGGTTAGGGTTAGGGTTAGGGTTAGGGTTAGGGTTAGGGTTAGGGTTAGGGTTAGGGTTAGGGTTAGGGTTAGGGTTAGGGTTAGGGTTAGGGTTAGGGTTAGGGTTAGGGTTAGGGTTAGGGTTAGGGTTAGGGTTAGGGTTAGGGTTAGGGTTAGGGTTAGGGTTAGGGTTAGGGTTAGGGTTAGGGTTAGGGTTAGGGTTAGGGTTAGGGTTAGGGTTAGGGTTAGGGTTAGGGTTAGGGTTAGGGTTAGGGTTAGGGTTAGGGTTAGGGTTAGGGTTAGGGTTAGGGTTAGGGTTAGGGTTAGGGTTAGGGTTAGGGTTAGGGTTAGGGTTAGGGTTAGGGTTAGGGTTAGGGTTAGGGTTAGGGTTAGGGTTAGGGTTAGGGTTAGGGTTAGGGTTAGGGTTAGGGTTAGGGTTAGGGTTAGGGTTAGGGTTAGGGTTAGGGTTAGGGTTAGGGTTAGGGTTAGGGTTAGGGTTAGGGTTAGGGTTAGGGTTAGGGTTAGGGTTAGGGTTAGGGTTAGGGTTAGGGTTAGGGTTAGGGTTAGGGTTAGGGTTAGGGTTAGGGTTAGGGTTAGGGTTAGGGTTAGGGTTAGGGTTAGGGTTAGGGTTAGGGTTAGGGTTAGGGTTAGGGTTAGGGTTAGGGTTAGGGTTAGGGTTAGGGTTAGGGTTAGGGTTAGGGTTAGGGTTAGGGTTAGGGTTAGGGTTAGGGTTAGGGTTAGGGTTAGGGTTAGGGTTAGGGTTAGGGTTAGGGTTAGGGTTAGGGTTAGGGTTAGGGTTAGGGTTAGGGTTAGGGTTAGGGTTAGGGTTAGGGTTAGGGTTAGGGTTAGGGTTAGGGTTAGGGTTAGGGTTAGGGTTAGGGTTAGGGTTAGGGTTAGGGTTAGGGTTAGGGTTAGGGTTAGGGTTAGGGTTAGGGTTAGGGTTAGGGTTAGGGTTAGGGTTAGGGTTAGGGTTAGGGTTAGGGTTAGGGTTAGGGTTAGGGTTAGGGTTAGGGTTAGGGTTAGGGTTAGGGTTAGGGTTAGGGTTAGGGTTAGGGTTAGGGTTAGGGTTAGGGTTAGGGTTAGGGTTAGGGTTAGGGTTAGGGTTAGGGTTAGGGTTAGGGTTAGGGTTAGGGTTAGGGTTAGGGTTAGGGTTAGGGTTAGGGTTAGGGTTAGGGTTAGGGTTAGGGTTAGGGTTAGGGTTAGGGTTAGGGTTAGGGTTAGGGTTAGGGTTAGGGTTAGGGTTAGGGTTAGGGTTAGGGTTAGGGTTAGGGTTAGGGTTAGGGTTAGGGTTAGGGTTAGGGTTAGGGTTAGGGTTAGGGTTAGGGTTAGGGTTAGGGTTAGGGTTAGGGTTAGGGTTAGGGTTAGGGTTAGGGTTAGGGTTAGGGTTAGGGTTAGGGTTAGGGTTAGGGTTAGGGTTAGGGTTAGGGTTAGGGTTAGGGTTAGGGTTAGGGTTAGGGTTAGGGTTAGGGTTAGGGTTAGGGTTAGGGTTAGGGTTAGGGTTAGGGTTAGGGTTAGGGTTAGGGTTAGGGTTAGGGTTAGGGTTAGGGTTAGGGTTAGGGTTAGGGTTAGGGTTAGGGTTAGGGTTAGGGTTAGGGTTAGGGTTAGGGTTAGGGTTAGGGTTAGGGTTAGGGTTAGGGTTAGGGTTAGGGTTAGGGTTAGGGTTAGGGTTAGGGTTAGGGTTAGGGTTAGGGTTAGGGTTAGGGTTAGGGTTAGGGTTAGGGTTAGGGTTAGGGTTAGGGTTAGGGTTAGGGTTAGGGTTAGGGTTAGGGTTAGGGTTAGGGTTAGGGTTAGGGTTAGGGTTAGGGTTAGGGTTAGGGTTAGGGTTAGGGTTAGGGTTAGGGTTAGGGTTAGGGTTAGGGTTAGGGTTAGGGTTAGGGTTAGGGTTAGGGTTAGGGTTAGGGTTAGGGTTAGGGTTAGGGTTAGGGTTAGGGTTAGGGTTAGGGTTAGGGTTAGGGTTAGGGTTAGGGTTAGGGTTAGGGTTAGGGTTAGGGTTAGGGTTAGGGTTAGGGTTAGGGTTAGGGTTAGGGTTAGGGTTAGGGTTAGGGTTAGGGTTAGGGTTAGGGTTAGGGTTAGGGTTAGGGTTAGGGTTAGGGTTAGGGTTAGGGTTAGGGTTAGGGTTAGGGTTAGGGTTAGGGTTAGGGTTAGGGTTAGGGTTAGGGTTAGGGTTAGGGTTAGGGTTAGGGTTAGGGTTAGGGTTAGGGTTAGGGTTAGGGTTAGGGTTAGGGTTAGGGTTAGGGTTAGGGTTAGGGTTAGGGTTAGGGTTAGGGTTAGGGTTAGGGTTAGGGTTAGGGTTAGGGTTAGGGTTAGGGTTAGGGTTAGGGTTAGGGTTAGGGTTAGGGTTAGGGTTAGGGTTAGGGTTAGGGTTAGGGTTAGGGTTAGGGTTAGGGTTAGGGTTAGGGTTAGGGTTAGGGTTAGGGTTAGGGTTAGGGTTAGGGTTAGGGTTAGGGTTAGGGTTAGGGTTAGGGTTAGGGTTAGGGTTAGGGTTAGGGTTAGGGTTAGGGTTAGGGTTAGGGTTAGGGTTAGGGTTAGGGTTAGGGTTAGGGTTAGGGTTAGGGTTAGGGTTAGGGTTAGGGTTAGGGTTAGGGTTAGGGTTAGGGTTAGGGTTAGGGTTAGGGTTAGGGTTAGGGTTAGGGTTAGGGTTAGGGTTAGGGTTAGGGTTAGGGTTAGGGTTAGGGTTAGGGTTAGGGTTAGGGTTAGGGTTAGGGTTAGGGTTAGGGTTAGGGTTAGGGTTAGGGTTAGGGTTAGGGTTAGGGTTAGGGTTAGGGTTAGGGTTAGGGTTAGGGTTAGGGTTAGGGTTAGGGTTAGGGTTAGGGTTAGGGTTAGGGTTAGGGTTAGGGTTAGGGTTAGGGTTAGGGTTAGGGTTAGGGTTAGGGTTAGGGTTAGGGTTAGGGTTAGGGTTAGGGTTAGGGTTAGGGTTAGGGTTAGGGTTAGGGTTAGGGTTAGGGTTAGGGTTAGGGTTAGGGTTAGGGTTAGGGTTAGGGTTAGGGTTAGGGTTAGGGTTAGGGTTAGGGTTAGGGTTAGGGTTAGGGTTAGGGTTAGGGTTAGGGTTAGGGTTAGGGTTAGGGTTAGGGTTAGGGTTAGGGTTAGGGTTAGGGTTAGGGTTAGGGTTAGGGTTAGGTTAGGGTTAGGGTTAGGGTTAGGGTTAGGGTTAGGGTTAGGGTTAGGGTTAGGTTAGGGTTAGGGTTAGGGTTAGGGTTAGGGTTAGGGTTAGGGTTAGGGTTAGGGTTAGGGTTAGGGTTAGGGTTAGGGTTAGGGTTAGGGTTAGGGTTAGGGTTAGGGTTAGGGTTAGGGTTAGGGTTAGGGTTAGGGTTAGGGTTAGGGTTAGGGTTAGGGTTAGGGTTAGGGTTAGGGTTAGGGTTAGGGTTAGGGTTAGGGTTAGGGTTAGGGTTAGGGTTAGGGTTAGGGTTAGGGTTAGGGTTAGGGTTAGGGTTAGGGTTAGGGTTAGGGTTAGGGTTAGGTTAGGGTTAGGGTTAGGGTTAGGGTTAGGGTTAGGGTTAGGGTTAGGGTTAGGGTTAGGGTTAGGGTTAGGGTTAGGGTTAGGGTTAGGGTTAGGGTTAGGGTTAGGGTTAGGGTTAGGGTTAGGGTTAGGGTTAGGGTTAGGGTTAGGGTTAGGGTTAGGGTTAGGGTTAGGGTTAGGGTTAGGGTTAGGGTTAGGGTTAGGGTTAGGGTTAGGGTTAGGGTTAGGGTTAGGGTTAGGGTTAGGGTTAGGGTTAGGGTTAGGGTTAGGGTTAGGGTTAGGGTTAGGGTTAGGGTTAGGGTTAGGGTTAGGGTTAGGGTTAGGGTTAGGGTTAGGGTTAGGGTTAGGGTTAGGGTTAGGGTTAGGGTTAGGGTTAGGTTAGGGTTAGGGTTAGGGTTAGGGTTAGGGTTAGGGTTAGGGTTAGGGTTAGGGTAGGGTTAGGGTTAGGGTTAGGGTTAGGGTTAGGGTTAGGGTTAGGGTTAGGGTTAGGGTTAGGGTTAGGGTTAGGGTTAGGGTTAGGGTTAGGGTTAGGGTTAGGGTTAGGGTTAGGGTTAGGGTTAGGGTTAGGGTTAGGGTTAGGGTTAGGGTTAGGGTTAGGGTTAGGGTTAGGGTTAGGGTAGGGTTAGGGTTAGGGTTAGGGTTAGGGTTAGGGTTAGGGTTAGGGTTAGGGTTAGGGTTAGGGTTAGGGTTAGGGTTAGGGTTAGGGTTAGGGTTAGGGTTAGGGTTAGGGTTAGGGTTAGGGTTAGGGTTAGGGTTAGGGTTAGGGTTAGGGTTAGGGTTAGGGTTAGGGTTAGGGTTAGGGTTAGGGTTAGGGTTAGGGTTAGGGTTAGGGTTAGGGTTAGGGTTAGGGTTAGGGTTAGGGTTAGGGTTAGGGTTAGGGTTAGGGTTAGGGTTAGGGTTAGGGTTAGGGTTAGGGTTAGGGTTAGGGTTAGGGTTAGGGTTAGGGTTAGGGTTAGGGTTAGGTTAGGGTTAGGGTTAGGGTTAGGGTTAGGGTTAGGGTTAGGGTTAGGGTTAGGGTTAGGGTTAGGGTTAGGGTTAGGGTTAGGGTTAGGGTTAGGGTTAGGGTTAGGGTTAGGGTTAGGGTTAGGGTTAGGGTTAGGGTTAGGGTTAGGGTTAGGGTTAGGGTTAGGGTTAGGGTTAGGGTTAGGGTTAGGGTTAGGTTAGGGTTAGGGTTAGGGTTAGGGTTAGGGTTAGGGTTAGGGTTAGGGTTAGGGTTAGGGTTAGGGTTAGGGTTAGGGTTAGGGTTAGGGTTAGGGTTAGGGTTAGGGTTAGGGTTAGGGTTAGGGTTAGGGTTAGGGTTAGGGTTAGGGTTAGGGTTAGGGTTAGGGTTAGGGTTAGGGTTAGGGTTAGGGTTAGGGTTAGGGTTAGGGTTAGGGTTAGGGTTAGGGTTAGGGTTAGGGTTAGGGTTAGGGTTAGGGTTAGGGTTAGGGTTAGGGTTAGGGTTAGGTTAGGGTTAGGGTTAGGGTTAGGGTTAGGGTTAGGGTTAGGGTTAGGGTTAGGGTTAGGGTTAGGGTTAGGGTTAGGGTTAGGGTTAGGGTTAGGGTTAGGGTTAGGGTTAGGGTTAGGGTTAGGGTTAGGGTTAGGTTAGGGTTAGGGTTAGGGTTAGGGTTAGGGTTAGGGTTAGGGTTAGGGTTAGGGTTAGGGTTAGGGTTAGGGTTAGGGTTAGGGTTAGGGTTAGGGTTAGGGTTAGGGTTAGGGTTAGGGTTAGGGTTAGGGTTAGGGTTAGGGTTAGGGTTAGGGTTAGGGTTAGGGTTAGGGTTAGGGTTAGGGTTAGGGTTAGGGTTAGGGTTAGGGTTAGGGTTAGGGTTAGGGTTAGGGTTAGGGTTAGGGTTAGGGTTAGGGTTAGGGTTAGGGTTAGGGTTAGGGTTAGGGTTAGGGTTAGGGTTAGGGTTAGGGTTAGGGTTAGGGTTAGGGTTAGGGTTAGGGTTAGGGTTAGGGTTAGGGTTAGGGTTAGGGTTAGGGTTAGGGTTAGGGTTAGGGTTAGGGTTAGGGTTAGGGTTAGGGTTAGGGTTAGGGTTAGGGTTAGGGTTAGGGTTAGGGTTAGGGTTAGGGTTAGGGTAGGGTTAGGGTTAGGGTTAGGGTTAGGGTTAGGGTTAGGGTTAGGGTTAGGGTTAGGGTTAGGGTTAGGGTTAGGGTTAGGGTTAGGGTTAGGGTTAGGGTTAGGGTTAGGGTTAGGGTTAGGGTTAGGGTTAGGGTTAGGGTTAGGGTTAGGGTTAGGGTTAGGGTTAGGGTTAGGGTTAGGGTTAGGGTTAGGGTTAGGGTTAGGGTTAGGGTTAGGGTTAGGGTTAGGGTTAGGGTTAGGGTTAGGGTTAGGGTTAGGGTTAGGGTTAGGGTTAGGGTTAGGGTTAGGGTTAGGGTTAGGGTTAGGTTAGGGTTAGGGTTAGGGTTAGGGTTAGGGTTAGGGTTAGGGTTAGGGTTAGGGTTAGGGTTAGGGTTAGGGTTAGGGTTAGGGTTAGGGTTAGGTTAGGGTTAGGGTTAGGGTTAGGGTTAGGGTTAGGGTTAGGGTTAGGGTTAGGGTTAGGGTTAGGGTTAGGGTTAGGGTTAGGGTTAGGGTTAGGGTTAGGGTTAGGGTTAGGGTTAGGGTTAGGGTTAGGGTTAGGGTTAGGGTTAGGGTTAGGGTTAGGGTTAGGGTTAGGGTTAGGGGTTAGGGTTAGGGTTAGGGTTAGGGTTAGGGTTAGGGTTAGGGTTAGGGTTAGGGTTAGGGTTAGGGTTAGGGTTAG